>NW_027507788.1:87562642-88905142 GCF_037356315.1 Lithobates pipiens
CCTCTTTTCAGGTCCCTCTCTGGTGCCCCTGGCCCCTCCCTGCTTCCGGGTACCCCCACAGCAAGCAGCTTGCTATGGGGTCATCCAAGCATGCATAAAGGTAAAAAACCTTGTGCCTTTACAACCACTTTAACAAAGCATGTACTGTACTTAGAATGCAGTAGTCAGGAATATGAAATGTAAAACACAGTGAGGGGTATTTATAAAAACTGGTGCAGTCAGAATCTAGAACAGCTGTGCATGGCAACCAATCAGCTTCTATCTTCAGCTTGTTCAGCTTTGAAAATGAAAGCTATGGGCTAGTTTTGATAAATTCCCCTAAGGGCTCATTCAGACAGGTGCTGAGACAGGTCCTGTATGCTGAGACACTTTTTGCTGCATCTGCATCCACCAGAAAGCTTCACCTAAAGAAGTGGGTGCACAGATCCGAATACAGACACTTTGTATTTGGATACATGCATCCGTTCCTGTAAATTTTGACATCGACTATGTCCATGCAGCTGCTGCGTCCCAATTGACTTTGACTGGACTGCTTTACACAGGGATGCACAGAACACCAGGTATAAGCACGTGGTACACAGCCATCGCACTGGGCATGGACTCATATGCTCCATGTGAATGAGGACTAATTGTCATGTGGGTCAGATAGCAGGAAAGAGGGGATGTCAGGTATGGGAATTTTATTTTTATTTTTTTTAAATGCTATTTAGGTAGGTGGATGCTGCATCTGTCCCCCTGCTAGCAGAGAGCTAGGGACTGAGTCTCTGGCTCTCCACTCTGCCCCCCTGCACTCACTGAAACACTGGGCTGTGGAGGGGGCAGAAGCAGCCAGCTCAGGTTGCGATCTTTCCCCAGTCTGGACCGGCTCTGTGACATCAGCCAACAGCCCGATATAAAGTTTTACTTCTGCACTTGGAGGTGCCTTTTTTTTATTTTCATTTTACTTCCAGAGTTTGCTTCTCTTTTCAAGTACTGCTGGGAGTGCATGAAGACCCTTTTCTATTTCTACATAGCCTGATATCTGCTTGGTCTGTTACGCAGAGCGCCCTTATACACACTTATCAGCAAAGCTGGGGGTACTACTGAGTGGGTCATCAGTAGAGCTTGGGGGTACTACTAAGTGGGGCACCTGCTGAACGAGGATACTAATAAGCTGGGGATCTGCCATACAGGGGTACTAATGAGCGGAGGATCTTCTGAACAGGGGTACTAATGAGCTGGGGATCTGCTGTATAGGGGTACTACTGAGCTGGGGTTCTACCGGTCCCCTTTAAAACAAATAGAAAATCAACACACACAGGACATTTGCCGAGCTTCAGAAAAGCATCCCAGAAGCATCACTGAAGCACCAAAAAAAGCATGTTCAAGCAGTAGACCCTTTAATGTGTGTGTAAGTCAAAGCACGTGTAAATGAGCCCTTAAAGTATTCTCCTATTTTACCTTTTATATCAGGGGTTAAAAACTGAAATATGGTATATTATATTGATTATATATTTGTCTGACCCAAACATGCAAGCACGAAGCAAGATGAGGACAAGTAGTTGGTCAGATATTTTTTACTGTAAAACAACTGTATCTTTTATTACTTTATTCCTAATGACATTTCTAGAACTGGGCTATTGACAGTGGCTGTTATGATCCACCAGACCAAAAAAGATGGAAGAGGAATTTTCGTTCAGCATTGAATCAGAAAGACAGCATCCGTATGGTTACCCACAACCGCTCGAACGCCGATGATTCTCACAAAGTGTTTGAGATCATAAGAAGAGACACAGAGTGTAAGGACACATTATGGATCTCATGATTTTATTCCTTAAACAAAGCTAATAAAGTCACAACCTTTAGCTAAAATAGCTTATATAACACACAACTGTGTTAAAAAAAAAAACTGCAATACTTTTTAAAAAAATTACAATTATGGGATGTCCATGATGTCTCTAATAATTAGGAGCAAAAGGATATGCTTGAAATCTTGACTCTACTCCGAAGTCTTCTGCTTCTGCATGTTTGATACTTAGGATTCATTTTTTAAAGAATTTGCATAGCCATTTGTCCAGTGAAAGTGCTCGTACATTTGTTTTGTGAGAATAGGGCTGTTAAAATGTAAATCATTGATTTTAACCAGGAGAATACCACATATTGCCACCAGATGGAGCCAAGTATCATAGGAATTTCCAATGATACTTGGCTCTATCCAGTGGCCAAATGCAATATTTTACAGTTCAAACGCCATACAAATTTAAGGGTATTACTTGTAACAGGAACGCGGTGATGCCAGTTTCAGAAAACCCAGGCTTCCCTGCCTTGTGTTGGGCTGCAGTGAGGAGCAGGCAAACACTAAATCTGTTAGGGCCCATTTGCATTCTAGTGTTCCATGCGTTAACGCACAGCATGTTACATGTGTTATAGTTCATTTATTTCTGAATCACTGAGTAAAAACATGCAGATTAGGGTGAAGTAAAACCTCCTGAACTGCTTGCTTGTTCTGAGTCAGTGCTGCAAATTTCTGAATCAGAATGACAGCCAGGTAAGTAGAATATATATATATATATATATATATATATATATATATATATATATATATATATATATATATATATATATATATTTTTTTTTAAAAGGGAATCACTGGCAGCCTCTGCCTACGTGCTGCTGAATGGGAATTCTCAGTGTTGCCTACTGCAACCAGCAAGTCTTAAACTGGCCATACACTATTAGAGCCTGCAGGCTGAACAAACAAGATCTAACAGATTCCTTTATCCACGCTATACAGCACACATGGACGAATCCCTGTGCTGGGCTATTGTATTCTGAAAGCCGCCGCAGCTGGCTATCAGATTATCCGAACATTAGCTGCATCTACAGTGGGTTTAGAGAAGAATCGCCCCCTTTACAATAATCCCATTTTGTTGCTTTGCAGCCTGAAATGAAGACCTGCACAGTTTTTGTTTTATCCAGCTGTAACATCTAAGTGAAATATAAAACCCCAACTTGTCAGGGAAAAAAATAAAATAAAAAACAGAATCACCGAGTTGGAAAAAGGATGACCCCCTCCTCCTAAAAATGACTTAAAAACTCAATACGGTGTAATTAATCACCTTCTCAATGGCAAATTGCCATTTGACTTTCAAATGTGATCAGCTGCGATCTTTTTGATCAGCTCAGCATGAAAAGAGCATTTCAGTCCCTGGTAGTGCAACTGAAGCAAACAATCAACTATGGTTGGCAAGGTAATGTCATCAGGATCTCCGGGATAAAGTTGTGGACAGGCATAAGTCAGGAGATGGATCAATCCCTAGAAGCACAGTGAAGTCTATTATTGAAAAGTGGAAGGTATTTGGTATAACACAGACCCTCCCTGAATCAGGATGTTGCTCCAAACTGGATAACGGAGCCAGAAGGAAACTGATCAGAGAGGCTACAATGAGGCCTACAGCAACTCTGAAGCAGTTGCAGGAATTTATGACAAAGAGTGGTCATTGTTACATAGTTAGTCAGGTTGAAAAAAGACACAAGTCCATCCAGTTCAACCTTAAAAACAAATAAATAAAATAAGCGTACAATCCAATACACCCAATTTTATGCCCACAATTGATCCAGAGGAAGGCGAAATAAACCCCAGCAGAGCATGCTCCAATTTGCTACAGCAGGGGAAAAAAATTCCTTTCTGATTCCCCCAAGAGGCAATCAGATTTTCCCTGGATCAACTTTACCTATGTTAGTACCCAGTTATATTATGTACATTCAGAAAAGTATCCAGGCCTTTCTTAAAGCAATCTACTGAGCTGGCCATAACCACCTCTGGCAGGAGTCTATTCCACATTTTCACAGCTCTAACTGTGAAGAAACCTTTCCGTACTTGAAGATGAAATCTCTTTTCCTCTAGACGTAAAGAGTGCCCCTGTGTCCTCTGGGTTGACCGTACAGAGAACAACTAAACACCAAGTTCACTATATGGACCCCTAATATATTTGAACATGTTGATCATATCCCCCCACAATTATTTCTATTGTGTTCATGTGACAACAATATCTAAAATATGGCATGTATGGGAGGGTTGCAAGAAAAAGCCACTCCTCAAGAAAGACAACATGCAGTCATGCCTGAGCTTTGCTAAAACGCCACCTTGAAGATTCTGAGGCCACATGGAAAAAGGTGTTATGGTCAGATGAGAGTAAAATTGAATTATTTAGCCCAAAACACCAAACAACATGTCTGGCAGAAATCCAATACAGCTCACCATCCAAATAAAACCATTCCTACAGTAAAGCGCGGAGGTGGTTATCTCCTCTTATGGGGGTGTTTCTTTGCATCAGGGACTTGTCGGGATAGAAGGAAGAATGGAGGGGGCAAAATACCATCAAATTCTTGAGGAAAATCTGCTGACTTCTGCCAGAAAGATGTCAATGGGACAATGACCCGATGCACACAGCAAAAATGACCACACAGTGGGTGGAGGAAAAGGTGAATGTCCTTGCAATGCCTAGTCAGAGTCTAGACTTAAGAGAGAAGTAAAGGATTTTTGTTTTGGATGCAGCATCTGATGCTGCATCTGTCCCCTGGCGCCACTACACTGAGAATCGAGTGATCGAACACCGCCGATTGCTCGGTTTTCAGATGTCCATGAGCAGAGAGCTGTAGACTGTCAGTCACAGCTCTCTGCTCTTCTCCCTCCTCGCTCATTGGAGTGCTGGGCTGTGGAGGGGATGGGGACAGCCAGCTCAGGCTCTCGATGGCTCGCTGAGAGGCTGAGCCGGGCTGACATCCTGGACGCCGGCAGAGAATGGACTTCAGCCTGCTCTTTGCTGAAAGCGTGTAGCAGGAGTGCAAAACTAACTGCACTCCTGTGATCCATAGGAGAAGTACAGCCAAACAAGCTCAGGCTGGACTCCTCCTTTTAAACTCCATTGAAAATCTGTGGAAGACTGTCAACAAATAGTCACCATCAAATTTAACTGAACTTGAGCAGTTCTGCAAAAAAGAGAGTGGGCAAATATTGCAAAGTGCAGATGTGCAAAGTTAGTAGATATATCCCAACAGACTAAAGTCTGTAATTAAAGAAAAAGGTGGGTCAACAAAATACTGACATAAGGGGGTGATCCTTTTTCTAACTTGATGATTCTGCTTTTGAATAGTTTTATTTTTTTATCGTTTTATGACATATTGGTATTATATCTTTCACTTGGAAGTTATAAGCTGCATTGAGCAAATACAGCTGGATAAAACAAAAACAGTGTCTGTCTTCATTTCAGGCTGCAAAGCAACAACATGTGATTATTCTAAGGGGGGTGGGGGGATTATTTTTCTATAACCACTGTAATTGGATGCAGCTGCTTTTCGTCTGACAGTCTTTTGCCTGGCTCCTTTGATCTTCTATTTCAAGGATGTCATGCAGGAGATGGGCGACATGACCACCCATTATGATATTCTATTTAGAACCGTGTAAGGCCAGCATTAGTCTGCATTAGTGAGATTCCCCAACCCATGGATCTCTGTTAATGATAGCTTAGGCTGCCACCTACCGCTTAAAGAACATATCCGCTCAGTTTGTGCTTTTTTTTATGTCCAATTTATTTTTTACTTTTCCACCACTTACAGTTGTACCCGGTGAGCAGTGTGCCGCAATGGGTGGCCAGCCAGCTTTTCAACTATTGAGTTCCTGTAGCCATCAGTCTGGTAACACAATAGAGGTGAGTTTTTTCCTGCATTCATTACACTGAGATAAATTGGAAAGTCTATAATCAGTAATAGTCACCAATGGGCACTGTGACAGACTCACCCAGGACAGAGGCTTTTGGAGGGGACCGAATGCTAGCCTCTTGCTGCAGACTATGGGCCCTGGCATTTGAGGGAGCTACAAGCATTTAGGAAGATATTCTGTTATGTAATGCAAAAATTACATTATTAAGGAGGCCATGGTGGTCTCTGCCAGCTTGGAACTCTGTGGCTAGATGTATGTGAAAGGAATGCTGATTAATGAGATCTGGAAAGTCCGGGTCTTTCACCCAATTGTTTATTGTGCTCATTAACACACCTTTGCCTCCTAGCAAAGCAGAGTGAGGAGACAGTAAGTCTACCCTGAAAGGTCATATCCATGAGTCACTAAGTCTGGGTAAATAATTAGTAAACTAGCTCATGCTAATTAGGTTTCTGGTTACAGTTTGTATTGTCAGCCTGTTGTATATATTTGTGTATCTTCTCAAATAAATCAGTTCATGGAGAGCAACCAAACAAGTATTGCCTTGTTGTGGTTGTCAGCAGTTGGAATATTTTATATCTATATTCAAACTGTCAGGAAGCGGTATATGACGAAAGCACTCAAGCGGAGTGTAGGACGTTTCATTACAGGCACCAGCATGAGATTCATTTTTTAGGCAACTAATTCAACTACTACCCAAGACCACATTTTACTTTATAGAGATTGATATAGTAGCTACATAATGGATGGATAGATGGATTGCATAAATTCGATTGGATAGATGGATGACATAGATTAGATTGGATTGGATGGATGGATGACATAGATTTGGATGGATGGATATTTGGATTTCATAGATTAGCATGGATGGATGAATGGATAACCTAGATTTGATTAGATTGCATGGATTGATAACATAGATTAGAATGAATGGATGGATTAGATAGATTAGATGGAATGGATGGCTGGATGGATGGATTACATAGATTAGAATGGATGGATGGATGGAGAGTTGTTGGGTTACCATGCAGAATGCCTTCCATGTGTGGTGCCGTGGTTTAAAGCATTTTTTTCTATAGACCACAAGACCTGTGTGTACCCCAGGGGTTACCATAGGCAGGCTCAGGTGATGCTTCTTGCTAATGTAATTACATCATATAGGTATATTAACCACTTCCCGACCGGCACACGCCGATGTGGGTCAGCAGAATGGCACGGGCCGGCAAATTGGCATACATATACGTCCATTTGTATTTGTATTTGCCGCCCTGCCATCGCGTGCCAGTCAGGACCCCGTTAGTCCGGTCACGGGTCCCGCAGACTTGATCGCCGTGGGGATACCCGCGATCATCTCACGGGGAGGCTGAACCGTTCTGCCTCGCAACAAGTGACACTGATCTCTGCTCCATGTGATTGGAGCAGACATCAGTGTTCACTAAAACCCAGCCCCTCCCACAATTAGTAACATGCCCCTAGGAACACTTAACCCCCTACACTGCCACCCCCTGGTTAACCCTTTCACTGCCAGTGTCATTTACACAGGAATCAGTGCATTTGTATAGCACCGATTGCTGTGTAAATGACAATGGTCCCAAAAATGTCCGATGTGTCCGCCGTAATGTCGCAGTCACAATAAAAATCGCTGATCGCCACCATTAATAGTAAAAAAAAAAATTGTTAATAAAAATGCCACAAAACTATCCCCTATTTTGTAAACACAAATTTTGCGCAAACCAATCAATAATCGCTTATTGTGATTTTTTTTTTTTACCAAAAATATGTAGAAGAATACGTATCGGCCTAAACTGAGGAAAAAAAATGTTTTTTTTTAGATATTTTTGGGGGATATTTATTATAGCAAAAAGTAAAAAAAAATTTGTTTTTTTCAAAATTGTCACTCTTTTTTTGTTTAAAGCGCAAAAAATAAAAACCGCAGGGGTGATCAAATACCACCAAAAAGCTCTATTTGTGGGGGAAAAAAAAAGGACATCAATTTTGATTGGGAGCCACGTCGCACGACCGCGCAATTGTCAGTTAAAGCAACGCAGTGCCGAATCGCAAAAAGTGGTCTGGTCTTTAACCAGCAAAATGATCCGGTCTGAAAGTGGTTAATAGACCATATATAAAACAGACCTGAGGAAGTATTAGAGTGGAGCTACACTGCATCTGAACACCACAAACCAAAAAAACTATTTAATTCATCTTTAATATTCAAAGCACCCCCCCATGTCTCCATGCTTTATTTTTCTGAGAAATCACACTGAAACGCCCCCAGCATTTCTGGCTGTGGCCATCTTGAGTAAGGGCAGATGATTCATGTAGCATTTACTTCCGGTGTTCTGTCAGATTAGGCAACCCATCAGAATGTGTAACGGAAGTGATGTTTCGTCGCCGCCATCTTGCTACTCCCTGCACTCCTCCACAGCAAGGATACAGCGAGAAGGGGGAAAGTGGACATCTTGTTACACCCACTGGAGTTTTGCATTTTACACTTATTTTTAACGGTAATGTGAGTTTATATAGTGAAATACAGTACTTAGAACTCTGTATGAATGTTTAGATGTTGAATTTTAAAAGCGGCAGCAAGCCTGCCGATCTCACAGGTTTGATAATCTGACAGTTGCTATTAAAATTCAACATCTAAACATTCAGACGGAGTCACTTTACTGTTAAATATAAGTGTAAAATGCAAAACTCCGCTGGGTGTAACAAGATGTCCGCTTTCCCCCTTCTCGGTGTATCCTTACTGTGGAGGAGTGTGGGGTGTAGCAAGATGGCGGCGACGGAACATCACTTCGTTACCATTTCTGATGGGTCGCCATATCTAACAGAACACCTGCAATCCATCTGCCCCTAGCTCAGGCATGCAGGCAGGAGGGTGTGCTTAGCTGAGAAAACTGTCCTCCTCCCCTCCTCTAAGGACTCCTGGGATGTATGACATTATTTGTCAGACCAGGAAGTAACTGAAGAAATCTAAAAAAAAATTAAATAAACAAAAGTTCAAACTAAGTAAATATGATATACTTTCCATTTTCGATTTACTAATGCTAGCAGCATAAGGATTAGAAATAGTCAATGATGTATAAGACAGCGAAGTTATTAAAGCAGAAAAGATGGCTAGTAAAAAAACAAAAAAAAAAAAAAAACAACTAATATATATATATATATATATATATATATATTAGTTAACTGAATACGGCATGTAGTAAATACCTTATCAAGGGATATATGATAAAAAGTGATCATACCTCCCAACTGTCCCAGATTCCGCCGGACTGTCATACAATGGGGCAAGTTCCAGCCCTGGACTCCATGCAGTAGTGGTATCCTCAATGGGTGCAATGTGTGTTCTCACACGAAGCACCAATTGAGGATTCCTGGGAGAAGGTCTGGCTGTAATCTCTGCCGCCCCCCCCCCCATGCAGTCACCGGTTGTTAGGACTGCCAGCATCCTTAACAACCAATGACATCATTTTCAGGCCTCTCAGCTCAAAAGTTGGGTGGTATGTAATAATAGGCAGCATGCATAATAACAATGTGTAAAAAATAAAATGTGTAAAGCAAACCAAATAGAATAATAGTTTGTATCCTTGTGTGCAATTTGAAATATTAAATGCCTCCACCAATGTGTATCCCTGGGTACTAAGGGCACAATCCCACCACCCTCTGTACCGGAGCTCATTTCATCACACTGATCTTCTGTTTTTGCTGCAGTAACCATTGTGCCAGTGACAATACTGGTATGTAAACAAACTCACAGCCGCTATAGAAGCCAACAGTTTGTTTACATTTCTATTTAAAGCTTTTTATTTACATTTAATTAAGCTGCTTAATCACTTCTATATCTAAAAAAAATGCTACCCCACCACGCACCTGACTGCCCTCTTCCTGAGCTTACCTGTCCATTCTGACTGCTCAGGACCTCCATGACGGGTGTCAGGACGGGGAGCAGCGAGAGATCAGAGAATACTTCTTCATCTAACCAAAACAAAAACATTTTGACTGGAGTTGGTTGGGCTTTAAAAATGCTGATACAGGTTGCTCTGGTTCAAAACGAATGTTTTTTTTTTTTTTTTCTCGGTCTCAGCAAGGATTTATTTCAGAACAAATGAAACACCTACAGCTTCACCAGGATAGTGCAGGTAAGACCCCTCATACAAAGGCATTTGCAAAAAAAAATAAAAAATAAGGCCAGGAATAATGGAAATATTCAGGAGGGGGTAATTAAAATTAGATTCACTCTACTGGGGAAGTCTAAATGAACGATTAAAGCGGTATTAACCACTTCAATACCAAGCACTTAAACACCTTCCTGCCCAGAACAATTTTGAGCTTTCAGCGCTGTCGCACTTTGAATGACAATTGCGCGGTCATGCTACACTGTACCCAAATGAAATTTTTATCATTTTTTTCCCACAAATAGAGCTTTCTTTTGGTGGTATTTGATCACCTCTACGGTTTTTATTTTTTGCGCTACAAATAAAAAAAATACAGATTTTATTTTTTTTTTTAAATATGTTTTTTTTGTTTCAGTTTCAAAACTTTGTAAATAAGTACGTTTTCTCCTTCACTGATGGGCACTGATGGGGCTACACTGATGGGCACTGATAAGGCAGCACTGATGGGCACCAATGATGTGGCACCAATGAAGTGGCACTGATGAGGTGGCATTGATGGACACTGATATGTGGCACTGATAGGTGGCACTGATGGGTGGCACTGATGGGCAACACGGATGGGCACTGATAGGTGGCACAAATTGGCACTGATAGCGTGCACGGAGGGGCGGCACAGATGGGCATGGATAGGCGGCACAGATGGGCATGGGTGGGCACTGATAGGTGGCACGGATGGGCACTGATAGGCGGCACAGGTGGGCACTGATAGGCGGCACAGGTGGGCACTGATAGGTGGCACAGGTGGGCACTGATAGGCGGTACAGGTGGGCACTCATAGGCGGCACAGGTGTTATACTGTACTAATGGATGCCAATCAGTGCCAAACAATAATGCATGCCAATCAGTGATGCCCATTGTGGGCACTGATTGGCATCCATTATGGGCACTGATTGGCATCCATTGTGGCACTGACTGGCATCCCTGGTGGTCTAGGGAGGATTACCTTTTGCTGGGCATCCCTGGTGGTCCGGTGGCGTCCCTGGTGGTCCAGTGTGGGCATCCTCGGGGGGGGGGGGGCTGTGCTGATAATCGATCAGCACAGACCCCCCCCCCGTCAGAGGAGCAGCCAATCGGCTCTCCTCTACTCGCGTCTGACAGACGCGAGTGAGGAAAAGCCGATCACCGGCTCTTCCTATTTACACTGTGATCAGCCGTGATTGGACACGGCTGATCACGTGGTAAAGAGTCTCCGTCGGAGACTCTTTACCGAGATCGTAGTTGCCGGGTGTCAGACTGACACCCCGCAACAACGATCGCCGCGATGCGCGCCCCCGGGGGCGCGCAGCGGCTCATAATCCTGATCACGTCATATGACGTCCGATCAGGATTATGCAACCACTTTGCCACCGTCAATTGCCTATAGGGCGGGCGGCAAGTGGTTAAACACAAAATCAAATATTTTATATATTGCAGCTTTCTGCATTAATTTAATTTATTTTTTTTTTGTTTTTTTTTTCACTCTGCTTTCAACTGGTGATCTGACCAGTAACACCTCTCCTGTATTATGCCGCGTACACACGAATTTTCGTCGGAAAAAGCTCCGATGGTTTCTGACGGAATTCGGCTCAAGCTGTCTTGCCTACACACGGTCACACCAAATTCCGATCGTTTATAACGCGGTGACGTACAACACGTACGACGTGACTAGAAAAAGGAAGTTCAATAGCCAGTAGCCAATAGCTTCTGTCTCGTAGTTGAATCTGAGCATGTGTGATTTTTGGCGTGTCGGAATTGCATACACACGATCGGCATTGCATCGAAAATCGAGAACATGCTATCAATTTTTGGCTGGCGGGAATACACATGGTCTCTTTTTTCGATGAAAAGCTCTCATCTGTCTTTTTCTGGCTGGAATTCCGATCATGTGTACACGGCATTAGAGTGCTTTGGAGCGCTGGAGAGGAGACAGGTGCAGCTGGCTTGGGCTCTTAAGCTCCATACACACTATTAGATTTTCTGCAGGTTTTTGTCTTCAGATTTAACAAAACCATGTAGTGCTAGGGACTGCCTGATTACATACAAATTGAAACTCTTAAGGTTTAACCTCATATTATATGGTTTTGGTAAATTTGAAGACAAAAATCTGCAGAAAATCTAATGGTGTGTATGGGGCTTTAGACAGAGACGGAGCCAGCTGTCAATTAGGCAGCTTGATGGATCCTAACAATATGCTTGGGATCCTTTCAGAGCCTGGATCGGTTCAGTGACGTCAGCCACCAGTGGACTATAGCCTGCTATAAACTGACTCTGAGTCAAAGAATAGCAAACATAAGTGCACTCCTGTTACCCACAAGAGAAGCATGACTAACAAAGCTTTGCCCATGCTTCTCTTTTAAAAGGAAAACATACCTGCTCCATAGTGCATCACAGTGCATACTGTGTGTATTGTGGTGCTACGCATTCTCAAAAATAGAAAACGTTTTTTTTGTCCCTGGGCATCTATCTATAATTAAAAGACCTCATTTGTGGCTGAACCGACCTTTTAAACAATGCATTGTTTACTTGTTGTTGTTTTTATACATTTTCAGCATTATATTTTGATTTGGAAGATTTACAAAATTTTTATGCAATCCCGGATGCCATTACACCTGCTCAAGAAACTGATGACCATATTTTACCATCACAAGTACCTATGGAAGGTTCTGCTGCCTACTATGAGGGTGCTTACGCTGTTGGACATGTTCACTTGGATCAAGAACAGGAGACGTTTCAACAACAAATACTGAGACACTTTACCTACAACTCATTTGGTAAGAATTTATAATGCAAAGAACAATAGCAGCAACCATTGCTACCGATCCTGAGAACTACTGATGTTCTGGTGCTTGGTAGAGTTACTTAGTATTGCATAAGTGATTTACTGATTTATGAGTAAATTCTAAGTAAAGATAGTTTAAGAGGACCGGTGCTCAAAAAATGCAGGCAGAGGGCAAAGGACTAGTCACCAGCAGCGGCCGGTTCATAAGGAGTGCAGAGGCTCCATGCGGGGTGCCAGAAGCATGGGTTTCTATGAGGGGTTTTTTTTAAGCACATGATTAGAGCATGAGGCTCTAATTGGCTTCAAAAAGGTTGGGCTTGGGGCGCAAACCACTGCTTTCTGAGCCCACGCACTTGTCACATTAGCGCATCAACATTCGCAGTTGTCTTCCTGCTGCTCCTCCAATCAGGACAGGAAGCAGGTCCAAAGACCGGATTGGAGAAGTGTCTGGACTGGCCAGGAGGAGCAGCCAGGGAAGCCGCCCGCGACCTGGATGTGGTAACTGCGGGGCTGGCGAGCGGGCAGGTTGGTGGGCGGGGGGGGGGGGGGGGTTTGTTTGCGGCACCCCAAAAAATGGTGCACCAGCCGCCACTGATAGTCACAAGTACTGCTCCCTACAGATGCACCTTGCTGGAGAATCAGGGCTTTTGATTCTTCAATGAGAAGCCCATGTGACAGGGTGACATAGTTGAGAGACAGAGACAAAGTGTTGTCACCCTATACCAGGATGTATCTGAACAAGGACCTTCATGGCAGGACCACAAGGGAATATTTTAACGAAGACTCTAAATTTAACAATAATAAAAATTTATTTTGATATTACCTGAAGATTTTAAACTTTATATAAGATGTGTGTGAATACGTCATATTTAGGATCTACATTTTATCATACCTTGATCAACTTTAGCTACAAATAGCTATAATTATATATATTTTTTTTACAATGAATCACCAGCTGGGTTCTTAGACGTAAAAGTTAAATAAGATTTTGTTTATTAAACATAAATCACATTAAAGTACATTGTATCTAAAACCGTACCTTGTTCAGTTTAAAATAGAAATGAAAGGCAAAACATTTGTGTATACATATATGAACGTCCTAAACATATATTTTTCCTTGTTTATAAGTGATCACATACCCTCTATTCTCAGCTGTATAAAAAGTTTAGGGAGGAGAAACAGCAGACAAATATCGGGAATATGAAATGTTGGATTTACATATTCTTTAACAACTTGGAACCACATATCCAATAACCCAGTAATCCGGTTGTCCCTTTTTCTTCAAATATATATGCTACATAGGAACTACCTATAGGGCTTCATACACACAGACTGTTTGAGGCTTAAAATATGTTCTAGCCTAAAATCCAGGCAGGGGCGTAGGCTGGGTTGTCAGCTCCCAGGGCAAGGCAGGTAATTTGTACCCCCTAACTCGTGGTCTTACCTATTTTCAGCTTGCTCCAGTCTGGTCACATGATCCCCTGTGTTAGTCAGTGGTAGCTGCAGGGGAGAGGAGAGAGCGCTGGACAATGGTTGGTAAAGCCTGGAGCGGTGACATCACCCATAGGTTCTATGGTGGGTATTGGAGGAGTTATTTAACCTCTTTGTGCTGTATTAGTGGCCACTGGCAGTATTGTTTATAAAGAGGTTAAATAACCCTGACGCTGGTGCCACTAATGCAGCACAAAGGGATTAAATAACGGTCATCAGTGGCAGAACATTAACCCCTTCTTGCTGCACTTTAATGACTAACTTTTCACCCCCTCCAGGAGTTAACCAGTCCAGTTCACAGGAAAGAGCGACAGGGGGGGGGATTAGAGAGAAAGGGGGAGGGGGTGAGAGGGGGCAAGAGATTGGGAGTGAGAGAGAGAGAGAGAGAGAGAGAGAGAGAGAGGGGAGGGCTGAAAGAGAGGTGAGAGATGGGGGAGAGGGGTGAAAGAGAGAGAGAGAGTGTGGGAGCTAAGAGAAAGAAGTGGCTGAGAGAGAGACCTCAGAAGAAAATCACACACCACGTGCCAGGCGGGACTCCGGGAGCAAGCGGCTGCACATTCCCCGACTGGAAAGAACCCACAGGCCAGCCCCATCTCTGCACATGACCAGCTGAGCTGGGCTAATCACAGGACACCAATGTCTGCTGCCTGCACATGACCCTGTACGGCCAATCACAGGGTGCCTGTCGCCCATTGCTGAGCTTGGACAGCCAGGCCGGCTCAGAGAGCAGCGATCGAACTCAAAGCGCAATAGCCGGTGCAGTGAGAGTGTGACACCGTGTCAGTGACAGTGTAAATAACTAAGGACGCACCCCTCTAGTTGTTGCGCCCCATAGCCACTGTCCCAGCTGCCCTCTCACGCTATGCCACTGAATCTGGGCACCTTTCCTCACCTGGGAAGCTGCAAGTGGCATGCATGGCTGGCCATAGAAGTGAATGGCTGTACACTGCCGTGCTTGGGAATATGTTGATGCTTTCATGCATCAGCATAATCACATCTATGCTCATATGACATGTGCCCTGAATGTAGATTTCTCACCAATGGGAAATGCAGCATATCTGCATGCGGGTATTTATGCCTATGCATAAAAGTACACCCAAATACGGCTGCATCAGCCGTTCACTCCGGTGGCTGGCTGTACAGGTCTTCTGCAGCTCTCCCCTGCAGAGAAAAACATCGGGATTTTATGCTAGACCATATTTTAGGCCTCAAACTGTCTATTCACTGGACTGCAACTTGTATATTGCAGGCGCAAAAGGGAATAATCAGGTTGCTGGATATGTGGGTTCAACCATGGCTTTAATACATGGATAGGCAAACTTTTGAGCACAGTGTGCTGTAAAACGTTTTCAAAGAAATTGATTGTGCAGATTTTATAACAAAAACATGTCAACTTCACACTCTCCATCACTAAAATTCTTTATAAAGTA
Source organism: Lithobates pipiens (assembly GCF_037356315.1). NCBI lineage: Eukaryota > Metazoa > Chordata > Amphibia > Anura > Ranidae > Lithobates > Lithobates pipiens. The sequence goes on from NW_027507788.1 coordinate 87,578,198, forward strand.
AATGCTATAAACTACTTGAGTAATAGAGACAACTGATTATCCTGCACTTTCACGCCTCAGATCGGCCGAATTCCTTTACCTCCCTGCACATCTGTCCCACCACTGTACCCTCCCGCTCATCTGGCCCACCACTGTACCCTCCCGCTCATCTGGCCCACCGCTGTACCCTCCCGCTCATCTGGCCCACCGCTGTACCCTCCCGCTCATCTGGCCGACCGCTGTACCCTCCCGCTCATCTGGCCGACCGCTGTACCCTCCCGCTCATCTGGCCCACCGCTGTACCCTCCCGCTCATTAGCTCCACCGCTGTACGCTCCCGCTCATCTGCCTCACCGCTGTACCCTCCCGCTCATCTGCCCCACTCCTGTACCCTCCCACTCATCTGCCCCACAGCTGTACCCTCCCGCTCATCTGCCCCACTCCTGTACCCTCCCACTCATCTGCCCCACAGCTGTACCCTCCCGCTCATCTGCCCCACAGCTGTACCCTCCCGCTCATTTGACTCACCGCTGTACCCTCCCGCCCATCTTCCCCACCGCTGTATGCTCCCGCCCATCTGCCCCACCCCTGTACCCTCCCACACATCTGCCCCACAGCTGTACCCTCCAGCTCATTTGACTCACCGCTGTAGCCTCCCACTCATTTGCCCCACCACTGTACCCATCCGCTCACCTATGACATGCGCAATATGCAGAGTGGTGCAAGGAAGCAGAGATGAGACATATCTACCTATCCTGGCACAATTATCCCCACTGATCCGCCTCTCGCATCCAGCCCACATGTTTGTATGTGATGACACATAGAAGCATCTGGAATGGATTCGCAATGATGAGCTCAGGTCAGGGGCATTTTCAGAAAGCAGTGGGCCTGTGTGCATAATCATAATTTGGGCCTCCGCAGCTGAGAAAGAGTGCGACACACAGCGATGCAGTAAAAGTTGGGTGTGATTTTCATTGCACTGAATACTGGCTGTGGCTTAAAGGGACAGAGTGCAGGCGTTCAGTAGAAAGTGACACAAAGGTTCAGGAATAAATGACACAAAGTTCAGGGGTCAGGTGTAAGTGACGCAGAGTTCAGAGGTTGGGAATAGGTGATGCAGAGCTGAGGGGTCAGTAGTAGGTGACACACACACACACACATTTTTATATATATATTATACACACACATATATATACACTCACAACCTCTGAACTCTACGTCACTTACACCTGATCCCTGAACTTTGCGATATATATATATATATATATATATATATATATATATATATATATATATATAATATAATTTCAACAAAGTTCCCAGAAGCTCAACAGCAATTACACAAACTGGTTTTCTCAATCACAGTGAAATCCCTTCTTTCAGAGATTGGTAGTGGCAACAAAGCGAGTCATCTTCCTCCCAATGGCGATTGGCTTTAGCAGTAGCCAATCACTGTCGTCCTCCTGAAAACAGGGACCGCCTCCCTAGCAGAACTGCACCCAATCTCTTCCCCATCACAAGAGCTGACAATCACAGCTACAGCAAAGTTAGAGAACCAAACAATGTTTCCCATCTTTTACAATGTGTGGGGACGCAGTGCAGGTGTGGAATGCGGATTTCTGAGATTGGAATGCATTAGTGCAGCAGAAGCCGTGTCTCACTGACACTTCCCTGCGCTGCTTTACTGATGGCGAGGGAGTCGAGTGCCAGGAAAAGTGGCTTTGCGTGCTTGTGAAACCCGTGCCGGGGGTTACCTACCCCTGGTTTAATATATAAATTGTTACCTTAACTTTTACTCCCAAGATCCTGGCTGGTGATACATTGTAGAACAAATATGTTTTTCTGAAATGTTGTCATCCACACTAAGTAGCTAAAAGTGGATGGAGGTGTAATAGAAATGTTTATGGCTTACTGGGGTTTGATTGGTTTCTTTTTGAAAAGAGGGTTAGCAACTTTTGTAGAGAGATACTACTACATTATATTGAATCTACGCTCTGAACTTAAAGAGGAATTACATTTCCCAAATACAATTTTAAGCTTTACATTGAATGTTGCAAAGTGTCTGGATCACATACTTAAAGCGGTAATAAACCACTTTTTTTTTTTTTTCTAACCTGAAAGGCAATGTCATAATGTGTTTGTATACGATGCATACTAGCACATTATGTTAAACTTACCTGAAAACAAAGCATTCCAGTGCTGAGCTGTCACCGCTGCAGGTGCTTCCATCTTCACCTGGTCTTCCTTTCCAGGTCTGCGGACTCCGGCCGTGTGACCGGCCAGTGCCGCGATGATATCACTCCTATGCATGCGCATGAACTGCCGTTTATGGCATAGAACGCTGAAGGAACTGTCCGGTGGCCGTTCCTTCAGAGCGCATGCGCCAGTGACGTCACTGGCTGCATGTACAGTAAATCTCTCCTATAACGGTGCACGCCTTATTCACTTCCAGACCAGCTCACGATGATATACGTCGGTACTTTGAAGGAGGATATCGTTGTTATGGCAGCAGCTAGCTGCCATAACCCCGGTATCCTCGCCTTCAGTGAGCGGTCCGGTTTAAGATAAAAGTGGTCTCTGCAGCGGATTCGCCGCAAGATCACTTTTATCAGCGATGGGAGAGGGGCCACTCCCCCTCCCGCCACAATCCGGTGCCCGTCTGATCGCGTCTGTCCCCTGCCTGGGTATGGAGACAAGTGAGGGGAAGATGGTCCCCACCCATCTCCATATCACTGCAGGGCGGAAGCGACGTCAAATCATCACTTCCGCCCATAGCTCTTAAAGGGTCTTTTTTTTTTTTTTTTTTTAAATTACACAATTTTATTTTTATTTTTTTAAATTGCATTTCAATGTAAATACGAGATCTGAGGTATAAATAAAACTTTTTTTTTTTGTAAATGCGCCCCAAGCTTGTTTGCAGAAGCAAACGCATACGTGAGTAGCGCCCGCATATGAAAACAGTGTTCAAACCACACATGTGAGGTATCGCTGCGATCGATAGAGTGAGAGCAATAATTCTAGCCCTAGCCCTCTGTAACTTAAAACATGCATGTAGAAATTTTTAAACGTCGCCTGAGATTTCTAAGGGTAAAAGTTTGTCTCCATTCCACGAGCGGGCGCAATTTTGAAATGTGACATGTTGGGTATCAATTTACTCGAGGTAACATTATTTTTTTTAATTAAAAAATTAAAAAAGTTATCCCAAAAAAGTGCGCCTGTAAGACTGCTGCGCAAATACAGTGTGACAGAAAGTATTGTAACGACCGTAATTTTATTCTCTAGGATGTTAGAAAAATTTTTTTATAATGTTTGGGGATTCTAAGTAATTTTCTAGCAAAAAAAAACTGTTTTTAACTTGTAAACAACAAATCTCAGAAAGAGGCTCGGTCCTTAAATGGTTAATATAGGCTTACTTATAGGTAAAGTAAAAACATGAATTCCTCAGATTGGGACTTTAAACCGGGCCATAAACAGTTTGATGGTGATAAAAAAAATATTCAAAATGTATTATTACACATTGATAATATATAGCAACATGAACATGGGGTTATATGCAACAAACACAAATATTGGGAGCAGTAATGGAAACCAGGTGCAAGGAAAAGCCCAGAGCATTGTCAGACAGAAAAGACAAAATGCAGATCTTCTTCAGGGACAGAGGGCTTGCGGGTTCTGCCTCTCTGAGGAGTAGTCGCTCCTCAGAGAGGCAGAACGGGGGCTCTGCCTATGTAAACAAAACAGATTCCCGTTCTGACAGCGAAGTACAGAGAGATCTGTTCCTAGTGATCAGGAATAGCAATCTCTCTGTACTCCCAGTCAATCTGCTCCTCCCACAGTTAAAAAGTACCTCCCTAGGACACACTTAACCCCTTGATCGCCCCCTAGTGTTAACCTTTTCCATGCCAGTGTCATTTATACATTGATCCATGCATATTTTTAGCGCTGATCACTGTAATAATGTCAAGGGTGCCAAAAAAGTGTCCCATCTGTTCTGCAAAAAAAATAAATAAATAATAAAACGCTGATCACCGCCATTACTAGTAAAAAAAAAATAATAAATTAAAAATGGCATAAATGTATCCACTATTTTGTAGACGCTATAACTTTTGCGCAAACCAGTCACTTATTGCATTTTCTTTTACCAAAAATATATATAGAATACATATTGGCCTGAATAACTGATGAATAAATGTGTGTTCTTTTTTATTTGATTTGTATTATAGCAATAAATAAAAAAAATGTAAACGCAGAGGTGATCAAATACCATAAAAAAAGCTATATTTATGGGGGAAAAAAGGACATCAATCTTATTTAGGTATTGCAAAAAATGGCCTGGTCATTAAGGGGGTAAATTCTTCCGGGGCTGAAGTGGTTAAATTGGTCCAGCTTGGCACAATTTAGGTTTGCATATCTCATTCCTGATGGACTGCTGGGAAAGCTGGAAATCACAGTTGTGTGCCTTTTGCACTGTCGCCATTTTTATAAAATACCTTGTATTATTTTTATTTTTTTTAATGAATAGAAGTTCTTAGATTAGACAAGGTGGAAAAGAGGGCCACTAATGTCACAATCTCTGCCTTGTCCAATCAGAAAATGCCTTGTGTTTGTTATCCACCTCATCTCCAGAAGGTTTTAACCCCTTCATGACCAGGCCATTTTTTTGCTTCTTTAGCTGGTAATTATAGGAGTTATGCAATGCTGTATTCAAACTAAATTGATTTTTTTTTTTTCACACAAATAGAGATTTTTTTTTGTTGATGATGATGATCATAACTGAGTTTTTTATCTTTTATAATATAAACAAACAAAAAAAAAAAATACCGAAAATTTTGAAAACAAAACCCAATATTTTTTACATTTTGCTATAAAACATATCCAATAAAAAAAAAGTCTTCATAAATTTAGCAAAAATGTGTTGGCAAAAATAAATGTATGTACTGTATACTTACATTGTTCCACACTGGACCACTGTAAGTATGCAATCCAAATAATTCCTACAGTTCAGCTTTAAGTAAAGCCTGGTAAACACTAGGGCTCTGTTCACATCTGAGTGATCCAAATCACAGGAGGAATCACCGCAATTCGAAACAGTGGCAAGTCACGGGAAGCCCTTGTGCTCACCGTCACTTCCAATGGCACCTCATTCGCGGCGCAATTTTGCCTCAATTTTCACCTGATGAATTGTGGTTAAAAAAAATAAAAATAAAAAATCACAAAAAACTGAATTATGGGACACCTGTCGCCCAAAAGAATTACAAAAAAACAGGCGTCCCACGATTCTGTTTGTGCGATTTTACCACGATTCGTCATGTGACAATTATGGCAAAACCGCTAAGCCATCAGGGTCATTGGAAGTGCCTGAGATCGCAAGGGTGTCCTGGGATTTGCCACCATTTCAAATTGCGGGCAGAATAGCAGTGATTTCGCCTGTGATTCGGATCTCTCAGATTTGAATGGAGCCTAATGCCGCGTATACATGGTCAGATTTTCCGACGGGAAATGTTGGATATGAGCTTGTTGTCGGAAAGTCTGACCGTGTGTATGCTCCATCGTACATTTGCTGTCGGACTTTCTTTTCACAAACAAATGTTAGCAGGTTCTCAAATTTTAAGCCAACAAAACTTTGTTGAATAAACTATTGCATATTGCCACAGAGTGGTACTGTGGATACTGCTAAAATATCAGGTGCCGCGTCCCGATTTAGACAAAGAAATATAGAGGAATAGGGTTTGGACTTTTTAGGCATGACCACATAGGTCTAATAATATAAAAAGCTATTTATTAAACATAGACACAACATTAAAATCAACATTGAATAAAGTCCATGTCACAGAATAATAAAATATGAGCTGTACATAGCCAACATGAAAAGATTGATGGTGGATGACTACTCATTCCATGATCAGATATTAAATTCCAGATAGGGGCTATGAAAACAGATTGAAGATGGTGGTAAAATCCTGGGCTCTACATGTTACGCGCCTTGCGCTTTTTCAGGAGCATCAAAAAAGAGACTTGCTAGATAAAAACAAAATATACAAATAAGATCACAAAAATACATAGCACATATAAAATATACATTGGTATAACAGTGCGTCTATAGAAACCCTAATATAGGAGACAATCCGACCGGTCACGAACAGACATGAAACCAGGACTTCGTATACCATGGGGACATGGTTTCTTTCTGCCCCCCTCCTAATTCCTTTCCTCTTCCCTTTGGATCTTAAACTAAATAAAATATAACCTAACCAAACTGCATATAACTAACGTGAATAAACAACATAATGTTTACTTACAGATATGAAATGCTATCAAGATCACTTTTTTTAGTTGATCGCCCTCTTTCTCAGTTATCACTATATACAATTATTTGTCCTTTCAACACCGGTTTTCATATCTGTAAGTAAACATTATGTTGTTTATTCATGTTCATTATATGCAGTTTGGTTAGGTTGTATTTTATTTATTTAAGACCCAAAGGTAAGAGGAAAGGAAGAAGGAAGGGGGGCAGAAAGAAAGGAAAAGGAAAGGAAGAAAAAATTCATAATTTTCTTTTTTGAGAATATTGAGGCTTTACTACCATGGTTAAGGTTATTACGCACATCCCCATAGTATATGAGGTCCTGGTTTTATGTCTGTTCGTGACCGGTCGGATTGTCCTCTATTAGGGTTTCTATAGACGCATTGTTTTACCAATGTATATTTTATATGTGCTATGTATTTTTGTGATCTTATTTTTAGATTTGTTTTTATCTAGTAAGTTTCTTTTTTGACGCTCCTGAAGAAGCGCAACACGCGTAACATGTAGTGCCCAGGATTTTACCACCATCTTCAATCTGTTTTCATAGCCTCTATCTGGAATTTAATATTTGATCATGGAATGAGTAGTCATCCACCATCAATCTTTTCATGTTATCTCCGTTGGCTATGTACAGCTCATATTTTCTTATTCTGTGACATGATGACATGACATGTGACATGACTTAATTCAGTGTTGATTTTAACAAAACTGTTGTCAGAAAGTCTGATTGTGTGTATGCTCAGAATCAAGCAGAAGGAGCCGCACTGGCTATTGAACTTCCTTTTTCTCGGCTCATCGTATGTCTTGTACGTCGCGGTGTTCTCATGCTTGGAATTGTTGGCAGACATTTGTGTGACCGTGTATGCAATCCAAGTTTGAGCCAACAACTTTCAAAACAAAAATCCACGGTTTTGTTGGCAGAAAGTCCAATTGTGTGTACAGGGCATTACAGTTTTTTTTTTGTTTAAGCCAGCAGGCTGAATGAAAAAAAAAACTGAAGAGTTCAGGAGGAGCTGCTGTACTAACTATCCAATGTTAGTACAGTGATCTCCCCCACTGAGCTATTGTGATCTGATAGGAAAACACTGGTCAGCCTTCTCAGCCAGCTTCTGTTGGACCGGCTGTCAGACACACAAGCTAAATGTCACCCAATAATTGTCCCATGTGTACAGCCCTCAACTCTAAGCCCACGTACACACTGTCGGACATTCTGCCAACCAAATCCGTCGGATTTTGTCCGTCGGATCTTGTCCGAAACTGTTGCATACACACGGTCGGACAAAGTTGTTGAAAAATCCGATCTTTCAGAACGTGATGATGTAATTTCGTTACGATGGAACTACGTTCAGGCTAGTAGCCAATAGCTTTAATGTAGGAATTTGATCTGAGCATGCATGGCACTTTGTCCGATCGAAATTCTCTACACATGATCGGAGTATGTCCTATCGGACCAGTTGGGCGGAAAATATTTCCAACATGTTGGAAAATTTGGTCCAATGGAAACAGTCCGATGCATAACACACAGTCGGATTATCCGACAACACGGTCCGATAGGACACATTGCGACGGATTCTCCGACCGTGTGTACAAGGGCTAAGGCAGGCCATAGATGGTGTGATTTTCTTTCCTGCTGACTGAGTTGATGGTGGAATCAAGTGATTTTCTTTTCTGCAACCCATGATTATTGCTAGCTGCTATAGTCGCTGGCAATAATCGCATGCAGATAATCGGACATTCTGTTTTTTCCCAAGTCAATAGATGGATCGATTTGGGTACATTCAAACCATCTATGGCTGGCTTAATCACAGCAATACATCCAATGACAATACAATCCCAAAGAAAACGTTGTGTAATGGGAGTTTTGTAGGTTTTTCAGTGCCAGAACCCCCCTGTGCTAAGCTTTCTACGTCACAATCAAAAGTTCCAATTGGCTGGTGAAAAACATCATGATACAATCACCGTGTGATGATGTATTTGCTGATTGACAGGTCTTAGTTTGGACATAACATCTTTTCTCTCTCCTTATTCGCTGCAGAAACGGATTTTGAAGTCAACATTTATTACAGAGGAACCAAAGTTAAAAGCACAACGGTAAACAACAGATTTGGATTCTGCTTGACTTCTAGACAACATCCGCCTCTGGAAAACTATTTGGAGGATGTGATTCTGCCCCTGGCTCAGGAAAAAGTGACTGATCAAATACTGATTAAAGCAGTGAACCGCATTCTGACCAACCTGGATCAAGGGACCCGTGTGGAAGTCCATGATGGGGCAATCTGTGCAATTAGATTGGGTAACTGTCGTAGTTTCTGGTCCATAACAGATACACCTACCACAGCTCTGCCCAGTCCAATAGACAAAGATGACTACAGTGTCTTGTACACTCTTCAGCAGTTTGTTACTGGTATGTATAAAACTGGCTACACACATTACAATGCCAATAGGAGTAGAGATCAGAGTGATGGAGAGATGAGCTCATTAGTAGTGTTGGGCGAACGGTTTGGCCCGAGCATCAGTTTGCGTGTAACATTTGTCTGTTCGGGCCATTCGTTAAACACTCGAATTTGCAGGGTGTTTCTTTGGGTGTTTGTACCACCAAACACCTTGCATTGCACTGCGTGCTGCACAGTGCATGCTACCCCGATTGGACAAAGCTTTGTCCAATCGGGGCAAAGTGTAAGCTCGTTGATAAGGAGTGGTATGGATTTTTAGGGGAACCCCTACGCCAATTTTTTTTTTTTAAATGGCATGGGCTCCTTCCCAAAATCCTTAGCAAACCCTGATCCGGGCATGCAGCCTGGCAGGTCAGGAAACGGGGTGAGCGAGTGCGCCCCCCCCCCCCCCCCGCTATACCAGGCCACATTCCCTCATCAATATGAGGGGGTGCCTCCCCCCAACCCCAAAGCACCTTGTCCCCATGTTAATGGGAACATGGGTTTCTTCTCGACAACCCTAGACTGTGGTTGTCGGAATCTGCGGGCAAGGGGCTTACCGGAATCTGTAAGACCCCGACTTCCCCCCATGTGAATGGGTATGGGGTACATAGTACCCCTACCTATTCACCCAAAAAAGTGTACATAAATTTTTTTTTTTAAAACAGACTGTTTTTGACAAATCCTTTATTAAAAAGTTAAAAAAAAAAAAAGGAGGTGTCCATTGATGTGAATCCATCATCAATCACACCGCTAACTCACCCAAAACCCCCCCCCCCACCCTCCAAGAAACCTGCCTCCTCTGTGCTTTGACAGTTTTGATATAGATAAGGTGGGACCACCCGGCAACGTCACCTGGTGGCCCAACCCCCTTGTAACATCACAGACTGGCGCATGCTGGGCCGATGATGTCACAAGGGGCAGCGGTGGGTGGCGTGATTGACGATGGATACATACATACATATATAGTTACAATAGAAGGATTTGCCAAAAATGGTCTGTTTTTATTTTTTACACTTTATTTATTTTTTGGTGAATGGGTAGGGGTACCCCCTACCTATTCACATATGGGGGGGCTGGGATTCCGATCCACAGACCCCGACAATCACAGCTGGGGGTTGTCAGGAACAGACGCTTGTCCCCATAAACATGGAGAAAAGGTGCTTTGGGATGGGGGGGCAGAGTACCCTGCCCCAAAGCACCCCACCCCATGTTGAGGGCATGGTTTAGGGGGGGGGGGTGCTCACTTGTCCCCTCCTGCCCTGTCAGACTGCATGCCTGGCTAAGGGTCTGGTATGGTTTTTGGGGGGTCCCCACTTTTTTTTCTTTTGCAGTCATTTTAAATGGGATTTGACTCACTATGCATGCTACAAGCAGACTAAGAGGACCCCCTCAGGCAATGTATTTAAAGGAATTTTTTATTTCGATTGTTGCACTTTAGGCATCATTAAAATCACTGATCCTGAAAAAAAAAAAACTGATTGTTTTTAAAAATAACTTTTGAAATGATACATGTCCCCCAGGACAGTACCTGGACCTCAATACCCCTTTTATGGCCAATTACTTGCATATAAGCCTTCAGAATAAGCACTTTTGATTTTTCCTGTTCAGCTCCTATAGCCTTCAATGGGTTTCACTGTTCGGGAGTTCTGCTGTGAACCAAACAGGGGGGTCGTTTAGTCCATGTCTACTCATCAGTGTGCTGCCTCTCCTTTCAATGTCCAGCCACAAGCTGTTGTGGGGAGGAGACCTGTAAGCATTAGGGAGCTGAAGCAGAGCCATGTTAATCTTGGGACTGCCAGGTAAAGACATCCTTCATATGTATTTCATGTGGTAAGCTGTTTGGCTTTAAAGCGGAGGTCCACCCTAAAGTGGACCTTCCGCTCATCGTACAGCACAGGTATCTGCACCCACTTCCGGGATAGCTCTCTGCAGAAAGGGGCGTACATTACGCCCCTTTCCGAAGGTCCCCCGCTGCCTGCTGGGAAACACACAGATCCCAGAGGCAGCCGGTCCATCCTTATTGCACAGCGCGACTCGCGCATGCGCAGTAGGGAACCGGGAAATGAAGCCGAAAGGCTCCACTTCCCGATTCCCATACCCAAGATGGCGGCAGCACCCGAGAGACGAGGCTTCGGGTGCCGACATCGCGGGCGCGCTGGACAGGTAAGTGTCACTATTTTAAAAGTCAGCAGCTGCAGTATTTGTAGCTGCTGGCTTTAAAAAAAAAAAAAAAAAAAAAAACGCGGACTCCCGCTTTAAGATACATCTCAAGTATTGAGGCTTTACACCCCAAATGTCATATTTATCTCGTCCTCATAGTTCTCTTCAGCCTCTAACCTGAGAATTTAAAGAGGAAGTAAAGGCACTTAAAAAAAATAATGCAACCTGCAAGGCAAAGGCATAATGAGCTAGTATGCATAGCATACTAGCTCATTATGAATAACTTACCTGAGAATGAAGCCCCCGAAGCGGTCCTCTGTCTTCATGTTCGCCGCTGCCATGTATCCCGGAGTGACTTCCGGGTCTCGCTGCTCCGGCGCTGTGATTCGCCGGAGCCGCGATGACGTCACTCCCGCGCATGCGCACGGGAGCCGACAGGAGCAGCATATCGTCGGTCTGTAGGCCTGGAACGCACGCCAATATCGAATGCGGAAGAATTTTTTTCCTTGAGTTGGAGAGCGATTCTTTTGGTCAGAGTGAGCAGGCCCAGGCTAGGCACCTAACCTGTCTGTTTTTTTACTTATTTTTTATTAAAGACTATGCTATGGATTTTTTTGTATTTTTTCACATTTGCCGCTTGAGTCTGTGAAGAGAGACACCATCTAACATCATCTGCATTGGTATCCATATGAGCAGGTATTATCCTGTACAAGCGTTGTTTGACTTACTTTTTAATTAAAGTGGTCAAACGGATCTGGTAAGCAGTTTGGACTTGTATTATCACTACTGGTGTAGTTCTACGTTCATGGTGGAGGGAGTCACAAGTTTTCTTCGGATTTGTTGTTAACCGCTGCTATATCACGATTATTATTTGCTTTTCACTTTCCGAAACGGCAGAATTCATTCTTTGTAGAGACACTTTATTGGGACTTTACATTGTTAATTATTACTATTATGCATGGTGGTTCACTGATGTCCACCATTTTTCTAGTATAATCATTGCTATGACGTGTATATTTTTCACTTTGGTGATCTTCACATTTTTTTTTTAAGCACTTTACTTTCCAGCCATTTTGTTTTAGTGGTTTAGGAAGAGAAAAAAATGTTTTTTGCTAATTAGTAGTTTAGATTAATATTCTTTACAGAGCGCCCTTAATCATTGTTATCAAGGAGCAGCATATCGCCGCGATCTGCGGCCTGCCCAGAGCGCCTGCGTGCCGCTGTCTACGGCGCATGCAGCGTAGACAGCTATGGCTGTCTTTTTGTAAATATCTCCTAAACGGTATAGGTTTAGGAGATATTTCTTGGACCTACAGGTAAGCCTTAATCTAGGCTTACCTGTAGGTCAAAGTGGTTTGTAAGGGTTTACAACCACTTTAAGACTAATATAATAAACTAGCCATTCTTAATCATGGTTCAGGGGTTGGATTGATTCCTTGAGCTGTGGCTGATTTACCATACAATGATTCTTGCACAGTTACTCTTCCAACAAAAAGACAGTGGCATGAGAATAATCCTTGTAGCTGTCTGTAGCGGTGTAATTCCAACCACTACTGTCATTTGGCCATTCTTCCCAATGACCACCAATGTAGGAGTGGGGCTTTCTTTCCACTACTGTAATTTGGCCATTCTTCCCAATGACCACCAACGTAGGAGTGGGGCTTTCTTTCCACTGACTACCAAAGTAAGGTGTATTATTCCCGCTGTCTCAATATATTATTTAAGCAGGGACCCTAAGATCTGAAAATTATTTCAGGGTTTCTTCTAAAGTACAATAGTTTGTAAAGACTGAGTTACTTATTACACGTACTGTATGGTAATATTTATGATCACACCTTCTGGAAACTAGCAGACACTAAGCCTCATGCATGTATTTAACATCTTTTACACAAATTCCTCATCTATAGAGTACTGGAAGGTGGGTTTAACAGCCAACTATAATGGTTTGGAGTCCTTTTTTTTTTTTATTTAACATTTTTATATTTAAATGTTTTTAACAGTTTTTTTTTTATATAATTTTTACTATTTACAAACTTTATTAAAAAAAAAACAACAACAATCAAAACGTTCCTTTTGCAATGGGTGTCTAAAATCTGACTTGTATCTTAGTACAGACTTCTGGAGAGATCAGTGAGCCAATCACACAAGCAGGACATTACATTTTTGGAGGCATTATGTACACCAATTGTACAGAACACTTCCTTTTGCCATATTGCATTGAATTTTACAGAAAATTACAGCAGCTGCAAATTGAAAAGGGAAGACAATTTTCAATATCATTAAAATTACAACATGGCTTTTATAGCAAATACTTGTACTCTAATAGGGATATAGTTCAGTGCCTTGAAAATTTTCCATGTGGTCATGTTACAACAAAAGTAGTAAATGTATTTTATTGGCATGTTACTCGCTATGCCAACACAAAGTGGCACATTATTGTGAAGTGGAAGGAAGATGATAAATTACACTTGTGCGAACTGAAATTCGAACTAATTTTTGCTGCAATTTTGACACGACTTGAAGCAATGCCTGTGTAAAGTTGAGGTGTAGGGACCTCAAGTTGCCTCAAAGTCAGATAAAAGTCGTGCCTAGACTACTTTGAAGTTTCACAGATATGAATGGTACTCATGGAAAATCATGGCGTACAACTTGTCATGCGACTTTGCAGTCCCAAGTCGCAGGACAAGTCGCACAAGTGTGAAAGGGGTCCAAGTGGCACATAATTGTTCAGTGGAAGGAAAATGATAAATGGTTTTCCAAATAAATATCTGAAAAGTGTGGCGTGCATTTGTATTCAGCCCCTTTAAGCTGGGTTCACACTGAAGCGATGCGGGAACGCCGCGAATCCGCGGCGGGTTCCCGCATCGCATGCCTCCCGCCGGCAGTTCACACTGCCCTATGCGGACTGCTGGGAGTGTCAGTGAAACCTTAATGACACCCCCAGATCAGTTCGCATATCGCAGTGCGATCTACAAACTCGGACAGAAATCTCATCGCATGGTGTGAACACCCATGCAATCCGATTCTGCTGCGGACCAAAAAAAGGGTCCTGTGCGAGTTTGGAGCGGATGCGATGCGAATTCAGTCATACTATCTGTATGGCTGAACTCGCATCGCACAGAGATCGGATGTGATTTGCACTGCAGTGCGGTGCAAATCACATCCGGGTCTCCCAGCCGCAGCAGTGTGAACCCAGCCTAACTCTGATACCCCTAACTAAAATCTAGTGGAACCAATTGCCTTCAGAAGTCATCTAATTAGTAAATAGAGTCCACCTGTGTGTAATTTAATCTCAGCATACAATCACTACAGCTGTTATGTGGACCACTTCGGGCCCAGGCCAATTCTGACACTTCTCTCCTACATGTAAAATTCCTAATTTTTTTGCTAGAAAATTACATAGAACCCCCAAACATTATTTATGTTGTTTTAGCAAACACCCTAGAGAATACAATGGCGGTCGTTGCAACTTTTTATCTCGCACGGTATTTGCGCAGCAATTTTTCTAACACTTTTTTTCAGAAAAAACACAGTATCATGCTTAAAAAAAATAAAAATAAAAAAAAAACACCAGTAAAGTTAGCCCATTGCTCTCGCTCTAACGTTTCGCGGCGATACCTCACATGTGTGGTTTGAACACCATTTTCATATGTGAGCGGGACTTACGTATGCGTTCGCTTCTGTGTACGAGCTCACAGGGACAGGGGCGCTTTACAATTTTTTTTTTATTGTTAATTTTATTATTTTTTTAGTTTGACACTTAAAAAAAAAAAAATTCACTTTTATTCCTATTACAAGGAATGTAAACATCGCTTGTAATAGGAATATGGCACGATCGGACATATTTACAGTGAGATATGGGGTCAATAAGACCCCATATCTCACCTCTAGGCTGGGAAGAATAAAAAAAAAAAAAATAAAATAATAATAAAAAAAAAAAAAAAGATCCTGGCTTCCTAGCCAAATCGGAGCCGTTAATTTGAATACAGAGGCCGGGCGTGTGGTCATAACATCGCGTCCGGCCTCTGAACGATCATAGAGACTCCGGGGACGATCTGGTCCGCAGGAAATCTCTATGGTAACTTGCGGGGGGCCGGCGGATCCTGTGACCGACTCGCCAATGGAAGCGGTGAGTCGGTACAAGCACCGGAGGGCAGTGGGAGGGGGCGTCCCCTCCTGCCGCCTGTAAGAATGATCAAGTGGCGGAACAGCCGATATGATTGTTCTTATGGTGCAGGGAATCGCCGGCTGCAAACGCTGATATCTGAATGATGTCTGTGGCCTCAGGCATCATTCAGATATAACCACCGAAAGCCCATGACGTCAATAGACGTAGTATGGGCGCCAAGTGGTTAAACAACATTAGTTAACGAACAGCATCATGAAGGCCAAGGAAAACACCAGACAGGTCAGGGATAAAGTTGTGGAAAAGTTTAAAACAGGGTTAGGTTATTAAAAAAAATAAAAAATATTCCAAGCTTTAAACATCTCACAGAGCACTGTTCAATCCATCATCCAAAAATGGAAAGAGTATGGCGCAACTGTAAACCTACCAAAACATGGCCATCCACCTAAACGAATAGGAAGGGCAAGGAGAGCATAAGTCAGAGAAGCAGCAAAGAGGCCCATGGTAACTCTGGAGGAGATGCAGAGATCCACAGCTGAGGTGGGAGAATCTGTCCACAGGACAACTATTAGTCCATCCAATCTGACAGAGCTTGAGCTATTTTGCAAAGAAGAATGGGGAAAAATTTCACTCTAGATGTGCAAAGCTGGTAGAGACATCACCAAAAGACTTGCAGCTATAATTGCAGCGAAAGGTGGTTCTACAAATTGACTCAGGGGGGCTGAATACAAATACATGCCACACTTCACATTTATTTGTACCACTTCACAATGTACCACTTTGTGTTGGTCTATCACAAAATCCCAATAAAATACATTTACGGTTTTGGTTGTAACATGAAATGTGGAAAATTTCAAGGGTTATGAATACTTTAAGGCACTGTACCTGTAATCTTTGTTACAAAAAAAAACAAAAAAACTTTTCATTACAAATATATATTCATGTTGCACAAGTTCAACAATCACTGTTATTTAATAGAACAGGAAGCTTCACCTGCAGTGAATGTCAGATCCTCTTCTTTATAAATATACCTCATAGTGTCCAGACGAAAAGAATTTTGAAAACCCTGTTCTGTATTCATATGCTGGCCAACAATATCCAATATGCTCATTAACTGGCCCCTGGATGAGAACCTCTTGTAAGATTTTTATGACATGTTGGTAACTGTGCCATCAGATTGTGTAAATGCTTTTATTATTTCCTACCAGAATTAATTGAATTTGTTGAAAGGAGGAGAAAAGAATCTCCACAGTATTCCATATGGATTTGTCTTGGAGAAACATGGCCAGACAGCAGACCATGGCGTGAGAAATGCATCATGGTTGAAGTGAGTAAGAAGTATTGTGGAAATGGTACTGTAACATACATTGCAGGGGCAACCAAGGACAATGGTTTGGAGCCAAATGTCTTTTTTTTTTTTCTGTTGATTAAAGTACAGATTGCATCTGTCCCTGACCATACAATGGATATAAAAAGTCTACACACCCTTGTTAAAATGTCAGGTTTCTGTGATGTAAATGAGACAAAGATAAATAATTTCAGAACTTTTTCCACCTTTAATGTGACCTATAAGCTGTACAACAATTGAAAAACAAACTTAAATCTTTTAGGCGGGCGAGTAAAAATAAAATAAATGTGGTTGCACACCCTTTTAGGCTAGGTTCACACTATAGCGATGCGGGAACGCCGCGAATCCGCGGAGTTTTCCCGCATCGCATGCCTCCCGCCGGCAGTTTACACTGCCCTATGCGGACTGCTGGGAGTGTCAATGAAATCTTAATGACACCCCCAGACCAGTCCACATATCGCAGTGCGATCTGCAAACTCGGACAGGAATCGGATCGCATGGTGTGAACACCCATGCGATCCGATTCTGCTGCGGACCAAAAAAAGGGTCCTGTGCGAGTTTGCGGCGTGTGCGATGCGAATTCAGCCATACTATCTGTATGGCTGAACTCGCATCGCACAGAGATCGGATGTGATTTGCACTGCAGTGCGGTGCGAATCACATCCGGATCTCTCACCCGCAGCGGTGTGAACCCAGCCTTATAACTGGAGATGTAGCAGTGTTCAAAATGAAGCAATCACATTCAAACTCATGTTAAATAGGAGTCAGTATACACCTGCCATCATTTAAAGCGCCTCTTATTAACCCCAAATTCAGCTGTTTTAGTAGGCCTTTCCTGACATTTTCTTAGTCGCATCCTACAGCAAAAGCCATGGTCCACAGAGAGCTTCCAAAGCATCAGAGGGATTTCATTGTTAAAATGTATCAGTCAGGAGAAGATACAAAATAATTTCCAAAGCATTGGATAAACCATGGAACACAGTGAAGAAAGACAGTCATCATCAAGCAGAGAAAATATGGCACAACAGTGACATTACCAAGAACTGATGAAAAGACGATTAGAAAACTAGTCAGGGAGGCTGCCAAGAGGCCTACAGCAACATCAAGTACTGGCTGTGTGGTACATGTGACCACAATCTCCAGTATTATTCATATGTCTGGGCTAAAGGGTAAAGTGGCAAGACAGAAGCCTTTTCTTACGAAGAAAAAACATCCCAGCCCAGCTAAAAACACATCTGAAGTCTCCCAAAAGCATGTGGGAAAACATGTCATGGTCTGATGAAACCAAGGTTGAACTTTTTGCCCAAAATTCCAAAAAATAGGTTTGGCGTTAAAACACCGCACATCACCAAAACTACACCATACCCACCGTGAAGCATGGTGGTCACAGCATAATGCTTTGGGGCGAGTTTTCTTCAGCTGGAACAGGGGCCTTAGTCAAGGTAGAGGGAATTCTGAACAGTTCCAAATGTCAGTCAATATTGGCACCAAACCTTCAGGCTTCTACAAGAAAGCAAAACATGAAGAGGAACTTCTTCTTTCAGCATGACAACGACCCAAAGCATGCATCCAAATCAACAAAGGAATGGCTTCACCTGAAGATTAAAGTTTTGGAATAGCACAGCCAGCACTCACACTTGAATCCGATAAAAATCTGTGGAGTGATCTGAAGAGGGCTGTGCACAGGAGATAGGAGTGGACAGATTTGGAGTGTTTTTGCAATGGAGTGGGCAAATATTGCCAAGTCAAGATGTGACATGCTAATAGACTCATACCCAAATAAAATCAAAAGGTGTTTCAACAAAGTATTAGTTTAAGGGTGTACACACTTATGCAACCATATTATTTTAAATCAAAAAGTGAAAGGAAGGGCGCTACATAAAATGCAATATAGTGAAAATTAACAATATATTGTACATCAATTAATACAAATATATGCAGATCCATATAGTAAATGAGTCCAGAAAAGATAAATCTCCAAAAATAAGTGTCCAATCAGCGTGTTCCTAAATAATGAATACTGTATACTGTGAAAAGTGCTCCAATCTTCATAAAAGGTGCTTCACCCAAAGTGCAAAAAATCTATATACGCTCACCAGAACTATTCGGCCACCGCGTAACCATCAAGCATGTATATATTTCCCCTTCTTAAAGAGAATAGGTAGTTCCTCCACTAGATGCAAATTCCTCTTCCCCGATTCAGGCACTGTAAAAAGGCTCCAAAATGGACCACAAGAGGGACGTATATAGTGCAATATTGTTTAATAAAATAAACACATTAAAATCGCAATTTTATCCACTCACATGTTTACAAGAAAATACAGGCATAGGACATGTGCAGCTTTCCCGGCAGATATCCCCTATCCCATTCACAGACAATAGGATCCAGTGTGCCTTCCACTCAGGGGAAGTGATGTAAGGAACAGCTCCAGTAACTGCGTGTCAGCCCTGCACTTTTATTTATTTTTTTTTTTTTTAACTTCCCTCCACCTAAAAGATTTCAGTTTGTTGTTCAACCAATTTGTAGTTTATAGTTCACATTGAAGGTGGAAAAAGTTCTGAAATAATTCACCTTTGTCTCATTTTTTTACATCATAGAAACCTGACATTTTAACAGGGGTGTGTAGACTTTTTATATCCACTGTAGGTAACCATTGGCTGTGCAGATCCATGCAAACCGCGGTCAGCCTGTCATTGCTTTGTACAGATCAAGCGGCTGCAACTGTCTGAAACCACCTGACATTCCAACCCTGAGAATCCTCTACCTGGATCATATAAAAGACAGTTTGAATGAGGCCACATTTCTAAACGCAAATAATTTTATATGTTATAATAATTCACACTGTGCATTTGGCTTTGTTCACACGGGACGCACTACACCATAGGCTGCGTTTACCTGCATGGGAATGCACAGGTGTTCAGTATATGTTTGGGGACACGCACACATTGGGGGTTATTTACTAAAACTGGGAGAGTGCAAAACCTGGTGCAGCTCTGCATAGAAACCAATCAGCTTCCAGATTATATTGTCAAAGCTTAATTGAACAAGTTGATGTTCAAAGCTGATTGGCTATCATTCACAGCTGCAGCAGATTCTGAGTGCTCCAGTTTTAGTAAATCTCCCCCACTGTGTTCTAATTGACAGCAATGGACTGCCTGCAAGGGGATGTGCAGAACACGTATGCATTGGGGAAGGGACTTTAAAGGCACCAACAAACTTGCCTTGTAAGTCCCTTCCCCTATCCAGTTTGTTCTTTGCATATATTGGGCTGTGGCTGAACAGTTAGGCTTTGGATAAATTTTTACATTTACGGTTCCCCATGCGGGTAAACGCGGTAATCACATGAGCATAGGCTATAGTATGCCCGATGTGAAGGAGGCCATTAAGGTGTGCTCAGTTTTTCAGCATTTTGAGAAATTAACATTCAGCGTCTCAAGATTAGAACCTCTGAATACATCTAAAACACAAATATATTGAACGGCAGGAGAACAGAGAAGGCTTATGTCAGACGCATGATTCTGCCACTGGACATTTGTCAAGTCGCCACAGTGTAAGGATGGCTAAGAGGGTTCCCGTGTGTCCTTGTGGAATCGCTCCCTCTGTAGACAGAGGTAGCAAAATGTTGCTGTCCTGACTCTCAGTTGCTGGTGATGGGGGCAATATCTCACTGTCTCAGCCACAGAGGGAACAATATGATAGGAAGTCTCTTTAGCGAATTCTGACACTGGCGATGCTCACTGCAGCAAATTGTCAGTGCCAGGGTTACCAACGGCACAGTCCCCACTAACAGCATGTAATGACTTACACTTATTAATTACAGGTACTTATACAGCACCATCACTTTACGCAATGCTTTACACACACAATATATCACATTCACATCAGTCCCTGCCCTCAAGGAGGTTACAATCCAAGGTCCCCAACTCACATTCAGACACATCCTGGGGCCAATTTAGACAGAAGCAAATTAACCTACTAGCATATCTTTGAAGTGTGGGAGGAAAGTGGAGTACTACGCAGGCACAGGGGGAACATGCAAACTCCAGGCAGGTAGTGTCTTGGTTGCGATTTGAACCAACAACCCTAGTGATATTAGGCAGTAGTGCTAACCACTTATACACGGTGCACATTGCCTGAAATCATAAAATGAAAAATGAAATGTTCAGATTCACTATGCAGGAAATAATATGGATCTTGAGGGTCATCATCTAGCTAGGCTTTTCATACAGGTAGCCTCATACATTTTAGCAATTCTAAATTTAGAAACCGCAAAAGAAATGGATCCCTCTCTAATGGCAGTCCCCTACACTTATATGACCATCACCAATGTGCGCGTTTGTGGTAACCGTTTTTTTGTCCTGTGTAGATCATACCGGTGGTCATGCGTTTTCTTCACGAGTTAAGTCACGGGACTGGAGCCTCATCGCTAACCAGCAGAGATCTGAACCTGGAAATCTCTGACCCACTATCCAGTCAAAGTTCCGTCCTTTCAGTTCTGAGGAGCATTGAAGAAAAGATGGACTGGTGCCAAAATTAGCTTTGTTATAACTGTAGAAAAGTACAGGACTATTACCGTGCAAGGAAAAGGTGATGGTAATTTCATGCCACTTTTATATAGACTTTCTTTTTTCTTTTTCCCCAATGTGTGGTTACTCCTTGGGCTAGCACAGATGATCTGGACTAAACCAGGAAAATCTCAGCCTTATTATTATTGAGGTATTTATAAATCACCAACAATTTAAATATGGTACATTCACAACAGTCACTGACCTCAAGGAGCCTACACTCAAAAGATCTCTACTTCACATACTAGGGCCAATGTAGACAGGAGCCAACCAGTCTACCAGTGTGGGAGGAAAGTGAAGTACACAGAGAAAACCCATGCAAGGACAGGAAGAACTTGCAAACTCCATGCAGAGTGTGTCCTTGTTGGAACCAAAGACCACAGTGCTGCAAGGTGGAAGTGTTAACCACTAAGCAATAACAACATTGGGCCCATTCACACTAACACATTGCTGTCTTATTCATTTTAACCCTTTCATGACTAAGCCTATTTTTGGAATTTGGTGTTTACAAGTTAAAATCCATATTTTTTGCTAGAAAATTACTTGGAACCCCCAAACATTATATATATTTTTTTAGCAGAGGCTCTAGAGAATAAAACAGCGATTGTTGCAATATTTTATGTCACACGGTATTTGCGCAGTGGTGTTTTAAACGCAACTTTTTGGGAAAAGGGACACTTTCATGAATAAAAAAAAAACAAAACAGTAAAATTAGCCCAATTTTTTTGCGTAATGTGAAAGATAATGTTACGCCGAGTAAATAGATACCAAACATGTCACACTTTATAATTGCGCGCACTTGTAGATTGACGACAAAGTACGGTACCTAAAAATCTCAATAGGCGACGCTTTAAAAATTTTTTACGGTTACCAGGTTAGCGTTACAGAGGAGGTCTACTGCTAGAATTATTGCTCTCGCTCTGACGATCGCGGCGATACCTCACATGTGTGATTTGAACACCGTTTACATACGCGGGCGCGACTTCCGTATGCGTTTTCTTTGCTTCGCGAGCTCGCGGGGACGGCGGGCGCTTTGAAAAATTTTTTTTTATTTATTTTAAAATGACTAATTTGTTTTAAAAAATAAATAAAAATTTGATCACTTTTATTGCTGTCACAAGGAATGTAAACATCCCTTGTGACAGTAATAGG
The DNA here is from genome assembly GCF_037356315.1 of Lithobates pipiens. Classification (NCBI taxonomy): domain Eukaryota; kingdom Metazoa; phylum Chordata; class Amphibia; order Anura; family Ranidae; genus Lithobates; species Lithobates pipiens. The sequence goes on from NW_027507788.1 coordinate 87,600,267, forward strand.
TGGTGACAGGTACTCTTTATGGAGGGATCGGGGGTCTAAAAGACCCCCCACCCCTCCTTTACACTTCAATGTATTCAGATCGCCGAAAACGGCGATTCTGAATACCGGATATTATAAAACCGGCGCCATTGGCAGCCGAGTAAACGGGAAGTGACGTCATGACGTCGCTTCCGTGTTTACAATGAGGAGACTGGAACGAAGCCGATTATGGCTTCGTTCCAGTTCCTCCCCAGCAGCCAGAGCCGACGGATCGCTAATCGGTGCTCCCGATCGAGCGGGAGCACCGGTAACAGCGGCGAGAGGGGGGGACGTCCCCTCCCGCTCCTCCGGCATAACAGCCGAGCGGCTTTTAGCCGCATCGGTTGTTATGCCTGGATAGCCAATCGCCTGCTGTAAAAAACGGTACCAGGATGATGCCTGCAGGTGCGGGCATCATCCCGGTATACCCCCCGGAAGCCGAGTACGCAGATCTGCGTACACTCGGCGGGAAAGGGTTAAATGACGGACCATTGCACCGCCAAAATGCAGCTGTTACAATGCTCTACCACATGTGCTGCTGTTATTATCTGATCTTACAGATCATTCACCAGGTATAGGTGCATATCTGCTGAAATACATTCCTCCTCGCAGTATTCAAATACAGACTGCTGTACATTCTCATTTTTTTTTTTTTGTTATCCAACAAGCTTTCATTTAACCACTTTCAGACCGGACCATTTTGCTGGTAAATGACCAGAGGTCTTTTTACACTTTGGCACTGCGCTGCTTTAAATGGTAATTGCGCGGTCATGCAATGTTGTACCCAAACAAAATTTGCGTCCTTTTCTTCCCACAAATAGAGCTTTCTTTTGATGGTATTTGATTGCCTCTGCGATTTTTATTTTTTGCGATATAAACGTAAAAAGACCGCAAATTTTGAAAAAAAATGATATTTTCTACTTTTTGTTATTAGAAAAATCCAATAAACTCAATTTTAGTCATACATTTAGGCCAAAATGTATTCAGCCACATGTCTTTGGTAAAAAAAAAGTCAATAATTGTATATTTATTGGTTTGCGCAAAAGTTGTCACATCTACAAACTAAGGTACGTTTTCTGGAATTTACGCAGCTTTTAGTTTACGACTGCCTATCTCATTTCTTGAGGTGCTAAAATGGCAGGGCAGTACAAAACCCCCCCAAATGACCCCATTTTGGAAAGTAGACCCCCTAAGGAAATTGATAAGAGGCATGTTGAGCCCATTGAATATTTAATTTTTTTGCCTCAAGCGATTGAATAATGACAAAAAAAAATTTTTTTTTTTTTTTTACACAAAGTTGTCACTAAATGATATATTGCTCACACATGCCATGGGCATATGTGAAATGACACCCCAAAATAAATTCTGCTGCTTCTCCTGAGTACGGGGATACCACATATGTGGGACTTTTTGGGAGCCTAGCCGCGTACGGGGCCCCGAAAACCAAGCACCGCCTTCAGGCTTTCTAAGGGCGTAAATTTTTGAGTTCACTTCTCACTACCTATTACAGTTTTGAAGGCCATAAAATGCCAAGATGGCACAAAACACCCACAAATGACCCCATTTTAGAAAGTAGACACCCCAAGCTATTTGCTGAGAGGCATGTTGAGTCCATGGAATATTTTATATTTTGCCACAAGTTGCGGGAAAATTACAAACTTTTTTTTTTTTATTTTTTTTTTCACAAAGTTGTCACTAAATGATATTGCTCACGCATGCCATGGGCATATGTGAAATGACACCCCAAAATAAATTCTGCTGCTTCTCCTGAGTACGGGGATACCACATATGTGGGACTTTTTGGGAGCCTAGCCGCGTACGGGGCCCCGAAAACCAAGCACCGCCTTCAGGCTTTCTAAGGGCGTTACAGTTTTGAAGGCCATAAAATGCCAAGATGGCACAAACCCCCCCCAAATGACCCCATTTTGGAAAGTAGACACCCCTAAATTTAGGGGTACACTAGTGAGACTAGGTAATAAATGGCGGGTGCCCTGAAACTATAAAAAAATAACTAACCAACCAGCGTCACCTGTAACAGTTATATGGTGATCACTGGTGAAAGGGTTAACTAGGGGGCAATCAGGGGGCTTTATGCGGTAGTATATGGGGGTCCCTGGCGCTATAAAAAGCTGCGGCGAACCTAAATACCTACCTGCCTAACTAGCGTCACCTGTGACACTAATACAGCGATCAGAAAAACGATCGCTTATTAGGCTGGGTTCACAATGGAGCGATGCGGGAACGCCACGAATGCGCGGCGGGTTCCCGCATCGCATGCCTCCCGGCGGCAGTTCACACTGCCCTATGCGAACTGCTGGGAGTGTCAGTGAAATGTTACTGACACCCCCAGATCAGTTCGCATATCGCAGTGCGATCTGCAAACTCGGATCGCATGGTGTGAACACCCATGCGATCCGATTCTGCTGCGGGCCAAAAAAAGGGTCCCGTGCGAATTTGCGGCGGGTGCGGCGAATGGCTGAACTCGAATCGCACAGAGATCGGATGTGAGGTGCGAATCACATCCGTTCTCAAACCGCTGCAATGTGAACCCAGCCTTAGTGACACTGGCGACGGGGGGTGATCACGGGGTTAAACCTTTATTGGGGGGGTACCTTAGAACTAAAGGGGGCTAACCCTAACTGCCCTAACAGTTATTAGTCACAAATGACACCCGCCGGGTGATCAGGGGGTTAAACCTTTATTAGGTAATAAATGGCGGGTGCCCTGAAACTATAAAAAAATAACTAACCAACCAGCGTCACCTGTAACAGTTATATGGTGATCACAGGTGAAAGGGTTAACTAGGGGGCAATCAGGGGGCTTTATGCGGTAGTATATGGGGGTCCCTGGCGCTATAAAAAGCTGCGGCGAACCTAAATACCTACCTGCCTAACTAGCGTCACCTGTGACACTAATACGGCGATCAGAAAAATGATCGCTTATTAGGCTGGGTTGACACTGGAGCGATGCGGAAACGCCGCGAATCCGCGGCGGGTTCCCGCATCGCATGCCTCCCGGCGGCAGTTCACACTGCCCTATGCGAACTGCTGGGAGTGTCAGTGAAATGTTACTGACACCCCCAGATCAGTTCGCATATCGCAGTGCGATCTGCAAACTCGGATCGCATGGTGTGAACACCCATGCGATCCGATTCTGCTGCGGACCAAAAAAAGGGTCCCGTGCGAATTTGCGGCGGGTGCGGCGAATGGCTGAACTCGAATCGCACAGAGATCGGATGTGATTTGCACTGCAGTGCGGTGCGAATCACATTCGTTCTCATAAACCGCTGCAATGTGAACCCAGCCTTAGTGACACTGGCGACGGGGGGTGATCACGGGGTTAAACCTTTATTGGGGGGGTTAGGGGGGCACATTAGAACTAAAGGGGGCTAACTCTAACTGCCCTAACAGTTATTACAGTCACAAATGACACCAATGCAAAAAAAAAAAAAAAAAAAAAAAAATGACATTGGTGTCACTGTGACTGGGGGGCAGGGGTAATTGGGGGGGTGATCGGGGGGTAAAGGGGGGGTGTGAGTGTGCCTGGCATGTTCTACTGTGTGTGTAGAGTGTTGGTGCAACTCACCGATCCGCTCTCCTCCGTGTCGGAACGAAAAATACCGACACGGAGGAGAGAATACATCACTTCCTCTCCTGTGTTTACATTACAGGAGAGGAAGTGATGTCACCGGGGATTTCCATTCGTCGAGAGCGATCGCGAGGGGGTGGCCATGAATGAATGGCCGCCCCCTCATCCCGGATCGCTCTCGAAGGAATGCCGACCGCCGCAGGCACCGGGGGGGGGCCCGATCGGGCCCCCCACCCGCGGGCAGGCAGGGACTTATATATACGCCCATATGCCTGCCCGTGCCATTCTGCCGACGTATATCGTCGTGCGGCGGTCGGCAAGTGGTTAAGTAGTGCATCCACTTTGCTACATCGCTTTGCTTCACCCTCACACCCTCTCCTGCCCTTTAATGCATTGCTCCCCAATTCGGGTTGCACTGATACTATTTCTTTTTTAAGACTGAGTACAAGTACCAATACTTTTTTTTTTAACCACTTCAGCCCCGGAGGATTTTTCCCCCTTCCCTACCAGAGCACTTTTAGCGATTTGGCACTGCTTCGCTTTAACGGACAATTGCGGTCATGCGATGTTGCACCTAAACAAAATTAACGTCCTTTTTTCTCACAAATAGAGCTTTCTTTGGTGGTATTTGATCACCTCTGCGGTTTTTATTTTTTGCGCTATAAACAAAAAAAACACACACGATTTTGGGGAAAAAAAAAAAAAAAAACACAATATTTTTTACTTTTTGCTATAATAAATATCCCATTTAAAAAAAAAAACAAAAAAACATTTCTTCCTCAGGCTAGGCCGATACGTATTCTACATATTTTTGGTAAAAAAAATCGTAATAAGCGTATATTGAGTGGTTTGTGCAAAAGTTATAGCATCTACAAAATAGGGGATAGATTTATGGCATTTTTGTTTTTTTTACTAGTAATGGCAGCGATCTGCGATTTTTTTTTTTTGTGAATGTGACATTATAGCGAACACTTGACACATTTTTGGGACCATTCACATTTACACATATATAAAATTGCACTGATTACTGTGTAAATGTGACTGGCAGGGAAGGGGTTAACACCAGGGGTGCAGGGGTTAATATGTTCCCTATGGGAGTGATTCTAACTGTGGGGGGAGGGGAGCGATCGGTGTTCCTCTGTACTGGGAACACACCATCGGTCTCCTCTCCAATGACAGGGCGTGGATCTGTGCGTTTACATACCTGGGCAATCCTAGATGGCCGGGAATGAGAGGACGTCATATGACACCCACCCAGGATGGGAGATCCCATCGGTGGGCGTCGTATGACTACACGCCAGGGCTGAAGTGGTTAAGTACTCGCCAATACGATACTTGACAGTGGCACTAATAAGCAACACTGTTGAGGCGTGGACTGTGTCTGTTTTTTTAACAATTTTATTTTTTGCAAGTTATATTTTTTACTAGCTGTGGATGGTGTCAGTATTTTGTTTTTAAAACTTTTTTTTTTACAATTGCACTTTTAAATATTTATTACAAATTTTTCCTTGGTTTGCTTTGGCAAGATATCAGAGACCCCTGATATATCTCCTTTGAGACATGGAAAGGGACTGAGGATAGAGATTAACCAAGTTCCTTTCTCAGCTGCACTGAAGATGAATGAACAGGAGACAGAGGGGTTGATTTACTAAAGGCAAATCCTTGAATGTGCACTTGGAAGTCCAGCTGCTGTAGATCTCAGGGGAAGCTCTGAAATGAGGAGAAGCTCTGCCGATTTCATCATCCAATCATGTGCAAGCAAAAAAAATGTATTTTCCTTGCATGTCCCCTTCAGATCTAGTGACTGCACTTTCAGTGCAAAGTGGATTTGCCTATAGTAAACCCCCAGGCTCCCCTCCAGTCATAAAACTGAAGCATCATAAATACAGTTTACGATGGTCTGTTATGAAAGGACAGAGTCAGTGATCACTGATTCTGAGCATTTGCAAAGTGAAGGAGCCGGTAAATGACAGATTTACCGCCTCCTTCCTCCGCTCCCCATCAAGATCTGGGACAGAGGGGGGCCTGGAAGAGGACACAAAGAGCCGGGAAGGACGACACAAAGGGAACCTGGAGGACGAAATGGATCAGGACCCGGAGGAGGACAGAGTGGGACAGCCAGGGGCGATTGGTGTGGCAGTGGGGGGCAGTTACAAGCACCAATCTCCCTGACAGCCACAGAAGGGAGAGGAGGAGAAGCGGCTATCAAAAAAGCTATACAGGGAGGTTGGTGCTTGTAACTCCCCCCACCGCCACACCAATCATGTCTAAGGCTGACCAAGTATCGGGCCAAGCATTTTCACGAGTACAAGTACTCATGCAAATGTTGGGAATCGGTGCAATCCTATCCCCACGAGAAGCTTAGTCATTAGTGTGGAACTGAGACCATCATGACTAAGGCCTGGTTCACACTGGTAAGACTTATGCTCCAACTTTGGGAGCACATGTTGCATGACGTATACAAATCTATGGTTCCCTATGAGAGCTGTCTTAACTGGTCTGACACAAGTCGGTCTGATTTTGAAAAAGGTTCCTGCACTACTTTGGTCCATTTTCAGCCCATTCAATATTATTTAAGTATTTAAGTCAAAGCTTCATCCTAATCATCAGACTTGTGATATCTGACATGGTGATTACGGCAGCAGAAAAAAAGAATTTATGTCACACTGGGATTGTTTTGATTAGTCAAAGGACAAGTTAGACAATCTCAGTCAGAGCTAAATCATATCTTGTTCTTTTAAGTTGGATGGAAGCATCACTGATGTTGCAGGGCAAAGTCAAACCGACAGTCATGTTGTACCAGTGTGAACCTATTAGGGAGAAACATGTGCTGCAGTCTGGCTTTGTGAGTTTGCACTTATAGCAATAAAGTTTGTTAGATATTAAGAAACCAATAGTGGAAGTGCAGCCTACTTGTATCTGACAACATGTTGCGATGCAACACATGAACTGCAACTGAAAGCACAAAAACGCATCACACTGTGTTCTGGTGTGAATGGGTCCTAAGCATACTTTGAGAGGGGCCGAAGAGCAGACAATTCACTCTCAAAGTTTACAGAAAGCATATTATCTGTTAGCCATTGCTTTGCTGCCAAGTATACCTGTTGAATAAACCATTAAACAAGGTATAGTAGCACTTTCTCATCCTCTACAGCGGGGGTCTCCAAACTTTCTAAGCAAAAGGGCATTTCAGTGGCAGCCCATCCATACAGGTTGCAGGGGCTGTCCCCCTAATCCATGTGCCCGACCCTTAATCTACATGCACCGGATGCATGGATTTCAAAGTGTTCTTAGCCCATTATTAGAGCCATAAGCTTTAATTGGCTTCAAAAAAGGTTGGGCTCAGGGTGCAGAGCACTGCCTCATTGTTGGTGTCAGCAGAAGGAATAATGCCCCAAGGGTTGGATAAAAGGTAGGCAAAGGGCCGCATTTTTTTTCTAACAAGAACCTAAGACCTCACTTTCATTAACTTTGGAGAGAATTACTGTCACTGGGGGGGGGGGGGGGGGTTGGGTTAGCTTTATGGTTTCATGCAGTATTTGTTCACTTAGGGGAGGCGTGCCCAACCTTTTGAAGGGCCCCACTAAGCAGAGCAGACTATGCACTATGCATGACTGTTCCACTCTATGGGCCCTCCAATCCAATTTGCCCTGATGGAAGAGGGCAGATGTCCATTTACATCTGACGCATCGTAGGTGAATGGAGTGTCTGATCGGGACCCTCATCTAGGGTGCAGCGCAATTGTGGCTTACCTGTGGGTTAGTTACACTTTGCCATCAAATTTTAATATATCTTGCAGGTGTCTTTCTGAATGTGCACAAAACTCCTGCATTCAGCACACCAAACCCTCAGCTAATAACAGAAGTCTATGGCTCAGTGCAAGTAACCTGCAGATCAGTTTGAAAACCCAGAGTAACCAGTGCAGAGAACAGATATACCCATTGCTCCTTCATTTTAATTAAAAACTAGACCTCAACCTTGACTTCTGGAATCCTGCAGGTATCACTGGCTGTTGCTGTCCCAGGTGGAGTACTTTTGGATGGGGGATAGGGAAACTGCACTCTCTGCTTGCCGACCCACCATCCCACAGCCAGAGGTCACAGGCTCTGGGATGGCGGGCCGGTCTCATACTCCAATCCAGGGCTACTGGATCGGATTAGGAGACCAGCTGGGAACCACGTGACCAGTGTGAAGATAGCTGTAAAACAGTAGCTACAAGCTTCAATTTAGAAAACTGCTTACCCTGTGTGTTATGCCTCGTTATAATAGAGGGACTGGCAGTGGCAATCATATGATCTGGATTCCATCCTACCAGCTCCCAACTGTAAACACTGACCTGAGAGCTGTTGATGCTGAGTGAGTGCGCCCCCAGCACAGAACAGCACTAGCTGTGGATGTGTATATTACTGTGGTGGTAAAGTCCACCATTGTGCTGCCACATATATACACAAGGCCAGCAGGAGAGGTGTTAAAGCTGAGGCTACACAATTTTTAATATGATGCTCATTGAAATTCTTGTTAGCGAAGCAAATGTCAGACCTCACGAGTCAGCTCAGCTGTGACTTTACGGTTAAGAAACGTTATCTGATAAGGCAAATATAGACACAAATCTATAAAATCAACCTTCACAATTGTAATTTTGACTAAAGTTCTTGCATAAGACATTTCTGTTCTCCAAGCTATTTGCAAGCTATTTTTAATAATACAATGGTAATAAAACATTTGACAATTATATACAATATGTGTTTTCCCTGTTATTACATTTTTAACATAAATCACATGAAAAAAAGGGCAATGGTCATTCAGATTTTGATTTGTTTTATAAATCAATGTGTTTCTAAAATGTCATCAATTCATAATTATAAAAAAGAAAAAATTATTTTCCTCCTTGAACTCATCAAAAGTGTGTTTTACTCTAACAGTTTGGATTACAATTGCTTTGACGTATGCGATATACACAACGGCTAAAGGCCCATACACACTATACGAAAATCAGATGGAAAAATTTATACGACGAGCTGTCTGACGATTTTCTGATCGTTAGTATGGTGCTTTTCGACAGCAGATTTTGCTTTTTGGTCAGACAAAAGCTGGATGTACAGACTATAAAATTTGTTGGATGTGAACTCAATGTCCGATTTTCGTTTCATTAGTATGGTTTTCGTACGGAAAAAAAAATCGTAAGAGCAAGACTATGTATGATCAGAAATGAAAATATATACAAAACTATTCAACACATTACGTCACTTCTGACGGTGTATTCTTTTGTATGAAAATGTTCGTATTGTGAGTAACCTCTTCACTTTCGACATGAGACTAGCATGCCACAAAAACCCGACGTTCGGTCATCCAAAAATCTAAACGTGTGTATGAGGCTTTATGCTCCATGCTTTCCTGGTGTCAAAGCTGCACCCATACATTTTTCCTGCAGCCCCAGTTTGCATCCCAAGCCACAAGTTGAATACCATGCATGGAAAGAGGCAGAGGCAGCAGAATGAGAAGCGGCTGAAAACTGACACTGGGACTTCAGCTATCAAGTATCCTCAAATCCAATGTCTCCAATGTAGTACAGAAAAGGTGGAAAATCCAAAATGTTTGAGTTGTAAGAGACACAGAAAAGAGGGAAAACCCCTACACTGGTGTGATCTGTTTAGAAGGGGACACCCTTTGCTTTGAAGGGCTCTTTTCTTACTTCCCGCTGTGTCTTTGGGACGGGAAGTGAGGGAAAAATCACGATGTGAAAGACAGTCAAAAGACTGTCTTGCTGCACCAGGAATCCAGCATAATCATTGCAGTAAATGATTTCTACTTGTGGCAATTTGTCTCATTTTAGAATTCTTAGGATTACTCCTGTTATGTTTAAGCCCTGAAGAATCAGGATTTCTTTGATTCTCTCTCTCCCCCCCCAAAATGTGCTGGCTGTTATAATTGACTTGCAAGTGACAACCTATTAAAAAATTTTGGACGATCAGACTGATGGCTGGCCACTTACATTGGCTTTTGTGCAGGAAAAAACAAATCTTGAGGGGGCTTTACCATATCCTACTCTATACAAAAATAAAAAAAATGTTTTGCCTTTATATACAGTCTTATCCAGGATATAGGCAAGGCATTTTTCAGGCTAAGTGTGCCAGAAGTGAGTAAATCACAACATGTAGTCAGCAAAGGCAACCTTCATATTTTATCCAGCATAAGCTTTCTATAAAAGGAACGCTGCAAAGCTAAAAGTAAGGCATGGAAAGACATACTGAGAACACTATGGACCTGCCCAATACTTGTGTTTTCCTTCACGCATGGCTTTGGTGCACTATGACACCCTAGTCCCTTTTGTCTATAATCAAGGAAACACTTTTGCTTACCTATTTCTAATGCAGAAGACACATTCCCAAACTCTCCCTTGCTGTCTTTTATATGCAGCAGGCCTTGTTTATACAATACATTGAAATCTCTCACAGCCTTCAGACAGATACAGGCCTGCCTGGGAAGTCTGAATCTGATTGGTGATGCAGGGAAAAAAAAAAAAAAAGTCAGATAGCACAGACTTAAAGCATACTGAAAGCAGATCAGAGAGCACAGATCAAAGTAAAGCAAGTGAACTTAAGCATAGGTGCAGCGTTTGCTGGACAACAACCCACTGTACACCAATAAGCTTTACTTGCTGGCTGCAACTCATTACCGTTTTTAACATTTTGTTCCAGCATATGGGTTCTAATGATAAATGGACACAGGGGCAGCTGCGTTTGTTCATTATACAGACATGGACAAATTTGTTGGTAATCATGCAGCTTGTTGAAACGATACTTAATTTCTCCTGAAAAGTCTTAAAATTAATTTAAAACGGTATCAAACTTTAAAATAATAAAAAATAAAATCATCCTGCAAAATAATATAATGTGCTAGTATGCATTGCATACTAGCATATCATGAAAGACTTACCTTGAAACAAAGCCCTCCAGCGGCATGCGGTCGCCGCTGACAGGGTTTTCATCTTGACCTCTTCCTTCCAGGTTTCCACGTCAGGGCCGCGGCACATAGCCCTGAAAGAACGGCATACTCCATTAGAGAGCATGTGCCGGTGACGTCACCGGCTGCCAAACAAGCAAATATCTCCTAAATTGTGCCTATTTAGGAGATATTGATTTTTACCTACAGGTAAGCTTTATAAGTTTACCCGTAGGTAAAAATACCAAAGCAGAGTTTACTACCACTTTAAAAGCATTTGTCTTATGTATTAGAATTAGTGTCACATGCTTCAATCTTGTAATAAGATAGTCTTTTTAAATGGAGTCACTCGTCTGTGTGGTATCATGTGTGCACCATAATAAACATGGCCCAGAGAAATAAAAGACAAGAGTTTTCCGAGTGTCAAAATAAAATGATAGACAAGCATGCAAAAGGCAGATCATCTGCAAGCAGCCTAATGTTCTTATTTACAATTGCAAACGTTAAGAAGTTTAAAAAGGTCCATGGGGATGAAGCCAATCTCCCTGGACACGACTAAGTAAAATTGACCCCAGGTTGACTAGGAGGATATTGCATTTGGTAGACAAAGAGCAAAAGAAAAAAAACTTCCAAACAGATACAAGCTGAACGCCAAGAGCAAGGTACAGGAGCGTCTGATCACACACTGAGGGCTCAAAGAAAAACCCAGGAGGACCAGAGTGTTGAAAGAAAAATGCAAAAAAAAAAGCTAGATCAGAATTTGCTAAAATGCATATTAAAAAGCCACAATGCTTCTGGGACAAAACTGGGAAGTCACATAAGCTCTTTATTCATAAATGAAAATATAAACCATTAAAAAAAAAAAGGAAGGAAGGAAGAGAACGCCACCTTACCCACTGTACCAATACTAAAATACAAAAAAAAAAAAAAAAAAAAAAAAGTGAGCCACACTAGTGGTCTACCAATTAAAAAAAGGAGAAAAAAAACGAGAAAACGAGCTACAAGCACGCAAGTCAATATCTACCTTAGTCACAAAACTCTATAAATAATGTGCTGCGCTTCAATATGATAAAGTGCTTATGGTGCATACATGAAATAAACAGTGTCCTTACCTATTAAGAGGAAACTGCCCTGCGTCAGAAAGCTTGGGTCCTCAAAACAGGATATGGACCCAAAACACAGCTAAAAAGCAACCAAAAATGGTTAAGAACAAAACACAGGACTTTTCCAAAGTGACCTTTTATGAACCCTGATCTAAATTCTATCGAACATCTATGTAAAGATGAAACATGCAGCCTGGAGAAGACATTCTTCAAATCCAGGGCAGCTGAAGCAGTTTGCTCAAGAAGAGGGCCAAAATAGCTGTTGGTGAAGAATATCGGGTAGTCCCAGCATTTATGTCCTTACCATTTTTGTTTGATTTATAAAATTTTGTTACATCAAAAATGAAAAAGCACAGTTGGAATTTTTTTTTTTTTAATAAAATTTCAAATCATTTGAGGAATTTTTTTTTTCTCTTTTCGTGGAAGTGTACCAACAAATTTCTCCATGCTTGTATATGCAAACTCCGCTTTGTCTCAATAGTTCTGTGCAGAGACCGTGCTTCATTGCTTCTCCTCCTCGGGTTCAACTCTATCAGCCAGATCTGCTGTGACGAAAGGAAAATGTTCTCCAAAAAGGTAGTTGCGTTTTTCTCAACAATCACTGATCAAGTATCCACTATAAAAAACAAAAAAAAAATAATAATAAATCTCAGCATGTTTGTTTTTGGAGCCACATTTCTGGTATGGCCTTTAGATCCAGAAGCAAGCCAACAATGAGCTATAGCCCAAATTCTCATGAATCCTAACATGATCCCAACACTTAATATCATAACCATCCTGAGCATAACCTCAGCCAAATTTTTTTTCAGTTTTGGGCAGAATAGGGAAGAGCAAGTCCTTGTTAACAGGACATGCAGGGAAATTTCCACATCAACACCACAGAAAGCAGCAAAATCCTGAGAGGCGCAAATCTTTCACACTGTCCAAAACAAAATTAAAACTTTTTGCTGAAATTGGGCTTTTACCATATCCTCTCACTTGGACCCTAAAACAATCTTGCAATTAAAGTGACATTTAAAAAACAACAGTCAAACATACAAAAGAAAAGACTAGAAAGAAAGACTATTCTGTCCTGCTGCATATTGATTTCTTGCAGAGCTACTGCATCCAGAGGAACGTTTACATCCAACACACATCCATGTGCATCAGAATGCCAGGTCCACCGTTGTGAATACCACCTGCTGGGCCTACATCACATACACGTTCTATAAATGCTTAAAACATAAGTTCACTTTTTGGGAAAAAATAATAAATGCACATTTTTATGCAGGTAAAAAAAATTTGCTTATTATCATTTTTCTTTTGGAGCCCGTAAAGCAGGGATATGCAATTAGCGGACCTCCAGCTGTTGCAAAACTACAAGTTCCATCATGCCTCTGGGTGTCATGCTTGTGGCTGTCAGAATCTTGCTATGCCTCATGGGAATTGTAGTTCTGCAACAGCTGGAGGTTCGCTAATTGCATATCCCTGCTGTAAAGCATTGCACCCATATGGGTAAGCAGATACAATCTGACAGGAAGCATGAATGAACAACCACAGCACCGTGGTAGTTCATTGAAAACTACAAGCTGACAGCCGCAAAGGCTGCCTGACATTGGAGTTTTCCCTGCACAGAGCCCTGTCAATCGGTGACGTGACCGGGTGGCAGAAGCCCCTGCCTAGCCACTTTTTTTTTTTTTTTAAATTGTGACAGCTAGCTTCCAAGCTAGGGAGAAGAACCCCACTAGCCGTCACAGCCAGGATTAGGAAGGTGCAGGGGCCAGTCCATTCATAGCATGTACCACCCTGAATATGGGTGTAACATGTTACAAAACTTCTCCTTTAACCACTTGCCGACAGCCGCGTGTATGTGTATGTGTGTGTGTGTGTGTGTGTGTGTGTGTGTGTGTGTGTGTGTGTGTGTGTATTATATATATATATATATATATATATATATATAGGCAGAATGGTATGGCTGGGCAAATGGGCGTACGGTTACGGTGCATGGTGGAGCTTCCTGGCAAATGGGACAGACATAGTGTGACGGGGGGGTGCAGATATCCGACACAGCCAGAAGCTTGTTGGATGTAAACCTTCTAAATGAATAGAAGATTCAACAACCGGCAAGTACCCTGACAATGAACTTCTTTTATTTCCTCCCTTTTGATTTGTTTGTTGGCCAAAGCATTTTTGGCTATACTTCTATGGATCACAAGAGTGCAGTTTGTTCTGCCCTCCTGTGATCAGTTTTCAGCCAAAAAGTGGCCAACGCCACTGATCCGGTCCAGGCTGGGGAAAGATCCCGTCATCTTTACAGTCTGGTTCCACCCTAATCCCTGGACTATCAGCTGGCTGAGTGTCTCAGTGGGAGACGGAGCTAGTGGATCCCTCCCCTACCCAGCACTCCAGTGAGCACTGGAGGGGCAGACCAGAGAGCTGCTGACTGACAAGTCACCGCTCTCTGCTCAGAGAGGAGGGGAGAACTGAGCGATGAGTGGTGTTTAATTGCTCACTTCTCAGAGCAAAGGGGGACAGAATGCAGCATTGGATCGAAGCTGATGCACATAGGCGAGTATAAGGGTTTTGTTTTTTTGTTTTTTTTATAAACCCCATACTTCTCTATTAAATATACCACTGAAAGTGTTTTGTATTATTAATATAAAAGTGAAAACTATATTGCAAACATAATAACTTTCTGTGCTCACTTTCTCTGCTGATTTATCAGTTACATTGTTCTCAGCTATCTTTGTGGATTACAGAACACCTCCTCCTGTGTTTTGGGGTGTTCTGCAGTCCTGTTCTAGGGTGACAGCATTGCTCCTTCATTGATACAGTGCAGTGATCGGGCATTGTCACCCTAGGACAGGAATCGTGTTACTTGCCAGATCAGCAGCTGAAAGAAAAAAAAAAAAAAAGAAGCCTGATAAAAGACAACACTATTAAAACCATAAAATCTAAAAGGCTGCTAAGGTACAATATTACATTTTTCTTTCTTGGTTTAGATACGCTTTGGGTCTTTTCTTTTGTTGGAAGGGCATCACTTTATCACTCATCTCCCCCACCCATGTCATACAGGACAAAGCAACATGATCACTTAATTGTCTGCAGGCCATGTTTTTTGAATAGCCTGGAGGAAGGGACACAACACCAGCACTGGAGTCACAAAGACTCATAGTGCTTAGATGTGCAGTGTAGCAAGAGCTGTTCTAATCACAATAGCCAAAAACGCTCAACATTTACCTGCTTGATGGAACTTTATATCTCATGTAAAGGCATGATGATTGCTGTAAACCTGGGAAAGTCATCATGGAGTTGGGAATAAAGAGTGTGGGGAAGCATGGGGCTCTCTGCCCTTAATGCAGCACTGGGTGCCTGAGCAGCCAATTGCAAAAAAAAAAGTCTCTGTTAAGGGTAGGCTGGGTAAGAGTTTTTAGATTTGTATAAAATCAGAGCTTATAAAAGGCATTTTTACACATACAGCAAATGAACAGAGCAATGAGGGAGAATAAGCAGTGGGCACAGAAGGACAAGTTAGGGGACTACACCACAACATTGCCTTGAGGTGGGCTGCAGTGCATAAAAATGACATTTGTGACATTTTAACCACTTGACCTCCGGAACATTTACCGCCTTTCATGAAAGGCCTTTTTTTGTAATATGGCACTGCGTTATTTTCACAAACAATTGCACAATCATGCAACGCTGCACCCAAATAAAATTTATATAATTTTTTTTTCCCCACAAATAGAGCTTTTTTGATGGTATTTGATCACCACTACGTTTTTATTCCTTGCGCTATTATAAAAAAAAAAAAAAAAAAAAAAAAAAAAAAAAAAAAAAAACAGGCTTTCTGCTATAAAAACCTATCCAATAAAACAAATTGAAAAAAATCTAATATTTTCATAAATTTAGGTCAATATGTATTCTGTACATATTTTTGGTAAAAAATAAAATAAAAAACCCAATAGGCGTATATTGATTGATTTGCTCAAAACTTGTATCATCTACAAACTATGGTATATATCTACTGGAAAATGTATTTTTATACTAGTAATGGTGCCGATCAGCATATTATAGCGGGACTGTAATAATGTGGTGAACAGTTGGACACTGACACTTTCTGGGAACCAGTGAGCACTAATACAGTGATCAGTGCTAAAAATATGCACTGTCACTATACTAATGACACTGGCTGGGAAGGGGTTAAACATTTAGGGCGATCAAAGGGTTAAATGTGCACCGTACCAGAGTTTAACTGTATGTGTGCTGCTTTTACTCAGGGAAGTAATGGATTTTATTCCTTGCTTTGCAGGGACACAACAGCCATCCCTCCCCCCGCCCCAATCAGAACAGAGATGTCCATAGGCAGAGCTCCAATCTGTGTTCCTGGGGTCCAGCGATGACGGGAGCCGAGGCTGATTGATCTCTCGGCTGCTGACATTCTCGGTAAGGGAATCAGAATGTGAAGCGTTGCAGCTTCACTCCCCAGTTCCCTAGTGCGCATGTATGAGTCGCACAGCGCAATGGGAATGGTCCACGCTGTCTCTGAGAACCTATGTGTCCCAGCAGACAGCGCGCTGGGACAGAAGGAGGCATAGACTCCGTGGGAGTCTATGCCTGGAAGTGGGTGCAAATACCTGTCTTAGCCAGGTATCTGCACCCCCCTCCCCCCTGAAAGGTGCCAAATGTGACACCGGGGGGGGGGGGGGGGGATTTCCAATGAGCAGAAGTTCCACTTTAGGGTGGAACTCCGCTTTAACTTTTTTTATTTATTTTTATTTTTTTTACATTATTAAGTTAGCAGATCTTTACCGGACACAACAGACACCAGCCTGCACGCTAAAACAACTCAGAGTTTAGAGGCTGCTGGGGAGACATTAGGTGAGCCTGTTGCTTTGTCTTGCATGGTCACATGTTCACTTTTACCTTATTTACGCATTAAGTGTATATACATTACAATAATATAAAATATGGAACAAGGCTTAAAAAAAAAAAAAAAGTTGTGAAATGGAGGTCAAAAATTACTTTGATAAAGTTACAATAGCAGCTCAAAAATGTGTTCATTAAACATAAAAACACAACCGATATAAAAACACCAAAAGGGAGCGCCTTAATATTCACCCTCCAAAACAGTCTTCAGAAACTTTTTTTTTTTTTTTTTTAAATAAGTGCCAATCTCTCAGCTCCGTTATAACCAACAATACATTAAAATACATCTAAAGCCAAAACTTTTTTTTTCCATTTTGTAGTATTATATGTAGGGGAAAGTTAAAAATTATTTTAAATCATTTATACATTTCTATAGCAGCTTTCTCCCTAGGGCAGTGATGGCGAACCTTGGCACCCCAGATGTTTTGGAACTACATTTCCCATGATGCTCTGGCACTCTGCAGTGTAGTGGAGCATCATGGGAAATGTAGTTCCAAAACATCTGGGGTGCCAAGGTTCGCCATCACTGCCCTAGGGTCTCAAAGCACTTTATCTGCTGTTGGGGCAGATGAGGCAGCCATGTTGGGCATGCTAAGCAAAGTTTTATCCTAGGGCCAATTTAGACAGGAGCCAATTAACCCAACATGCTTTTGGAGTGTGGGAGGCAACGCCTACCAAGGAAACCCATGCAAGCACAGGGAGGACATACAATCACCATGTAGATAGTGTCCTGACAGAAATCCGAACCACGGCATGGCAGAAGTGCTCACCACAGAGCCACTGCGTTTATAACTGCCATCTACATCTAATTATGGAGCTTTAATTTAACTTCCTGTCCTGCAACTTAATTGGAAGTGAGAGATTATTTTACAAATATGAGGAAAACCCCCACAGACCGTTGTTTTCACAGTAACTAATGTCTCCGTTACAAGATTTCCCCTCCCTTCCTGTTCTGGTGGAAACTCGAGATTTTGGATTTACCCTCACTTTCATTCCAGGCGACATTGGTCATGAGGATGAATAGAGACAGTAAATCTCCCCACAGGAAATAGACAGCAATACAAACTTGACAGATGTTTTAACCCTTCACTACTTCACCCAAATCTTTAAAAAAAAAAAAAAAGTTTTGCCTCTAGTTATACTTTTGGATTTTTTTTTTTTTTTTTAAATAGAAACCAAAAAATAAATAAAAAAAAACACCTTTACAATTAGACTCACCAGGAGGACAACGCACTAGACACAACATCCTCAACAAAAAGGCCAAACGGGGAGAAAAGCTTACAGGATGGCAATTTAATACAGCTAACAGTAGGAGGTTACAACAACAACCTGCCAGGTGCTGATACGGTGGAGGGGTGTTCTTTCATGCAAAATAAAATATAATAATGGAAGGAAAACCGTGTAAGAGTTAAAACCTGGTACAGAAAGAGTAAAGCTGCAAATCTGAAGCAAATGTAGTATTTACAAGAGACGACTATTTAAAACGAGTCAGCAGGGAACCCGAGCACACCGTGTGGCCCTGCCGAGCCTGTCCCAACTCTGCCGGTATGAGGGGGGGGGGGGACTGTTTTTAGGAGTCACATATATTTCTAAAGATAGGCATCTCTAAAGACTGACAGTTGCATAAAAGCATCCCTTGTCCCTCTTAGCCACTAGCAATAAAAAGTTTTTACAGAAACTGATGAGTTATGTCAAGGTGCGCCGTCCCCTTGGGCTCATATTAATGGTAAAGGAGGCATTGCCTTTTCAAGGGCCCCTGGGTCTTTTGCACCACGGTAACTGCTGCCGCTTTCGTCATCTTCCATTTTCTTCCCGTGTTTCCGGAAATACTTGTAACGCTGGACGTAGGCTTTCACCAGATTGTTCACTTTTACTGGATTGATTTCTCCACTCTTGCTGTGGCAAATCTAAGGTTGAAGAATGCAGAACAATCAAATTAGAAGCCTTCAAATAAGGCGCCTAATTTATAAAACCATACTAGACCACATAAACATAAGTGTCTGAAACTGGATGGCCCAAAGTAACAAAGCTCATTTCAAATCTCTAGCACCGTTTAGAAAATTAATGTAAATTTGATGGGGTGCTGTGATTATTAAGGGCTCATGCACACTGATGTACCCTTAACTGTGGACATATTTGTAATTTAAATGGATCTGATAGTAGCAGTTTTTCAAAACTATGGGCCCACACAGACCTTATTTTTATGCTGTACACATACATTATGCTGTAAACACTTGTGCCAATGTTTACATGCGTTAGAGCGGCACAATTAATCGTTAAAAAAAAATCGTGATCTCGATTCAACCCCCCCCCCCCCCCCACCTATTGCAGTGTTTGCCATTCTTTCATAAAAGTGGAGAGACTTATCTGCTCACTCAGCTACCAAAAGAAAACATTGGGCAGTCTGCCAAGTTTTTAACATGAAACATTGTAACTAATTCTTCCTTCTTTAGATCAAAGGGATAAACTTGTGTGTAAAGAAAAAATCCAGACAGTCAGTCTGCCAAGTTTTTAACAACCTGTAAATGCAGGAAGTTTAACCACTTAAAGTCTAAATCTTTCTGACACTTAAGTTAAAATCAATATTTTTTGCTAGAAAATTACTTGAACCCCCAAACATTATATATATTTTAGCAGAGACCCTAGGGAATAGAATGTCAATTGCTGCAATATTTTAGGTCACGCTGTATTTGCCCAGCAGTCTTACAAACGCATTTTTTTGGGAAAAAATACACTTCAATGAATAAAAAAAAAAAAAAAAAAAAAAAAAAAGGAAGAAGAAAAACAAAGCAGTAAAGTTAGCCCAATTTTTTTTGTTTTAATGTGAAAGATGTTACGCTGTGAGAATCGTGAGAA
The DNA here is from genome assembly GCF_037356315.1 of Lithobates pipiens. Lineage (NCBI taxonomy): Eukaryota > Metazoa > Chordata > Amphibia > Anura > Ranidae > Lithobates > Lithobates pipiens. The sequence continues at coordinate 87,619,682 of NW_027507788.1, forward strand.
AATCATGATCGATCTTCTAAACAAAAAAAATTGTGATTCTCATTTTAGCCAGAATTGTGCAGCTCTAACATGCTTACAGCATACATGGACCCTACTGGTCACCACCACTACTGCTCAGAACCAACATGTAAATATCAGCAAAGTAAGCATGTGCCTTTTGGCACCTAATGCCATAGATTCCACAAGTGAATGCCCCCGAATGGGTGTACCACTTATTTTCTTTTCCCCCTATTTTCTTTTATTATTCTGTATTTCTAAAAGCCTTAATAAAAATAATGGAAAAAAATTATTATTAAAGTGTAGCCAGCAGTACGCCAACGTTGATTACACATTCATGATTACACATTCACGTTTACACTTCCCCCTGAATACATCATCCATGCAGCACTGTCGCATGCACAGAATGATCAGCTGAGTATATTGTGTGCATGCGCCATCACTACATTAACCTCGCTGGCGGTATGATTCAGTCTGGATTTAGGTGCTGAAAGCGGTACAATTATTTTGCCTGGAAATTTGGCGTCTTATATTGTAGTCCTGTAATTCTTAGGAATAACTCTCTTAAATATTTTCAAACCAGAGTCTAGCAGACATCCCGGGTATGATAAAGTTTATAATATAATAAAGAATAATAAAAAATATTCAATAATGTAATCAAATCCAAAAACACTGAAAAAGGGACACTTTTTGGTTGCTATGGACAATCTCCAAATTCCAGGCCGAAAAAACTATTTATAATATAAAGCATGAATGGGCATTGCACAGACCACTAGGGACAAAGGGGGTGTGTAATTTTGTAATACAGCACTGTAATCTATAAGATTACAGTGCTGTGTGTGTTTTGTGTACTTTTAATTTGCCGCCGTTCTCCGCTCCCGTGCGCCGTAACGCCGCAGGGAATGGAGCTCGGCGGCATTAAGCACTGTGAATCGAGCGGAGGACAGCTCGATCACACAGCGCGGAGGACATCGCTGGATCCAGGGGACAAGGTAAGCAAGTCTCACTGTGTCCTCCCTGCATCCAGCGAAGCTATCTCGAGTCTGGCTCGGGGTTACCGCTCCTATCAGTAAATTCCTAACCCGAGCCAGACTCGGGATTACCGCTAGGGGGGTTAATAAGTGATTCAGGTGAGGATGTAATCAGTAGAATGTAATCAACGGTGGGCAATGTTGGACACACATTGCCAATTCATTTTATTTATTGCATGTATTTCTATAGCACTGTCAATTTACGCAGCGCTTAATAAAAAAAAAAAAATAATTAAAAAAAAATATATATATATATATATATATATATAGATATATATATATAGATATAGATATATAGATATATAGATATATTTTACACACACTCCCACATCTCAGTCTCTGCCCTCAAGGAGCTTACAATCACAAGTCCTTGACTCACACGTACACACATACTAGGATAAATTTAGCCAGGAGCCAATTAACATACCAGCATGTCTTTGGACTGTGGGAGGAAACTTACGCAGGCACAAGGTCAACATGCAAACCCCAGACAGGTAGTGCCATGGTTGAGATTCGAACAGAAAATCCTGTGCTGCTAGGTGGAAGTGCTAACCACTTAGCCACTGTTCTGCCCAGATTTACAGGTCGGCCCTGAACAGCGGCTGGGCCAACAGGATCACTTTACATGTGTAAACCTCACATCCATATGGACAATGTTTTAGTCACAATCTTGCTGGCTATAATACTTCCATGTACATGAGCCCTAACAAGTTTAGTGACTTGTGATCAGAAAATCTGTCCCACAGATAACAAAAAAAGGAAAACATCTCCTCAGCAAGGACAGATGCCCTAAAATGCACACATTATACCCAAAATAAAAAACATTGTCTGGAGTTCTACTATATCCATAAAATGTACAGGAGCACAGTGCAGCAGCCTCTCTCTTTATGTTCTTTGACTGCAAGGTGAATGGAAGGACTACATAAAGCAGAGTTCCAGCCATTTCTGTGTTTTTTTGTAGCTGCTGACTTTTAATAGTGTAGTTGCTGACTAATAAACACAAACTCCCTTCTCCCAAGATCCAGTGATGCGGAAGCTCGAAGCCTCGGTTTCTCACCCCACGCCAGCATCACTAGTGTGGGCACCCAGCTTTGACAGCTTGCAGCTTCACAGCCGGGTGCGCACTGCGCATGCGCTAGTTGTGCTGAGCGTCCCGAATGGCCGGGCAATCTTGCAGGAAGGGAGGGGGGAGAGGAAAACTTGCGCTCGAGCCACCTAGGCAGCCCGAGCGGAAGTGGGAGCTGGGTAACTGTCAAAACCAGGCACTCGCTCCCCCCAAAAAATTACATGCCAAATGTTTCATGTCAGGGGTACAGGAGTCCTTAAAGCAGAATTTCCACTTTAAGATTTTGTCAGTTGATCACAATTAAACTGTAAAAAGGTTTTAAAGCCAAACTCCAGGCACAAAGAACTAACTTGTGTTAGAGCAATTAAAGACTCTTCTTAGCCAAAAGCTCCCTCCCATGATGAACGTTCTTTTAAATCTTGCAAATCTTACCTTGTTTACATGCAGGTGGAAGTACAGCTACAGTTGTACTTCTGTGCCCACTTAGAGCTGTAGATCTCTCAGACCCCAATGATAAGGTTGAATCTCGATCTCCTCCTGACCATTTTACAAAACAAATAGCCCTGGCTGGTTTTGCAAGGAGAGGGTGATGGAAGATAGGACCACAGTGCGGAGGTCTACAGGACCTACAGCACTTTCATCTCAGTGGGCACAGAAATACAGATGTACTTTTATCTGTATGTAAGCAAGATGATTTATTGGATTTAAAGTTTTATCGTGTTATAGGTGTTAGATATCATAGGAGGTAAATTTTGTCTTCTTTAACACTAGTAAATTCATTATGCTTAATATTTGGAATCAATGTCATATTTATCCATGAATGACAATAAACCCCTTTTACACAAGCGAATTGATGAAAACGAGAATGCATGTACATGTAACACTGCACAGTCAGTCTCTCACCTTATGTACAGCTTTCCTAAGGATATCTTTATAATCTTCCTTTGTGATCTCTTTTCTTTGATAATAGGGTTTAATGGCCAGTTTTACCTCCTCTACTGCTCTCTCCTGTGTATGCAGCTTCTTCAGATACTGGTAGAGAATAAAACGATACAAGTTAGACAAATCTTTACGATATTCTTTCTAAAAAGGGTGGCTTCACACTGTCCTGCTGTGCTTTTGCACAAGAGCAGCTAATCTGTGGTTTTCTTGCACCTTCCTGTAGACTTAAATGAGGTTCTGTGGTTTTAGAAAGTGCTCCAAAACTTCTGCATGCTGCATCTGCAGTGCGCTTTCTGAAATCACGAGACCTAATAAAAGTATAAGGGAAAGGGCAATTAATCTGTAAATTAGCTGCGCTTTGTGCATGGTGCAGCGAGACTCCAACGGGTCAATTTGAAGCCACCCTAACTGAAAAGAAAGACGTGGGTGTAACCTGGCTGGACCTGGAAAAACAAACTATCACATTTAGGATGTAAGGAATAGCCAACGACCATAAACACACAAAAAAAAAAAAAATGAAAAGAAATTCTCTAGAGGATCTGCAATCTGGACTCTCACCATCTGAACCAGACTGCATTTCACTTCCCTGACACCTGATATACACCTTGCTACCATAAGCTAAACCGTATTGAAGTGTGCCCATTCATTGCAGCTCTTAAAGATTATCTTTCAATAACATTAAAACTGAAAAAAAAAAGTATAATTTACAGAAGGGACATGCAATTAGAAGACCTCCAGCTGTTGCAAAACTACAAGTCCCATAATGCCTCTGCCTCTGGATGTCATGCTTGTGGCTGTCAGTCTTGCTATGCCTCATGGGACTTGTAGTTCTGCAACAGCTGGAGGCCCGCTAATTGCATATCCCTGATTTAAAGGCTATTATGTCACGTTATACGAAGTAGACCTGTCATCCATCCAACACCTGAATAAAAAAAAATAAAAAAAAAGCGCCACTGTCAGGTTCTGCAGATTTATATATTAAACTACCCCCCAAAACCTGGAGCATTCAATGCAAACACCAACCAGCTACAAAGTGCACACTTTGACCCATTGCCTCCTGCATCTCATTACTAGTTAATGAGGCCATCCAACAAAAAGGTGGGCCAAAATGAAGTCAGTGGGAGAAGCCAAATCTGATCATTTTCAGAAATTCTGATAAAAGCCAAGGGTGCACACTAGGTGTTCACATTCCAGTTGATTAAGGACATAATGAGTAAAGGTATGCTTTTATTACATACCAGAGCTGCTAGTGTCCCCTGTATGCCCTCCAAGTCTTGTTTTCCCTGTGAACTGTATTGCAGGGGAGCAATATTTGGAAATCAGACCTGTAAGTAAAGAACTTTGTTTTTTGTGCCCTACTGGGCAATGAAGGTTCTCAAGCACAGACTCCCAACAATTTCCAGGGCTGAAGAAGAGACTACCAACATCACAGTGTGTGTTTTGAAAGCATTTTTCTACATCTAGTGACACTAAACTAAACTGTACAAAAGCATAAACAAACTGCAAGTTTTTTCAAATATTTGAAGCATAATTTTCAACAGAACAGGGGAAGCTGGAATCCTATCAATGTCCACAACACAGTCAATCAGCAGATCCAATACATATCAATACCTTATCAGTGTCTCCTCTGCCCTCAGAGCTGGTGCTGCCTTCCCGTTTTCCCAGCTCTGCAATTGTAGTAGTGTTGAAAAAGGAGCTGGAGGTGTGACTGGGAATTGCTTGTGAGTTTAGACTTGAGATTCCAGGTGGGGTCGGGGGGCTGGAGTTGCCACTAAGGGGTAGACTAGAATAAGGAATATAGGAAGGAGCCGAGTGACTAAGAGATGGTATGACAGGTGGAGGCGGAGGTTGGGTAACCAGTGAGGTAGAAGGCTTGCTGTGACTGAGGATCTGTGAGGGAAGAAAAATGTAGCCATTATTAACCAGCCATACATTAAAACGTTAAGAGGAACTACTAGACAACCATTGATCGTTGCCATCCTGCTAAATTAAAAGGACACTAGTAAACATTTTTATTTTTTAAGGTTTACACTATTACAGACTAATGCATTATACCTTTTTTGTTACCGTATCTCAAAAAGGGAGTACATACCTCACATTTTTATGAATATTTTATCTTTTCATGTGACAACACTGAAGAAATTACACTTTGCTACAATATAAAGTAGTGAGTGTACAGCTTGTATAACAGTGTAAATTTGCTGCCCCCTCAAAATAACTCAACACACAGCCATTAATGTCTAAACCACTGGCAACAAAAGTGAGTACACCCCTAAGTGAAAGTGTCCAAATTGGGCCCAAAGTGTCAATATTTTGTGTGGCCACCATTATTTTCCAGCACTGCCTTAACCCTCTTGGGCATGGAGTTCACCAGAGCTTCACAGGTTGCCACTGGAGTCCTCTTCCACTCCTCCATGAGAACATCACAGAGCTGATGGATGTTAGATGGAAGGTGGAGAGCAAGGTCTCTGAGGATGCCCCACAGATGCTCAATAGGGTTTAGATCTGGAGACATGCTTGGCCAGTCCATCACCTTTACCCTCAGCTTCTTCAGCAAGGCAGTGTCTGAGGTTGTTATGTTAAAATACTGCCTTGTGGCCCAGACCCAAAGGGAGGGGATCATGCTCAGCTTCAGTATGTCACAGGACACGTTGGCATTTATGGTTCCCTCAATGCAATGCAGCTCCCAAGTACAGGCAGCACTCATGCAGTCCCAGACCATGACACTCCCACCACCATGCTTGACTGTAGGCAAGGCACACTTGTCTCTGTACGCCTCACCTGGTTGCCATCATATATGCTTGACACCATCTGAACCAAATAAGTTTATCTTGGTCTCATCAGACCACAGGACATGACTCTAGTAATCCATGTCTTTAGTCTGCTTGTATTGAGCAAACTGTTTGTGGGCATTCTTGTGCATCATCTTTAGAAGAAGCTTCCTTCTGCGACGACAGCCATGCAGACCAATTTGTATTGGTCTGCATGGCTGTGTATGTGTATGGTCTGAGCACAGACAGGCTGACCACCACCCCCCCACCCCCCATCCCTTCAACCTCTGCAGCAATGCTGGTAGCACTCATCATACATCTATTTCCCAAAGGCAACCTCTGGATAGAACGCTGAGCACGCAACTTCTTTAGTCGACCATTGCAAGGCCTGTTCTGAGTGAAACCTGTCCTGTTAAACTGCTGTATGGTCTTGGCCACTGTGCTGCAGCTCAGTTTCAGGGTCTTGGCAATCTTCTTATAGCTTGGCCAGTGATGGCGAACCTTGGCACCCCAGTTGTTTTGGAACTACATTTCCCATGATGCTCATGAACTCTGCAGTGTAGTTGAGCATCATGGGAAATGTAGTTCCAAAACATCTGGGGTGCTAAGGTTTGCCATCACTGGCCTAGGCCTTCTTTGGGTAGAGCAACAATTCCCTTTTTTTTTTCCAGATTCTCAGAGTTCTTTGCCATGACGTGCCTGTTGACCTTCCAGTGACCAGTATGAGAGAGAGAGAGCGATAAGACTAAATTTAACACACCTGCTCCCCATTCACACCTAAGACCTTGTAACACAAAAGTCACATGACACATAGAGAAAGAAAAAGGCTAATTAGGCCCAATATGGACATTTTTACTTAGGGGTGCACTCACTTTTGTGGTCAGCGGTTTAGACAGGGCAGAGTACGGCATTCAGGTCTATAGACACAAATGCAGGACTTGGGGAGCGCGCCCGCAAGGTAGACCCCCCCAGAGAGAGCGCTTCTCCTAGGGGGTTATCTGATGCGGGGAGGAGCCGCGAGAGGCGCCGAGGGACCCCAGAAGAGGATGTTCGGTGCCACTCTGTGCAAAACGAACTGCACAGTGGAGGCAAGTATGACACATTTTTTTTTAAAGAAAAAAACGAGCCTTTATAAATAACTTTAATACTCGGCACTTTCATAAAATTCGGACTTCTTATAGCATATGGGGGCTATCCCATTTTACACAATGTTCCAGTATAAGGCCTGGAGCGCTGCTCTAAGCAAGAGGAAAGGTGAGATCTTCCTGGTCCTCAGAACTAGGTCATGTTAAGCTCACTCATGTAGCAGTAACAACAGTAGTGTAAACAGAGAATGCCGCACTCTGAACCCGACCGGAGTGTTGATGGAGATGTCAAACTACCTCAGGCACGGAGGCGGTTTAACATCTTCATCTATACTCCGGTCGGGTTGGAGAGCTTGTTCTTTGTTTACACCATGATGCAAGTCCTGAGAGTATCTTCGTAATTACAGGAAGGAGTTTTTTCCTTGCAAGGGCTTTATACAGGCCGCTTCCACCACTGACAACCTGTGATTCATATGGGCAGAGAAAAAGCCCCATCCACATGTCATATGCCAACAGCAGCACAACCGCCACCGCACGCATGTATGCATGCATTCATAAGTGGTTACATGTGACTAAGGCCTCTGATTGGCCCTGTATTCAGCTCTGCCCACAGCTACTTGCCCAGTTTGTATGTGCTCATAGCACAGAGTGCTACTGCGTCCATCTCTGGAGTTTAGCCACATCTGAATTCTGCAGTCTAGCTACCAGTATGAATGAGCTTTCAAAGTGCCCATAAACATTGCAATCTGATGTGAAAACTCAGACTTTCCATCTTCACCTGGTCTTCCTTACACATTCACAGGCGCTGGATGTTTGAAGGGCCAAGACACGATGATGTCATTCCCACGCACGTGTATGGAAGTCACAGTTGCAAAAGCTCTGAAGGGACAGCATGAGCCGGTGACGTCACCAGCACCTGTAGAATCAGTGAATATCTCCTGAACTGTGCACACTGAGGAGATATTCCTTGTACCTACAGGTAAGCTTTATTAGAATCTTACCTATAGTTACAAGTGCCCAAATTTTGTTTACTACTACTTTACCAGCAAAGTTATAAACATCAGTGGTGCTACGACTGCTTTGTGAATGGCACAGCAGAGGGATCTGGCAGAAATACAAGACTAAATTGCTGTCTGCAACAGACCCCATTGTGAAGCATCTGGGATCCAGAAGTATGGTTCCTACTGTATTTTGCAGCAGAGGCTTAGTGGGGTTTTACTACCAAAGAAAAAAAAGACTTAAAGGATAAGTGCACTTTAGGGCAAAAAAAACGTATCCACCTTTACCTAAACTAAGCCACCCTACCTGTCCACAGATGCACCCTTACTTCAATCAAACAGACGCAGTCTCTAGCGATTGTTCTGAATCCTGGCCATGCTAGTGTAAAACAATTCTATAGATTTTCATTCTGTCATGTCCAGCCTCAAGATAGCCCTAATAGAGATTGATTGGGCTGTAACATACATGCGTGGTCAGGAGATCCAACACTAGATGTAAACAATCCTCAGAAGCCACGGGCATCAGATCAAGGAAAATATGCATCTGTAGAGGTTAGATTAGGTGGAAGGAGTAAAATGATCAAGTGCGCTTTGTCTTAAAATGCATGTATCCTTTAATGGAAATCATAGAAAATATTTTAAGTAACGAATGACGGGTGTCACTGTGGGACACGAGTGTGTTACTTGCATGATCATTAAATAAATATAAAAAAAAAAAAGAAAAAAAAAGGAAAACAAATGCAACCACCACATTAAAGAGGAAGTAAACCCTGATGAGTTTACTTCCTCTTTCATTCCCTGCAAAGGTAAAGCATAATGGACTACTGTGCATCGCATAGTAGTCCATTATGTGTCACTTACTTGACACAGGAGCCAGCGATGTCGACGCATCCATCTTCTTTGTGGGTCTCGCCGCTTTGCCGCTGTCATTCAGCAAAGCCGCAATGACGTCACTCCCGCGCATGCGCACAGGAGCCGCCATGTGCGGCATATCGCTGTTGACGGGTGCCACGCTCAGTGCGCCTGCGGCACATGCGCCGTAGACAGCGATGCCTGTCTTTCGGCAAATATCTCCTAAACCGTGTAGGTTTAGGAGATATTTCTTGGACCTACTGGTAAGCCTTAATCTAGGCTTACCTGTAGGTCAAAGTGTGTTGTAAGGGTTTACAACCACTTTAACCACTTTCAGACCGGACCATTTTGCTGGTAAATGACCAGAGGTCTTTTTACACTTTGGCACTGCGCTGCTTTAACTGGTAATTGCGCGGTCATGCAATGTTGTACCCAAACAAAATTTACGTCCTTTTCTTCCCACAAATAGAGCTTTCTTTTGATGGTATTTGATTGCCTCTGCGATTTTTATTTTTTGCGATATAAACGTAAAAAGACCGCAAATTTTGAAAAAAAATGATATTTTCTACTTTTTGTTATTAGAAAAATCCAATAAACTCAATTTTAGTCATACATTTAGGCCAAAATGTATTCAGCCACATGTCTTTGGTAAAAAAAAAGTCAATAATTGTATATTTATTGGTTTGCGCAAAAGTTGTCACATCTACAAACTAAGGTACGTTTTCTGGAATTTACGCAGCTTTTAGTTTACGACTGCCTATCTCATTTCTTGAGGTGCTAAAATGGCAGGGCAGTACAAAACCCCCCCAAATGACCCCATTTTGGAAAGTAGACCCCCTAAGGAAATTGATAAGAGGCATGTTGAGCCCATTGAATATTTTATTTTTTTGCCGCAAGCGATTGAATAATGACAAAAAAATAATTTTTTTTTTTTTTTTTACACAAAGTTGTCACTAAATGATATATTGCTCACACATGCTATGGGCGTATGTGAAATGACACCCCAAAATAAATTCTGCCGCTTCTCCTGAGTACGGGGATACCACATATGTGGGACTTTTTGGGAGCCTAGCCGCGTACGGGGCCCCGAAAACCAAGCACCGCCTTCAGGCTTTCTAAGGGCGTAAATTTTTGAGTTCACTTCTCACTACCTATTACAGTTTTGAAGGCCATAAAATGCCAAGATGGCACAAAACCCCCACAAATGACCCCATTTTAGAAAGTAGACACCCCAAGCTATTTGCTGAGAGGCATGTTGAGTTCATGGAATATTTTATATTTTGCCACAAGTTGCGGGAAAATTACAAACTTTTTTTTTTTTCCACAAAGTTGTCACTAAATGATATATTGCTCATGCATGCCATGGGCATATGTGAAATGACACCCCAAAATAAATTCTGCTGCTTCTCCTGAGTACGGGGATACCACATATGTGGGACTTTTTGGGAGCCTAGCCGCGTACGGGGCCCCGAAAACTAAGCACCGCCTTCAGGCTTTCTAAGGGCGTAAATTTTTGAGTTCACTTCTCACTACCTATTACAGTTTTGAAGGCCATAAAATGCCAAGATGGCACAAAACCCCCACAAATGACCCCATTTTAGAAAGTAGACACCCCAAGCTATTTGCTGAGAGGCATGTTGAGTCCATGGAATATTTTATATTTTGCCACAAGTTGCGGGAAAATTACAAACTTTTTTTTTTTTTTTTTTTTTCACAAAGTTGTCACTAAATGATATATTGCTCACGCATGCCATGGGCATATGTGAAATGACACCCCAAAATAAATTCTGCTGCTTCTCCTGAGTACGGGGATACCACATATGTGGGACTTTTTGGGAGCCTAGCCACGTACGGGGCCCCGAAAACCAAGCACCGCCTTCAGGCTTTCTAAGGGCGTTACAGTTTTGAAGGCCATAAAATGCCAAGATGGCACAAACCCCCCCCAAATGACCCCATTTTGGAAAGTAGACACCCCTAAATTTAGGGGTACACTAGTGAGACTAGGTAATAAATGGCGGGTGCCCTGAAACTATAAAAAAATAACTAACCAACCAGCGTCACCTGTAACAGTTATATGGTGATCACTGGTGAAAGGGTTAACTAGGGGGCAATCAGGGGGCTTTATGCAGTAGTATATGGGGGTCCCTGGCGCTATAAAAAGCTGCAGCGAACCTAAATACCTACCTGCCTAACTAGCGTCACCTGTGACACTAATACAGCGATCAGAAAAACGATCGCTTATTAGGCTGGGTTCACACTGGAGCGATGCGGGAACGCCACGAATGCGCGGCGGGTTCCCGCATCGCATGCCTCCCGGCGGCAGTTCACACTGCCCTATGCGAACTGCTGGGAGTGTCAGTGAAATGTTACTGACACCCCCAGATCAGTTCGCATATCGCAGTGCGATCTGCAAACTCGGATCGCATGGTGTGAACACCCACGATCTGCCTAGTCTACATAGGCAGACTGCCGTACTGACTCTCTGGGGAACGATCGTGGGTCCCAGCGGACATCGCGTCCGCCGGACCCACTGATTGGCTCCCCCTCTGGCCAATCAGAGAGCACCAACCACTATCTATTACACGAAATGAAGGTACGGGTACGTTATTTCTTGCAATAGAGTTGCCCTGCTGCAGTATATCTGCAGTGGGATTTCTTAAAGTAGTTAAGGAAACTTGAACTTTAGCCTGCCACTAGTGACCTCTGAATAGCATAGTTCTCTAGCTGTCTGGCACAACTACTTTTGATTCACTGCCCCAAACATGCAAGTAAACAGTGAAGTCAGAACCCCTGACCTGCCATATTTGCCCTGGGACAGCAACTCAAAATACCCAAACCATTAGATCCACACAAGAACTGGGGAACTAGCATTTGTACAAGGGGGTCAGCCATAGCAACCTCAATATTTTCCCTTCACAAAGATTATGGTATTTGTGGAAGAACGAGAAATAAAACTATTTATTGAGTAAACACCTGATTGGTGGCTTGGATTAGCTCCTGTGCCTTGGCTCGGCTTGCCATGTTCGCCTCCTCCATCTTGAATAGGAGTGCAGTCACTGTAGACACACAAACAAAATGTATTAATAGAGAAATGGGGGGGGGGGGTGAGACCCTAACAAGTCACATCTGTATCACAGCTGGTCAACAGAGCTCCTCTACTAAGCCCCATTTACATCGAAAACTATTACCACCATAAAACACCAGTTATATTCTATGAGCAAACAAAATACTGGGGCCCAAAAACCTGATTCATACTAAGCGTTCTATTGTGCTGTGTTAACGGATGTGTTATGGCACACAATTAATTTATTATTTATTTTTTGAAAAAGGTGGACTTTAAAAGCATCTAAAGCTGAATTTCAGTTGAAAAGCTTAAAACACAGATGAAATGCATATAGTAGACCTGTAATATTGCTACAAAAAGATTTGTATTTTGGTGCATCCAGTCATAGGATTTACACAGCTCTGCTGCACAGTACAGCCCTGTTCAGCAGCGGAGAGACTCTCTGCTGCAGTTTTTCCTTCACTTACAGGTCTAATCCCACAATATGGCTGGACAGTAAAAAGATTAGGCCTCATGCATGCTGGGTATTTGTATTGCTGCTCTTAGGGGCGTCTGGATTTTTTTTTCTGCCTCTAAAACACCCCTGCGGGTTAGCATATGTGTCCTTGCGCACATAGACTTTTAGAGGAGATTAGAGGAAGAAAAAAAAAAAAAAAAAAAAACAGCCAGCGCATCCAGGAGCAGCAGTGTTTTGACAGAGAAAAAAAAAAAAACACTTCATGCATAAAAATGCATTTAGGCTCGGTTCACACGGGCGACTTGTCCAGGCAACTTAGCCGCCTGACAAGTCGTGCTCCGTTCTGTACTATGGAACCGTTCTAATAGGAGCGACTCAAGTCGCTCCGACTTAGAAAAAAGTTTCCTGTACTACTTTTGGGGCGACTTCAGGCAACTTGCATTGACTTCTATACAGAAGTCGTTTTGCAAGTCGCCGCTGAAGTCGTTTGCAGGTCGCGTCTGTGAGTCGCGCTGCAAGTCGTGCCGCCCCTGTGTGAACCGAGCCTTAAGCATTAAATCATTTTAAAAGGCCAGAATAAATTATTAGTCTGGCCAATTAAATGAATTGGTGCCCAAGCGCTCGACGCTCCTAAACATGTTAAAAGCGTTTACGAGCATTGAGTGTTTTTTTATGCTAAAATGCCAGGAGGAAAGGCATCTAGGAGAAATGGCCAAAGTGTCTAGTGTGCATGAGGCCAAAGCAACACACTGAAGAGCCAACATATCCATCATCTCCCCCTATCAGCATGCTCCTTGCACTCCTGGCTCTTCAAACAAGATCTTTACGATATCCATTCCTCCCCAAGTCTGAGCTCAACTGCACAGTCTGTAAACCAAGACTGCAAGGTGACATGTCAATTTTAGGTAGTTACACTGCTTGAATTAAAAAAAAAAAGAAAAAAAAAAAAGGGGGGGGGGGGTATTCGACATACCAGCTATGCTTCAGAAGCAGAATTGCCAACAACCATGGAGTGATTGGAATTATTTCAGATCCTGGTAAAATCGCACATAACTAAACCACAAATCAGTTTTATAAATTATATTTAGGAGATATCTGTGCTTGAGGAGTTCTTAGGGCTGAACACCTCCTGTGGCAACATTCTGAATTTTGTGTATTTTATAAAGAACACAACTATACCTGCACTGCATGGGTTTACTTCTCATTTTTGTTTAGGGGAGAGGAGAAGGGCGCTATACTTACATAAACCTGCAGCACAAAACCGGTCCGGCACTCCAGAGGTCTTGATTTGTGGACTGTTCTTGCAGTCATCAAACCCAGAGCAGGATCCATAGACCATGAACAGTCCTGCTGGACTGTGGGGGAGCGCCAGTTTTCAGTGGAACGAAGGATCGGGCAAGTATAAGCCATTTCCACACCCCTAGACAAAACAAGCAGCTGACCAATGTAGTGCGGTACAGGCCCACTGCATGGGAAAACTTTTTTTTTTTTGCCTGGAATTGGGCTTTAAACTTGGAAAAACATTTTTTCCTTGATATGCATAGTAACCAGTCCCATAAGAATATATTCCTAGAAATAAAAAAACAAAAATCAACTTACATGCCAAGACCCCACTTGTGGTGCAGTCCACGCCTGACTGGAGGTTCCATGGTATCGGTGCTGGGGGTGGTGGGGGAGGAGGCGGTGGACGGGGTGCCTCTTCCTTAACCTCAGAAATACTGTCAACCACCAAGTCAGTAATTCTTTCTGAGTCTATAGGGAGCTCCTCGGGCAAGAATGAAACATCTGGAGTCTTGCAGCTGCTGTCTACAGTCTGGGAATCAGGGGTCAGCTCTTGCTCATTGGCTGGCTTGGGAGGACTTGGAGGTTTTACTTTAATCTCGGTTTTCTCATTATCAGACCATATCGATTCTTCTTTGGGTTCAATTGGGCTTAATATCTCCTGACTGCAGCTATCTGCTTTCGACTTTTTTAAGGAGGCTTTTGTCTTCAGCTTCTTTTTTTTCTTTTCTAAAGTTCCCTTAGGTTTAATAAGAATCCCCGTAGCGCCAACAGGCTTCATTTTCTTAACACCAGTTTTCATTTTTAAACCCTTCATTTTTTTAGGCCGTAAAAGAGGTTCTTTGACATCAACTGTTTCAAGTTTAGGTCGACCACTCTTAATATCAGTTATCTTTTCATCAGATTTTAGGAATGGGGAGCGGCTTTCTCTGTCTCTGCTGAATTTGACCCCAATAGATCCAGCTTCTTTGACAGTTGTGGTGCTGCTTACACCTTCACGGATCAACACAGCCACTTTAGACTGAAGTTTTACTTTCCTAGTTGAGCTTCCTTTGCTGTCTTTATGACTTGCTTTAAGTTTCTTTGGAGTTTTATCCTTATCAGAACGAATTTTATCTCGGTCTAACTTCAAGGGCTCAGGTTCTGGATCAGAACAGTCTTTAAAACGTTTTTTATACCGGTCGCGGCTGTCATCTGGGTAAGCTCTTTTTCTATCTCTATCTTTGGAAGCTCTCTGTCGGTTTTCTCTTTCTTCTTCTACCCGCTTTGTTGTAAAGTCCATAGGTATCCTTCTCTTGCTGGAATCAGACTTCATAGAATGCCTTTCAAAAACCCTGTTAGATTTTCCATCCCGGTCATCAACAGTTTCTCGGTCAGAATAGGTGTCAAAACTCAGTCCTTCTGAATCATACAGAACCTCTCTTTTCCCAGAAAGTTCAGGAGTACGAAGCAATTCTTCACGCTCTAGTTTCTCTTCCGGGTTCACAGTAATAGTTCTCTTTATAGTAAAAAGATCCGCATTATTGAGCTCTTGTATTGAGGGCGGTACCACTGAGCGGCTGTCTCGTCGCCTCCTCTCCAAGAGTGGAGGATTGTCAACCTTGGGTTCATCTAAAGTATGCCTGGGCCTTGCCTTCTCCTTTTCTCTCCTATCATTTGAGTGCCGGGAAGATCTTCGATCTCTATCTCTTTCTCTGGACCTTGAACGTGATCTTTTCTTCTTTTTCTTTCCATCTACCCGATGCTTGTCCTTATGCTTATCTTTTCGAGACCGCTCCATACTGACAGAGCGTGATCGACGCCTCTTCTCTTTCGATTTTGATCTGCAACTTTTTCTCCTTTCAGCTGAAGGACGTGAAGACCCTACGGCAGACAAGCTAGTGCTAATGGAAGGGGACCAAGAACGTGACCTCCTACGTTCTCTAGAGCGTGAACGAGAAACCTTACTGCCCTTATAAGAACGTGACCTAGAGCGTTTGCGGTCTTTGTTATCTTTCGTTTTTTTCGAACTAGACCAGGTAGTAGTAGTAGTAGTAGTAGTATTAGTTCGTGGTTCCTTGGACCTTTTCCTTTCCCTGGATCTTTTTCTTTCACGTTTGGACTTCTTGCGACTATGAGAGCTAGATGGAGAGCGAGATTTGGAGCGTTTTTTTGACTTTGGTGGAGTCTCCGATTTCCTACGATACCTCTCTCTGCGTTGGTTTGTAATCTTTCGTCTCAAATCCAGTCCCTTCCATCTGTTGTCCATCTGATTTTCTCCAAAGTCAATTTGCAAAGCTCCTTCTTCATCTGAATCTGCATGCAGAGAAAGGAAATCATCACCTTCAACCATTCTAAGTGGTCTATCTACGACTCGACATCGGCTCCGGAACACAGGCACAGGGCTAAAACAATCTTCATCTGGCTGGACTATCTCCCCTTCTTCAATTTCAGAATCATATTTCCGATCTGAATCATCATCACGATCTCTCCTTTCAGATGAATGTTTCCGTTTATGCCGCGATCTAGACTCACTTCCCAGCTTGGCAATTTTTTCTAACCGTAAATAAGATTTCATATCAGGCTTGGCAAGGGATTCCAGAGAAACCTTTATTTCAACCTTGGACTTAGATTCGGCTTCAGATGTAAAGTCAGTATTCCTGTTAAAATCCATACCTGGATCCACTGTAAATACACGCCTTATAGGCTCTGATGATGCTTCTGCCATACTTGTTTCTTCAAGTGTTGAATCAGCAACTGGTGGTTCTGGAATACTTTTCTCCTCTGATACCTCTGGTGACACATCATCTACCTCCCCTTCATCTGGTGTGTCCATGTCTATACTGGAGCTAGGACTGTAGGGTTCAAAATCTAGCTTTGAAACATCCTTTGAAACAGAGTCAGAACGTTCCTTAGAACTCCTCTGCTCAGTTTTGTTACTTTCCACTTCAGTACTTCTCTCATGTTCATCATTTGGTAGGCCTTTATCAGATTCTACAGATTTAAAACCTTCATTCGTTTTCTCAGAGCCTGGAATGTCTTGGCTCAAACTATTTTCATCATAAATACCAGCCAATGCTTCAGAGATTCGACCTTCGGGGGGAGTCTCACTCCCAATTTCATCATCATCATCATCATCATCTTCATATGGCGAAGGGCTGCGTTCAGAGGAACTTGCATTGGAGCCAGTGGGCTCAAACGGGTCATACTTTTGATCTTCCTGGTCATCTGTTTCCTTCTCTGGGGAGTCTGCATAAATATAGTCTCCATTCACATTTTCCTCATCTGTGGGGTGGAAAGGGTCATAAATATCTAGATCCTGGGATTGGTTTGACTGTACCTCACTGCCACCTGCAGAAAGCATAGGGTTCTGGGAACAGGAGGAAGAAGAGGATGAAGATCCACTATCTTTTTCTAAAGAGCCATGAGATTGAGTATGCTGGCTGTTTACTGTGGAGCTCTCTCCTCCAAGAGGTCTTTGCTGCCCACCTGTTACCCCAGTCCCATTTCCCAAAGCTAGTCCCCATGACTCTAATGCATTTGGTGTATTTTTAACTAATGTATTGCCATTTATTAGACTAGTCCTCTCTGTGCATGTGTCATTTTGTATCCTATTTGCAGAGAAGGCATCCAGCAGACCTTTAGGTGTCCAGTGAATTCCAGGGAGCATGGGTTCTACTGAAGCATTTACATGGAGGGAAGTTCTGTCTGCAGGTTTTTGGAAAGAACTATGTATGTTCTGTTCTGAACGAGAGTCTGCACTCATTCGAGTTCTATTCAATTTTCTGGGGGTACATGGGTTTATGTTGATATGAGACATAGGGGTTCCAAAGAATTCCTCAAATCTTGAAGGCCTAGTTGCTGTCTCTTGGTGGACTGTTGATTGTCCTTGTGTGAACTCCTGCCCTGGGGTACTCAAGCACGCTACAAGAGAGAAAAAAAAATAAAAAAAATGTAAAATGTTAAATTTCATGTTTTAAACAACTTTTTTTCCAACTAAACTATTGCTATCAAATGGGGGCTGTCAAGGAGAGGGGACAGGTTTTTGACAAGGAAACATTCAGGGTCTTTTAGATACCAAATGTCTCCCCCTATTGTCTATCCAAGCAGATCAAGCAAAACATGTGCCTGATTGACTTGTCTACCTGGCCAGAGCTGCCAAGGTTTGACAGCATTGAACCTGGAAGCACTCAGAACTAAGTAATTATGGGTTCTCGCCACAGAGGGGGGTGGGGGAAAATCAGTGATTAAAGGGCTTGTAAACCCTCATGGTTTTTCAACTTAATGCAGTCTATGCATTAAGGTGAAAACTTTTTTTTAGCACTGCAGCCCCCCGTTTTACTTTCCTGGACGCTGTCATCCTCTGTCCGGGAACGAGCACACCATCGCTGGTGTCTCTTATCCCGATTGGATTGATAGCAAAGCAGTCATTGGCTACCGCTGCTGTCAATCAATTCCAATGACGCGACGCCAGGGGGCAAGGCCGAGTCCCGCATTCTGTGTGAATGGACCCAGATGCAGGACTTTGGAGCGAGCCCGCACGGGTGTCCACCAAGTAGAGCACTTCTCCAATGTGGACACTCAATGCAGGGAGCAATGAACTGCACAGTGGAGGCAAGTATGACATTTTATTTTTTAAACAAGGAGGGAGGTCCATAACCCCTTTAAAGTTTCTCTAATCTTTCTCCACTGGCTAGCCTGAGCACCAGTCCAGGGCTCCCAGGATCATGTGGGGACACATTCCAGCCCTGTAGAAAAACCATTGACATCACAACTTAGAATTAGCCATATAAAACAAGCTAACATGCCATGACATGTGGGACATCATTAGCGAAAGGGTTAAACTGCAAAGGCATTGATCCATTTTCTTGTGCAGGCTAGTGCTTCAATGTGAAGAACTTCTTAAACCTTCAAAGTTTCTATGCAAATACAGGCTATTGGAAAGCCCACATTTGGCTTGGAAGCACTTCAACACTGTCAAAATCTGCATAAGTGGTTATAGTTTACTAATCACTACTTATATTGTTCCATAAAAATAAAAAATACCAGTTTTTTGAAATCTCCAGGGTCTTGCTCTTCTGAAGATTCTTGGTGGGACATTGGCGTAAGAGCTGGCATCCCCGACATGAATTTCTGCAACCAGCTCGAGTTCATCTATGCCCTCCTCAGCACTGAAAAGATGGGGAAAAAAAGGCTTGCATTATATGGTTTTGAAAAAGTAAGACTGCTAAACCTAAAGAAGACAATGCTCCTGGTACTGTGCACTATAAGTTCTCATTCACACAAGGCAAACTATACTGTATGCCTATACAGGGCCTTGTTTTTTTTATTAAACCAAAGACCTGGTACAAAGTCAATATAGAAAATGGAATTAGTCAGAAACAGCATAATGTACATCAACAGTGAGGGCAGGGGTTGATTTTTTTTTTTGCTTGGATGGGAATTCCATTTAAGGATAATTTGGCATAACAGAAAAGATACAAAAGTGACAATTTTGTGTGTCTAGGCCTCTGCTCGTCATCTTGAATCTCCAGCAACATTAACTCCAGTGAAAATGGGAGCGACAACTGCAGGCGGGTATTCACATTTTCCATTAACACACCCCAAAATCGGGCCACTCTTGGACACGCCCAAAACATATGTAGGTATGTGCCTATGTCATCCCCCACAGCATGTACAGTTGTGTTCTCTGTGGATAAATTCTATGCAGCCTCTTGGGGGTAAAGTAGTTACATAGTAGGTGAGGTTGAAAAAAAGACAAGTCCAACCTATGTGTGCGATTATGTGTCAGTATTACATTGTATAGCCCTGTATGTTGTGGTCGTTGAGGTGCTTATCTAATAGTTTCTTGAAACTATCAGTGCCCCCCCCCCCCACTGAGACCACCGCCTGTGGAAGGGAATTGCACATCCTTGCCGCGCTTACAGGACTCTGGAGAAACTTTGTCTGGATGAGTTTATCCCAGGAAGAGATCAACAGTCTGGTACTGTCCTAAAAGTAGTCCTCCCTATCTAGGGCAGGTAAGTCAGCCTTCTACAGGGCCGTGTTTAACTGTACGGGGATGCACAGGTGTTCCTTGCATCCCTGTGCAGACAGTCTCATTGATGTTTATTGGGACACAGCGGCTGCACAGACACAGCCACTGTGTCCCAATATAATATCCATATAGATGCGATGTCAGTAAGTGTGAGTCGGAGGTCATGTACTTCTTTGTCCTAATAGACATCAATGGGCCTGTTTGCACAGGGATGTACAAAATACCTGTGCAGGTAAAAGACGGCCTTGCAAGAGCATATGGTATAATACATCACGCATGAACGAGGCGCAAGACAAAACAATTTCCTAACAAATGCTTAAGTGGATATACAGTGAGGGGGGAAAAAAGTATTTGATCCACTGCTGATTTTGTACGTTTGTCCAATGACAAAGAAATGATCAGGTCTATAAATATAATGGTAGGTTGATGGGACTTGTAGTTTTGCAGCAGCTGAAGGTCCGCTAATTGCATATCCCTGCCCTAAAGTATCATTTAAAGGGCAACTACCCATTAAAGTTGTCTTCTAATAAAGTCTACCACTTGCCTGACCGCAGGCAGCCTGGGCTTAAATTTACCCTTCAGCTACAATCCAGTGATCTTACTGCCAAAACGAATCCAGGTGGCTTCAGGTCATTCTGCACATGCATGCAGTGGCCCATTCATGTCTATGTGCAGCCATACTCATGCTGGCCTCCATTAGTTGCTCAGAATACCACTAGCCCCATAGGAATGAATAGGAGTGCTGGATGTATATACACATGAATGAAATGAATATAATATAAATATATATAAAGCTCATAAAGTAAATCTGTTCCCCAATCTCCTCTTATGAACGAAGGCAGAAGCAACAATTAATTTGTCTTCTATACAGGTAACAAGCTGAGAATAGGAGCACTCTTTTATTTAATTATTTTATTTATTGAACCAGAAGTTGCATTATACATATTAAAAAAAAAAAAAGAAAAAAAAAAAAAAAAGAAAAAAAGGAGTGCTTCAAAAATACAATTACATCGGTATGCTGGCAACATACGGCATCAGAGCTACACAGGTAACAAGCATAACCGAGCATACACAAGAAAAAAAGGGGACCAATTCTAAGTGGGGCAGGTAAGAGACATTTCAGATAAAAAGCACAAGGGAGAATATCTCCAGGATTCCCAACATATAAAGGATTGGTGCGGTGAGGAGTTTACTGCTCCTCCACCGCTCCTCCCTATTGAAATCAATTGAAATAATATTGAAATAAATGGGGCAGCCCGGCTATACTGCCGGTAAAACACTGCTATTGCGGCGCATTGCTGGTGCTTTTGACCCTTTCTCGGCCGATAGCAAGGGTTAAAAGCACCCCACTAGTGGCCGAAATGCGCCGCAAATCAGACAGTAAAACGCAGCTAAAAAATAGCAGCATTTTACCGCCGACGCTATGGGCGGCGCAGTGTGAAAGGGATCTGAATGTATTGATTGGACAGAGCACTGTGTAAGCTATTTAGGAAAGCCAGTTAAAATGATTTTCCATTTCTGCTAGAGCTCCAGTATATTTTCCATACAAGAAAAAGACATTATTGCACAAACATCAATTATATTAATGAGAGTTTCTAAACACCGTTACTTAGAGCAGGTGCATTGTGTGCATATAAAAAGATAGAAAAGACAACCATGAAAACAAGTTTCCACAGACATTAAACATCACAAATAAAAAAAAAAAGAAAAAATTATACTTACTACAAGTCTTCAAAATCTAGACTTTCTTCCACAAAGTGGGGAAGGCGAGACCCTGGTGTAGTTGTATTGTACATCTTTTCTATATACTCCAAAGCACTTGCAAAGTTAAACAAATCAGAAGCTCCCGAAATCTATAAAAAAAAAAAAGAAATTCCAATCACTTAAGGTACGTTAAATTTGCACTTTCATGTAGAGGTGTCACACATCAACTTGCATTTCTTTGTGTGCGGACATACATTTTCATGCACGTTTGCAAAGCATTCCTGAATCTAAGGGGGGATTCACACATAGTGCAGTGATAGACATTGTACTGCATTGTAAAACACTTGTTACTGCAAGGACACACATTCACACTGCAAAATAGCCCAGAGCGGCTCTACAATGCATGTGACTGCAGCACACTGTACAGAACTGGATGGCACTGTACAGCTGCGAAGCACATCGTGCTGCTGTACACAGTGCCATGAATGAAGTACACTTCAAATAACATTTAAACAAAAAAAAAAAAAAGTGGGGGGGAGGGGGGGGGGAGCTGCCCAATACGCTGACTTGCGCACTACACTGCCCCCTACCGCAGTCGGTAACAGTCAGCTGCCAGAGGGGTAAAGCATTCCAGCAGCTGTCCGTTCTAGTGTCTATTTTCCCTAATATTTACAGTGGGTAGGATTAACGTTGACCAAGGTTCCAAGGTTTGTTTATATCCCTTATCAACATGCACAGGTGGAGCTTACAGAAATATGTCTAGGTAACCAGCCTTTGGCCAAGCATGCAAAAGACCATTTCTTCATGGGGGGGGGGGGGGGATGGGTTGGAACGACAGGCTGGCAAGCAGTAGAATTGTGAGATTTTATAAATGTTACCGAGCTAGATCACCATATTACGTTGAAGACATATTGTATGTTTCTATCGAAACCCTTAAAAGCTGGAGTTTTGGCACTCTCCTTGCATGCTGTATGTTACTGGACACAATTACCAGCCTACAGAAGTCTATAGGGATTATCCTGAAAAAAAATAAAAAGCACCAAATGCTGCACAGAGAGCAGATTTCCGGGTTGAGAGAACTAACAGTTGTTCTACTGACTTATAATCCTCAAAATCATTGTTATGCCATGTACACACGATCAGATTATCCGGCGGACTTGGCGACAGAAGAATGGGCCACCGCTAGGAAAAGAGCTGGAAGAAGAAAAACGGAGGCCCGGCAAGAAGAACCGAAGAGGGGGACAAGACCCCCGAAGTCAGAAGAAGACCCTCGGACAATGGCGACGAAGAAAGCTGGGGCTCCTCCGCTAGTAAAAGAGCAGAAGATAACGGAGGAGTCTGACGAGAAGACCCCCCAAGACGGAAGACCACCGGAGCTGTGCAATAAATTATTTTAAAAACGTGTTGTGTTTTTTTCTTTACACTTTTTTTTACCAGGTGAATGGGTATGGGCTTATTAAAAGGGGGCTCCCAGATTCTGATAAGCCCCCCGCCCGCAGACCCCGTCAACCAACAGCCAGGGTTGTCGGGAAGAGGACCTTGTCCTCATCAACATGGGGACAAGGTGCTTTGGGGTGGGGGGCTGCAGGGCCCCCCTTCTCCAAAGCACACCCCCCCCCCCATGTTGAGGGGAATCGGCCTGGTACAGCTTGGGAGGGGGACGCTCGCTCGTCCCCATCCTCTTTCCTGACCGGCCGGGCTGCATGCTTGGATAAGGGTCTGATATGGACTTCGGGGGGACCTCCACGCCATTTTTTTGGCGTAGGGCTTCCCCTTTAAGTCCATATCAGGTGACGGGACCAGCGACATGTCAATCTCGCCAACGAAAACGGGCGACACTGACCTTCTGCGCTAGTCCCAGCTACCTGGAGCTGCGTTCAAAACAAACAGACTTTTCTCCGTGTGTGGGCAAGTCCGTTACTTTCAAAACTCTGCGGACTCCCGCCATAGTCCGGCGGTTTGTCCACCAGACCTACTCCACTGGCAAAGTCCGGTCGTGTGTGGGCAGGTCCGCTCGTTCGGAAAGTCCAGCGAACCTCCGCTGCAAAGTCCGGCGGTTTGAACACAGAATTGTTGACATTTTTGCAGATTTATTAAAAAAGAAAAAACTGAAATAACACATGGTCCTAAGAATTCAGATCCTGTGCTTTGACACTCATATTTAACTCCGGTGCTGTCCATTTCTTCTGACCATCCTTGAGATGGTTCTACACCTTCGTTTGAGTCCAGCTGTGTTTGATTATACTAATTGGCCTTGATTAGGAAAGCAACACTCGAGCCCCAACACACAGTTTATTCTGTGGGGGTTCAAATCAGGCTTTCAGTGGAGAAACTTCACCCTGCAATTGAGTTTCTGCCCTAAAGCTGTTCCCCAGCCAAATAATAAAAACCCAGATATCCACCGATTGATTCTCTTCAAAGAAACCAGTCATGTGCAAAATGAGGAGGTTGCTAAATCTGAGCTCACCTCATGAAAGTACAAGATTTACAAGTTACTGATCCAGGACAAGTATGCAGATGAGGACTTTCCTGACCTGCATTGTTGTCCGTGAAAGTATTAACGTTTGTGAGCTAGTATAACAGGAAGGTAACTAGTAATATACAGAAGTTGGACAGAAAAAACAGACCCATATATTTTCAAAAATGTATTACTTCCTGGATGACATTAACAGTATCTAGAAAAGTTTTTACTGGTTTCCTGCACTTGCTTTATAATTTGATCAATTATTCCCTACAGCAAGGATATGCAATTAGCGGACCTCCAGCTGTTGCAGAACTACAAGTCCCATGAGGCATAGCAAGACCCTGACAGCCACAAGCATGACATCCAGAGGCAGAGGTATGATGGGACTTGTAGTTTTGCAGCAGCTGAAGGTCCGCTAATTGCATATCCCTGCCCTAAAGTATCCATCATTTAAAGGGCAACTACCCATTAAAGTTGTCTTCTAATAAAGTCTACCACTTGCCTGACCGCAGGCAGCCTGGGCTTAAATTTACCCTTCAGCTACAATCCAGTGATCTTACTGCCAAAATGAATCCAGGTGGCTTCAGGTCATTCTGCACATGCATGCAGTGGCCCATTCATGTCTATGTGCAGCCATACTCATGCTGGCCTCCATTAGTTGCTCAGAATACCACTAGCCCCATAGGAATGAATAGGAGTGCTGGATGTATATACACATGAATGAAATGAATATAATATAAATATATATAAAGCTCATAAAGTAAATCTGTTCCCCAATCTCCTCTTATGAACGAAGGCAGAAGCAACAATTAATTTGTCACCTGCGGTTTCAGAGCCAACTTTCCCTAGTCGTTAGCAGCTGATCCACCAGATCTGTGTTTGAGCAGCTGTCTTGAAGGGCAGGGGAGGCATCAGGGGTCTAATAGACCCCAGGTGTCAAAAAAAATAAAAAAAATAAAACGAATACCTCACACTGCTCAATGCGATCCGATATATGTGGCAGCTTAGTATTAACCACTTGTCATTCAACTTATGTATATATCAGTCCTGGACAGCAAGTGGTTATACCAGGATCATAACTGCAGCATTGATCCTGGTACTATTTTTTGAGCAGGTGGCTGCTTCCGTCCCTTGGCCCTCCCATTGTACCGGAGCGCTCGGGACCATTGTAAGCAGTCGGATTGGCAGACCCAGAAAATTTGTTCTCCAATCTCCTCTAATGAATAAAGTCAGAAGTGACAGGGATTTTGTCATCTCCAGTTTGAGTTGCCTTTGCCTAGCTGTTAAAGAGGAAGTTAACCCTAATGGGGTTTAGGAGATATTTCTTGGACCTACAGGTAAGCCTTACCTGTAGGTCAAAGTGGTCTGTAAGGGTTTACAAGCACTTTAACTATGACTTGTGAGGCACCTAATGATGATATAAGGTTGGCAGGACCAGACCCAACTTATGTCAGTGACCAAGAAGACCAACACTGGGTTCCCTGGCCAGGTTGGTATGGGAAGGAAAAAAAAAAAAAAAAAAAAAAAAAAAATAAAAAAACATATGGGGTAAGGAGGATGAAATGCAATTTGTCTAGCTACTTCTGCAAATCAGCTTCCAATGTCTCATTTACACATCTAGCCTCCTCACCATATAGCGATTTAACATCCCCACAATTGTCCGCTAGCATGGACCTTCTTCCCAACAAGCGGTAATGACAACTCAGGGAATAGCAGAGTGATCTGGCTAGCAAAGATGTGTTTTGCAAGAACGGCTGACAGAACTTACAAATCCTGTGTTAGATAAGAGGGTACATATACATATACACACACCATATATATTTATTATTTAGTTTAGACATGTGTCTGGAATGAATCCTGAATCTATGAAGGCGTTGATAATGCAATAAAATTTCAGAGAATATTAGAAATTGCATATGACAATATTGTCACCAAAAATGATGAAATGCATACATTGCTCTCATTCTCCACACTTAGATGTTTAGCCTCTTCTGCATTTGCAAGCCTCTTCACTTGTTTCTTTTTACATGTCTTTTTCAGCTTAGGACATTTTGGTTTGGGATCTAAAACAGAAGAAGAAAAATATAATGTATACAGAAGATACAAGAGTATTCATGTTCCCTCTGCCCACCATTTCCCATCCCTGATATAAATTAAATGAAAAGAAGGTGACCCAAACAACCAAGCTCAGTAATAAGCAAAGTCCATTTTTCATCAGCATCATTCAAAAGTAGACTCTCTATTTAAACTTTGATATTACACACATTTCTTTGCTGTTCACACAGTGATTCTAGGCAGTCTATTTCCAGGCTTTATAGTGTCAGTAGTGTTGCTCAACAATGCAGCATATACCTTAGGATGGGGAGCTATTCGGGAGTAAAGCATAGTACACTTTTTTTTTCATTCAGCCCAGCAGATGCCAGAAACTTGTCTTGCCCTGTGTAATTTTTTAAAAAAATAACCAATGCTAACGAGACATAATGGGGTTGATTTACTAATAGTTGATAGTGCAAAATCTGGTAAGTTTGATATTTTGTTGCTTTCAGTTACAGCTGCACGATTCTGGCTAAAATGAGAATCACATTTTTTTTGCTTAGAATAAGTATAACGATTCTCTCACTTTTCTCGCAATGTAACATCTTCTTTCACATTATACAAAAATAAAAAATAAAAAAATGGGCTTTACTGTTTAGTTTTTTTTTAAATGACGTTTATATTATAATATTGCAACAACCACCATTTTATTTTTTTAAGGTCTCCGCTTAAAAAAAATATATATATATATAATAATAAGTTTGGTTGATCCAAGTAATTTTCGAGCAGAAAATAATGACTTTTACTTGTAAACAACAAATGTCAAAAGGTTTGGTCTTTAAATGGTTAAAACTTCCCTCATCTACATGCTGGAGTTCTTCCTTTGAGGAAAGAACAAAAAGATTTGTTTCTACTTATTAGCATTGTAATAAAACTTGGCAGGCTGCCCAGATAATTTTTTTCCAGCTGTGAGAACTCTGCACTTGTTAGAAAGATGTCGGGAAGGGAAAAAGATTGCGATTTTGATTCTTAACGATTAGTTGTGCAGCTCTTTCAGTTAGTCTTCAACCGCAAAGCGTATGGACAGCTTTACAGCTCTGTGTTGAGTGATCCAAGCTTGGATCCAGAGCATAAAGTGAAACTCCACACAAAACAGGTTAAAAACAGTAAACCTTCAATATGTATTTCTACCATTTGCCCCAGGATTTGTAAATCTGTAGCACTGCAAGTTAAAAACCTCTGCCCCACTGCACAGTTAAACTGGCTATACACTATACAATTTAATTTAGATTCTTTCATCTAGATTTACCAAAACTAGGGGTGCACCAAATGGAAATTTTGGTACCGAAAATTAAGGATGCACAAGGCCAAAAACCGCAACTGATAACAGTGCTTTAAAAATATTCATATACAATTGTATTACATTTGACTTTTTAATTAATATCAATTTAAAATTGATATGAATTTATTGTTGGCCATTATTGGCACCTTTAGTGCAAGAAAGGTCAAGGAAAATTCAGTATGCAGTCTCCGACCCTCTCCCGCATCGTGTCCCCAGTCTCCGACCCTCTCCCGCATCGTGTCCCCAGTCTCCGACCCTCTCCCGCATCGTGTCCCCAGTCTCCGACCCTCTCCCGCATCGTGTCCCCAGTCTCCGACCCTCTCCCGCATCGTGTCCCCAGTCTCCGACCCTCTCCCGCATCGTGTCCCCAGTCTCCGACCCTCTCTCGCATCGTGTCCCCAGTCTCCGACCCTCTCTCGCATCGTGTCCCCAGTCTCCGACCCTCTCCCGCATCGTGTCCCCAGTCTCCGACCCTCTCCCGCATCGTGTCCCCAGTCTCCGACCCTCTCTCGCATCGTGTCCCCAGTCTCCGACCCTCTCCCGCATCGTGTCCCCAGTCTCCGACCCTCTCCCGCATCGTGTCCCCAGTCTCCGACCCTCTCTCGCATCGTGTCCCCAGTCTCCGACCGTGTCAAACACATTGCTAATAGTATTAGCAAAATTTCTATTCGGTGCACCTCTAGCAGACATGATACAGGAGAGAGTCAGACTGCAGGCATGATACAAGAGATTAATGCAGCCTCACCAGTGCCCGCCAGATGCAACAGCCCGCCAGTGCCCATCATGTACAGCCCGCCAGTGCCCATGCCATGCAGCCTGCCAGTGCCAGGTAGCGTGATCTCATGCTGTGTGTCAGAGCTGGATATGAATCGCTGTGCAGCCGCTGTAACGATGCCCCGCCTCCTATGACACATGGCACAATGATTCCTAGCATTGAATCAGTTTGCGGTCTAGCACAAGAGGCGGTCTAGAAGGCAGGACATGGTTACAGTGGCTGCACAGCGATTCAATCTCTGACAGAGTGAGATCGCGCTACCAGGCACTGGGGAGGCTGCATCCCACTCAGGAAAAGAGCAGGAGGGAGGGGAGACTGTGGGGCAGGCTGGGATGAGCGCTGCCCCTTTTTCGGCTCCATTATTGACACTATTTTTTCCTTTTGGCCGCACCACTAACCAAAACCATATATGAGGTCAAACCTAAACACTTTCAATTTGTATGCAATCAGGTAGGCCCTTGAATTACATAGCTGTAATGTAAAGTAAATTTAAAGGAAATTGAGAACACAAATTGTATATTGTGTATCCACCTTTAAGCAGGTAACTACCAGTTCAACCTGTGTAGGTGTCCGTGTCTTTAATTATTTCCTATATCCCAGTATGTCGTGCATCGATGCACATCTAAGGGTCTCTTAAAACTATCAATACTCCCCGAGTTCCTCATCCTTATTACCCCAACAGTGAAAACCCCCCCACAGTTTAAGGTTAAACCGCTTCTACCCCAATCTCAATGTGTGTCCCCGTGTCCTTACACTCCTTGAAACTGAATATTTTTTTTCCTATGCTGGATCGCATGAGCCATTTGTAAATCACTATCATAACTCCTCTCAATTGTCCTTTCTCCAGCAAGAAAAAAAATAAAATAAAATTTAGTGTTAGCAGCCTTTCCTTGTAATTGAGGTCCTCCAATCCCCTTATTAGTTTTGATTCCCTTCTCTGGGCTCTCCCCAGCACATTCCTTCTGAGGACTGGTGACCAGAACTGGACAGAATACTGCAGATGTGGTCTAACCAATGTTTTCTGGTAGGATTAGGCCCCTTTCACACTGGGGCGGTGTGGGCGTCGGCAGTAAAGTGAAGCTATTTTTAGTGGCGCTTTATCGTCATTTTAGCAGCAGTAAAAGCGCCCCGCTAGCGGCTGAAAAAGTGGTTAAAACCTCTCGCAAGCACAGCTTTGCTGGCGGTATAGCCGTGCTGCACCACTGATTTCAAGGGGTAGGAGCGGTGAATACACCGCTCCTTCATCGCTCCAAAGATGCGGCTAGCAGGACTTTTTTTTTTCTTAACGTCCTGCCAGCGCACAAGCCCTCCGGCTTTCACACTGGAGTGAAAGGAGACGCTTTTTTCAGGTGCTATTTTTTGCGCTGTAGCGCCTGAAAAATGCCTCAGTGTGAAAAGGGGCCTTATAGTCTAAACGTAAAACAGTAGGCATATTTAGCACTTGAAGATTATTCCGGCCAAAGAATTGAGAGCCCAAGCATTTAATGCACCCAAACACGCTCACAAAAATGCTGCTTTAAGTGTTTTTGACACTGCGTTTCTCCTGCTAGGAGAAATGCATTGAAGAGAGCTGGGCAAATGCCCAGTGTGCATGGCGCCTAACACTTTAAAGTGCATCTCTGGTGTTCTAGATTTTGAGCCATGTTGCACTGGGGATGCTGATGCTAGTGAGAATGCAGAAAGGACACCAGTTTGGTATGTGTTGCTCCC
Organism: Lithobates pipiens; assembly: GCF_037356315.1. Taxonomy (NCBI): domain Eukaryota; kingdom Metazoa; phylum Chordata; class Amphibia; order Anura; family Ranidae; genus Lithobates; species Lithobates pipiens. The sequence goes on from NW_027507788.1 coordinate 87,649,271, forward strand.
TTGTCTGCTGCAAATCCTAATTTGCCATCAAGGGAGAGACACAGGGTCTTCACTCTCTGCAGTGTCCTCCATAGAACACAAATCTCCCTGTGAAAAGCTGAGTGCCGTTTAGCCCAACGCGATTTTGTACCAGGAGTGGGATAGGATGTTCCCATACCACTGCTGGAGCACAGCGCTCTATACTGTATGTAGCCGTTGGAGGCCTGTTCACACCAGAACACAGTGCAGGAATCCCATGCTCCATGTGAGTTTCCCACATCGCGTTCAAAACGCACTGGGTATGCGATCTGCTGCAGGTATGAATTTCATCTTAAATCCTACCGCAGTACCATGCAATCTGGTTACAGTGTGGTTTCAAACGTACTGCATGCACTACTTTTGGTGTGATTTCAACCCATTTGGAAAATCACATCGCATAGGAAATTGCACAGAGCGTGTTCCTGTGCGATTCCAGTGTGAACTGTCACTTAGCAAAGCAAATACCGGTAGTCTCTTTGGACCAGCTTGGCTTTAAACTTCACTAAAAGCCAGCTCCTATTTCGGAGTGAGATTTGTCCAGACCTGGGTTAACTAATGGATTTAACTTTAACTATAACTATACTGACAGTTTTAGTTATAAGTAGTAGCAGATGTCACTGATTGAGATACAAATAGCTGACTTAACAGGGTTAGTGTCAAGCAGGCCACAGATGGATCAGAATTTGTGCGGGAGAAATGCTGCGAGAGAGTTATTGTTGATGGGGGAATCAAACAATTTTTTTTTCCTTGAACCCGCGGCTGAAGGAAAGAAAAGTGCATAACATATGACCCGTTTTGTAATCACAGATGATTGATAACAAGGTCCATGCTCCGTTACATAAATGGTAAAGCTCTGAAGTCTTTGGGCACAACCACATTAGAGAGAAAAATACATTTCACACTTAAAGCGGAGTTACACCCAAAAGTGGAACTTACTCTCATTTGTCTCCTCCTCCTCCTCCTCCTCTCCGGTGCCACATTCGGCACCTTTCAGGGGGGGTGGGAACAGGTATCCTGTACCCACTCCCGAGAGCCACGGCCATTGACGTCATCGATCAGCTCCCTTCCTCCTCCTTTCCCTGCTGCCGGGCCAGTAACAGAGAGGAGCGGTGCAGAGCCACACTGCCGGGTATCACTAAACCGCAATGGCAGCAGCACCCGACAGCTGATGGAAACATCAGCTGTGGTGCCAACATTCGCTGGACCCCAGTACAGGCAAGGGTCCTATTATTAAAAGCCGGCAGTTGCAGAATAGCAGTGTAGCTGCTGGCTTTTAATTATTGCAGCAGTAGGCGGTACACTGCTTTAAATTGCTAATAGGGCTTAATTTAGGGTAACAGCATCAACTTAATCAGAGTTTGTATTTAAAGACTTTCAAATAAAATAAATACCATTTTTAAAACCTAAAAGGATAAATGAACCTTTTGGAACATGTTCCATGTTTCACCCATATTTAGGGTGGAACGTGTAATATGTTTCAGGTCCTGTCACCAATTCCGGTGATGCCACGGCGCTGTTGCAAAGTGGGGGGGGGGGGGGATCTTCTCCACCTACCCACTTTCACTTTTTGAAAAAGAAAGCGGCTGTGCAGGGCTCCACCCACATGGCCGCAACATTCATTCAGTTTCCTGTGAATTAACGATCTACAACTACCGTCAGCCATTGGGTTGATGGGTTGTACTTTTTAATGAACTGTGAGGACGTTGGTGAGCGCCTTTGTAGTTCATTGATTCTTACTGCTCTCAAGTAACTGCCTGCCCATACGAGGTACAGTAAGACAGTAAGACAGGAGCCCTGCATTGCAACCATAATTGTGAGTGCAATGCCCTGCAGGCTCCCAAGGAAAAAAAATGTTTTTCCTGCAAAAAAAGTGCATTTTTTTGCGAAAAGGGGAACTTTAAAGTAAAGCAAAAGTTCTATTACAGAAAAGACCATCAGTGAACAAGCTTTAATTACCACATTGTCCTGACTAATATGAATTGTACCAAAAAAGGCGATCCTCACACTTCAGTGCAGTTTTTAGGCAGGATTAACGTGCAATGTTAGTCTCAAATTCATGGGAAATACTTCCTTTCAATTTAAATACAAATATCCTCTTTTGGCATGTAAAGAGTGCAGGGCACAGCTGGGGTCACAGAACACATTTGTCTCACAAAGAGTAAAAAGGATGTCATTTAGAGACAAAAAGTGAATCTCTGTCATCTTTTCACATTCTCAGTGAGAACAGACACCTGCTCTGTTGAGCTGGTTACATCCGTTTACTATAAGAGCTCCTTTATGGCCTTAGTATAGTTTGAGAATGGTTTGGTGAATATTTTTCCTGCTGCTCACTGCACAACAGGCTGACAATGCAGACAGGCTGGCTTAAAGATACTATTCCCCTAGCTGTCAGGCAGATTCAAACGACTAGTATTTTCCACATCACTGACCTGGAACAAGGATGCAGATAAGCAATTCTGGATTCACTCTGAATTCCCTGATCTTCATATTAGTCCCAGGTAAGTGTCTCCAATTATAAAATAGCCAGAAAGAGCCAGACAACTAGCATTTTCAGAAGGTCAGGAATTACAGGCTCCTTTTGTCACTCAGTATAGTTTCCCGTAATACCCTTTCATTACCAGGCCGTTTTTCGGCTCCGATAGTTGGCTAGTAATCAATCATGTAATAGAGTTCCGCAAATTAATTTTATATAATTTTTTGAGACAGAGCTTTCTATTGGTGGTATTTAACCACTTACTGACCATCCACAGTACATTTTACATATCAAAAAACAAAAGGAACACGAGACACACACCCTATTGAGTAAACTCCACAATGATTTATTGAACAATTCTAAAAAAACAGCATCAAGTAAAATATGTCCTCCCTGACCCCCCACAATACCAAGGACCAAATATATTGAAACAAAAAAGAAAACCATTTCCCTTGCTTTCTGTAAAGAAAACATTAAAGCGGAACTTAACTCTAAAGGGCAAGTTCTAATTAATGTCCACCTCCCCCCTACTGTACCAGATTTGGCACATTACATTTTTTGTGGGGGAGCAGGTACCCAATCTTGATAGGTATCTGCTCCCACTTCCACTGGGATCGCCTACACAATTCTCAAGAAATATCCCAGACAGCCTGAACTTTTGAGTGACAAAATCTCCACCCTGTCCTGCCCTAACCTAGCCACTTTTGTCTACAAAAGCTCACCGTCTTCCTCCCTAGACAAGCTTGCCCCCCTCACTACACGCAGAATCAGGTCGCGACCACTACAACCCTGGCAGACGACACCAAAAGTCTCAGAAAACATAGCCGCGCTCTTCAGCGTCTGTGGCATAAGACTAAAGTTCCACTGAATATTTCAAACAATATAAAGCTGCCCTCCTTAAAATACTATTTCTGTCTTGACACTGCCAAACAGACCTATTTTATCACACTCATTAAACCGCCTGCCGACTAGCCGCCGTCATACTGCGGCAGGTCGGCACGATCCAGTGAACCGGTTCCTTTAAACGGGATAGCAGGCGCACGCCCGCTGCACTGCGGGGGGTGCCAATGTGCACCCGGGCAGGCACAAGAGCCAGAACAGGGACATGTGTTTGTAAACACACAAATCCCTGTTCTGAGAAGAGGCAGATCTCATTTCCTTCAGTCACTCCCAACCCCTTACAGTTAGAACACACACACTAGGGAACACAGTTAACCCCTTTCCTGCCAGTGACATTTATAAAGTAATCAGTGAATTTTTATAGCAATGATCGCTGTGTAAATGTCAATGGTTCCAAAAATGTGTCAAAAGTGTCCGATGTGTCTGCCAAAGTCACAGTCCCGATAAAAATCACAGATCGCCGCCATTACTAGTGAAAAAATTAAAAAAAAATTAATAAAAATGCCATAAATCTTTTCCCTATTTTGTAGGGGCTATAACTTTTGCGCAAACCAATATACGCTTATTGCGATTTTTATTACCAAAAATATGTAGAAGAATACATATCAGCCTAAACCAAGAAAACAATTGGGGATATTATAGCAAAAAGTACGAAATATTATGTTTTTTCTCAAAACTGTCACTTTTTTTGTTTATAGCGCAAAAAATAAAAACCGCAGAGATTCTCAAATACCACCAAAAGAAAGCTCTATTTGTGGGAAATAAAGGACATCAATTTTGTTGGGGTACAGCGTTGCATGACCGCGCAATCGCCATTTAAATTGACACAGTGCCGTATCGCAAACAATAGCTTGGATATTGAACAGCCAAATCTTCCAGTGCTGAAGTGGATGTAAACTCGAATTTATTATTTTTTTTTAATTAAGACTTCCATCTTGTATAGTACAGGATTTCATGTCATCTGTTCCCAGTCTTGCCACGAAGAGTTAATCCAGCTCTGAGCAATCCTCTTACTGTTTTTAGCTCACTGAAAATATATCAGACAGAAATAGGAGTCCATTTCTCACCCTTGCTGTGAGTGACAGGTGATTTACACATCTCATGCAGGAGCCTGAGAGACATTCTGTGTACTAAAAAGATACCCTCCACCTCTCCCAGGATTGGCTACTCCACACCTCAGCATGATTGGGCATGTGTTGACTTTTCTGGGTTTTGACTAGATGTTGGTGATCATAGGAGAAGTTCAGTGTAAGAAATACACAGGAGAAAATGCATTTTGACAAGGGAGGGTGTAGAGGTGGGCGGGGAGTCTGACATCACGACTCCACCCACCGATCTCCGACAACAGACCCACCCACAGAAACTGCATTTTTTTTGGGTCTCATAACAGACTGAGAGGAGACATTTGACAGGTAAAGACACATGCAGGAGGCATGTATATCCTTATAGATAACCACTATGGCAGTAGTTTAGAAAGGATGAGAGTGGGTTTATATCCACTTCAACACCTTCTTATTCAGCCCACGTCAACTCTTCTCTCCCTTTAACACTCTACTCTGCCCTCCACCCTCTAATTCACTCACTGCCCAGGAGATCACCAATCGCTTCAAAAATAAGATTGATGCAATTCATGAGGAGATCTCCAATGCACAGAAACCTCCCCCAATCAACACCCCATGTCCACAGAAAAAAATCATTACTTCCTTCATTCAACCCTGCTAGTATTAACATTTAACATTACATTTACAGTAGCTAAACATTTATCCAACACTCATCTAACCACCTGCCCCCTGGATTCTGCTCCCCAAATGCTAAGCTCATCCTCTGACTCGATTGTACACACTAAAGCCCCGTACACACGAGCGGACTTTTCGACATCCAAACTCCGACGGACCGAGTCCGTCAGACTATCCGATCGTGTGTGGGCTGCAACGGACTTTAGCTTCGCCAAAGTCTGACGGACTTTAGAAATGAAGCATGCTTCAAATTTTCCCGACGGAACTCCGCCGGACCCGGTCCCCTTCGAAAAATTCGCTCGTGTGTGTGCTACTCCGACGGACTAAAACCGACGCTAGGGCAGCTATTGGCTACTGTCTATGAACTTCCTACGTCTAATCCAGTCGTACGTCATCACGTTCGACTCCGTCGGAGTTTGGTGTGATGGTGTGTGGTCAAGTCCGTTCGGTCGAAAAGTCCGCCAGAACTCCGTCGGAACTCCTTTGGAGGTCTGTCGGACATAAGTCCTCTCGTGTGTACGGGGCTTTACTCACATTTTTAACCTCTCCCTCTCGTGGCATCTTCCCAACTCTCTAAAACATGTGCTAGTCAACCCTGTACTTAAAAAGCCCTCACCAATCTTAACAACCTACGCCCCATCTCCTTACTCGCCCTCTCCTGCAAACTTCTTGAAAGCCTGGTCTACAACCGTGAGTGACAATCCGATCATGAACAAACTTCTTGATCCCCTTCAGTCCGGATTTTACCCTCAACACTCCACAGAAATTGCTCTACTTAAACTCACAAATGACCTACTAATGGTTAAAACCAACGGACACTGTTCTTTACTACTTCTCCAGACCTCTCTGCTGCCTTTGACACAGTGGACCACCCCCTCCGCCTCAAAAAAACTCAACTCAACTCCTTTGGTCTCCGTGACTGTACTCGTCGCTGGTTCTCATCCTACCCATCCCACCGCTCCTTCAGTGTCACTTACAAATATTACTTACAAATACTTCCCCCTCTCCTCTTCCTTTCTCTGTTTTTGCACCTCTACTTTTCTCAATCTACACCACCTCCCTGGGTCAGTTGATTGCCTCCCATGGCTTTCAACATCATTTCTACACTGATGACACCTAAATCTGTCTTTCCACCCCCCCCCCCCCCCCCCAAGCTCTGTCTACTCACGCATCACCAACTTACTATCAGACATAACATCGGCTCAACCTGTCCCCCCACACCAAGGTCCTAGATGTAATCCTGGGCTCTGAACATTTTAGGCCCCACATGATATCGCTATACAAAATTTGCCGCCTCAGCCTTGACAAAATCTCCAAGATATGCCCCTTCCTAACCAATGTTATAACAAGGCTTCTAATCCACTCCCTGGTCATCTCTCGCCTCAACTACTGCAATTCCCTCCTCACTGCCTTTCCTCCAAATAGGCTATCCCCACTTCAACCCATCATGAACGCTGCTGCCAGGCTCAACCACCTCAAAAAAACTTACAGTCTGCTATAACCCTCTGCCAACCCCCTCCATTGGCTGTCACTCAACCAACAGATTTAATTCAATATAATAACAAAGCCATCCACATCACTAACCTAGTCTTAAAATACCAACCTAATTATTCTCTTCGCTCCTCCCAAGACCTCCTGTTCTCCAACTCCCTTGTCACCTCAGTCCATGCCCACCTTCAGGACTTCTCCGGAGCCTCTCCTACCATCTGGAACGCTCCAACTCAATCTGTCTATCTCCTCCTTTCAGACGATCCTGAAAACTCATCTCTAAACAGAAGTCTATCTGGCCCCCACCTAACACTACCACTTTTTCTCCATCCCCCAGTTATTACCTCTTGCATCTCTTGACCTAATCTCTTAGATTGTAAGCTCTAAGGAGCAGGGCCATCTGATATTAAAGTGTATTGTATCTGCACTGTCTACCCTCAAGTTGTAAAGCTCTGCATAAACTGTTGGCACCATATAAATCCTGTATAATAATAATTAGAGCTTTGAAAAGTTTTTCATTGCGGTCCATGCCCCCTTCCCTATTTGGCCTGTTTACTGTTGTCATCGAAAGTGAAAATAAAATAAAATTCCAAATTTTGGGTTGGCACCAGAACAGGAGTAAAGAGCAAATCTTCCAATGGGGAGACTAGTTCTGGTGACACCCCAGGATTTCCTCACTTTCTGTTTTGGCTATGCAAAAGGAAATGAAGGGAACTCTGCCCAATGGGACATAGATGGCAAAAGGAAAAAAAAAAAAAAAAAAAAAAAAATAAACTGACAGGGGCATGACCCTCCCTTACTCTATCCAAAATGAAAAAGTAAGTTTTGCCTTCAGTTCTACTTTAACAGCAAAGTACTCGAGGGGGAAAAAAAAAAAATCTGTAAAAGTTTATTATGCTGCCAAGAGCAAAAAAAGATTCAATTCTCAGACTTGGTAAAAAAATTGTAGTTTACAGAGAAACCACAGAAATTGTCCAAACTGTGCAACTATAAGCACCCTGACACTTGCACAAAGGTTAAACCCTAGGATTCATTTACACCAGAAGCATGAACTGATGTTCCTAACAAGCAATCCGTGCTCAAAACGCTTCCCAGAAATGCTTGAATTTGATAGGTCACTTCCTCACAGTTTGTTTTAACCTCTAGAATGCACTGTATGCAGTTGCAGTGCAATCTTTTGGCACCAGGGGAGGAAGTGGGAGCTGGGTGCCTGTCTAAACTGGGTACTTGCCACCCCCCAAAAAAAATGACATGGCAAATGTGGCATGTCATGGTGTCCCCAGTACTTAAAGCGGAAGTTCCATTTTTAGGTGGCACTACTCTTTGATGATCTTATTCTTCGCTCCCATTGACTTCCTCCTCTTCATTTGACTAGTTCACCGAAGCTACTTTGCTGCTCGGTCAGTATAAGAACTCTGACATCATGACATTTAGGACAACAAAGGCCTTCTATGTGCAGGACAGCAGAAGAAAGCACTTACTGCCAGCAGAACGAGGCAGAGGGGAAATGTTTGTTCTCATTTCTTTCCCCCCTAGCCAAACATTTACCCTGCATGGGTTAATTTACATCAGTACTTTAAAGCTGAACTCTAGGCTGATATAAACCACACAAAACGAATAAAGCTCTGTAGTCATTAATAGATCATTAAACTTATTCTTGTCTTTCAAGTAGTACAATTATCTAGATTTGAAGCAGAGGTCAAACTGGGAGAAGGAGAAACAGAACAGGGAGCCAGTCAGCTGTTCTGCAGTGCTCATAAAAAAGAAGCCTGACAATGTGATGAGCTCATCAGCCTGCTGCTTCTCTTTGCAATGCTCAGTCACAGGCTGAAGAAGGGACAATACTTGTGTTACTTAACTGCCGTGAAGAAAAATCAGGCCTCCTGGCCAGACGGGGCAGTGCAGTGGGGCACAACTGCATAAACCTAAGAACTGGATGGACAGCTATACAAATCCTTTGGGAAACAAAACAATGCCTGCATTTCATCAGTGCATTTAGCCATTTGGCTGAAATTCCGCTTTAACTGTGGGTGGGAAATATAAAAAACTGAAGAGGGAAGAAAATAAGTGCCAAGAAGGTAATGGCACTGGCGAAAAACATCCTAAGGACCCTAGTGTGACAATGTAAGAATATTAACCATTGAACTAACATGCCATGCATCCAGACTGTGGGGACATCCTTCTTAAAAAAGGAGCTCCAGTCATTTTTGTTTATTAAAATTCAGCAACTAAAAAAAAAAAAAAAGAAAAGAAAAAAAAGAGTGTAGTTGGTGACTTGGGAGCGGTTACTTGTCAAAACAACAGGTAACCAAAAAGTATTACATGTCAAATGTGAGTGCTTAAAGCAGAACTTCCCCTTTTGGATGGAACTCCACATTTAAAGTAAAGCTCAAAAAAAGTTCATACAAAAAAACGTATTTAAAATACAATAACATTTTTAAGAAATGGCATTTACCTGTAACTCTGCACAGCTTCTTCTTGCTCTTACTCACAACTTGCTGTAAAAATTTCTACAATAAGATAGAAGCAGCAAGGTCAGGAAATGATATAGTGTTGCAAGCCTACATGACTGAAAATAACTTGAATTGACATTTTGGGTCTTGTGCCACATAAATTAGTAAACCTTTTAACTGATCAAATATATAACAAATGGATCTGATCATAGTAGAAAGCAGATAACTGTCTGCTAGATTTTATTAACCATTCAAAGAATTCAGGCTAAGATATGTTTCCTGCCGTGGACCACTCAGATCTTTATACATAATGGTGCAGAGAGAAATCTGTGATTGCAGGAGAGGCCGGTCAAGTGACTGGGCTTTTCTCCTTTTGGCATTTTTTCAGCCCTTTATTGTAATAAATGGCACCCCCTTCAGATGACGTGTTAAGAACACTGCTGTGCTTTATAAGTGTGCAGACTGACATTATTCTGATAAAGTGATAAAGGGGGAGTTGAGCGCTCTAAACATGTTGGCTTTATCCACTAATCTTCCATGAAGATTCATAAATCTATACTGGACTTATCCTTTTTTTGGACTACTCAGGAGACCTATAGGGATACTCTATATGTTGAAGAGTTGGCTCCTTAGACTGAAACAAACACCAGTTAAAGCTTGCCTTTGGGCCCAGTGCCTCACCAGCATGGATTTAGTATTTTTTTTTTGTTTTTGTTTTTTTATTAAGCAGCGGTATTGGTCATACAACTGGTTTATAAATGGGGTCCAAATTCTCATCGTCTTACTACTGGTTACACCACATACTGTACACATGCCTTAAAAACTTGCCCCCTATATATCTTGAGCTCAAAAGCCTAAAGAATTACCAAAAAGATGTCTGGGTTCAGCACTTCTGATGTATTATATTCGGAGGAATTGCCAAAGTGGAAGGCATGTTCATCTTCGGTTTCAGCAACATCCAGTGCCCTATTAGAGTCTGGCGTTGCCTCCTTATCACCATCCTCCTTGGTTTCTTTTGGTTCCTGGCGGTCTCCTGCCATCACTACAGCCTGGAGTAACAGACCTAACAGAAAAATAATGGACAACATCTATTACAACTGTCACTGGTAATTTAATAAATCATTCCAGAATAAATACAAAATTTCAATCCAACATTTGTCTCACTTGATAGAAAGATAGGAATGTCAGTGCTGGTATTATTTATATCAACTTATACCAATTGAAAAGAAACAGAATTGAACTCATATCTGGGCCAAAGAATAAGGTGATGCAGAAAGTCTCGGTCCAAGGTGGAAGCAGAGGGAACATGAAACTCTTCTATGTGATCATAGAGAGAGTTGAAATCCACACTCAATTTTAAACCCTTTCACAATTGTTTTTCTGATGCATGAATTGAAGTCTGAGGGAGTGTTACAGTCTGCTATGTCAGGGTTTAATAAAGTTTGATGAGATCCGATATCATTTGTGTGTGATTCCCTGCTTTTCTACTAAGTTTATTGGGCATGGTCAGGCTCTGTTGGGTTGGCACCTGGATTTCCAGAAGGAAACTTCATGTGAGCTTGGAGTGGGGTTAGAACAGGAGTAGCACAAGGTGAAAAAGGTATGCTGTGACTTACTGAAAAGTTCACTAGAAAACGAATGAGTGCTTCTAGGTCTTCTATACATTAAATCCGCTCATAGATCTACACTTGAGTGCAGTAGACCAGCTACAACAGGGATAGACAAAAAGTAATGGGTGCTAGAGCAAGCACACAGTACTTTTAGTAGCATCCTGAGGATTGTAAAGCGATGTGTGTGCAGGCTCAGACTGGTCTGGTGGAGGAACCTCTGATGGGCCTCCGCTTCCTAAAAATACAGAGCCATTGCCATAGGCCAGTGATGGCGAACCTTGGCACCCCAGATGTTTTGGAACTATATTTCCTACGATGCTCATGCACTCTGCATTGTAGTCGAGCATCATGGGAAATGTAGTTCCAAAACATCTGGGGTGCCAAGGTTCGCCATCACTGCCATAGGCTGTAAATGACAGCTCATAAGGCTGTCAGTTACAAAGCCTGCCCTGCTTGTTAACATTTGTGGCCCACCAAACTTCATGATGTTTCAGGGGCCTGACTGACATCACTCATATTTAGGTGACAGTACTTCTGGCAATACTGGCATAGGTCTTGTGATGGTGCCAGAATTAAGTCGGATGGTGCAAGAACTGTGTCTAATTGGAGGTGTGACCCGGGGTTCCCCGGTCGCGAGAACTGGGTCTGACCCAAGGTTCCCCGACGCGAGAACGGTCTGATCTGAGGTGTGATGGTGCAGGAAGTGGGTCTGATCTGAGGTGCGATGAAGGAATTGGATCTGGCCTGAGATTTAATATTGCAGGGATTGGGACTAACCCGATTTCTGATGATGCAGCTGCTCTGAGGATTTTTTGTGACGAAATTGGGTCTAAGCTGATGCAGAAACCAGGTCTGACTGTGCAGGAATCGGGGCTGCTCTGAGGTTTGACAGGGCAGGAATCGGGGCTGCTCTGAGGTTTGGGAATAGGGGCTGCTCTGAGGTTTGACGGTGCAGGAATCGGAGCTGTTCTTATAGAATTTGGGGTGATCTGCACTTTACGTTGCACTATGTTTATCAGACACTTTCACATGAGCATCATCTGGTGATGGATCTGTTTACAGTGTGGAGCAGAATAAGAATTCCTTTCTGTATTCCCCTCTCTGGACCCATCTCAGGTCTATGGCCAGCCAACTAAAGACAGCCCTGAGTCTGCTCACATCACACCACCTCCGATCCATCACATTCATGCCCCGAAACACAGAGAAGGCCGCATAACTTCCAATTTTTGTTCTTCTGGACCTTCCCATAGACTTAGATGGAGCCTGAGGAAGTGAGAAGTGGAGATGATGGAGTGGAAGGGGCCGGTGACCCCGGAGATACAATGTACAACCACCATGGCTGCTCAGAGGGGGGGGGGGGGGGGGGCATCTGATCCTGGGAGAGAGGGGGATGACAGACAGACATGACACTCCTAACAGACATTGCATATAAAATGATCCATAGTAGGAGATGGTGTCTGGTGTCACCCAGATCTGTAGATTACAATGCAATCCTCAGATCTGCACACAGACCTATATATTGTATATACATACAGCCCCCCCAAGTCCCCGGATCGGCCGGCCATGTCATCTCTATGCAGTGACCCCGGCCCCCCACTATACACGACATAACGGAGATGCGCCATACACATACAGCCGGCTCCCCGGCCTTTCTCTCTCTCTCTCTCACCTCTCCCTCCTCCTCCTCCTCCGCGTCTCCCCTCTCAGGGCTGTGTCAGTCAGGCCTTGTATTGGACTTCCCCAGCCGCTCTACAACAATGGCCTTTTTCCCGTCCCCCCAGCGGCCGCCATCTTACCCCGCTGCTCCAGCGGCTCCTAGCAGCCACAAAGCATGCTGGGCCTTGTAGTTCCGTGCCGCACACCTCCGCTGCGTAGTCCGGGAAGCCTCGGCCGCTGGGCGTACTACAGCTCCCACAGGGCACCACGGCCCTGCGTACGCTACCGGCACAGGCGAAGGGGGTGACGGGAGGTGTAGTTTGGGGTAGAGGAAGGCAAGGATTGGGTTGCGGCAGGGCGGGGGGACGGACGTACTGCTGCTCCCATAATGCAGCGCTGTGGGGCGGATGTGAGTCATGGCTCAGTCGGGTCGGGGTTGTAGTGTAGTGGAGAGGAGAGGAGAGGGAGTAGGAGGGCTGTACTTTGAGGGAGTTGAGTCCTAGGCTGGAGATGCACTGTGCCATACTACAATATTCTTTAGATTTACCAAAACTATATAATAGGGAGGCAACCTAAGCAATCCAGTCAGACTGGCCTTGTAGCAGCATGGAGTCGGTAGAGCTTAAGGAGGTTGTGTAGTGTAAGGCCAGCTAAGATAGCAGGGGCTGATGTGAATGTACAATATATATATAAAATGCTGCATTCATGGTCGGTGCTATATCATTTCCTGTAATAGAATAATAAACAGTGGTGAATGAGCACAGCATCCATCCATGTGAGGCCCTTGTTTGCCCACATAGAAACGCGCAACTGTTCCATGCATCCAGTCACATTCTTGTCGGTTGCATGGACAGCAACTGCATCCAATTTAACCACTTCCATACCGGGCCTGTTCTGCCACGCCTCTCCTACTTCTGAGCGCTAGCTACCAGGGACGGGGGCATTTTTAAATTATTTTTCTTTTAATTGAATTTTTTAATTTTTACTTTTTTGATCACTTATTCCTAATACAAGGAATGTAAACATCCCCTGTAATAGGAATCGTTTGTGACAGGTCCTCTTTATAGAGAGATGCGGGGTCAATAAGACCCCACATCTCTCCAAGCTGGAAAGCATGAGATTGTGGATTTTTTTTCCGATCCGCGATCGCAACTTTGTTTACATCCGCAGCCCGGATGTGACGTCATAACGTGGCGTCCGGGCGGAAATCTCTATGGTCGTCATTCAATGGGGGGCGATTCTTTCTCCGGGTCACCGATGGCATGGGAGAGCCCGGAGAAGCACCAGATGGCGGCGGGAGGGGTGGAATGTCCCCTCCTGTCGCCTCTAAGAATGATCAAGCGGTGGAACTGCCGATATGATTGTTCTTATGGCCCACAGAATCGCCGGCTGAAAACAAGGATATCTGAATGGTGCCTGTAGCTGCTGTCATCTTTCAGATATTCCCACTGAAAGTCAAGGACGTCATATGACATCCTTGGGCTGGAAGTGGTTAACATCCGTGATTGTGCACAGTGCCAAATGCACACTGTGTGTGTTCAGGGCTGTGCAACCACATAGATGTCAAATTGGGAGCAGCAATTGTGTCTATGCAACCACTGTATCCCAACTGCCATGAATGGGACTGGATGCATGGAACACCTGTGCACCCCCATGCGGGTAAACACAAACCTTCCACAAGCCTGCGCTGTAGTACGCCTGGTGACAGAGGCTTTACCAAGCTGTCATACCCATACCATGGCTTCAGTCCTTTTTGAGTCAATGATTGCATATAGTGAGGTGAAAAAAAGATTTCATCCCCTGCTTATTTTGTACATTTGCCCACAAACAAAGAAATGATCAGTTTATAATTTTAATGGTAGTTTTATTTTAACAGTGAGAGACAGAATAACAACAAAAATATCCAGAAAAAACGAGTTTCTAAGAAGTTCTAAATTGATTTGCATTTTAATGAGTGAAATGAGCGTTTGACCCCTTTGGAAAACATGACTTAGTACTTGGTGGCAAAACCTTTGTTGGCTATGAGGTCAGACATTTCTTGTAGTTGGCCACCAGGTTTGCACACATGTCAGGAGGGATTTTGTCCCACTCCGCTTTGCAGATCCTCTCCAAGTCATTAAAAGAGAAGTATGTTTTTTTTTTTGAAGATTAATACTTACCTAGGTGGTTGCAGCATCAGGCTGATGCTGCATCTGTCCCCCCGCCTCTTCACTGAAAGCCAAGCCACCGAACACAACCGATGGCTCGCTTCTCTCACCTCCTCGAGTGGAGAGCTGCTGACTGCCAGTCCTGCTCTCCTGCTCTGCTCCTCCACGCTCTTTGGAAAGCTGAGCTGTGGAGGGGAGGGGAGCGGTCTTCTTATCGGCTAGCTGAGAGGCTGAGACTGCCATCAGTCCAGGCAGCTGGCAGATCCAGACTTCCTAAGTTGGTATGACGCCCTGCCTGGACTGAACTTGGTGACATCAGCGGAGAGCGGACTTCAGACTGGTCTCCACTGAAAACAGGTCACAGGAGTGCAGCCCAGCCTAAAAAGCTGGACTTCCTCCTTTAAGATTTTAAGGCTGACATTTGGAAACTAGAACCTTCATCTCCCTCCACATATTTTCTAGGCCACTCCAGGACCTTAATGTGCATTCTCTTGAGCCACTCCTTTGTTGCTTTGGCTGTGTGTTTTGGGTCATTGTCATGCTGGAATACCCATCTGTGACCCATTTTTAATGCCCTGGCCGAGGGAAGGAGGTTCTCACCCAAGATTTGATGGTACATGGCCCCATCCATCATCCTTTGATGTGGTGAAGTTGCCCTGTCCCCTTAGCCAAAAAAACACCCCAAAAGCATAATGTTTCCACCTCCATGTTTGACGGGGAGAATGGTGTTCTTGGGGTCATAGGCAGCATTCCTTCTCCTCCAAACGGCGAGTTTACCTGATGCCAAAGAGCTTGATTTTGCAAGTGGGAGTCACAGACTGAGGCATGGAGCTCTGAAGGGACGGTACAGGTATGCCATCCCTTCAGAGCGTATGCACCAGTGACATCACTAGCTGCATGCAGTGTGTGAATATCTCCTAAACCATACAAGTGCCAAAAAAAGGGTTTACTTCCACTGTAAGAGATATTCCTTGTACCCACAGGTAAGCTTTATTATAAGCTTACCTGTAGGTACGCGTGACCAAGCTGTGTTATACATCTGTAAAGTAGAACCAAGGGCTGGGTCATGTTCATGTATTCAGCTATACTTCTGCGTCTTTGCATAGTAATCTGTGGTGGATCACTTTTCAGAGGTGTCAGACAAGCAATGGAGAGGCAATATGTCACCTCCTCACCACCTTTTAACCTTTAAATGCAGACCAACTGTGCCCAGAACTGCATTTATTACTCACAGCTGCAGGGCATTTGCAGCTCCGTTCCTTTTGAATGGCAGAGAGCACACCAATCAGCCATAATTTTATGACCACCCATCTAGATGGAAGACATACCAACTAAAAATAAAGCGTTAATGGATCTACTGATTACCAACAATACAGACCTAATCATGGATGTGGAAATATGGGGCAATTTAGGTAAAATCAATCACAGGTCAATTGGCTTCAGTATAAATCACAGAAATAGGAAACATAAGGGGAATACAAAGAGATTGAATTTCAAAAGAGCCAACTTCCCTAAACTACGAACCTTGCTAGAAGGCATAAATTGTGATAAAACCTTAGGAACAAAGAACATGGAGGAGTGTTTGGGTTTGTTTTAAGAGCATATTAAATAAGGGTATTAGCCAATGCATATTAGCCCCATAAAGAATGAGGAAGGACATCTGGTTACAAAGGATGGGGAGATGACTAAGGTATTGAATTTATTCTTCACCTCAGTCTTCACAAGGGAATCAGGGGGCTTCAGTAACCAAAACTGCAGTGTTTATCCTCATGACACATCACAGGAAGCACCTCCATGGTTAACAGAGGACATAATTAAAATTTAGACTTGGGAAACTTAACATTAATAAATCACCAGGACCAGATGGCTTTCAAATAGAATGAATTAAAATGTTTAAATTAATTAATTTAAAATTTGGATAGAAAAGATTATAATAAAATAGAAAATTGACTAGAAAACAATAGAATAGAATATATTATATTTTATTCTGTTCTATTGTTTTTCTAGTCTATTCTTTTATATTCTATTAAAATCTTTTCTATTCAAATTCAAATTCATTCTATACAAAATTCGAATGTCAAAAAAAAAAAAATATATATATATATATAATTTTTTTTTTTTTTAGACATTCGAATTTTGTATAGAATGAATTCGAATTTGAATAGAAAAGATTTCAATAGAATATAAAAGAATAGACTAGAAAAACAATAGAACAGAATATAATATAATATATTCTATTCTATTGTTTTTCTAGTCTATTCTCTATTTCCATTGTAATCTTTTCTATTCAAATTCGAATTCATTCTATACGAAATTAGAATGTCGGAAAGAAATATATATATTATAAAACCACCATCTTCCGAAATTCGAATTTATTATATAATGATTTCACCAAATCACCAAATTTGGGGTTTCTAGCACCAAGTGACCCTGAGATATGTGGCCCCAAATTCGGGTCGCAAAATGTCATTCTCTGCTGCAGAAAAGTGCTTGATATATTGTCTATATCAGAGAATGACATTTTGCGATCTGAATTTGGGGCCACATATCTCGGGGGCCACATTCTAGCTGTAAGTGGCCCCCGAGGTACGTATCTCGGGGTCACTTGGTGCTAGGAACCCCATAACTTTTGGCAGGTGATGTGGCAAGTGGACAGTCCACAACTTGGTCACGTGGCACTCATGGCAGGTCTCGTGGCCAGTCACGTGGCACTCGTGGCTAGTCATGTGGCCCCCGTGGCCGGTCAAGTGGCACCCGTGGCCAGTCACGTGGCACCCGTGGCTGGTCAAATGGCAGGTCATGTGGCACTCGTGGCCGGTCACGTGGCACTCATGATCGGACAAGTGGCACTCATGGCCGGTCACTTAGCACTCGTGGCCGATCAAATTTGGGGTTTCTAGCACCAAGTGACCCTGAGATATGTGGCCCCAAATTCGGGTCGCAAAATGTCATTCTCTGCTGCAGAAAAGTGCTTGACATATTGTCTATATCAGAGAATGACATTTTGCGACCTGAATTTGGGGCCACATATCTCGGAGGCCACATTCTAGCTGTAAGTGGCCCGTCGGAATTTCAAATCGGAACGAAACGAAATGCACATGTCTAGTCCAGCGTCCTAGATAGTGCAGCAAGAAAAATCAATGCCAGACACAGAAGCGGTCCCAGGTTCAAGTCTAGGTCCTGACAGTACTCCCCTCCTCCCAGGAGGTCCTCTAGATGTCTTAGGGTCAGGTATTTGAGGAAATCTCTGGTGAAATTCTCTTGATAATCTAGGGACATGAACGTGCTCCTCAGGTTCCCAGGAATCCTCCTGTGGTCCATAGTCTTTCCATCTTAATAGGTATTGTAGTTTACCAAGATGTATACAAGAGTCAAGAATCTTATCCAATATGAATTCTTCTTCCCCTTGCACCTGGACAGGGTCTGGTTGGGGACTTGTACCCCCCACCAGAAAGGCTTTAAAAGAGCCATATGAGAAACAGGATGGATCTTCATAGAAGGTGGTAGTTTAAGTTTGTAAGCCACAGGATTAATTTGTGAAATTACTTCAAAGAGTCCAATGAGCTTAGGACCAATTTTTCTGAGAAGGAAGTTTAAGTTATAAGTGTTTAGTGGATAGTCAGACCTTTACCTAATGAATAGGGAGGAATGGTTCGCCGGTGTCTAATTACAATTTCGTTATAGGATTCTTAAACTACTTGTAAAGTCTTCTTCAGTAATTCCTAATTATTTTGTAAAGCAAACACCCTTGCATTTACAGTTGGTAAAGATGACTCTACAGGAATTCCGGGGATAAAAGATGGATGGCATCCATAATTGGCGAAGAATGGGCTTTGAGAGATGGAACTATGGCAGGAGTTATTGTAAAAGAAATTCTGCTAACGCTAGATATTCGGTACAGTCCTGAAGATGGCAGATGAAATAATGAAGATATTGCTCTAAAGTTTGATTCGTTCTCACAGTCTGCCCATTTGATTGGGGGTGAAAGGCAGTTGATAGGTTAACTTCAATTCCTAGAGCAGAATAGAATGTTTTCCATAGTCATGATGTGAACTGGACTCCTCAATCTGATATTATTTCATCTGGGAGCCAATGCAGTTAAATTTCTCGTATTAATATTTCAGTGGTGTCTTCAGCTGTAGGATTGCTAGTGATGGGCACAAAATTAGCCATCTTAGTTAAACGGTCCACCACCACCATGACAGTTGTAAATCCCTTGGAAGGGGGTTAGGGCCACAATAAAACCCATGGAACTGGATCTCCATGGTTGTGATGGCACAGGGAGAGGCTGTAGTAAACCTACTGGGAGGGAGCACGGTACATTATGTTGGGCACAGGTTTCACATGAGAGAACATATTCCGTTGCATCTTTCCGATAGGAAGGCCACCAAAAGGTACGAGCAAGGAGGTCTACCATTTTCCTAATTCCAGGGTGAAAAGAAGATTTTTGAATCATGCACCAGCTGAAGGACCTTAAGTCATGCCTCTTAAGGGACATACATTCTTATTTCAAAGGTCCAGCGGCCCTCATGTGCAAATTTCCTGATGGATTGTTTAAGAGTGGGTCCCTAGCATAAATTTCTTTAATCTCTGAAAAAAGATCTGCAGGGTACATTACTCCCAAAAAGTGTCTGTCTTGTAAGATAGTATTTACTGGTTCTAATTCAGTAGAAGAGTCACCCGACACTCTTGACAAAGCATCTGCTTTTTAATTTTTACACCCTGGTCTGTAAGAAATTACAAAATTGAATCTTGAAAAAAAAAAAAAAAGAGTCCATCTTGCCCGCCTTGCATTGAGCTTCTTTTCGGATTTAATAAATTCAAGATTTTTTTGGTCAGTAAGGACAGTTACAGGATGTGTGGTGCCCACCAGAAGGTGACTCCATTCAGAGAAGGCTTCTTTTATTGCTAAAAGTTCCTTGTTGCCGATATCATAGTTCTGTTCTGCAGTTGTCATTTGGAGGGAATAAAATGCACATGGGTGTAATACATTTTTCACCAATTCTCTGATAAAGACCTGCTCTGCTGTATTGGAAGCATCTACCACTATAAAGGGAAGTTCTGGGTTAGGATGTATCGGTACAGGGGCAATGGTGGATAAGGTTTTCAGATGTGAGAAAGCCATTTCTGCCTCTGTTGACCACTGGAAGTGTGCCTCCTTCCTTGTCACATGAGTAATGGGAGCCACAATTTTAGAAACGTTTTTAATAAATCTCCGGTAAAAGTTTGTGAACCCCAAGAACCGTTGCACATCCTTTATGTTCTTGGGGGTAGGCCAGTCTATGATGGCTTGGATCTTGCTCAAATTAATGTTCGGCCCTTCAGGAGAGAAAATGTAGCCCAAGAACTGTATAGAGGTCTGTTTGAAATCAAATTTTTCCAATTTAATATATAATTTATTTTGTCATAGTCATTCTAAGACAGTACAGACATGATCCCAGTGTTCCTCTAAATTGGTCAAAAAGATAAGTATATCATCCAGATAAGCCACCACAAATTGGCCTAACAAGTCTCTGAAAACATAATTTATGAAATGTTGAAAGGTAGCCGGTGCATTAAAAAGTCCAAAGGGCATTACTAGGCATTCATAATGCCCATATCTTGTCTGAAAGGCCATCTTCCATTCATCTCCAGGTGGATGCGAACAAGATTATATGATTATATGCACCAGGCAGATCAAGCTTGGTAAAAATCTTTGCGGTTTTTAGTCTCTCGAATAGTTCTGGAATTAATAGAAGTGGGTAACGATTCTTGACTGACATTTTATTTAATTTTCTGTAGTCAATGCATTGGCGCAGGGTTCCATCTTTCTTTTCAACAATGAATAGTGGGGCTCCAGCAGGGGAAGTTGAAGGGGGGATAAACCCCTTCGCCAGATTTTCTTGTAGAAAGTCCCTTGATGCTTTCAGTTCTGCCTCAGAAAGGCGACCAAAGGGAATTGGGGCACCTGGTACAAGCTCTGTTGGGCAATCATAGGCTTTGTGCGGTGGCAACTGGTCTGCATTTTTCTTATCACAAATGTCTTTAAAGTCTTGCTACTGGGAGGGCAATCTTTCCAGGTTAGTCAATGTCACTCCGATAACAGTGGGTGATGTGCCCTTCTTTAGACAGTGTAATTGATGTTCACAAGAAAAGGCAAGGTTTCTAGCCTGCCAGTAAACAATGGAGTTATGAACTGATAGGCATGGTATTCCTAAAATAACAGGAAATTGTGGAGAAGAAATCAGGTTGAAAGATATTAACTCTTGATGTCCAGGCTCGATACTTTACTGCAGAGGAACAGTTTCATAAGTGATTAATCCGGAGGTGAGAAAAGAGCCTTCCACTGTCTCCATATGTACTGGGGATGGTTTAGGTATTTGAGTGATGCAATTTTCTTCAGCAAACTTCAAATCCATAAGTTGCCACCAGCCCCGGAATCCAGCATTGCTGAGGTAGAGAATAACTGGTCTTTCTCTTTCAGAGTGATGCTTACAGTAAAATGTGGGTGATGACAATCTCATTTTCTCTTTGTGTTACAGAAAGCAAGGGTTGTGTAATGGATCCCACTTGTTTCCTAGATGTGGACAATGCTCTCTGACCGGCCGCTGCAGTGGTTTGTCTCGTTTGTCTTGATTTATTTGGACACTTGAGGGCGTAGTGATCTGACTGACCGCAATAGAGGCAAAGATTCATTTCATGTTTCAGCAAAGCTGAGAGCTCCAATCTGCATAGGTTTGGGTTCAGGTTCATAGCTGGCAAACCATTTAGCCATTGGTTGACAATTGAACAAGGAACTAAAGTCAACAGATCTTTGTTTTTTAAATCATCTCTCCATAAATCGCCTATCGATCTTAATGCTTAATTTAATAAAGTCACCAAGACCATTGGGCTTATCTATTCTGGAAAGTTCACCTTTTATATTCTCAGAAAGTCCTTTTCTAAAGTGAAAGTGCTTTGCATTGTCATTCGAGGTAGTATCAGTTACCCATGGACAAAATTTGGCAGCATATTCAGCAACAGTAGGTTTTTCTAGGGGCAAGTTCAGTAAAACAGTTTCAGCAGTTGCTGATTCGGATCATCAAAAATTAAATTCATGGTTGTCACAAACCCCTCGAAATCGTCTAGGATCTCATGGTCTTGCTCCTAGTATGAGGAATCCCATGCCATGGCCTCATCAACGAACAGAGATATAATAAAGCCTGTCTTGGAGTGTGGGGTTGCAAATCGGTAAGGTTGCAGCTGAAAGTGCAGTCGGCATCAATTCAGGGAGCTTCTATAGATTTTAGGATCCCCATTGAATTTATCAGGCAAAGGGAAGCAGTTTGAATCGCTGTTAGTAGCTGTCTGTTGGCGTTGATGTGCAAGTTGTGTTCACAATTCAATTACTTCTTGTAACTCTCGTGCTCGCGCTTGTAAGCCTTGAACAACATCAGTTAGCAAGACAATATGTTCACTCAGGGTGTAGCGGTCTTCATGTTGTGAACAGATTATTCTGTTAGGAGAATACCTGTAATGAGTGAGACCAATGGCCGACAACGTCAGCCAAGCTCAGTTCTCATGTCTGTAAGAGATCATGTGTTGCGTTTGATATAAGTTATGATTTTTTTATATTATAAGACGCTGGTTTCACAGGCACAGAACTTCTCAAACAAATGCTGTTGGATACAAAGGGAATACAGATAGCAATTCTATTGTCTATTTTCTCTATAGCTACAGTAAACAGGTAGGAGAGGGTCTCTCAAATTTATTTGGTTGTTATGGTAAATAACCTGACATATAAAAGGGGTTGGCAGGCATAAGTTGGGGGTACTTGCATCATGCCTTAGGACCAGAAAGGGAATAATCTGTAACAAGCCAAGAAGAAAGTGCATGATCGCTTGAAGCCTCATTATTAATGGAGATCATGAACACACAGTAACTGCAAAAAAATAAAAAAGGAAGAATTGCGCTAGGTGTGTAATAAACAATAACCGCAAAGGATACCCTGCAGCTAAGCACTATAACCCTGATATAGGGCACAAAGATATAATAATAATAGTAATAAAGTATAGATAGTAAAAAAGTGCAGTGCTGGGTAATATGCTAATGATACAAGTGAATATGGATAAAAACGTGATTATACAAAAGGTGTGCTCTAAGTGATCAAGTAATAAAAAAAAACATCATAATAGTCCATATGTGTTAATATGATCAATCCATGAGCAGCAAACGTGTATTAAATGCAAAAAACAGTTAATGGGTGAAATAATTCAACAAAGAAGTGTTCACTAACAAAATCCAGGTGATAAGTTTCCACCACTAGTGCAGCCCGTCACCTAAGAATAAGCAATGGAGGCTTACCAAAAAGCCAGTGACCACCCTTATTCAGGGGGGTCACATAAAGCTTAGTAGAACAGCAGGGTTGCTGTTAGGATACCACCAACTGTCCTCACAGGTAACCTGCCAACATCTGTGGAAAGTTGTTTCAAAGGCGCTTCTGTCAGGAGACGATCACTGCGCATCAGTGGATGTTTCCTTCCACCAGTGGGATGTAGTCATCCAATGGATTTCCACAAAAAGTTATAAGGAGAAAAAAAGACTCCAATAGTGCAGAGATACCATTGATTAGTTTATTCAAAAGGGTTCCAAAAGGTTCACAATACATAAAAACGTTCCTTGCAAGGATAAAAGATAAAAAAGCTTTGCTAGTCTCCAAAAAGTGATTTGCGCACGCGCACATGCGCAACGTCCCTATGGCCGTTTCATCACAGCTAATGTCATCAGGGGTGCGCACAAGCGCACACGCGTGCACCTTATATACCTTAGTGGCATGGCAAAGAAACGCATCCATAGGTTATTGAGCTTATTGGGCAGAGCATAAAGAGCAGTTCCCGCCGATGCAGGCGTCATCCTGACCAACAGAAAAACGACCAATTACTGACACCTACAGGCCAGTCGTGATACTGCTCCAAAACACTATGTAAAATAATTTACTAAAATAGTTCCATCTTGTGGACAATTACCAAAATACCTAAAAAGAAAAAGGAGAAATATACTAAAGGAAGGGATGAGAGATACAATATAAATTGATCACTTATTCCCAAACCCATTAAAACCTGATAATTAGACCAATGTTGTCAATATTTATTTTGCAATAGGATACGCTCCTTCACAATGCCACAACAGAAATATCTAAATCATCTCCTCACTGCCAAATATACAGTCTATAAAACAGTAATATATATAACCAGATTCATTGCCAGAAATGTCAACATCATAATTCTAATGTTAAAAAGAAAAGAAAAACATTAGATAGACCAGAAGATCATAACAATGCTGAATGTAGAGAAGGACGCATAGATCAATAGAAAGATCATCAACAATTGTTGATAAAACAGTTGATGTCCCACTTTACATTCAACCCATTGGGGACATGTGAACCGAGCTTATGGATCCAATTGGTTTTGGATCGGGAAATGGTTCTTCTACCATTTCCTCCATGCCAGCGAGGAACATATTTTTCCAAAGCTATAAAGATGGTACCCTTAGGATCTCTGTCGTGCTTAAGGTCATAATGTTTAGACACATTGTGTTTATCAAAACCCTTCTTTATATTTGTAATATGCTCAATTAATCTGACATTCAACATTCAGATGGTACGTCCCACATACTCCAAACCACAAGGACACCTCAGGAGGTACACGACACACTTAGTTGTACATGTTATAAATGATTTAATGGGGTATGTGACACCCGTACCCTCCAAAGTAAGTTCAGTTAGTCTCCTATCACGCAAAGCATTTACCTTGCATACTTTGCACCTTCTGCAAGGAAAGAAACCTTTCAGATCCCCAAAAAAGGTTGGACGTGTGGGAGGATCGGGAACATTGGGTGCTATTAAATGTCTGAGGTTGAAAGCCTCCCTAAACAGTACATGAGGGTTTTTAGCCAACAAAGGTCCTAGAATCCGATCATTTGTGAGAACTGGCCAATGCTTTTTAATTATTCTTTTTATGGCCCAATGTTGGCTGGAGTAGGTGGTGAGAAAGGCTAAGCCAAAGTCTTCTCTATTTTCAACTTGGGGGGGTTATCCCCTAATAAAGACTGACGATCCCTGTTCTCTACCTCAGAAATCAAAGAGTCAAGGACCGCTTGATCATGACCTTTATTCAGGAACCTGGATTTTAAAACCAAAGCTTCCCTACGGAACTCTTCCACATTGGTACAATTCCGCCTTAAGCATAAGAATTGACCCTTTGGGACCGCTGACAGCCAGAAACAGTGATGACAGGAATCCATTGGGATATACCCGTTCCTGTCAGTCGGTTTAAAAAAGGTCGATGTTACAATCCTGCCACCCTCAATGTGAATCTTTAAATCCAAAAAGTGAATTTGAGTGGAACTGACCTCATAGCTGAGTATGATACCCCTGTCATTATTGTTTAACCAAATAAGCCCCGAACCATTTTGCTGGCTTAAGACCAGAGCACTTTTTGCGTTTCGGCACTGCAACGCTTTAACTGACAATTGCGTGGTCGTGCAGCGTGGCTCCCAAACAAAATTGACGTCCTTTTTTTCCCACAAATAGAGCTTTCTTTTGGTGGTATTTTTTTTTTTTTTTAATTCTTTATTTAGTTTTTTCTTTTAAGAAGAGTATAAAATACATTCTACCACAAACACAATCTTTTCTTAATATCTTTTACAACCAAACAAACTTAACATTTAATATCCCTCCTCCTACCCCCCCTCCCCTCCCTTCCTTGCAGTAATCTGTCTAAGGGGCCGATGTTTTATCCACCCTTGCTAACTATGTATTATCTTTCCCACCTTTATTTTACGATTTCCTCTACAAATCTCCATGAGTTTTTAAATTGTATCTATGATGCCCATTTGCCCAGATACCCCTCTCCGGTTACTAATTCCTCCCCCTCTTCATCAGGACACTCCATGTTCTGTATTTCATTTACCCGGAATATCCAGTCCCGTATTTTAGGGCTATCAGGCTCCCGCCATTTTTTTGGAATTAGGCTTTTAGCGGCATTGAGCAGTATGGGAATTATAGAAGACTTATATTGCCTTATAGGACCATCTGTCCCGTGGAACAAAACGGTCCAAGGATCCTCTACTATGTGTTTATTTGTTACAACCTTTATTAAATCCAAAACCTCCTTCCAATATTTTTTAATAATTGGGCAATCCCACCAGATGTGGGCCATTGTTCCTATTGTCTTACACCCCCGCCAACACTCTGGGGATTGCGCGATTACATATCTACCCACTTTGTCTGGGGTCGCATACCACCTTGCGAGGCACTTATAATTAGTCTCTATCATCTTATTGTCTACCGTCGTCTACCGAGTTAATTTCATTATTTTTTCCATAGTCTGTGTACTGCATCGGATCCCAAATTCACTTTCCCATTTTTTAATATAAGGCTGGCCCTCCAGTCCTTCCCCCTCTGATAGAATTTTATAAATTTGAGCTATATTATTTTTTGATTTATCTCTTAGACATAGCCACTCAAAGGGCCTATATTCTTCATCACTTCGAATTGGATGGGGCAATTTTGCAATAAAATTACTTTACTGGAAGTACCGCCAGGCATCAATCCTCATAAATTACGTGTCCATCCTCAGTGCTTGAAACGTGCTTATTTCACCTCTATAAATAATATCTTTTACTTGTGCATTTCTTTTTATTATCCAATTACCCCCCACCTCCTGTTTCCCAGGTGTAAAATAGTCGTTATCTTTTAAAAAAATCAAAGGTGAGTTGTAACTCCAATTATTTTGTGCGTGTATTCGATCCCATAATTTAAGTGCATTACGTGTTATTTCATGTGTATTTAAGCTTACAGACCTATACTGTGGGGGGTTCCAAATTATTCGTCCTAGTTGTGCTTGACTCATTGCATTTTCTACACTTACCCACCTTTTATCATTTACCTCTTTCCCCCATTCCACCACTCATGTAAGAACCACCGCATTGTAATATTTTTTAAAATCCGGGACTGCAAGGCCCCCCTTTTTTTTTCCCTGCTCAATACCGCGTAAGCTATTCTTGGTTTTTTATATTGCCAGATATACTTTGAGATTAGCCCTTTTAGTGTCTTGAAGAAAACTAGGGGGAGAGAGATAGGCAACATTTGGAACTTGTATAAAATCTTTGGGGCCAGAACCATTTTGACCGCATTGATCCGCCCTAACCAGGAGAGGTGGCATATTGAGATTTTTTTTATTTCTCTCCTAATTTCATCTAATAATGGAATATAGTTATTAGCATACATTTTCCTAATAGTATCAGAGAGGTAGACTCCCAGATATTTTTATCTCCTTTCGCTAGGGGAACCGAAATTCCTTAAGGAGTCTTACCTTTTCCTGTCCCTTAATATTAATGTTTAAAACTTCGGACTTACTGAGGTTTATTTTTAAATTTGAGATTTCACCAAATTTTTCCAACATCCTCAGCAAGTTCGGAATCGTAATCCTTGGGTTGGTGATATAGAACAACACATCATCCGCATATGCTGCGAGTTTGTGCTCTTCTTCTCCCACCCTAATCCCTTCTATGTCTGGGTTATCTCGGATGGAGGCCAATAACGGTTCCAGGGACAATACAAACAGAAGGGGTGACACAGGGCACCCCTGTCTGGTTCCATTTTCCATTTGAAATTGGGAGGAAGACATCCCGTTCACCTTTAAAGACGCCTGAGGATGGTTATAAAGTACTTTGATCCATCGGATCATTCTTGGTCCAAGGCCCAGCACTTCCAGTGTTTCAAACATGAGTCCCCAGTCTACCCTGTCAAATGCTTTCTCCGCATCCATCGACAGAAATAGTCCTGGGGACCCATTCGTTTTTAAAACCTGTAGCAGGAGTAACGACCGCACGCCGTTGTCCCTGCCTTCTCTCTCAGGAATGAATCCGACCTGGTCTGGCTGCACCAGGTCAGTCATCCTTTCCTTCAGCCTAGATCCTAAGACCTTGGCAAATAATTTGGTGTCGGCGTTTAGTAAGGCGATCTGCCTGTAACTAGAACAAAGCGTGTTGTCCTTCCCCTCCTTTAGCAACACAGTGATTGAGGCACGCAGGGCCTCTCCTCCCATCTCAAACTCTATGCCCAGGCCATTCATATACCTACAAAGCTTAGGGACTAAAATCTCCTTATATTTTTTCAGATAAGAAATCGTAAATCCGTCTGGTCCCGGACTTTTGCCGGAGACGGTATCTTTCAAAGCCTTATGGATCTCCTCTTCTCTAATGGGTCTATCTAAATTACTTCTACCGCTCTCTGCTAAAATCGGTAGTTTTACTTTATTCAAAAATTCTTTAATTTTTTTATTTTTTCCCTATATCTTTTGCCCCTTTCTGTCCTATATTATACAAAGCTTCATAATATTGCTTAAACACCTCCGATATCTCCCTGGTTGTATGCACCATCTTCCCGTTCTTATCTTGAATTTTATCGATAAAATGTATCTCTCTCTTCCTTTTCAGTTGTTTTGCTAAGTAACTACTTATTTTATTTCCCAGGTAGTATCTCTCTCTGGCTCTCCTGTCCAATGTCCTCTTTGATTCCTGTTCCATCATATCTTTAAGTTCATGTCTTTTGGTCACCAATAAGTGGAAAAATTCCTGCTGTTGCCCCCTTTGTTTTTTTTGGGCCTGTTCTAATCTATGGACCTCTTCTCTTAAATTTTCTATTTTCTATAGTCTTTCTTTTTTTTTTCTTGCACCCATGGAGATGAGGATACCCCTAATATATACTTTATGTGCCTCCCAGAGGGTGGCACCAGAAATTTCGGCTGTATCGTTAACGGAAAAATAAAATTAAATTTCCTTTAGTACTGCCTCAGCGATTTTCTCGTCCTGTAAAAGGTTCTCGTTTAATCGCAAGGAAACAATTGTCTTTGTATTCCGGGTATCCTCATCTTCATTGACACCGGGGCATGGTCTGACAGTGTAACTATTCCTATCTTGGTTTCCATCACTAGGTCCAACAACCTGTGATCGACCATTATATAATCCTGGAGTGCCCCTAGCCCGGGACGTACTATCCCAAGATGGTTCCATACAAAAGTTAAAATCTCCTGCTAAGATTACATCACCTACCTTAAAGTCTTTTAACTTCCTCAAAACTTGTTTCAGGTATCTTATGGAATTTTTATTGGGGCAATATACATTTGCTAGGGTAACAATCTTATCCGCTAGTTTTCCCTTTACAAAAAGGAATCGGCCTTCAAGGTCAGTCATCCTATCGAACAGCAGGGGCGGGCTGGGCTGGGGGGCAGGGATGCATTTTCCCCCTGGGCTGCTCTGATTCGCTATAAAAAGGCTGATGTGCTGCCAGCTGAGCTGGGAAGTGCACATGATGTGCAGTTCCGCAGTTGGCCACATGTTACTGCTCGGTCCGGAGGGAGGCTGACAGGGCTGGATAACAGCCCAGAAGCGCAGGAACGTTTATGCTGTGAGCGGACATCTGTCCTGTCACAGTGCTGTCCCTGGCTTCTGAGCTGACAGTCTGTGTCCATTGCGAGCACAGCCGAATGGAAGAGGGTGGATCCGCTCCGCCTCCTCCAGCCCCCTCTCTCTCTCTGTGCCCGCCCACACTCTGAGCAGCCTATGTGCTGCGTCTGAATAGGATGTGTGGGCGGGAACATTTAAACAGAGCAGACAGTGCTTTCTATGGGACGCTGTGGAAGCTGTGATGACTGAGCCTCATGCTGGGTCCTTCATTCCAAGTAAGTGAGCTGTGGCCAGTCTCTCCCCCTCTCTGCAGATAAGGAAGTTTCTTTCAGCAGCATGTGCAGTAGCTGGTCCTATGATGTGGGCTCACACTGGTGTGCTGCAGTGTTGCTGATCTCACTGTCTTCCTGCATGTCCCCCCCGTCACATGCAGCCACACTGTGCCCACCAAATGCAACTTCACTGTGCCCACCAAATGTAACCTCACTGTGCCCACCAAATGTAGCCTCACTGTGCCCACCAAATGTAACCTCACTGTGCCCACCAAATGCAACTTCACTGTGCCCACCAAATTCAACTTCACTGTGCCCACCAAATGTAACCTCACTGTGCCCACCAAATGCAGCCACACTGTGCCCACCAAATGCAGCCTCACTGTGCCCACCAAATGTAACCTCACTGTGCCCACCAAATGCAGCCACACTGTGCCCACCAAATGCAGCCACACTGTGCCCACCAAATGTAACCTCACTGTGCCCATCAAATGTAACCTCACTGTGCCCACCAAATGCAGCCACACTGTGCCCACCAAATGTAACCTCACTGTGCCCACCAAATGTAACCTCACTGTGCCCACCAAATGCAGCCACACTGTGCCCACCAAATGTAACCTCACTGTGCCCACCAAATGCAGCCAGACTGTGCCCACCAAATGTAACCTCACTGTGCCCACCAAATGTAACCTCACTGTGCCCACCAAATGTAACCTCACTGTGCCCACCAAATGCAGCCACACTGTGCCCACCATATGTAACCTCACTGTGCCCACCAAATGCAGCCACACTGTGACCAACATATGTAACCTCACTGTGCCCACAAAATGCAGCCACACTGTGCCCACCAAATGTAACCTCACTGTGCCCACCAAATGCAGCCACACTGTGCCCACCAAATGTAACCTCACTGTGCCCACCAAATGTAACCTCACTGTGCCCACCAAATGCAGCCACACTGTGACCAACATATGTAACCTCACTGTGCCCACAAAATGCAGCCACACTGTGTCCACCAAATGCAACCTCACTGTGCCCACCAAATGCAACCTCACTGTGCCCACCAAATGCAGCCACACTATGCCCACCAAATGCAGCCACAAAGTGCCCACCAAATTCAGCCTCACTGTGACCACCAAATGCAACCTCACTGTGCCCACCAAATGCAACCTCACTGTGCCCACCAAATGCAGCCACACTGTGCCCACAAATGTAACCTCACTGTGCTCACCAAATGCAACCTTAATTTAGCACGCCAAATGTAACTTCACTGAGCCAACCAAATGCAGCTACACTGTGCCCACCAAATGTAACCTCACTGTGCCCACCAAATGTAACCTTTACTGTGCCCATGAAATGCAACCTCACTGTGCCCACGAAATGCAACCTCACTGTACCCACCAAATGTAACCTCACTGTGCCCAGCAAATGTAACCTCACTGTGCCCACCAAATGCAGCCACACTGTGCCCACCAAATGCAGCCACACTGTGCCCACCAAATGCAGCCACACTGTGCCCACCAAATGCAGCCTCACTGTGCCCACCATATGTAACCTCACTGTGCCCACCAAATGCAGCCACACTGTGACCAACATATGTAACCTCACTGTGCCCACCAAATGCAGCCACACTGTGCCCACCATATGTAATCTCACTGTGCCCACCAAATGCAGCCACACTGTGACCAGCATATGTAACCTCACTGTGCCCACAAAATTCAGCCACACTGTGCCCACCAAATGTAACCTCACTGTGCCCACCAAATGCAGCCACACTGTGCCCACCAAATGTAACCTCACTGTGCCCACCAAATGTAACCTCACTGTGCCCACCAAATGCAGCCACACTGTGACCAACATATGTAACCTCCCTGTGCCCACAAAATGCAGCCACACTGTGTCCACCAAATACAACCTCACTGTGCCCACCAAATGCAACCTCACTGTGCCCACCAAATGCAGCCACACTGTGCCCACTAAATGCAGCCACAAAGTGCCCACCAAATTCAGCCTCACTGTGCCCACCAAATGCAACCTCACTGTGCCCACCAAATGCAACCTCACTGTGCCCACCAAATGCAGCCACACTGTGCCCACAAATGTAACCTCACTGTGCTCACCAAATGCAACCTTAATTTAGCACGCCAAATGTAACTTCACTGTGCCAACCAAATGCAGCCACACTGTGCCCACCAAATGTAACCTTTACTGTGCCCATGAAATGCAACCTCACTGTGCCCATGAAATGCAACCTCACTGTACCCACCAAATGTAACCTCACTGTGCCCAGCAAATGTAACCTCACTGTGCCCACCAAATGCAGCCACACTGTGCCCACCAAATGCAGCCACACTGTGCCCACCAAATGCAGCCACACTGTGCCCACCAAATGCAACCTCACTGTGCCCACCAAATGTAACCTCACTGTGCCCAAATTCAGCCTCATTGTGCCCATCAATTGCAGCCTCACTATGCCCATCAATTGCAGCCTCACTGTGCCCATCAATTGCAACCACACTGTGCCCACAAATGT
Organism: Lithobates pipiens; assembly: GCF_037356315.1. Classification (NCBI taxonomy): domain Eukaryota; kingdom Metazoa; phylum Chordata; class Amphibia; order Anura; family Ranidae; genus Lithobates; species Lithobates pipiens. The sequence continues at coordinate 87,680,984 of NW_027507788.1, forward strand.
TACCTCACTGTGCCCACCAAATGCAACCTCCCTTTGCCCACCAAATGCAACCTCACTATGCCCATCACAAATGGAGCCACATTGTGCCCATCAAATGCATCCACCCTGTGCCCAAATGCAGCCTCATTTTGCCCATCAATTGCAGCCACATTGTGCCCATCAATTGCAGCCACATTGTGCCCATTAATTGAAGCCTCACTGTGCCCATCAAATGCAGCCTCACTGTGCCCATCAAATGCAGCCTCACTGTGCCCACCAAATGTAGCCTCACTGTGCCCATCAAATGTAACCTCACTGTGCCCACCAATGTAACATCACTTTGCCCACCAAATGCAACCTAATTTTTCCCACCAAATGAAACCTCACTGTGCCCATCAAATGCAGCAAAACTGTGCCCATCAAATGCAGCCTCGTTGTGCCCATCAATTGCAGCCACATTGTGCCCATCAAAGGCAGCCTCACTGTGCCCATCAAATGCAATCACACTGTGCTCATCAAATGCAGCCTCTCTGTGCCCATCAAATGCAGCCGCATCGACCCCCCCCCCAGCAGCATTTAACCACCAAAAACCCCTGCCCGCTCGCTTTCTGACTGCCACTTACCGCATCTTGGTGGCGGGTCAGGCAGCAGATGACGGGGTGAGCTCTGGGACGGGCAGAGGGTCAGGCAGTGGCTCCTGTGTCCTCCATGCTTCCTCCTGCTAGATGTCCAATAGGAGCGCCTGACCTTCCAGACAATCAGGTGATGGGTATTAGACCTGCGCTATCCTGATTGGTGGAGAGCCGATTCAGTGTTAAAAAAAATGCAAATATTCATTTGCTTTTCTAATACACCTGGGTGGGCTCCAAGTGCAATGCTCTGCTCTCTGAGTCCACCCTATTTTGAAGCCTATTAGAGCCTTTGGCTCTAATCAGGTACAGGGAAATGTGGAGCAGGGTCTCTCTCTCGCTGTGCAGGGAAATGTGGAGCGGTGTCTCTGTGTGGCATAGCTTTACTCACAAAGTGACTCTGCTGGCCAAGATGCGTTTGTTCCACTGCTGGCCGCTATCATCTGCAGGGGTTGCTAGGATTGACTGGCATCTAGCAACCAGTGATGTCACAGTCCCCAGGAGGAAAGGATCTTCCACCTCCACCACGCCTATTAGTGTTTTATCCACTCACCTCCTCCCTCCATCTTCTCCTGTGTGGCGGCATGTGCCTCGGAGCCTGCCTGAGGGAAGGGAACGGTCACTGACTGACAGAAGCACCTCTGCCTGAGGTGAGGGAGCAGTGAATGAATTAGAACATATGTGTAATGTGGAGCATATGTGTCATGGGAGAATGAGCTGGTAGCAGAGGAGGAGATCACATCCTTAAATCTCAGCCAGGGGTCATGCTGGGACATGTAGTCCTTTACTTTTGGGGATGTGATATCCCAAAAGTAAAAGGCTACAGGTCCCAGCATGAACCCCTCAGAGCTCAGGACCTAAGGGGACACATCCTTAGATCTCAGGGTTTCATGCTGGGACTTGTAGTCCTTCACTAGTTGGGGGGGTCAAATCCTTAAATCTCAGGCGGTAATGCTTGGACTTGTAGTCCCTCACAGGTTGGTCTGGGGGGGGGGGGGGTCAGGTCCTCAGCTCTGAGGGATTCATACAAGGACTTGTTTGCACTTTAGTTCTTGGAGGCTATGGTGGTACAAGTCCTCCACGGGCCCTGGGGGGCCACATTGTCCTCCCTGACCCTCCCCCCCACCTTTGTGATCATGGAAAACCTTAGTCTGTTTTCCCTATCCATCACTTTGCCACCACCGGTTATATGGGCCACTTGAATGGACTTGCCCCCCTGGCCTAGGGCTGCCAGCCCTCCCCTGTCGAACAGTGTAAACTTTGTATGTTTCTCGAACCCTATTACCACTCCCTTAGCCCTCTTTATAGGCGAGTCCCCATAGAAACAATTTGGGAAATTATCTGAATATAGTTTAATATTTGTATCTTGGGACAAGTGGGTCTCTTGCAGAAACACCACCTCTGCTCTGTACTGCTGTAATTCCTTTAACAGTTTATACCTCTTAGCCAGAGAGTTCAGGCCCTTAAAATTATATGACAGAAAATTTACTTCTATCATCTATAATTTTCCAGTGGATTGTAATATTTCCGCCCTCTTTTCTGCCTATTATTCAAACATTTTTTTCTTATTTGAATCTGCAAGGAACCTCATCACCCTCCCCATACCTCCCCCCCACCCCCCGGCCAGATCCTGGCCTCTATTCTGCAGCTGGGGATCCCCTCCATTCTGCAGACTTTGCCAACTAGGGTGTAACTCCGACCGCGGCCTCCCGTGTCTAGGTCCCCCCTCCCACCTTCCCCTATGGAGAAGGGGGGTCCCACCACAGATACAATATGATGTCCCGGGGCCCCACCTAATCCCTCCACCACCCACTTTCCTCCATTCCCCCACCCCACTCTCCCCTCCACCCCCAAATCCCCTCAAGAAAAAAAAAAAAGTCCAAGAGAGAAGAGAGAGAGAAAAAAAAAAGAGAGATAAGCAACCAATATAGTCCCTCCCAGTGTCCAACGTCCAATATCAGTGTTCATTGTGTAATTCTTTAGGGATCTTTGGTACTGGGATTCCTAATTTATTACAAAAGTCCTCCAGTTCGTCTAAAAACTTTAATCTGAATGTTCTTCCATCTCTCTGAACCAGTAGGGCCGCTGGAAACCCCCAACTATATCTAATGTTCGCCAGTCTCATTTGTTCTAGTAACGGTTTTAGATGTCTCCTCCGGGCCAGGGTTCCTGCCGATAGATCTGAAAAAACCTGCAGAGTTACTCCCTCATATTGTAAGGGGGACAACCCTCTGAGCCTGCTCCAGATCTTAGCTTTATCTTCAAAGAGGTGAAATTTTATAATTAGGTCTCTCGGGACCTCTTCCCTCAAACCTGGGGGTTTCCTCACCCTATGTACCCGATCGACCTTTAATTCCTCTCCTTCCCCTCTTCCTAATATAGGGTTGAATATTTTTCCCATCTTTACCCCTAAATCTTCTCCCTGCTGTTCAGGCAATGCTCTGATCCTCAAGTTTTGACTTCTGTTTTGGTTTTCTTGTTCTTCAAGCTTATATAAAATGTCCCTATGGTCCGTTTGCATTTTCGTTACTTGCGTTTTCAGATCTAGTATTTCCTGGGCCTGTTTTCCTGTTAATTCCTCTGCCTCTTCCACTCTCCTCAGTAAGTGGCCCATATCCGTCCTAACGTTTGAGATCTCTGCTTTAATACTATTTTCTAGTTTAGCGAACATTTCCAACATTTCACCTTTTGTGAGGATTTGAGCGATATCCCTCTGCTCCCTCATTTTACCTTCCAAATCTGAGTCCAACTCCTCCCCTGAGATATCTCCCAGGACCCCTGCTGACTTGGTTACTTCTCTCTTCTCCTTTACCCCCTGCTGCTTTTTTTCTATTCCGGGGCTTTTTAGACTTGTTTCCTTAAGGTACTTCTGAATTGTACTCGAGTTAAGACTCTCTTTTGGTTCATTAGTTTTTTGATTTCTTCCCCTCATGTTCCCCCCTGTTGTCTTTTTCCTCCCTAGGATTCAAAAAAAAAGAAAAAAGGGGTCACACTGAGGTCATATATAACTCGTTCGGGGACGAAATTGCAACTACTTTATTCAGCCCTTCATTGGTTATACCACCTGCACTACGCAGAGAACCCAGCTCACAATTCCACTACTCCTTTCTCTGCGATTTTAATCGGGGTACTCTTTCCCGTCCTTTTTGTTACTTTAGTATTAAGTGAAAGCTGGGTAGATGTTTATAATGCGCATCCAAGGGGAGGACTACTCTTATCTTGTACAATTTTCAGGCAATCATCCCGTATACTTCATATGCATATCAGATATATCAGATTGTGGATGCATGTCATTTTTTAATTCATTCATATTTCATTCCACATTTCCTATTACATCCTGTCCTTAAATTTTAATTGCAAGGAGACACTTCCCTGAGCCCCCGCTGCTCCAATCTGCTCCACTCCTCTTAGCTGCAAAGAGTCTCTCAGTTTAAAGCTTCTCAGAGTATTCAGCAGGTAATATTCAGCATGAATAATTCAAAAGTACCTGTGAGGGGTTCTTATGAGGTTTACTAGTAATGGCGGCGATCAGCGATTTTTATTGTGACTGCGACATTGTGGAGGACCCATCGGACATTTTTGACACATTTTTGGGACCATTGTCATTTATACAGTAATCACTGCTATATAAATGCAGTGATTCCTGTGTAAATGACACTGGCAGTGAAGGGGTTAACCAGTGGGTGGCAGTGTAGGGGTTAAGTGTTCCTAGGGGTGTGTTACTAACTGTGGGGGGGTTGGGCTTTCATTTAGTGAACACTGATCTCTGCTCCAATCACATGGAGCAGAGATCAGCGTCACTAGTTGCTAGGCAGAATGGAGAAATGCTGTTTACACGGCATTTCCTCCATTCAGCCGTCCCGTGAGACGATCGCGGGGATGCCCGCGGCGATCGAGTCCGCGGGTCTCGCCACCGGACTCACGGGGGTCCCGACCAGCGCGGGAGCGTGCCGCCGGCGGCGCGCTCCCGATGGCAGGGCAGCATTGAATATTGGACGTACCTGTACGCCAATATGCCTGCCCGTGCCATTCTGTCGACGTACATCGTTGTGCGTTGGTCGGGAACTGGTTAATCAATAATGATGTCAATGCTGATTTATATGCATAATCCTGTTCCATTTTAAAAGGGATCAACTTACTTTTAATACTATTAATCTCTAGATCCAACATTGTTAGTTTAGGTTTCTTTTTGGCTATCAAAAATTCTAAAAAATTAACCCCTGCTTCATTAAAATTTTTTAACCATTCTGCTAGTTCACTGTCCTCTTTCTGGGGATTGACATCCCATCTTAGGCTCCTGGGGACCGTATTAGCTTTTACATACTCCTCCAAATATGTTATGTCCCATCTAGTATGAACCTCAGTGATGGTAAGATTTTTTAATCTTAGGAAACATCTCGCTAGATCATCCCTTGGATCATCCTTACCATCAAAAACCCCCATAGTGCCAGTGACCACTTGGAATCTATAATCAAAAATATCTATTACAGATACATCAGTAGCAAAAACTGTATATCAAAATGTGTAAAAAATTCAAAAAAGGAAGAATTGTGCTAGGTGTGTAATAAACAATATGAAAATCTTATATAAATAAATGAATAAATAAACGTGAAGGATACCCTGCAGATAAGCACTATAACCCTGATATAGGGCACAAAGAAATATAGAATAATATATATATAAATATATAGAAAAAGTGCAGCGCTGGGTAATATACTAATGATACAAGTGAATATGAGTAAAAATGTGATTATACAAAAGGTGTGTTCTAAGTGATCAAGTAATCAAAAAAAAAATCATAATAGTCCATATGTGTTAATATGACGAAACGGCCATAGGGACGTTGCGCATACACGCAGTGCGCGTGTGCGAATCTTTTTTGGAGACTAGCAGAGCTTTTTTATCCTTTACCCTTGCAAGGAACATTTTTATGTATTGTGAACCTTTTGGAACCTTTTTGAATAAACTAGTCAAAAGGTATCTCTGCGCTATTGGAGTCTTTTTTTCTCCTTACAACTTTTTGTGGAAATCCATTGGGTGACTACATCCCACTGGTGGAAGGAAACATCCATTGATGCGCAGTGATCGTCTCCTGACAGAAGCGCCTTTGAAACAACTTTATACAGACATTGGTCGGTTACCTGTGAGGACAGTCGGTGGTATCCTAACAGCAACCCTGCTGTTCTACTAAGCCTTATGTGACCCCCCTGAATAAGGGTGGTCGCTGGCTTTTCGGTAAGCCTCCATTGCTTATTCTTAGGTGACGGGCTGCCCTAGTGGTGGAAACGTATCACCTGGATTTTGTTTGTGAACACTTCTTTGTTGGATTATTTCACCCATGAACTGTTTTTGCGTTTAATACACGTGTTTACTGCTCATGGATTGATCATATTAACACATATGGACTATTATGATTTTTTTTTTTGATTACTTGATCACTTAGAACACACCTTTTATATAATCACGTTTTTTATTCATATTCACTTGCATCATTAGTATATTACCCAGCGCTGCACTTTTTTTCTATCTACACAGTAACTGGAGTTAAAGAGGAGCTGCACCTTAAACAAAACATATTAAAAGTCAGCATCTACAAATACTGCAGCTGCTGACTTTTAATAAATGGACACCTCCTTTCTTAAAGACACCAAAGATGTAATCAACCGATTGTCTAGTTTCACTATTGAGGAAAATTTGATCATGGCTACGGCAGATGTGGCATCACTGTACACATGTATCCCTCATCATATTGGGATGGAAGCTGTACATACATTTTTAAAACGTGATCCCACTCTTGCCGAGTTTCAAGTGGACTATATTCTGGAACTTTTAGAGTTTGCAACTCAACACAATTATTTTTGGTTCAAAGGGAAGTTTTACTTACAGACCAAGGGTATAGCAATGGGGGCAAAATTTGTCCCCAGTTTAGCTAATCTATTTATGGCCAAATGGGAGGAGGACGTCGTCTTTGCTCTGGATTACTTTCAGTTGAAACTGTGGGCCCGATACATTGATGATGTCCTCCTCCTATGGGCAGGTACATCTGAAGCATTAACAGATTTTTTTTCTGTCCTTAATGGGAATGATAGATGGATAGTCCTATCCTATGAATCTAGTATGTCTAAGATTAATATTTTAGACTTGGGAATAGAAATTTCAGGACGTCAGTTCGTGATGAGCACACATTTTACACCCACAGATAGAAACGGGTTTATACCTGTGGATAATTACCACCACAGAACATGGCTGAACTCTGTTCCTAAGAGTCAATTCCTGCGACTTCGCATGAATTGTACTGATATTAACACGTTTAAAATCCAGGCTGATGTCTTGAAGTCTAGATTCTTGGATAGGGGCTATAGTGGGGTTTATATCGATAGAGAATTGCAGAAGGTTTTGGATATTGATCGAACTTCTTTGCTGGGGGAGAGGCCTCGTAGTGAGGATGATGGCCACTGTAAATAGTCCTTCCTACCACAGTTCTCTACACAGCACAAACAAATTAAGAATATTTTTGAAAGACATTGGAGCATCCTAAGGAACGATAAAGTCCTTGGACCTCTCATACCCGAAAGACCCAAGGTGGTCTACCGGGGTTTATCTGCATTGAAAAGTAAGATTGCCCCCTCTATCATCAACCCCCCTGTAAAACCTATGTTCTTTCACAATTGGACAGGTTACTATCCATGCAAAAGGTGTACGGTTTGTCATCATAACAGCAGTGGACGCGGCAGTACTAAGGAATTTAAATCTACCGTAATGGGCCGCACTTATAAGATCAAACAGTTCTGCACCTGTGCCACAATTAACGTAGTGTATCTACTGACTTGTTCTTGTTGCAAACAGTATGTAGGTAAAGCCATAAGATCATTCACCACTCGTGTGTCGGAACACATTAACTTAATAAAACTCGGGAGCGTGCAACATATTGTTCCTCGTCACTATCGACAACACCATGCTCAAAACCCTATGGGAACTCAGTATCTGGTCATAGACAGATATATTGCACCATGGAGGGGCGGAGCTAACACCAGGGGTGTTTCAAGACTTGAAACATTCTGGATCTATGAGCTACAGACTTATCCTTTTGGAATGAACGTGGAGCTAGACATAAATTCATTTATTAACCGAGCATAAGGACAAAATAACAACTTTTTAATATTTTTTATAATATCTTTTTAGTTATTCATTGGCCCGCCCCTGATTGATCTACATTTGCATTAAAATCAATTGTTATTCAGTCGAACTATGTATATTTAATTTGTAGTGATTGCATGATGTACTCACTACAATGGTTTATTGATACAATACAAATGGTAATTGGTGGGAATACTATTTGATTGGTGGCCAATTGTTCGTTTTAATTTGTTATAGTAGCGTGATTTTTTGGAGACATTAATGACCCCCTATTGAGGTGGAGTAAATGTTTTATCTCCCCCTTTTTTTCCTCCTTTTTTTACCCTTATGGTGAACATGTTCATGTGAATATCTGTATATATATACTTTGTATACCTACTAAATATGTGTAAAGTTTATATTGATCCCCCCTCTTAAGACCATGACTTCGGCAGACGCTGTATGTGATATGTATGGCGTCGTCCTGTTGCTATGGAGTTGCTTGACGCCCCCTATGGGGAGGTTATGTGAGGCGGGTTCATATAAACGCAAGCGGCAGTATGCGGCTTGATAATGATTGTTGCAGCCAGTCCGTGGGTTGGGCCTCATTCTGAGAGCGAGGCTTGGTCCTGGGAAGTGTTTGCTGGCTAAACCGCAGCTGTGAAAGTCTGGCCTCGCTTTCAAAGTGAGGCTTGACTACGTTGTATGCCGGAGTTTTGATGGCCTGACCTCATAATCAGAGCGAGGCTTGGTTTTCAGAATGAGGCTTGATTACGCTGCATGCTGGTGTTTGGATGGTCAGGCCTCGTGATCAGAACGAGGCTTGGTTACGACACAGGACAGATGCTAGTATGAGACCTGGCCTTATAATCAGAGCGAGGCTTGGTTTTCAGAACGAGGCTTGACTATGCTGCATGCTGGTGTTTGGATGGCCAGGCCTCGTGATCAGAACAAGGCTTGGTTACGACACAGGACGGATGCTAGTATGAGGCCTGGCCTCATAATCAGAGTGAGGCTTGGTTTTCAGAACGAGGCTTGACTATGCTGCATGCTGGTGTTTGGATGGCCAGGCCTCGTGATCAGAACGAGGCTTGGTTACGACACAGGATGGATGCTAATTTATGCCCAAGATGTGGAAAATCTTTCATATCCAAATATTCAGTCTCGTTTATATTTTGGATATTTGGCGAACATCTCTGATGGGGATGATGCTATATGTAAGGATAATAAATATATATGGAGGAGTTTTTAATATATACACTTCCGGAACATGTGACCAGAAGTGCTAAGTGCTTCCGGGGTCATTGGTTATTTTGGGGTAATTTTATACTTATAAGCGATGCTGTTTGGGGGGTCCACACCCCAGAGGACAACTGTTTAGTTAAAACGCGTCGGGTGGACCCCCTTACAGACATCGCTTTTTTCTGACTATGTTATTACGATTGAACCAAATGTGAGTGTAATTTTATTATTATTTTTTAATAAATTGGATGTTAAAACAGTATCACGTTTTCTACTTCCATGGTCTTTGATACCTGAGCCCCCTATTTTCGTGGGATGAGCACTATAGGAGGATCGCTACAGATGATTTCATGACCTGAAGACTTGAGGGAGATTACACACTAGATGTATGATTATCTGGTTTGCTAACCTACAGGCCCATATGACTCGAGAGGCGTAAGCCTTCCTCTGAGTCCACGTCATTTGGTAAGCCTCCTCTCCCCTTCTTTATCACGGTGGTGGTGGTATTATTCTACACATCAGAAGTTGAATTTCACCTTTTTTACGTCACCTCAAGTTTGGAATTGTGATTGATATTACACATTTCAAGGACTGTTAGACGTTCACTTGATGGACTGTATATGTTAAATTCATTTTATTTACTTTAACCTTTTGTGTGCATGAGGTTCATGCACTCTTCCACCTGGGAGTAAGATCTCTTGATATATAACGGAATTTACACATATTTTCTTTTTTTGAAGTGTATGTAATTTTCTTTGCTTGAATTAGTGCCTTACTGGTTCATGTGGTTTGTTGCCACCTAAGCGCCACACTTTTTTGTTTTAATAAATGGGCACTTACCTGTCCCATGGTCCAGCAATGTCGGTAGCAAATGACGAGCAATTGCTCGTTTCTCGGCTGCCCCCACCGCCATCCTCTGTCAGGGAATAGGGAAGTGAAGCTTTATGGCTTCATTGCCCGGTTCCCTACTGCGCATGCGCGAGTCGCACTGTGCGTCTTTACTGGTCCCTGTTGTGTCCTGGGAACTGTGCGTTTCCCAGAACACAACGGATGGGTGGGCATCTGCGGCTAGCTGCACTTAGCTATTCCTGGAAGTGGGTGAAGATACCTGGATTATACAGGTATCTGCATCCCCCTCCCCCCTGAAGGGTGCCAGTTGTGGCACCGGAGGGGGGGGTTCCAAAGAGCAGAACTTCCACTTTAGGGTGGAGGTCCGCTTTAAATAACTTTTAATCGTATTTCTACTTTTACAGACCATGGTTTTTGCTTATTTGCTAGGCATCTTGCTTGGTATATCTGTCAGCCTTTTACTGTATTTCTGATATTGTATTTGTTTTGTATGTATAACATTTTTGGTAAGTAAAAGCACATTTACACACTGCAGAGGTCTGAGTTTCCTTGCTAAGGCCTCATGCACACGGACGTTTTTACAGCCACTTTTTTGAGCTTTTTTTGCAGCTTAAAAACGGCTGTCCATGTTAGTCTATGGCTTCATGCCCACCTAGGCGTTTTTGAGCTGCAAATGGCATAGGCGTTTTTAAGCTGTAAAAAAAAACCAGGACCAGTGCGTTCCGTGGCGTGGAGCTAGAGCTGTAAAAACGCGAATCCCGGAAAAACGCGCATAAACGCGCAACATATTTTCTTTGTTTTCTGAGTGCTATAGCCAAGAGATGTGTTTCTTAAAAAACGCTACTTAACGCTAACGCTAAAAAACGCGCAAAAACGCGCAAAAACGCCAATGCAAAACGTGGTAAAAATCACGTTTTTAACAACAATTTTTCCAGGCATCGGAGCTAGCTTTGCAGCCAGTTTTTTAAAACGTCCGTGTGCATGAGCACTTATACTGCAAAATAACCTTGCTAGATAGACACAAGCAAAACAATTTGGGGCTTGTGCCATTAACTGTGCTGTTATTCAAATTAAGCAGACCTGTTTGTTCTGTGGTGTTTTGTGTAGCTTGTGCTAGGTAAAAATGCTGCATACACTGTTCAGGAAAAGCAAGGCTGCAGGAGTTTTTGGTGGCCAGAAGGAAATGTGCAGCTTGCCTATCTGGGCCAGAGACAATGAGTGGGAGCCTCTTGCTAAAGAATTTGCAAAGTATGCTTCTCCGTTGAATAAGACTTGGAGTGATAAAGTCTCAGATCATTTTGTAGATTTTAACCTTAAGGAGGTGGATTTAAGTAAAAAAAAAAGAGCAGTGTCTACAGTGTGTTGGTACTTTCTCCATGCTCTCTATACTTAATCACAAAGGAGCGAAAAGGCAGAGGCAGAAGTTAAGGTATTAAAAGACCAGCTAGCAGTTGCTTCAGAGTGTGTCCGTTCAACTGCTAGTCAGGCTGTTGATTTGTAAGAGCGGTGTGCAGCCCTCATGACCAAATAAATGAATGCCTTAAGGAAAAGGAAGGGCCGTAAATATGTTAGCAAATCCAGGGTACGTGCCATTGCCACATCCGAAAACTGGGATCATGAGGATGTGCACTCCTCAAATGATATTGAGGATGAGGAGATAGAGTTTGATGTTTCTGATGATTATCCAATGGGAAAGAAAAAGTGTGCCAGACCTCTTATTACTAAGCATAGGAAAAGGCAACATGATAGAGAGGAGAAGAGATACTTGAGAGGTAATAGGATTTCAATTTAAAAATACCATACTGGTGACTAGGGATGAGCTTGGTGTTCGAGTCAAACGCATGTTCGACTCAAATATCGGCTGTTCGCCCGTTCGGCGAAGCCAGAACTCTGTGGGCCATTCGTGGCAAATTCGTGCTCACGGCCCACAATGCACTGCACTATTGCAGTGCATTGCTGGCTCATGATTGGCCAAGCATGCACTGTGACCCCGCATGCTTGGCCAATCACAGCGCCGGCAGCGAGGGGAGCCATGATCCTACCTGTGGCCAATCCTAGCTCAGGCTGTGTAGTACACGCCCCACACTATATAAGACCACCAGCGCGGCGGCTTTGTGTAGTGTGTTGGCATCTGTAGGAGTTAGTGGGAGTTCTCTGTGTACCTTCAACGCAGTATACACCGTCCATTATCCACCGATTTAGTGTTCTTGCTCTTCTGTAATTGAGTGCCCTGAGCGCAGTATACACCATTATCCACCTATATAGATATATTGCTCTTCTGTAATTGAGCTTTTACAGAAGAGCAATATAGCTATATAGGTGGTTAATGGTATATACTGCGCTCCGGGCACACAGACAACACCCACAATCTCCTGCAGCTGGCTGAAAGCTCAATTACAGAAGAGCAATATATCTATATAGGTGGATAATGGTATATACTGCGCTCGGGGCACACAGACAACACAAACTATAGAGCAATATAGCTATATAGGTGTATAATGGTATATACTGCGCTCAGGGCACACAGACAACACCCACAAACTCCTGCAGCTGGCTGAAAGCTCAATTGCAGAAGAGTAATATAGCTATATAGGTGGATAATGGTATATACTGCACTCAGGGCACACAGACAACACCCACAAACTCCTGCAGCTGGCTGAAAGCTCAATTACAGAAGAGCAATATAGCTATATAGGTGTATAATGGTATATACTGCGCTCAGGGCACACAGACGACACCCACAAACTCCTGCAGCTGGCTGAAAGCTCAATTACAGAAGAGCAATATAGCTATATAGGTGGATAATGGTGTATACTGCGCTCAGGGCACACAGACAACACCCACAAACTCCTGCAGCTGGCTAAAAGCTCAATTACAAAAGAGCAATATAGCTATATAGGTGGATAATGGTATATACTGCGCTCAGGGCACACAGACAACACCCACAAACTCCTGCAGCTGGCTAAAAGCTCAATTACAGAAGAGCAAAATAGGTGGATAATGGTATATACTGCGCTCAGGGCACACAGACAACACCCACAAACTCAATTACAGAAGAGCAAACTCCCACCTATATAGCTATATTGCTCTTCTGTAATTGAGCTTTCAGCCAGCTGCAGGAGTTTGTGGGTGTTGTCTGTGTGCCCCGAGCGCAGTATATACCATTATCCACCTATATAGATATATTGCTCTTCTGTAATTGAGCTTTCAGCCAGCTGCAGGAGATTGTGGGTGTTGTCTGTGTGCCCTGAGCGCAGTATATACCATTAACCACCTATATAGCTATATTGCTCTTCTGTAATTGAGCTTTCAGCCAGCTGCAGGAGTTTGTGGGTGTTGTCTGCGTGCCCTGAGCCCAGTATATACGATTATCCACCTATATAGCTATATTGCTCTTCTGTAATTGAGCTTTCAGCCAGCTGCAGGAGTTTGTGGGTGTTGTCTGTGTGCCCTGAGCGCAGTATATACCATTATCCACCTATTTTGCTCTTCTGTAATTGAGCTTTTAGCCAGCTGCAGGAGTTTGTGGGTGTTGTCTGTGTGCCCTGAGCGCAGTATACACCATTATCCACCTATATAGCTATATTGCTCTTCTGTAATTGAGCTTTCAGCCAGCTGCAGGAGTTTGTGGGTGTCGTCTGTGTGCCCTGAGCGCAGTATATACCATTATACACCTATATAGCTATATTGCTCTGCTGTAATTGAACTTTCAGCCAGCTGCAGGAGTTTTTAGGGTGTCGTCTGTGTGCCCTGAGCGCTGTATATACCATCATCCACCTATATAGCTATATTGCTCTTCTGTAATTGAGCTTTCAGCCAGCTGCAGGAGTTTGTGGGTGTTGTCTGTGTGCCCTGAGCGCAGTATATACCATTATCCACCTATATAGCTATATTTCTCTTCTGTAATTGAGCTTTCAGCCAGCTGCAGGAGTGTGTGGGTGTTGTCTGTGTGCCCCGACCGCAGTATACACCATTATCCACCTATATAGCTATATTGCTCTTCTGTAATTGAGCTTCCAGCCAGCTGCAGGAGTTTGTGGGTGTTGTCTGTGTGCCCTGAGCGCAGTATACACCATTATCCACCTATGTAGCTATATTGCTCTTCTGTAATTGAGCTTTCAGCCAGCTGCAGGAGTTTGTGGGTGTTGTCTGTGTGCCCCGAGCACAGTATATACCATTATCCACCTATATAGCTATATTGCTCTTCTGTAATTGAGCTTTCAGCCAGCTGCAGGAGTGTGTGGGTGTTGCCTGTGTTCCCTGACCACAGTATACACCATTATCCACCTATATATCTATATTGCTCTTCTGTAATTGAGCTTTCAGCCAGCTGCAGGAGTTTGTGGGTGTTGTCTGTGTGCCCTGAGCGCAGTATACACCATTATCCACCTATTTTGCTCTTCTCTAATTGAGCCATCTGCCATCTGCAGGAGTTAGTTGGTGTTGTGTGCCTCCAGCACAGCGCAGTATACACTGGTATCTACCCTTTAATTCCTGTTGTTCTATAAATAAGGCATCTGCAGGAGTTAGTGGGTGTTGTGTGCCTCCAGCACAATATACACTACCCAGTTGCTGTTTTCCCATCTCCCTTCAGGCCATTACAATGTCTGGAAGGCCAACAAGGAGAGGCACAGGCACGAGCCGATAAAAGAGGGCAAGCAGGCTCTGTGTCTGCAGACAACAGTGCTGGTCGTGGACGCGGTGCATCGTCATCAGCATGTGGCCATGGGATACGCTTGTCCTTATTTTTGGCAGCTGGACGTGTTGAGCCGCATCATGCCAAAGACTTGGTAGAGTGGATGACCAAGCCCTCTTCATCCTCCTCATCCTCTCTCACCCAGGCTCAGGGTACTAGCAAAGCAGCTGCCAACACATTGTCTTCCCTCGTCTCAATGTCATCATCAGTGACTCCTTCCTTAGACCCACCACATCCTCCTGAGGAGTCCCCTGAACTCTGTGAGCACAGTGTTGGGTACATGCTCCAGGAGGATGCCCAGTGTTTTGTAGGCTCTGATGATGATACTCAGCTAGAGCAAGGCAGTAGCTAGAGCGCAGAGAGAGGGGATGCTCAAGAAGAACAGCAATCTGGTAGTCATGTTCCACAAGCTGCAGAATACTGCCAGGTTTGCTCCAGCGATGAAGAGGGAGGGTATGATGAGGACACTGACTCCAAGTGGGTGCCCGGTAGGAGAGAGGAGGAGGAGGAGGCACATCTCCAATGAGGCAGGATGCCCTCCGGAGGCCAGCTTAGGGGCAGCACACCGACTGAATCACACTGCAGAGCTCCGCCTGTGCAGGGCGCTGCCTCTGCGCGTTATTCTAAAAGTTCTTTGGTGTGGGCCTTTTTTGAGACGAGTGCATCAGATTGCACCGCTGCTATTTGCAACATATGTCTCAAGCGTATCTCGCGTGGCCAAAACATCAGCCGCTTGGGCACCACATGCTTGACCAGACATATGTTGACCTGCCATGCAGCTCATTGGCAAGCGTACCTCAAAGACCCACACCAAAGAACAAAGTGGACCTCTCCTTGCTCCTCATCAGCTGGGATCTCCAACCCCACTAGACCTTCAGTTCTCTCTGAAACCTGCGCTGAGAGGAATGAAGGTGTAGAATTAGTTGTGTCACAACCAAGTGCTTGCACTCTGCTAGCAGTAAACCCACGTCCGATTATAGCAGGCAAATTTCCCTGCCCCAGCTGCTGGACCGTCGAAAGAAGTTCACTCCCAGCTATCCACATGCCCAGCGGTTGAATGCTAGCTTGGTTAAATTTCTAGCACTTCAACTGCTGCATTTTCAGTTGGTAGACTCGGCCCCCTTCCGTGAGTTTGTACAATGTGCGGTTCCTCAGTGGCAGGTCCCCAAACGCCACTTTTTCTCAGGGAAGGCGATTCGGGCTCTCTACCGGCATGTGGAAGGCAATGTCCTTGCCTCACTAGACAGGGCGCT
This sequence comes from Lithobates pipiens, assembly GCF_037356315.1. Classification (NCBI taxonomy): domain Eukaryota; kingdom Metazoa; phylum Chordata; class Amphibia; order Anura; family Ranidae; genus Lithobates; species Lithobates pipiens. The sequence continues at coordinate 87,696,748 of NW_027507788.1, forward strand.
CAGCGGTAAGGTGCATATTACCGCTGACTCATGGTCCAGCAAGCGTGGACAGGTACGTTACCTGTCTTTCACGGCCCATTGGATCACTCTTCTGGCAGCTGGGAAGGATGCAGGACAAGGTGCAGTAGTGTTGGAGGTTGTTCCGCCACCACACCTCCAAAATGCTACTACTGGTTGTGACACACCTCTCTCCTCCACCCCTCCTCTTCTTCTTCCTCCATGGCCTTTTCCAGTGCTCTGTCCTCGGAACCAGCGGTGCTCCATAAGCGTTCAAGGGGCTATGCAAGTACACAGGCAAAACAATGCCATACCGTGCTTGCGCTGGTTTGTTTGGGGGACAGGGGCCACACTGGGGCAGATATTTTGTCAGCTCTGCCGGGGCAGGCCGAAAGGTGGTTGACGCCACGCCAGCTTAAGCCAGGATTGGTGGTTTGCGACAATGGCACCAACCTCCAACCTCCTCTCGGCCCTCCAACAGGGACAACTGACCCATTTGCCCTGTGTGGCTCACATCCTTAACCTGGTGGTGCAGTGGTTCTTGGGCAGGTACTTAGGGTTACAGGATGTCCTGAAGCAGGCCAGGAAAGTCTTGTGCCTTTCCGCCGATCATTTAATGCCTGTGCTCGGATGGCTGAGCTCCACAAGGAGTTGAACCTGCCCAAGAACCGCCTTATATGTGACATCCCCACCAAGTGGAACTCAACGTTGGCCATGCTGCAGCGGCTGCACACGCAGCAGAGGGCCATCAATGAGTACCTGTGCAACTACGGCACCAGGACAGGGTCAGGGGAGCTCGGTTTTTTCTCACCACGCCAGTGGGGCATGATCAGGGATGCATGCACTGTCCTGTCACCATTTGAGGAGGCCACAAGGATGGTGAGCAGTGACAGTGCATGCATCAGTGACACTGTACCTCTTGTCCACCTCTTGGAGCATACGCTGCGTGGAATATTGGACAGGCCACTTGAGGCAGAACAGAGGCAGGAAGAGGAGGACTTCCTTGCCTCTCAAGGCCCCCTTTATCCAGACAGTATTCCTGCTGTCCCACCCATCACACAGGAAGAGGACGAGTAGGAGGAGGAGGATGATTGTGTCAGCATGGAGGTGGAGGCTGGCACTCAGCATCAGCAGCAGCAGCAGTCTTGTAGGGATGATTTACAGTCCCAAGAAACCCGTGGACTTGTACGTGGCTGGGAGGAGGTAGCTGCGGATCATATTGTCCTTAGTGACCCAGAGGACTCCGGACCGAATGCCTCAGCTAACCTACACTGCATGGCCTCCCTGATCCTGCAAAGCCTGCGGAAGGATCTTCGGATCAAGGAGAGGGACCATTACTGGCTGGCCACTCTCCTTGATCCACGGTACAAGGGTAAGGTTGCCGACCTTATCTTGCCGTCGCAGAGGGAGCAGAGGATGAGACATCTCTGGGAGGCCTTGTAGAAAGGTCTGTGCAATGCGTTCCCAGAGACTGGGAGGTTACAAACTCCTGGTCCTGGACAACGTGTTGCTGAGGCATCGGTCAGAAGGAGTGGTGGAGAAGGTGGCTGTCTGACCAATGCGTTCAGACAATTTTTTAGTCCACAGCCCCAAGGTATGATAGGTTCCAGCAACCATCGCCAGCGTCTGATTTACATGGTGCAGGAATACCTAGGGGCAAGGTCAGACTTGGACACCTTTCCCACCGAAAATCCTCTGGCTTACTGGGTCTTGAGGATGGATCACTGGCCAGAGCTTGCACAGTATGCATTTGAGCTACAGGCTTGTCCTGAATTCAGCGTTCTTTTGGAACGCACCTTCAGTGCTGCTGGTGGCTTTGTTACAGATCACAGGGTGTGCCTGTCCACCGACTCGGTTGCTCGACTGACCTTCATAAAGATGAATCAGTCTTGGATCACCCACAGATACCAAGCACCTGAAGCAGATGTAACCGAATAATTTTATTTTTAAATATCACATGCCTTCAAGACTGCCTATGCTGATGCTGAGTGACTGTCCTGTTTTGTTGATTGTCTATCCTCTTCCTCCTCTGCTGATATCTTGGAAGAACATTTTTGGTTCTGGGTGATGCCACCAGCCCAATTTTTCTGCCCCTGTTTAACAGGGGCGTTTAATTACAATTTTTGATGCAATGCTTTGCAGCAGGGCTCATTCCTGCACTACAACTAGAGTATATAGGAGAAGTTGCAGTGTCATGGCACCAGCATCAGTGTCTAAAGCCCAATTTTTCAGCCCCTGTTTAACAGGGGTGTTTAATTACAATTTTTGAACCAATGCTTTGGAGCAGGGCTCATTCCTGCACTACAACCAGTGGCGGTGCATCTATAAAGGGCGCAGGAGCGCCGCCCCCCCTCTCCTGTCACTCTCTAATCACCATAGATAGATTCATGCATTGCATGAATCTATCTATGGTTGCTGCTGACACCCTCTATTCAGGTGCCCGGCCCCTTTTCGGGTCACCGGGCACCTGAATTACAGCGGTGGGGGTGTTTTTTTGGAATCACCTGATTAGAGCTGTAAGCTCTAATAGGTGTCCAAAACAGTGACAAGCGGGCGCAACGCTGTGCGTTCCTTGTCACTCAGCTCAATGTTAGCAAAGCCGAGGGAATTCGCTTTGCTAACATTGACCCGCCTCTCAGCCAATCAGATGGCCAGGTCTCTTACTGGTCGCCTGATTGGCTGAAATGTCAGGCGCTGTGATTGGATGCCTATCAGGCATCCAATCATAGGAGAGGACTGAAGGAGAGGAGGACGGGAGAAGACACATGGAGGGAGAAGACGCATGGAAGACAGCGCTTGCCATCACCAGCTGCCCCGCCGAGACAGGGTAAGTGCCCAGTAGGGGCGAAGGGGGATCACATTGGCAGCATTGGATGGCACAATGGCAGCATTGGATGGGACAGTGACAGCATTGGATGGCACTCATTTGATGGCACAGTGGCATTACTGGGAGCATTTGATGGCACAGTGACAGCATTGGATGGCACAGTGGGAGCATTTTATGGCACAGTGGGAGCATTTGATGGCACAGTGGCAACATTGGATGGCACAGTGGCAGTGTTTGATGGCACAGTGGCACCGTTTGATGGTTACAGTGGCTGCAACTGAGCGGCACAGTGGCTGCGTTTGATGGCACAGTGGCGGTATTTGATGGGCACAGTGGCTGCATTTGATGGCACAGTGGCTGCATTTGATGGCACAGTGGTGCCGTTTGATGGGCACAGGCACAGTGGCTGCGTTTGATGGCACAGTGGCTGCGTTTGATGGCACAGTCGCGGTATTTGATGGCACAGTGGCGGTATTTGATGGCACAGTGAGGCTGCAATTGATGTTTTTTTTTTACTTTTTTTTTATTTATTTTTTTGAACTATACATAAACCTTTTTTTTTTTCCAATAGATTTTTATTGGATTTTATCACATACAGATATAACAAAACAGAGGATAAAGGAATACAGAAAGGTAAGGTAGGTTATGTTATCGGACTTTTTTACTTTTTTAATTTGTTTGCGCCCCCCCAAAAAAATTTGAGCACCAGCCGCCACTGACTACAACTAGAGTATATGGGAGAGGTTGCAGTGTCATGGCACCAGCACCAGTGCCTAAGGCCCAATTTTTCAGCCCCTGTTTAACAGGGGCGTGTAATTACAATTTTTGATGCAATGCTTTGCAGCAGGACTCATTCCTGCACTACAACTAGAGTATATGGGAGAGGTTGCAGTGTCGTGGCACCAGCACCAGTGCCTAAGGCCCAATTTTTCAGCCCCTGTTTAACAGGGGCATGTAATTACAATTCTTGATATAATATTTCACAGCAGGGCCCATTCCTGTGCCCACCCAGAGTAACTGTGAGGACTTATAGTGTTGTGGCAACAGTACCAGCATCACAACCACCAAAGGCCCAATTTTTCTACCACTGTTCAACAATGGCATGTAATTACAATTCTTGATATAATCGTTCACAGCAGGGTGCTCCAGCACCCACCAAGAGTCACTTTGAGGGCTTACAATGTTGTGGCAACACCAACACCTTGTTCCGCCATTTCTGCAGAGCATATAGGGCAGGCCCCTACTTTCAAACATCCAACTTACAAACGTCTCCTACTTGCAAACGGAAGGAGACAACAGGAAGTGAGATGAAAAAAGATGGACGGCAAAACAAATTAGAAAAAAGCTTAAAAATAGATTTTTTGACTGGAGCTACACTTTAAAAATGTACCAGTTCAAAATTACAAACAGATTCTACTTAACCCAACAAATCTACACAGTCCCTGTCTTGTTTGCACCGCCTGTATACTGCTGTTCTGAGTATATAGGGCCTGGGGGCCCCACGTCTTTCCTTTTTTTAATATGGGTACGGGGTTCCCCTTAATATCCGTACAAGACCCAAAGGGGCTGGTAATGGGCAGGGGGGCTACCCATGCCATTTTTCTCAATGATTTTCATCCATATTGCCGGAACCAGATATTACATTAAAACCGCAAGTTTTAAATGACTTTTTTCCGTTAGATGTCATTTTGTGCAGAGACTGTTCTAAACACGGGAAACACGTGGCACTTCACAGGCATACTATAGACACCCCCCAGGCACGATATTTAAAGGAATATTTCACTTTTTTTTTCACTTTAATCGTCATTAAAATCAGTGCTCCTGAAAAAACTGACGTTTTTAAAAACATTTTAGGCATTGACCCATGTCCCCTGGGGCAGGAGCCAGGTCCCCAAACCCTTTTTAGGACAACATCTTGCATATTAGCCATTAAAATTAGCACTTTTTATTTCAAACGTTCGAGTCCCATAGACTTCAATGGGGTTCTAAAGTTCGCACAAATTTGTGGTCCATTCGAAAGTTCTGGTGCGAACCGGGGGGTGTTCGGCTCATCCCTACTAGTTACCCCACAATAGGAATAAAACTTTTTTGCAGAAGGGAGTTAAAGAAGGCACGTGGCCACTGTCATGGTTATGCAGTCATCTTTCTCTGTCAGCTTACCTCTCCTCCATGTATTCACCTTTATAGGCCAGCCACCCTCCCCTGACTGCTTATATAATCTTCCCTCAGCATAGCTCCACCTCAGCCTCTAATTAGGAACACTATATTAACCTGTGCATTGCAAGCCAACCTTGCTGATCAACCATTGTGTGTTTAGCTTTCGTGTGCTACTTGCTGTGTCTCCTACGTCTGATTCCAGTTACCAATCTTTGCCTGTTCTCGACTATCCCTGTCTGCTTGTGACACTGACATTTGGCGTATTCTATGTTTATCCTTGTCTGCTAGTCACCCCGACCTTGGCTTATCCCTTTGCTATCCATGTTGTTCCGGCCTGCTGCTTCCTTCCTCTTTCTCCTGTAGTCACCGTGAGCGTGAGCTGTGAGACCCTGGGGGCCGCGACCTGGAGCCAGACTGCAGCACAATCCATCCTCACCACTAGAGGCTCTGGTGAACACCTGGTGACTCTTAGACTCCGCGCCCTGGGGAATCTATGCTCTAGCTCCCAGTGGGATCTGTGTTGATGCTCCAGCAGACCTGCTTCCTGAACCTCCCAGAGTTCAATCCATAGCAGTCAGCCCCAGGGTTCACTACCTTAGCGGTGCACTCCTGACTCCCATGGAGTGCACCTGTCACCTGGACTGGATGATCCATTGAAGGACCTAGTTCGCAGACTTGAGACCTAGGAATCTAATCAGACCAGTTCAGGGATTTAGCCTCCCATTTTGAACAGGTTCAGGCCTTAGGACCCCCGGTTCAACAACCTCAACTGCTATCTGCTGAGGCACCTATTCCAGTCACAGCCACATCCACAAATTCTTTGCATTTACCTGCTCCGTCCCGTTACTCTGGGGACTCCAAGGGCTGCAGGGGGTTCCTTAGCCATTGCACAATTCATTTTGAGCTTCAGCCCCAAAACTTTCTGTCCGATTGGGCAAAGGTAGCCTATATTGTATCCCTCCTGTCCGGCGAGGCGTTAGCCTGGGCTGCCCCCCTGTGGGAACTGAATGATCCAGTGGCATCTTGCCTGTCTGACTTCCTGAAACTTTTTCGGAATATCTTCGAGGAACTTGGTCATGTCTCCTCATCGGCCAGGGCCCTTTTATGTCTCCGTCAAGAGTCCGCTTCTGTGGGACAGTACGCTCTTCATTTTCGTATTTTGACTGCTGAACTGAGCTGGAATAATGAGGCCTTAGTTGCAACCTTTTTACATGGCCTCTCTGAAAGAGTGAAGGATGAATTAGCGGAAAGAGCTATTCCTGCTGATCTAGATGGTGTCATCACCTTGTGTAACCAGATCGATATTCGCTTTCAAGAGAGGACTCTGGAAAAAAGACGCTAGCACTCCCTGTTCTTTAGGCAGCCTGAGCTCCCTGTCCCATCTCTTCTTCCCGAGGAGCACCTCCTGCCTGCTGAGGAATCTAAGCAGCAGGGCTTGACCAAGTTGTCTCTTGAAGAATGTGCTAGGTGCAGAACTCTGGGCCTGTGCCTCTATTGTGGGGTCAAAGGTAATTTTCGTGACATTTGCTCTCTTTGTCTGCAAAAATGCTTGAGGCTAATACATCTAGAAAGTGGAGTATTGGACCCTGAAATATCACCTTCACCTTCTCATCTTCTCCTTTCTGTGTTTCTTCATGGCGGCACTTCCTCTCATTCAGTCTCGGCATATCTGGATTCTTGATCCGCTGGCAATTTCATGGACTGGGGAACTGCATCTTTCATGAGGCTTACCCTTTTGCCCCTCACAACGCCATTGGTGGTCTTGGCGATTGATGGCACTGTTCTCCCTTGAGGCCCTATCCGCTTCCAGACTCTCCCTGTTAAGATGTCGGTAGGGACACTCCACTAGGAGTGGATATCCTTCCTTGTCTTACCTAAGGCTTCATCTGCTATCATTTTAGGTCTTCATTGGTTACGGCTCCATTCTCCACATGGACTGGACTGCTGGACAGATCCTGGCTTGGGGTTCCTCCTGTTTCTCTTCCTGCCTACTCAAGGTTGCCCCAAAAGAGAAACTTCCTGTTGCCACCATTCCAGTATTGTCTGCTCTTCCCACTGTATATAGCGATTTCCTGGATTTGTCCTGCAATAGTTGGGCAGAGGCACTCTCTAGGTCATGTGACACTCTGGATGAGGAGCCCACCTGTGAACCTGAGCCGATCATTTACTCCAGTTTGCATAACCATTTACCCTTGCCTGTCCCTAAACTCCCTTGAATGCACAGCCAGGTTAACTTGTCCACAAGTTCTATACTATTGAGGTAGTTGCTACACTTGGCAATGTTATTCAGTCAGCCTTTGCACCAGTTATGGCATTCCAGCCCATGCCCAACGAGCTTCCTGCTTTTTCCTATTCAGGACCTTCTGTAACCTGGCCTCACCCTACTACTACTATGCCCATTCAAACTTGTCTAAGAGGCTCAATCCATCCTTTGGATAGACTGTCTCATTTGGCCAGGTGGGGTTTTCAACCTTTCTTTCTGGACTCTCTGCATTCTGCTTGTGTTTCAGCTATCCTGCTTGACTCTTGACACATCACCCTTTAACCAACCTGGTCTCACGGATCCACTGACCTCTGCCCAGTCTGATGGTCCTGTGCTGGATGTCCAGCTCATCTTTAAGGGTCTGGGGGACCCTGCTCAGACTCTTGATGGTCTTCTCATGCCCTTACCCATTCCTAAGAAGCCTTTAGTCCTCAATAAGTCCCCTCATCCTCTCCCTACCTCGGTTTCGGTCTCTGAGTATAATCTAAAGTATAAGGTTAGTCAAGTTCTGGATTCCCAGCGCCATAGAGGCATTCTTCAGTACCTTGTACATTGGAAGGGGTTTGGTCCTGAGGAGAGGTCTTGGATCACTGCATCTGAGATCTTTGCGCCTCGTCTGTTGAGGAGGTTTCATCTGGAGTTTCCCTTTAAGCATGGGCCGGGGAGGGGGAGGCCTCGAAAGAGGGGGGTACTGTCATGGTTATGCAGTAATCTTTCTCTTTCAGCTTACCTCTCCTCCATGTGTTCATCTTTAGAGGCCAGCCACCTTCACCTGACTGCTTATATAATCTTCCCTCAGCATAGCTCCACCTCAGCCTCTAATTAGGAATACTATATTAACCTGTGCATCGCAAGCCAACCTTGCTGATCAACCATTGTGTGTTTAGCTTTCATGTACTACTTGCTGTGTCTCCTATGTCTGATTCCAGGTACCGATCTTGACCTGTTCTCGACTATCCCTGTCTGCTTGTGACCCTGACCTTTGGCGTGTTCTATGTTTATCCTTGTCTGCTAGTCACCCCGACCTTGGCTTATCCCTTTACTATCCTTTTTGTTCCAGCCTGCTGCTTCGTTTCTTTCTCCTGTAGTCTACCGTGAGCGTTAGTGTGAGACCCTGGGGGCTGCGACCTAGAGCCAGACTGTAGCGTAGTCCATCCTCACCACTAGAGGCTCTGGTGAACACCTACTGGCTCTAATGCCGCATAAATACGATCGGTTTTCCCATTAGAATAAACCCCTAAGGTTTTTCAGACGAAGTTCCTCTGAAACTGTCGGGCGTACACACAATCACACCAAATTCAGCCGTTTAGAACGAGGTGACGTACAGCATGTATGACGGGACTAGAAAAAGAAAGTTCAAGACCCAGTGCGCCACCCTTTGGGCTCCTTCTGCTAATCTCGTGTTTATCTCGGGTTAGTAGAAGCTTGGTTAGAGACGATTCGCGCTTTTCAGATAGTTTTACTGCTGTTCAGTTTGTACTTGTGGGTTTGTATCTGCTTTTCAGTGCATGCAGTCAGTTCGTATCTGTATTTTCAGTGCGTCTGGTCCGCTCATTGCTGATTTTCAGCTCACACTTCACAGGCCTTGCCACAGGACTCGATGTTCACCGGTCTCCTGGCGATCGTGTCACAGAACCTCAGAACGGGGAAGTGCCTATGTAAATACGGCATTTCCCCGTTCTGCCTTGTGTCACAACAGAGATCACTGCTCTCTGTCATCGAGAGCAGTGATCTCAGTCATGTGAGTTAAGGCCCATCCCCCCCACAGTTAGAATCACTCCCTAGGACACACTTAACCCCTCATCGCCCCCTGGTGGTTAACCCCTTCACTGCCCGTGTCATTTACACAGTAATCAATGCATTTTTATAGCACTGATCACTGTATAAATGACAATGGTCCCATAATAGTGTCAAAAATGTGCGATGTGTCCGCCATAATGTTGCAGTTCTGATAAAAATTTCAAATTGCAGCCATTACTAATAAAAATAAAAAAAATGCCATAAAACTATATGCTATTTTGTAGCATGTACCATGTTTTGCTATTTTTTTGTTTATAGCGCAAAGAATAAAAACTGCAGAGGTGATCAAATAGCACCAAAAGAAAGCTCTATTTGTGGGAAAAAAAGAATTTCAATTTTGTTTGGATGCAATGTCGCATGACCGTGCAATTGTCAGTTAAAGCAATGCAGTGCCGAATCGTGCTGAAATGGTTAAGGACTGTGGTTCACTGTAATCAAAATGTTGTTAGTGCAAAAGTACTTCTTTTCTTTTCTGTGTTAGGCGACATTCACACGGATGTGTATTGGCAGTCCTCGGCAAGATCTGGAAGTTCTAAATGCTACATGTAACTGCTCATATGAACCTCTGACCAACCCTAGACGCAGACAATGTGCGTCCAGGGTCAGTATTTCTGTGGAGTTCTGGCTACATCTAATTGGCTAGTTGCAGTCATAGCATGGAGTGTTGCCACATCCAAAAGTGGCATTTAACCTCTTCTGAATGCAGCAAACTATGCGCCCCTTGCCACCCGTGTAAATGTAGCCTTAGTTTTGTTTTTACGTTTTATCTTTTTCAAGGATGCACCATATATGTGGCCAGGGAAAAAAAATATAAAGTCAAATTATAGTAAGCTGATGGTCTCATTCATATTCATGCGATTTTTCCTATTTATCTTTACTAGAATCCTTTAAATGATATTAGATTAATAATTAGCCCTCCAAAAAGATTCTAGATATAGACTATCGTCTTAGGCAGTCGTGTCTCCATGCAATTATATCTTGCTAAATTGGAAACAATTGTTCCTGGAGTGCAACATATTTGTTAAAGGCTTGCACCGTAGCAGCTGAATGACAGATGAGATGGAAGGGGAGGGCTCAGCAGTGCACATTGTACCTAGCCTGCAAGAACACAATTTACTGTCATATGATAACAACCCCCTCATCCAGCCAATGGGAGAGTGCAACCACAGAAACCACACTGAATCAGCAGCAGCAGCCTGTGCATCCTCCATATATACACACACTGGGGACACTAGACTGTACCATCCTCCCTGCATAGAGGGGGAGAAGATCTGATCCCAACCTGAACAGACCCCCCCAGTGCCTGCAGATTTCACTGGATGACAAGGTAAGGAAAACACAATCACACATAGGATTGCTCCAGCAGGTGCCCCTTGTCTGCATTGTTCCCGACTTCCGTCCTGCATCCCAGTTAATAATTGATTGCAGCCAGTGGAGAGGCCCAGTGCTACTGCACCCCAGCATGGGGATGCTTAATAGATAAGGGACCACAGCTCTTCTATGGGGATGCTTAATAGAAAAAAGGACTTCAGCTCCTCTATGGGGGACCTACAATAGAATAGATACCCAACTCCTCTATGTGGATGCTCAATAGATACGTCACCCTAGCTTCTCTGTGGGTGTGCACAGTGGATAGAACACCCCAGCTCCTCTGTTGGGACACACAATAGATAAGACACCAATGCTCTTCTATTGGGATGCTCAACAGATAAGACACCCCAGCTCCTCTATTGGGACACACAATAGGTAAGACACACAGCTTCTGTATGGGTATGTACAATAAATAAGGCACCCGAGTTCCTCTATGAGAAAGTACAATAAATAAGACACCCCAGCTTCTCTATGGGGATACTCAATATAACAGGCACCCCAGCTCCTCTGTGGGCATGTATAATAGATAAGGCACCTCAGCTTATCTATGAGCATGCACAATAATTTAGGCACCCCATTTCAACTATGAGAATGCAAAATAGATAAGACACTCCTGCTCCTCTATAGGGATGCACAATATATAAGGCACCCTAATGCCTCTATAGGGGATATACAACAGATAAGACACCCCAGCTCCTCTATGGGGATACACAATAAATAAAAAGCCACAGCTCCTCTATGGGGATATTCAATAGATAAGGGGTCACAACTACTCAATCAAGATGGACATTAGATAAGGCACCCCAGCTTCTCTAGGAGATGTACAATAGATGAAACACCCCAGTTCCTCTATGGTTACGCACAATAGATAAGACACCTGCCACCTGTATGGGTATGAACAATAAAAAAGCACCACATCTTTACTATGAGAATGCACAATAGAAGGCACCCCAGCTCCACTATGGGGATGTCCAATAAATAAGTCTCCCTATCTACTCTTTGGGGATGTACAATAGATAAGGCACCCCAGCTCTATTATGAGAATGTACAATTGATTAGGGACTCCAGTTTCTCTATGGGGTTGCACAATAAATTACACACACCACCTCCACTATGAAAAAACACAATAGATAACGCACCCCAACTCCTCTATGGAAATGCACATCCCATAAAAGACCCCAGTTCTTCTGTGGGATGCACACTAAATAAGGGACCCCACTCCCACTACTACCGTAAGATGTACAATAGATAGGGGACCCTAGCTCAGGGGTGTCCAACCAGTGGCTCGGAGGCCAGATGTGGCCCGTGGAGCCCTCTGATGTGGCCCGCGACCTCCTGCTCTGGGATAGAATAGAAAGAATACTGTTATTAAAGGTCAGTTTATTACTAAAGTCAGTGTATTCTTGTATTCTTGATTCCTCTTGTACCAAATTGTAATGTAGCTGTAATGTCTGCCCTCATGTTGTAAAGTGCTGCGCAAACTGTTGGCGCTATATAAAACCTGTGTAGTAATAATATATGGGCATATGTTTTCTGCAGTGGTTACTGGGCTGCTTTCAAACTGATCCGCAGGTGCAGAGCAGTTTACCTGTGGGTTACCTGCACTGAGCCCTAGACTTCTATTATTACCTGCGAGTTTGGTGAGCTTTCTGAAAGTGCACCAAACCTGCAGAATATAATAGGAAGCTTTTGCAAACTGCATGAAAGCCAAAGGTACACTGCATTGCACACGTGGTAAACCTCAGCGCATCAGTGTGAAAGCAGCCTTGGACCTCTTTCACACGGTTAGTCCAACAGTCCAACCAATTGAACCCTCCATTCACCTCTAAGTAGTCGCAGACATAAATCGACTTGTATTCTACCTCCAATATGATCCACTAAAAAGTATTGTGGGCTGCGTCCATGTCCGCTCTTCAAATGTAGAGTGGACACGGACATGCCATCCACCGCTCCACTCATTGTGGCCCACGACCGGTTACCAAGTCACTTAATTGGCCCTCACTCTTCAAAAGGTTGGGCACCACTGCCCTAACTCCTCTTACAATAGATAAAGGCACCCCAGATCCACTATGGGGATGTACAATAGATAATACATTCTAGTTTCTTCATGGGGTTTACAATAGATAACGGTCCTCCATTCCTCTATAGGATGCACAATAGATAAAGGACCTTAGTTCCACTTTGAAGATGTACAATAAATAAGGCACCCCAACTTTTCTATAGGGAGCCCAGCTCTTCTATGGGAATGGACAATAGATGAGACTTCCCAGCTCCTCTATGGGGATGCACAATAGAGAAGGCAACCCGGCTCCTCTGCACATTAGATAAGAGCCCTCATATCTTCTATGGGTATGTAAAATAGATAGAGGACCCCAGCTTCCTTATGGGAATGCAGAATAGATAAGGGATGCAAGTTGCTCTTTTGGGATGCACAATAGATAAGGCACCCCATCTCCTATATAGGGATGTACAATTGATAAGGGGCAGGCTGCAACCCCAGCATTGCTACTACAGATGCCAAACAGCACCTTTTAACCACTTAACGACTGCCGCATGCCATTGTACGTCATCACAATGGCATGTACAGGCACAAGCACGTGCTTGCCTTCCAGCGGGTGGGGGGGTCCGATCGGACCCCCTCCCGCTGGATGCGGCGGTCCGTTTCGCTTCAGGAGCGATCCGGGATGAGTGGAAGGCCGTTGGTTTCTAGCCATCCCCTCTCGATCGCTCCTGGCAAATGAGAAGCTTCCTCCCACTGTGTATTGTATACACAGGCAGGGAGGAAGTGATGTCATTCTCCTCGAGGCGGTCTTTTTGACCGGACTACAAGGAGAAGACTAAAAGTAAGTGCACCAAACACTACACTGACACTAACTAACACACAGGCACACAAACCCCCCCCCCCCGATCGCCCCCCCCCCCAGTCACAGTGTCACTGATTGCAGTGATCATTTATTTAGTGATCACTGCATTCAGTGTCAGTTGTAAAAGTAAAAAGTGTCAGGACAGTTAGTGTTAGGTCCGGGGTAGCCCCCTACCACCCCCCAATAAAGATTTAACCCCCTGATTGCCCTTAGAGTTAACCCTTTCACCCCCTTTTGCCAGTGTCACTAAGCGATCATTTTTCTGATCACTGCATTAGTGTCGCTAGTGCCGCTAAGTAGCTAGTTTTTTTTAAGGTTCACCGCCAGGTTTTTATAGCGCTAGGTACCCCGATATACTACCCAATAACGGTTTTAACCCCCTGATTGCCCCTAGTTAACCCTTTCACCCCCTTTTGCCAGTGTCATTAAGCGATCATTTTTCTGATCGCTGCATTAGTGTCGCTAGTGTCGCTAGGTAGCTAGTTTTTTTTTAGGTTCACCGCCAGGTTTTTATAGCGCTAGGTACCCCGATATACTACCCAATAATGGTTTTAACCCCCTGATTGCCCCTAGTTAACCCTTTCACCCCCTTTTGCCAGGGTCACTAAGCGATCATTTTTCTGATCGCTGCATTAGTGTCGCTAGGTAGCTAGTTATTTTTTTAGGTTCACCGCCAGGTTTTTATAGCGCTAGGTACCCCCATATACTACCCAATAATGGTCTTAACCCCCTGACTGCCCCTAGTTAACCCTTTCACCAGCGATCACTGTATAAGTGTCACTGGTGACGCTGGTTAGCCAGTTAGTTATTTAGGTTCCCCGTCAGGTTTTTATATAGCGCCAGGGACCCCCATATACTACCTAATAAAAATTTGAACCCCCTGATTGCCCCTAGTTAACCCTTTCACCAGTGATCACTGTATAAGTGTTACGGGTGACTCTGGTTAGTTAGTTTGCTTTTTATAGCATCAGGGCACCCACCATTTATTACCCAATAAAGGTTTAACCCCCTGATCACCCGGCGGGTGATATCAATTAGGTTTTAGGGTCAGGGTCTGAGTCGCCCCAGGCAGCGCTAGGCTAGTGCCAGTACCGCTAACACCCACGCGCAAAGCATAAACCTCCCGTAGTGGTATAGAATCTGAACAGATCAATATCTGATCTGATCAGATCTATACTAGCGTCCCCAGCAGTTTAGGGTTCCAAAAAAATGCATTGTTAGCGGGATCAGCCCAGATACCTGCTAGCACCTGCATTTTGCTCCTCCGCCCAGCCCACCCAAGTGCAGTATCGATCGATCGCTGTCACTTACAAAACACTAAACACATAACTGCAGCGTTCGCAGAGTCAGGCCTGATCCCTGCGATCGCTAACAGTTTTTTTTGGTAGCGTTTTATATTTAAATCCGGAAGGCAGTGCTTGGTTTTCGGGGTCCGGTACGTGGCTAGGCTCCCAAAAAGTCCCCCACATGTGGTATCCCCGTACTCGAGAGAAGCAGCAGAATTTATTTTGGGGTGTAATTTGACTTATTCCCATAGCATGTGTGAGCAATATATCATTTAGTGACAACTTTGTGCAAAAAAAAAAAAAATTGTAATATTCCTGCAACTTGTGGCAAAATATATTTTGTGGACTCAACTGCCTCTCAGTAAATAGCTTTGGGTGTATACTTTCCAAAATGGGGTCATTTGGGGGGGTTTTGTGTTATTTTGGCATTTTAAGGCCTTCGAAACTGTGATAGGTAGTGAGGAGTGAAATCAAAAATTTGCACCCTTAGAAACCCTGAAGGCAGTGATTGGTTTTCGGGGTGCTGTACGCAGCTAGACTCCCAAAAAGTCCCACATATGTGGTATCCCCATACTCAGGAGAAGCAGCAGAATATATTTTGGGGTGCAATTCCACATATAACTATGGCATGTGTGAGCAATATATCATTTAGTGACAACTTTTTGTAAACTTTTTTTTTTGTGTCATTATTCAATCTTTTGGGACAAAAAAAAAATATTCAATGGGCTCAACATGCCCCTCAGCAATTTCCTTGGGGTGTCTACTTTCCAAAATGGGGTCATTTGGGGGGGGGTTTGTGTTATTTTGGCATTTTATGGCCTTCGAAACTGTGATAGGTAATAAGGAGTGAAATCAAAAATTTGCACCCTTAGAAATCCTGAAGGCAGTGATTGGATTTCGCGGGTGCCGTACGCGGCTAGACTCCCAAAAAGTCCCACATATGTGGTATCCTCGTACTCAGGAGAAGCAGCAGAATATATTTTGGTGTGCAATTCCACATATAACTATGGCATGTGTGAGCAATATATCATTTAGTGACAACTTTTTGTAAACTTTTTTTTTTTTTTTTGTCATTATGCAATCACTTGGGACAAAAAAATAAAATATTCAGTGGGCTCAACATGCCCCTCAGCAATTTCCTTGGGGTGTCTACTTTCCAAAATGGGGTCATTTGGGGGGGGGGGTTTGTACTGCCCTGCCATTTTAGCACCTCAAGAAATGAGATAGGCAGTCATAAATTAAAAGCTGTGTAAATTCTGGAAAATTTACTCTAGTTTGTAGACGCTATAACTTTCGCGGAAACCAATAAATATACGCTTATTGACATTTTTTTTACTAAAGACATGTGGCTGAAAAAATGTTGCCCTAAATGTATGACTAAAATTTAGTTTATTCGATTTTTCTTATAACAAAAAGTAGAAAATATCTTTTTTTCTCAAAATTTTCCATTTATATCGCAAAAAATAAAAATCGCAGAGGCAATAAAATACCATCAAAAGAAAGCTCTATTTGTGGGAAGAAAAGGATGCAAATTTCGTTTGGGTACAACATTGCATGACCGCGCAATTACCAGTTAAAGCAGTGCAGTGCAAAATTGTAAAAAGACCTTTGGTCCTTAGGCTGAAAATTGGTCCGGGGCTAAAGTGGTTAAACCCTGATGCCTAGCTCTATCCCTGGTGCTGAAAGCAGGCTGGCATGCTGTAATCCAAACCTGATCTGAGCTTTCTATATTTCACTACAGATGAAAGACACTTGTTCATGGGTCCAGTAACATGATCGTAGACACTGATTCTGCACTGGTACCTATTTTTATTGTACAGTTGTTTGTTCTAGTCCCCTGCATAGTTTATTAAACAGTTAGTATACCCAAATAATTGCCTAGTTATTGTATATACTGAAATGTATTTCAATTAAAGGCAGCATTTGAGGTGTTGAGTCACAAGCCGACTTCCTATATTTTTGAGGAATTTCAGTAGCATGTTTTTATCATATTATTTTGTAGATTTATTTAGGGCCCATTCTCACCAGTGGGTGCCCAATATGTTTTATATAATGCACGCCTGCTGAGTACATTGTGTAAGGCAGTGTAATGCATTATTACAATGCATTAAAATGTTTAAAAAAAATCCTTTTTTTTTTAACTCTTTTGAAATGTCAAGAAATTATATTTCATTCAGCTCTATACACAGAAGCGTTGTGATGCATACAGCTGAATGAAATGACATTTTGTAATGTGTTACAACGAGTTGCACTACATAAAAATGCAACCCGTCCTACTTTTTTCAGCACATTGGTGTGAACGGAAACAATAAGGCATAAGCTAATTTGCCTTGTCTATGTGTTAGGACTGCGTTGGGCAACACTGCACAACACTGCCCAATGGGGTGAGTGTAAATAAGCCCTTACTAGCCACCCTGGTGTTTTGTGTGTATCCATCTTCCTATTTCACTTCTGTATTATAAAATAAGTGAACTATCCAGCATGGAGAAGGACTCACGTCACCTCTGAAGTGCTAAAAAGATATCAACAATTCATAGGAGATTTTAATATGTCTGCTGAACCACATGCAGGCTCAATGCAAGGGCCCATAGAAAACATTTATTTACTATATGCCATGTTCATAACATTCAGGTGCAGTGTTGAAAAAAAAATGAAAATTGAATATTAAGTTTTCCTTTCCTGATAAGCTCCATGTCAGCCTAATACTGGGTATGCTCTGCCCATACCCCCACCTGCAGGATCTAACTCATAAATTTGACTCCCGCCCTCAGGCCGTTATTTCTTTATAAAGGGCCAATGCCCTATCTATATATGAGAGGGAGATTTCTTCCACAATTCAAGAAGCAATCGCACTGCTCGAAGCTCTGGCCCCCTTGCGTGAACCTTTGGGAACCACAAACAGGCAATATGATGCCCTGAAAGTTGGGGTAGCATGGATATAAAATCTTCAGTGTCTCCCCCACATCCAAAAGATGTTTTGTCCATCTTACAGATTAAGAGTAGGCACACAATTTCTTGTCTTAGATAGAATGTTGAGGCTACTTTGGAATAGAATCCAGCAGCAGAATAACGCTGCCTGCCAGGAAGGACTTAATGTTTGGGGTTCCTTTATATCCTAGGGCCCACAAATCCTTGCTGAAGCTTTGGCTACCAAGAAAGAAGTCTTTAACGACAATTGCCATAGCTACAACTCCATCTTGGATTTTGGAGCAGACAGGTAGTTGAGTACTATTGTGAGGTCCCATAGGTCGCCTAGGAGGCCTTAGCTTTACTACGGCCTTAAGAATTGAAGAGGTCCACTGAGTCCCACTAAGGGCCGATGTGGAAGAGATGTGTCCTTTGAATGTGCTTGAACTCAGGCCCATGTCGAGATCTCTTTTGAAGAAAACTGAGGAAAACTAGAGGACCTGACAAACCTTGCCTTCCTAGAGATACAACTTCTGATGTAGCATATTCCTGGAATTTTGTCAGATTTTGTTGAAGACTTTGTTCATGCTGCCCTTCCATGCTCTCTGAGGGCATCTACCATTCTCTGTGAGCAACCTAAATCCACGAACCTTCACCTCACAAAATCCAGGCCACTAACTTGAGCTTTTTCTGGAGCTGGATGGGGAACTTGTCCTTGTTTCACTGTCTGGCAACTGAAAAATTTTGTACTAGGTGTCTGAGATATAAATAGTTTGATGCATATCCACGGTTGAAGAAAAACCCCTGGAAAGGGTATCTTCTCCACTGAGCCACTCAAAACAAGGACTGGAGAGACCATGGTCCCGATAGTCACCAGGCATGAAGATGCTGACAGGTGAAGAGAGGAACATCAGGACAATTCAGTACCTTACCACCTGTATTTTCTCTAGCAGCATAGAAAGGCATACTTTAAACCATGATTAGTTGGGCTGTTAATCACAGAAGGACTGTGTGGGGGTCAGATGACCCTATTCTTTAATCGCCAACTCAGACATTTATCTTGAGGCAGGAAGCCAGACTGTCCACAATCACATAACCTTGTCGCCAATTTAAGATTCATTTTCTATGAACAAATACAATAAATGGGTTCGTCCTTGAAGGCCACTTCATCTTCTAATGGTAAAGTAATGTGTCTGGTCAAACCCATAAGGGACATACCGACCAAAGTGGGTGACTCCAAATGCTGGACACCTCTCTCTGCACAAAGGCATAATTTTGACATCTGCTGTAAATACTTTTTTTTTGCTCCAGTCTTCGAGGATAAGCCTTAATTCAGTCACCATAGGAAAATTGCAAAGTGGTCTTAGGAGGCACTTGAAAAATACTTCCACTGCTTTCCTTATATCTTGAGGCATCTCACTGGGAAAACTGGATAAAGGTCATCTTCACTTGCATCTTATTCTTTGGAAGAAGGTTGGTTGGCCTGAGAAAGATCTTGAGACCAGTTACTGGCTCTGGAAGGAAAACTGAACCTTGCCAGAACAGATGACTTTTGCACAAGGGGAGTTCAAACAACTCATTTAGAGAGTTTTGACCACATGCTTAATGAATTGTGACAACCCTTTGGTCCTTGTCATCTCCATCACTTACTGCTTGAACAAGGCAGGATTCATGCAGTCATGTTGATCTGTGTCTCTCTCTCTCTCTCTCTCTGGAAGAGTCTGAAGAGGGCTTCTTGCCTAGAAAGCAGGTGGGCACTGTCCCCTACCTTCTTTGATAACGCTGGTCTTTATTTGGGGTCGACATTTGTTTTTCTACAGAAGGCAGGCAAAAAACATTGAGCTTGTCCACGATTAAAGTGGTGGTACACCCAAAAAAATGCATGAATGTGCCTAAAAAGAAAAAAAATTGGAATTTTTTTTACTCACCTGTAAATGGCTGTTGCTAGGGGGTGCCTCGTAGTCTGCCTCCTTCAGTGCCTGGGCTCTTGACGTCACTTCCCCTCAGCGCAGGAAGGGCTCAGGGCAGTGGGTGCCCGGCTGTGGCTTCAGTTACAATGCCGGTGCCGCCGAACTGAGGGGGAGATGAGCGGGGCTTCGATTCCCTGCATCGCTGGACCCTGGGACAGGTAAGTGTCCGATTATTAAAAAAGTCAGCAAGTTAAGGCAAGTGTCCAATCCAGCCATGATCTTGCACTTCCCCATTGAGAGTGATTTACACCTCATATGCTGCCCCGGAAACCAGTAGAGGGGTTCCCTGATAAACAATGCATTTAGCATGTGAACACATGCCAGCAGAACAGGATGAACAGCCCATCATTTATACGAGCTAGGAAGGAGACATTTGCCAATTTCCTGAATCCTGTCCCTTCACAGGGTGAGTGGAAACGACTCCTTTAGAGGGTATTGACCAAATGCTTAATGAATGTGACAATCTGTTAGGTATCGTCGTCATCTTTATCCTTTGTTGCTTGAACTGCTCGGTAACCCCTTTCACATGGTGAGTGGAAACACTCCTTTAGAGTGTATGGCCCACATACAGGGCTTGCCTGCCTAGGCATGAGTGGCACAGGCCCAATTTAGGCAGTGCATGATGCCTGTCATTCCGGAGGGACTCAGTGGCAAGATCCCATAGTTCACTTCCCATACACCTGAAAGAAAAACTCTCACCTGAACGGTGACCCATTAACTTCTTTGCGATGACTGGCTACTAGAATGAGGTAACACTTATGGCTTTGCAGCAAACCAGCAGCAGAAATACTGAGCAAGTCTAAAAAAAAACTCCACATTAGGAAAAAAAATACAACATGTACAATGCTACTCAAGTCATCTGGTAACTTAAGATGACTAAGTGTCAGTACTAGAATCCCTTTAGGACCCAGCACAACTC
The DNA here is from genome assembly GCF_037356315.1 of Lithobates pipiens. Classification (NCBI taxonomy): domain Eukaryota; kingdom Metazoa; phylum Chordata; class Amphibia; order Anura; family Ranidae; genus Lithobates; species Lithobates pipiens. The sequence goes on from NW_027507788.1 coordinate 87,717,109, forward strand.
ACCTGACACAGCCTGTGTCTGGGAAACAACAGTGTTTGGTCAGCTCACGTTTAAATCACCTATATCAGCATTCAGTCAGTGCTCGTGTTAGAGTTCACTTGTGTTTGATCCAGCTGATATTTGCTCTGTGTCTTTCGTGTTTGACCCGGCTTGTTTGACCCTCCGTGCTTGCTTCTGATTTGGTACCGTTTGGATTCTGATCTACCTGTGTATGACCCAGCTTGCCTAGACTACGCTTTGCCTGATTCTACTAGAACCCTCATCTGCAGCAGTGAACCACAAGGTCCAGCAATCATATATCCTCATCTACAGCAGTGAACTACAAGGTCCAGCAATCATCTATCCTCATCTACAGCAGTGAACCACAAGGTCCAGCAACTTGTGCTATGTGCTTTGAACTCTTGTATAATCAGCACACCTGAACTGTTACTTGTTATCTGCTCCTAGCCTGACACTAAGATGTTTAAAAGTTAACCATCTACTTCAAAGTACAGCCCTGCAGACTAAAAAAAGCAGTACAAAAAAAATAAAGAAATAACCCTCTAAGGGTTAACTACTGGTAAGGAAGGCTAAATACTGCAGCTTCCCAGACCAGAGCTCAGACATCACCAAGTGATTTGTTCATCAACACCCAGTCATGCCAGAAGCAGGACAATGAAAAAAAGTTCTGTTCAGGACAGAAACAAGAGGTCGGACTCTAATGCCCTGTACGCACGACCGGTTTTCCCGTCGGAATAAACTCTGAAGGTTTTTCCAACAGAATTCCACTCAAGCTGTCTTGCATACAATCATCCCAAAGTCTGACCATCAAGAACGCGTTAACGTACTACACGTACGACGGGACTAAAAAACGGAAGTTCAATAGCCAGTAGCCAATAGCTTCCATCTCGTACTTGCTTCAGAACATGCGTTGTTTTTGGTCCATTGGAACAGCATACAGACGAGCGGTTTTCCCGATAGGAATTGGTTCAGTCAGAATATTTAGAACATGTTCTATTTCTAGGTCTGTCAGAACTTTCAACGTAAAAAGTCCAATGGGGCATACACACGATCGGAATATACGATGAAAAGCTCCCGTCTGACTTTTGTCTGTCGGACATTCCGTTCATGTATACGTGGCATAACAGATTATGACAATATTCTGCACACAGTATACAGATCACCCAAGGGAATAGTAAATATCACTATTGCACCTTTTAACAAAAGTGGGGTACACCTCAATAACCCAAAGCAAGTGCCTTATACAACTCCAGTATGCTATGGTGCTCAAAAAGGCACCCCAGCTGTCATATGTGGATCCATTCAATCTAGAGAAACATCACTGAATGAAGGAAGATGCAGCATGCATCACAGAGGCAAAAAGGCAATATAATCAGGCAGCATTATATACAAGATAGCTGCAGCCATGGTGTCACCTCTGGGAACAGCCTTTAGCGGGGCATCAATCCCAATACCAGCCATAACACTTACACAAGAAGTCAATTTAAGGGTCCATACAGCGCGGTCGGCACCTAGGGAACAACAGGTGGACGGCCACAAGTTTACTGCAGCCAGGTAAGGGGTGCTTGGTCCTACTAGGTGAGGAGGAAAAGAGAGGAATGCCGGCCTGAGGGCAGGAGTAAAATTTATGAGTTAGGTCCTGCAGGTGGGGGTATGAGCGGAGCATACCCAGTAGTAGGCTGACATAGAGCTATCAGGAAATATAGTGCAACTTACTGCTCCACATATCAGCACAACGCAGCACATCACAAGGCACTGCAATTTATAGAGTTGAAAGATGTTCAGAAAGCTCTACTTTTTTTTTTTTTTTTTTTTACTTTATTGGAAGATTTTGGTCATAATGGTCACCAGGACAAATAGAGACTAAATCTCCCTGACAGGTGTTCTAATATTGCCCACTAAAAAGTTTTGCCTTTAGATATACTGTAGTTTAATAGGGTCTCCAATATAGGGGTCTGCAAACTTTTCAGTACGAGGGCCGCATTGTTTATTTGACAAATATTCGCGGTCCGAAAAAAAAAATCAGTAATTTATTAATTAATAAAATTAAAATGAATGAATACCTTTTACGTGTATCTTTTTTTGTAATTGGCGTGATATGGTGCCTTGATAAATTTGTGTCCTTAGCAGGGTCCCCCGTTCATTTGTGTCCCATCAGATTCTCCCTGTCCATCTGTGTCCCCATAGTTGTCTCCCTGTCCATTTGTGTCCTCATCAGAGTTTCCCTGTCCACTTGTGTCCCCAGTAAGATCTCTCTGTCCATTTGTGCCCCTCAGCAGAGTGCCCCTGTCCTCTAGTGCCCCCAGCAGAGTGTCTCTGCCCATTTGTGTCTCCAGTAGAGTCTCCCTGTTCTTTTCATGTCCCTAACAGAGTCTCTCTGGCCATTTGTGTCCCCAACAGAGTATCATTGACCACCTATGTCCCCAGCAGAGTGTCTCTGTCCACTTGTGTCCCCAGCAGAGTCTGTCTACTTGTGTCCCCAGCAGAGTCTCCTTGTCCACTTGTGTCCCCAGCACAGTTTCCATGTCCACTTGTGTCCCTGTCCACTTGTGTCCCCATCATATTCTTCCTGTCCATCTGTGTCCCCATCAGATTCTTCCTGTCCATTTGTGTCCCCAGCAGAGAATTCCTGTCCTTTTGTGTCACCAGCAGAGTCTCCCTGTCCACCTAGGTTCCCAGCAGAGTCTCTCTATCCATCCGTGGCCCCATCAGACACAATGTCCCCAGCAGAGTGTCCCTGTTCATTTATATCCCCAGCAGAGTGTCCCTGACCATTTGTGTCCCCAGGATAGTCTTCTTGTCCACTTGTGTCTCCAGCAGAGTGTCCCTGTTCATTTGTTTCCCCAGCAGAGTGTCCCTGTTCATGCGTGTCCTCAACAGAGTCTTCTTGTCCACTTGTGTCCTCATAAGTGTCTCCCTTTCCATTTGTGTCCCCATAAAAGTCAGCAGGGTGTCTCTGTGCATTTGTGTCCCTGGCAGAGTGTCTATGTCCACTCATGCCCCTCACCAGAGTCTCTCTGTTTATTTGTTTCCCCAGCACAGTGTCCCCATATACTTCAGTGGCGGCTGTTGGTCAACATTTTTGGGGGGCATGATCCTAGCACAGGGTCCCTCTGTCAGGGACCATGAGCCAGGCAGAGACAGAAATCGCAGTTAAAATCACACCTTTAATGTAATACTAAAAATAATACAGATCAGGAGCATAGTCAAAAACACTAGTCAGGGTTAGAAATAAACATGTGCACTGACAAAAAAGTTGTTTGTTTTTGTTTTCGTTTAATTCATTTTTTTGCTTTTTTTGGAAATTTGGAATACGGAAATTCAGATTTTCGAAAATTCCAAATGATCAAATTTTCAGATTTAGACATTTTCAAATTTTCGAATTTCCGATTTTCGAATTTCGAATTTTTGGATTTTTGAATTTTCAAATTCCGCAATTTCCAATTTTTAAAATTTCAGATTTTTCAGATTTCCAAATTTCCGAATTTTGAATTTTGTCGAATTCCGAATTTCCAATTTTTTAAAATCTGAAAAAAAAGAAAATCAGTTAAATTCAAAATAATAGCTAACTAATAATACAGTCATGGCCGAAATTGTTGGCACCCCAGAAATTTTTCCAGAAAATCAAGTATTTCTCACAGAAAAGTATTGCAGTAACACATGTTTTGTTATACACATGTTTATTCCCTTTGTGTGTATTGGAACAAAACCAAAAAAGGGAGGAAAAAACCTAATTGGACTAAATAGGCAGGTCAAAATTCTTGGCACCCTTAAATTAATATTTGGTTGCACACCCTTTGGAAAAAATAACTGAAATCAGTCGCTTCCTATAACCATCAATAAGCTTCTTACACCTCTCACCCAGAATTTTGGACCATTCTTCCCTTGTAAACTGCTCTAGGTCTCTCTTATTGGAAGGGTGCCTTTTCCCAACAGCAATTTTAAAATCTCTCCACAGGTGTTCAATGGGATTTAGATCTGGACTCGTTGCTGGCCACTTTAGAACTCTCCAGTGCTTTGTTGCCATCCATTTCTAGGTGCTTTTTGATGTATGTTTGACCCCAAGGACTTTCACACCCGAGCGGTGCGCTGGCAGGGCGTCAGAAAAAGTCCTGCCAGCAGCTTCTTTGGAGCGCATTAGGAGAGGTGAACTCACCACTCCTAAAGCGCCCCTGCCCATTGAAATCAATGGCCAATGCCACCAAACCCCCCGCAAAGCACTGCTGTAACAGCGCTTTGTGGGCAGTTTTGACCCTTCTGAACCCATTTTACCATAGTTTTTGCGGTGCTATTCGGCTGCTAGCGGGTGCTTTTAACCCCCGCTAGCGGGAGAATAACGGCGCAAAAACTACGGTAAAACGCCGCTAAAATATCGGCGTTTTACCATCAATGCCCAGGGTGACTCAGTGTGAAAGGGCTCTTATTCAGCATACAGCATGTCTCCTGCTACGGTGTTACTTGTTCCTTACAAATTGGTATGGAACTTTGAATTACCTCCTCTATTGTTCCCAATATCATCCATGTGTATTTTCTGTAAAAATTAGTCAGTACTTGTGTGCAGTTTTGTAATCCAGTAATTTCCCTTTTCACAGATAATGTGCCATTTTTAAAAAGACAATCCAAACCTATTGCACTTTATAAACATGCTTGCCCGGAAAGGCTTGATCCATGAAGAATACTTGATAACTAGGCTTGCAGAAGATAAGGATGCCCAACCCCAATACAGAAGCAAGACCAGAAAAGCCCGCTTTGTGGCTAAGAATGGTGCCTGCAATGTGGCTCATAAGAATATCCGTGAACAGGGACGTTTCCTCCAGGATATCTTCACCACCATGGTAGACCTCAGGTGGCAGCATAGCCTGCTAATCTTCACAATGACATTTATATGCAGCTGGATGCTATTTGCTATGGCCTGGTGGCTTATTGCCTTTGCCCATGGAGATCTTGATCCCAAACGCAACAGTTACACACCTTGTGTCACTAACATTCAGTCTTTTACTTCAGCCTTTCTTTTTTCAATTGAGGTTCAGGTAACCATTGGCTTTGGAGGTCGTATGGTTACAGAACAATGCCCCTTGGCTATAACAATTCTCATCATTCAAAATATATCTGGCTTGATCATCAACGCAGTCATGTTGGGATGTATTTTTATGAAGACAGCTCAGGCTAACCGTAGGGCTGAGACTTTAATATTTAGTAAACATGCTGTCATAGCCTGTCGGGATGGCAAGTACCGTTTCATGTTCAGAGTAGGTGACCTACGAAAGAGTATGATCATTAGTGCTTCAATCAAGATCCAGGTGGTCAAGAAGACCACAACCACTGAAGGTGAGGTCATCCCGATCTCTCAGGTAGACATTCAAGTAGAAAACCCTGTTGGAACAAATTCTATTTTCTTAGTTTCACCACTTATAATAAGCCACACAATTGATGAAAAGAGTCCTTTATACAACTTCTCAGCTTATGACCTTTGCCAACAGGATTTAGAAGTGGTAGCCTTACTGGAAGGAGTAGTAGAAACAACAGGTATAACTACCCAGGCCAGAACGTCTTACTTGCCTGAAGAAATTATTTGGGGTCATCGTTTTGTCCCCATTGTTACAGAAGAAGAGGGAAGATACTCCGTTGATTACTCTAAATTTGGAAACACAGTTAAAGTGCATGGACCCCTATGCAGTGCGAAAGACCTGATGGAAGGCAGAAACCAACCAATTTCTAGGGGTGGTCACCCTTCTAGAATGATGAAGAGAAGAAAAGTAGAAAGTCATGAACCTTCTATTTCTGAAAAGAAAATGTCCAGAGATACCTCATGTCATGATTCTTTTTCTGATTCTTAATGTATGTGTTTTTTTACGGTAGAGAAAAAAACATTTTTCTCATTATTTGGAATCTCCCCAGGGGTCCTACAAGAAGTTGAAACAGCTTATTTGTTCTCTGCATCAAATTTATAAGACAACGCATCAATATACTAGACTCATTGACAACAGCTAATGCTACAAATTTTGTACATATCGGGGCTTTTGTATCTCATTTTGTGAATGGAATGTGCCTGTTGCAAATTAGTTTGTTAAAAGGTGACCCCAGGCAAGTATAAAACATAATTTAATGCAGTTATATATTCCTTAAAAAGAATGAAATGTATTTTTACATACCGCTAGCATGAGTACCTTATTCTGTCTTGCTATTTTCCTATTGTTATCCCCTGCACAGCCGTACTCAAACCATCAGAGGGAGAGACAGCACTAGTAGCCAATCAGACTGTGCTGCATGTACATGTGCTGACAGGAAAGATGCTGACAAAAGGACAGGACAGAGTTCATGACTTTTTCTGCTCAATCTTTGCTCTCCATTGACCTTTACTGTCAAAATGATGAAGGCAGGGTTTTGACACCACTGAATTCCTTAATTATAACTGAGAAAGTGGAGTCACCCCCTTGTTGGCCTTTGGCAGAGATGTATGAATCACATAAGTGACTTCTCAGGATTCCAAATTATTTACAGTTCACAGTTTATATATGTGTATTTCAACTGGGTACTTAGAGGTTTGCCTGGAGTACAGCTTTAATTAATTTTGTGTCCCACACTATCAACATGATAGCTGTTGGATGGTATTGGTAATATAGGCAACATGGACATTCTAGTTTTTTAAAGTTTAGATACTTTAGTTCCTTCTTGCATGGTTGCTGGTTCAGTTCCCACCGACCCTGATACTTCATTGCCCTGCTACACAATGGGTGTAGTCATCATAATATACGAAAGTAAACAATCAGAAGGAAGGGACTCTCTCATAATTGTCGCTGTAGATTCACTGAACATATGAGTACAGAGATCTCACCGTTGGAGATGTAAAAAAAGATAATGAAACTCATTAACAGCCATTTAGAAGGAACCAAGTGCTAGCTTCCCGATATGCATTGCCTTTGCTCTAACATTAAAGCTTAATTCCACGAATTCAGCAACTTTCGAAAAAGTGCAGGTATACTACCAGTTAAGTCCGGTTAGAGGCATGTCACCTCCGGACTTATCGCTATTTATTACTTATATGCGACAGGTTTATTTCACTCCTGGAGGATATACTCTGGCTGTGAAAGAAGAGAAGCACACAGCCCACCCCTCCCATCTGCTGCCCATTCACAGAAGCCTTTGTATTTTGTGAATGAAAGCGCTGTGCAAAATGTTGGCTCTATATAAACCTGTATAATAATAATAATGAATGGCCAGAAGGAGGAAAGGAGCCAGCATAGCAGTTCCAGTGACTCTGTTCTTAAAGGAACTGAGACCACAGTAAGCAGCGTAGGAGCTCTGGAAGTTATCCTCCACAATAATCCTGCCAGATGTGAATAAAAGAGATAAGTCCACCAGGCAGCAGGCAGCTAGTTAAACTTAACTTATGGTATGTCTGCAGTTTTTGCAAAGTAGCTGGAAGTCAACTTTAAAGCTGTTCTCCAGGTACAACTGTTCCCCTACCCAACTAACTAACTGCTATGCTATTAAAAAAAAAAGAAAAAGAAAAGAAAAAAGGACACCATCTTTTCTAAGACTCTTTCTACAATGAAAAGTGTTTTTTTTTAGATGTGCACATTGTATGTGTGTGAATCTTCTCATTGGTTGTCCAGTGATTAGGTCCTCTCAAGCTTCAGAACTGCAGCAGCTTGGTGACATCACAACAAAGTGACTGTTCGTTAATGATTCACCGGTCAACTGTAAAAAGAAGGCACCAGCCAGAACACATGGTGGTGTTAGGTTAAAGGATAACAAACATGTTATACTTACCTCCACTGTGCAGCTCATTTTGCACAGGGTGGCCCCGAACCTGCTCTTGTGGGTTCCCTCGGCGGCTGTCTCGGCTCCCTCCTGCAAGGACTCCACAACTTCATGCGAGCTCCCTCGGATAGTGTGGAGTGCTTGCGGGCGCGCTCCCGTGATACCGCAAGTGGCTGTTGCCGCTCACTGTATCACTCGGCCCCTGCTCCCTGGCGTGGCGCGTCATTGGATGTGATTGACAGCAGCGCAAGCCAATAGCTGCCCTGCTTTCAATCCATCCACTCTAGCCAATCAGCAGCCAGGCTGAGCGGTGAAGAGGACGTCGGGGGCAAGTGCGGGACTTTCGAGGGGTCGGGTAAGTAAAACGGGGGGGCTGGGGGCGCTGGCATTGTCAGATGCTTTTTCACCTTAATGCATAGAATGCATTAAGGTGAAAAAACTTACCTTTACAACCCCTTTAATTCAAATGAGGTGTTTTTACATTTTTTTAAATGTGTTCTGGGCCTGAAACCAAAGATAACCAGTGAACTGGTATTTTATTATTTTTAGAAAGAGCTGTACAATATGGCTCTTTATGAAGGGAATGTATACCAAATTGTCAATTTGATTCTAAAATAAATGCATAAATAGATATGTGTTAAGAGTTTTTAATATTTAATTAAACTGTATTTTTAAATACAAACATGTATACAAGATATTTACAGATATTTAAAGAGTAATCCCTCTTTAATTTGAAAAAATGACTATAGAAGACTAAAAAAATAATACCCAAAACATGAGCATGTAGACAGTAATTTTAAGTTGCAATTAACACTCAAATAAAAAAGCAAATATTTTATTCATACAGATAAAAATAGCATATAGAGCAGGGGTGTCCAACCTTTTGATTTTCCTGTTTCACATTGGAAGAAGAGGAATTGTCTTGGTAATATTTTTTATTATAAAAGTAAAAGGGGGCAACATAAAACTAGTGCAATATTGGACACTGTTTTTTGATAAACTACTGCAGGGATATGCAATTAGTGGACCTCCAGCTGTTGCATAACTACAAGTTCCATGAGACATAGCAAGACTCTGAGAGCCACAAGCATGACTGCCAGAGGCAGAGGCATGATGGGACTTGTAGTTTTGCAACAGCTGGAGGTCCGCTAATTGTATATCCCTGAACTACTGCATCAATATTTGGTTCGATGGATGTATTAGCAATGAATTCTCAAGGTGTTCATCAGATATTTTGGTACTAATTTTGCCCTTCATGTGCTACATCATTGAAAATAGTTGCTCACAAATATTGGTGCTGCTGAAAACTGATGACATTGGTGTTGTGAAGAGTGGGATAGTTTTCTTTGGGGAGATAAAACTTATAAAGGCCCAGTAAAAGGTCTGACAAGTTTTTCTTCTAAGTGTGAACATAGTTTTACCAAAAATTCCCCCCCAAAAATCAACATTTTTAAGTAAGTTTGTGGTGGGCTGCATGTGGCCCGTGGGCCACAGATTGGACACCCCGGATATAAAATATCCATTAAAAAGCAATAGATACAGCACATGTACAAGTTAAAGGGGTTGTAAAGGTAAATGTTTTTTCACCTTAATGCATTCTATGCATTAAGGTGAAAAAACATCTCACACTGCCGGCGCCCCCAGTCCCCCCGTTTTACTTACCTGACCCCTCGAAAATCCCGCGCTCGCCCCCGCCGTCCTCTTCGCCGCTCAGCCTGGCCGCTGATTGGCTGGAGTGGATGGATTGAAAGCAGCGCAGCCATTGGCTCGCGCTGCTGTCAATCACATCCAATGACGCAGCGCGCCGGGGGGCGGTGCCTTGTGATACAGCGAGCGGCTATAGCCGCCGGCTGTATCACGGGAGCGCGCCCGCAGTGCTTCTCACCAATGCGAGGGAGCTCGCATTAACGTGAGAAGCACCTGCGGGAGGAAGCTGAGACAGCCGCCGAGGGACCCCAGAAGAGCAGGTTCGGGGCCACTCTGTGCAAAACGAGCTGCACAGTGGAGGTAAGTATGACATGTTTGTTATTTTAAAAAAATAAAAATTTTTACTTTACAACCCCTTTAAACTTGTGATATAATCTTACACATATCCCCATATACGTACAGGTATCCTATTATCACCACTATTCTGTTGCACTGCCAGATATTCATACTCTTCTAAAATGATAGTAAATATACTGTTTTGTCCATTAGCCATAATATATAGCGGGAAAAAGAATATCTTCGTGACATGTTTTACACAATTATGCTTGCTTGGGAGAGATGGGATGAATATAGAAGTAATAGACTAGAGGCCTGAAAGAAGAAATGCTTTAGTCGTAAGATAAAACAAAATCCTCCCCTGGGAGGAGAAGTAGGGGTCATATGGGATATATAATCATTGCAATCTAGGAACACCTTACACATCGTCATGCGCAAAAAAGAAAATCATTTATAAGTCAATTAATTATTTCTGGATACTCACATCTAGAGAACAATCGTGGCCTGGATGCCAGACTGGGGAGAACCATTCCCCACAGCTGTAACCAAAGCCAAAACTTTTGTATTAATAAAAGATAACTTTTAAGCTTTCTACAGCCAAATTTGATTTTAAAAGTCAAAATATTCAAACATAGCTTCCTTTTGTGCAAATTGGTATACTTTTGGAGTATACTACTCTCCCATATTTAAGCACTGGGATTGATAATGTATAGCAGACAGACCTTACCCTGAGCACTCAAGAAGTTAGATGTGTGAGCTTCAATACTTACATTACAAAGAAATGTGCTAGAACATTTAGTAAAATACTTGGAATGTATATGTAGCTGACCAAGGAAGGATTTTTCTTCCCTTCAACAAAGACAGAGATTTACTTTGAAGCTGAACCCACAGCAGATATTAAAGACACAAATGAATTTAGTTCGGTAAACATTAACACATCCCTTATTTTTTGTAAGGGTAAGCTCACCTTTTCATGAAAATTTTAAAAATGAACTAATTCCAAATATCCTGCCTACCCCTCCAGACCCAGCTGCACATAGTGACCTGATGCCTTATCTTGCCAGTGTAGTGGTCCATATACAGTACCATACCACCATACAATGCAATACACAGCCCCAGAGAGTGTAGCCATCATGATGCTCAAAATAGCAAATTCTCTTTGGTCAGCGAGACCAAATAAACACGGTGATCAATGAGAAGCTCTTCTGTCTTTTTGGCATCTTACGGAAAGAAGAAGCCTTAGCCCTTGTACACATGGTCGGACATTCCGACAACAAAATCCGTCGTATTTTGTCCGAAACTGGTGTTGCATACACGCGGTCGGACAACGTTATCGGAAAATCCGATCGTTTGTAATGTGATGACGTTATTTCCTTACGACGGGACTACGTTCAGGCTATTGGTGTAGGAATTTGATCTGCGCATGCGTGGAACTTTGTCCGATCGGAATTCTCTACAAACGATCGGACAAAGTCCGATCGGATCGTGTTGTCAGAAAATTTTATAGCCCAGCTCTAAAACTTGTCGGTCGGATATTCCGACGGAAACAGTCCGATGGAGCCAGATCGGATTATCCGACAACACGGTCCGATCGGACATTTTCTGTCGGAATGTCCGACCGTGTCTACAAGGGCTTAGATGTGTTTCTCATTGGCTGCGCTAACAAATGAGCACTAGACATTGTGTGCTTTATGATGGATACTCACTCTGGGGTTGTAAGCTTGAGGGCCAGTTCACACTAGGAATCACATGCAGTTTAGTGGGCTCAAATCACACCGTACCACTCCAAAAGTAGAGCATGCACTACTTTTGGAAAAGCACTGCAATTGGATTGCATGATACTTCTGTACCATGCAACCAGGTGCAGGCAAGTGTACTGTGTTTTCAAACTATGTTTGGGGTTTTCGTTAACCCAACATTGACACCCAATGCAGATCACCACTACAGTGCATTTTAAAAGCAGTGTGGGAAACACGCATGCAACGTGGGTTTCCAGAACCATCTGGTGTGAATGGGGCCTAAATGCCAACAGTATAAACAACATAGAGGTCAATTCACTAAGCCAGGGATATGCAATTAGCGGAACTCCAGCTGTTTCAGAACTGCAAGTCCCATGAGGCATAGCAAGACTGACAGCCACAAGCATGACACCCAGAGGCAGAGGACTGATGGGACTTGTAGTTTTTCAACAGCTGGAGGTCCGCTAATTGCATATCCTGCACTAAGCGATAAATACTGCATGCATTTTTGGGTTAAAATAACTCATGCAGAACGTATCTCAAAAGTAGTCAATTCACTAAAAAACTTGGTATTTACCAAATGCGTAAAATATTTATGTTTTGCGATATATATGACTTAAATTTAGCAATATTCTAATCGCTGTTTTTTTTCACAATTTTTTTTACACTGCACCAGAAAATGATAGTTCTGTAAATAATGCACACAAATATTAGAAACTGTGAAAACTTTCTAGCATACTTTCATTCACAGAATGATCTCCCTCTGGTGACATGTTACAATTTATTTTCATTCCTGAGCTCAGGGCAGAACATTTCCACACTGATACATTGTACACCTTTAACCTACTGGCCAGTCCATAGTTCCCCTCATTGTTACCGTGTTTCCCCGAAAGTAAGACAGTGTCTTACTTTCTTTTTATCCCCAAAAGCCCCACTATGTCTTACTTTCGGGGTATGTCTTATATTGGAAAAAAATTGTCGAATTTTTTGTTTTAACCATAAAATTAACATTTATTAACAACCTGAACAGTATTGTATTCACCACAAAACAGTTCTATAAAAGGAAGTGCCAAGAATGTCTTGTTACAACATTGCATAACATGTAAAACAATGAAAAATGGTAAGAACGAACAGTGGAATACTGGAAGATAAAACAGATTTATGTGTGATACAGTACCACCTGCTGTATTTAATCCAGTGTGACACCTGCTGATACCCACTGGGTTACATACAGCAGATGATACCCCAGTATGCCAGTGTGTATGTTTTACTGATGTATGATTAATACTGTGTGCATTACCGTATTTTAAGCAGGAGGCGGCAGTGACAAGTGCAGGGGACGGCGCGGTGACGTATGGAGAGGGGGACGGCTCAGGCGTTGGTAGGAGGCGGCGCTCATTAAGATCAGAGGGAAATGGCAGACGTGGCGACGTATGGAGAGGGGGACGGTGCGGACGTGGGCAGGAGGCGGCGCGCAGCTAGATGAGAGGGAGGCGGCAATACCCCCGTGTTTCCCCGAAAGTAAGACATATGTCTTACTTTCGGGGTACGGCTTATATTAGCCGACCCCTCTGAAACTCCCGATACGTCTTACAATCGGGGGTGTCTTACTATCGGGGAAACAGGGTATTTTGTACATTGCTAAAATACTGATTGCCAAGTGATAAATAAGGAATGTGCATGTTCTTTAGTGAATTGACTTTAACCACTTAACCTCCAGAGGTTTTTCCCCCGTTCATGACCAGACCAGTTTTTTGCAATATGGCACTACGTTACTTTTTTAAAATTTTATTTACATTTTTATCAAAGTTTTTTACAATTATACAACAAACCAACATTACACCAAGACAACGAAACAAGAAAGAACGCTACAAGGTATACATTCTAAATCCCAGTCTCATGTCTCAAAACCTCCAAAGTATCAACATAGAGAACGAAAAAATATATTAGCTTTTAAGAAGAAAGAAATATATATATTTATAAAAAGACCCCACCAACCCCCATGTACAGTTTAGATTGTTGTATCCAGCAGGTATTTACATGTCCACTGCCATGTTGATAATTTTATAATATTCCACAGGGGACCAAAAGAAATGGAGCCAGTCCTGGGCCCGATAACCACGTTCCCCACAGCTTAACTAATTTATCCATAACTCTATTGCGATAAACCCATTGTTCTATTAAAATTGAATCATTTACTTGAAAGCACCATTCCTCAAATAATGGTAAACTGGGAGACAACCGTTTTATAGCAATTTACTTGCGAGCTATAAATAATAATCTACCAATTGGTATTAGAGTCTCCTTTGAGAATAGCTCTTCATTAAGATAACCCAGTAAGCATGTCTTAGGGTCCAGTTTAATATGGGTAGAGTAGGCTCCATTAATTGTGGTCACCACCTCTCGCCAGTATCTGATCAGTTTGGGGCACTTCCACAACATATGAAGCAGGTCAGCCTGAGATTGCTTACACTGTGGGCAATCCAGGGTTTCCTTCCACCTCCACTTATATAGCTTTACTGAACTTCTATATGACCTATATATAATAAGCAATTGGGATAGGCATTGTGCAGATAAGGATACAAATGGGACCCTCTTAAAAATATTTTGCCAGTCCTCCTCTTGTAACAGATCAGCTGCGGAGCTGATCTGTGTCTTACTGGTTGCATATGTTTTTTATTTTTTTGCTGCTGTAGATCTGTTGGCATCTATAGTTACACAAGCTTGTGCTTTGCTCTTACTGCACTGACTTGCAGCTATGGGTGTGGCCAGCTTCACCTGATGGTTTCATCTGTAAAATTTTTTTTTTTAAAGTCAGCAGCAAAAAAAAAAGTAGCTGCTGACTTTTAATAAGGATACTTACCTCTCCAGGGCACCCGCGATGTCGGCCGCCGAGGCCGACATGTCCCTCGGCTCTCGGGTCCCAGTGCCGCCATTCGTACTAAGGGAAACAGGCAGTGGAGCCATGCAGCTTCACTGCCCGTTTCCTACTGCGCATGCGCGAGTCGCGCGGCGCTTTGTGAATGGGACCCGCTGTGTTAGGGAACACACAGTTCCTAGAACACAGCGCACCCCATTACCCAGAAGACCGAAGTTCACAGAGGAGCAGGAAGAAGGCAGATTAGGAAGACTGCCTAGCAACAGCGATTTGTGACCAGGTAAACTTTTTTTTTTTTTTTCTTTTTTTTTATAATATTAATGCTCTTTTTTTTTTTCAGGGTGGCCCTCCACTTTAATATACCTTCCTTCCTGCTACTTCCTGTGACTTCTTGTCCAGCCTTCCATGTGTATCCCTATTTAAATTCCACTTAGACCAGTTTCTGGTTGCTTGAGCAACACTTGTTCCTGTGCCCCTTCTGTGCAACCTTTCCTAACCTGACTTCATGTAGACTCGGCTAGTCTCCTGATTACTGACACCCCTTCATATTTCATTATATATCTAATTTCCTGCCATACTTTATTCATAAGCACCAGTGTTGGGCAATAATTGGCATATGCAAAAGTTCCTGATTCTAACTGGGCCATCAGATTATAACAAGATTATAACAAGAACAATGGCTCAAAAGCACAGCCTGTATGGGATCTCTCCAATTTATCACCCCCCACCCAGCGAAATGCTAAAGTTGGGAAGCTATAAAGTAATGTTTTGGCTGTGGCACCGCTAATCCTTCCCCCCTTCCTTAGCATGCTGAAAGGTATAGAGATTAATCTTGGGGCTTTTTCCTTTCCATAATAACTTGTGAAATAAAGAGTCTATCTTTTTAAAACCTTTTAAGAGGAATCGATGTAGGTGAGTTATGTAGAATATATAATAATCAAGGGGCCCAAATCATTTTTATAGGATTTGCTTGGCCCACCACTGATAAAGGTAGCTTAGTCCAATCTAGACTTTTTTAGCCCCATACACACTATCAGATTTTCTGCAGATTTTTTCCTTCAGGTTTACCAAAACCATATAATATGAGATCAAACCTTAGGAGTTCCAATTTGTATGCTATCAGACAGGCCCTTGCACTACATGGTTTTGGTAAAACGGAAGGAAAGAATCAGCAGAAAATCTGATAGTGTGTATGGGGCTTTAGTTTGAATTTATCAAGAATGGGAGTCAAATTATATTGTAAATAGTCTTCCGTCCTTGGATGTATCCATATTCCCAAGTATTTAAAGGATGACACAAATTTAATTTGCTGAGCCTCTCTTGGTACAGACAAGTTAGAATCATCTAAAGGAAATAGGACAGATTTGTCCTAGTTAATGAGAAAGTCCTAAAATGAGCCAAAGTTTTTTTTATAAGCGTCATTAAGGAGATTAAAGAATTGTCCGTATCTCCAAGAAACAGCAAGGCGTCGTCCGCGTATAGGGAGATTTTTCATTACTTACTCCTCTAATAAAACCACAGATAGCCTCAGACTGCTGAACAGCTTCAGCTAGCAGGTCGACAGCCAATGCAAACAGCAATGGGGACAGGGGACACCCCTGCCGAGTGCCCCTTGATAATGGGAAAAATTCTGACACTAAACCATTTATTTACATACAGGCCCTTGGGACACAATATAATAGCTTGACCCAGTGTATAAATATATCTCCCAGCCAAACCTGTCCAGAACTTCCTACAAGTATGTCCACTCAATGCTGTTGAATGGTTTTGTAGAGTTGAGTGACAAGATGGCTCTCTTTCCCGAGTTATCTGATGAAAACTGCATATTTAGAAAAAGTCTCCTCAAATTAATCGCTGAAGACCTAGTACTGCGTTACTTTAACTGACAATTGCACAATCGTGTCCTTTCCCATAAATAGAGCTTTCTTTTAATGGTATTTCGTTTTATTTTATGCGCTATAAACAAAAAAAGATCAAAAATTTTGAAGAAAATTATTATTATTAACCTTTTTTGCTATAAAACATATCCAATAAAAACATTTGTTCATAACTATATATGGGAAGGCCAGTATGGTGGCCTGAAATTATGGGAGGAGCCTGGGGGTATTTAAGCAGACCACCCATACTGGTCTTTGTCAGTTCCAGTGCACGGTGTTATGTCACCAGCCCGACTCTGCCAGCTCACTGCGTGTTCGTGAGTCTGTGTTTTAAAATTCCAGGGTGTTGCAGTTCTCCATTCATAGGTTTTCGTCGATCTTTCCATGCTGGCTGTCGCAGGTAGGATTCGTTATTACCCTTCCTACAAACGAACCGCCCTAAAGTGTTTTCACCACCACTTTGTAGAAATGTTACCATATTATTCACATGTATTCGTACCTAGTAGGTTTTTCAAGAGCCGCTACCACCCATTTGTAAAGATTGTGTACCTCATTCACGTCTAATCACATCTGAGATGTAACGACTCGTGTCAGCCCACTGTTCAGGACCATTCGTATCAAGCCGCCTCGGCGGCACAAACTATACGAATTCACAAAACTCACTCACAGCCACTTCCCAATCAAGTTGCATTGGCGGCGTATGTCCCAAATCCTCTGCCCTACATACCACACCATTCACTGACCCTACAGCCCGATCCAAATCTAGTGGCATCAGCGGCACAATGATTCGGATCCTTGGCCCAGCAAACCCCACCATTACTCACGCTACAGCCCAATCCAAATCTAGTTGCATCAGTGACACATCAATTCGGATCCTCGGTTCTACAAACTTCACCATTACTCAGACCCCAGCCCAATCCCAATCTAGTCGTATCTGCGGTACAAACGTAGTGGCTGATCGATTCAGATCCTTGGCTCTACACACCACACCCCTCACACTCTCTTTAGCCTGATTTGAATCTAGTCGCATCAGCGTGACATTGCGGCGGCACAACGATTCGGATCCTCGGTTTTACATTACTCTTATCATGCATAAACAAACATACACATCTCACTCCATCTATTTGTACGTTGTTGAGGTCGGTCATTCCTACATGCTCAAATTCTGCTATCTTTGTTTTCGTCTTCCTGATAAGGTTGCTTACTTGCAATCGTTGCAAGCATCTCTGCAAGTGGCAGTAGAGTTCCATTTGGTTTATCCTGCACCAGGCTTGGACGGTATTCTCTCTGCCACCAACGAGTCAGCCCTATTGTACTTGTCAAGTGCAAGTTTTCCAATAAACTTTGTTTAGTGTATGATTAGTCCGCACCCCATTGTTCACACATCCCAAGTTTGAACTCTCTAATACTTTCAGACGAATTTTCCCTTAAGTACTCGTCAGTCGACCCAGCTATTCAAGCTATCATTTGCATAGGAGCAGGCGCCTTCAAGTTACTGCCCATTGAGCCATACCTCACCTATTAATATTAACCTCTTAACCGGTTCTCGACCGGCGCACACCGATGTACAGTACATCGACAGAATGGTACGGGCAGTCTATAGGTACATCCGATTTTTAATGCCGCCCCTGCCATCGCAAGCGCGCCGCCGGCGCTGCACTCGCCTGCCGGTCGGGACCCCCGTGAGTCTGTTCGCGGGTCTCATGGACTCAATCACCGCGGGCATACCCGCGATCGTCTCACGGGGTGGCTGAATGGAGAAATGCCATTGTAAACAGCATTTCCCCGTTCTGCCTAGCAACTAGTGACGCTGATCTCTGCTTCATGTGATTGGAGCAGAGATCAGTGTTCACTAAATGAAAGCCCAGCCCCCCACAGTTAGTAACACACCCCTAGGAACACTTAACCCCTACACTGCCACCCACTGGTTAACCCCTTCACTGCCAGTGTCATTTACACAGGAATCACTGCATTTATATAGCAGTGATTGCTGTATAAATGACAATGGTCCCAAAAATGTGTCAAAAATATCCGATGTGTCTGCCATAATGTCGCAGTCACAATAAAAATCGCTGATCACCGCCATTACTAGTAAAAAAAATTATTAATAAAAATGCCATAAAACTAACCCCTATTTTGTAAACGCTATAACTTTTGCGCAAACCAATCAATAATCGCTTATTGCGATTTTTTTTTACCATAAATATGTAGAAAGATACGCATCGGCCTAAACTGAGGGGAAAAAAATTTATATATATTTTTGGGGGATATTTATTATAACAAAAAGTGAAAAGTAATGAGTTTTTTTCAAAATTGTCGCTCTATTTTTGTCTATAGCGCAAAAAATAAAAACTGCAAAGGTGATCAAATACCACCAAAAGAAAGCTCTATTTGAAGAAAAAAGATTTTTATATATATTTTTGGGGGATATTTATTATAACAAAAAGTGAAAAATAATGAGTTTTTTTCAAAATTGTCGCTCTATTTTTGTTTATAGCGCAAAAAATAAAAACTGCAAAGGTGATCAAATACCACCAAAAGAAAGCTCTATTTGTGGGAAAAAAAGGACGTCAATTTTGTTTGGGAGCCACGTCGCATGACCGCGCAATTGTCAGTTAAAGCGACGCAGTGGCGAATCGCAAAAAGTGGTCTGGTCTTTGACCAGCAAAATGGTCCGGGGCTGAAGTGGTTAATGTGCCCATAGCAGAAAAGAATGTGGAGGGCCCGGCACAGTCCATTACCTTCTTGGGTGTCACACACGACACACGCTCCATGCAGGCCAGCCTGCCTCTCGACAGGTTGACCCGCATCAGGTCGGTCGTTCACACCTTTACCCTTACTCGAGGGTGCACCAAGAGACAGCTACAATCTTTGCTTAGCATGCTTAACTTCGCCATGAGGATCATCCCTCAGGGGCGGTCCTTCGTCTCTTAGTTTTCCTCTTGCAGGAGCAAGATCCCGACCAAATTCTGAAACTAGACACGGCAGCAATAGTGGATTTGTCAACGTGGGACGAATTTCTCACAAACTGGAATGGCATATCAATGTTCATTCCTTCGGCATCCTCTCCTTCACCTCCGGTAGTCACGGATGCCGCAGCCTCTACAGGCTTCCTGGCAATTTTTGGCCATCATTGATTTGCAGGGCCATGGCCACCAGAAATCTGTATGTTTGGCCTGCTAACGCTTGCACTGAGGTATCCACAGTTAACAACCCCAAACCAGTAGCAAGCGCATACCCATCACTAGCGCCATTTTCAGAAACATGTCTACTATGCTGTCACATTCCCCTTTCAGGTTATTGCCCAGCTTGATCATTCAAACAGCCATCTTCCTTCTATGGCTTCTTACCTCCGAGCGAGTTCACTGTCACCGGACCGGCTGCCATGTACTACGCAGACGCCAAGTGACACGTCACCAGAATCATTTCATCCTGCACCTCGTGGTGTCCAAAACGCAACAGTCTGGTCCTGGGGTAGATATCAAACTTTTCCAAACTCACAACGCCTGGTGCCCAGTGGCCATTCTAGATCAGTTGTTAGCTCATCTGTCCGACCTCTCGGAGTCCAGCAAATTTCTACCTTTCCCTACTAACCCTCTAAGTGGTAGCCAGTTCTTCAGACACTTTAGGATCCTCTTGCTTAACTTAGGCCTTGGCCCCGGCCGATATTCTGGACATTCCTTCCACATTGGAGCAGCGTCAGCCGCGTCACGAAACAGGGTCACGTCATCAAGAAGATTACCAATGTACCAATTTACCAATGTACACAAATGTTGTATTTACCATTCTTTGCAGGTTAAATATGAAGGATAGAGTAATAACTTTTGTTTATAAGTATCTTTTCAGGTCCAAGGAGTTTCTGAAAGTATATGTACATAGAAAGGTTTATAAGAAGGTAAATGTATCATAGGCTATTTCTCAGTTTTTTTCTGTACCATTCTAAACCCTGCGTATCTTCCTTCAGTTTGTAATGAGGAGGAAAAAAGGGGGGGGGGGGTGAGAGTGGTGAAAATAACAAATTTTCAAACCAATAATACTAACCGCTCTAATTCTAGCCAAGTTTGTGACCTAATAGGAATGACAGGTTCCACTACTTTTTTCCTTTGATGGAATTTGAGTCAGCAGTCTGGTGAAGGACACTCCCATAAAAACCTTTTTTTCAATGGTTCCAGGTATTACACTCCAGATGGTAAGATGCAGTGACCACAGTCATTAAGTTCCCACATGTCTCAGCTATTGCCATATGAGGTTTGTTTGGAAGTCAACCAAAACCAATCAATCAAAAGTTGTACTTTCCTCATTAGCTGTCACCTACATTCTCAGCTGATGGGTAGGTGCAATCACTGTAACATGAACTTCAAAAGGTCCACCACAGGGTTCAGGAGTCCCTCCTGGACCTTGACACAATAAGCAGTTTACATTCTTTCTAAGCAGGTGACTGGGTCGTTGCAAAGGAGCTTGAGGGACAAGACCAGGCCAGCCACTGCAAGAAGCTGCTCAACTACACCAAAGGATGAGTCGTATCTTTGTTTATTTATATTTTTAAAGTGTATTTTCCAACTAGCTAAGAAAGTGAACAGGACACATGGTGGGGTCTACTCAGAGTCTCCACCGAGCTCTAGTTCCCCAGCAATGATGGCGCTACATGCTATATGTGATGTTCATATTGATATGAGGAGTTTTGACAAACTAGTAAAATCCAAGCAGACACTTGTCAATAGAACTTAACGATACATTTCTAGAGGGTAAAATTTATTATTTACATTACATTATTAACAATAGCTCTGGTTCTCGCCAGCTTTGGTATCAAGACAACTAGATGTGTGCTTCATGTGTGCTTCCACAAGTGTGCTTCAACTTTAGTTTGATATTAATGCAGATCTACAGCTTATAAGGTAATTTCCCTAAGGCAAGAGGTTAATGTGTGCTGGTGAAACTCATCCCAGCATCTTATGTCATGGTCGATTGTGAGGATCTGATGGCGCGAGAGAAGGTAATAATGGCAGGGACAGCTAGAAGGGAATTGCTTGTATACGGTGGGGGCTTGAGCTTATGAAACGATTGAACAATTTCTCATCCATTGAGGATGGGATGTTTCATGTAACTGTTGAAGCTACAAGGAAGTTCCCACAGTCCAAAGGAGGTTTCTGGGAATTCATAAGTAAACATTGGTGTACCTGGATTGAGGATACCAGTGACAAAGTTCAGATTGGGAAACTTGGGGGATTTTTTTTCCATTGGATCATGGCTGAGGGTAGGGGTATATATACTCATGATGTTTTTCTTTCTATTCCTTCTATGATGAAGTGCTCCTGTTGCCTGATTGGACGCGTGACCAGAGCCTGAGCAGATAACCACATCTTCCTCCCCAAGATGAGACACCCCGAAGCCCAGCCCACGTACAAGACACAGAAGATACCAGACCAACAGGCGATCACTACAGCTCACCATGTTGTGTCCTCCCTATAAGTCATTCCTCCTGAAGAACAGAGTCTACATGTCAAGCCGTGTTTTTCTTTTTTTATGGACTCATATGGACTGTAAGGACTGATAAATTTCCAGGTGTAAGAAGAAGATCAAGTTTCATCGAGGGACACATAGGAGGATATGACAAAGAGGAGGAGCTGTTGTGGATAATTTTATTAATGTATGTTGTCAGATGCCCCCCAGTGTCAGCTTTGCTGCAGTACACTCATGTGAGGGTATTCGCACATATAGACGTTGGTGGAAGACCATTGGATGTGAAAACGTTCCTTTGGACACGGTGGATCTGTTTGCTCTTTTAAGGTTGTTTGTTTATGCCTCACCAAGGAACTGGCCACTCCATGGCGACCGCATATAAACTCCTAAGTAAGCAGATCGTGTATTTGGGAACCATATACTGGGCCATAGTTTGGTATGGCTTGCATCACTGGTAGCAATGGAAATGTGCACACGGTTGTGTTCAAAAGCCATGTGCTTGCCACATGGTTTTGCACACCACCGTCTGCACACGTCACTACTGTATTTCTGTTTGAATATATGCATGTTTGCATTGGTTCTTTTGAATGAATACAAGTGTCTGATTGGCTGATTCTGAAGTCAGCAGCCTCTTTTGTTATCAATGTGTTTAGTATAAATAAAAGCCACTTGGCTATTTTGCTCAGGATTTTATACTGAGATCGAGATGATACCAAGAACTGTTTGTGTTACTTGGAAAGAAAGAAGGGCGTGCTTTCCCGGCATTATATAAGAGGGCTTTTTGTGCTTTTAAGTGCAAAGAAACGATATGCTTATAGGGAGAACAACATTTGATAGCTCCGATCATTGGGGGATCAATGGACGTGTTCTGACAGTCGTACAATTGTCTGTTTTGGCAGAGTTCCAAGCTGAAGACATGATTTTTTCCCTTTCTTAAAGCTGCAATACTTACCTGTTTTGGTAAAGTTTCGCACAGGGAGACACCCCTAGTATCCACTGGAGCACCTGTGTGTGGTACCCTAAAAAGTTTGTTCTGGTGTCCCACACTAGTGCTCCTGCATCCAGATATGTAAACAGCTGCTGAGTGTCCTCTCCTTACACTGAATTAAGTTTGCATTTCATTCTAGTTACAAACCCATGTAGACAATAATGTACTAAACTTCTTTGAATACAAATAGGCATGACCAAATGTAGTTAACCTGTATCTGCCAAAAACATCGTATTAATGGGCGAACAAACAATGTTTGCTACGAAAGATTACTGTGCCCACGAACCTAAAACTTGCCATTTTAACCACCATCTTAAACTGTCCAACAGTAAAGAAAAGCACACGGAGCAGCATGCAAGTAATAATAATAATAGGAACACATGACAACTACTAATGCCGCGTACACACGATCAAACAATCCGGTGGAAAAGTCCGACAAACTCAAGTCCGCCAAACAATCCCCCCGTGTGTAGCCTTGACCCGAAAGTACGGCGGACTTAGAATGCCGTGTTGCACATCAATCTGCCCGCCGTACTCGCATTTCGGCGAACAATCCGGCCGTGTGTGTGCCAGTCCGCCGTACTTTTGAAATGAGCGGACTTTTCCCGCCCGGAGAAAAGTCCGCTCATTTCGAGCGGGTCTCCAGGTAGGCGGGGCCCGCGAAGGAGACGTCACTGGCCCCGCCGCCTGGTATGGACTTAAAGGGGAACCCCAACGCCAAAAAAAATCGGCGTGGGGGTCCCCCAAAGTCCACAACAGACCCTTGTCCGAGCACGCTTCCCAGCCGGCCAGGAAAGGGGGGGCGAGCGAGCGCCCCCCCCTCCTGAGCCGTACCAGGCCGCGTGCCCTCAACATGGGGGGTGCCTTGGGGAAGGGGGGCCGCGCGCCCCCCCACCCCAAAGCAGCTTGTCCCCATGTTGATGAGGACAAAGGGCCTCTTCCCAACAACCCTGGCCGTTGGTTGTCGGGGTCTGCTGGCGGGGGGCTTATCGGAATCCGGGAGCCCCCTTTAATAAGGGGGCCCCCGGATACCGGCCCCCCACCCTATGTGAATGAGTATGGGGTACAATGTACCCCTACCCATTCACCTGTAAAATAAAAGTACAAAAAAAAACACAACACACGAGATAAAATACTTTATTGCACAGCTCCGGGGGTCTTCCGTCTTCGGGGGGTCTTCTCACCGGACTCCTCCGCTATCTTCTTGTAGCTCTTTTGCTAGCGGAGGAGTCCGGCTTTCTTCCTCGCCGCCGGCCTCTTCTCCCGACTTCGGGGGTCTTGTCCCCCTCTTCGGTTCTTCTGCCGGGCCACCGCGCCTTCTTATAGCTCTTTTACAGGCGGTGGCCCGGTCTTCTGTCGCCGCCGCCTTCCGTTCTTCTTCTTCTTCTTCTCCTGGAGATGTTGACTCGATGCTCTCTCCGGCCACAATGCCAGGGACGCGCTGCGTGGCCACTTATATAGGGACAAGGGGCGGTGTCACATGGCTTTATGTCACATGGGTTGGTGTCACATGGTGACCCCGCCCCCTTACGATGTCACAGTCCCCATGTGACATCAACCCATGTGACCAACCCATGTGACATAAAGCCATGTGACACCGCCCCTTGTCCCTATATAAGAGGCAGCGCAGGGCGTCCCTGGCATTGCGGCCGGAGAGATCGTCGAGTCAACATCTCCTGGAGAAGAAGAAGAAGAACGGAAGGCGGCAGCAGCGACAGAAGACCGGGCCACCGCCTGTAAAAGAGCTATAAGAAGGCGCGGTGGCCCGGCAGAAGAACCGGAGAGGGGGACAAGACCCCCGAAGTCGGGAGAAGAGGCCGGCAGCGAGGAAGAAAGCCGGACTCCTCCGCTAGCAAAAGAGCTACAAGAAGATAGCGGAGGAGTCCGACGAGAAGACCCCCGAAGACGGAAGACCCCCAGAGCTGTGCAATAAAGTATTTTATCTTGTGTGTTGTGTTTTTTTTTGTACTTTTATTTTACAGGTGAATGGGTAGGGGTACATTGTACCCCATACTCATTCACATAGGGTGGGGGGTCCCGGATTCCGATAAGCCCCCCGCCCGCAGACCCCGACAACCAACGGCCAGGGTTGTCGGGAAGAGGCCCTTGTCCTCATCAACATGGGGACAAGGTGCTTTGGGGTGGGGGGGCCGCGCGGCCCCCCCTTCCCCAAGGCACCCCCCATGTTGAGGGCACGCGGCCTGGTACGGCTCAGAAGGGGGGGGGGCGCTCGCTCGCCCCCCTTTCCTGGCCGGCCGGGTAGCGTGCTCGGACAAGGGTCTGTTGTGGACTTGGGGGGGACCCCCACGCCGATTTTTTCCGGCGTTGGGGGTTCCCCTTTAAGTCCATACCAGGCGGCGGGGCCAGCGACGTCTCCTTCACGGGCCCCGCCTACCTGGAGACGTGCTCGAAATGAGCGGACTTTCCTCCGCGTGTGTGGGCGAGTTCGTTCTTTTCGAAAGTACGACGGACTTAGTACGGCGGACTTAGTACGCCGTATTAGTCCACTGAAAAAGTGCCGTGTGTGGGCAAGTAGCCCGTTCGGAAATTTCGACGGACAGTCTGGCGGACGTCCGCCAGACTAAGTACGTCGGACAGACGGCTACGTGTGTACGCGGCTTTACTTTTTTGTAGAACTCTCTTGATCCTTCTGTACTGTTCCTACTCCCTCATTTTGAAGGCTAACCATCGTTTCCTCAGTGGATCCTTGGATTGTTGTACACCAAGATTCTTCTGCAGACTTTTCACAACTTTAGCCATGATCTTGGGCTTTCTCACATTTGGGTTTGGGTAAGCTCCATGCATCTCATCATAGTTGACCCTCTTCAAGATGTCCACCATCTCTATAATGGAAGGACATATTTGAGGCCTTAAATCTCCTCCAGGATCAGGACGTTCGTGGCTTTGGGCTTTTGTCATTGCTGCTGCTGTCTTCATGCACTTGTTCCTTCCCACTGCGCCGAAAGGGGCAGGGAAGAGAGTAGAAAGAAGGTCGGGAGTTTAACGCATGCGCAGTGTATATAAAGCAGAACACACGTGTCGTACATACGATCTGTGAGCAGAGGAAGGAGTAGTGGAAGCGCCGAACGAAGTTACAATTTTAAATTGGGCCATCAGTGGCCTATACTGCTTCTAGATTGCTTCTAGATTGAAGCCTATATTGGGAAAAGATTAGCCTGACATTAGGGGTTGTCTTGTGTTGTGTCTTGCAGATAAAATGGATTGATTCAATGATCATGAGTTCCTCCCCCAATTCATTGATTCGTACAGAGAGCTGCCCTGTCTGTGGCAGACAAAACACCCCTTTTACACAAATTGACTAAAGAGGAAGGCAGCACTGGATAAATTGCTGGAATTTGTAAACCCGCAGATCCCCACGGCAGACATCAACTATTTGAATTGTAAAATTGGTGGCCTGAGGAACACTTATAATAGGTAGCGCAAGAAGGTCCAGGATTACATGAGATCAGGAGCAGCAGCATATGACATTTATGTCCCCAGGCTCTGGTACTACGACAGACTGCGATTTCTGTCAGACCAGACTGAAATCAGGCCATCACTCTCAACCCTTCCTTCCACTCTTCCTTCCACCCCAGCTGAGGCTTCTGACATCTAACCTGGGCCTTCCACCCAGGAAAAAGATTTGGCGGAGCCCAGCTTGAGTCAGGTATAGCATTGTTCAACGTATTTCTCAAAATTTTGTGTGATTGATGAACAATGAATGTCCCTTTCTCATAAACAGGAAAGCCTCAGCCAGGAGGAGGCTGTGGAAAGTGGCAACCAGGAGGTGGCAGGGGAAAATGGCAGCCAGGAGGTGGTGGGGGTACGTGGCAGCTAGGAGGTGGCCGGGCCCAGTAGCCTGACTGAATCCCAGGTCCCTCCCCTCCACCTTCAACAAAAAAGGCCCAGAAAGGGTAGGAGTGTGGAGGAGTCAGCACTTGGGTTAATTCGGCAGGCTTCTGTAGCCCTCAGAACCCCACCAGTCTTCTTGAGGCCTATGCCTGCATGGCTGCCAACAAAATGAAGGAAATGGAGGTGGGCCAACACCTCTTTTGTGCGGAAGTGATATATACCTGCACATCTAATGAGTGGGGCAGTAAATGTCTCTGCAAGGCAGTCCTACGTGGGCAGGCTCAAAGCCTCTTGGTCCGCCTTCAGTGTGCACTCTCATGGCTGCAGAACAATGGTAAATATGACAGTGTGCTAGAGGCATTGGTACAATGGAGGATTAAACAAGATGTGTGCTGGGGGGGGGGAGCATAGATGTACTGGATTTGGAGGGGGTAATTGGAGGCATAGATATGATGTCTGAATCATACCTATGCCTTGATGGGCACAGGTTACGCTTCATTGACGGGCACTGGTTAGGCTGCATTAATGGGCACAGGTCATACTGCAATGATGGGCACAGGTCACAGTGCATTGAGAGGCACTGGTTACTCTACATTGATGGGCGCAGATCCGCTGCATTGATGGGCACTGATTATGCTGAATTGATGGGCACTGGTCAGGCTGCATTGATGGGCACAGGCTATGCTTCATTGATGGGCACTGGCCACACTGGATTGATGGGCACTGGTCACACCGCATTGATGGGCACTGGTCACACTGCATTAATGGGCACTGGTTATGCTGCATTGATGCGCACAGGTCCGCTGCATTGATGCGCACTGGTTGCACTGAATTGATGGCCACTGGTTACGCTGCATTGATGGGCACAGATCAGAGTGCACTGATAGGGAGCATTGATGAGGCTGCACTGATAACATAATTACATATTTAGTCAGGTTGAAAAAAGACAAGTCCATCTAGTTTAACCATAAAAAATAAATAAATAAATAAATAAAATTAAAAATATCATACAATCCCATATACCCAATCCTATACCCACAGCTGATCCAGAGGAAGGTGAAAAAAAACACAGAAAAGCATGATTCAATTTGCTACAGCAGGGGAAAAAAATCCTTCCTGATCCCAGAGAGGCAATTGGATTTTCCCTGGATCAGCTTTACCTATAAATGTTAGTATCCAGTTATATTATGTATATTTAGGAAAGAATCCAAGCCTTTCTTAAAACAATCTACTGAGCTGGCCAGAACCACCTCTAGTGGGAGTCTATTTCACATTTTCACAGCTCTTACTGTGAAGAAACCTTTGGAGATTAAATCTCTTTTCCTCTAGACGTAAAGCGTGCCTCCTTGTCCTCAATGTTAATATTTATTTTTGTAACTAAATTCTGCATAAAACATTTAAGTGTAATTTCATGAGATAATTTATGAGGGCGTGTTTTGGGGCAGGATTAGGGATGGGGCATGGTAGGGGTTGGGTGGGACAACGGGTGGCAAATAACCCTTATGGCCTGGCTAGTAGCTCAGGACTTGAAATTCTGAGCCCTGGCTGAGCTCCTCCATGCCTCTTATCAGTTTGGTTGCCCTTCTCTACTATTTCTCCAGTTCCCTGATACTCTTTTTTTTTTTTTTTTTTAACCAGTGCCCAAAACTGAATTGCATATTCCATATGAGGTCTTACTAATGATTTGTACAGGGGTAAAATGAATGATATCTCTCTCTCTGGAGTCCATACCTCTCTTAATACTAAAAAGGACTTTGCTCACTTTGGAAACCGCAGCTTGGCATTGCATGCTATTATTGAGCTTACGATCTACCAGAACCCCCAGATCCTTCTCCACCATTGATTCCCCCAGTTGTACTCCCCCTAGTATGTATGATGCGTGCATATTCTTAGCTCCCAAGTGCAAAGCTAACACACCTCCTGTATCAGTAAGGCACAACTCTGGGTGAAGGAGCAACAGAGACACCTTTGGACAGCAGAATTGTCAGTCTGTGGGGAGTGGGGGAGTGTTAGATGGACAAAAAGATTTAGATACACTAAGAAATTAAAGCTGAACTCCAGCTTACACTTTATAAGCAGTTACAGCAACATTTTTTTTTTCCTTTTGGGATAAAGGTTTTACATAAATGAATAAAGGCTGAACATTGTAAGCACTCCTGTAAGTAGTAAATGTTCATCTCAAGACTCACAGTGCTACATTTGCAGGACAGATTGCTCTTAAAAAAAACAGACTTACTGGCCTGATCATCAGGTGAAAACAAAGGAAGGAAAGCCTAAAAAAGAAAACTAAAAAAAACAAAAGCAGCCATGATCTCAATTCATTGGAAAGCTGCAATATAATAAATGTTTGCTTTTGGGTTTAATACCCCTTTAAGCCGCCAGTCACACCGGTGCCACTTGTCATGCGATTTGATAGTTTCAAATCACATGACAAGTAGCACCCAAATTGTTTGCAATCGAAGTGGTCAAATCGGTGTGACTCCGACTCCATCGGAGTCGCACTGATTTTGAAAGTAGTTCCTACACTACTTTTTGCAAGTTCTGGTACAACTTGCATAGACATCTAAGCATGACGTCTGTGCCTGGAGTAGCACTACTTTGAAATCGTGCTACTTCAAGTGAAGTAGCACGATTTCAATGTCGCGACTGGTGTGACAGGGGCTTAAGCATGAATGAGAAAGTTGGAAATTTGAACATTTTATGTCCACAAGTAAAAAATTTAAAAGCGCAAACATGCTATCTTTTAGCTTTTTGAATATCACATAATACAATAATTCTATTTGTTCACAGTAAACTTGTTTTAATTAAATTGGAGTTTAACTTGAACTTTGAGCTAAGAAAATATTGTCTAAATATAAGCGTCATGTACGGGTGCATCTCAAAAAATGTGAATATTATCAAAAAGGTAATTTATTTCAGTAATTCAATTAAAAAAGTGAAACTCATATATTATATAGATTCATTACACACAGAGTAATATATTTCAAGCATTTCTTTCTTTTAAATGTTGATTATTATGGCTTACAGCTAGTGAAAACCCAAAATACTGTATCTCAGAAAATTAGAATAGTACATAAGACCAATAAAAAATAAAATAAAGGATTTTTAATATAGAAATGTTGGCTTACTGAATAGTATGTCCATGTACAGTATAGTATGCACTCAATATTTGGTCGGGGCTCCTTTTGCATGAATTACTGCATCAATGCAGTGTGGCATGGAGGCGCTCAGCTTCTGGCACTGCTAAGGTGTTATGGAAGCCCAGGGTGCTTTGATAGCATTGCTGAGTCTGGTGTCTCTCATCTTCCTCTTGACAATACCCCACAGATTCTCTATGGGGTTTAAGTCAGGCAAGTTTATTGGCCAATCAAGCACAGCGATACCACGATCATTAAACTAAGTACAGTATGGGTACTTTTGGCAATGTGGGCAGGTACCAAGTCCTGCTGGAAAATTAAATCAGCATCTCCATAAAGCTGGTCAGCAGAGGGAAGCATGAAGTGCTCTAGAGTTTCCTAGTAGAGGGCTGAGCTGAATTTGGACTTGATAAAACACAGCGGAGCAACACCAACAGATGACATGATTCCCCAAATCATCACTGACTGTGGAAACTTCACACTGGACTTCATGCAACTTGGATTCTGCACCTCTCCACTCTTCCTCCAGACTCTGGGACTTTGATTTCCCAATGAAATGCAAAATTTACTTTCATCCCAAAAGAGAACTTTGGGCCACTGAACAACAGTCCAGGCCTGTTTCTCCTTAGCCCCAGTAAGGTGCTGCTGACATTGTCTCTGGTTCAGGAGTGGCTTGACACAAGGAATGCAACACATTGTAGTCCATGTCCTGGATATGCCTGTGTGTGGTGTTTCTTGAAGCACTGACACTCCTTGTGAATTTCCCTTAAATTCTTGAATGGCCTTTGCTTCACAATCCTCTCAAGGCTGGAGACCGGACACTGTTGCTTGTGCACCTTTTTCTGCCACGCTTTTTTCTTCCACTCAACTTTCCATTAGTATGCTTGGATACAGCACTCTGTGAACAGCCAACTTCTTTAGCAATAACCTTTTGTGATTTACCCTACTTGTGGAGGGTGTCAATTACTGACTCTTGGACAACTGTCAAGTCAGCAGTCTTCCCCATGGTTGTGTAACCTACTGAACCAGACAGAGAGACCATTTAAAGGTTTAGGATGCCTTTACAGGTGTTTTGAGTTAATTCACTGATTAGAGTGTGACACCCTATTGAACTTTTTCACAATATTCAAATTTTCTGAGATACTAAATGTGGGGTTTTCACTAGCTGTAAGCCAAAATCATCACAATTAAAAGAAAGAAATGCTTGAAATGTATCACTATGTGTGTAATGAAGGTATATAATATATGAGTTTCACTTTTTGAATTGAATTACTGAAATAAATTAACTTTTTGATGATATTCACATTTTTGGAGATGCACCTGTATATTCTTCCTTGAATCTTGGTGTGCTTTGTGAATTTATTCTAGATCTGTGCAGTAATCCAGTGTGAGACTTTACCTCTGTGCAGGAACTTCCTGTAATAAAGACCAGCCTCTGCTGCTATCTCTTTCTGCAGGATGAATGGTCTTGTCTCCACCCTCTCCTGTATTTTTCTGACGGTAGCCTGTAGTGGGTGGAACCTGCCAGGCCCCTCCCACAATTCTGTTGTCTGCACAAGCTATGTACAGCACAGTATTATTGTCACTACTACTTTTACAAGGTCATATCTGGGTTTAGGGCTATTTGGTGCACACAAAGTGGATGTTTATCCTTTATGGCTATTGAGGAATATATTTAAATGAACGTTTGTGTGCCTGGAGTTCAGCTCCAAAGCTGGCTACACACTATACAATTTTTATACAATTTTCTTGTACAACTTTCCTTTAGATTTACCAAAACCATATAATATGAGGTCAAACTTAAACACTTTCAAATTGTAAGCAATCAGGCAGGCCCTTACACTACATAGTATGCGTACTACATAAGATAAATCTAAAGGAAATAGCGCAACAAAAATTGTATAATGTGTATCTAGCTTAAAGTGGTAAAGTGGCTGAAAAGCCTTCCATGTGCTGCAGCCCTAGCCCCCCCCCCACAATACTTACCTGAACCCCATCTCTATCTATCTATGTCCACAAGTGAATCGGCTATCTGGGACTCTCCCTCCTAATTGGCTGAGACACAGCAGTGGCGCCATTGGCTCCTGCTGCTGTCGAACTCAGTTAGCCAATCAGGAGAGAGAATTGGCCAATTTGTAGCTATGTGTCTCGATAGAGACACGGAGCTGCAGCAGGGCTCGGGTGCCCCCATAGCAAACTTTTTGCTGTGAGGGCACTCAATAGGAGGGGGGCCTGGAACTCCAGCCAGCGGCCCGAGAAGAGCAGGATCCAGGCTGCTCTGTGCAAAACCACTGCACAGAGCAGGTAAGTATGACATGTTTATTATTTTAATAAAAAAATGAAAACAAGACTTTACAATCACTTTAAGGCCTCTATGAGGCCGACCTTTAGAAAAGTCTGTTTTATAGTCACTTTTATGTGTTTACAGAGCTTTAACCTGCATTTGTCTTTACTAGGATTTATCCTTAATTATGTAACCTAAGTGTTTTATTGTTTCTATGTAATTTTGTACAATAACGTTTGACCATTTAAACATCAGGTTCAAAGTCTATCTGTAACTACCTCACGTGTGCTGCCAGATTGCATGCAAATACTACGTCTAATGCGCTTTTCACCCCATTTTTGTTCCGTCTGAGAATTCTACCATTGGACTGTGCTGAGAGACTAGATCTGACTAACATCTTTGGATACTCTTAAAGTGGAAGTCCACCCTAAAACTAAAATCTCTAAATCTACAGACATCCATGATCTAACACTAAGCTATCTAGCCCTGTAAAGAAGAAATCAGTATACATACTTTTTTTGAAGCCGCTCCAGTCCGGGCTCCATCGGTGGACGCTCTGAAGAGGACACAGCCGACAACAGCTGTGTTATTAATGGGGAGTGATTTTACCCATAGACTTACTATTGGGTTTCTATTGTTGCTGACTCCTCTGCACCCACCTCCAAAGCAAAGCTGTCGCTGACAGCTCAGCGTGGGACCAGACCGCAGTGGCTTGAAAAAAAAGGTACGTATAGTGGTTTCTTCTTTACAGGGCTAGATAGGATAGTCTTAGATTGTGAATTCCTGTAGATGTAGAGGTTTTAGTGTTAGGGTGAACTTCTACTTATAAAGGATAAATTCACCTTTTTTTGAAAAAATACCGTATTTATCGGCATATAACACACACACAGGCGTAAAACACGCACCTTCAATTTAAGAAGGAAGTTTCAGGAAAAAAAAACTTTTTCCAAAATAAACCACTTTGAAGCAAAATAATGGTCAGTGCCCATCAATGCAGCCTGATTAGTTCCCATCTGCAGCCTCAGTGCAGCCTGATATGTGCCCATCGGTAGCCTCAATGGAGCCTGATCTGTGCCCATCTGCAGCCTCAATGCAGCCTGATCTGTGCCCATATGCAGCCTCAATGCAGCATGATATGTGCCCATCTGCAGCCTCAATGCAGCCTGATCTGTGCCCATCTGCAGCCTTAATGCAGCATGATCTGTGCCCATCTCGCATCAAAGCAGCCTGATGCCCATCTGCAGGTTCACCATCTCTCATGCAGGAAATCACTGAGCCGTCATCTCCTGTTTACTCGTCTCTAAGTCGGCAGTCACATACACAGTCCCGCCTCTGCCATCAGCACTGGACCAGCTCCTGTGATTGACAGAACACTGGTCCAATGCTGGTGGCAGAGGCAGGACTGTGTGTGACGCCAGAGCCGAGTGAGAGCCGATTATACAGGAGATGATGGCTCAGTGAATTCCGGCGGTGCTCATGCCCCTCCTTCCCCTCCGACATACACTATTGGTGTATAACACGCACCCGTGATTTGCATGTTATACACCGATAAATACGGTAAGAAATATGTGCATTCATTTTTTTTTTTCCTGCAG
Source organism: Lithobates pipiens (assembly GCF_037356315.1). Classification (NCBI taxonomy): domain Eukaryota; kingdom Metazoa; phylum Chordata; class Amphibia; order Anura; family Ranidae; genus Lithobates; species Lithobates pipiens. Next base: position 87,750,666 of record NW_027507788.1, read on the forward strand.
GAGCCTGGAAAGTATTGCACCTGTGATTGGTGGATCAGGGGTGCAATGTCCAGCTTCTACAGACAAGCCTTGCAGCTTTCTGCTCATACCTCTGTAGCGCTGGCTCCTGAAGAGCATGTTCTATATGTTTTTGCAATTTAATGTTACCCTTAAAACCGCAGTTTGGTTTGGGTTTAATTGTTCTAAATTTTTACCTCAGCACCAGTCCGACTGGACTGCAGGGTGTTCTGCCTGGTTATAGAGGGCACTGCCACCTTTGGCAGGTATTGAAATACAGTCTAGTTGGGTGCATTAAGATTATTCTCTCTCGGAACCAGCCCAGTGGGAGTGCCCCTCTTGAGGGTACTTAAATTGCAGATGTCACGTGTTTCAGGGTTGTTCCAGTCCAGAAGTATGTTCTGACTGCATGGTCCTGGTCCTCCTGACCAACCCCTAGGACTCCCATGAAAATAGGTAAATAAGATTGCGCTATGGACAGATATAATGCCTATACACTGCAAAACTGAAAGAAAAACAGGTGAAAATAAAAATAAGATAAAAAGTAAACTCGAGAGGTTGAAGCTGCCTGTGCTTAGAATCTACCCCTTAAAATAAAGGAGTAGGTCAGAGATAAAGTATGAATTAAGCTGTGGCGCTAAAACCTTTTCTAACAAATATCCTGGTGTCAAAAAGGTGTGTAGAGATCTAATCAGTGTAATAAATAGATGGCCCTGTTTATTGCCCCGGAAAATAATATAAATAAATACTGTGAATTGATGTGAAATGTGTGGTCTCCTGAGGACCACCTTATAGGTGGTACCTACCAAATATTATATATATACTTCTTATAAATGCGTGTTGTGTAGAAAGGACAATTTTTCCTGTTGGCATGCAACTCAAAAAGTACACATGTGTTATAACCAAAGAATAGTGAAAATATTTCATAAAAATGTAAATAAATAAACCATATATGCTAAGTGAGAGAGATCATATGCAAACCACAAGCCACTATATTAGTGGTCTGTAAACTGTGCTCTATATTATGAGTCCCAAGAGTGACAGTCCAAGAACAGCAAAAACAAAAAGAATTCTTTCAATGCCCAAACAAACTTTTTCAAATCGCATCACACAGTTGCTCGAAAAAACGCATAAAGTCTCTTCAAGTAAAAAGGGTAGACCAAAGTGACTAGTGCAGAAAGGTTAGGAACAATCTTCTCCGGTGCGCCACTCAGTGTCAGAGAAATAATTGCGCTCACCAGACAGAGAACCCTGAAAGGGTTAGCCGAGCAGTCACAGTATAAGCCACTGTGCAGCTTTCCTTGGGCTCTGCTCCTGCTGTGCTGGGGGAATGTTCGCCCTTTTACTTCCGCAAATAGTCCGTTTAGCAAGTGCATGAGGGAGGAAACAGAAGTACAACCATAGTGCAACACTGTTTGTTAACGATTTATTTATCTAAAATCCAAACTACTCACAATATTTCATAAAACAATTCGCCTTTGAAATGGCTGCGCTGGCGTTGCTGCCTGTATAGCAGTATGAGGTGCACGTCCTAGGCCACGCCCTACGCGTTTCGTCAGAGCGACGTCATCTGGAGCGGCCATGTTGGTGCACCTTATCGCTTATGTAGGGTGCAGCGCTCCACTGCGCTTGCGCGAAGGATCCGCGCCATTTTAACTGTGGGAATGCCCTGACTGTGCCGCTACGGATCCTACTGCGTGCTGTGTGTTCCCTCATAACAGCACAGACACGGAGAAAAGTCCGTATTTTCATCTCCCCTGCGGGCATAGGGCATGATAAACTGTTGTATTGTTATATTAAACTATGGAGCACTGCAACCCACATATTTAATCCAGGCACTTAGAACAAAAACAGGCAATAAAAGAAACTAATAAAATACAAAATACACACAAATATATAAATAAAAACGGTATGTATGTAATCTACTAACAGACTATCCCATACTTATGACACTTTCAGAACTCCTAAAATACCTGATTTGTTCTATTTTTAAAAACATTAAAATTAAGAATTAATCTGTTGCAGACACTTTCCTAGGAAATGAATATAATTATAGCATTTTAGTGGACACAGAATCAGGAAGAAGGAAAATTAAATGAAACAAACTAAAAACCTGTGTGTGTGTGTATATATACACACACATCTTTACACTCACCTATGTGTATAAGGTTGCAAACAATAATGAAAATATATTATATAAAAAATTATAAAAATTATTATGAGAAATTTATAATGCAAACTCATTCAGTCAATCAATTAACTGAAATCAATGGGAATGGGATAAGGTAATATGTAACCACAGTTGGAAATAGGTTTATGTGGGAAGCATATTGTAAAAGAGTACCGGTGTGTTTCCTTTTTTTTTTTTTGGGAAATGCTTACTCCCAAGGGTGAAGAAAAGGACAAAGGAATATATGCATATAAATCCCTCATTGGGGGGTGATGCGTCATAATCAATCTATTGTAGGCTCAACATTTTTTGTATTTTTGTATTTTTTCGTATTTTTTTGTATATATATGTATACTGCCCCCAATAGGGGATATGTGTATAATCCATTATTTAGGCCCCCAATTATACTATTAGGCGCCAAAGCTTTAGGTGGATCTTTTTTATATAATACTACAAATTATTATTCAATAGATTAGAAGGAGCCTCGTATAATGCTTAATATGATGTTTGATTTCTATTGTATTTAATCCTATCTCAAAAGGTGTATGGTCAAACTATAAAGAAGGGGAAATTGAACACATTCAGAAATTGGTCAGAAAGCAATTCAGATCCAGCTCCACATTCATTCCCTGTGGTTGAAGGGTGTCTAAGTCATATATCCATTTGGTCTCATTTTTAGATATTTTAATTGTTTTGTCCTCTCCTCTCCAGTGGGCCCTTATTTTATCAATTCCATAGAACACCATCTGCCCTGGATCACGGTTATGGAAGTCCCTAAAGTGTCTGGAGACACTATGTTTGGGATACCCTTTTTTGATGTTCCTAATGTGTTCTCCGATTCTGGTTTGGAGTTCTCTCGTGGTTCGCCCTACATATTGCTTGGAACAGGGGCACTCAATAATATAGGTGACATGAGTGCTTTTACACGTGATGAGCTCATTTATTCTGTATTCTCTTTTGTTTGAGGATGACTGGAAAGTAGTTCTCTTTTTTTCTGTTCTCTTACTATTCCTGCAAGGGAGGCATTTGCCACATTTGAAAAAACCTTTTAAATTGCCTGCTACTTCTATTTGTCTTGGGGGATCAATGGTATTTTTAACTAATTTATTTCTCAGTGTGGGTGCCCTTCTGTAAATAAACAGAGGTTTTTTTGGTAGGATGTCTTTGAGTGTGCAGTCCGCTTTCAGGATAGGCCAATGTTTTTTGATAATGGATTCCACATCTCTGTGTTGCCTATTGTACCCTGTGAGGAAGGCAGTTGGTAAATTGTTAACCTTTTCTCGTCTTTTATCTTCCAGTAGTTTGTTCCGTTCCATTTGTTTTATTTCGTTTTTCAACTTGCGTAAACCGTTTTCATCATATCCCTTATTTTTGAATCTTTCAATAATTATTTCCGCCTGTTGTTCATAATCAATGCTTCTGCTGCAATTTCTATATAATCGCATCAGCTGGCCCTTAGGTATATTCCCCAGCCACTTAGCATGATGGCAGCTGTTTGTGGGGATGTAGCCATTGCGGTCCGTGGGTTTAAAAAAGGTGCGTGTACCCAACCTGTTGCCTTCCTTGTATATTTGTAAATCTAAGTAGTCCACACTGCAGTTATTATAATTACCAGTGAATTTTATGTTGTAAATGTTGTTATTGATCTCATTAAAGAACTCCTGTAATTGTTCCGTTGTACCTCCCCATACAATGACGATATCATCTATATATCGACGGTACATTTTAAGGTTCTTCCTGTGTACGCCATAAATTTGCTCTTCCTCCCATCTGTTGAGAAACAGGTTCGCTACGCTTGGGGCATATTTAGCCCCCATGGCTACGCCTTTGGTCTGATTATAGTATGTTCCTTTATACCAAAAGTAGTTGTGATTCATTGCCATCTTTAAACCTTCAATCAGATATTTAATTTGCTCTTGTTTTAGGTCAGACAACTGCTGCAATGCCCACTCAACACTACTGAGCCCATCATCCTGTTCGATATTAGTGTATAATGATTCCACGTCGATGGTGACCAATAGATCGCTCTCTTCGATCGTCAAGCCTCCTAATTCCCCTATCAGTTGTTTGCTGTCACGCAGATAGGATTTTCCTCTAGTTACCAGTGGTTGTAAAAAACCATCAATGTAGGCCCCTAGTCTGGAGAACAGGGAGTCAATCCCACTTATAATTGGTCGCCCTGGTGGGTTGTTCTGGTTCTTATGAATTTTGGGGACATAGTATATGATAGGAGTTTTAGGTGCCTTCTGCACCAAATATCTGGACTCCTTTCTATTCAAGATACCGAGGGTTTTCCCCTTATCAACATACTTTTTGAGTTTCTTTTCATACTCAGCTTTGGGGTTTTTCTTCAATTTCTTGTAGGTATTAGGAATATTAAGTAGATTTTCCATTTCTTTCTCATAATCTTGCTTGTTTAGAATTACCAAGCCCCCTCCCTTGTCAGCTGGTCTGATGACTATACCCTTCTGCTTCTCTATTTGTTTGATGGTTTCCCATATATTTTTTCCTTTAGTTCTTTTTATTTTTAAATTCTTCAGGTCATTCTCCACCATCTTCTTAAAGACTTTTATATTCTCATCCTGTGTTACCTTGGGGTTAAATGTAGAGTTGTTCCTCAACTGGGAATGTTTGTAAGTAGTATTGTCATTGTCCCTTGCGTTTGACTTTGCTATGCCGAAAAATTTTTTGATATTAAGTTTTCGCACGAATTTTTGGAGATCAATGTAGGTCTCAAATTTGTCAAGGCCCCTATCAGGGGCAAATTTCAACCCCATATCCAAGACCCTGAGTTCCTCTTCTGTAAATTCAATCTGACTGAGATTATAGATACCTTCCCCTAATATTCTCTTCTTCTTTTTCTGGAGGCCTCCTCTCTTCCCTCTTGTGCGTTTTCTGTTTGCCAATCCGGTGGTCTGTACGGTTCTTCCCTTCTCTGTTGCCAAGGACGCTCGTAGTCTCCTTGGTTTCTCCTTGAATTGTCTTGTCTGGTCCACCTTGGATTCCAACCTCCATTTCTGTAGGGACCCCGTTGTTGGTTCCTTCCTGGGTACCGGAAGGGTCTCGCTTCTCTCCGTGGATCGTATTGAGTATCTGGTATTCTGGGTGGCCTGCGTTCCTGTCCCCTGTGAAAAAAATCCCTATCGTATCTTCTATAGGGGGTGTGTTGGGGATATCCCCTCAGAGGCGAGTACCTGTTGGAATGCCTTGGGATATTAGGCGTATAGGGAGTGCGGTTGCCCCAGTATCTATTCTGGGTTTGTTCTTCAAAATTTCTATTTTCTGATCTTCTGTAAGCTGGCGTTGCGGGGATGTCCTGTCTAGTAATGTTGTTTTGTGTCTGTAAGTTCCCTTGCCCATATTGTTCATCTTCCTGTACTTCATTTTCTCCTGATTCTTCCATTAATGAAGTTTCATTTTCCACATCGCTATAATTATTGTCTGTCTGCCATTTGTAAACCTGCTGGTTCTTGTAATCCAATACGTCCCTCTTAAACTTCTTTTGTTTCTTCTGTTGCACTTCCTTGTCATACTTCTTTATAACTTCCTGTAAATCTTTTTCTTTGTTAATGTATTCCTCTGTTTCCTTGAATGGTATTAGTTGGTCCCTAAGTTGTGCAATTTCTATTTCTATGTTTTTCAATTTATGCTGTCGCCTAAAGACTATTTTTTGTAACAATTCTGTCTCACTTTGGTTAAAAAATCTATACCATTCGTCCATCAGTTGTTTGTCATTGACTGCATCGTTAGGAGAAACATCCCAACGTAATCTTCTAGGGGTAATTTTCTCAGCTATATACATCTCTAGTATGGCCACATCCCACCATACTCTCAATTGTTTTTCTAGACAGTGTTTTAGATGTTTGAATAAACTGTCTAGATCCTGCCTGATGACCACATGTTCTTGATTGAACACCTCCATTAAATTAACTTTTCTGCTATTAACATACTTGAAAATGTCCATTGCTGCAACTTAGAGTGGGAACAATAAGTCCCACGGAAATGAAAATAGGTAAATAAGATTGCGCTATGGACAGATATAATGCCTATACACTGCAAAACTGAAAGAAAAACAGGTGAAAATAAAAATAAGATAAAAAGTAAACTCGAGAGGTTGAAGCTGCCTGTGCTTAGAATCTACCCCTTAAAATAAAGGAGTAGGTCAGAGATAAAGTATGAATTAAGCTGTGGCGCTAAAACCTTTTCTAACAAATATCCTGGTGTCAAAAAGGTGTGTAGAGATCTAATCAGTGTAATAAATAGATGGCCCTGTTTATTGCCCCGGAAAATAATATAAATAAATACTGTGAATTGATGTGAAATGTGTGGTCTCCTGAGGACCACCTTATAGGTGGTACCTACCAAATATTATATATATACTTCTTATAAATGCGTGTTGTGTAGAAAGGACAATTTTTCCTGTTGATGACTTAGACACCCTTCAACCACAGGGAATGAATGTGGAGCTGGATCTGAATTGCTTTCTGACCAATTTCTGAATGTGTTCAATTTCCCCTTCTTTATAGTTTGACCATACACCTTTTGAGATAGGATTAAATACAATAGAAATCAAACATCATATTAAGCATTATACGAGGCTCCTTCTAATCTATTGAATAATAATTTGTAGTATTATATAAAAAAGATCCACCTAAAGCTTTGGCGCCTAATAGTATAATTGGGGGCCTAAATAATGGATTATACACATATCCCCTATTGGGGGCAGTATACATATATATACAAAAAAATACGAAAAAATACAAAAATACAAAAAATGTTGAGCCTACAATAGATTGATTATGACGCATCACCCCCCAATGAGGGATTTATATGCATATATTCCTTTGTCCTTTTCTTCACCCTTGGGAGTAAGCATTTCCCAAAAAAAAAAAAAAAAAAGGAAACACACCGGTACTCTTTTACAATATGCTTCCCACATAAACCTATTTCCAACTGTGGTTACATATTACCTTATCCCATTCCCATTGATTTCAGTTAATTGATTGACTGAATGAGTTTGCATTATAAATTTCTCATAATAATTTTTATAATTTTTTATATAATATATTTTCATTATTGTTTGCAACCTTATACACATAGGTGAGTGTAAAGATGTGTGTGTATATATACACACACACACAGGTTTTTAGTTTGTTTCATTTAATTTTCCTTCTTCCTGATTCTGTGTCCACTAAAATGCTATAATTATATTCATTTCCTAGGAAAGTGTCTGCAACAGATTAATTCTTAATTTTAATGTTTTTAAAAATAGAACAAATCAGGTATTTTAGGAGTTCTGAAAGTGTCATAAGTATGGGATAGTCTGTTAGTAGATTACATACATACCGTTTTTATTTATATATTTGTGTGTATTTTGTATTTTATTAGTTTCTTTTATTGCCTGTTTTTGTTCTAAGTGCCTGGATTAAATATGTGGGTTGCAGTGCTCCATAGTTTAATATAACAATACAACAGTTTATCATGCCCTATGCCCGCAGGGGAGATGAAAATACGGACTTTTCTCCGTGTCTGTGCTGTTATGAGGGAACACACAGCACGCAGTAGGATCCGTAGCGGCACAGTCAGGGCATTCCCACAGTTAAAATGGCGCGGATCCTTCGCGCAAGCGCAGTGGAGCGCTGCACCCTACATAAGCGATAAGGTGCACCAACATGGCCGCTCCAGATGACGTCGCTCTGACGAAACGCGTAGGGCGTGGCCTAGGACGTGCACCTCATACTGCTATACAGGCAGCAACGCCAGCGCAGCCATTTCAAAGGCGAATTGTTTTATGAAATATTGTGAGTAGTTTGGATTTTAGATAAATAAATCGTTAACAAACAGTGTTGCACTATGGTTGTACTTCTGTTTCCTCCCTCATGCACTTGCTAAACGGACTATTTGCGGAAGTAAAAGGGCGAACATTCCCCCAGCACAGCAGGAGCAGAGCCCAAGGAAAGCTGCACAGTGGCTTATACTGTGACTGCTCGGCTAACCCTTTCAGGGTTCTCTGTCTGGTGAGCGCAATTATTTCTCTGACACTGAGTGGCGCACCGGAGAAGATTGTTCCTAACCTTTCTGCACTAGTCACTTTGGTCTACCCTTTTTACTTGAAGAGACTTTATGCGTTTTTTCGAGCAACTGTGTGATGCGATTTGAAAAAGTTTGTTTGGGCATTGAAAGAATTCTTTTTGTTTTTGCTGTTCTTGGACTGTCACTCTTGGGACTCATAATATAGAGCACAGTTTACAGACCACTAATATAGTGGCTTGTGGTTTGCATATGATCTCTCTCACTTAGCATATATGGTTTATTTATTTACATTTTTATGAAATATTTTCACTATTCTTTGGTTATAACACATGTGTACTTTTTGAGTTGCATGCCAACAGGAAAAATTGTCCTTTCTACACAACACGCATTTATAAGAAGTATATATATAATATTTGGTAGGTACCACCTATAAGGTGGTCCTCAGGAGACCACACATTTCACATCAATTCACAGTATTTATTTATATTATTTTCCGGGGCAATAAACAGGGCCATCTATTTATTACACTGATTAGATCTCTACACACCTTTTTGACACCAGGATATTTGTTAGAAAAGGTTTTAGCGCCACAGCTTAATTCATACTTTACCTAGGACTCCCATGGCCTGGGGTGTGGATCCACCCAACTTTACACCTCAGGGCTGACTAGCCCGAGGCGAGGAAACTGAAGGAAGGTTTCAGAGGTGGTCCGGTGCCGTCTCGGTTAGTGGAGAGGCCCAGTAACTGTGAAGGTATCCAGGAGAGGACTCTTCGGGAGAAGGCCACGCAAAGGTTGGCTTCTCAACAAGAGCCTGGACAAGTTGAAGGTCCCCAAGTGAATCTGGCCTTGTGTGGTTTCGCCGGACTGGCTGAAAGATACTAGTACCATACGAGGGTACTACAAGTTTTCAAGTTTCCCTCAAGTGTTCTACAGTAAAGTCTGCGGCAGTGACTTGCTTTAACTCAAGCACCCTGTTAGCTGCTAGCCCTGGTGAGAGAAGGACTATCCAATAAGGGTGAGGATCCAGTTGTGAATGGCTATTCTCTGGATTTACTGAAGCGAGAGACTCTTTTCATACTGAAATTAGCACTAAGAGTACCTGGACTTTCCCACCTAAACCCTCTAACCCTATGTTGAGAGACTGTGTTGTTAACAATTTTTTGCAAAGTGGATCTGGCGTCAGCCTCTACAGTTCTTGGGCCATCTACTTCAGTAAACCCTTAGACGCATACGAGGTGAAGAAGGTAACGGTAAGCCCAATAAATTCAGCCGCTCCTTCGGGGGTCAGTGCTACACCTCCATACGGGTTGTCAGTTTGAAAGCTGCAGGTCTAGTGAATAATCTACAAGTATGCTCATCGGTGCCCTGACAGTTCATTCAGAACTACAAGTCGTCTGCCACGGTGGCTGACAATACTTATAGTTGATTAATTCACAGGAAATTGTGAATATATGACACAGCTCTGGGTGGCACCCCGCAAAGCCACAATGGTTTTATGTTTCAATCATTTTTATTGTAGGTTTACAATACAGAAAGAAAAAACAAGGTTCTCATCTTTTCGGTACATCAGTACAACAAGTAAAATGCACAAGTCAGTTGTCCGCTTGGTTATCTTCTAAGACACTCTTTCGGTAACATATCAAGTTCTACAGTTCTTTTCAGTGCCTTTTACAGTTAGGCTGCGGGGTTAGTGATGACCACCAGTCCATAGCCAACTATGAATCATAACTCCAACATGGAGTGAAACATCGATAGTCTACACTTTTTACACCTCCACCCGCCGGGAAGACCCCACCCCCTCCCTCCAAGGGTGACCCTGGGTCCCCCCCCGGGCGATAGCTGACCACCATCCTCCTCGCAGGTCTTAACCTGCCAAGAATTAATATCCAATATTGCAACTGATCGTGCTTCGATTGAGACCAGTAAGAAATAAGTAGTGAAGCAAACAAAAAGTGAAGGGAAAATAGTGAGAAAGATCAGAGAGGGGAAAGGAATGGGGAAGGGTGGGAGGGGAAAAGGGTTTGAGGAGCTGTGGAGCTGTGGTCCCGTTTTGCAAGGCCCATACCTCTGGAATACAGTTACTCAATATGTGCCCTGGGATTGTTAGTCAGATAAGCAATCCATGGGTCCCATATTCTATGGAACAACCCCAGCTTGTCCCGTGACAGTGCTGACAACCTCTCACTTATCATCAACCATGACATTTTATGTTTGTTTATAAATGTAAGGAGTCTCCTTTGGGACTTAGAGGCCTCTACCACCCTGCCGCCCAAGAGGGCTTGTTTAGCTGATTTAGTCAGGTTCAAGCTAGTGAGTGTATAAACAAAGTTATACACTCTAATCCAGAATCTTCGAACTTTAGGGCATGTCGACCAAACATGATAGGTGGACCCCACCTGGCCACAACCCCTAAAACATTGGGATGTGGCCCCTGGTACAAAGGTGGCCAATCTGTCCGGAACCATGTACCACCTCAGCAGAACCTTATAGTTAGCCTCTATCACAGAGGTGTTAATGAGTGATCGATATGCCGTCTCAGAGATTGCATGCCAATCTTCTAGTTCAAAAGTTTCCTGAAGGTCCTGTTCCCATTGGATCATGTAGTTCAGTTTCCCCATGGCACCCCTTAGTATTATATATATATATATATATAGCAGATAAATGGTCCCTAATTTTATCGTATTGTCTGCATAGCTGCTCCATGGGAGTCAGGGTCATTAAGTCTCCCCTGCAAACTACGGTCTGCACGTAATGGTGTAGTTGGGCATATCTATAATTCTCTGCAGGCGGCATATCGAATCTTTTTGCTAAAGCACGTTCGGAAAGCATACCTCTATGGCCACACAGATAAGCCCAGGGTGAACTCTCTATTGTTTAATAATGGTGCTAGTGGATTGTGGGGTGATTTGAATTTGTGTAGTCTAGACAACCTGTCCCATATTGCCAACGCTAGGGAGAGGGTGGGACACAGTATGAGTGGCCTGTCTTTCATTGGAAGCCATATGATCTGTGAGATCTGCTCTGGGCGACAGGAATAAGATTCCATGGCCATACATATAGCATGTGGTTGGTGAGAATGGTACCTGGAGAGTTGGGCCAGCTGAGCCGCATGAAAATATTTCTGAAGGTCAGGCAGGCCCAGACCTCCATTCCTTTTTGGAGTGTACATAGTACTTCTGTTCACCCTGGGCCTCTTATCTCCCCAAATGAACCGGAGAATTCCATTTGGAGCATTTGAAGGTCCCTTCGCACCAATGCCACTGGTAGGGTGCGAAACAAATATAATATTCTAGGCAACACGTTCAATTTGATGGAGTGTAGTCTGCCCAACCACGATGGGGGATGAATCTGCCATTTCGCTAGGTCCTCAGTTATTCTTTTAAAAAGTGGGGGATAATTTTTTCTATACAGCATCTAACTTGTCGGGGTTAAATGGATGCCAAGGTATGGCAGGGCCTCAGTTTCCCATTTAAATTTATATGACCGCTCTAAAGCTTGCTTGGTGTTGTCTGGTAACAAAAGATTGAGTGCTCTGGATTTATTATGATTAATTTTTAGCCCTGAGATTTCAGAAAAGGGTTGTAATATCGCATGCAAGTTAGGGAGGGAAGTAATTGGCGATGTCAGCGTTAGTAATAGGTCATCAGCGAAGAGCAGACATTTATGTTCCCTGTCTCCACAAGTGATCCCCTTAATATCCTGGCATTCCCGGATCCTGATAGCTAGGGGTTCCATTGCTAGAACGAACAATAGCAGGGACAGTGGGCATCCCTGCCTTGTTCCTCTTCTAATGGTGAAAGGCTGAGAGGAGTATCCCCGAAGCATCAATGATGCAGACGGGGTGTCATACAGTGCTCTGAGAAGAGTTAAAAAGTGCTCCCCAAAGCCATATCTATGTAATACGTCGAACAAGTACTCCCAGGAGAGGGAATCAAACACTTTTTGAATGTCCAATGAGAACAACATACATCTTCTAGGGCCCTTACAATCCCAGTCTGATTGTACTGCTGTAATGATAAATTTATCATTCTACGGGTTTGGTCGGATGTCTGCCTATTCGGGACAAAGCCAGCCTGATCGAGATGAATATAGTTCGGGAGGAAAGTATTCAATGTAAGTGCTAAAACTTTAGTTAAAATGTTTAAGTCCGTATTTATCAAAGAAATCGGGCAATAGTTTGCGCAGTCCCCATGATCCTTATACGGTTTTCGGTATAACGCTAAGATATGCTACATTTTTGTAATGAGGTATCTTGTTTCCTCGCCTAAGAGCGTTAAAGTAAGAGCACAGGTGAGGAATCAATATATCCTGGTACTTCCTATAATAGTGGCCTGTGAAGCCATCTGGTCCCGGGGCCTTGGAAGGGTGTATGGATTTGATTGCCATTTTGAACTCCGTAAAGTCTTCGTCCATCAAGTCAGTGTGGGCTCGCGTCAGCTTGGGCAGTGGGGTGTTGCGGAAGAAATCATCCGCCTTGTTCAGGTCATATTTGGCTTGTGGGCCATATAGTCTGGAGTAGAATCTATGAAATTCTTTTAGTATGAGTTTGGGATTTTGAGTGGGGTGACCTGTGGAGAGCTTCAGTTTAGGTAATGTGGGCGTATAAGGTCGGGGGATTAGTTTCCTGGCTAACATTGTGGTTGGCTTGTCTCCCATGGTATAAAACCTATGCTTAGACCAGCTAATGTGTTTTTCTTTAATGAGTAGTCAAGCTTAAGTTCAACTCCAGTCTAGCATCATCTATTTTATGCCTTATGTCGTGCTGCGGGTTTGCATGTTGTTTTTGCGTTAACGGTTTTGCGGTCTAAGTTAGTCTCTAATTGCTTAATAGTGTCTTCTCTGGCCCGTTTCAGTCTGGCCCCTATTTGTATCAACTTGCCCCTAATCAAGGCTTTGTGGGCTGCCCAATTTATCGTGGGTGACGTGTCTGAGGACTTATTAACGCTAAAGTAAGCCAGTATTTCTTTTTCAATTTCCGTGTACAATATTGGGTCATTCAGCAGGCTAGCATTAAGATGCCACGGAGACAGGGAGGCTTTGGATCAAAGCCCTGTCGTTGAATGTTTCATTGGGGAGTGATCTGACCAGGGGGTAGATAGTATTTTTACCAACGTCAGGTACGGGAGTAGAGTAGGGTGCGTATCAGAAAATGATCTATTCTGGAATAAGTGCGGTGTGCCTGTAAAAAATGCGTATAGTCCCTAGCAGTGGGATTGTGTTTGCGCCATGCGTCAATCAGATCATAAAGATGAAATCATTTTGCCACCCTGTTACTCCCAGTCAGTGGTCTTTTTAGAGTAGGTCTGACAGGGTTAGATTTGTCCATAATCCTGTCGAGCGGAATGTTGCTGTCACCCCCTATGATCATCTGTCCCTGAACCTTGGGCATCAGTATTCTCAACATTTTGCTAAAGAATTCCACCTGGCCCGTGTTCGGGGCATAGTAAGACACAAAAGAGACCATCTTATCATGAATGCGTCCCACTGCCATAATATATCTGCCTCCCTTGTCCTTGACTATTGTGATGGGCGTAAATGGAGTCCGTCTAGAGAAACTAACAGCTACCCCTTCCTTTTTGTTGGGCCCGTTAGCCAAGTAAAACTGCGGGTATTTGGTATTAAGATAGCTAGGGGCTGACATTTTAGAAAAGTCGGTCTCTTGAAGTAGCAGAATATCTGATTTTTGTCTATGGTAGAATTGGAAGGCTTTAGTTCTTTTGGCTGGGGTTAAAGCCATGCACATTGTGGGTGACCACGAGAAGTCAGAAGACTATGTCTTAGCCATCGTGGTAGGGCAGAGCACTCTTACCTTGTGACACTGTGTGGGCAGACGGGTCCCCAAAAGCGTGGGTCTCCCACTGCCGTGACCTCCAAGACTGACATGCATATGGAACCACAGCTCAGGGGAAGCAGGGGGTAGGAGGAGAAAAGAGGAGGAAAAGAAACAAAAGGTTAATCAGTGTAAAATACAGAGGCCTCAGGCCTAAACGTAAATACTTAATAAACTGTAAAAATTGCATAACTATGTGGGGAATAATCCCTGCCGGACACAATAACCTGTCCAGAGCAAGCAAGGGTACCTCCCTCCTCAGAGGAAAGGTAGTCTTGCAAGAGAGTGGCATGAATGTCCGATCCGACCCAAATGACCTAGGCTCTAGAGCTGGCCAGAAGGGTAGGCCCAGACCCATCAACTTATAATCTTTAGACTCAACGCTATCAGTGTGGGCCCTCTCCCTCCCACGGGAGCCGCGACACCAGGGTGGACAGGTCCCCCAATGGTTCCCCCCGCCCCGGTGTCCGCCCCCCAGAGGGACCAAAACAGGCCCCATACCAGGGCCAGCGCCACACTATCATGGTAATAAAAATGAGCTTCAGGTGAAAAACAAGTTTGTAAAATTAGACTAGCTTCAAAGGAACTGCTTCGAAAAAACTTTTCTGAAAAATAGGGAACTGCACTATGGTTGTGCTACCAGGATGACTGTGTTAATGCACAGTCAAAGGTGGACTCAAACTAGTCCATCTCGGCAAAATTGTAGTATCACTCTTTCTTTGCATTTTCCTTTTTGTTTTGGGAAGAGTAATTAACCGTAAAGTCAGGTCTTCCGGGGGGGTACTTCTGGCTTGGGCCTGCTTTCGATCCATCCACAGTGGGGAGAGGGGGACGATGGGCTTGATTTGGAGGGGAGGGAGCTGGAGAGTCCCTTGTGATGATCCCCAGTTCAAGTAGGAGATCTTTGCCTTCTGGCAATGTGGAAAAGGAGTAGGATTTACCTTTATAGGTAGAAATAATAATGTAAGGGAATTAAACCTTTTTTTCCCTTTTTTTTATAAATTTTTTTTATATTTTTTAGATATATATTTTTGTCTTTTAAAATAATTTTCATTTTATTTTTTAGATAATTTATATATTGTCTTTTTTGTCTCAAATTAATTAATTATTTTCCCTTGCTCCGATATGCCTATTGATTTGAATGTGCTGGCCGCAAGGTTAATGCATATCCTGGCGCTCGGTTTGATATAAAGTAATTTTTGCCCAGATTTAATATGGCCGATGTTGTTTACAATATAGCTGATCACATGTGGCGGAAGTGATCTCATTACAGCTGATCACATGTGGCGGAAGTGATCTCATTTCAGCTGATCACATGGGGTGGAAGTGATCTCATTACAGCTGATCACATGTGGCGGAAGTGATCTCATTTCCGCCCACATTATAGGGAATCTTGCCCTTAACTGACATGGTCAATGGAAGCTCAGAGCGGGGCGAAGTTAATTGTACACAGTGCTATTTAATGCGGTGAGTCAGTACGCCGCCTGTGCCCCTGGAAGACGTTACCTATAACGAAACGGCGTAGGGAGGAGCGACGTACTGACGTCACCGCGATCTACGCTGGACCCAGAAGCGACGGGCAGCGTTACTAAGCCGGCTGGCGAATTTGTTTGTTTTACAAAGCAAAGTTTTTTCTACTTGATGTAAGTGCAATCTTTTTTATTATATTAAATTTCGTGACTATATCACACTATGGCGATTCCTTTCGTTATTATATGTGCTGGGCAATGAGCGGTGTGGCCGTAGGATTTTTCTAACCATTGGAATAAGCGGTGTGGCCGTAGGATTCTTCTAACCATTTGAACCAAGCGCTTAAAGAGGATACACCCTCCATGCAGTCCTGACTCAGAGGAAGCGTTTTTGATTTGGTGATATCTGGTCTCTGAGATGGGATCAGTGTAGCTGGTAAGCGGCAGTAGTGTTGGTGGTGGAAGTCCTCTTTTTTCCTGCAAACTCTGATGACACTTTTCCTATATCGGTGTGGTGTGTTTAAAACACGTTGGAGATTACAAGCAAAACATTTTTTGTTGATGGGATGATGGACTAATATTTGAACATTAGTATATGCATTTCCCTGTCTGCACTTTGTTAATATTTTTTGATTTCATGCTTTATTTATTCACTCATTTGCTTCACATAGCATTTATCGGATCAGTATAGCGCAGCTTATTTGGGAATAAATAGGTGAAAGACAGTCTGAAGGGAAATGCCCATCTGTATCTTATTTGCTTGTTGGGAGAGGAGAGCGAACAATGGGGTGGGACTTTATATGAAGCACTGGAAGTGATGTAACGCGTAGGATACGGAGACCGGAAGTGACGCTCCCACCAGAGCGGTCGCTCTGAACTGTTTTGCTGCTAATGCTGCCTATTTATCCCATTTCGTTTGTGAGTAATTTTAACCTTTTAATAAAGTAGTGATTTTTAAAAACATACTACACTATGGTTGCTCTTATACTTATTCTCTGAGCTATATTGGAACATCTTGCTGGAGTATACGGTGACGGAGATCTGAGAGTGACCCCCTGAGGCCCCCCCTTCCACCCTCTTTCCTGGGACTCCTGGTATATCCAAGAGGAGGCTGCATATATGCTATATTTTATATAGCGGGAAGGTAATTACCCAGTGTGCACACTTATGCGTGGAATCACTTATGTGGAGAAAGAACCTCTGAGATATTTCCCAGCACAGAATCACTTTAGATGTTTATGTGACATCATCATGGGACTGTGTTCACGTCATTAACAGCTCGATATAGTCCACATTTTTGCACTCAGCACTTTCTGTTTATGGAGTTTTGTTCTATAGTTCGATTATTATGTTTTTTATTAATATTTTGTGTTACACTAAGCACTTTGTTTGCATTTTTTGCACTTTATTTTTGCTTGCTTGCATTTTTTGCACTGTAGTTTTGCATTTTTTGCACTTTATTATTGTCACTAGTTTGCGCTTACGTAGCCAGTAACTGTTTATATTTCAGTCACTTTGGTTTTGCTATGATGCACTCAGCACTTTCTGTCATAGAAGTCTGATTTATAGTTAGACCACTGTATGTGGTTTTGCACTTAGCACTATTTTTATATCATAGAGATATAAGTTGCACTTGGGATTGTGACAGTTATTATTGTGTACACACTGTTGCAGGCACTATTGATAGAAGAATTTCTACATTAGGATAAGAGTTCTCCCTTACTACTTTACCATACTAGTTTGAATATATACCATCTGACATATCTCCATCTGAATAATTAGCTCTATAACATTTTCGTGTAAGGTCCCATTTTTTTTGGAAGCGCATCACCACCATTTTTTCTTTTAATATATATAACACCTTGGGGTCCTGAGTAATTTTCTAGCAAAAACATGATGATTAGTAAAGAAGTGTCAGAATTGGCCTGGGTGGCAAGGGGTTAATTACCATAATATACAAATAATTATTATATATTGTTTTTTTAAGGTAATGTACTATATTTTCAAAAACAGTACTCAAGCAGGTGGCTTAACAGGGAAATTGCTGAAGTTTGAAGTTATAACTCAAACCAGTAATTTCACAGTAAATAGATAAATAAATTATTATGTTATCTATAGCATATACAGTCAGGTCCATAAATATTGAGAGATCAACACAATTCTAATCTTCTTGGCTCTATGCACCACCACCATGGATTTGAAAGAGCTTTAATTTGAGGGTATTTACATCCAAATCAGGTGAACGTTGTAGGAATTACAGCAGTTTGTATATGTGCCTCCCACTTTTTTAAGGGACCACAAGTAATGGGACAGTTGGATGCTCAGCTGTTCCATGGCCAGGTGTGTGGTATTCCCTCGTTATCCCATTTACAAGGAGCAGATAAAAGGTCCAGAGTTCATTTCAAGTGTGCTATTTGCATTTGGAATCTGTTGCTGTTAACTCTCAATATGAGATCCAAAGAGCTGTCACTATCAGTGAAGCAAACCATCATTAGGCTTAAAAAACAAACAAACCCATCAGAGAGATAGCAAAAACATTAGGTGTGGCCAGATCAACTGTTTGGAGCATTCTTAAAAAGGAAGAACGCACTGGTGAGCTCAGCAACAACAAAGACCCGGAAAACCATGGAAAACAACTGTGGTGGATGACGAAGAATTCTTTCCCTGGTGAAGAAAACACCCTTCACATCAGCTGGCCATATCAAGAACACTATTCAGGAGGTAGGTGTATGTGTGTCAAAGTCAACAATCAAGAGAAGACTTTACCAGAGTGAATACAGAGGGTTCACCACAAGATGTAAACCATTGGTGAACCTCAAAAACAGGAAGGCCAGATTAGAGTTTGCCAAACAACATCTAAAAAAGCCTTCACAGTTCTGGAACAACATCATAAGACCAGAAAAAAAGACCAGAAGACAGCAGCGACAGAAGACCAGGCTACCGCTTGTAAAAGAGCTAGAAGAAGCGCAGTGGCCCGGCAAGAAGAACCGAAGAGGGGGACAAGACCCGCGAAGAGGGGGACAAGACCCCCGAAGCCTGAAGAAGAGGGCGGCGGTGCAGAAGAAAGCTGGGCTCCTCCGCTAGTAAAAGAGCTAGTGGTAAAAGAGCAGAAGATAGCAGAGGAGTCTGGCGAGAAGACCCCCGAAGATGGAAGAAGACCCCCGGAGCTGTGCAATAAACTATTTTAACCCTTGTGTGTTGTGTTTTTTTACATTTTTTTCACAGGTGAATGGGTAGGGGTACATTGTACCCCATACTCATTCATATAGGGTGGGGGCCAGGATCCGGGGGCCCCCTTATTAAAGGGGGCTCATGGATTCCGATAAGCTCCCCCGACAACCAACGGCCAGGGTTGTCGGGAAGAGGCCCTTGTCCTCATCAACATGGGGACAAGGTGCTTTGGGGTGGGGGGGAGCACGGCCCCCCCTTCCCCTAGGCACCCCCCATGTTGAGGGCACGTGGCCTGGTATGGCTTTCCTGGCCCGGCCGGGTAGCGTGCTCGGATAAGGGTCTGATATGGACCGGGGGGGCCCCCGCATCGTTTTTTCGGCGTAGGGATTCCCCTTTAAGTCTATACCAGGTGACGGGGCCAACAATGCCTCCTTCGCTGGTCCCGGCTACCTGGAGCCACGCTCAAAATGAGCGGACTTTTCTCCGGGTGGGAAAAGTTCGTTCATTTCAAAAGTACGGCGGACTAGCACACACGCGGCCATATTGTCTGCCGGACTAGCACACACACGGCCGTATTGTCCGCTGAAATGCGAGTCCGGCGGACAGATTGATGTGCAAAACTACAATCTTAGTCCGGCGGACTTTTGGGTAAAAAAAAAGTTCGCCAGACTTTTCCACCGGATTGTTTGATCGTGTGTACGCGGCTGTAGTCCTAACTCCTGTAAATTTATGAGAGTCTCCATAGTGGAAGCACATGCATTCTAATGGATAGATAGGGGGCAGGTGGAACTGGAGGTAGCCCAACCCTCCTTAAAGGCACAGGGGTACACTGGACACCCAGCACATAGCACAATGGCAGCAAAGGTGTCCAGTTTGTCCCCTGACCAATATTACATAAGCAACAAACAAAATGGCCCCTGCCCGCACCTATAACTGGCCTTCACAACAAGGAGCACATGGAAGGGCAACGCATGCAAAACAAAACCAGAGAAATTCCCAACTCCACTCACCAACTAAGTCTGCTTACCAATCGAATTAACCGTCTAATAGTATGCCTTAAAAACAGGGGTTTAGTTAGCACACAGTTGCTTAAAGCGGAGTTCCACCCAATAGTGGAACTTCTGCTCTTGTGTGCCCCCCCCCCGCCCAAAAGGTGTCAAATGTGGTAGCGGATACCTGTGTATCCTGTCCCCACTTCTGGCATGGGAGTCTCGGCCATGGTCATTGACATCACAGCTCTGCTTCTTCCCCTGCCACCAGGCCAGTAGGAGAGCACAGCGGGTGCCTCATGCATGCTCAGTAGGGACCTAGCGTGAAGCCGTAATGCTTCACTACTGGGTTCCCTTACTGGCTATGGTGGCGGCAGCACCCGACAGTTGATGGAAACATCCCTGGACTCCAGGACAGGTAAGTGTCCTATTATTAAGTCAACAGCTGCAGAATGTGTAGCTGCTGGCTTTTAATTTTTGCAGTGGTGGGTGGATCTCCGCTTTAAATACTTACCTGAGCCCGATCTCAATCCAGCGCTGTGCCTGCTTGCAGCAGTCCTGCTCTTCCCTCCCTTTCTCACAGGAGGCTCAATAGCAGTGGAAGCTATTGACTGCTGCTGTCAATCAAATCCTGTAAACAGAAAGCAAGTGAGCAGAGCTGAGCCGCACTTAAAGCCTGTAGGTAAGATGAATATCTCCTAAACCTGCGCTCTGATGGTTCGGCGGAACGTGCCACAATGGAGGACTCCCGCGCGCATGACATCATTGCAGCTCCAGCCACTCACCACACTGGAGCCCGTGGACGCATAAGAGATGCAGAGGGAACATGTCAGCCCCCTCAGTGGTAACCGAGCGTGCTACGGGAGCTTCGTTCTAGGGTATTTCATAATGTGCCAGTATGCGATGCATACTAAAACATTATGCTATTGACTTGCATTTTCTTTTGTTGGGGGGGGGGGGGGGGGGGTTTGAGCGGTTTACTATCACTTTAGGCTGGCTACACACTGTACAATTTTTATACAATTTTCTTGTACAACTTTCCTTTAGATTTACCAAAGCCATATAATGTGAGTTCAACCCTAAACACTTTCAAATTGTATTTGTATGCAACCAGGTATGCCCTTGCACTACATAGTTGTAGGTAAATTGAACAACAGAAATTGTATGTATATCCAGCTTTAGTGTTTCAATAGACGCATACAGCCCTGCTCAGGATTGAGCCTGTACGAGTGCCCCCACGGCAAGCCGCTTGTTATGGGAGCACTCAGAGAAGAGGAGGAGACAAGACCACTGGCAGTGGACCCCAGAAGAGGAGAATTAGGGATGCTCTGTGCAAAACCATTGCACAGAGCAAGTAAAACATATTAAAAAATGTAAACCTTTACAATCAGGATAGACTTCTGCTGGTAGCATGATTTTCCAGAAGGTGGCAGTATAGAACGTAAGATAACCTAGCGGGAGCCTAAACTTTCAGTATTGTATAGCAGCAGCTGTTCTATTTGATAGTTGCCCTTTCAATGCAAAGAGGAGTATTTATTCAACATAGAAGTTTGCAGACCAAGATTTGCCCATATTTGCGCCAAGTGCTTCCTCCAGTGTTATGTCGAAGCTAATGCCTCCTTGGCTGTGTGACTTGGATATCCCAGGAAGCTGCAGTAGCAGGATTCATATCATTCTCACTTAGGCTGTATAAGCTTGTTTTTGGGGTGCCCAGGAGCCACAGCTCATATTTACCAGTAGACATGCAATACAGAATAAACTCTGTACAATGCTATACACATGCATCATTTCTCAAACCTTTAATGTATCAGCAATATCTCTAGTTTTCCAGTTTGAGCCACTATATCATCAGGTCCTAATAAGGAATTTGATTATAAATCCTTTTTTATAGAGCTCTTTTCTTTGCTAGGGGATGTGTATATTTAATAACATTTTATTGATTGTTTAGAAATACAGCTTTACCAGCATGTGATTATCTTTATAACTGTATGTTCGCAATATGGATGATCTAGCCTTCTGTTAAATATGTCCATATGATATTCAACTGCCATGTATCTGTATTTCATTTATTCTCCATTTTTCTTTGTTGTTTTTGTCGTGATTATAGTTTATTTGATTTTTGTCATTTGTTTTTCTCTTTTTTTGGTTTTGTTTGGTGTTTTCCTATTGTATACATGTTGGCTGCTATTGTTCCATTTGGCCACTAGATGCGGGGTGCGCTCCTAGGGCTGTGCTATGCATCGCACATGCCTAGCGGCGGGCTCCTCCTGTGCATGGCCAGTGGGTGACTGAAGTATTTCCGGTTCCCCATTGAGGCCTTTATGCAGGGAGGAGCTCCTACTTGTCCCCGTTGCCTGTATTTTCATTACACGAGTGGGGACTTCTCTTCTGCTAGTGACGCATTGGCGCGTGATGTCATCACGTCCCGGGGGCAGGGCTAAGCCACCAAAGTGGAACATATGTCATTGTTTTTACCCCTTTCCCATGCTATTGCAATGAATCCAGTATGTAAGTGCGTTCTAACCGAGAAATATTGTACAAGTTTATTATATAAAATTAACTGCCTTTATGTATTATAGCACAATACTATGTACTATATTTATGTAGCAGATAAAGATAAAATCACCCAAAATAAATCTACGCTGATGAAGGAAAATATATACCAATAAAAATTTCTGAAACATGTCGGGATGCATGTTACAAATCTTCTGACCTCAGCTTGACTCTGGCAGTGGCTAGATTACTAGCCTTTGGGTTTGATATATATATCTATGTATAATTAATTCAGTTGGTGTACTTTGTATATTTTAAAGTGACTGTTTTTTTATGGTAAAATTAATCTTTTGTACTTTAAAACCCTTTCATGACTAAGCCTATTTTTGGCATTTGGTGTTTACAAGTTAAAATCCATATTTTTTGCTAGAAAATCACTTGGAACCCCCAAACATTATATATATTTTTTTAGCAGAGACTCTAGAGAATAAAACGGCGATTGTTGCAATATTTTATGCCACACGGTATTTGCGCAGTGGTGTTTTAAACGCAACTTTTTGGGAAAAGGGACACTTTCATGAATTAAAAAAAAACGAAACAGTAAAATTAGCCCAATGTTTTTGCATAATGTGAAAGATAATGTTACGCCGAGTAAATAGATAACAAAATGTCACACTTTACAATTGCACGCACTCATGGAATGACGACAAAGTACCGTACCTAAAAATCTCAATAGGCAACACTTTAAAAAAAAATTATGGTTACCAGGTTAGCGTTACAGAGGAGGTCTAGTGCTAGAATTATTGCTCTCGCTCTGGCGATAGGGGCGATACCTCACATGTGTGATTTAAACACCGTTTACATATGCGGGCACGACTTCCGTATGCATTTTCTTTGCAAGCTCGCGGGGATGGCTGGGGCGCTTTAAAAAAAAAAAAAATTTTTATTTTTTATTTTAAAATGAATAAATTGTTTCGCCATTGGCAGCCAAGTAAATGGGAAGTGACGTCGCTTCGGTGTTTACTATTAGGAGACTGGAACGTAGCCGTTTGTTCCAGTTCCTCCCCAGCAGCCGGAGGCATTGGATCGGTAATCGGGAATTGAGAGGGAGCACCGGTAACAGTGGCGGGAGGCGGCTGGAGGGGGGGACGTCCCCTCCCGCTCCTCCGGCATAACAGCTGAAGTTGTTATGGCTGGATAGCCAATCGCCTGCTGTAAAAAACGGTACCGGGATGATGCCTGCAGGTGCAGGCATCATCCTGGTATACCCCCCGGAAGCTGAGTACGCACATCTGCGTACGCTCGGCAGGAAGGGGTTAATACAAGTGGCACTTGGTTGCCTTTTAAAAAATTTAATACTCCCATTTCTGCCTTAAAAGTCCAAGGGGGCGGCCCCTATTGCACCAGTTGCATGTTCTGTCTTATTTTTAACCTCTATATTTAACCTCTAGAGATCCGCGCTATAGCTGAATGACGGCTACAGCGCGGACCTGCTTTGCCGGGACTACGTCTATTGACGTCGTCCCGTGCACGAGTGGCCTGCGTGGCGCGCTCTGTGATCAGCGAGTCTATGAGACTCGCTTGATCACGGATCTGATCATGTGACACAACAGAGCCGGCGGCCGTGACATTCGTCTTTGACAAAAAAAAAACTGGAAGCTGATTGGTTTCTATGCAGAGCTTCACCAGATTTTACAATCTGACGTTTACTATATTAACCACTTAAGGACCAGCCTTGTTTTGAGATTTTGGTGTTTACAAAACAGTTTTTTTTTTGCTAGAAAATTACTTAGAACCCCAAACATTATATACTGTTTTTTTTTCTAACACTCTAGAGAATAAAATGGTGGTCGTTGCAATTTTCACACCGTATTTGCGCAGCGGTCTTACAAGCGCACTTTTTTTGGAAAAAATTCAATATTTTGAATTAAAAAATAAGACAGCAGTAAAATTAGCCCATTTTTTTTTTATATATTGTGAAAGATAATGTTACACCGAGTAAATTCATACACAACATGTCATGCTTCAAAATTGCATCCGCTTGTGGAATGGCGACAAACTTTTACCCTTAAAAATCTCCATAAGCGACGTTTAAAAAATTCTACAGATTGCATGTTTTGCATTACAGAGGGCTAGAATTATTGCTCTCGCTCTACCGATCGCGGCGATACCTCACATGTGTGGTTTGAACACCGTTTTCATATGCGGGTGCTACTCACGTTTGCGTTTGCTTCTGTGCGTGAGCTCGGTGGGACGGCGTGCGTTTAAAATTTGTATTATTATTTATTTTACCTTTTATTTTTACACTGATTAAAAAAATTTTCACTTTTATTCCTATTACAAGGAATGTAAACATTCCTTGTAATAGAAAAAAAATGGCAGGTCCTCTTAAATATGAGATCTGAGGTCAAAAAGTCCTCAGATCTCATATTTAGACTAAAATGCAATAAAAAAATTTAATAAAATAAATTTTAAATCATTTTAAAAAACTGGCCCTTTAAGAGCTATGGGCAGAAGTGATGTTTTGACATCGCTTCCGCCCAGCAATTGTATGGAGACAGGTGGGGGCCATCTTCCCCTCCCTCGTCTGCATACTGATCCATACAGGACGCGATCACCTCCACCAACAGCTCTGGTAAGCGGCAGAAGGCATCGGATCGCGGCGGGAGGGGGGCCCTCTCCCGCCACCAATAAAAGTGATCTCGTGGTGAATCTGCCACAGGGACAACTTTTATCTTGTGGCGGACCACCCGCTGAAGAAGGGGATACTGCTGCCATAACAATGATATCCTCCTTCAAACAGCCACCGTAAAACTGCGGCGGGCGGTCCGTAAGGGGTTAACTTCAACGTGTCCTTGCACATTGTAACAGCAGTGCTCAGAGGCATAAAAAATGGGCAAAACACAAATTTCAGGAGGATCATAGTGGAGCGATTTACACTTAAAACTGAACTCCGGGGCACACAAACTTAAAAAACCCCTCTATAGCCACAAGAAATGTAAATCCATTTTGTGAGCACCAAACTCCTTTGCAGACCTGGCTATTACCTGGTAAAGGTAGTAGTGACATCATCACTGTGTTGTACATAGCCTGTGCAGAAAGAAGAGAGCAGAGCTGTGTTAGGGACTCAGCGGACCCCACCCACTACCACATGCCTGCATAAAACTACAGGAGGGGGGCGGAGACAAGACCAGTCATCCTGCACAAGGAGAGAGAGCAGCAGTGACCGGTCTTTAATTCAGGAAGTGTACAAAAAAGCGGCAACCACCCTAACCTATAAATGGCCTTTGCAGCAAGATGCACATGGAAGAGCAATGCACACCACAAATGAACAAATGCTTTCCCAGCACACTTACCAGCCAGCCTGCAAGCCAAAGAAATTTC
Organism: Lithobates pipiens; assembly: GCF_037356315.1. NCBI lineage: Eukaryota > Metazoa > Chordata > Amphibia > Anura > Ranidae > Lithobates > Lithobates pipiens. The sequence continues at coordinate 87,776,203 of NW_027507788.1, forward strand.
CCCTGTCTAACAGTTTACGTTAAAAATGGAGGGTTTTGTTTGCACACATTTGCAAATATATGCTTAAACCAAAGTGTATATATTTATTTTGGGTCTAACTCTAAATTTCCAGAGCCTCCATAGTAGAAGCACATACCGTATTATTCCTTTTTTGTTCACTTCTGTTTCCACCCCTTAATTCCCCCCCACCCTTTTTCTCCCTCCTCCCCTATCTCTAGTGCCCCCCCTCTTTTCTGTCTTTCCCTGTCTTTCTCCCCCTCCCTTTACTTGTCTTTTTTGATCCTCTATTTCCAGTTTCCCTTCCCTTTTACCCTTTCTCTGCTCATTTCCTCCCTGTTCTACCCAATGTTCCACTTTCTATTCCTCCTTCCCTTTTCTTCCCTCCCTGCACCTCATACCTTCACCACACGGCGATTTCTTTTCTTTTCTTTGGTTTCTCACATAAGAATATTTATTTTCATTTTTGTTATCATCATTATTTTTACTTTTTCACTATTGCCTTGTATCACCATTCAACCCCCCTCAACCCCTTCCCTGGTCTAATTTAATCCTCACTACTCCACCCTTCACTCATCTTCTTTCGTCTTTTGTTGTCACAGTTCCTGTGCACCTTTTCCCATCTCCCCATCATTTTCACTTATGTTATTTCCACAGTCATGTTCAATAATGTCATACTTTTCGCTCTGATAAGCTGTTATTATACTGATTTCCTTTACCTTACTCACCTAGACTCCAATCATCATACTGTGTGGCTCCCCCGAGTTTCCGCAGGGGACCATCTTTTAGGTGGTAGCACTCTGAGCTTGATGCCTACTGGAGCATGGGTAAGCAGCTCTGCTCTTTCCCCATTTTTATTCTTCAAAAGATTTTTTTTCAATTATCATGCTGTATAATAAGTCTTTATCTTTTTACTTTTCGACCATTATATATATATATATATATATATATATATATATATATATATATATATATATATATATATATATATATATTTTTTTTTTTTTTTATCTAATCACAGATGGCCTCCCGATGAAGCGGTGAATGTCCACGAAACTAGTCGAGTAAAATGACATCTGTGATCAATTGTTCTATTGTGATTATTCACTGGTGACATATTGTGCATCGCTATTATGTTTTTATATGTAAATGATTTATTCTTCGGCATCAATAAAATCACCAGTAACTTTTATATATACATTTGTTATATTATTCATTGTATCGCTTTTTATTGTAACGCGATAGTCCAAACTGCCCCCATATTTCCATGGTAGCCTAGTTGGGGATTAGGCTCCCAACTTCTATATCACTTGATTTCTGGATGATGGTACAAGTTCCTATTATTCCTATCTTGGTATTTTTAAGAGGCCACGCTTATTTCTTATATTTTGCTTCTAACTCTAAATTTTCAGAGCCTCCATAGTAGGAGCACATACCGTATAAGGATGGATAGATTAAAGCAGTGCTGGGACAAGGTCATCCAGTGCCCAGAGAAAGGATGCCAAACTCGCCCCCCCCCCCTTCATGATGTGCAAGCCTCCTACGCCCAGAAGTCTCGCTTGTCAAAATCATTACCACTACTCCTATCAGCCTTGTACAGAAGGAAGGTACCCCTGTCCCATACCTCCCAACATTTTAAAATGGGAATGTGTGACATCTACTAACAAATGTATGTAGGCATAGGGCATGGCCCCTGCCACCCCCCTTAAAGGAGAATTTACCCAAAAAAAAGGTTAAAGGGACTTTTTTTTACCACTACTATTCCTTTTATATTGGCTTTTAAAATGTACAAATGCATCAATTTACAAATTTGGTGAAAGGTTTAGCACTGGGAAACACTTTTTGAAAGATAAAAATTGCATTTTATATACAACTATATGGATCAGACCAAAATGAGGGACAAATGAGGTGGAATGAGGGACAGAGGGACATTTCTCCAAATCAGGGACAGTCCCTCCAAATCAGGGACAGTTGGGATTTATGCCATCCCTACAGAAAACCATTGTGCCCAAGGCAGCCTCCCCTCCTGCCCACCCCTTGTCCGGGCCCTGGATTGAGGGCAGGTATGCCTGGAAGGAGCCCACCCCAACCTTAAGGGTCCGTTCACACAGGGGCAACTCCGATCCGACTTCAGGTCGCCCCTAGTCGCCTCAGGTCGGACAACATTTAAAAAGCAGTGTAAGTGAATGAGAGCCGTCTTAATGCACACTACTGAAGTCGCTCCGACTTCAGAAAAGGTTCCTGTACTACTTCTATCCGACTTGTAGGCGACCGGTACCCATTGATTTCAATGGAGATCGCCTCCAAGTCGGATCTCCGTCTATACGGAGGCGACTCTGACAGAATTATCAGCTCTCAAGAGGGCACTCCACGCCAAATTTATGAATAAAAATTTGGCGTGGGTTCCCCCTCCGAGAGCATACCAGGCCCTTAGGTCTGGTATGAATATTAAGGGGAACCCCCTACGCCGAAAAAAAAACGGCGTGGGGGTCCCCCCCAGATCCATACCAGACCCTTATCCGAGCACGCTACCAGGCCGGCCAGGAAAGGGGGTGGGGACGAGCGGGCGCCCCCCCCCCCTCCTGAGCCGTACCAGGCTGCGTGCCCTCAACATGGGGGGGTGCCTTGGGGAAGGGGGGGGCCGCGCGGCCCCCCCACCCCAAAGCACCTTGTCCCCATGTTGATAAGGACAAGGGCCTCTTCCCGACAACCCTGGCCGTTGGTTGTCGGGGTCTGTGGGCGGGGGGCTTATCGGAATCCGCGAGCCCCCTTTAATAAGGGGGCCCCCGGATCCCGGCCCCCCACCCTATGTGAATGAGTATGGGGTACAATGTACCCCTACCCATTCACCTGTGAAATAAAGTACAAAAAAAACACAACACAGGGTTAAAATATTTTATTGCACAGCTCGGGGGGTCTTCCGCCTTCGGGGGTCTTCTCGCCGGACTCCTCCGCTATCTTCTTGTAGCTCTTTTGCTAGCGGAGGAGTCCGGCTTTCTTCCTCGCCGCCGGCCTCTTCTCCCGACTACGGGGGGTCTTGTCCCCCTCTTCGGTTCTTCTGCCGGGCCACCGCGCCTTCTTATAGCTCTTTTACAGGCGGTGGCCCGGTCTTCTGTCGCCGCCGCCGCCTTCCGTTCTTCTTCTTCTTCTTCTCCAGGAGATGTTGACACGACGCTCTCTCCGGCCACAATGCCAGGGACGCGCTCCGCTGCCACTTATATAGGGACAAGGGGCGGTGTCACATGGCTTTATGTCACATGGGATGGTGTCACATGGTGACCCCGCCCCCTTACGATGTCTTAGTCCCCATGTGACATCAACCCATGTGACCAACCCATGTGACATAAAGCCATGTGACACCGCCCCTTGTCCCTATATAAGTGGCAGCGGAGCGCGTCCCTGGCATTGTGGCCGGAGAGAGCGTCGTGTCAACATCTCCTGGAGAAGAAGAAGAACGGAAGGCGGCGGCGGCGGCGGCGACAGAAGACCGGGCCACCGCCTGTAAAAGAGCTATAAGAAGGCGCGGTGGCCCGGCAGAAGAACCGAAGAGGGGGACAAGACCCCCCGAAGTCGGGAGAAGCTGGACTCCTCCGCTAGCAAAAGAGCTACAAGAAGATAGCAGAGGAGTCTGGCGAGAAGACCCCCGAAGACGGAAGACCCCCGGAGCTGTGCAATAAAATATTTTAACCCTGTGTTGTGTTTTTTTTTGTACTTTATTTCACAGGTGAATGGGTAGGGGTACATTGTACCCCATACTCATTCACATAGGGTGGGGGGCCGGGATCCGGGGGCCCCCTTATTAAAGGGGGCTCGCGGATTCCGATAAGCCCCCTGCCCGCAGACCCCGACAACCAAAGGCCAGGGTTGTTGGGAAGAGGCCCTTGTCCTCATCAACATGGGGACAAGGTGCTTTGGGGTGGGGGGGCCGCGCGGCCCCCCCCTTCCCCAAGGCCCCCCCCCATGTTGAGGGCACGCAGCCTGGTACGGCTCAGGAGGGGGGGGGCGCCCGCTCGTCCCCACCCCCTTTCCTGGCCGGCCTGGTAGCATGCTCGGATAAGGGTCTGGTATGGATCTGGGGGGAACCCCCACGCCGTTTTTTTTTCGGCGTAGGGGGTTTCCCTTAATATTCATACCAGACCTAAGGGCCTGGTATGCTCTCGGAGGGGGAACCCACGCCAAATTTTTATTCATAAATTTGGCGTGGAGTGCCCTCTTGAGAGCTCATTCTCTGATTGGCCGCGGCAAAAGTCGCCTGGCCTGGGGCGACTTAAAGTCGTGTTGTAAGTCGCCCCAAGTTGTGTTCAGGTCGTGTCCAAGTTGCCTCCAAAAGTCGTGTTGAAAGTCGTGTTGCCCCTGTGTGAACGGACCCTAAAGGCACAGGGACACAGGTGACACCATGCAAGGAAAATCCTGGACAGAGGCAATGTTTTATGCTGGATTACTGCACAGATCTGGAGGAATTCCACAAAGCACACCAAGATTTAGGTAAAAGTACACATTACTAGTGTATTTGGATAATATTTGTTTATCCTGGAATTCAGCTTTAAATGCATGTATACACATGTATGCACAGAAAGTCATTGCAGTGAGTAGAAAGAATGAATATTTACGTGTTCATGCTTCTAAATTCTCTACGTGCATAAACACATAAACAACAAGTACTTTAGACGCCACTGCACACAATTTTTAAGTAGAATCTTGCATGCTGCCAGCCTCTGGCAGCAAGATCCCGTGTTTATAAGAGTATTTAATTGTGTCTGCGTGCATGAGCCCCATGCAGGTTTGTGACAGAGCAAAAGCTAACTGTTCCATAATGGTGTGTGCCTTTAAAAACATTATGAACAATAAGACTTTCTCTGCCAGAGCAGCTGCCCTGCTTGCCCACGCAGTGTATGACTTGTGGATGTTGTTACCTGTACTCATTTCCGTATAGGTCCATGAGTCATGTAATGTTACAGCCACCTTCTCCTATAACCCAGACAGCGATGTGTCAGCGCTGAGTACAAACCATGTGACAAAAATCGCTATCGCTCCTGGTGTGATTCCTGATAAGAAAGGAAACATTCTGCTTTATCACTATTACTTTATTGCTACTTAAAGTGGTTGTAACCCTAAAAAAAAAGAAAAAATTGATTACTTTATTGCTGCTTAACCACTTCAGCCCCGGAAAGGATTTACCCACTTCCTGACCAGGCCATTTTTTGCGATACGGCACTGCGTCATTTTAAAAGACAATTGCGCGGTTGTGCAATGCTGTAGCCAAACAAAATTGATGTCCTTTTTCCCCACAAATAGAGCTTTCTTTTGGTTGTATTTGATCACCTCAGCAGTTTTTATTTTTTGCGCTATAAACAAAAAAAAACGTAAATTTAGAAAATAAAAACAATATTTTTTACTTTTTGCTATAATAAATATCCAAAAAACAAAAAAAAAATTTCTTCATCAGTTTCATCAGTATTTTTCTACATGTTTTTGGTAAAATAAATTTGCAATAAGTGTATATTGATTGGTTTGCACAAAAGTTATAGCGTCTACAAAATAGGGGATATATTTATGGCATTTTTATCATTAAGTTTTTTTTTTAGCAGGACTGTGACATTGCGGCGGACAGATCGGACACTTTTGACACTTTTTTGGGACCAGTGACATTTATACAGCAATCAGAGATAAAAAATAGCCACCGATTACTGTATAAATGTCACTGGCAGGGAAGGGGTTAACAATGGGGGGTGAGCAAGGGGTTAGGGGTTCCCTAGGGAGGTGTTACTAACTGTGGGGGGGGGGTGGACTGACTGGGAGTAGAGAGAGATCACTGTTCCTTATCAGTAGGAACAGCAGATCTCTCTCTCTACTTCCTTGACAGATCCCCATTCTGGCTCTCTAAGGAGCGATCGCAGGTCACTGGCGGACATATCATCGGCTCCAGTGTCGTGCCGCATCCCCCTGTAGCTCTTAAAGCGGGCGCCGTACAGCTACGGCAGTTCACGCAGGAAAACTAACCTTCCCCGGTATAATGACAGTGGCTGGTCAGCAAGTAGTTATAGTGGTTGTAACCCCCCCCAAAAAAAAGAAAAGGATCCTGCTCCTTTAAAGCGGGATATGCAGCATAGTGCATGTGCTGTGTCATTAGTCCCTTTGTATGCTGTAAAATACCTGGTTGATCCTGCCTGTTTCTGTGTCCCCTTAATGCCCTGTACACACGATAGGATTTTCCGGCAACAAAACCATGGATTTTTTTCCAAGGAATGTTGGCTCGAACTTGTCTTGCATACACACGGTCACACAAATTTTGTCGGAAATTCAAGAACGCGGTGACATACAACACATACGACGAGTCGAGAAAAATTTATTTCAGTAGCCAGAGCAGCTCTTTTGCTTGATTTTGAGCATGTGTGGACTTTTATGCATCTGACTTATGTACACAAGCTCGGAACTTCCGATAACAAATTTTGTTATCTGAAAATTTGAGAACCTGCTCTCAAACATTTGTTGGCGGAAATTTCAGCGACAAATGTTCCATGGAGCATATAAACGGACGGACTTTCTGACAACAAGCTCACATCCAACATATGTTGTCGGAAGATCCTATCGTGTGTACAGGGCATTAGTGTCCTGACCACAGTAATCATGGCTGCTGATCCATGATACTGTGGTCAGTTTACATGCTTCAGCTATCCAGCAGTCTCTCCCTCTCTCCCCCACCTCTACCCTCCCGCCGCTATGCCTGTAAAATCACTAATCCCAAATCCTGAAACCCCCTCTGTTACAGAAAGAGTTACTGTGCAGTATCTGTGTTTTAAAAATTATACAGCGCTCAAGTGACCTCTCGTCGCTCTCCTCCTCTTCTCCTGGGTGACATCATTGAGGAATCTCAGCCCTTCCCACTGTAGTACTCAGATCGGGGAAGAAGAGCGCCGGGAGGTCACGTGAGTAGAGCTGAGCGGACACCTGGATGTTCGGGTTCAATGGGTTCGGCCGAACTTCAGAAAAAAGTTCAGGTTCGGGACCGAACTTGACCCGAACTTGACCCCGAACCCAAACCCCATTGAAGTCAATGGGGACCCAAACTTTTGAGAACTAAAATGGCTCTAAAAAAGTAATGGAAAGGGCTAGAGGGCTGCAAATGCCAACAAAATGTTGTTAAGAGCATGGCAAATGCTCTACAAACAAATGTGGATAGGGAAATAACTTTAAATAACATTCAAAAAAATATATATATATGCTGGAGGCCCCCTTTTTAGAAGAAGAGGTACAGGAAGTGATTAAGAACCTCAGAAACTCAACGGCACAATGCCACACATATGGTGGGAATGCCCCAGAATACGCCCTTTCTGGAAAAAAATATTCAATTTAATGGATAAGTTGGTGGGAACATAAAATACTTTGAAATAAAAAAATTAAAAATTATAATCTTGACCTAGGAGGACGAGGTCCATATGGAGTAGGAGGTTGAGGTGGCGGTGGATGTGGCGGTGGATGTGGCGGTGTAGGTGGAAGCGGCGGTGGAGGAGGATGAGGTAGCCAACACTGGTTCAAAAATACAACAATGGCTGAGTAAGGCCGATAATGTGTCAAATTCTGTCCCCCGTCAGATAGTGTCCGCCCTGTACTGCGTTTGCTCAGTATGCAGGACAAGGGGATTTCTAAAATCTCTGAAGACGAATGGCGCTGCGCTGTGAGTCCAGGTTCAAGCCACACCATCCGAGGTTCAAGCCGAGCGAAGCGAGGCCATGCCCAAAGCGTGTCGAGCGAAGCGAGCCTGTGAGGGGACCTGTTACTATGTGCTACCGTATGTCCACTTGGATGGTGGGGCTTGAACCTGCACTCACGGGGCAGGCGCCTTTCATCTTCCGAGATTTTCGGAATCTCCTTGTCCTCGGGCCGGACACTATCCGATGGCCAGATAGTTTGTGCCAGAACAACGGTATACATGTCTATTCTGCACATGGTATGGACAAGTCCTGTGGGATCCATGCCTGGTTCATTTTAATGAACGTGAGCTTGTCCACATTGGCTCTGGACAAGCAGCTGCGCTTGTCTGTGATAACACCCCCTGCCGTGCTAAATACACGTTCAGATAATACACTGGCTGCAGGGCAGGCCAGCACCTCCAAGGCGTAAAGGGCAAGCTCAGGCCATGTGCCCAATTTGGAGACCCAGAAGTTGAAGGGGACAGACCCATCATTCAGTACATGTAAGCTTGTGCACACATACTGTTCCACCATGTTGATGAAATGCTGCCTCCTGCTAAGACGTTCCATCTAAGCTAGTGGTGCTGGTTCTTGTGGCGTGCTGACAAAGCTTTTCCACATTTCGGCCATGCTAACCCTGCCTTCTGAGGTGCTGGCAGTGCTGGCGGTGCTGGCGGTGCCCCGGCTGCGTTGGTGACCTCTTCCTCCTCCTCTGCCTTGTGCTTCCACCGTACCCCCGCTGTCAGGTGGGAATGCCACCAGCAGCGCATCTACCAGTGTGCGCTTGTACTAGCGCATTTTTTACGATCACGCTCCAGTGAGGGAATTAAGGACGGTATGTTGTCCTTGTAACAGGAATCCAGCAGGGTGGCCATCCAGTAATCAGCACCAGTTAGAATGTGGGCACGCATGCGTGCTTCAGCTGAAACTCCACTATCGCCTGCTGCTGCTCACACAGACAGCCCGCACTTTCTGCAGCAGCTCTGGCATATGGAGGTAAATTTTAAGGAACTTCTGGACCACCAAGTTCAGCACATGCGCCAGGCAAGGGATGTGCATCAAACCGGATAGACCCAGAGCTGCTATGAGATTTTGCCCATTATCGCACACCACCAGGCTGGACTTGAGGCTCACTGCCAACAACCACTCATTAGTCTGTTGTTCCATGTCCCTCCACAACCACTGCACGGTGTGGGGTTTTTCCCCCAAACAGGAAAGTTTTAAAACTGCCTGCTGTCGTTTAGCCTGGCTGTGCTGAAGTTGGTGGTGAAGGTGTTACGCTGACTGGATGAGGAGGCGGTAGAGGATGAGGAAGCGGAGTAGGAGTAGGTGGCAAACTTAAGCGCCCTGCAATCCTCGGTGGTGGAAGGACATGCGCCAAACTGCTATCTGCCTCAGGCCCAGCCACCACTGAATTTACCCAGTGTGCTGTTAGGGAGATATAACGTCCCTCACCGTGCTTACTGGTCCACGCATCCGTAGTCAGGTGGACATTGCCACAGATGGCGTTGCGCAGTGCACGCCTGAATTCGTCCACCACTTGGTTCTGCATGGAAAGGTTGGCTCGCATGGAAAAGTAGTGGCGGCTGGGTACGGCGTACTGTGGGACAGCCAGTGCCATCAGGCTTTTAAAACTCTGCGTCTCCACCAGACGGAATGACAGCATTTCAAAGGCGAGGAATTTTGAAATGCTGTCATTCAGGGCCAGGGATCATGGGTGGGAAGGGGGGTACTTCCTCTTCCGCTCCAGTGTTTGGGAGATAGAGAGCTGAACGCTTCCATGGGACATTGTGGAGATGGTTAGTGACCCAGGTGGTAGTGCTGCTGGCAGATCCTCTGTTTGCGGGTTGGCAGGTGCCACTGTCACTACAGAGGTGGATGAAGAGGCTGAGACTGCAGAAAAAGAGGAAGCAGGAGGAGCCAGAGACCTTTCTTGGTTTTTGAGGGGTCTACTCCACTGCAGCTCGTGCTTTGCACTTAGATGCCAGGTCATGCAGGTTGTGGTCAGGTTGAGAACATTTATGCCTCGCTTCAGGCTCTGATTGCACAGCGTGGAAACCACTTGTGTCTTGTCATCGGCACATTGTCTGAAGAACTGCCACAATAGGGAACGACTTGGACCTGGCTTTGGTCTGCTCGGTCCCTTGCTGTGTTGGTGGGCAGTAGCAGGCGTACTGTCTAGGGGACAGACGCTCCGCTTTTGCACCCTGCTCCCTCTTCTGCTGTGCTGGTGGCTCTGTGCGACCACCGCCTCTTCCTCCGAACTACACTGGTCACCTGCATGACGTTGATTCCATGTGGGGTCCAGGACCTCATCGTCCTCCACATCATCTTCCACCCAGTCTTCACCCCTGCCCTCCTCGTCAGTCTGCACAATTGCGAAAGCAGCAGCAGTTGGCACCTGTGTTTCATCATCAGCTGAGACGTGCTGCGATGGTCCTCCCATGTACTCATCTTCAAACATAAGTGGTTGGGCATCAGTGCACTCAATCTCTTCCACTTCTGGGGCAGGGCTAGGTGGATGGCCCTGGCAAACCTTGCTAACAGAGTCATCAAAAAGTAGAAGAGACTGCTGCATGATTTGGGGCTCAGACTGCTTGGCTGATTTGCAAGGGGGTGATGTGAAAGACTGATGGACATCGGCTGCAGGTGCCAACTCTGATCTTTCATCAGGAGACTGGGTGGGAGACAATGTCAATGTCAAGGAACCGGAGGCACTGTCAGCAACCCAATCTACTATCGCCTGTATTTGTCCTGACCTCAACATTCGTACAGCCGCATTAGGCCCGACCAAATACCGCTGCAGGCTCTGTCGTCTACTCGCACCTGAGGAAGGTGTTTCACTTGTGTGTGTAGCTGGCATAGATCGACCACATCCTCTCCCTTCAACAGGAGCTCCACCAGCAGCACCACGACCGGAGCCACATCCCTTCTTTGATGTTCTCCTTATATTTTCCAAATTTTAGGATCTTGCCCTAAATGGGTGTTTTTGCAATAGCAGAATACACCCAGAGTATGTAAACGGTGTATCTCAGAGCTACAGAAATGGCGAAAATGCTATTCAAAAAAAATGTTTTTGCCCTAAAAAAAGTTTTTTGAATAGCACAATAGAAGAAAAATATATAAATTGTGTAACACAAAGTTGTTGTTTTTTTGCACTAAATGGGTGTTTTTGCAATAGCAGAATACACCCAGAGTATGTACAGGGTGTATGTCACAGTAACATATGCAGTGCTAGTGCACTGAGCTTGAAGATAAAAGTTATATTTTCTCTGGTACTGTGCTCATGGCAGTGTAAAAAGACTGTGCACTGCAACCCAACCAGGTAAATCTGTGTAGATCGCTGAGTTATTAGAATAGATTTCTGAATCTGGACTCCTAGATAATTCTCTCCCTCAAAGCACCAACAGGAACCTTGCCCTACACTGTCTATCTTTTCTCTCAATGCAGTGTAAAATCGCTGACTAATTAGAATAGATTTCAGAATCAGGACTCCTATGTTATTCTCTCCCTAACAGCAGCCGGGAACCTTTCCCTACACTGTCTAAAGCAGAGTGATGTGCTGTACAGTGTGCCTCTAGCTTAAATAGAGGCTGGGTCACATGCTGCACTGGCCAATCACAGCCATGGCATTAGTAGGCATGGCTGCGATGGCTTCTAAGGGCACACCAGTTAAACGAATGTTGATTGGCTGCTGCAGGGCTTTTTAAAATACGCCATTACGTTCAGTCAATTGTTCGGGTTCAGGACCCAAAAAGCCAAACGTTCGGTACGAACCCGAACTTTACAGTTCGGGTTCGCTCAACACTAGTCCAGGCCAAAGTCAGTAGCAGAAATAAGAGCAAAGCCATAGACAGATGTGGAAAATTAAATAAAAAAGGCCTAGAATGACCTACAGTATTGTTAAATAGTCTATATGTGGCAATGAGGCACACTCAAATGATGCCCATTCTCGTATCAAGTCCATGGGCTTGCATGACCTTCCTGACAAAGTTTTAGGGCAGGGGTGTCCAACCTTTTGACCTTCCTGGGCCACATTGGAAGAAGAGGAATTGTCTTAGTCCACACATCAAATATTCTAATAATAATGCCCTGTACAAACGGTCGGACATTCCAACCACAAAATCCATCAGATTTTTTCCAGACGTATTTTGTCCTAAACTGGTGTTGCATACACATGGTCGGACAAAGTTGTAAAATCCGATCGTTCGCAATGTGATGACGTTCGTTCATTACGATGGGACTACGTTGAGGTTAGTAGCCAATAGCTTTAGTCTCGTAATTTGATCTGAGCATGCGTGGCTCTTTGTCCGATCAGAATTCTCGACAAGCGATCAGAAAAAGTCAGATCGGATTTTTTTGTTGGAAAATTTGAGATCCTGCTCTCAAATTATTTCCGACGGAAAAAGTCTGATAGAGCCCACACACAATTGGATTTTCCGACAATATAATCCGATTGGACCTTATCCATCGGAAAATCCAACCGTGTATACAGGGCATAAGGAGAGCTGATGAGCAGAAAAAGTCAGGCAGATCACAAGTTAACGATCGCTGATATAGATAATGTATCTGAGTAATAACATTTTTTTTTTTGTAATGCTTTATTTATATAAAAATAAAAGAGGGCAACTTAAAAATAGTACGATATTTGACACTGTTTTTTTATAAACTAACACATCAATATCTGGTTGGATGGATGAAGTTGCAATTTCTCAATAAATTCTCAAGGAGCTCATAAGATATTTTGGCTCTAATTTTTCCCTTTGTGTGCTTCATTCTTACAAATAGCTGTTCACAAATATAGGGGCTGCTGAAAACTGATGACATGAAAAAGGCGTGATTGTGAAGAGTGGGACATTTTTCTTTGGGAAGATAAAACTTATAAAAGTCCAGGAAAGAGACACATTTTTCTTTGGCTGCATGTGTTTACGAAGTGTAAACACATTTTTACAAAAAATAAAACTAACATTTTTAAGTAAATTTACAGTTTTCTGTTGGCCCTTATTCATAGCTGTCTTAGGGGTACATGCGGCCTGTGGGCCACATATTAGACCCCCCTGGGTGAGAACCTCTATTGATAAAAATTCTCTTTAGTATTTTTTATTGCTAAATTCTTAGACCTAATTCACATGGATGTCTAGGGCCATACGATGCCCAGATCAGCTTAATTCTGTAGTGTAAAGCTGGCCATACACCTATAGATTATCTGCAGATTTTCTAAGGTTAGATGGAAAAAGTGCAGCAGATTTCTCAATGTTCGCTAAACTATGTGGATGGAGGAATCTCCCACTTTTTCCATCTAACCATAGAAAATCTGCAGATAATCTATAGGTGTATGGCCAGGAGTTTTCAGTCAGCTGCAGCCACTCAACCTGTATACCTGATCACCTACAGATAAGGACAGATGAGCAGCCAAGTGGATGCAAACTGGGTGCTCATCTGCCCATGTACGGTTACATATGAACAGTGGAAGATAGCTGTGAATGGTATCAGCCCATTAGTGGTCGACTTGTATTTTTTTTTTGGGGGGGGCGGCAAATAACCAATCCCCCCCCCACCGTTGTCTGCCGGTCAGTCCGGCACTTACCCCATCTAGGTAAGTAGCTGGTGGGGGGCAGCAGCTGTGTGACCACTTATCCATCGGCTGCTTCTAGCGTGCAGCTCCTTCCCTCCTCCTAGATGTCCAATAGGATCGCCTGTCCTTTCAGCCAATCAGGTGATGGATCTCAAAACCACCCCAAATAAGTCCACCCCATATCACTTATTGGCAAATATTTTATTCCACATTGTTTCTCACTTGTTATAGTATAATCAGAATTATTGGGCAAACTAGGGAAGACTCAGAGACAGTGGATGAAGCCTAGTACACAGTCGAATGCTGAACTAAATCGGCCGTCAATAAAAAACGTCCGACATTCGCCCCGTGTGTATGGCAGCCGGACTTTGTCGGACGAGCATTCTAGAAAGACAGAATGATCAGTGCTCTTAGCCAATGGCTGGGAGCGCTGACCGGAGTGTTCTGGGGGGGGGGGTGCCCCCCTGTTGGACACAATAGCTCAGTGAGGGAGACATATGCACTAACATTGGATTGTTAGTACAGTAGCTGCAATCAGGGCTGTACTTTTCTTTTCCTGCTGGGTTGAATGAAAAAAAACATTATAGTGTGTTCTAGGCTTTAGGAGACATGGACTCAGAGGTCTGGATTCCTGACAACTGTTTATTTTCTAGTTACTTCAATATCTTATATTACTGCACAGATACTGTACTTACAGTACTGTATGGAAAATGTATGACAATGCATATTCTCCGGCTCCTCGATCCTGTTGAGTTATGCTATTTTGTGATGATCCTTGCTGCCCTTTTAAATAAAGATGATAAGTAAAGAGTTTTTCCATTATACAAATGGTAATGAAAGCACTGTGTGTCACTGTGAAAATGCAGTAAATCAGTAAACACGGTTCTGGTAGTCATAGATGTCACAGGTAGCCCATTGGGGGAGTCTGATGATCAACAGGTGGGTTTTGGCAACCCAAGGTAAGAGCCTACATTTATGGACTTTTGTGATGACAATTTCTGCTGAAACATGTATGTACACACGCTGGGAATACTTGTCCAGGCCTGTCTGGTCTAAACTGACCGGCACCTGAAGCAAACCAACATATGAAAGAGAATCTGAATGAGTCAGTCCTTGAACAGATGGAGAGCCTGCCCAGGCCAAGCTGGGCAACCAGATAGTTGGAGTCTGAATAAGTTGATTGTTTGGCATCTTAGACTCTGCTACTAGGCTTCATTTCTTCCATGTGTAGAAATATGTGGTAGGGGAGCACCTATACTCTTTAAGCTAGTCCTGCCCTGCGTAGGTTTGCCCCCTTAGACTCACTGAAGTGCTATGGGCATAAGATCCTCCCTTAAGCACTCCTGGGAGACCTTAACCTGACCCAACGCCACCCCATTCCTTACCCCCACCCTTCAAGCTTTATGGTAATGGACCCTAATAACGGCTTCAACTGCTCATATCCAGAAGACATCCTTTCTTGAGGTTAGGAGAAGGAAGAGTACACACAATGGAAGACATTTTACCTTTTTACTGAAACACGGTTGTTTACATATATACAGCATTTTAGTCAGTGGTGACGGCACATTCCTTAAGATGCAGAGAGAACAGCAGATATGAGAGCCAAGTTGAGGAACTGTCAGAAACCCTGAAACAGACTGAGACAGAAGTACAATCAAATCACACTTGTTTATTAATAAAAATAAAAAGGTAAATAGAAAAAAGCATAGTCAAGCATAGCCAGAGTCCTGTAGCCAGATCGGGTAGTCAGCCAGTCCAAAGTTCATTAACCAGATCGGGTAATCAGCCAAGCCGGAAGTCAGGGATCCAAGGAGAGCAACCGCAAGCAGGATAAGAAGCCAGGTGGGATGTTAGCAAGCCAGTCTTGAAATAAACAGCAGGAGATGGTTCCCTTTGATGTGACCAACGTGAAGGCAAATGGAAAAGTGAGCAGGAAGGCTTTAAATAGGCAGGTCAGACGAGCATCATCGAGAACAGCTGGAAACTGTGGAAAGAGAAGAGAGCTGGCATTTAGCCGACAGCTGAGCGGCCAGCCCAGAGGAGGAAGAGCTAAGCCAGCCCTGACAGGAACAGCCCATATCTTTTAGGGGTTTGCCAGTGTCCTATATCCCATGCCAAAGGGATGCGATTAGTCTCATTAGTCCTGCACCTCTTTTTTCTTGCTTTCCCGCACAAAGCTTCCAAAAGCTAGAGCCTTAATGTCTTAGGCCTTGCACTGCTTTCCATGACCAACCAAGCCCCAGATGGACTCTCACTTCACTATTTCTACTG
Source organism: Lithobates pipiens (assembly GCF_037356315.1). Classification (NCBI taxonomy): domain Eukaryota; kingdom Metazoa; phylum Chordata; class Amphibia; order Anura; family Ranidae; genus Lithobates; species Lithobates pipiens. The sequence continues at coordinate 87,791,737 of NW_027507788.1, forward strand.
AGCCCTCTTATCCAAGATGCCCCACACTGGCTAGGGCACTGTCTATAGTACACCCCACGCACTAATCTGAGGACCTATGCTGCCTATTCTTTACTAAAGGGTTCTACACCTCTGTTCCTCTACCCTACACTGACACATAGCCCTACAAGGGTAAACTTTCATGTTTGCGTTTTCATTGATGATTTGACATGGGCAGGTTTTCCTAAGAAGAACTCTGGCGTGTGGACTGGCTCATTACTAGCCTTCCACCTGAAGCTGATGCTTACAATTCATAAAATTAGACAGAAGGAAGTGAACAGAAAGATGGAAGGGGTGAATGTGCATAGCTGGGACAGATGAGAACCTCTGATTAGAATATACAATGTGTCGGTGTATACTTGATGAGATACGAAGAAGTGTTTCTCCTCCGGCTATTCTTGTGCTGATTTCAGCATTTTGTATCTGTCACAGGCTTGTGAAACCTTTTGATTTCCCTCAGGAATAAACAGAATTCTAAAGTAAAATTCCATCACCCTGATTAACATAATATTACAAGCAAGGCAATGGGATAATCACTTGTGTTAAATAGAATTACTTTTTACATTCTGTTGTTACTGTATAGGCTGCTATATATCTGCGACACACTCCATTAAAAAAAGGTAAAGAATGTTTTCAAATTCATACATCATTTAATAGAAATACTGGTGTTTTTTTTTTTTTTTGGTTCACGCCTATGCATTTTTTAGGGCGTTTTTAGTTTTGGGCACTGCGTCGCTTTAACTGACAATTGCGCGGTCATGCGACGTGGCTTCCAAACAAAATTGACGTCCTTTTTTTTCCCACAAATAGAGCTTTCTTTTGGTGGTATTTGATCACCTCTGCAGTTTTTATTTTTTGCGCTATAAACAAAAATAGAGCGACAATTTTTTTTAAAAAAGCATATTTTTTTACTTTTTGTTATAATAAATATCCCCCAAAAATATATTTAAAAAAACATTTTTTTCCTCAGTTTAGGCCGATACGTATTCTTCTACATATTTTTGGTAAAAAAAAATCGCAATAAGCGATTATTGATTGGTCTGCGCAAAAGTTATAGCGTTTACAAAATAGGGGATAGTTTTATGGCATTTTTACAAATATTTTTTTTTTTACTAGTAATGGCGGCGATCAGCGATTTTTATTGTGACTGTGACATTATGGCAGACACATCCGACATTTTTGACACATTTTTGGGACCATTGTAATTTATACAGCAATCAGTGCTATACAAATGCAGTGATTCCTGTGTAAATGACACTGGCAGTGAAGGGGTTAACCAGGGGGTGGCTGTGTAGGGGTTAAGTGTTCCTAGGGGCGTGTTACTAACGGTGTGGGGGGCTGGACTTTGTGTTAGTGAACACTGATCTCTGCTCCAATCACATGGAGCAGAGATCCAGGGTCTAAGGGAGGCATGAGTCCGTGGGCCATAACTTTGAAACCTCTGTCCTAGACCCAAAACCCTTTTGCTGGAGGAGTTTGAATGGGAAGAGTGTACTAGACTAGCAGTTATCAGAACCCTATTTTTGGCGCATAAGTTAACAATGATACATTGGAAGTCAGAGGACCCTCCTACGGTTAAGGAATGGATCACTGCAGTGGGAAATATGCTCCGGATGGAAAAAGTTATATACCAACATATTTTTGGTATGCACCCAAAAGTTTGAAAAACTCTCGGGCCTAGGGCTTGATGTACTCGGGCTTGTCCCGGTGGATCTGGTTATGGGTAGGTTTCTAAGTCTGAATACCTATTGAAACTGATTTCAACAACATTGGAATGGGAAGTATGGGTTATGGTCAGGGGCGTAACTAGAAATCACAGGGCCCCATAGCAAAATGTTGTATGGGCCCCCCCACCAAAAAAAAAATTAACTAATGCCATTGAACAACAGACTACCACACCCATGTGGCACAGTACCCAGGCAACAGCTTATATTAATTTTGAACAACAAAGTATGCAGTATACTGTATGCAGCCCCTGAAGGGAACACATTGCTGACCTCCATGCCTTCTAACCAATTTCTGTTCTGTTATATAAAATGAAATAGTTCAACTCACCATAATGCAAAATCAGTGGGATCCCTGAGCGCGTCACTTGCCATCATCGCCTGCCACCAGATGCAGATTGTAACTTGTCACACGTTTCGGAATGTCACCTACCACATGTTGCGGATTGTCCACTTGCCACATCCCAGATTGTCACTTGCCAAGTCACCTGCCACACATTATGGATTGTCACTTGCCACGTCCTGGATTGTCACTTGCCACACATTAAGGATTGTCACTTGTCACATCACCTGCTACACATTACGGAATGTCACTTGCCACGTCACGGATTTTCACTTGCCACGTCCCCTGCCACAAGTTACGGATTGTCACTTGCCACATCCAGGTTGTCACTTGCCACGTCACCTGCCACACATTACGGATTGTCACTTGCCACGTCATTACAGATTGTCACTTGCCACGTCCCGGGTTGTCACTTGCCACGTCACCTGCCACACATTACGGATTGTCACTTGCCACGTCACCTGCCACACATTACGGAATGTCACTTGCCACGTCACGGATTTTCACTTGCCACGTCCCCTGCCACAAGTTATGGATTGTCACTTGCCACATCCAGGTTGTCACTTGCCACGTCACCTGCCACACATTACGGATTGTCACTTGCCACGTCATTACAGATTGTCACTTGCCACATCCTAGATTGTCACTTGCCACACATTATGGATTGTCACTTGCCACGTCCTTGATTGTCACTTGCCACGTCCCGGGTTGTCACTTGCCACGTCACCTGCCACACATTACGGATTGTCACTTGCCAGGTCACCTGCCACACATTAAGGAATGTCACTTGCCACTTCACGGATTTTCACTTGCCACGTCCCCTGCCACAAGTTACGGATTGTCACTTGCCACATCCAGGTTGTCACTTGCCACGTCACCTGCCACACATTACGGATTGTCACTTGCCACGTCATTACAGATTGTCACTTGCCACATCCTAGATTGTCACTTGCCACACATTATGGATTGTCACTTGCCACGTCCTGGGTTGTCACTTGCCACGTCACCTGCCACACATTACGGATTGTCACTTGCCACGTCACCTGCCACACATTACAGAATGTCACTTGCCACGTCACAGATTTTCACTTGCCACGTCCCCTGCCACAAGTTACGGATTGTCACTTGCCACATCCAGGTTGTCACTTGCCACGTCACCTGCCACACATTACGGATTGTCACTTGCCACGTCATTACAGATTGTCACTTGCCACATCCTAGATTGTCACTTGCCACACATTATGGATTGTCACTTGCACGTCACGGGTTTTCACTTGCCACGTCACCTGCCACATGTTATGGATTGTCACTTGCCACATCCAGGTTGTCACTTGCCATGTCACCTGCCACACGTTATGGATTGTCACTTGCCACATCCCTGGTTGTCACTTGCCACGTCGCCTGCCACACATTATGGATTGTCATTTGCCACGTCATGGATTTTCACTTGCCACGTCACCTGCCACACGTTACGGATTGTCACTTGCCACGTCCCGGGTTGTCACTTGCCACGTCGCCTGCCACACATTATGGATTGTCACTTGCTCTGCCGCTTTCCTGCTGTGTCACAGAGTAAGGCAGCAGATTATCAGTCAGGCAGCAGAGAGATGCTCCTGGCTGCCTGCACAGTGAGGGGGGAACTGCACTGCAGGGATGCAGGGCGGCGAGAGATGATGTCATCTCTATGCTCCCCCGCCCATCAGCTCCCTGATTGGCCAGCCCACTCACGCCCACTCTCTCACCAGCTGACCGGCCACTCTCATCCGCCTCCCACTTTCACCCGCGGAGCCTCTGACCGCCCGCTCTCACCCGCAGAGCCGCCCGCGGACCACCCGCGGAGCCGCGGACAACCCGCGGAGCTGCGGACCGCCCGCTCTCACCCGCGGAGCCACCCGCGGACCACCCGCGGAGCCCCGGACTACCCGCGGACCGCCCGCTCTCACCCGCGGACCGCCCGCTCTCACCCGCGGAGCCGCTCGCTATCTCCCGTGGAGCCGCGGCGCCTGTCCTCACCGGGCCCCACTTGACTGCAGGCCCCATAGCGCCCGCATGTGTTGCTATGGCGGTAGTTCCGCCACTGGTTATGGTGCATAATAGGGCTCCAGGAGGGAAAACTCAGATGAGAGGGATAGTCTTTTATTGAACCACACTAGAGATTCAGCTATGTTCAATTTGCAGTGTGATTCTGTTTACTATGCTCTCTAATTGACTACTTGTGAAGCCTTGGTCTGTAGATATATGTTTGCTTTAATAAACTTTTTCTTTGGATAAAAAAAAAAAAGATCACCAGGCACAGTGTCACCTCCTCACACCTGATTTAAACCCCTAAGTGCCGTCCTACCGTATAACAATAACATGCAGTGCATAGCAATCATGTTTTTAAATCAGGTGGTGAGGAGGCAACATATCACCTCCTTACCACCTGTCAATCACACTTGGATCGCTTTTCAGAAGAGCAGCCGTGTCTGCTGCACTTATGAATATGCTCTTAGTTTAGGGTTGCAACCTTATTCCTTTAAACCAAAACACATATGAATTACACAAGTTCTGAGGCTAATTTAATGCAGATAAGGCACCAACTGAGTTTAATTGCTACCTTAATCAGCTGCTACAGAACCTGTGCAATTCATATGTGTTCGGTTTTAAAGGGATAAGGTGGCAACCCTACATGTACCGCAGGTTAGCTGCGCTTTGCCATAGACTTCTATTATATTGATGTAGCACCCTGGTGTCTAGGCAGGTTTGATAACACATTTAGTTGCCAGGTAGTAATAGTCCTGGTTAATTGTTAGTAGATCCACTGGTTCCTCTCTCATTCTGGAATTGCTGCACCTTTTCTCTTCTGTCACTAGGTGGCACTGTGGCTGGTGACATTAGATTGACAAGAGTTTTGCAAGGTCAGATTATGAATTGGCAGGGGCTTCTATAGTCCCTTGGCCTGCTGGGAGAGCCTATTTATTTGGGTGGAGTCAGGGGATTGGGGTTCTGTGCCACCTCAATGGCTGTCTGGATGGATGTGTGTTATGTCGCCCCAGGCTGCTAGGCTGTCTGAGGCCTATCCAGGAGAAGGAGCGTAGGGTTGGGACTGGAGGAGTTGCAAAGTTTCAGCCGGATAGGGAACCAGTTGTGGTCGGAAATAAAAGGGAAGCAGTCACCAATAAGGGACCATCCACCTTGTTACTGGAGACGACTGTGAGTAAGCTTGAGCAAGTACCAGAGCAGTCTTCTCACCAGCCGGGGACGGTGAAGAAGTGAGATGCACTTCAGGAGATTCAGTGATGATTGGATCTGGAAGTCTAGTGAGAGACTGGGAGCTCAGTGAGAGAAGACCTACAGTGGGATACTGTGAGATAAGAATTAGTCTGTGTTACCAAGAGTTATGTGCAAATACTTTTAGTGACTGTTACAAGTTCAGTTGCCATAGGAGACGGCGGTCCTACCTATACAGATGTGGCATCTGTCTGGAGGCCTTTCCCTGTATAGCTGTCTACCTATAGAGTCTGTCAATTATCATTGCATCTACTCAAGGGTGTCCTGGCCCTAACCCACGCTCCCACCATTCCTGTTAAGACACAATAAATCTCTTGTTCACATTCAAAAAGTGTCTGGCGCCCATCATTTCATCTTGCATTACACCCACCATACCTGGTTACCCACTCTACAAGCAAGGATGTCAGCTCTCGCTAACTAGGTCAATATTAGGCTTCTGAAGACCTGAAACCTTGCTACATCCTGAATTCGGGTGTTTTGGTGCGCATTCAGCAAGTGCATCAAACCTGAAGGATATAATAGAAGTCTAATAGTGTAGGAAAGCTGCAGGTATACTGCACTGCACCCATGATGTGGGTAACCAGCAGCGCATCAGTGTGAAAGCAGCCCTATACTATTATGCCCAGTGTATTACTTCACACTGACCTAATGATCTTTTCTTTCCTGCTGCTGGCACCACTCTGGAGACCACTACCAGGAATAAGAGGTGGAGTGCAGTTGGTATCACTCTGCATGGGACAGGAGACGGTGATGTATCAAATAGTGTCCCCCATCAGATAGTGTCCACCCTGTACTGCGCTAACGCAGTACGGAGGACAAGGAGAAGCCGAACATCTCCGAACATGAACGGCGCCTGCGTCGTGAGTCCAGGTTCAAGCCCCACCATCCAAGTGGACATAGAGTTAGAATAAAAAATAGCCAAGCGAAGCGAGGCCGCGCCCGAAGCGTGGCGAGCGAAGCGAGCCCGCAAGGGGCCCTGTTACCATGAGAAACCGTATGTCCACTTGGATGGTGGGGCTTCAACCTGGACTCAGTGCGCAGGGGCCGTTCTTCTTCGGAGACTTTCGGAGTCTCCTTCTCCTCCGTACTGCGCAAGTGCTACGCCTGCACAGTACAGGGCGGACACTATTCGATGCCCGGACACTTTTTGACAGAACAACGGGACTACAGAAGAGGCATTGGCTTATGTGGCTCTTGCTCCCTACTACAGCTCCAACTTTACAAGGAGTTCCTCTGCATGGCACTCTGTTTGATGCTCTGGATGGATGGGTCAGCAAGCCCAGATCGCTATCTACCAGTCATCTGGTCATGATATACTGGTAGAGCATGATCTATGGGTTGCTGACCCCCAATCCATACACATCCACCTCTCCTTCCCATGCTGCTGTGCTCTTCCTCGCTGTTTACCCCTCCTCACTATAATGTTGCCAGCATTGTAATGCACATTTTGGAACAATTTTTAACCTTAGTGTAAGTGCTTGATTATTTTGCGCACATTTGGACATTAATATAAATGGTTATATAGCACTTTTAACCATTTCAACAATACATAGAACATGTGTAATTGACTTGATGTATGCAAAATGCACGAAAATTTACACAAAATATAATGTATTTCCCTTTATTTATAAAGCCAACTCTGGGTACAAATTGCTTTACCAGGTAAGAAAACTTGAATGCCTGGCTGGATGTGTTATGCCGCGTACACACGACCGGACTTTGACAGCCAAGGTCCGAAGGAACGAATCCGTCGTGCATTTTGATCGGACCTTTGCTGTCCAAATATCTGACTGACTTTAGAAAAAAACATTTTTCAGCCGGAACTCCGCCGGACCCAGTTCCTATTGAGAAATCCGTTCGTGTGCATGCTAGTCCGATGGACAAAAACCAACGCTAGGGCAGCTATTGGCTACTAGCTATGAACTTCCTTATTCTAGTCTGGTCATACGTCATCACGTTCGAATCCGTTGGACTTTGGTGTGATTGTGTGTGGCCAAGTCCGTTCATTCGGAAAGTCCATCAGAACTCCGCCGAAAGTCAGTCGGGAAGACCGTCGGACCTAATCCGTCAAAGTCCGGTCGTGTGTACGTGGCATTAGAGTGGGGTGGGAGGGAGGAATGATAGGGAGAGCGTCTTTTTCTACCCATGGACCGTTGTGGAAAATGAGGGTAGATTTTTATTACAAGGATTACGTGCATTTGGTTTCAAGTCAATTCACATGGTCAATTGAAGCATAAAAGCATCCAGGGCATATGGTGTTTTGCAGCCATGGGGCTCTGTTTTGTGCTACTAAGCACCCCTCCCTAGCCACATGTTTGGATTAGTGCTTTCTATTGGATTAGTATGCAGTGTGTCAAATTGCCAGGGTAGTGATGTTAAAGTGGTTGTAAACGCTTACAACACACTCTTTGCTACAGGTAAGCCTATAATAAGGCTTACCTGTAGCTAAACCTGATATCTCCTAAACTGGTTTAGGAGATATCCTCTGTATTTGCATGTGCCGATGTCATCGGCATATGCGCACTGAAGCAAACTGGAGCAACAGCACGTATGCTCCCACACGCATGCACGGGAGTGGCGTAATCGTGGCTCCAGCCAATCACAGTGCACAATTCTATTCTTCTTTAATGGGATAATAAATGAAGCTGCTTTGCTGGTGATACTGATTGAGTTATTGCAAATGAAGTTTCAAAGGCTTTTTTTTTCTAGTGACATAAAAAAATTATTATGCTTTTTTTTTTTTTTTTTTTTTTTTTTTGGGCAAGTTACCACAACACCATTATCCCCGTTGTTTTTAAGATCAAATATACAACTATTTTGGTGTCCCTTGTTCATTTTACACTGTATTTTATAAAATGTAACTGCCTATTCCCAAACTGTCATTTGAAGTAAAACACATAGCCAAGTATTATTCTACAAATTTTTTTTATTGTGCATTAAAAAAAAATTAGACATGCTATCTAAACAAAAAGTGCATTCTATGCATCCAAAAATATAGAAAATATACCAAATCAAATCATTATTATTTAACCCAAAAAATAATGTCTAAGCAATAACTCCAAGGCCAATAATAAATAACCTGTTATCTCCTCCGAATTCTGCAACATGTCTGGTTGACGAACGGCCGTTCAAAAACAAACTGAAAAGCATGAAATGAAAAGTGTGAACTGAAAAGCACGAAATGAAAAATGTGAAAAGAAAAGCATGAATCAACACTCAACAAACTTCTACTAACATGAAATTAGCAGAAGGAGCCCAAAGGGTGGGCTAATGAGTTGAAAAACCACATAGTACATCTAATACGTCACTACGTCCATAATTCTTGGCCAACATTTGTGTGGTCGTGTGTATGCAAGACTAGTTCGAGCCAATGCTCTTCAGACAAAATTCCATGGATTTGTTGGCCAACTATCCGATCGTGTGTACGAGGCTTAACACCTATGCAAATTCCTGACACAAAAGATGGGATGTAACTAGAACAAGGTGGTTCCACAACTTTCTAACCTCCCAACTTGTTCTTGGACAATCAACATCTACAGATCCCATTCTGATTTAATTGAGGTGTCTATAGCCCTGTATACATGGGGCGAATACATTCTGAATGTCCAGCTTCTCTTGAAGGGGCATGATCGAAAAAGGTGTGCCGATCTGCATCTGAATAGCACTCTCAGCCAGTGGCTGGGAGCACTAACTGGTGTGTTCTGGTTGGGGTGGCAGCCCCTGTCAGAATACAATAGCGCAGCAGGGGGATCACTGTACTAATGCTGAATTGTTAGTATGGGATTTACTCCTGAGCTCTTAAGTTTTCTTTTTTTTCGTTCAGCCTGTTAGATTGAAAGACAAAAAACTGCTAGTGTATGGCAGGCTTTAGGCTGCATTCCCACATGGACATTTTGAATCATGGACAGATTTTTCGCGATTCTGCCATCGATTTAAAAAAGCCCCGGTGTGAATAACAAAATGCACATTTCAGATGCCATTTAATTAAATGGCACCTAAAAACATGATGTGGTTCTCCCATTATTGTCTCAGGATAAATTGTGGTGCAGTCAAGGCAATCCGCATTTTGTGAGGCTCGTTAGCTAAAAAAAATTCAGGAGCTTCTTTTGGGCGGCATGCTTCACGTGAAGCGGTTTGCCACGATTGCAGCAAGATTTATTCTGCCAGAACCCCACCACGTTTCTAGGTGCCATTCAAATTCATGGGATATGAAATCTGCGTAGTGCAATTTGTCATTCACACCTGGGCGTTTTGAAATCACAGGCAGAATCATGGCAAATCTGCCCACGATTCAAACTGCCCACGTGCGAATGCAGCCCTAAGGTGTGGATATAAATGTGGTATCTTCCGGACACATACTGGAACTGAAGTGGCTTGGATAAAGTGCAAAACTTCTTTAATGTTATACAAGTACACTTTTGATAGATAGACCCTTCAAAGAGGGCCTGAAAGCTGTCCTCATGAGTTGCTTCTGTATATATTTTTTCTTTTAATCAACTAATTATTTAACTAATTTATATAGCACTTTTTCCAATATAGTATAGCCCAAGCTGGCTTAGGTAAAGCCAACTTGTTGCTATAAGCTACAATGTACAGTATATCTGTTGCTTGCAGCATTATGTTGCATACAGTAAATCCTTAGCAGGATGGATGGATTAGACTGAAAAAGTGCTCCCTGTAGGCCTGCAGCAATGGACATCAGCAGACAGTCATATTATCCTTATTTAATTATAATGATGATCATTCAGCCATATGTAACTACCTCTCTCCAGCATCTGTGTTCCTTAATCTCATCTGGATCTTTATTGACATTGATCTGAGCATTATCCAGAAAAATGGCAGAATTGTCTCCAATGTTGAAGGGCCTTAAGGCGATTGTTACAGAAATTCATAGAACATTGAAACTCTGCCAGAGTTTGTTCAGATTGCCACACGTCTGACATCTTTCATAACCTCTCTCCATAACCCAACCATTTTTATAACAAGGCACAAACACTTGAACGCTGAAGAAATAAAATCAAACATATATAGGACCAATCAGCTTCCAGTTTTTTTTTGTTTTTTTTACAAAGCTTAATTGAACAAACTGAAGTTATGCGCCGTACACACGACCAGACTGTTCGATGGACTAGGTCCGACGCTCTTCCCGACGGACTTTCGGCGGAGTTCTGACAGACTTTCCAAATGAATGACTTGAATGCAGGATCCTCTATCCAGTATCTGGACAGCCTCTACAATCGCTCTCCCCTCTCTCCTATCCTCAGTACAACCCTCACCAGCTATGAATAAGCACTGATTTCAGTGCAAAACGTGTCAGTATTTTTTTGTTCTACGTTACCTTTTGCTGTGGCTCGTGTGATATAATTTTCACTTGAAAATAAAGGCACAAGTTACTACAGATTCCATCCGGAGTGCGGCTGTCCAGAGTTTTTTCCCTTCTTACCTACAACCCTCACCAGAGCATGATCCAAGACACCCCTGGAAAGGATGGTGACCTCAGAAACTGTGTTGAGCAAGGTATGTGTAGCAAGTATTAAGTCAATGCATGAGAACGTCCAGCAGGATGCCGAATGACATGTAAACACCCGGATAGCGGGGTGAAAGTGTCTCCAGACATCCATCAGAGCGAACAAACCCATCCACTGAGCCAGGTCGGGGGAACAATGGGCGGTAGAGGAGAGTTTGTCCAGATCTGGTGTAGGGGTCATGTTGAAATTCCCCAGGAACAGTACATCACCCACCCCATATGTCAATACAGTTCACATGATATCCCCAAGTAAGGAGGCATCCGCCGGAGTATAAGCCCCCTAACACCAGGGGTACATTCTCTATTAAAGCATGCATCACTATATATCGCCCCTGTGGATCTGTTCTAATGTCCAAGAGCTTAAAGGGAAGAGATTTGTGTACCAGTATACTGACCCCTTTGAGTAGCCGGAGTGTGTGGCGTGATAGTGTGAGCCAACCCATGCCTGTTTGAGAACTAGGATACGAAATTCCACTAACTGTGTCTCTTGCAAAACAACAATCTGGGGTTGTGTTTTTGGAGGTATTTGAACACCAGGGATCTCTTGACAGCGGAATTAATCCCCCGGACATTCTAGATACAGCTGTCATAAGATTAGAACCACATAGATGAACCTGAGCCAATGCAAGCTAGCACGCACTCCAACACCCCAAGGCACCCCAGCCAGAGGAACCTTCCCAAACAGGGCCAATCCATTCCCAATTGCACCCCATATCAGTAACATAATGCCATTTAATATATCAAGGAACAACAGACCATGCCATAAAGGAACAATAATACAATTGTACATATTAAACTCACATAAAAGAAAATAACAGACTAAAAGAAACTCGCTTGTCCACCATTGGTCTGCAACTGCTGACCTTCCCTTCCCCCCAACCGCAGATCCCACATAGTGTGAGACAGCATGGATCCCCAGCAACTAGCCTGAAGGCAACTGAAACACAGGAGACGTGTAGCAAAACTAGAGTGAGAAGCAATCCATAACTGTAGTCAGTCCTGACAACCTTCTGGGAATGATAGTAGCAATAGAGAGTTCCCATTAGATGGTGCTGGTAAGAGGAAAAATATTACCTGAGTCAGATTAATCGCCTGGACTAAGCCAGGGGCACAAATCTTAAAAGGGCCTGTGCAGGCGCAGCAGGCCGATGACCTCTGTAGTCTGTGAGTAACCCCAATATAAGGGAAGAGACCCCCAAAAGTCCCCCAAGACAAAAACAGAGGGGGCAAACAAGGTAAGTAAAGGGGTCTCCCACCAACTGAAAAAAAATGAAAGAATCTTAGGGATCACAGCTCAGGAACAACAGGCAGATAAGTAGTATTCAGATTGCAGCAGTGTCCAGGATCTTCAGCCCCGCGGGGGTAAGGACTCTAGCCAGCCTGCAGCATCTTTGGGGGAGAGAAAGAACTGGACCATCTCACCATCGACGACTCTCAGCTTGGCTGGGAAAAGGATACTATATTTAAGCCCTCTGGTACAGAGTACAGCTTTAACTGAGTCAAAGGACCTGCAAAGCTTCTGTGTCTCCACAGAGTAGTCAGGGAACATCATCAGCCAATTATTCCGGTAGTGGAGCTCACCCGCAGCTCTTGCCGCCCGCAGTATATCGTCCCGGTCTCTGAAGTTGAGGAGCCGGAGTATGAAGGTGCATGGAGGGGCCCCTTCTGGCCCTGGTTGTGGCAGCATATGGTGTGCCCTCTCCACCGTGAAGTAGAGTGATAACTGAGCCGCTGGTAACAGGGAGTGCATAAGTTCTTCCACAAAGACTGTAGGGTTTTTTCCCCTTCTGTCAGACCAATGGTTTCTTCCCCTTCTGTCAGACTAATGATGTGGATGTTTCTCCTACAGCGATTTTTGGCATATTCAGCTCTGTACTCCAGGGTTTTAATTTTAGATTGTAGCATGTGTAGAGCTCCATCATGCACCCCTACGGGCCTATCTGCCCTTCTGCAGTATTGAGGCGGGAGCGGACCTTGTCCATATCCTGCCGGAATGCCGGAATCCAGCCCACGTGTAGCTGCACTGCCTCAATCTTACTTGTGAGCATCGTCTGACATAGGGCAATAGCAGAATGACATGATTGCCGCCATGACCTCCGGAATCCCTGGCGGGGAAGTGGCGCTTTCCTCCGAGGAGTCCGTCTGGGACACCATGTTGGCGGGCTGCCGCCACTCAGGTCTAGGACAGAGTTTGGGGCCATCCGCAAAGGATATATCCTGGGTAAATCAGATCCTCCTGGCAGCTGGCCAAGATGGCAGCCTCCCATGGCCAGAGGATTTAGAAGGCATCCACCCTGCAATCCAACAGCACAGGACAGCACCAGACACAGGTACGAATGATATTAGGAGATCACTCCAGCAGAGCTTCGGGAAAGACATCCGGTCACTCTGCTATTTTGGACACGCCCCCAAGTACCGTAGTTTGACACCATTCCACAAGCGTGTGCAATTTTAAAGCATGACATGTTAGGTAACTATTTACTCAGTGTAACATATTTTATATGTTAACAAAATTGGGATTATATATTGTGTTTTTTTGCATTAAAATTCATCAAAGTGTATTTTTTCCCAAAAAATCGAGTGAAAAATCGCTGCGCAAATACCGTTTGACATAAAAAATTGCAACACCCAACATTTTATTCTCTTGAGCCTCTGCTGAAAAAAAAATATATATATATACAGTATCTCACAAAAGTGAGTACACCCCTCACATTTTTGTAAATATTTTATTATATCTTTTCATGTGACAACACTGAAGAAATTACACTTTGCTACAATGTAAAGTAGTAAGTGTACAGCTTGTATGACAGAGTAAATTTGCTGCCCCCTCAAAATAACTCAACACACAGCCATTCATTTCTAAACCGCTAGCAACAAAACTGAGTACACCCCTAAGTGAAAATGTCCAAATTGGGCCCAAAGTGTCAATATTTTGTGTGGCCACCATTATCTTCTAGCACTGCCTTAAACCCTCTTGGGAATGGAGTTCACCAGAGCTTCACAGGTTGCCACTGGAGTCCTCTTCCACTCCTCCATGACGACATCACGGAGCTGGTGGTGTTAGAGACCTTGCACTCCTCCACCTTCTGTTTGAAGATGCCCCACAGATGCTCAATAGGGTTTAGGTCAGGAGACATGCTTGGCCAGTCCATCACCTTTACCCGCAGCTTCTTTAGCAAGGCAGTGGTCTTCTTGGAGGTGTGTTTGGGGTCGTTATCATGCTCAGCTTCAGTATGTCAATGTTGGCATTCATAGTTTCCCTCAATGAACTGTAGCTCCCCAGTGCCGGCAGCACTCATGCAGTTGCCACCACACGCGCTTGACACCATCTGAACTAAATAAGTTTATCTTTGTCTCATCAGATCACAGGACATGCTTCCAGTAATCCATTTCCTTAGTCTGCTCATCTTCAGCAAACTGTGGGCTTTCTTGTGCATCATCTTTAGAAGAGGCTTCCTTCATACAGACCAATTTGGTGCAGTGTGCAGCGTATGGTCTGAATACTGAAAGGCTGAGCCCCCACCCCTTCAACCTCTGTAGCAATGCTGGCAGCACTCATATGTCTTTTTCCCAAAGGCAACCTCTGGATATGAAGCTGAGCATGTGCACTCAACTTCTTTGGTCAACCATGGCGAGGCCTGTTCTGAGTGGAACTGGACACACTGGCCCCTCTCAATACACACAGAATCAGGCCCTGTCCCCTTCAACCTTGGCAAACAGATGACACTAGAAGTCTGAAAAAACATGACCATGCTCCTGAGCACCTATGGCATAAGACTAAAGCCTCATACACACGATCGGATTTTCCGCAGATAAAACTTCAGACTTTTGTTCGAAGGTGTGTGCCTGGATTTTGTCTGGCATACAAAGGGCAAGGAATTGTCAGCTAACAAACACGAACGTAGTGATGTACTACGTGTTTTTTCAGCTCTTTAACGCCACCCTTTGGGTTCTTTCTGCTAAATTCGTGTTAGTAGAAGTTTGGTGAGTGTGGATTTGCGCTTTTCATTTCACGCTTTTCAGTTTGTTTCTGAAGAGCCATTCGTCAACCAGATATGTTACGGAATCGGAGGAGATAACGTGTTTTTTATTATTGGCCTTGGAGTTATTGCTTTGACCCAGGTCCAGTGCAGAAACAGGAGGAGGAGGATTTATTGGCCCAAAAATTGGTTGCTTTATTAATCGCTAACAATTATGTCATATGCCTTTGCTGTGTGAGCTCAAGGAGAATAATCCAGATGTTTTTTTGAATTATCTCCGGATGACAGACCCCTGCTTTCACCAACTCTTGGCATTGTTTACCCCCTATATTAAGAAGCAGGACACATGCATGAGGTTTTTATTTTTTGGTTGAATAATAATGATTTGATTTGTTATATTTTCTATATATTTGGATGCATAGAATGCACTTTTGGTTAAGTTCTATTGGCAGATAGCATGTCTAATTTTATTTGTTTTCTTTTTTTTAATGCACAATAAAAAAAAATGTGGAGAATAATACTTGGCTATGTGTTTTACTTCAAATAACAGTTTGGGAGTAGGCCATTACATTTAAAAAAATGCAATGTAAAATTGACAAGGAACACCAACATAGTTGTATCTTTGATCTTAAGGCTACTTTCACACTGAAGCGTTGCGAGCGCTGGCGGTAAAGCGGTGCTTTATTTAGCTGCGCTTTAGCGTTGTTTTAGCGGCACTATTCGACCACTAGCTGGGTGGTTTTAACCCCCGCTAGCGGTCGAAAAAGGGTTAAAACCGCCTGCAAGGTGGGTTTGCAGCGATGCCTCATTGTTTTCAATGGGAAGGGGCATTTTAGGAGTGGTAAATACACCGCTCCTGCAGCGCTCCAAAGATGCGGCTTGCAGGACTTTTTTGACCATCCTGCAAGCGCACCGCTCCAGTGTGAAAGCCAACAACGGCTGTTTCAGGGTGCTTTGCAGGCGCTATTTTTAGCGCTGTAGAGCCCGCAAAGCGACCCAGTGTGAAAGGGGCCTTCAAACTACGGGATAATGGTGTTGTGGTAACTTGCCCAAAAAAAAATCATAATAATATTATTCTTGATATCACTAGAAAAAAAAAGACTTTTTGTTTGCAATAACTCCTTCAGTATCACCAGCAAAGCAGCTTCATTATTATTCCATTAAAGAAGAAGAGAATGTGCGCTGCATTTCGAGATTTCATAATTTGACATGCCACGAATGTTAATTCTCCATTACGAATGCTAGTTTACAAGACTTCTGACTTGTTATTGCTTTCGAGCATGCATGTTTGTACCTTGGACTTTTGTCTGACAGACTTGTGTACACACTTTGGCAAATCTGACATCAGACATTTGTCCGCGGAAAATTTTCAAACCTGCCATCCAACATATGTCTGCAGAAAATCAGACAACAATTGTCCTATGGAGCATACAAATGGTCGGATTTTCTGCCAACAGCCTGTCATCGCACATTTCCAGTCAGAAAATCTGATCGTGTGTACGTGGCTCTATGATCGGACTTTAGGCCAACAGTCTGTTATCACACAATTCCCTGCCGTAAATCTGATCTTGTGTACGAGGCTTTAGACCCCATACACCCTATTAGATTTTCTGCACATTAGAACACTATTCTGTACTTTTAGACCTTTCTGCTCCTTTGATATGTTTGACTTCCCCCTCCTCTTCCAAAAACTCCATGCGCCGTCTTTGGGACTGTACTCTTCGCTGATTCTCGTCCTACTTATCTGTTACTTACAACTTGACTTCCTCCTCTTTTCTTCCTCTCTCTGTTGGCGTCCCCCAAGGTTCTGTTCTTGGGCCTCTCCTATTTTCAATCTACACCTCCTCCCTGGGTCAGCTGATAGCCTCTCATGGCTTCAAAGACCATCTATACGCTGACAAAACCCAAATTTATTTCTCTACCCCTCAGCTCACTCCCTCAGTCTCTTCATGTATCACTAATTTACTAACAGATATATCAGTATTATCAGTCTGGATGTCACACCACTTCCTTAAACTCAGTCTATCCAAAACTGATCTCTCTGTCAAAATTGATCACACAACTATCAGCCCATCCCCGCATGCCAAGGTTCTAGGTGTAGTCCTGGACTCTGAACTCTCTTCTCAGCCCTATGTCCTATTGTTGTCCAAATCTTGCCCCCTCAAAGACACAACAAAGCTCTTAATTCACTCCCTGGTCAGCTCTCGCCTCGACTACTGCAAATCCCTCCGCATTGGCTTACCTCTACATAGGCTATCTCCCCTTCACTCCATTATGAATGCTGATACCAGACTCAACCACCTTACCAATCGCTCTGTGTCTGCTACTCCTCTCTGTCAATCTCTCCAATGTCTCCCACTCACCAGGGGTTGCCACCTCATCGCTTTAAAACCAAACAAATATTTGTGTGGCTGATTAAGGTGCTAATTAAACTCAATTGGCGCATTATCTGCATTAAATTAGCCTCAGAACCTGTGTAATTAATTTGTGTTCAGGTTTAAAAAGAAGTGACAACCCTACGCTCACCCAACTAACTGAATTCAAAATACTAACAACAACTTACAAAGCCATACACAATTTAGCCCCCAGCTACATCACTAATGTAGTCTCAAAATGCCAACCAAATTGTTCTCTTTGTTCCTCTCAAGACCTCCTGCTCTGTAGCTCCATTGTCACCTTCCCTTTGCTTGCCTCCGGGTCTTTTCCAGAGTTTATCCAATCCTATGGAACTCCTTACCCCAACCTGTTTGTTTATCTCTTACTCTATTAGCTTTTATGCCGCGTACACATGGTCGGAGAATCCGTCGGAATGCGTCTTATCGGACCGTGTCATCAGATAAACCGACTGTGTGTGGTATGCATCGGACTGATTCCGTCCGAATCTCCGTCGGACCCAATTTTCCAACATGTTGGAACTATTTCCCGACCAACTGGGACGGTTGGATGTAATCCGATCATGTGTAGAGAATTTTGATCGGACCAAGTGCCACGCATGCTCAGATCAAATTCCTACATCAAAGCTATTGGCTACTAGCCTGAATCTAGTCCCATCGTAACGAAATTACGTCATCACGTTCTGAAAGATCGGATTTTTCGACAACTTAGTCCGACCATGTGTATGCAACAGTTTCGGACACAATCCGTCAGATTTAGTACCGACGGATTTGGTTGGCAGAATCTCCGACCGTTTGTACAGGGGCTTAGACGATCTCTGAAAACCCTCCTCTTCAGCGAATCCTATCCTACCCACACCTAACAACTGTATTTTCATTTTCTCCATCAGTTCACCCCCCATAGTAACATATCCCAACATTTTGAGATGGGAATGAGGGACACCTACTAACAAATGTATGTAGGCAGAGGGCACGGCCCCCGCCATACTCCTTAAAGGAGAATTAACAAGAAAAAAAGGTTAATTAAATCCACAAAGACTTTTTTTTACCACTACTATTCCTTTATATTGGCTTTTAAAATGTACAAAAGCAGCAATTTAGAAATTGGATGAAAGGTTTAGCACTGGGAAACTATTTTTGAAATATAAAAAGTGCATTTTATATACAGCTATATAGATAAGACCAAAATGAGGGACAAATGAGGTGGAATGAGGGACAGAGGGACAATGCTCCAAATCAAGGACAGTCCCTCCAAATCAGGGACAGTGTGGAGCTATGCAGTAATTACTTTTTGTTTCACTGGACCATCTCTTCTAGATTGTAAGCTCTAACGAGGCCCCTCTGATACTCCCTGTATTGAATTGTATTGTAACTGTACTGTCTACCCTCATGTTGTAAAGCGCTGTGCAAACCGTTGGCACTATATAAATCCTGTATAAAAATAATAATAATAATAAAAATCCTTTTAATTCTCCCCATTGTGGTACAAGCACAATCAAACATATTTTTTATTTAAGATAGATTTCCTTTAAAATCAAGACCTTTGAATCCTGGAGTAGCAGCAGGAAAATAAATAGCTGGCAGGTATGTAACCTATTCAGGGTAAGGTAACAATGATCCTCTTGTATTTACTTGCCCTTCTTCACAGTGTGACGTTTGCACAGCCTGTAAGTAAGGCTGAACCCTTTGTCATCCTTGTTCCAGTGACACAGTTCATGTGTGGGTGGTTTTCAGGACTAGTAAGCTGAATTAACCCAGTGCGGTCCTCAGATTGCAGGCTGAGGCCTCCAGCACTAAATTTCATAGTTTATGAAGCCAGGGATAGGTTAATGAGGAGTGCAGAGCAGTGAGTCACTTCCTGAACACAGCACACACACCAAGAATGTATGGAGTCATAGCTACACCTCCCCTGGGAGAGCTGTGTCTGCAGGGGTCCACCGGGCCCTGCAACTCCTCACAGCACACAATCATAAGTATAATGTAACACAAATACAACCACTTTCACTAAGTCAGACCACAGCAAATTCTCCAAACAGGATTTTACAAAACAAGAACCAGACCTCGCTGTGAGAGATTTGTGTGTATATTTTTAGAAAATCAAACCTTCAGAGTTTGCGACAATGCCTGTATATTCTTAAAATGCCACAAAATTCTTAAAAGCTAAATTCCAGGTATAGACTTGATTGCATTGATACAGCTTGGACCAATGTAAATATTCATATTCCATATCTGCGGGATCCCTGTGGAAGCTGGAAATCACTGTAGTAGTTGCTGCTACTACAGCGATTGCCGCTAGACACACGCACGACAGAAAAATTTGTTTAGTTTCGGGTCATTAACCACTTGCCAACCAGCCGCCGCAGTTTTACTATGGCGGAATGGCACAGCTGGGCGAAACGGCATTCTGTAACGTCACTTCGCCCTGTGGTCACCTCCCAGGGAACACACTTAACCCCTCGATCGCTCCCTAGTGGTTAACCCCTTTCCTGACAGTGACATTTTTACAGTAATCAGTGCATTATAATAGCACTGATCCCTGTATAAAGGACAATGGTCCCAAAAATGTGTCAAAAGTGTCCGATGTGTCCGCCATAATGTCGCAGTCCCAATAAAAATTGCAGATCGCCGCCATTACTAGTAAAAAAAAATAAGAACAATAAAAATGCCATAAATCTATCCCCTATTTTGTAGACGCTATAATTTTTGCACAAACCAATCAATATACACGTATTGAGATTTTTTTAAACAAAAATATGTAGAAGAATACATATTATCCTAAACTGAGGGAAAAAAAATTTTTATATATATTTTTAGGGATATTTATTATAGCAAAAAATAAAAAATATTCAGTTTTTTTCAAAATTGTCTCTCATTTTTTGTTTATAGCACAAAACATAAAAACCACAGAGGTGATTAAATACCACCAAAAGAAAGCTCTATTTGTGGGAAAAAAAGGACGTCAATCTTGTTTGGGTGCAACTTCGCACGACCGCATCAGTTAAAGCGACGTAGTGCCAAATCACAAAAAGTGCTCTGGTCAGGAAGGGGGTAAAATCCTCCGAGGCTGAAGTTAATCATTTTGTTTTGTCATAATCGTTATGTTAGAATGATTCATTTTTGGAATGATTTGTTATATACTGATTGTTCTGAATCGATTTGTATTTTTGGAAGTTCTGCTAATTCTTTTGTTATTTCATGAGATTGGCTATATTTGTTTTAATGTGTTAATGCGCTGCTTCGGGAGATTAGTCATTCGTATATATAACGAAAATATTCAGAATTAAGGCCTATACACACGATGAGACTTTTTGACAACAAACATGCAAATTAGCTGTTTTGGAGCAACATCCGACTGTGTGTACGCTCCATCTGACAAACTTTTTTGGTTTTCATCGGACTTTTGTTGGCTGTGCGAACGGACAAACTTTCTGGCAACAAAAGTCTGATGGAGCAAAGTCTGATCGTGTGTACAGAAAACCATAGGACTTTTGTACAAAGTACAAACAGGCATGCTCAGAACCAATGCAAAAGATCAGACAACAATACAGAAGTTGACCAAAGGTGGCGGTAAAGAGCAGAAAAAACACATGATTTGGTGAAAGTTGGCTGAAAAAGTCCTGCTGTGTGTATGCAATACAAGTTCAGGGCCGACGCCCTTTGTACAAAAATCTAAGGGAAAGTTTGTACAAAGTCCTATCGTGTGTATGAGGCTTATGAGGCTTTAGAATCAAATATCTGAATTCTGATGCAGCATTAATGTTGTTAGGCCCTGAATTTTTCAAACCTAATGCCGCGTACACATGACCGGACTTTTCAATGGACTTGGTCCCACGGGCTGGAATCTGTCTGACAATTCGATCGTTTGGTGGCTCCAGTGGACTTTTTCTTCCCTAAAGTCTGGCAGACCTAGAAATAAAACTTGCTTCAAATCTTTCCGACGGACTCGAGTCTGGCTGAAAAATCCTGTCGTTTGTGTGCTAGTCTGATGGACTAAAACCGATGCTAGGGCAGCTACTGGCTATGAACTTCCTTATTCTTAAGCCTCATACACATGATCGGACTTTGTACAAACTTTCCTGTGGATTTTTGTACAAAGGGCATCGGCCGAGAACTTGTATTGCATACACACGGCAGGACTTTTTCAGCCAACTTTCACCAAATCACGCGGTTTTTCTGCTCTTTACCGCCACCTTTGGTCAACTTCTATATTGTTGTCTGATCTTTTGCATTGGTTCTGAGCATGCATGTGTGTACTTTGTACAAAAGTCCTATGGTTTTCTGTACACACGATCAGACTTTGCTCCATCAGACTTTTGTTGCCAGAAAGTTTGTCCGTTCGCACAGCCAACAAAAGTCAGATAAAAACCGAAAAAGTTTGTCCGATAGAGCGTACACACAGTCGGATGTTGCTCCAAAACAACTAATTTGCATGTTTGTTGTCAAAAAGTCAGATCGTGTGTACGGGCCTTAAGTCATCGCGTTCGAATCCATCAGACTTTTGGAGTGATCGTGTGTGGCCAAGTCCGTTCATTTGAAAAAGTCCGGCGGACCTCAGCTGCAAAGTCCGTCGGATTGTCCGCCGCACCAAGTCCTTTGAATAGTCCGATCGTGTGTATGCGGCATTAGAATTGCATTAGGCCGTGGAACTGACCGACAATTAGAAAATTTGCTTTGAGGTTCAGCCCATTCATTTTGAATGGGATAAAATCACACCGCACCAAAAGGAGTGCATGCACTACTTTTTAGAAATGCGCTGCGTTACATTGTACCATGGGATCCGGTGTGGACACTCTGCTTTTGTGACCTCCATTTGGGATGTCATTCATTTATTATTGACACCCGCTGCAGATCGCAAATGGAGTGCGTTTTGCATGTGGTGTGAATTGCACATAAACACACAACACACCCATGGTGTGTACCGGCCCTAAATCACTAATTTACTTTATTGAACAAGCAGTGCAGGCAATCAGGCAGCACAACCAGAATGCATCACTTCTGCACAATATATAATCCCAATTGTCTTCCCATTCCCAACAGACTTTATTGTTGGGCCACACACATAAAAATGTAATAAATAATCTCAACCCAGTACAAAATGAATCTCATTCGAATATTAACGCTACGCTCAATAGAAAAAAATAAATTTGATCTGAATCAGTTTGGATCATTTGTTATGTTGATTCAGATGCTTCAAACATTAACAAAAGGCCCAAACTATGGCATCATGTCATCCAAATGAAATAAAGGAATACAAGGTTATATTTTATTTTGGATTCATTGAAATTTGTTACTACTTTGATTTGGATACAGCCGAATCACTGAAATGTAGTCTGAATTTCGATTCATAATGAAATGAATAGCACATGTCTAATTGCCGCTATGTACCTGGGCCTGGAGTAGCTGCCCTGCCGCTTACCGACCACTGGGATCCATCAGAAAAGCCACCATTCACAGAATGTTTTGCATTTTTCTAAACAAATGCAAGGCATTCTCTGATTGGATGAGGTAGGGAGTTGAGCAACATTACTGTACATAGTAGTGGTTTAGATCAGGGGAGCAGAGTAAACTAAGAGCTAGCTCTTGACAGTGCCAAGTTTTGATGATTTCTACATCATACAGGTTCACTTTGAACACTTATATTTTTGTTTATTATCCCTGATTCACGCCTGAGCAACCCAACCCAGTTTTCTTAGAGCGCTTCAACACATAACAGGATTCCCATTGTATCTCATTCTACCTGTTCACACCTGAGTGTTGTATTCCTGGCAGAGGTGGCCGCTCATGCAGATTGCAGGGGTACCACCCCTATAATCCATGCGTTCGGCCCCTAATCCACATGCGGGGTGCTGGGCGCATGGATTCCAATGGGGTTTATCTTTTATTTTTAGAAGCACATGATTAGAGCCAAAGACTCTAAATGGCTTCAAAAAGGGTGGGCTCAGGCGCAGAGCACTGTGCCCAAAGCCCACGCAGTTGTGTGACATTAGCTCCTGGCCAATCAGAAGGCAGGAGTCCTAAGTCCTGATTGTCCAATGCAATACTGCCAACTCACCCGTGCCTGCACAAATGGCTGTATCTTAAATTGGGTGCTGAAATTACCAACGGCTGGAACGGATTGCAATCATGAGAAGGAAGTGTCAACAGCACACCAGGATCTCCAAAATTGGGTCCAAAATTTTAATCACATAGTATCAAAAAAAATAAATACAAGTGAAGTTTTGGAGCCATGCAGGACCCCTTCATTAGGCATGTGACTAAGTCCCGACTGGTCGTGGGTCCTAAGTTCTGATTGGCGGGTAGGAGAAGCGACTGCAGGAGGG
The DNA here is from genome assembly GCF_037356315.1 of Lithobates pipiens. Taxonomy (NCBI): domain Eukaryota; kingdom Metazoa; phylum Chordata; class Amphibia; order Anura; family Ranidae; genus Lithobates; species Lithobates pipiens. Next base: position 87,815,312 of record NW_027507788.1, read on the forward strand.
AGACAAAAGAGGGAGGCCACGACCTGGATGGAGTAAGGGCAGGGGCTGGCGTGGGGGCCAACTGGTAGCTTGAGGCTCAAAAAAGATACAGTATATGAGCCTCTGAAACAGAGTGGCATAATTTTGGTCTGTATAGATTTCAGATTTCAATAGAAATGCTTTATAATTGCCTGAAAATGCAGGAAACACCTTTTTTTGCCTCTCCTTTTTCTATTTAAAAAATAGAAAAAGGAGAGGCAAAAAAAGGTGTTTCGTGCATTTTCAGGCAATTGTAAAGCATTTCTATTGAAATCTATAGAGATCAAAATTATGCCACTCTGTTCCACTTTTTTTTTTTGCAGCTTTCTATTAGCTAAAACAAAAATGCTCAAGCCTGAAATCACCTGAAAACCACATGCATTAAAAAAGCGCTCCACAAATGCTTAAAGCGGTTCTGCACCTAAAATAAAAATATTAAAAGCCAGCAGCTACTAATATTGCAGCTGCTGACTTTTAATAAAATCACACTTACCTGTCCCAGGGTCCAGCGATGTCGGCGGCAGATGACGAGCGATTGCTTGTCTCGCTGCTGTCCCCGCCGCCATCCTCTGTCAGGGAATCGGGAAGTGAAGCATTACAGCTCTTATATACAACAATCTCTTATGGTCCCCCGCTGTGTCTCTGGGAACTGTGTGTTTCCCAGAACACAACGGGGGGGGGGGCGTCTGCGGGGGTCTGCGGCGGTCTGGCCGGAAGTGGGTGCAGATACCTGGATTATCCTGGTAACTGCACCCCCCTCCCCTCTGAAAGGTGCCGACTGTGGCACCGGAGGGGGGGGGATCAGATTAGCGGAACTTCCCCTTTAGGGTGAAGAACCGCTTTAAAGAAACTCAAATGTGAATCTAACCTTAGTGTTTAGGGTTCTGATATAGTCAATTAATCATGAAAAAAAATGGAAACAATTAGGGACTTTTTGTTACAACAAGCTGTGAGTAACAGCTTCCAGGGAAAACATTCTTAGCATTTGCTGCAAGGTGCATGTGATACATTCCAAGAGCAGAGTATACAATTATGTTTTGCATGCAAATGGTAGAGGTGAGTTAGCAACATTTAGACCCCTTTCACACTGGGGGCGCTTCTCAGGCATTTTAGTTCTAAAAAAATAGTTCCTGTAAAGCACTTCTCAATCCACGAGTGCTTTCACCCTGGAGCAGTGCGCTTGCAGGACAGGAAAAGAAGTCTTGCAAGCAGTATCTTTGGGGCGGTGCAGGAGCGGTGTATACACTGCTCCTCCACCAGCCCCGCCCATTCAATCAATGCTGAAGCACAGCGAAATGGGCGCTATTAACCCTTTCCTCAGCTGCTAGCGTGGGTTAAAAGTGCCACGCTAGCGTCTGAAAAGCGCAGTAAAACTAGCAGCGCTTTACCGCTAACGTACCCGCCACCCCAGTGTGAAACACAGGGAGAACTAAACCATATGCCCATGCAGGGCTGGGTTTACCTCCATGTGGATGCACAGGTGTTCCATGCATTCCCATGCAGACAGTCCCATTCATGTCAATTGAGACACAATGGGGTAGATTTACTAAAACTGGAACATTTAGAATCTGGTACAGCTGTGCATGGTAGCCAATCGGCTTCTAACTTCAGCTTGTTCAATTAAGCTTTGACAATAGCACCTGAAAGATTTTTTTCTCTGCAGAGCACCTCCAGATTTTGCACGTTTTAGTAAATAACCCCCATTGGCTGCATGGACACAGACGCTACTACAAATATGACTTCCATGTTGGTGCAAGTGCATGTCTCTGAACTCACACTGTCTATGTTTGGGAACACACACCCTCTTGACTCGTTCGGTTTACCTAGTTGTCCAGGAGATTGTGGATACTGGTCTTCTTGTTAATTCATGCTGTTTGTGAGTATACCTCTGTTTTATCCTTTTAATAAAGCTATCACAAAGGCTAGTGTGCCCTCTTTTTGGCACCTTGAGCTTGTCAAATCTCTGCATTTTCTGAACTACATGTGTCATAACTTCTTGTGCGATTCTCGCTCTTTTGCTGGGTCTTCTCCCTCTGTTCTTCTTCCGATTTTGACTCGACGCAATCTCACGGTGTAATTCTGGATCCGCTGTGTGCAGATTTCGATAACCCCCGCAGACCCCAACGGGTTGTCGGGAAGAAGCACTTGTCCTCATCAACATGGGGACAAGGTGCTTTGGGGTTGGGGGCGCAGGGCCCCCCTTACCCGTTAAGCCTCATTAAACCACGTTTAACACCTTTTACCGGCATCTGGCATTTTTTCAGCGCTGGTCCTGGGGGTTTTTTAAACTTAAAAACGCCTATGCCACTTACAGCTCCCTAATACCTTGGTGGGCATGAGGCCACAGGTGTTTTTTTTTGTTTTTTTTTGGTAAAAAATGCTCCTAAAAGCGGCTGTAAAAACGTCCGTGCGCATGAGGCCTAAATGTGGAGTTAGCCTTTAAGTGAAATATCAGGCTCTCCAGGTGACATACCCCTCCATCATCATGTTCAGTCACATGACCTACTCTACATTTTGGATACCAACATCTCCATATCTCAGTTGTCAGATCTCAGCACTTACTTCAGACCTCATGCCATGGAACCAGGGGACATGATTTTTAAAGATGACAGGCAGGTTTTTGCACAGTTTCCTAACCTCTGTCTGCCTCCTTAATGCCTGGCTGCCTGTGTGATTAAATCAGACCTGTCCTTAGCAATTGGGTTTGCTTTAAGGTAACCTGTGATTAGATGAAGCCTGTAATGAAAGAAATATGTGACCTGTTACTGCTTACCCCTCCTACTGAAATTTCTTTACATCGTTTTAGAAATTAGTGTGTATATATATATATATATATATATATATATATATTATGTGATAGAGAGGCTAAGACTGTCCCTCGGGTACTTTATTCTTTGTCTCATTTTTTGCTACATACTGTACGTGTGATGATGCCCCAATGATTAAATAAAGCATCTTTTATTAAAGAGAAACTGCAGTCTGCTCACATAATTTGTAATAAAAACATCTTGGCCATTCTGAAGCTTCCCTCCAACCACATTGCATATTATTTTATATATACTGTGATTGTGTACTTGACAAATAGGCTGCAGAAATATCCCCCTACTAAGTCTGGCTGCAACCATTTTAACTGTGGGAAGCTGAAGCTGCTGCCTGTACACTTCCTGGATTTACACAGACACACAGAGGCACGCCTCCAGCTCTACAGCTCTCATTGGCCCTCTTATGAATCATCCCCCTCCCTTCCTGGCAAACTTCTCATGCGAGTGAGAGAGAGAGCTGTGCATGATGTCATACGCCTAGGATTTTTACCAGACAAGAAACAGGAAGTGGACTGTATAAGGTATTTATTGGCAGAAAAAAAAAATGACTATCCAAAGTTAAAACAACAAGGGCAGAGGATTTAATTAATAGATGGAGAGTTGAAAAAATAACTGAGGGTCCGCTTCAATAATCAATGCTTTACCTGTATAAGGCTTTTCCCCTTCCAGACTGGAACAGAGCGCTCAACTTTTGCTGTGCCATATCTGCTTTCCATTACCATCCGGTGTCTGCAACACTTTAACTAAAGGCAAAAAATTTTTTTAAAATGTGAATAAGCAGGCTGCAGAAGAGACATGCAAAGTCCCGTCTGCAGCCTGCTGAAGAAACTTTGCAGAATGTACATGCAGCTGCGCATGCACAGCACTGTTTAAATTTCTGGCATAGTGCCAGTGTACTGCCGTGCACAAACGGTCGGATTTTCCGACAGGAAATGTTCAATGGGAGCTTGTTGCCGGAAATTCCGACCGCATGTAGGCTCCGTCTGACATTTTCCGACAAACAAAATTTGAGAACTGGATCTCAAATTTTCCGACAAATCCGTTGTCGGAAATTCTGATGCACAAAGTTCCACAGATGCTCGGAATCAAGCAGAAGAGCTGCACTGGCTATTGAACTTCAATTTCTGACAACATTTTGTGACCGTGTGTATGCAGGACAAGTTTGAGCCAACATCTGTCGGAAAAAAATCCCATGGATTTTATTGTCGGAATGTGCGATCATGTGTACGCGGCATACTGATGTTAATAATTTCCATGCGTGTACGGGGGTGATGTCCTGCCACATTGGCCAATCAAGACCAGAGACCAATACCTGCAAAAAGGCAAGAAAAAGATGCCAGCAATAGAATTTCTTGGGCACTGGACTGTTGGCGCATAAGAGAGCATTCTTGCCTTTAGTTCTGCTTTAAGTCATAAACATGAAACTAGTTGTAGCTGCGTTGTCTGGCTCTGAAATGCATGCAGGGTGGCCATAGATGCTGCCACATCTCTCCTTCTTTAGCTGGTTTGGCTCCACTGTATGGAGGCTTAACATTACATCTGCGTTGCTGTCATCTGTCATGGTGTTGCATACTGCATCTCCTCTGCTCTCCAGGCTGTTTACATGTAAGTGTACTATGTTTTCACCCAATAAGAGATGCCACTTCACTGATCCTGCACCTCTGCTGCTTTGCTTTTTTCCATGTTTATGGATTTAGGTCTGGACTTTGACTGGGCCATTCTAACACATAAATATGCTTTCATCTAAACAATTCCATTGTAGCTCTGGCTGTATGTTTAAGGTCGTTATCCTGCTGGAAGGTGAACTTCCGGCCCAGTCTCAAGTCTTTGGCAGACTCCTTCAGGTTTTCCTTTAAGATTGCCCTGTATTTGGCTCCATCCATCTTCCCATCAACTCTGACCCGCTTCCCTGTCCCTGCCAAAGGAAAGCACAACATGATGCTGCCACCACCATATTTCACGGTTGGGATGTGTTCAGGATGATGTACATTGTTTGTTTTTTGCCATACATAGCGTTTTGCTTTTAGGCCAAAAAGTTCAAATTTGGTCTCATTAGACCAGAGCACCTTCTTCCACATGTTTGCTGTGTCCCCCACATGGCTTCGCACAAACTGCAAACGGGACGTCTTATGGCTTTCTTTTAACGATGGCTTTATTCTTGCTGCTCTTCTATAAATGCCATATTTGTGGAGTGCACAACTAATAGTTGTCCTGTAGACAGATTCTCCCACCTGAGCTGTGGATCTCTGCAGCTCCTCCAGTTACCAAGGGCCTCTTGGCTGCTTCTCTGATTAATGCTCTCCTTGCCCGGCCTGTCAGTTTAGGTGGACGGCCATATCTTGGTAGGTTTGCAGTTGTGCCATAACTTTCCATTTTTGGATGATGGTTTGAACAGTGCTCCATATGATGTTCAAAGGTTGGGATTTTTTTTTTATAACCTAACCCTGCTTTAAATGTCTCCACAACTTTATCCCTGACCTGTCTGGTGTGTTCCTTGGCCTCCATGATGCTGTTTGGTCACAAACCTCTGAGTGCTTCACAGAACAGCTGGATTTATACTGAGATTAAATGACACACAGGTGGACTAGCAACTGTACACACGACCAGACTTTCCGGCAGACTAGGTCCGACAGTCTTCCCGACGGACTTTCGGGAGAGTTCAGACGGACCTTCTAAATGAATGGACTTGCCCACACCTCCACGCTGGCCAATCTTGGGGCAGAAAACCTGGCACACGAAAGTAGAAGATGAGAGCGGCTGGGGAGGGATTTAACCACCGCATCACTGGAAGCTGGAAGTAAAGTTTAGTTATACTTGGTTTTTGCATACCTCCCAACATTTTGAGATGGGAATGAGGGACACCTACTAGCAAACGTAGGTAGGCATAGGACACGCCCCCTGTCATACCCCCTTAAAGGAGAATTAACCAAAAAAAAAAGGTTCATTAAATCCACAAGGGCTTTTTTTTTTTACCACTACTGTTCCTTTATATTGTCTGTATATTGTCTTTTAAAATGTACAAATGCAGCAACTTTCAAATCAGATGAAAGGTTTAGCACTGGGAAACACTTTTTGAAGGATAAAAAGTGCATTTTATATACAACTATATAGATCAGACCAAAATGAGGGACAAATGAGGAGGAAAGAGGGACAGAGGGACATTGCTCCAAATCAGGGACAGTCCCTCGAAATCAGGGACAGTTGGGAGCTATGTTTTTGGTTGGTGTCCTTGAGCCCTGCACCTTGTCATCCCTGCTTTGCACTGCTTATATGAGAATGTGTACAAGCTGCAGTATTACACCGTTTGGATGTTTTATGTCACGTTCCAGAGGGATCCATTTTTCATAAGTGTCCTGCTGTACTAACAGACAGATCAGCCCACCTTATATGGAGCCAGCTGTGTGCAGAAGCAGCCTCACATTATCCGGGGTAGGCTAGACGTAAGATAGAAGACTTGAAAAGTGGGATTTGAAGTCGCTCATTCATTTGTCTAAAAATCATGTGTAGTTTTAGTTAAGTGAGCCTAACAACAGACAGACATAGGCAGAGAAGTCAGTTTGTGGGATTGGATGATAGTCTGTTGTACGAATGATCTTTTTCCACGTCTATTTTGCCATCTTAAAGTGGTCCTTCACCCAAAAATCAAAGTGCTGTTTAGTGTTTATTTAAAGCCCCGTACACACAATAAGATTTTCTGATGGGAAATTGTTCGATGTCAGGCTGTTGGCGGAAAATTCAACCATGTGTATGCTCCATCGGACAATTGTTGTCGGACTTTCCGCCAACAAATTTTGGCTAGCATGTCTTCAAATTTTCCGGCAACAAATGTGTGTTGTCGGATTTTCCGATCGCGTGTACACAAGTCCAGAGGGCAAAAGTCCAAAGTACAAACACGCATTCTCGGAAGCAGAAGCGGTCGGTCTTGTAAACTAGTGTTCGTAATGGAGAATTTAATGGGATAATAATGACGCTGCTTTGCTGGGGATACTGATGGAGTTATTGCAAACAAATTTTCAAAGGCTTTTTTTTTTCTAGTGATATCAAGAATAATATATATATATATATATATAATATATATATTTTTTTTATTTGTGCAAGTTACCATAACACCATTATCCCTTATGCCGCATACACACGAACTGACTTTCCGGCAGAAAAGGTCCAACAGTCTTCCCAACGGAGTTACGACGGACTTTCAACCAAACGGACTTGCCCACACACAAACGGACCAAAGTCCGTTCATTTTAAACATGATGACATACGACAGGACTAGAAAAGGAAGTTCAATAGCCAGTAGCCAATAGCTGCCCTTGCGTCGTATTTGGTCCATCGGACCAGCACACAGATAAACGGTTTTCCCAATATAAATTGATTCCGTTGGACAGATTTGAAACATATTCTATTTCTAGGTCTGTCTGATTTTTTTGAAGAAAAAAGTCAGATGAAGCCTGTGACAGACCTAGCTGGGACCGAGGCTCTTGGAGGGGACTGAATGCGAGTCTTGCCTTGTGATTATGGACCCTCGCATTTGGGAGAACGGTGCTCTTTGTGAGCTGTATGCCTGGGGACCCCTGAGGTGGTGTCACTTGGATTCAGGTCCGGGGCCCCTCCAAGACAAACAGACTCTGGATATGTAAATATGAAATAGACTGAATCACACTATTGGGACACAAACTCTTAGATGCTGATATCATCACCTCCAGCCACCTGTCTGTGTCTTGTATAATGTAAATGAGTCTAGTCTGGCTTGACACAGATTCTAAAGAGTATTTCACCTATTGTTGTTTTGTTGTATGTGCTAATTAACCTGCAATTGAATTGATAGTGAGCTAGGAGCCGAAAAGTCTTATCCCTCAGTCAACTAGTCTGAGTGTTTATTTAGATAATTAGCTCATGCTAATTAGGTTAGGTTTTAGTCAGCATTGTGAAGATTAATGGATGTCGATCTCTATTACTTTTTATGGGTATTTTATAACACTTTAAATAATATATAAATAATCATCACTGATTTTTTTGATTTCATTAGAATTGATCAATATTTATTTTCTTTCATTATTTTTTCACATTTCACCGTTTACATACATTTGTTTACCAGTTGTATTTACTAATATTATCACTATCATCATTATTGAATACTATCACTATCATTCACACATTTACATATTGTTTCATTCAACCATTTTTCACATATATTGACACAATTGATTCAGAACTAGGGGTCTCTCTTTCTCTCTCTCTCTCTTTTTCTTCTTTCCCTTTTCCTGTTCTTTCTCCCTCCCTCTTCCCCCTTTTCTTTTCCTTCCCTTCCCCTGTCCTCCCCCCTTCCCCCCCCCCCTCTCTCTTTTCTTTTACTATTCTTTTTTTTTTCCTCTCATCCTCCCTTTTCCCTCCACTCCTTCCCCTCTCCCCCCCTCCCCTCTCCCCCCGTCTTTTCTTCCCCTTCTCCCTCTTTTTTCCTTCTCTTTCTTCCTCCCTTTTTTCTTTTCTTTCCCCCCCCCCCCTGTTTCCTTTTCTTTCCTTTTTCCTTTTTTTTCTTTTTCCTCATTTTCTCTTTCTTTTTTCTTTTCACTTTTACACTCTTGGTCACCTAATGATCAAGTGCAGGAGACACATGTGTGGAGACTTCACGATGATAGTCCATCAGTCACTGCTTTCCACTCTTGATTTTACTATCACGTGTTGACTCCTATATAGTATATATTTGTTTTTCATTTTGAACAAAAGCTAGCTATGATTAAGCACTGGTTTTAGCGTGAAACGCGTCATAAATTTTGTTCTATGCTTTTTCCTTTTGCTGTGATGTGGAGTTTTTTCACTTAAAGAAATAAAGGCATTTTCATTTTTCATCTAATCCGGAGTGCGTCTGTCCAGAGTTTTGTTCGTTTCCTGTATACTAGGTTTTAGTCATCTACCCTATTATAAATACTTGGCATTTTGGTTCTAATAAATCAGTCCATGTTGAGCAGCTAAGCGAGTGTCGTCTTGCTTTGTGCTTGTGAGCGGGTGGAATGTCTGATCTCTATATAAAGACTTAGGAAGCAGTATATAGACTGAAGCCCTCAATCGGAGTGTGGGATCGGTTCCGTCACAAAACCCACACACACGATCGTAATATCCGACGGAATGATTCCATCTAACTTTTTCTGCCGGAAAGTCCGATCGTGTGTACGCGGCATTTGTTTTAAGAACAAAGATACAACTATGTTGGTGTCCCTTGTCAATTTTACATTGTATTTTTTTTTTTTTGTAACTGCCTACTTCCAGACTGTGATTTGAAGTAAAACACATAGCCAAGTATTCTCCACAATTTTTTTATTGTGCATTAAAAAAAAAAAAAATAGACATGCTATCTGCCAATAGAACTTAACCAAAAAGTGCATTCTATGCATTCAAACATATAGAAAATATAACAAATCATTATTCAACCAAAAAAATAATGTCAAAGCAATAACTCCAAGGCCAATGATCTATAACATGTTATCTCCTCCGATTCATTCTGCAACATGGCTGGTTCACGAAAGGACGTTCAGAAACTGAAACGCACAAACTGAAAAGCTCAAAAAGAAAAGCACGAATCAACACTCACCAAAATTCCACTAACATGAAATAAGCAGAAGGAGTCCAAAGGGTGGCGCTAAAGAGCTGAAAAACCACGTAGTACGTCTAGTACATCACTACGTTCGTTGTGTGACCGTGTGTATGCAAGACAAGTTTGAGCCAACAACCTTCGGACAAAAATCCATGGTTTTGTTGTCGGAAAGTCTGATCATGTGTACGAGGCATTGCTCTCACAGGATTCTGCGTGTCACGTAGGGATAGCCTAATCACCTGAATGGCCTGGCCTATGCGCATTTGTCACCCAAAAATAAGCTCCTGCTTTTTAGGGCAACAATCATTGCACAATTTTTAAAGGAGTGTTTTGCTGTGATTGTTGTGCGGCTATTGCAGCTGTGTGGTTCCTATGGTGCTGCATTTAGATGTGCACATTTAAATGCGGTGCTTTAGACACTGGGCTTGGTTCAAATACACTATATTGTCAAAAGTATCTGCCTTTAAATGAAATTGAAATTGAAACAACGCACAGGAATGCGATTGTGCTTGTTTGCATCTGTGGGGTGTGAAGCCCTTACCCTTTGGTTTACAATACTGTGTGCATGGGGGGAAAATTTGCATGGGTTTTATGTGTGTCGATATGTAAGGCCGCTCATTCATTTCAATGGCTACACTATGTGTAAAAAGCACAGAAAAGAAGTCCCTGACTCTGTTCCAAAAATGCACGGCACCATGCAAGTTTGGTGTGTGTGTGAAAATGTGTGCATTTGCAGATGTGTGGGGGAACCATTAACAATTGATTACACATTTGGTAAAGTGAAGCTTGTTTCTCTATGAGTTGGGAAAGCATGCAATTTTGTGAGTGTTCCTGACATGCTTAGATGTGAGTTCATATATGTGCAGGTTGCTGACGTGTGCCTGTGTGCGTTCCTGACCCACGCATAAATGTGGTGCTGCTAATTCATAATGGTGCCCCCATGCATTGACACCTCTGTGTATTTTAAAAAAGGGTTCGAAGACTTCTTTCCCTGATGTGATGTGCGCTCAAACATACCTCCCAACAGTTTGAGATGGGAATGAGAGACACCTACTAGCAAATGTATGTAGGCATAGGACACGCCTCCTGCCACACCCCCTTAAAGGAGAATTAACCCCCCCAAAAATTTATGAAATCCACAACTGCATTTTTTTAGTGCTACTATTCCTTTATATTGGCTTTTTGGAATTTACAAATGCAACAATTTAGAGTTCAGATGAAAGGTTTACAGACATCCCAACCTGCAGAAATCTCAGGGAGGTGATGATTTGCGCCTGCAAACGCCCCCCAACCCCGCAGCAAAATATTATTTAAATCACCTTTTCAGTATTTTTTCACAGTGCCTCTGTTTTTTATTTTGTTTTTCACAATGCTTTTTGGGGGAAGGGGGTTGGGGCAGTGGACAGTGTTGGTAGGGCAGGGGAGAGTGGTTTCAGTAGTTTTTTTATTTTTTTACACTTTTATATATATATATATATATATTTTTTTTTGGGGGGGGGGGGGGGGCTTTGGTGAGATGACCCCTGTCATCTCCCCTTTGAGACAGACACATTCCCCAGTCACTTTCTCAGCACTAAAGATGAATGAACAGGAGACAAAGGCTCCTGTCCATTCATAAACTGAGCAGAGTAAGCACAGTTTACGCTGTTCATTTATCGCAGGATGCAGGAGCGTCCATTAACTAGTTCCCCCCGCAGCCGGCAGGAGAGGAGAGGAGGGGAGCCAGCTGTGGGGGACGAGGGGGGCCGGAAGAGAATGGGGGGAGAAGGACATGGAGGGGGCCGGAGGAGAATGGGGGGCGGAGAAAGACATGGAGGGTGCCAGAGAACGGGGCACAGAAGGACATGGATGGGGCCAGAGCAGAACGGGGGTAGAGAAGGACATGGAGGGGGCCGGAGGAGAATGGGGCAGAGAAGGACATGGAGGGGGCCAGAGAAGGACATGGAGGGGGCCGGAGGAGAACGGGGGTAGAGAAGGACACGGAAGTGGCCGGAGGAGAATGGGGCAGAGAAAGACATGGGGGGGTCCGGAGGAGAACGGGGTAGAGAAGGACATGGAGGGGGCCCGGAGGAGAACAGGGGTAGAGAAGGACATGGAAGGGGCTGGAGGAGAACGGGGGTAGAGAAGGATACGGAAGGGGCCGGAGGAGAACGGGGCAGAGAAAGACATGGAGGGGGCCGGAGGAGAACTGGGGTAGAGAAGGACATGGAGGGGGCCGGAAGAGAACTGGGGTAGAGAAGGACACGGAAGGGGCTGGAGGAGAACTGGGGTAGAGAAAGACACGGAAGGGGCCGGAGGAGAACGGGGTAGAGAAGGACATGGAGGGGGCCGGAGAAGAACTGGGGTAGAGAAGGACACGGAAGGGGCTGGAGGAGAACGGGGGTAGAGAAGGACATGGAGGGGGCTGGAGGAGAACGGGGCGGGGGTAGATAAAGAAATGGAGGGGGTAGAGAAGGACATGGAGGGGGCTGGAGGAGAATGGGGGTAGAGAAGGACACGGAAGGGGTCGGAGGAGAACTGGGGTAGAGAAGGACATGGAGGGGGCCGGAGGAGAACTGGGGTAGAGAAGGACATGGAGGGGGCTGGAGGATAACGGGGGTAGAGAAGGACATGGAGGGGGCCGGAGAATGGGGGGGAGTGGAGAAGGAAACAGAGGGGGCCGGAGAACGGGGGTAGAGAAGGACACAGAAGGGGCTGGAGGAGAAGGGGGGTAGAGAAGGACATGGGGGGGGGTCGGAGGAGAACGGGGGGGTGGATAAGGAAACGGAGGGGGCCGGAGGAGAACGGGGGTAGAAAAGGACATGGAGGGGGCCAGAGGAGAACGGGGAGGGGGGTGGTTAAGGACACAGAGGGGGCCGGGGGAGGAGTACACAGAACAGCTGGGGATGATCAGAGCGGCGGGGAACAGCTGTGATCACCGATCTCCCTGTATAGATTTTTAGCTGACAGCCGCAGGAGGGAGAAGGAGAAGCGGCTGTCAGCTAAAAGTCTATACAAAGGAGATGGGTGATCACAGCTGATCCCCGCTGCACTGATCATTCCCGGGAGATTGGGAGGCGCTTGCTGGTATGTTGGAACCACCGCAAAAGTGCGGGATTCTCCCGCACATTCCGGGAGACCTGAGATGTCTGGGTTTACCGTTGGAAAACACTTTTTGATAGATAAAAAGTGCATTTTATATACAACTATATAGATTAGACCAAAACGAGGGGGGCAGAGGGACATTGCTCAGGGACAGTCCCTCGAAATCAGGGACAGTTGGGAGCTCTGCCCCCATATAGGATGAGCTGTGGCCGGCTCTGCGGGACTTAGGACCGCTCGGAAACCCCAATGACCGGCTCGCGGCCCCTCACCAAATAGGGAAGAGTGTGTGCACAGGCCCGGACACCTCTCCTCATTAATATTCATGACTCGGCCCCGCCCCAGGGCGGAGCTCAGGATAGGGCAGGGCCGCCATTTTTTTTTTTTTTTTTTGCGGGGACGGACTCTATGGAAAGTTTGTGGAGGTGAAAGTTCTCCGCTCTGTGATTTCTGTATTCCCGGCGCCGAGCACACCACACACACACCGAGCGACCATGAGCACCAAGGAGTCGTCCGCCCCGGTGGAGAAGTACAAGTTGGTGGTGGTGGGAGGAGGAGGAGTGGGCAAGAGCGCCCTCACCATCCAATTCATCCAGGTAAGAGACCCCCGAGGATGCCAGAGCCTGCCCGGGGCCCCTCACCCCCCCCCCCACCTCGGGGCCCCTCATTCCACTCCGACAAGTGGGGAGCCGGGAGGGGTCCGTCCACCTCCGGAGATCTCTCCTCTCCATTCTTCTCTATGGGAGTTTAAAGGGACGGGGGGAGTCCATAGGGGGAGATGTCCCACCGAGACACTGCAAGAACAAACCCTTCACATCAACACAATCTATACACAACAATCGTCATATATACAAAGTATAATTACACAGATATACTGTGGGTTCAGAAGGAAAATTCTATACACATGTACAAATATAATGTATGCATAAACATTTACATAATCCCTTAATATATTTGCATTTTAGAATATATCGTGTACATATGAAACAGAATACTGTATATCTGTAAGAAACATAATTGTAATAATATAAAAATCTCACACGCCAATGACCATCCACACACCGCAAACTTCTGAGACGCAAATACAACTGAACAATCCAGCCAAGAAATAAGAACCATGACAGTGTTGATAATTTTGTTATTATATAAATCTTATATGTAATTTAATATGTAAATATGTTATTTACAAAAAAAACATACTTTGCCAATTATATTTTATATAAACACACTATTATGTAGTGTAGTTCTTATGTATATATTTTATTATGTTGATCAGAGATATAGGGGAAAAAAATATATCACTACATAATAGTGTGTCTATACAAAATATAATTGGCCAAGTATGTTTTTTTGTAAATAATATAACATATTTACATATTCTATAAATCTTATATGTAATTTAATAACAAAATGATCAACACTCTTATGGTTCTGATTTCTTGGCTGAATTGTCAGTTGTATTTGCCATTATTGTGTGTGTGTGTGTGTGTGTGTGTGTGTGTGTATATATATATATATATATATATATATATATATATATATATATATATATATATATATATATATATATATATATATATATATATATATATATTTTATTTTTTTGTGTGTAGGGTTGACTCGATTTTTACAGCCTGAATGGAAAAAAAAAAAAAAAAAAGTGCCCAGCTAGCCAATCGCTGGCAGATTTCTGAATGAACATTCTCTGTACATCCAATGACTTGACGAATGCCATTCAAAGTCTTTTGTTTGCCTTTTTTAACATTCGTTTTTGGAATAAATGAACTTTCACAAATGAAAACCACATTCACTGTTAGAAATGTGTACTTTTTAAGAAGGACAATTTTTCCATCCCGCCCAAGTTTTCTCGTCAATACAGTAGAAAACGATGGTTGATTTGAACCCACCGATTTCCCTCATTCACACTAAAATGCATGGATCAGTGGTCTCCAAACTGCGGCCAGGGGGCCCGATTGCTTTTATCCGACCCTTGGGGCATAATTGCCCTCACTGACACCAATAAACGGGGCACATTTGTTCCCAGTGACACCAACAATGTGGCAGAATTCAACCAACAAAGGGGGCACAATTCCTCCCAATGATGATAATAATGGGGCGTAATTCTTTCCACTTACACCAATAATGGGGCACAATTTCTCCCATAGAAACAAACAATGGGGGCGTTGTTTTTTCCCACTGACGTCGGCATCTTTTCTACTCCCATTGGTCAAAGTCTGGCCTGCCTGAAGAACCGTAAACTGGCCCTTTGTTTAGAAAGTTTGGAGACTCCTGGCATAGATGGACAATTCCCCCTGCTGGACTGTTGTATGTTTGCAGTGATTGGACAGATTTTCACCCAGCTCCATTGATTTTTTTTAATTTTTTTTCCCTCCAGTCAAAGGCAGTTGGGCGGGGCTATCCACAAAGCAAATTTTGCCTGATTTATCGGAAATCCGGTGAAATTTGCACTCTGTACAGATGGCTGAATGCTGATGACCATTGTGGACACAAGTCGCCATCAGGATCTCTAAGTAAAGGGCTGCCTGTGAATGGCTTCCTCTGTAACCAGATGCAGTGAGATGTCTCTCACTGGCCCAAGTGCTGCTGATGAAGCATCTGACTACAGAGGGAGCGATTCCATAGGGACAAACAAGTAGCCTCTTTAGTGATCCTGACAAGTTTGACAAATCTACAGCAGTGGGATTGCTAGGGGCAGAGTCGCATGTCTGACGCCGTCCTTCAGACCAAGAAGGGAGGGGGGGAAAGATTGCTGCACATATATCACCTGTCTGACACCAGCCTTAGGAGTACTACTAGGTAAATGTCAGATGGGCCACTCTGCCGCTGGCAATTTGTCAGAATCGCTAAGAGAATGCCTTTCTGTCTCTTTGGAATCATTGTCACTGTAGCTGAGCCTTTGAGATGTCCCTCTCATCAGCAGTCAAGATTCAGTAGAGTTTTTAGGCCAGGACCGAGAAGACACTCGCTGCGTCTGGCTACAGAGGGAGCAAATTCATAGGGACAGACAGTCTGCCTTTTAGGGATCCTGCTACTGGCAATTTTTTTCTAGCGGCAGATTCGCTCATCTGACATCAGGCTTAGATTGCATTCACACCTCCGGCTTTATGGTGTGATATTTAAAGCTGAATTCCAGGAATTCAGCCACTTTGTATACAGTGAAGGCACACTATGAGTAAGTCCAAAGAGGTGCATTCCTTCACCTGAACTTATCTCTATTTGTGTCTGACAGGTTTATGGCTCATCCCTGAGAAAGGGGAGAGAGGCACACAGAGCAGCTATGTCTGTCCCTTCCCTCTGCTGCCCATTCAGAGAATCCTTTGTATTTTGTGAACAAGTTCACATAGACTTCAATGTAAATCCTCAAAAGTCACATCTGCATGATACACATGTGACTTGTGTGCAATGTTTAGACTTGTTCAACTGCTTTTTGGTTTTGTTTCCTTTATTCGTTTTTCAAATGAATTTGAGATTTTTCAGAACTAAAGGATTTCAAATTGGTGGGAAAATGTATCAAGCGCTCCGAATTTTGTGTGAAGGAATAGCTGGTTGTCAAGGAGTGGACTAGGAAGCAGACCGCTGTGTCCTTTAACAACTAATGACTCATCAGCTGTCATCGGGTTTCCCCACTGACAGCCAAAAGAAACAAAAGAATGCAGACAATGGTATGGATTTTAAGGGATCTCCTCCCAAAATACATACCAGACCCTTAATCAAGCATGCAGCGTGGCAGGTCTGGAAAGACCTCCTGAACCATACCAGTCCACATGCCACGCCTTCACCCAAAAAAAAAGTCATGTAAAAAATTACAGTAGGCAGTTTTTTGACAATTCCTTTAAAAAAAAGAAAAAAGACTAAAAATGTTCCCTGGTGTAGATCCATCGTCAGTCACGATATCCGCCTACACCGCTGACCCAAAAAAGGGGGGGAGGGCGGGCAGCTGGCACCTCTGGTTCCGATGAAGGCTCCAGCCAGCTGACAGTTCTTGAATAACCCCTGTAACATCACTGGATGGTGCCTGCCCCTTGTGACATCACTGACCTAGTATGCCCTTAGTCGATAAGGGGACGGTGCCACCAGATGGCCCTGCCCCCTTAATTATTTAAGAGCTGTCGGATGGTGGAGCTGGGACCTGAGAGTTCTTATTTTTTTCTTTTTTGGGGTTGGCGGCAGGCATCGTGATTAAGGATGGATCTACAGTGGGGGAGATTTTCTTTTTTTTTTTTTCTTTAGTAAAGGACTTTTCAAAAACCTGTGTTTAGTTGTTTTTGTCTTTTTTTTATTTATTTATTTATTTATTTTTTTCGTGATTGGTTAGGGCTACTATGTACCTCTACTCATCCAAACGGGGGGGGCGGGATCTGGGGAACCCCTTGTTAAAGGGGCTTCCAGAGTCCGATTAAGCCCCACAGCCACCTGCCTGGGTTGTTGGAAAGAGGCCCTTGTCCGCCTGGTATATTCTTCTTCTTTTTTTTTTTTTTTTTTTTTTACATTTTGGCATGGGGTTCGTCTCAAATGCATACTAGACCAGAAGAGAAACCCACTGACAACTGAGTCATCAGTTGTTACAGATGCAGCAGCCAGCCTCTTGGCCTGCTCCTTAACAACCAGCTATTCTTCACACAGATTTCAAATCGGTCGAGCGCTTTTCAACCAATTTGGATCCTTCTGCATGTCTAACGACTTTGTAGAACACAATTAAAACAATCACATTTGTAAAACCAAAGTTGTACTCATCCAAAGTTGCATCAAGTTGCACTGTAAAGTCACAGTGACAATCGCATGTTTAAGTCGCACAAGTGTGACTGGAGCCTTACTAATCGAAGATGCTGAGACCTGAAGGATCAGCATTGGTCTCCGAAACTACAGTGATAGCTATCTATGTTCAGGAGATGTCATTCACTGCTTTGGACTTAACTCAGTGTGCCTTCAGTTTATACAAAGGAGCTCAATTCCTGGTATTCGGCTTTAAAATATTGAAACTGCACTTTATAGGAAAAAGATATGAATGTTGTCCTTGACCATACACAAAGCAATTTCCTTTTTTTTTTTTTTTTTCCTTTTTAATAAACGTTTAAATCCAAATGTTTTAGCTGAGTGGATGATCAAAATAGAATGGATTTTAACTGATCAAACAATTGTAATTTTAAATTAGTGGACACTTATTGTCTGAGAGGAATACACTAGTGTTGAAGAGGGAAAAATTAAAAACACACACACACACACACACACACACACACACACACACACACACACACACCAGAATGAAAACAGAAGTGGTTTATAACTAATCTATATGAGTCTGTACTTTGGGCAAGTAGGTTTAATAAGTCCCCGTCCCCCCCAGACTTCTAGGTGGACAGTGTATTTAACACATTTTGAATTCTAGCGTGGAAGAGCAGTGCCTTTCAGTTAGGTCATGATGACCAATTAGGAATCGGGTCTCCGGTTCCTCGCAATGGGCTGAAACATAAAAGGTGCTTTTTGATTAGTTGACTTGGGTTGTTGCACTTATGAACTGACAATCCCTGAGGTTTATTTATTTATTTATTTATTTACATATGGTAAGATCAGATCACATGAATCGTAAACGAAAGAATGGCCAAAACATTTCCCATCCTATTGGAAAAGAACACCAAGTGGGAAATTGATAAGAACTTGTCTTTTAGCCTGTTTTAGTTAGGCTTTGAAAATTTAAAGAGAGAAGCATGGTTGGTTGCCATGCACAACGGCTCCAGATCCCCGCTGCTTCAGTTTGGATAAATTCCATCTTATGTAGATGCCTGCTGACAGCTTTCAGGTTTTGAATTTGGACAGGACGGCTTGGGTTAGTCATACGTTTTGGGAGGGGGCAAAAAGATTGTTTCTGACACACTAATGAGCGCTATTCAAGCATTGATTTACTGGAGACTTTCATCATGTTAAAATCTTCTCAGACTGCAACACCATGAGAGGGGTGTTTATCAAAACTGGAGCAGTCGTGCATGGTAACGAATCTGCTTCTAGCCTCTGTGTGTTCAGTTGAAGCGCTGTCAAAAACAAAGTCTAAACGTATTCCCACCTCCATTCTAAGACTATTCTCTCTACCCTGTGGAAGAAAAGATGCCTATACTTTCCTATTATGAAGGTGCTCCGGATCCATGATCCAGTATCAGTAATGGCTTCAGTAGTCCACTTTAAGCTTTGAAAATGAAAGCTATAAGCTGGTTTCTCCGGATTCTCTCTGCTCCAATCTTAGTAAATACCCCTCCATGAATGTAGATACTGACAACATTTAGCTGTTGGGTCATACAAGAAGACTTGAGTTGATGATAGACAGTCCTATTGGGTAGATATGGGGGAAAAAAGATTGCTTCTGGAATAGAAAACGCTAATGACAGCATCTAAGAATTAACAAACTGGGGACTTCATCCGGTCTGGAGTTGTGTTTTAGAGGTTTCCACCTTACCTGTTGGAGAATATCTATGCAACCTGCTTGAAGTATGTAGTAAACTGTGCCCATCCACCTTCAATCATTTTTGAGTTTGGTTGAGTGGTGTGAGGATAGTGATGAGTCTTAGTCATCAGGGACAGACTAATGTTTCCTTACATGTTCTTGGGCAGACATCTGCTACTTCTGTAGCTGACCTTGTTGAAGAGATGTGCTGCGATTGTTAAAGTGGAAATAAACCCATCAATTAAAAAAAGAAAAAAGTTAAAACTGTTATTCCTGGGATTGTTAACTGTCATATTTGCTTGTGATGTCAACCAAACTGTCTGTCAATCAAATGGCTGGTGTCATTACTGATCACGTACAGAACCATGGCAGTTGCAAATCAAAGGCTAAGATGGCAGCTTCCTTTCTTTTTGGGGGAAAAAAAAAGATGGCAGCTTCCTTGGTTAAAAAGGATATGATGGTTGAGTTCCTCTTTAACACATTTATGTTTATGACAGATGGAAAAAATCTGCTAACTATCTCTCCCAAAAGGAGTTTGTACTACTGGCATGTGTTAGTAAAGTTTTTAGAGAAATCAGGAACATGGTGTTTGAAATTTTAAAGAGGATCATATCAAGCTGGGTTCACTTGCATTCGTTATTTACTTTGGCGTGCATCACATTGTGTTGTATTCTTAGAAGTGTAGTGTTTCCTAGTACGTGTCTGGACAATTTTTTTTTTTTTTTTTATGGGAAGGCAGTGTGAATATGCGGTAAATGCATCTCCCTGAAAGTGCCTCTAAAGCATGCGTTGGCTGCATTTGGCTTCCTTCTGGGTTTGATGCCCGTGTAGACAAGCCCTTTTATGGGTATAAATGCTGAAAGATCATTTCCATGTGTTTTTTTGGGTTCCTTTTTAGTTCTGTAGTCTCTAAAATAACACTAGCCCAGCTTCATCCTGGCATGTTCACTTTACGTCCGTGTCCTCTGATTCTGTAAATACAGGGAGTGCTCCGCCTTGTTGCCGACGGGGACTTTATGTATACTGTGATTCACTTTCAGTGTAATTCAGTTATTGCTCAAGTCTTCTGCTGCCATAGGGCACATCTGCACATTGTTGATTAATGCTTTTTTCAACATCGTATTGTAACTCTTGCAGGCCTTTTTTAATAAAGCAGCGCTCAAAACCATTAATGTACAAAGGGCAGATATCCATGTCAGCCAATAATATATTTCAAACAGAATGGCACACCCATTTGAAAAATATTGACACGTTTTTTCTTAGTTGCAGCTATTTAATAAAAACCAGTTAAAGCGGAGTTTCGGTGCCACATTTGGCACTTTTTTGGTAGGGGAGGAGATACCTGTCTTTGACAGATATCCTGGGGCGCATCACATTACGTCAGCAGCTCTTCCTCCTCCCCTTATTTATGGTATTAAGGTTTGAACAAACAGATTCATATTGAGCGGCTCTGGGCAGTAGTCAGAGGAGACCTGTAGCGTGTTATGGATGGTGGTCTGAGGAATGGCCTGCAATGCTGCACAGTGCTCTGGATGGTGGTCTGAGGAGGCCTGTTAAGCTCAGGGTGGTAGTCAGAGGAGACCTGTAAAGCTGTAGCATGCTCTTGATGGTGGTTTGAGGAGGCCTGTAAAGCTGCACAGTGCTCTGGATGGTGGTTTGAGGGATGGCCTGCAATGCTACAGGGTGCCCTGGATGCCACTGGCAGTTGTCAGAGGCCTGTAATCAGTGTCGGGACATATAGAGCCCAGGGCGGAAATGCCAAACAGTGCCCCACTGCCCACCAAGATATGAGCATTATATGTCAGCAAACCCCTTCCCCCCCCCCCCCCAAAAAAAAATTGAGCACTAATCTGCATGCTTACCTCCTAAGCATAACCCCCCCCCCCCCCTCCAAGTACAAATCTGCCTCCCTGCTGAAATCCCTCCTCCCATCGCACAAATCCTCTACCCCGCAAATTTACCCATGTACACATTCTCAATACCCCCCCAATCATCCCTACTAGCATGACCCCCCTCCCCCCCACACCTACCATGCACCCTTCTAGCGCAAATCCTCTTCCTCCATCCACTCTCCCAACACAGATCCTCCTAAAAAAATAAAATAAAAAAAAACACCCCTCCTAAAATTTCTTATCCCCTGCTGCCCCCAAAATTCTCCCTTCCAACACAAATTCCCTCCCCCCAATCTCTTTTCAGTGCCCCCCCCCCCCCCACCTCACATGAAACCACAGTGCCCAGGGCAGCCGCCCCTCCTGCCTACCCCTTGTCCCAGCCCTGCCTGTAATGCTTGCTGGGAGCAGACTGCGGAAATGGGGGTCGCTCCATGAAAAACCTGAAGTTGGTTCACGAGGGTAAACGTCAGTTTTTGTCGGTGGACGAAGATCTACTGTACTTGTGATTGTGCTTGTCATTTTTGACAAACGTTTCCATTGATGAAATTAACACTGGTTATCACAGCACAACAATGTAAACCTGGCCTAAAGGATCCTAACCTTATAAACGGAAGAAATATATTTGTATATTCAGAGCTTCTGTAAAAGTGTGCTAGATGTTCCTAAACCTAAGGTAACAGCCACCACCTTTACCTTTCTTTGAAAAGATGGGTGTGCATATGTTCATGCGCCAATCGTAAAATTGCATAACCACTATACTAATTCCTTCCGGTTCATGAGGAACCAGCAACAAATGAGCTACTTGGGTGGCCCTGCCGGCCACTTGCAGCCCGACATCCTTCAAGAGACGTTCCACATGTTTAAGTCAGCATCTACAAAAAGTGTAGCTGCTGACTTTATTAACAAATATACACTCGCCTATCCCAGGATCCGGCAAAGTGGTCATCCGAAGCATCGCTCCTCTCCCTCTCCTCTCCCTGGCATCGGCATTTCAACTGTGGGCACCCAGTTGTGACGGATTGCGGCTTCACAGCCAGCTGCGCACAAGCAAATCAGACGATACCTGCTGAATGGTCCAGCAGTCTTCTGGGACATGTCCCAAAAGACTGCAGAGAGGAGAACTTCCGCCTAGGTGATCCGAGCAGAAGTGAGAATGGGTGCCTGTCAAAACTTAAAGCAGTAAAGCCAAAGCTTGTTTGGCTGTACTTCTCCTATGGATCACAGGAGTGCAGTTTGTTTTGCACTCCTGTGACCTGGTTTTAGCAGAGAGCTGGCTTTAGACTGCTCTCTGATGCCTTCACCAATTTTCAGTCCAGGCACCACGCCATTGCGACTATGTGTCTGGACTGACACCTGTCTCAGCCTCTTGGCGAGCCGCTGAGAGCCTGAGACGGCCGCTCCCATGAGTGAGGGGGGCAGAGAGCTGTGACTGATGCTGGCTCTCTGCTCACGGAGCTCTGAAAACCAAGTAATCAGTGGTGTTTGCTCACTGTAGAGGCAGCGGGTGACAGACGCGGCATCAAACCGATGCTGCATTCACCAAGGTAAGTATGGTTCAGGGGAATAAAAAAAATATATATATTTACTTCTCTTTTAAGGACCCTCCCTTAAAAAAATAAAAAATAAAAAATAAAAATGGAAAGAACCAATTGGATACATTTGCTGTTTGGGTTTTCTGACAGACAGTGGCTGCAGAAGGAGATCATCCCATTTGCACTGTATAGCTTGGATGGGGTTATCTGTTTATTTTAGCACAGCCTGCAAATAAATATTCCAAGGGGTTGATTCGGTTAACCGATTGCGGACCAGCCGCCGCAGTTTTACTGCAGCAGGTTGGCTCTGCTACACGAAATCACGTTAATGTGCCTGATCTCGCGAGGTCTGTATAGCAGGTGCATGTGCACCACGAGCTCCGTGAATCGGACCGCGGGATACCCGCGATCGTCTCGGAGTTGAAGAACAGGCAGATACTAATGTGAGCAAGCGTTTCCCTGTTCTGCCTAGTGACACTGTCACTGATCACCACTCCCTGTAATCTAAAGTGGTGATGAGTGATGTCACACACAGCCCCTCCCCCCACAGTTAGAATCACTCCCCAGGACACAATTAACCCCCCTACAGCGCCACCTAGTGTTAACCCCTTCACTGCCAGTCACATTTACACAGTAATCGGTGCATTTTAATTGCACTGATTGCTTTATAAATGTGAATGGTGCCAAAAGTGTCCGCCATTATTTATTTTTGTTCATAGCTCAAAAAATAAAAACTGCAGAGGTGATCAAATACCACCAAAAGAAAGCTCTATTTGTTGGCGGGGGGGAGAAGACAGTGGCCTGGCAGGAAGGATTCCTGCACCAACCCTGTCTGCGTTGATTGGGGAGGGGGATAATCAAGCAAATTTACTTTCCAACCCCTGGTTGCAGGAAAGACCTTTTTCTCTGTGTATGGCTGTTAAAAATTGAACAAGCTAAAATAGAAGCTGATTGGCTACCATGTACAGCTGCACCAGGTTTTGCACTCTCCAGTTCTAGCAAATCATCCCCAATGTGTGCAGCCTAAAGCCCCCATACACACTCAGATTTTCTGCTGTTTTTATTTTTCCTTCAGATTTACCAAAACCATGTAATATGAGGTCAAACCTTAGGAGTGTCAGTGTGTATACAATCAGGCAGGCCCTTGCACTACATGGTTTCGGTAAACCTGAAGACCAAAATCAGCAGAAAATCTGTGTAGGGGGCTTAACCCTGTTTCATACAGTGAACATTCCAGCCTGTGTTGGGGGATTATGCTGAGACTTCTGTGTTTTCTATAGAGGACAGATTCCTGCCATGAGTCATCTAGTGCTTTATCTAGCTTGCCCCACCCTGCTCTGATCTATTACCTTAGGGCATTTATTCTGAGTTCTGTCTTCTTTCTAATGCAGGTAAAAGTTCTGTATACCTTTTAAGAATTCTCATCCCCCCCACTATAATTTTGAAGGAATTGAAACTCATATAAACCTAACAGCAGTTTTTAAAGTGATTGTAAACTTTAAAATTTTTATTATTATTAAAATAATAAATCTGTCCTGTAGTTACCTTGGATATCTCCTAAACCTGCACGATTTAGGAGATGTCCCCTATATTTTCATATGCTGATATCTTCGGGAAACATGAATACTGAAGCAATGGCACGTAGGTGCTGTTTCTTCAGTTAGCATGTGCCGTTACCTGCAGCTCACGCACAGAGGTGACGTCATCGTGGATCCGGAGCCAGTGATACCTGGAAGTAAATCTGGGAGCAATGTCAGCCACCTGAGCGGTGAACGAGGGGGGGAGGAGTGCTTAAAGCTAAACTTCCATTTTGGATGGCTCTCCATTTGGTATTGGACAACTTAAAGTGACTTTCCATCGGGAACACTCCTTCACTGCCACCACCATTAAAATGTATGCCCCTTAACTAGGGATGAGCTTAGGCGTGTTAGCATGGTCCACGTGCAGAGCCCGCCAGGAAGGTGGCGCAGTGCTACTCTAACAGGCGGTGAGACATTGCCTGATCTCTGCAGCCGCACACCGGGGTGCATCAGGGCAATGTCTCATGGCCTGTGATGAGCGCAGCGCTATGCAGACTTCCTGGCGGGCTCTGCACGTTAACCATGCGAACACGCCTGAGCTCATCTTCACTCTTAACCACTTTCAGACTGGACCATTTTGCTGGTAAATGACCAGAGGTCTTTTTACAATTTGGCACTGCGCTGCTTTAACTGGTAATTGCGCGGTCATGCAATGTTGTACCCAAACAAAATTTGCGTCCTTTTCTTCCCACAAATAGAGCTTTCTTTTGATGGTATTTGATTGCCTCTGCGATTTTTATTTTTTGCGATATAAACGTAAAAAGACCGCAAATTTTGAAAAAAAATGATATTTTCTACTTTTTGTTATTAGAAAAATCCAATAAACTCAATTTTAGTCATACATTTAGGCCAAAATGTATTCAGCCACATGTCTTTGGTTAAAAAAAAAAGTCAATAATTGTATATTTATTGGTTTGCGCAAAAGTTGTCACATCTACAAACTAAGGTACGTTTTCTGGAATTTACGCAGCTTTTAGTTTACGACTGCCTATCTCATTTCTTGAGGTGCTAAAATGGCAGGGCAGTACAAAACCCCCCCAAATGACCCCATTTTGGAAAGTAGACCCCCTAAGGAAATTGATAAGTGGCATGTTGAGCCCATTGAATATTTTATTTTTTTGCCTCAAGCGATTGAATAATGACAAAAAAATTTTTTTTTTTTTTTTTTTTTTACACAAAGTTGTCACTAAATGATATATTGCTCACACATGCTATGGGTATATGTGAAATGACACCCCAAAATAAATTCTGCTGCTTCTCCTGAGTACGGGGATACCACATATGTGGGACTTTTTGGGAGCCTAACCGCGTACGGGGCCCCGAAAACCAAGAACCGCCTTCAGGCTTTCTAAGGGCGTAAATTTTTGAGTTCACTTCTCACTACCTATTACAGTTTTGAAGGCCATAAAATGCCAAGATGGCACAAACCCCCCCCCCCCCCCCCCCAAATGACCCCATTTTGGAAAGTAGACACCCCTAAATTTAGAGGTACACTAGTGAGACTAGGTAATAAATGGCGGGTGCCCTGAAACTATAAAAAAAATAACTAACCAACCAGCGTCACCTGTAACAGTTATATGGTGATCACTGGTGAAAGCGTTAACTAGGGGGCAATCAGGGGGCTTTATGCGGTAGTATATGGGGGTCCCTGGCACTATAAAAAGCTGCGGCGAACCTAAATACCTACCTGCCTAACTAGCGTCACCTGTGACACTAATACAGCGATCAGAAAAACGATCGGTTATTAGGCTGGGTTCACACTGGAGCGATGCGGGAACGCCACGAATCCGCGGCGGGTTCCCGCATCGCATGCCTCCCGGCGGCAGTTCACACTGCCCTATGCGAACTGCTGGGAGTGTCAGTGAAATGTTAATGACACCCCCAGATCAGTTCGCATATCGCAGTGCGATCTGCAAACTCGGATCGCATGGTGTGAACACCCATGCAATGCGATTCTGCTGCGGACCAAAAAAAGGGTCCCGTGCGAATTTGCGGCGGGTGCGATGCGAATTCAGCCATACTATCTGTATGGCTGAACTCGAATCGCACAGAGATCGGATGTGATTTGCACTGCAGTGCGGTGCGAATCACATTCGTTCTCATAAACCGCTGCAATGTGAACCCAGCCTTAGTGACACTGGCGACGGGGGGTGATCACGGGGTTAAACCTTTATTGGGGGGGTTAGGGGGGGTACATTAGAACTAAAGGGGGCTAACCCTAACTGCCCTAACAGTTATTACAGTCACAAATGACACCAATGCAAAAAAAAAAAAAAAAAATGACATTGGTGTCACTGACTGGGGGGCAGGGGTAATTGGGGGGGTGATCGGGGGGGTGTGAGTATGCCTGGCATGTTCTACTGTGTAGTGACGTGTTGGTGCAACTCACCGATCCTCTCTCCTCGGTGTCGGAACGAAAAATACCGACACGGAGGAGAGAATACATCACTTCCTCTCCTGTGTTTACATTACAGGAGAGGAAGTGATGTCACGAACGATTTCTATTCGTCGGGAGCGATCGCGAGGGGGTGGCCATGAATGAATGGCCGCCCCCTCGTCCGGGATCGCTCCCGAACGAATACCGACCGCCGCAGGCACCGGGCGGGGGCCCGATCGGGCCCCCGACCCGCGGGAAGGCAGGGACGTACATGTACGCCCTTATGCCTGCCCGTGCCATTCTGTCGACGTACATCGTCGTGTGGCGGTCGGGAAGTGGTTAATGAATACAGAGACCCTTAATTATGGAGTTCAGAAGTGCTCAGTCACAATATTAAGCAGATGGTAGCAGGCAAGGGAATCGTTCCAACAGCCTCAAGTTGTTCCTCTTTCGGGATTATTCATGTTATATGTATCCCATCAAAGAAAAGGTCATGCATAGCATAACCTCGTACAATTAGTCCAAAATTATTAACATAATGTACTCACAGCTGCAAAATAGAGTTCATTACAGATCATCTGTCCCGCCATTACAGATCATCTGTCCCATGTTTTGTCAGAATTCATGCCTTTAGGGGAAACAGGAAAGCTCCCTGAACACGCTATTTTTGCTGTGAAGTGTGTATGTATGTATGTGTGTGTGTGTATATATATGTATGTATATATATATAATATAGTGTGTGTGCACTTGGCAGCCGCTGTTGCTCTGAGGGTGGGACTTTCAAGGAAAAAAAACAGCTTTTTTTTTTTTCTCTTGTACATGATTGGATGATAAACTCAGCAGTGCTTCCCCTCATTTCAGATCTAAAGTGAGTGCACTTGTAGTGCAAAGTGGATTTGCCTTTAGTAAATCAACCCCAGTATCTCACAAGTGAGTACACCCCTCACATTTTTGTAAATATTTTTTCATGTGACAACACTGAAGAAATTACACTTTGCTACAATGTAAAGTAGTGAGTGTACAGCTTGTATAACAGAATAAATTTGCTGTCCCCTCAAAATAACTCAACACACAGCCATTAATGTGTAATCCGCTAGCAACAAAACTGAATACATCCCTAAGTGAAAATGTCCAAATTGGGCCCAAGTTGTGCCACTGGAGTCCTCTCCCTCTCCTCCATGATGACATCACAGAGATGGTGGATGTTAGAGACCTTGTGCTCCTCCACCTTCAGTTTGAGGATGCCCCACAGATGCTCAGTAGGGTTTAGGTCTGGAGACATGCTTGGCCAGTCCATCACCTTTACCCTCAGCTTCCTTAGCAAGGCAGTGGTCGTCTTGGAGGTGTGCTTGGGGTCGTTATGTTGGAATACAGCCCCGTGGCCCAGTCTCTGAAGGGAGGGGATCATACTCTGCTTCAGTATGTCACAGTACATGTTGGCATTCATGGTTCCCTCAATGAACTGTAGCTCCACAGTGCCGGTGTCCTGTCGAAATGTCCCCCATCGGGTAGTGTGCGAGACGCTGAAAGTCTCCGGAGATTAACAACTGTTCATCAGCTCTACACAGCGCCTGTGCACTTTATACTATATTCTGTCTCGCGCTCCTGATGCTCCTACAACTCTGCAAGGGGCGGTGTGCCTACACAATGGCCAGAGATGGGGCGGTGATAAGGGTGGGTAGTTCAATGTTACAGTCCACCAAACCCGCCCATCAACATTGCTAAACCCACCCTTCAGTTCTGTAAATACGCCCATTTGACAAATCCACCCCCCCCCCCCCCCCCCCACAAGCATCAGGAGTGTGTGACACATGTAGTATTAAGTACGCAGGTGCTGTGTGGAGCTGATGAACAGCTGTTAATCTTCAGACACTTTTGGCAACTCGTTTGTCCTCCGTACTGCACAAGCGCTGCACCTGCGCAGTACAGGGAGGACACTATTGGATGGGGGGGACCTTTCTCGTCAGAACACCGGGGGCACTCGTGTAGCCGCAGACCATGATACTTCCACCACCATGCTTGACTGTAGGCAAGACACACTTGTCTTTGTCCTCCTCATCTGGTTGCCGCAACACACGCTTAACCCCATCTGAACCAAATACGTTTTATCTTGGTCTCATCAGAGCACAGGCCATTCTAGTAATCCATGTCCTTAGTCAGCTTGTCTACAGCAAACTGTTTGTGGACTTTCTTGTGCATCATCTTTAGAAGAGGCTTCCTTCTGGAAGGACAGCCATACAGGCCAATTTGATGCAGTGTGCGACATATGGTGTGAGCCCTGACAGCCAGACCCCCCCCCCCCCCCCCCCCTTCAACCTCTGCTATTCCCCAAAGACAACCTCCTGGATATGACGCTGAGCATGTGCACTCAACTTCTTTGGACCATGGCAAGGCCTGTTATGTTAAACCTCTGTATGGTCTTGGCCACCATGCTGCAGCTCAGTTTCCGGGTCTTGGCAACCTTATTGTAGCCTAGGCCATCTTTTATGTAGAGCAACTATTCTTTTTTTCAGATCCTCAGAGTTCTTTGCCATGAGGTGAAAAAAATGAAAAAAAAATCATGTGGTAAAGTGCATAGGTGAATAATAAATTGGAGAGCATCTGCTAAAACTATGAGATACACATAGAACAAATACAATAAAACAATGTAGCAGAGCTACATTGCCATGAGGTGCTATGTTGAACTTCCAGTGACCTGCTCCCCATTCACACCTGAGACCTTGTAACACTAACGAGTCACATGACACCAGGGAGGGAAAAGGGCTAATTGGGCCCAATTTGGACATTTTCACTTAGGGGTGTACTCACTTTTGTTGCCAGCTGTTTAGATATTAATAGCTGTGTTGATTTATTTTGAGGGGACAGCACATTTACACTTATACAAGCTGTACAATCACTACTTTAGATTGTAGAAAAGTGTAATTTCTTCAATTTTATCACATAAAGATATACCGGTTTGGACCCCATTGGCATAGATTCAACAAGGTGTTGGAAACATTCCTCCAGAGATTTTGGTCCATATTGACATAACATCACGCAGTTGCTGCAGATTTGTCGGCTGCACATCCATGATGTGAAATATTACTTTCACTGTCCCATAGTAAAAAATGAACCCTTTACACTAGCGATTATTTGCTCTTTTTATACTAATTTTAGTTTTTTTTTTTAACTCCATTATGTTACTAAACATCTCAGGCCTGGGTCACACCTTCTGTATTGTTTGGTGCTTTTCGCAGAAACACACTACAGTTCATTTACATGGTTTCCTATGGGACACGTTCACATCCATGATTTTTTTTTTTTTTTTATTCAGCTGCTGCGTATTTGGAAAAGACAAGGACTTTTTTGTAACGCAAAACGGTGCTATTTCGTTTTTTTGGTTCAATATACTTCAATGGAGAAGCTGCAGAAAAGCATGTAATAATGCGTTTTTGCGGCAATTTATGTTTTTTGTTTAATCTGCCCAACAACAAATGGCCAAAACAATATGTAAAAATGCAAATCGCAGCAAAATATATATATATAATTTTTTTTTTTTTTAACCGATTAATCGTCCAACTAATTGATTATTAAAATAATCGTTAGTTGCAGCCCTAGAGATCTGGTGACTGTGGAGGCCATTGGAGTACAGAGATCTCATTGTCATGTTCCAGAAACCAGTGTTGAGATAATTTTAGCTTTGTAACATGGTGCATCATCACACACACACACACACACACACACACATATATATTCTTTTTAATTTATTTAAAAAAAAAAAATTTTGTATTTAAGATGCATTTAATAATTTTTAGTTTGTTCAGCATGAAATGGAGCTTGGTTATGTAGCACAAGGCTGTCTAATCTGCAATATTTACATTTTTGATAAACTCATTCAATCAATCCAAGTTAAGAGATAACATGCACTGCATTGATGCATTCACACAATTTTTCAGTAACCATGAAATAAAATTAGAGCTGAGGAATATTCCTTTATCCCATTGTTTTGCAAATCTATTTAGTCTACAACCAGTATGATTGCAGAGAAATGCATCTGTACCGGGCTGTAAATGTGAGGGGGAAGGGCAAGCAGTAAAAATGAAAGTGAAACCCTCTAAGCAGCTTATAAACCTTGTGATCTTTCTGCACTTAAAGAGGGATTCCACCAAAAAAAAAAAATTAAAAGCCAGCAGCTATAAATACTACAGCTGCTGACTTTTAATAAATGGACACTCACCTGTTCCGGGTTCCAGCGATGCCGAGGCCGATCGATCTCTCGGCTGCTGCCGCCACCATTCTAGGTGAGGGAATCGGGAAGTGAAGCGAATCGGCTTCACTTCCCGGTTCCCTACTGCGCATGCGCGAGTCGCGCCGCGCAATAGGAAATCTCCGCGCTGTCACTGGGACCCGTGTGTGTCCCAGCAGACAGCGCGGCAGGGCAGGAAATGGCATAGACTCCCATGGGAGTCTATGCCCGGAAGTGGGTGTAAATACCTGTCTTTGACAGGTATCTCCACCCCCCCTCCCCCCTGAAAGGTGTCAATTGTGACACCGGAGGGGGGGAGGGATCCGATCAGCGGAGGTTCCACTTTAGGGTGGAATCCCGCTTTAACTTGATGTGCTTTATTCCTCCCTTGAGCAAAATGGCAGAAGGCTGTAAAAGAGACCCAGTGTTGGGATATACATCAATAAAGTTCCTCAACCTATGGGGGGTAAAGCAAGTATGTGTGCAAAATTCAAGCAATGCAACAAAGAGATACGAGGCCTGGTACCTTTTTTTTTTTTTTTTTTTTTTTTTTTTTTTTTTTTTCTCCAAGATATTTTCTTTATGCACTTCAGTTACTAAACATTGATGTTTAAGCAAATAAAATATGTAATAGTATTGTCTTAATTTACAGTATTCGGTTCTGATATCGCTGTTTTATAAACCTGACAGCTTATTATTCTAAATAGGATTTTGTTTGTAAAGATTCTACCTACCAGCAAGATTGAGTCTTTACCTTTTTTTTTTTTTTTTTTTTTTTTTTAAAGAGCGCCTGTCATTTCAGATGCATCACGGCAGCACCTGTTAGCGGGCATCCGCTCACCTGCTGCCACCACGTCCCTCGCCTTGTTGCATCACTGACGCATCACCAGCCGTCCTATTAAAGTGAATGAGACTGTCAGTGATTCAACAGCGGGTCAGAGGAGGAGCCACTCTCTGCGGGACAGATGAGTTGCTCTTTAAAAATTATGATTTAATTCAAGCTTTTTTTTACTAGTGATTCAAATTAAATCAACCTTGCAAGAAAATATCCCCCACAGCATTACACCACCACCAGCCTGAACAGTTGATGCAAGGCAGGCTGGATCCATGCTTTCGTGTTGACGCCAAATTCTGATCCTACCATCTGAATGTTGCAGCTGAAATCCGAGACTAATCAGACCAGGCAACGTTTTTCCAATCTTCTATTATCCAATTTTGGGGAGCCTGTGCGAATTGCAGCCTCAGTTTCCTGTTTTAACTGGCAGGACTGACACCCGGTGTGGCCTTCTGCTGCTGTAGCCCATCTGCCTCAATGTTTGATGTTTTGTGCATTCAAAGATGGTATTCCGCATACCTTGGTTGTAACGAGTGGTTATTTTGAGTTACTGTTACCTTTCTATCATCTCAAACCAGTCTGCCCATTCTCCTCTGACTTCAAGGCATTTTCATTCACACAACTGCCACTCACTGGATAGTTTTTCTTTTTCAGACCATTCTCTGTAAACCCTAAATATGGTTGTGCATGAAAATCCCAGTAGATCAGCAGTTTTTGAAATGCTCAGACCAGCCCGTCTGGCACCAACAACCATGCCATGTTCAAAGTCACTTAAATCCCCATTTCTTCTCCATTCTGATATTCAGTTTGAACTTCAGCAAATCGTTCACCACGTCCAGATGCCTAAATGCATTCAGTTGCTGCCATGTGATTGGCTGATTAGTAATTTATGATACCAAGCAAATTAATAGGTGGACTTTGTGTGTATGTATATGTGTGTGTGTGTGATAGGTTTCTTTTCTTTTAAACCCAGGCATGTTGTATTATAATCGGTCTGTAAGATTGATTCCTATGACATCATTATATATTATAAAAATAAATAAATAACTGTTTTATTTTTATGTGCTGATGCTGACACATGACGTTGAAATGCATCCCCTGCAGGCACATTGGAATACAAGGTACTAACGCTGCATGTGAGCAGAGAGCTACAGATTGTACATAAGGATAGAGTTGAGATCA
Source organism: Lithobates pipiens (assembly GCF_037356315.1). Lineage (NCBI taxonomy): Eukaryota > Metazoa > Chordata > Amphibia > Anura > Ranidae > Lithobates > Lithobates pipiens. Next base: position 87,847,899 of record NW_027507788.1, read on the forward strand.
GTTGCTGCAAAGAGAAAATAGTAACATGCCGAGGCTAGTAAAAGGTGCATGGTATACTTCTGGAGACAATGAGTAGGTGATAATTTAAACCACCTCACAATGTGTGCTGACTCATTCATCTCAAAGCTTATTATGATGTCACTGTCTAATATTTCACAGCCTGCGGTAAGGTAAGATTGTTGGAATGTGGCCAATACATTCCTAACAATGCAGAACTGAACTGTTATGGCGGGGTGGGGGGGGGGGGGGGTGTATGGTTAGCTGTAAATATGTTGGAGTGTAGCTGCCAGCATTTTAAATAGTTCTATGAAAACGCTACGGTAGCCAAATTTTTCCTGTACAGTAGTGCTACGAAGAACTGAGAAATTCTATATATCTGAGAATAACTTGCATTTGCATGTAAACATTTAACCAGTTGCCGACCGCCGCACGCCGATGTACGTCGGTACAATGGCACGGGCAGGCATAAGGACATACATGTACGTCCCTTGCCTCCCGCGGGTCGGGGGCCCGATCGGGCCCCCGCCCGGTGCCTGCGGCGGTCGGTATTCGTTCGGGAGCGATCCCGGACGAGGGGACGGCCATTCATTCATGGCCACCCCCTCGCGATCGCTCCCGACGAATAGAAATCCCCGGTGACATCACTTCCTCTCCTGTAATGTAAACACAGGAGAGGAAGTGATGTATTCTCTCCTCCGTGTCGGTATTTTTCGTTCCGACACGGAGGAGAGCGGATCAGTAAGTTGCACCAACACTCACACACACAGTAGAACATGCCAGGCACACTCACACCCCCCCTTTACCCCCCGATCACCCCCCCAATTACCCCTGCCCCCCAGTCACAGTGACACCAATGTCATTTTTTTTTTTTTTTGCATTGGTGTCATTTGTGACTGTAATAACTGTTAGGGCAGTTAGAGTTAGCCCCCTTTAGTTCTAATGTACCCCCCTAACCCCCCCAATAAAGGTTTAACCCCGTGATCACCCCCCGTCGCCAGTGTCACTAAGGCTGGGTTCACATTGCAGCGGTTTATGAGAACGAATGTGATTCGCACCGCACTGCAGTGCAAATCACATCCGATCTCTGTGCGATTCGAGTTCAGCCATTCGCCGCACCCGCCGCAAATTCGCACGGGACCCTTTTTTTGGCCCGCAGCAGAATCGGATCGCATGGGTGTTCACACCATGCGATCCGAGTTTGCAGATCGCACTGCGATATGCGAACTGATCTGGGGGTGTCAGTAACATTTCACTGACACTCCCAGCAGTTCGCATAGGGCAGTGTGAACTGCCGCCGGGAGGCATGCGATGCGGGAACCCGCCGCGCATTCGTGGCGTTCCCGCATCGCTCCAGTGTGAACCCAGCCTAATAAGCGATCGTTTTTCTGATCGCTGTATTAGTGTCACAGGTGACGCTAGTTAGGCAGGTAGGTATTTAGGTTCGCTGCAGCTTTTTATAGCGCCAGGGACCCCCATATACTACCGCATAAAGCCCCCTAATTGCCCCCTAGTTAACCCTTTCACCAGTGATCACCATATAACTGTTACAGGTGACGCTGGTTGGTTAGTTATTTTTTTATAGTTTCAGGGCACCCGCCATTTATTACCTAGTCTCACTAGTGTACCCCTAAATTTAGGGGTGTCTACTTTCCAAAATGGGGTCATTTGGGGGGGGTTTGTGCCATCTTGGCATTTTATGGCCTTCAAAACTGTAACGCCCTTAGAAAGCCTGAAGGCGGTGCTTGGTTTTCGGGGCCCCGTACGCGGCTAGGCTCCCAAAAAGTCCCACATATGTGGTATCCCCATACTCAGGAGAAGCAGCAGAATTTATTTTGGGGTGTCATTTCACATATGCCCATGGCATGCGTGAGCAATATATCATTTAGTGACAACTTTGTGAAAAAAAAAAAAAAAAAAAAAAGTTTGTAATTTTCCCGCAACTTGTGGCAAAATATAAAATATTCCATGGACTCAACATGCCTCTCAGCAAATAGCTTGGGGTGTCTACTTTCTAAAATGGGGTCATTTGTGGGGGTTTTGTGCCATCTTGGCATTTTATGGCCTTCAAAACTGTAATAGGTAGTGAGGAGTGAAATCAAAAAATTACGCCCTTAGAAAGCCTGAAGGCGGTGCTTGGTTTTCGGGGCCCCGTACGCGGCTAGGCTCCCAAAAAGTCCCACATATGTGGTATCCCCGTACTCAGGAGAAGCAGCAGAATTTATTTTGGGGTGTCATTTCACATATGCCCATGGCATGCATGAGCAATATATCATTTAGTGACAACTTTGTTAAAAAAAAAAAAAAAAAAAAAAGTTTGTAATTTTCCCGCAACTTGTGGCAAAATATAAAATATTCCATGAACTCAACATGCCTCTCAGCAAATAGCTTGGGGTGTCTACTTTCTAAAATGGGGTCATTTGTGGGGGTTTTGTGCCATCTTGGCATTTTATGGCCTTCAAAACTGTAATAGGTAGTGAGAAGTGAACTCAAAAATTTACGCCCTTAGAAAGCCTGAAGGCGGTGCTTGGTTTTCGGGGCCCCGTACGCGGCTAGGCTCCCAAAAAGTCCCACATATGTGGTATCCCCATACTCAGGAGAAGCAGCAGAATTTATTTTGGGGTGTCATTTCACATACGCCCATAGCATGTGTGAGCAATATATCATTTAGTGACAACTTTGTGTAAAAAAAAAAAAAAAAAATTTTTTTTTTGTCATTATTCAATCGCTTGAGGCAAAAAAATAAAATATTCAATGGGCTCAACATGCCTCTTATCAATTTCCTTAGGGGGTCTACTTTCCAAAATGGGGTCATTTGAGGGGGTTTTGTACTGCCCTGCCATTTTAGCACCTCAAGAAATGAGATAGGCAGTCGTAAACTAAAAGCTGCGTAAATTCCAGAAAACGTACCTTAGTTTGTAGATGTGACAACTTTTGCGCAAACCAATAAATATACAATTATTGACTTTTTTTTTACCAAAGACATGTGGCTGAATACATTTTGGCCTAAATGTATGACTAAAATTGAGTTTATTGGATTTTTCTAATAACAAAAAGTAGAAAATATCATTTTTTTTCAAAATTTGCGGTCTTTTTACGTTTATATCGCAAAAAATAAAAATCGCAGAGGCAATCAAATACCATCAAAAGAAAGCTCTATTTGTGGGAAGAAAAGGACGCAAATTTTGTTTGGGTACAACATTGCATGACCGCGCAATTACCAGTTAAAGCAGCGCAGTGCCAAAGTGTAAAAAGACCTCTGGTCATTTACCAGCAAAATGGTCCGGTCTGAAAGTGGTTAAAGGATAACTTTGGGTTCTGCACACACTTTCTATTGTCCGGGTAGCCCCTTGGCTAATGCCATTCGATATGCAGATATTGAATTTCAAATATCAGTAAGGGTTCTTTCGCACAGGATTTCTGCCCGGCGGGTTCAGTTTTTGACAGATCTGTAGAGAGACGGACCTATCAGAGCCCCGCTCTCCTCTATGGGGAGATCGGATGAAAATGAACCACCTGTCTGTTTTTCATCCGATCCGTCAGCCGGATGGGACAATTAGGGTTTCAATGTGTCTGGAATTCAGGGACAGGATCAGATAGTAGCAGGTATCAGTGGACATGTCACCACTGACATCCTCCGCTCCATAGGGCTGAATAGAGTGTCTGATCAGGTCTGCGTGAAAAACTGACAGGCGGACCTGATCGGAAAGCCTGTGTGAAAGGACTCTGGTGCTGTTAGAGGCTCAAAACATCCTGTTGGGGAGACGTGGATATTTTAGTGCTTTCGTTACTCTGGAATGTAGGAAAACGTATAAAGCAGTACCTGGTTTAACTTGTCTAGTTGAAAATATGGCCTCTTTCACACTGACGTCCCGTTCAGGCCCGCCTGTCAGTTTTTTAGGCGGACCTGAACGGGTGCTCCATAGAGCTCTATGGAGCGTCGGTTGTCAGCGGTGACAAGTCCGCTGACATCCGACTCGCTCCTATCCGAAAAAGTGTAACGGAGGAAAAAGCTATTTTTCCATCCGTCTGCGGATCGGGTGACGACGGGCACTGCGGTCCGTCGTCATCCGATCTCCCATAGGGGAGAGCGGCGCTGTGACAGGTCCGTCCCTGCGCAGTGTGCAGAGACGGAGCTGTCATCTCCCTGCTCAGCGGGGATCGGCGGAGTGATCCCCGCTGAGCAAACGGATATCCACGGGGCGGATCAGAACTGATCCGCCCCGTGTGAAAGGACCCTTAGGGAGTTGCTTTTGTAGCGCTTTAGTCTTGGACTTGGTTCACACCTGAGCCATTTTCTGGTAGCCTGCAATGTGTGAAAATGCATAGCGTTTAACCACTTAAGCCCCGGACCAATTTGCAGCCAAAGGACCAAGCCCCTTTTTGCGATTCGGCACTGCATCGCTTTAACTGACAATTGCGCAGTGGGGCGACGTGGCTCCCAAACAAAATTTGATGTCCTTCTTTTTTTTTTTTTCCCTACAAATAGAGCTTTCTTATTTGATCACCTCTGCCGTTTTTTATTTTTTGCGCTATAAACAAAAATAGAGCGACAATTTTGAAAAAAATTCAATATTACTTTTTGCTATAATATCCCCAAAAATACATAAAGTTTTTTTTCCTTAATTTAGGCCGATACGTGTTCGTCTACATGTTTTTGGTAAAAAAAAAAACGCAATTAGCGATTATTGATTGGTTTGCGCAAAAGTAAAGTTATAGCGTTTACAAAATAGGGGATAGTTTTATAGTGCGTGTGTGTATGTGTGTATATATATATATATATATATATATATATATATATATATATATTTATTAATATAATTTTTTATTTTTTTTGTGACTACGACATTATGGCAGACACTTTGGACTTTTTTGACACACATTTGGGACCATTGTCATTTATACAGCAATCAGTGCTATTTAACTGCACTGATTCCTGTGTAAATGACATTGGCAATGAAGGAGTGATCGCGGGACACCAGTGGCGATCGGGTCACGGAGCTCAGGACCACGGCTGGGCACTTAAAGACCCATGTACAGGTACGTGATTGTGCCCAGCCGTGCCATTCTGCCGATTTGTATATGTGCAGGAGGCGGTCCTTAAGCAGTTAATGGATCCCCTTCTCCCTAGGCGACGAGAGCAGGAAGTGGAAGCTGGGTACCTGTCAAAACTAGGTACCCGCCCCAAATTGCATGCCAACCGTGGCATGTAAGGGGGCAAGGAGTGCTTAACTCCACTTTAAGCTAATACTACGAAATGGGGCGATCAAAAACCTAGGACATTGACTGGAAGATGAGACATCCGTTGCATATTGCAAGTTTACAGTCTTCTTCAGAGATGCTCACGTAATTATATGTAGGATTTCTAGCCACATATGCTGCTTCTTATAAGAAAATACTGAAAATGTATAAACTTTAGGTTTTGTTGCTGCCAAATTTCACCCAGACATATGGTTGAGACCGCTGCACCGAGTGTATGGGGACACTGAGGGCAGCAGAGTAGGGCCAAATCGGTCATCTAGGACCTTAATGGAGGTTAAGCTTAATATCTGTACAGGAAGGATCAGGCCGGGCTAGTGTTTAAAAAAGAAAAAAAAAAAAGAAGAAAAAAAAAGAAGAAAAGTTGTCAACCAGTGAAACCACTGGATTCGAAGCAACCAGCCAAATTCTGATCAAATCCAACCACTCCTAATTCGACAGGACCAGCAAACTGTTGCCATGCGGTGACTATAAGCAGCATATGTGGCTTGAATACCTACATATATACTAACCTGAGTATACCGGTTAACTTGGAATTTTGAAACACGTTGGATGTCTCATCTTCCAGTCTGTCCTAGGTTTTTGGTAGCCCTATTTTGGGCTGCCACTATATATATATATATATGTATATGTATATGTAGAAGCCATCCTTTAAATATTATTTAATCTTGAGTGTATGTGTGTAGATATAGATGTATAGAGATTTGTCTGATGTGCCTACAATAGTCCCTTCCTGTTGGAGGGTATTCTCTTGTTATGTTGCACTAAAATTCATTTTTATGCTATATACCTCCTGTAGGTGGCTATCCCTGCTGTTAACATCTCCCAAGTGTCCCATTGTTGCCACCCAATATTGCACACGCCCCGAGCACATGGGCAGACTGGACATCGCATTGTTACAGTTTTATTTACAGCACTGCTTATTCTGTGAAGACAACACATGCGTAAAGCTCAGAATGATGAGCAGATAATCGGCCTAGTACATGAAAAGGGAATTTTACACTCTGTAATGTAGAGCTGCAACTAACGATTAATTTGTCTGTCGACTAATCTATCGATTATTTCTTCGATTAGTCAACGACTATCCGATTATTTTTTTTTTATTTTTAATTTTTTAATGAATGTAGTGTTCTTTTTTTTTTTTTTTTTGATTAGCTAATTCATCCTTTGGATAACCTTGAGAGTATTGTATGGCAGAGTATTGGCGGGCATTGCAGGGCAGAGTATTGGCGGGCATTGCAGGGCAGAGTATTGGCGGGCATTGCAGGGCAGAGTATTGGCGGGCATTGCAGGGCAGGGCATTGCAGAGCATTGCATTGTAGGGCAGAGTATAGCATAGCATAGTATAGCGGGGCAGGGTAGGGGGCAGGGTAGGGTATGGCAGAGTAGAGCATGGCAGGGCAGGGCAGGGCAGGGCAGGGCAGAGCAGAGCAGAGCAGAGCAGAGTAGAGTAGAGCATGGTAGGGTGGGATGGCTGCATCCATCCGACCTCTCCCCTCCACTGCACAGATCCGTATAGAGAGGGGAGAGAGAAACCGGCGTCATGTCATGACGCCGGTTTGTTTACAAGTGATCACTCCATCGGAGCGATCACATTGTAAACGCCTGGGTGTAGAAAGATGGCCGCCGCTTCGGAGCTAGGCCGAAGCCGCGGCCTCTCCTAAGGCCGAGACCGCGGATCGCGGCATGTGCGCACGGATCGGTGACGATCCGTTGCACCCCTAGGGACGGCGGCAAGGAGGGGGAGAAGAGAGGGGGATGGCGGCACGGAGGGGAGCGGTAAATGCTAAGCACTGCCCCCACTGTGACGCATCGACGCCCTGCACGCACGTCGACGTATTTTCTTAGTCGACGTAGTCGATTACGTCGACGCGTCGTGGCAGCTCTACTGTAATGCTATGTTTGGCTACAACCAAAGTCTTGAAGTCTCTTTTGAAGTCAAACCTGGCAGTCTTACAGCAAAGTTGCCGTTGTGTGAACAGGGCTATAAAAAGTCTTTTATCCTTTTGTCACTACTTTCTTTGTTGCATAAAATAAGCTCATGGAAGAGAGTGAGGGAAAGAGATGAGCCCCTATGGCTGCATGGAGAAGGCAGGATTCATCCTGTGGGCCTTGTGTTTGACACTTGTGTCTTAAGACATTTCTACTATGCCAATGTCTTCCCAGGCCCTCTGCAGTTTTGCCACAGTTTTTGTATTGGGCATCGTTGTCATTGAGTTTTTTTCTGTGCCCATTACTAGGCAAGTGCAACCATGCTCCACATTTAGCATGGTACTCCTGATTTCTCCTTTTTTTGTTCTCAGGCCTGAAGTTGCTAGGAGGAGGATGTTTGCGTTGTGAGTTTTGTAGGTTCTTCTAGTGTTTAGGAGGCAAGATATGGACTTTGTTAAATTATTTTCATCACTTGGAAAGTTCAGAACCCCCCCCCACCGTTGCCAGGTCATTCACAAGCTGCAGCACGCTTTGTGCATGTGCAGTAGGGAGCTGACTGCGAAGCTGCAAGGCTTTCCTGCCAGTTTCCCTTAAAAGAAATGGTGGCGGCAGCAACTGAGAGCAGATTGAAAGATCGACTGGTGTGAAGACGCCGCTGGATTCCAGGACAGGTAAGCGTCCCTATATTAAATGTCAGCAGCTACAGTATTTTTAGCTGCTGGCTTTAAATTTTATTTTTATTTTTTCTGAAGGAGCCTGGAGCCCCACTTTTAGACTCCATTAACACAGGGGCAACTTTGGATCTGACTTCAAGTCGCGCTACATGTAAAAATCAATGTAAGTGAATGAGAGGCGTCTTAATGTACACTACTGAAGTCGGAGCGACTTCAGAAAAGGTTTCTGTACTACTTCAATCTGACTTCTAGGCGACTTGTACCCATAGATTTCAATGGAAGTCACCTCCAAGTCGGATCTCCATCTATATTGAAGCGACAATCTCGCGGAATAATCAGCTCTCGTGGGGGAACTTCATGCTACATTTTAAATAAATAAAAAAAAAAAGGCATCGTTTCCCCCCCCCGGGTGCATACCAGGCCATTAGGTCTGGTATGGATTTTAAGAGGAACCGGAGGAAGTTCAGATTGAAGTAGTACAGGTACAGGCTCTCATTCACTTGCATTGATTTTTACATGTAGTGCGACTTAAAGTCGGATCCAAAGTTGCCCCTGTGTGAATGGAGTCTTGCTGTTTGTGTGTTTTGTTTTGTTTAACACTGTGAGGTGTGTGTGTGTGTGTGTGTGTGTGATTTTTTATTTTGTTCTTGAAGCCCAAACACTTTCCTTAAGGGTCGGTTCACACAGGGGCGACCCGTCAGGCGACTTAGCCGCCTGACAAGTCGTGTCCCGCTCTATGCAATGGAACCGTTCTAATCGGAGCGACTCAAGTCGCTCCGACTTAGAAAAAGGTTCCTGTACGACTTTTGGGGCGACTTGCATTGACTTCTTCTATACAGAAGTCATTTCACAAGCCGCCGCTAAAGTCGGATCCCGGTCGCCTGAGGCAGTCGCGCTGCAAGTCGTGCTGCCTCAGTGTGAACGGGCTCTAACACATGCTGGGGCACACTGTGACCTTCTATAATGCATTTTCACCCAGTGTACAAACCGAATATAAACCGATTCTCTTGGAAATCGTGGATTTCTGCTTTAGCTGGAGCAGTGCTGGTTTCCAATGATGCTGACTCTGAATTCAGGTTGCATTCAGTTGGTTGACTTTTTTGCATTTATTTGTGGTGAGTGATGTAAACATTGAAGAGGGTGTGGGGGGGGGTTATTTTTTTTTTTTTTTCCTTTTTGCTTTACACTGACACCATAAAACCTCTGCCTACCATCCATAGTAAAAAAAGTTGCTGCATCCATTAAAATCATTTGCTTTATTTGTGAAACTCCGACTCGTCACAACCAGATCTTCTTAAATTAGGCGGCTCTTCAAACAAAAGCCTTACCGCTCTCAAAGATTCCAAGTGGCTACGAGAGTGATTTGTACAAATGAAAGGCATGCCGATGAAAAGATTTTCAGAGGAGGAAGTAGTGGAGGAGCGAGTAAAAAAAGGATCCCTTTAATCATCTCGGCATTAAAAAAAAGTATGCCGTCGCTTCTATATAAACAGCAGAAAGTGTTTGTTTTTTTTTTGTTTTTTTCTTTGCTAGACATTTACTATAGGTCAGCTGTGCTTTATTAGCAGAACTGCGGTCAGGACTAACCTCACCAATAAACGTTTGTAATATTAGGTTATTTGTGTTGTGCATTGTTGCATAACCAGATACACGAACAGTGAATAGCAAGCAAGTATGCACTGTGTTAAGCTGGTCATGCATTAATGTATCATCTTATTTTCATTTATTCTTCTATTTTTTTTTTCAACTGGGGAAGCGGAAAACCATTTATATGAGGCGCTGCTATTAGTGATTTTTTTCCACTGGCTTCTGGGTCCTGTGCTGAGGAGCTGCCCTGCTGCATTGTGAACACTGGTGGTTTCCCATTTCACACAGGTGCCAGGCGCGGATCGTTTTGCAGCTCTCTGATTGGAGGAGGTCAATCGGTGGTGTCACAATCCCCACCTCCTGCAATCGGAGAACACTTTTGTATTCATTGAGAAAGTGGGAATTGTTTATCTGAATGCCACCAGTGCCAACTGAGGGACTGTCTGTTATCTGTAAGCAGCAGGGCAACCGCTTGGCACGATTGCCTACTGGGGATCCCCCAGCTATGACCCATACCTGTGGGCTACCCGGGGGGATAGAAATAAGGCAGCAGTTACACTCCAATGAGCAAGAGCCCTTAAAGACATGAACCCCAGTGTTAGTTTTGTTTTTGCTGGTGTCCTTGTTGCAGATTTTCCTTTGTTCCTGTGTGGCGGGGGTGGGGGGGACTCGGCAGGACAGGAAGTGGAAATCTCTCTGGGTTTAGATGGCAATAAAACACAAGAGTTTCTTACCCTTTCCTACTCCATCCAAAACTAGGGGAACTTTTTTTTTTTTTTTTGCCTTCACACACATTTTAGGGTCTTTGTATCTCATACATGTGGTCTGAAGGGCAGAGTACACTGCTTAGCAGAGCCTTGACTTGGCCTAAACCCACAATGGGTCTGCTCTTCCTTGCAGCAATCTGTAAAAATAAACCATTGCTGTCTGTTAATAAACAGGAAATGGAGAGAACGTCTTTTTCTGGCGCTCATCTCTAAATAAGTATGTATGTAAGAAGGGAAACCATACTACATAGAGACTTACGCGGTCCGTTGATGTCATGGCATTAGTTCAGCAGCCCTTTGTTTGTAAAGAAAGACTATTAGCCAAATACTAATTAAAACTGTCTGACGGGATGTTCTAACATATAGAAATCAAAACAGTTGGAGCACAGATAGTGTGGATGATGATTGTTCTGGCTTTCTAGTTTGCTGTAAAGCGGGCCTGTCCTTATGCAGACTTGAATTACATTTTTATCCCTTGTCCTAAATGAAAACAATCAAGCGTTCAAAATGGTACTTTATAATATTAGGCATAATTTGGGCACCAGTTCACAAAAAACATATTGGAGAAAGATTGGAGGAACTGAATTATGCTCTCTTGAAAAGAGGAGATTTTTTGGGGGGGGGGGGGGGGGTATGATCGTAAGCGGTCCATATAGTGAACTTGGTGTTGACTTGTTCACTTTAAGGTCATCACAGAGGGCACCCTTTGTATCTGGAGGAAAAGAGCTTTAATCTCCAAATACAGAAAGGCTTCTTCACAGTAAGAGCTGTGAAAATTTCAACTAGACTCCATTTAGAGCTGGTTCTGGTCGGTGATTTTGTGTGTGTTTTCTTTTTTATGAAATGGCCTGGATTCTTTACTAAATGCACATAATCTAACTGGACACTGATATTTTTATAGGTAAATTTGAGCCAGGGAATTTTAGTTTGTCTCTTCAGGCATCAGGAAGGTGTTTGTTTATTTATTTATTTTTACGATGCCGGGCCATGCTTTAGTGGTGTGGGTTTTTTTTTTTTTTTTTTTAACTGGATGGTCTTTTTCAACCAGATTAAGTATGTACTGTCAGTCACGTGACCTGTGGTCCAGGTTACATGGTCTCTGAAGAATGTCAGGAGTAAGGAAATCCCTGTCAGAGCTGCTGCCATGGATGGTTCAAATGTATTTATTTTTAGAGTGCATCAATTTATGCAGAGATGGAGATATAGAGATTATAAAATTTGCATCAGTCCTTGCCGTCAAGGTGCTTACTATCTCATGGCCCTAACTCCCATCCATACATACATTCTAGGGCCATGTCTTTGTAGTGCCATGTTTTGGGATTCAAACTGACAACCCTAGTGCTGCTAGGCAGAAGTGCTAACCACTTAGCCAATTTGTGCCATGGGTGGCCCTATTGGCACCACCTGGCTCAACAAAAGTCGGTCTGCCATTTTTTGAGTTTGTTGAAGCCGGTTGAAATGTTGAATGGTGACTGCATCCAGTGTTTGTTTGCATTCATGGCATATGACTTTAAAAGCAAGTGTCACTGGGAACAGAGTGCCGCCGTTGCATATTTCAACCTCTCATTGATTTTGACAGTCTTGCGAACCTATATTGATCCAGCTTGGCTCGATGCAAGTATAATCTGAATTTTTTGGGGGGGGGGGGTGCAGCTGGAGATGTGGCAAATCGCTAGTATTTGGCACTACATACGGTGATGTCCAAAATCTTCTGGGTGCTGCTTTAGTTGCTTGGCACATTGAACACAGAGGGTTGCTTACTTGGCACCACCGTTTTTCATGGAGCGCCTTTTTTATTTTTTGTTTTTTTTTTTTTTTCCTCCTTTCGTAAAATGCATTCGAACTGGAAGAGGTGAAGATTGTGATGGTCCTTTCGTACCCTCTCTCCATCTTGTATTTATTGAAAAAAAAAAATCCAAGATATTCTGTGAATGGTGGCAATGCCAAGCAAGTGACCAGTGTGTTCAATGTACAGAGGGGGAGCCACTCTGAGAAAACCCGTAAGATCACGACTACTGTATTAAGAAATGCGGACTGCAATAGTCATTTTCAGCATCCCCGGTGGCCCTACAGATATAGATACTTACTTTGAGCCAAGCTGGACCAGTGTAAATAAGCAAAAATAATTCTGCAGTTTCACTGGTCATGAATACAGTGAGTTGATGAGCTTGAACGTGGCCATACTCCTAATTGTTTATAGTCAAATGACTTTTTGTTTCTGCAAAGGAAAAGGCAAAGGCATCGGTCTGCTACAGAAAGGAGGAAGATTTTCCTGTCTCCTCTCATCCAGTGATTAGAATGCAACATGGTACATTTTGTAGCAGTTGTCAGGTAAGGGTGCTGCAACCCCATTGTCTACAGAGTCTATGGCACTCAAGTCTCATGAAAGCTGCATCAGAGTAGTGCAGGAACCTTCTGTCGCATTGCGTGTAACAGCTGCAATTGAAATGTCTTTTCAGTTGACATGCGACTTTACATTCAAATTGCGTCACAATGTGAACCGGCCTTTAAACGGATGCAAGCGAGACTTTAGTGAACACAACCAGGAATTGCACAAACTCAGGAATTGGATATCCAGAAAGTAGATGCTGGCAGTGGATGATGACTAAAAAATGGCTCCATCCTTCTGGGGAGAAAAACAGATGAAGTTGGGGGGAGTGCTATGATCTATGTGGAAAGTAATACAAGTGTTACTTAAGCATTACATATTGTTTAACATGAAAAATATATATGATGCAAGGTCTACATTTAATAAGCCGCCCGGTGAGGAGGTTTCAATGTACCAGTCACCCTAACAATTCACTTATTTTATTTTTTATTTTTACTAGATTTTGTGTTGGGAGCACCAGACATGCTTTATGGTTGATTGGTCTTCTCTGTGTGTTTTGAGAGTTTTCCTTCCTTCTGTCCAAAGACTTGCATGCCCGCCAAATATATTGTTTCCTTTTGCTATTTTTATTGCTGCACTCAGAGTGCCACAGACACGGAATAAAGGAAGGGGAAGAAATCTTCCTGTAGACGTACGCAGCTTTTCCCATGCCTGCCTGTAGGGATGAGACTGTCAGATACAGGAAATCTGTCATTTCTTGCTGCAGAATACCATTGCTGATTGGTAGACCAATTCCAGGTTTGATTGGCCGCCAACTGTTGATGTTCTCCAAGAAACACTAGCCATGATAGAAATACAAAAAACCTTGTCAGAATGCCAAAGTGGGGCAAAAAAAATAATTGAATCTGAACTTTAGGCTGAAACAAAAAATAACCCAACCCCCCCACTTGACTTTACAGGTTTAAGACCCTTTTCACACTGCCAGCGTTTTGGAGGCCTGAAAAAAGCGGCTCCTCTCGGGCTTTCACACTGGAGCGGTGCGCTGGCAGGGCATCACAAAAAGTCCTGCCAGCAGCTTCCTAGGCGTGGTGAACTCAGCGCTGCTCCCCATTGAAATCAATGGGGCAGCACTATGATACCAGATTTAACCCCTTTTGGCTGCTAGCAGGGGGGGGGGATTAAAACCGCCCCTCTAGCGCCCGAATAGCAACACTAAAATGAAGGTAAAGTGGCGGATAGATAAAAACAAGCTGGCACTTTGACTAAAGTTGGCTAATGCCTTTGCTATAGGTGAAGGCCATGTATATGTCTGCCCAAAAACTTCCAAAGATGGTCTACCCCTGCTCTGCCATGTTGCTAAGACTTCCAGTTGTTACTGGTTATACTCGCCATCACGGAGCAAGCTCTCGAACCCACGCACATGTGTCCTCCACGATCTACTCCTTTTGTAGTATTAGAGCTACTGCGACGGAGAGCATGCAAGGGGGGTCTCATTTGGATGAACATGTCTTAGCAACAAGGCTGGATATATAATGCCAAATCTGGCAGTTTTTCATACAGGCTTCAGGAGGTACATGGAAGGTCTTCACCTATACCAGTGATGGCGAACCTTGGCACCCCAGATGTTTTGTAACTACGTTTCCCATGATGCTCATGCACTCTGCATTGTGGTTGAGCATTATGGGAAATGTAGTTCCAAAACAACTGGGGTGCCAAGGTTCGCCATCACTGACCTATACCAAGGACGTTGTTTAAATTTAATCAAAAGCTGCACAGTTTGTCTTTTATCTAAAGGCACCTTACCTGCATAGGAAGCTTTTTGGAAAAAAGTTACCTAACCCCTTTTAAATGCAGCTTGTTCTAAGCCCTAGAGAGGAAGAACTTATTGCTAAAGCTGGCCATACAGGGTTACACTTTTTGGCCAATTCAGAGGAATCCCGAACAAAAAATAAATAAATAAAATAAATAAATTAAAAATCCTGCCATATTGACAACTCAGTTGAAGGAAGGGGTGAAAACAATTGGCCAAACAGCACTTGCAGCCTATTAGCTGCAAGCACTTTTCAGGCACTCTGACAGCCCGCACTCATAGCTATTGGAATACGTTGTCCTAGCTTGGGTGGGATTTGTCCATTCACCACATTTGTGTGGATGAAGGAATCTATTAGTGCAGGGATATGCAATTAGCAGACCTCCCAGCTGTTGCAGAACTACAAGTTCCATGAGGCATAGCAAGACTCTGACAGCCACAAACATGACACCCAGAGGCAGAGCATGATGGGACTTGTAGTTTTGCAACAGCTTTAGGTCCGCTAATTGCATATCACTGTATTAGTGTATGGCCAGCCTTGTCTTATTCTTCATAGCAACATGTTCCAGTTCTGTCCTCTTACCAAAGCTCTGACTTGTAGGCATCAAAAGTGCATTGCATGTGGAGGGGCGAGCGTGTGGCCTTGGGTGGCTTAGGGGGCTGCAATGGCCCAATTGCACAGAGGGAGCTTTCTGGAGTGCAGAATAATCTTTGGAATAAAAAAAAATATATATATATTTCTCCCCAAAACCAATTGTTAAGCTGACATATAAGGCTTTGGTTCACATATGCGGCATGGTTGCAGTGCAAATTAAAAAGGGGTACTGTGCTATTTTCAGTCCCGTTCAGATGCAATTTTAAGTGTCAAATCTGCACTTGAATCACTGAATGGAAACCTCACTGGGCTCTGCACAGAAACTGTCTCTGCATATATGTGAACCCAGCCTTAGTCATTTTCAGTATTAAATCTGCAGCTTTCATTGACATGTATGTAAACCCCTCAGCTCATTCCATCAGTCTCCTTGTGCACCACTTACTAACAGACATATCGGTCTGGATGTCACACCATTTCCTCAAACTGTCCAAAACCAAGCTCCTATTTCCTCCCTCACGCACCCCTTCCCCTGACTTCTCTGTCAAGAGCAATGGCACAACATTCCTCACTAGACCTTCTACTCTTTCTCCCTCATCACTTTCTCCCATACTCTCCTTGAGGACTTCTCCCAAGCCTCTCCCTTCATTTGACATTCCCTACCCCAATCTATCCAACTTTCTGTCCACTGAATCCTTTCCTGCCTCCACCTAACAACTTTATTTAAATTTCATTGGCTCCATTTTAGATTGTAGGTCCTAACGAGTAGGGCCCTCTGATTACTCCTGTATTGCCACTGTACTGTTTGCCCTAACGTAAAGTGCCACGCAAACTGTTGGCGCTATATAAGTCCTGTATTATAATAAACCCTAGCAGTGAACTTATTTGTCCCCTTTTTGTTCTGCTAAACACATGGGAATTTTCATAACCAGTACATCAGCATAGAGTACCGTATTGAATACTTTACATTTCTTCAAAATGCCCTTTATTAAATTTGTGAATAAAAACCCTACTAGTTCAATACTTTAAAATGTACATGAGTATTTATGGCACTCAGTCTAGAGCCTTGAATGGGTCAGGTTTACTTGGTGAACTAAGGCAGGAGGAGTGTTGTCTTGCAGCACAGTAGTGGTAGTTGATTGTGGGTGGTCAACACTTCTTAACATTCTGCAATTCTTAGAAACTTGAGAAGACTTGGGACAGCATCCAACCGGAAACCCAACTCCCTTATTGGTAAGTCAAGGTCCATTTTCTTCCTGCTTCCAGACAGTTTGATTTATGGCCCATACAAATAGCAGGATGTTTGAGTTGTAGACTAGATAAAGTTATTTACTGCCTGGTAACCACATACTACACCCTTCTCAGGTGTGACTCAGGGCCAGCTTAAGGTCACAGAGCCAGCACTTGCATGGCAGCTGGGCCCATGGAGCTAAAGGGATGGTGTACATGGTTCTATTCAACTGTCCTTCAAGAGGAAATCCCTTATTTTTTAGATTTGGGAATAAACTTATGACATAACTTTAATCATTATATCGTCTTAGTTTGTTTGTTTTTTCCATAAAGGTTTTTATTTTCGGAAATGAATGTCAGTACAAAGTGTAGAGAATGTACAAAACATACAAATTAGGTTCAGATAACAGAAACTGCTATAGTCTTAATACAATCTTACTCTCAAGTCAATATCCTTAGATTGATACATCATCAACGTTAAGACAGCTCCCCACGTTCTGGGCTTCGTTGAGATTAGTGTTGTGGTTGTAGGGGGTTAGGCCCCTGAATTGTCAAATCTGCTGTCTCAGCAGGGTCACCCTAAAAGTGTGTCAATCCGTCTGTCTGGAGCTGAATGGGTGTCGTCTGTGCTTAGAGGCGATCTCAACTGAACGTTCAGTGTGAGAAGCAAGGGGTATGGGCATTGGGATGTCTGCATCTGACAGGGCAAAGTAAAGGTGGGGGGGGGGGGGGGGGTGGTGGAGGAAAGGGTAGGGAGGGTTGGAGGGGCAATCAGGGGGTTGTAAAAGGGGGTAGGGTAGTGGGGCAATGGGCTCCACTGCACCTGAGATAGGTTGGTGAGATTATGTGACGGTGGCTTTATCCATGGTAGTCTGCCCCTTTTTGCTATACTCGGGGTGCATGTATGGAACTTTATTCGTTCTTGGGTATTATACTAAGTCACGTGGGGGTAAAGCCAGATTTCTCGAAGCCGTTTGTGTGGTAGGGAGGGTCTGTCCTCATGCAGTCTCTAAACCTCTCCGTAGAGCGAAAGTAGATCCCCCCCTTTCCCAAATCTGGGCATATCTGTGGGGGGAGTGTCTTGCAATATGATTGAGTTCCTCCATTTCAGCTACCTTCCCCACCCTGTTTAACCATTCATGCGTGGAGGGTATATTAGTAGAGTCCCAATGAATTGGAATGCATAGCTTAGTTGCGTTAAGCATGTGTAGTCCCAAAAATTTTCTGTAGGAGTACGCTAGAATGGGGGAGTTATGGAGAATGAGCAGAGCTGGCATTAGCTCTATCGGGCAGTTAGTAACCATGGTGGTGATTTTGTGTACTTTGGTCCAAAAGGTATGGATTTTTGGGCAAGCCCACCATATGTGTATGACTGTCCCTTTAAACATCTCCAGCATTTTATCTGTAACGCCTGAATTGAATTTACACAATAGGTATATTGTCTTAGTTTTATAGTAGCTATAGCTTTTTGTTATTTTGTATTCTTTCATGATGTCTTTTAATGCTTAAACCCCACCCAAGTTTAAAGTGGTTGTGTGTGTGTGTGTGTGTGTGTGTGTGTGTGTGTGTGTGTATATATATATATATATATATATATATATATATATATATATATATATATATATATATATTAATTATTAAATAACAAACATGTTATACTTAGAATTACCTCCACTGTGCAGCTCGTTTTGCACAGAGTGGCCCTGAACCTGGTCTTCTGGGGTCCCTCAGCGGCTGTCTCGGCTCCCCCTACAAGGACTTCTCACGTTCATGCAAGCTCCCTCACATGGTGAGTAGTGCTTGCGGGCACGCTCCTGTGATACAGACGGTGGCCAGAGCCGCTCACTATGTCACTCGGACCAGCGCCGCATCATTGGATGTGATTGAAGGCAAGCGTGAGCCAATGGCTGCGCTGCTTTCAATCCATTCACTGTAACCAATCAATGGCCAAGCTGAGCGGCGAAGAGGATGTCGGGGGCAAACGTGGGACTTTTGAGGGGTCAGGTAAGTAAAACGGGGGGGGGGGGGGGTGGCTTTGTCGGATGTTTTTCACCTTAATGCATAGAATGCATTAAGGTGAAACCTTTTATACCTTTACAACCCCTTCAACGTATAACTAAAGTCCCAAATTTTTTTTTTTTTTTTTTTCCATTTTGAACAGAGTGGGTATGGATTAGAACACCTGTCAGAGTTGTATTGCTGTTAGGGAGATTTCCTCTCTATTTGTCCTGTTTACCATTATTATCATTTGAAAGTGTAACAAAAAAAAAAACACACATTTTGGGTTGGCCCCAGAAAAGTAATCAAGGGGCAATATTCCAATGGGGACACTAATTTTGGTGGCCTGAGGGTCCCCAAGGGATTCTCTTAATTTTCAGGGATTTTCACTTCCTGTTTGGCTATGGCACCCAAAGTGAAGGTAAATCTACCCAATGCGGCAGAGATGGCAAAAAATTAGTCCTAACCCTCCCTTTATCCAAAATGAGTAAAAAAAAAAGTTTTGCCTATAGTTCTACTTTAAGGCTGGGTTCACACCTATGCGTATTTCTCCGCATCCAATTCGCATAGCAGGTGACTGTGACTGGCTCTCTGTGGAGCCGGTTCACCTATCTCCGGGGCAGCCGCAGAGCGCACTGCACAAACTGTGTGCGTCTTTGGCTCAGTTTCAGGGCCGAATTCGGGCGAAGATCTGGCCTTGTTTCATCCCTGAACCAGAGGATGGGGACACACAATGTTCCTGTGCAATCTGCAGCCGGTTCCAGTGTGAACCGAGCCTAAATATTCTTTTTGGAAGGGATTTTGCAAAGCAGTCTAATCTACACATGTGATTTATCTCCAGCATTCTTGAGATTTACTTACATTTTCCATTGCTGATGTGAATCTGATTCATTTTTATAGGCTGACAGACCATTTACCCCAACATAGGTTTATACCTAAGCCCAGCAATGGAAACCAGAATATAAATATATATAATTCATTTTTTTTTTATTATTTTTTTTTTTACCTCGCCTCTGTCTTTGATCCTGGTACCTTGCTCTGATTGTCTGTCTGATTCCTTTCCTTGGTAACTGACCCTTTGGCCCAACAATGACTATATTCTTGACTACTGTCCTGTACTACTTGGCAGTTGCCACCAGTGAATCCATCCTGGGTTGTATGCTCTGGAGGGGCTTGATATACAAGCTCTACCCGCACCATCCGTGCCTATGCTAAAAACTAGGTAGTGCTAGAGTTGTCAACAAGTCTTTCCTCTCTATTATTATTATTATTATTATTATTATATATTTTTTTTTTACCATGCCAGTAATGTTTTGTACCATCCTTGTTCTATCCGAGGAAGTTCTTACACTGTTGACCACCTATTTAAAAATACTAAAAGGAACATGAGATGGCATGCAACACCCAAACGCTGTACACATAAAAATAGAATAAAATATATACACAACATTTAAAATTTTGGCATGAAATGACCGCAGTACTTTTTGTTGGGTTCATGTAAATATATAACTTTTCTATTTAAAACATTGAAATATAGTCAACTTTATCTTAAGAACAAACAACCATTCCCACAATAAATCTATTATTTATCGAGGGTTTGAGCAAAATTGCCTTAAATTCCTCAATTGCAAATTAGTTTCCTGTTGTGATTTATTTTTAATTTTTTCTTAAATAAGCAGGTAAGATGCCACATAAAAATGCCTGCACTGAAGGGTGAGAAGGTGGGGGAGCTTGTTGTGAACTAGCTGTCCACAAAAGCCTGTCTGCTAATCATGGATTTATGTTGAGGGTCACGCACCATTAGACACTTCTACAATGATTTCCATTAGCTTCTGGGGCCAATGCCAAGAGCCTGCCCTGCCCTTACTAAAAACAGGAAGTCGCTCGCTCAGCATGGACGCCATTCAGAGAACACTTTGGGGTTGATTTACTAAAATTGGAAAGTGCAAAATCTGGTACAGCTGTGCATAGCAATCAACCGGCTTGCAGGTTGTTGGGTTTTTTTTTTTTCTGTAATTGAACAAGCTGAAGATAGAAGATTGGCTGCCATGCACAGCTGCACCAGATTTTGCATTCCGGGTTTAGTAAATCAACCCCTGTGCATTTATTCAATCAATGCAAAGTGTTTCATGAATGAATGGGGTGTAGATGGTGAAGTCACCTTTTGCCTATCTATTGTGTTCAAAGAAATGCTTCAACAGGTATGTACTTGCTTTGGTCCAACCTGGACTAAAGTATGTATGTAAAGATTTCCATACCAAGTTGTAAACCTCTGCAGTAAAAAAACAACTTTCCCCTGTAATACATTTGCATAATGTGCTAGTATGCATTGCATAATGTGTACCTTATGAAATACTTTGCTTAGAACGGAGCCTTGTCATTGCTGGCAGGGCTTTCACCCCCCCTCCCCCCCCCCTCCCCTTTAAATCTTCCTTCTGGGTTTGCGGACTTCGGCTATGTGAGTGTCCGGAGCTGCGATTATGTCACTCCTGAGCATGCGCATGGGAGCCCTATTGCTGCTTTAACCACTTAAGGACTGCCACATGGCAATGTACGTCAGCAGAATGGCACCGACAGGCACAAGCACGTAATGTACGCGCTTGCTTTCCTGCGGGTGGGGGGTCCGAACGGACCCCCTCCCGCTGGCTGCGGCGGTCCGTTTCGCTTCAGGAGCAATCCGGGATGAGGGGATAGCCGTTGGTTTCTGGCCATCCCCTCTCGATCGCTCCTGGCGAATGAGAAGCTTCCCCCGCCTGTTTAGTGTAAACACAGGCAGGGAGGAAGTGATGTAATTCTCCTCGGGGCGGTCTTTTTGACCGGACTGCGAGGAGAACACATAGTAAGTGTGCACCAACACTACACTGACATGTAGGTACACATAGGCACACAAATCCCCCTCCCAGTCAGTGTCACTCATTGCAGTGATCATTTATTGACTGATCACTGCATTTAGTGTCAGTTGTGACAGTGCAGTTAGTGTTAGGTCCAGGGTAGCCCCCTACCCCCCCAATAAAGGTTTAACCCCCTGATTGCGCCCAGAGTTAACCCTTTCACCCCCTTTTGCCAGTGTCACTAAGCGATCGTTTTTCTAATCGCTGCATTAGTGTCACTGGTGCCGCTAGGTAGCTAGTTATTTTTTTTAGGTTCACCGCCAGGTTTTTTATAGCGCTAGGTACCCCTATATAACGGTTTTAACCCCCTGATTGCCCCTAGTTAACCCTTTCACCAGCGATCACCGTATAAGTGTCACTGGTGACGGTGGTTAGCCAGTTATTTCGGTTCCCCGCCAGGTTTTTATATAGCGTCAGGGACCCCCATATACTACCTAATAAAGATTTTAACCCCCTGATTGTCCCTAGTTAACCCTTTCACCAGTGATCACCGTATAAGTGTTACGGGGGACTCTGGTTAGTTAGTTTGCTTTTTATAGCATCAGGGAACCCACCATTTATTACCCAATAAAGGTTTAACCCCCTGATCACCTGGCGGGTGATATCAATTAGGTTTTGGGGTCAGGGTCTGCGTCGCCCCAGGCAGCGCTAGGTTAGTGCCAGTACTGCTAACACCCACGCGCAAAGCATACACCTCCCTTAGTGGTATAGAATCTGAACAGATCAATATCTGATCTGATCAGATCTATACTAGCGTCCCCAGCAGTTTAGGGTTCCAAAAAAACGCATTGTTAGTGGGATCAGCCCAGATACCTGCTAGCACCTGCATTTTGTCCCTCCGCCCAGCCCACCCAAGTGCAGTATCGATCGATCACTGCCACTTACAAAACACTAAACACATAACTGCAGCGTTCGCAGAGTCAGGCCTGATCCCTGCGATCTGCTAACAGTTTTTTTTTCTTTTGTAGCATTTTATATTTAAATCCTGAAGGCAGTGCTTGGATTTCGGGGTCCTGTACGCAGCTAGGCTCCCAAAAAGTCCCCCATGTGTAGTATCCCCGTACTCGGGAGAAGCAGCAGAATTTATTTTGGCGTGTAATTTCACTTATGCCCTTAGCATGTGTGAGCAATATATCATTTAGTGACAACTTTGTGCAAGAAAAAATAAAAAAATTGTAATATTCCTGCAACTTGTGGCAAAATATAAAATATTTCATGGACTCTCAGATAACATGCCTCTCAGTAAATAGCTTGGGGTGTCTACTTTCCAAAATGGGGTCATTTGGGGAGGGTTGTGCTATTTTGGCATTTTATGCCCTTCAAAACTGTGATAGGTAGCGAGGAGTGAAATCAAAACTGCCCTGCATTTTAGCACCTCAAGAAATGAGATAGGCAGTCATAAATTAAAAGCTGTGTAAATTCCAGAAAATGTACTCTAGTTTGTAGACGCTATAACTTTTGAGCAAACCAATAAATATACGCTCATTGATATATTTTTTTTTTACTAAAGACATGTGACTGAATACATTTTGGCCTAAATGTATGACTAAAATTTTAGTTCATTCAATTTTTCTTATAACAAAAGTTGAAAATTAAAAAAAAAAAAAAAAAATTCTGTCTTTCCTTTTTTATATCGTAAAAAATAAATATCGCAGAGGCAATCAAATACCATCAAAAGAAAGCTCTATTTGTTGGAAGAAAAGGACGCAAATTTAGTTTGGGTACAACATTGCATGACCGCGCAATTACCAGTTAAAGCAGCGCAGTGCGAAATTGTAAAAAGACCTCTTGTCCTTAGGCTGTTAATTGGTCCGGGGCTGAAGTGGTTAAGTTCTAGGTTTTTGTCTTTTTTTCCTTTGTCAATTCCCTCTTTGGAGATCAGAAAGCAAATGATCTATTATAAAAGAATATTATTTCCTGTTTATACAGTCAAGCCAAGTTGCTGCTAGTGAACAACAATACTTTTAATGTTTGATCTCACTGTGGTGTCATCATGGATCCGTATCAAAATACTGGTAGAGTCGTTTCCTGGGTATCTTATGCAACAAGCATTTTTTAAAGAATATTTATCTGTCATTCCTGTGGTTCCCATTAGATTATGTGGAATTAATTCACTTGAGGTTAGTGAGGAGTAGAACCTTCAACCTATTGATTTTCCTATCCCAGTAAAGACACCCTTCTGCAGAACCAAATCATATCTCAGAAGATTCGTTTTTGTTCTCCTTCATAAACAAAGGACCCA
Source organism: Lithobates pipiens (assembly GCF_037356315.1). Taxonomy (NCBI): domain Eukaryota; kingdom Metazoa; phylum Chordata; class Amphibia; order Anura; family Ranidae; genus Lithobates; species Lithobates pipiens. The sequence goes on from NW_027507788.1 coordinate 87,871,207, forward strand.
GTAACATTTGAAAGTTTTGAATATTTTGCAATCAATTTTTAAAAGAATAACTAAAGGCTCATTTTAAAATTTTTTTTTTTTTTTTTTTTTGTGATAGAACGGCGAGAGATTAGAAGGCATGTCTGTGTTTATTGCGGTCTGCTCCCCCGTTAGGGAGATGTCTCTGTCCTGTCTATTGTTAACGTTGAAAGTGAAAGAAAATCACAAATTTTGGATTGTCTTTGGAATAGTAATAAAGGGGAAATCTTCCAATGGGGACACTAGTTCTGGTGGCCTGGGGATTATCTTAAAGCGGAGGTCCACCCTAAAATGGACCTCCGCTCATCGGAATCCCCCCCCCCCCTCCGGCGCCACAATTGGCACCTTTCAGGGGGGAGGGGGGTGCAGTTACCTGGATAATCCAGGTAACTGCACCCACTTCCGGGATAGCTGTCTGCGGAAAGGGGCGTAGATTACGCCCCTTTCCGCAAGTGCCCCGCTGCCTGCTGGGAAACATACAGTTCCCAGAGGCAGCGGGGACCGTCCGGATTGCGCCGCACGACTCGCGCATGCGCAGTAGGGAACTGGGAAATGAAGCCGAAAGGCTCCATTTCCTGATTCCCATACCCAAGATGGCGGCGGCAGGACCCGACAGACGACCTAGCGATCGGCTTCGGGTGCCGACATCGCGGGCGCGCTGGACAGGTAAGTGTCACTATTTTAAAAGTCAGCAGCTGCAGTATTTGTAGCTGCTGGCTTTAAAAAAAAAAAAAAAAAAAAAAAAACCCGGAGTCCTGGTGGACTCCCGCTTTAATTTGCTGAGATTTCCTCTTTTCCCAGTTTCACTATGGTACAGGAAGTGAAGGTAAATCTCTGCAATAGGACGCAGATGGCCACAAAAAAAATAATCTGACAATGGCTATAATAACCCCCTTTTGCGTTCTCCAAAATGAAAGTGTTTTGCCTATAGTTCAACTTACAAAAAATTTCGCTTAAATTTGGAAGACCAGTACACTCTAGCAGCTGTAAAACTGGTCTTACACTAGAAGGAATTTTTTTGTTTTTCATGTCAGTTTTCTGGATTTTTGGGTTATTGAGGTAAAATCTGTTTATTTTTGACTGCAGTTAAGAGAAAATTAAAAAAAGAGCAGAATGGAAAACGTTTAATTCCTAACGGTGAATGCTGTCTTCGTTTTGAGAATATTACATTAATTCCAAATTCAAATGTTAACGTAAAATATATTTTGCAGTACTTTCTAATGACATTTTGGCACTGCAAAATGTGCTGTGAGATTTATCGTTCAAATGTTATATGAATGTTTGTTCAGAAGTCTACTGATGTATGGCCAGCTCAAGGCAATCCCATAAAATCACTACTCTTAAGGTTTACCATGAATTCCTTAGCAGACCTTCCATGGGGTAATCTGAATATTATGTTGCAGTGGCTTATGTTGTTGCGCTATGGCTGTGACTTGTTTGTTTGTGTCAGGATGTGAACAAAGTCCAAGGTAGTTATTTCTGTCAGCACCTTGTTTGCTGCTGTCTGGCAGCCCGTGGTGTCCCTGAGAGGCCTGCTGTGTTATGGCCGTCTGCCTACTTCACTGAATGCTTGTAAATGGGATCTTACATTTAACAAGCAGGGCTCTGCAGACTGGAGCCTGTGTAGTTCTAATGCATTCTGGATGCATATGCTTTCCCACTTACTCATTTTGGAGGGTGGGGGAGAGCAGTTTTGGCTTTGGGTGAGATGGAACTGTAGTTGGATTCTAGAATTAATAACTTGGTGAAGTTGGTAATTTTGGCTTGCAGTACTGTCATGCACCACTGGGGTACTGGGTTTGAGCACCAAAAGAAGCACTATCTGCATTGCATATAAATGTACTTCCCATGTGTGGTGTATTAAAGCCCAACTCCGGCCAGGAGAGACTTTTTTGCAATGCAGTGGGGCTGTGTATGCACTGCACGGGTCAACTGCTCGTTTTTGTGTATGGGGATTGGAGAACAGAGATACATTTGCCTAATCTTCCTATCCTCCCTTAACAAGACTGGTCCCTGTGTCTCCTGCCCCCCACAATTATTGTGCAGGGGTCTGTTTCTGACGTTCTCAAGCCTATGGACCTGCTCTGGACATGAAGGCATAGGGAACAGTGCACTGCTGGATTGTGGGGGAGCACCTTTTTGCTGGTCAGCAGAGGATCCGGTGAATTTACAGCTTGCTCCTCTCCCCTGGACAAAACCTGTAATTGACCTGTGCACAACGCCAGACTTTTTTATGTGCCTGGAGTGTTATCCCAGCGTTTCATATTCTTGGTGTGTGTCTGTACCATGTTCTTTTGTTAGTAAAAGTAAGTAAGGAGACTGCTTGTAAACCAAAGGACTCGCGTATCGAAGCGAGTTTCTCCATAGAAGTCAGTGGAAACTAAGATATTTTGTCCCGCATTTGCTTCTATTACATGCAGTACCGCATGTGGCCAGAGGTGGGGGGAGGGGCGCCGGACAGCCTTGGAAATACTCGGGAACGGAGTGTTTCTGAGTATTTCCAAGTCAGTCCGAGTATTTCCGAATGGCTCCATACCATTCCAAGTGTCCCTGGTGCCCCCGCACCTCCTGGCCAAATGTGGTACTGCACCACCCATTAGCTTGAATTCTGCTTGTTTTGCAAGACAACACTTGCAAACAGTCAGAATAAAAAACAAAACAAAAAAAAGTTGCTTGTCTTTCAAAACACTCGTTAACCGCATTACTTGCAAACCAATATTCCACTGTATTGTGTTATCTTTTTTATTGCTTTCTTTGTGTGAAATAACTGGTGATCATGCCAGTCCCTCTGCTTATCTATTTCAAACTGACCATGCTAGACACGGGAACAGTGTGGTCCGTTTTCTGTCTATGCTGGTAGAACAGCCCGTTTGCCCTCCAATTGCCTAGACTTCTGCTGACATACCACCATCCTTTCCCAGGCTGCATAGTGTGCAATGCATGCATTGCCACCTGCCCTGTGTTACATCACAAGTATGGGAGCGCTAATGTAAAAAATCACGTTATTGAGCTTTTTGTGTGTCTGCAAATTCTCTGCCTGTTTGTGTCTGTCGGATCTAATTACTGTGTACTTCTCACCTGCCCTAGCACCCAGGGAGAGAGACGCGGGGATTGTGAGCTGTAGTTTCTTCAAATGTCAGTTTTTAAATTAGCCTGAGATCGTGCACTGACTTGTGCAGTACCATGCAGTGTGCCTCATGTTTGAACACTGACAAAAACCGCTGACATTGGAATGTGATGACTTGCATTACTATAGGCTGTACGTACAGAGCAACAAATGATACCATAAAGTTACACAATCCACTTATATGCAGGTGCAAAACACAAGGTACAGGTAGGAAGGATTATTATTATTATTATTTCAGGTACTTGTATAGCGCCGTCAATTTACACAACGCTTTACGTATACATTGTACATTCACATCAGTCCCTACCCTCAAGGAGCTTACACTTGAAGGTCCCTAACACACATTCATACATATACTGGGGACATATTTAGACAGGATTAGATCAGCATGTCTTTGAAGTGTGGGAGGAAATGGGAGTACCCGGAGGAAACCCACGCATGCTCAGGGAGAACATGCAAACTTCAGGCAGATGATGTCATGGTTGGGCCTTTACCTTGAAGGAAAGGGAAATTAAGCGCACCTGTACTTGTGGTAGACTTAGTAAAATGATAGCAACTTGTTGGTGTTGGCACCCTAGAGTGTCCGCACTTGTGTTTTTATTATTTTCTAGAGTCCTTTAAACTCGGTGCAGTGTAATTTGCAAATCTTGACTTCCTAATTGGAGTTGCATTTAATATGTGTTGTCTGCAACATGCTAATATACATAACATTAATCTGCTTTACCATATTGTGTGCCTTGCTGCAAACATTCTTGTTAAAAGTGTGTAGATGACCGATGTATTACCATAAGCTGACCACAGGTTCATTTTAAATTGTCCCTAAAGTCAAAATGTTTCTTTTTTTTGGTTTGAGTAGTAACAACCCCCCCCAAAAAAAAAGTTTTATCCTCTTTGGTATGGTGACCAGGACTGGAAATTAAAGCGGAGGTCCACCCTTAAATGGACCTTCCGCTCATCGGAATCCTCCCCCCCCCCCCTCCGGTGCCACAATTGGCACCTTTCAGGGGGGAGGGGGGTGCAGTTACCTGGATAATCCAGGTAACTGCACCCACTTCCGGGATAGCTCTCTGCAGAAAGGGGCGTAGATTACGCCCCTTTCCGCAAGTGCCCGCCCCCTTCCGCAAGTGCCCCGCTGCCTGCTGGGAAACACACAGATCCAAGAGGCAGCGGGGACCGTCCTTATTGCGCAGCGCTACTCGCGCATGCGCAGTAGGGAACCGGGAAATGAAGCCGAAAGGCTCCATTTCCTGATTCCCATACCCAAGATGGCGGCGGCAGCACCAGAGTACCGATCTAGAGATCGGCTTCGGGTGCTGACATCGCGGGCGCGCTGGACAGGTAAGTGTCACTATTTTAAAAGTCAGCAGCTGCAGTATTTGTAGCTGCTGGCTTTAAAAAAAAAAAAAAAAAACGCGGAGTCCCGGCGGACTCCCGCTTTAAGAATGAACAGAAGTGGGAAGTCTTCTGTGCCCTCGGAGATCATCCTTTTCCCTAGGGGTCTTTCTCACTTTTTCTTGTGTCTTCATGAAATAAAGTAAAAAAAAAATAATAATCTTCCCAGTGGGACACGGATGGCAAACAAGCAGGGGGGTTTTAATGATTCCCTACTTGATTGGCTTTAGATATAGTTTGAATGTGACCATGCCTCCTTTATCTTCCCCTTTGCACTAGCAAGGTATTCTCCATCCATGCTCACCCCACTGCTGGAGTTCACCCTGAGTTAGCTCTGGTATCAGAGCCTGCCTGTGTATATGTGATTGCCAGTGGCCAACAGTAATGGGCCTTGAGATAAGTAATTCAGGGCCAAACATTGTCACATACCTAGAAGCTCTGCTCAAGAGCACAGATGGATTTCCTGCTGGGGAAGCATAGGGGGCGCTGTCTTTTTTTTTTTTTTTTTTTTTTCCATGAATTGGCAGTGGAAATGTTTCCAAGTAAATCCTGTTTAGCAATTGTCTGACATCGGGAAATTATTATTCCAACTCGGAAATTAAGACATTTGAGAGCTTTACATTATAGCTTATTGTTGGTAGACTATAGTGGTGGTGATTATGCTTCACACTTAAAAAGTCTTATTAATATATATATAATTTTTTTTTTTTTTTTTTTCATTTTTGTTTCTCCAGTCATACTTTGTTTCCGATTATGATCCAACCATTGAGGATTCCTACACAAAGATATGCAGCATTGATGGAAAGCAGACACGATTGGACAGTAAGTGGTTTCCCTAACTCCCATGATGGCAGCAAAAGATAAGCGTACACGTGTAGATATTGTTGCACAGTATTGCCTTTATTTAACAGAGTGCAGGCTGTTCTCACAAGTGATGATACAGATGGTATTTTTATTTTCTGTCTATCTGACAAAGATATGTGCTGTTTTTCTTCCAGATCACCACGTATATGTAAACCTTAATAACAAAGTTCTCCTATTAACCCCATTTGGCTTGTAACTCTGCCATTGAAAGAATTTTGGACCTGATGTTCTGGTCAGAAATTCTGAGCTCTCTAGTCTGTTATCACAAAGAGACTTATTTTGCCCTAAATGTAAAATTTTGGATATGAGTCTTTTTATTCAGCAATAACTTTATTATCAAATTATTTTCATTTATTAACTTTATTAAACAAAAATAACACATCTTTTGTGTGTATGTACACAGTATCTCACTTAAGCGAGTGTACAACTTGTATAACAGTGTAAATTTGCTGCCCCCTCAAAATAACTCAACACACAGCCATTAATGTCTAAACCACTGGCAACAAAAGTGAGTACACCCTTAGGTGAAAATGTCCAAATTGGGCCCAATTAGCCATTTTCCCTCCCTGGTGTCATGTTACTCGTTAGTGTTGCAAGGTCTCAGGTGTGAATGGGGAGCAGGTGTGTTAAATGTGTCGCTCTCTCCTAATGGTCACCAGAAGTTCAACATGGCACATCATGGCAAAGAACTCTCAGGGAATCTGAAAAAAAGAATTGTTGCTCTACATAAAGATGGCCTAGGCTATAAGAAGATCGCCAAGACCCTGAAACTGAGCTGCAGCACGGTGGCCAAGACCATACAGCGGTTTAACAGGACAGGTTCCACTCTGAACAGGCCTCGCCATGGTCCACCAAAGAAGTTGAGTGCACGTGCTCAGCGTCATATCCAGAGGTTGTCTTTGGGAAATAGACGTATGAGTGCTGCCAGCATTGCTGCAGAGGTTGAAGGGGTGGGGGGGTCAGCCTGTCAATGGCCAGACAATACGTCGCACACTGCATCACATTGGTCTGCATGGCTGTCTCCTCGGAAGGAAACCTCTTCTAAAGATGATGCACAAGAAAGACCACAAACAGTTTGCTGAAGACAAGCAGACTAAGGACATGGATTACTGGAATGTCCTTTGGTCTGATAGGACCAAGATAAACTTATTTGGTTCAGATGGTGTCAAGCTTGTGTGGCGCCAACCAGGTGAGGAGTACAAAGACAAGTGTGTCTTGTCCACAGTCAAGCATGGTGGTGGGAGTGTCATGGTCTGGGGCTGCATGAGTGCTGCCGTTACTGGGGAGCTACAGTTCATTGAGGGAACCATGAATGCCAACATGTACTGTGACATACTGAAGCAGCGCATGATCCCCCGCCCTTCAGAGACTAGGTCGCAGGGCAGTATTTCAACATATTGACCCTAAACACACCTGCAAGAGGACTGCTGCCTTGCAAAAGAAGCTGCGGGTAAAGGTGATGGACTGGCCAAGCATGTCTCCAGACCTAAACCCTATTGAGCATCTGTGGGGCATCCTCAAACTGAAGGTGGAGGAGTGCAAGGTCTCTAACATCCACCATCTCTGTGATGTCTTCATGGAGGAGTGGAAGAGGACTCCAGTGGCAATCTATCAGACAAGGCAATATATTTTGGTCGTACTGTCTTGCAAAAAGTATTATTTTTTTTATTTTATTTTTATGCTATGTTTTATTTTATTCAATAATTGTGATGTTTCTTTTTTGAGGAGTGGGTTCCCTCCAGGCTCGCTTGCCCTCTGCCTATCCATCATAATGCATGTGCTTCCACTGTGGTGGCTTTTAAAATTGTAGAATTCGGACTACAGAAAATACTGGGGTTCCTTAACAGGGCTCTGTAACTTAAGCATGTATTTGCAAATGTGTGCAGAGTAAACCCCTGTTTAATGCAGACATCCAGACAGCCCCCAACCCTTCCAATCCCTCTATGGCCACCTAAGGGATGAAGTTCTACTTGTAACTGACATGTTCATTTCTTTGATCTTAAGATGAATGAAAGTGTAGGTAGAAAAGTAAGAATATTACTTTGTATCTCTGTAACTGGAGTCTGAACAATGTTTTATAAACCTGACGGGGCTTACTACACGTCCTGTATACTTCACAAAGGTTTTTTGGTCATGTGTAGCGTGCTTGGTACACACGACTGATTCAAGTGATGAAACCTAGCAAAATATGCATGTATGAAGAAATGTGTGTGTGTGTGTGTGTGTGTGTGTTTTTATTCATTACCTGCTGGGTTATACTCCATCTCCAGGTGAATGGACACTGATAGCCCAAAGGTCTTCAGACAGGAAGTGATCCCCTATATAACCCCTCCCATGCAGGAAGTACTTCAGGTTATTTATCAGCCTGGGGGAATGGTCTCTACACCCAGGGGTGTTCAGGAAATTTGCCAGCGTTGAGGATGGCGAGAGGTCAACCTATTGGCATCCAGGTTCAACAACAATCTACAGAAGTTTGTCTCGAACTAGGGATCCTCTGGCAATCAAAGCAGATGCTCTGGTAGTTCCATAGAGCCAGTATGCCCTGGTTTATGCTTTTCCCCCGGTCCCTCTCCTGCCACATTTTTGTTGCACATGATTCAGAGAGAGGGGGGTTCCCAGTCATTCTGGGGGCACCAGTCTGACCCAGAAGCTGTCACTAGGAATATCTATTATAAGGTCTGGAAGACTTGTATTGTTTGGTGTGAAGCCAGAAAATGGCATCCCCGGAAATAGATGATTGGGAGAATTCTCTTTTCTACAGTCAGCTGTGGAAATCAAATTGGCTTTGAGTATAATCGGAAGTCAGATTTTGGCCCTGTCGGTATTCTTCCAAAGGCCTTTAGCCTCCCATTTGCTGGTCCGAACATTTATGCAGAGGGCTTCCCCCCATTAAGTCACCTATGTGTCCTTGGGACTTGAACTTGGTAATTTCTGTGTTTTAAAGAAAGCAAACAATTGAGCCTATCAAGGAAATTCCATTAGACTTGCTGTCACAAAAGCTAGCCTTTCTGAGGGCCATCACCTCGGCTAGAAGGCTGTCGGTATTGGAGGCCCTTTTGTGCAGGGAACCTTACTTGATTCTTCACCACGACAGGGTCGTATTAAGACCTGTTCCATCTTTTTTTGGCAAAAGTGGGGTCAGCCTTCCATTTAAATCGGGACATTATTTTGCCTTCCTTTTTTTTTTCTCTCAGCCTCGTTCGGTGGAAGAGAGACAACTGTATTCCTTGGATGTTGTCCGGGCAGTCAAGGTTTATTTGTCTAGATCTGTGGATCAGACTCCTTTTGTTTTACCAAAAGGACCCAAGAAGGGGCAGGCAGCTTCCAAAGCTTCCATTGCCAATTGGGCCTGTCAGTTTTGTTTTTTCAGGCCTATGGTCTGAAATGTTTAGCTCCTCCCTTTTAGAGTGAGAGCTCATTCTACCAGGGGTGTAGAAACCTCCTGGGCTTTTCTCCATCATGTATCTGGCTCAGATTTGTAAGGTCTTCAGTGCATATGTTCACAAAATTCTGTCAGGAATCCAGAATCTCATTGACCTTTTATACACCTAAACTAATTACAAGCAAACAGATCACAAGTGAGGATGCTTACTTTTATTAATAGCCATTCAAACCCCTTTGTGTCACGTTGTGTGCTTGTTATTACGCCAAAATGTAAACTTTTAATCAGGGTCATTTGGGTAGTTTCTGTTGTCATTATGATTTTAAAAAGGGTAAACGGTTGATAATGACTTCAGCCAAACGCTAACCATGCGTGAAAAAAATTGTCATTTTTTTATGTGTGAAAAATGGCCAAGAAATCATAAATTCTGCCAGGGTCTGTAAACGTATGAGCACAACTGTAGCTTATGCCCCTTATATGTTAGAAATTGATGAAAAGTCCTTGTAAAGAAAGCATAGTGGAGAGTGCCCCTGGGTTCTGACCATTTTTTTTATTTTTTTTTCTCCAGTAATGTCCGGCTTGCTCATACGCAGCTGGATGGTACTGGAAAGCCAGGAGAGAGACCACTGGGAAAAAAAACCTCTTTGCTAAACCCATCTCCATGCAAAAGAATAACAAAAAAATTAAAGTTCCGGCCTCTTCTATAGCAATACACTGATGCAGGCTAGGGTTTTCATTTAATTGTCGGGAGTTGCAGTGCGGTAGATCACTCCACCTGTACCTGAAAGTGATATTGGCCGGTATGTCTTGCACCGTCTTGCCCAGCTCGCTTCTCAAGAGAAAAGGGCACCACGGGTCCCAGAATGTCGGCTCAGGAGAATGCTGCAGAAGAGGCACTGCACCCAGGTCCCCGGCCCCAGGTAGGAGGTGCCGGCCGGACTGGATGCGGAAGGAGAGAGGATTGCCACCTGTCTTGATTCACCCCGTGATGGCTCCCTGCAGCACTGACTGCTTCCCACTGTCCTCTTCTTCTGGATGCTGTAGGGGAAAGGGGGGGGGGGGTTACTATGATTCAGGTTGTGAATGAATAATAGGCTGCTCAGAACAGAGCACTTGGCATTCATTCAGACTGCAGTGCAGCTGAGGCTGCAGAGAAGGGGAGGGGGAAATCTCTGTACTTGCTCCCTTTCTCTGTCTCAAAAGTGAGATTTTAAGGGTCTGTTTAGAACTCTTTCACCAAAGCCCCCAAATAGTGCTACAGGCCCTAGCACGAACCTGTGAGATCTAAGGGTTTACATCTTTAGATCTCAGGGTTCATGCTGGAACTTGTAGTCCTTCAGTTTTTGGAGGGAGTAACCTCCTTGGATCTGAGGACTTAATGTTGGAACTGGTAGTCCTTTTTGGAGGATATAAACCTCCCCCCTACCCCAAAAGTGAAAGACTACAGGTCCCAGCATGAGAGCTTAGGATGTGGCACGCCCTTCTCTCCCAACAAAGGGGGGTAGGAAGCAGGTAGGTCAGTGTAGTGGAGACTATAACAACGGTAAATTTGTAACCAGACCTCTGGAGTGCATTCTGCTGAAATATATATAAACGTGCATTTTATGGTTGGGCCCCCCCCCCCAAAATATGAAAACTGGGGACACCACCGGCGATCAGTGCTCTCTGCCATTGGCTGAGAGTGCTGATCGGGAGTCGGTCGGCTGCGTTTTTTTTTTTTTTTTTTTTTTTTTTAGCATGCTTGTCTGACCTACACATGGGCCTGAATGTCGGCTGTTTTATTTTTATAACTGCCCAGTGTCCTGACGTTCAGCCCATGTGTACAGGGCTATAGACTTCTATGGACAGGCATCAAAAGCACTTTAACCACTTAAGGACCGCCACATGGCAATGTACGTCGGTGCAATGGCACCGACAGGCACAAGCACGTACATGTACGTTCTCGCCTTCCAGCAGGTGGGGGGTCCAATTGGACCCCCTCCCACTGGATGCGGTGGTCCGTTTCGCTGCAGGAGCGATCCGGGATGAGGGGATGGCCTTTGGTTTCTGGCCATCCCCTCTCGATCGCTCCTGGCGAATGAGAAGCTTCCCCCGCTGTGTATAGTAAACACAGGCAGGGAGGAAGTGAGGTCATTCTCCTCGGGCGCTCTTTTTGACCGGACTACGAGGAGAACAGTGAAAGTAAGTGCACTGACATGTAGGCACACATAGGCACACAAACCCCCCGATCCCCTCCCCCTCCCAGTCAGTGTCACTGATTGCAGTGATCATTTTACTGATCACTGCATTTAGTGTCAGTTGTGACAGTAAAAACTGTCAGGGCAGTTAGTGTTAGGTCCAGGGTAGCCCTCTACCCCCCAATAAAGGTTTAACCCCCTGATTGCCCCTAGAGTTATCCCTTTCACCCCCTTTTGCCAGTGTCACTAAGCAATCGTTTTTCTGAACGCTGCAATAGTGTCACTGGTGCCGCTAAGTAGCTAGTTATTTTTTTAGGTTCACCGCCAGGTTTTTATAGCGCTAGGTACCCCGATATACTACCCAATAATGGTTTTAACCCCCTGATTGCTCCTAGTTAACCCTTTCACCCCCTTTTATCAGTATCACTAAGCGATCATTTTTCTGATCGCTGCATTAGTGTCACTGGTGCTGTTAGGTAGCTAGTTATATTTTTAGGTTCGCCGCCAGGTTTTTATAGCGCTAGGTACCCCCATATACTACCCAATAATGGTTTTAACCCCCTGATTGCCCCAGTTAACCCTTTCACCAGCGATCACCGTATAAGTGTCACTGGTGACGCTGGTTAGCCAGTTAGTTATTTAGGTTCCCCGTCAGGTTTTTATATAGCGCCAGGGACCCCCATATACTACCTAATAAAGTTTTTAACCCCCTGATTGCCCCTAGTTAACCCTTTCACCAGTAATCACGTATAAGTGTTACAGGTGACTCTGGTTAGTTTGCTTTTTATAGCATCAGGGCACCCACCATTTATTACCCAATAAAGGTTTAACCCCCTGATCACCCGGCGGGTGATATCAATTAGGTTTTAGGGTCAGGGTCTGCGTCGCCCCAGGCAGCGCTAGGTTAGTGCCAGTACCGCTAACACCCACGCGCAAAGCATACACCTCCCGTAGTGGTATAGAATCTGAACAGATCAATATCTGACTGATCAGATCTATACTAGCGTCCCCAGCAGTTTAGGGTTCCAAAAAAACGCATTGTTAGCGGGATCAGCCCAGATACCTGCTAGCACCTGCGTTTTGCCCCTCCGCCCAGCCCACCCAAGTGCAGTATCAATTGATCACTGTCACTTACAAAACACTAAACACATAACTGCAGCGTTCGCAGAGTCAGGCCTTATCTCTGCGATCGCTAACAGTTTTTTTCTGGTAGCGTTTTATATTTAAATCCATAAGGCGGTGCTTGGGTTTCGGGGTCTCGTACGTGGCTAGGCTCTCAAAAAGTCCCCCACATGTGGTATCCCCGTACTCGGGAGAAGCAGCAGAATTTATTTTGGGGTGTAATTTCACTTGTGCCCTTAGCATGTGTGAGCAATATATCATTTAGTGACAACTTTGTGCAAAAAAAAAAAGTTGTAATATTCCTGCAACTTGTGGCAAAATATGAAATAGTTAATGGACTCAACATGCCTCTCAGTAAATAGCTTGGGGTGTCTACTTTACAAAATGGGGTCATTTGGGGGGGGGGGGGGGTTGTGCTATTTTGGCATTTTATGGCCTTCGAAACTGATCGGTAGTGAGGAGTGACATCAAAAATTTGTACCCTTAGAAATCCCGAAGGCAGTGATTGGTTTTCGGGTGCCGTACGTGGCTAGACTCCCAAAAAGTCATATGTGGTATCCTCGTACTCAGGAGAAGCAGCAGAATATATTTTGGGGTGCAATTCCACATATAACTATGGCATGTGTGAGCAATATATCATTTAGTGACAACTTTTTGTAAACTTTTTTTTTTTTTTTTTTTTTTTTTGTGTCATTATTCAATCACTTGAGACAAAAAAAAGATATTCAATGGGCTCAACATGCCCCTCAGCAATTTCCTTGGGGTGTCTACTTTCCAAAATGGGGTCATTTGGGGGGGGGGGGGGGGGTTTGTACTGCCCTGCCATTTTAGCACCTCAAGAAATGAGATAGGCAGTCATAATTTAAAAGCTGTGTAAATTCCAGAAAATGTACTCTAGTTTGTAGACGCTATAACTTTTGCGCAAACCAATAAATATACGCTTATTGACATTTTTTTTTTTTTTTACTAAAGACATGTGGCTGAATAAATTTTGCCCTAAATGTATGACTAAAATTTGAGTTTATTCGATTTTTCTTATAACAAAAAGTAGAAATGTTTTTTTTTTCTCGAAAATTTTCGGTCTTTTTCCATTTATCTCGCAAAAAATAAAAATCGCAGAGGCAATCAAATACCAATAAAAGAAATCTCTATTTGTGGGAAGAAAAGGACGCAAGTTTCGTTTGGGTACAACATTGCATGACTGCGCAATTACCAGTTAAAGCAGTGCAGTGCGAAATTGTAAAAAGACCTCTGGTCCTTAGGCTGACAATTGGTCCAGGGCTGAAGTGGTTAAACAATGCTGTGCGTTTTTGATGCATTTCTGCTGTTTTTGCCTGCAAGACAACATACCCCTTTTTAAAAATGCAAAACTCATCAATGAAGGAAAAAAGTGAAAATGCATCAACCGCAGCCTGCATGGTTGTGAACCAGGCCTTAAGGCTGAGCCACTCACTAAGCAAATATTTGACTGCTTTGTCCAGAAGCGGATGAAATTTACGGTCTATGGAAGTGCCCCCTATATCCCATCCACAAAAGCTGGGAGGTGGGATGTCATTTTACTTTTTATGCTCTAAGTTTTAGACCCAACTTGCGGTCTTGGTTGTAGTCTCTAAACATGGAAAAGATTTTGCTCAGGCAATAGTTTTGTTAGATTCACCCCTGTATTGCAGTCTCTGTTCCTTGTTCTGGACACATGCAAGGGAAGCATGCAGTTAATCTCTTTAATTCTGATCTTGATTGTTGGACCTCCCTAGCATTGTTTTTCCATGAGCTACATTTGAAGGAACTCCTTCATAGGGTGGTGTGAAGTGTGTAATCACGCAGTGCTAGAGGGAGAGGCATTCCAGGGAGGAAGATGGTGGGGCCTGTAGGCTCTAGGGTACTATAAAGGGCCCGGGGGAGTTTTCCTGGAATGTCAGGAATCTGACATAATGATCTCTGCAAATAAGTTCTTCTAAGGAAGCTAGATAAGACATTCCCGACCTGAGGGAATTCTTCCATCCAGAGCTGTCTTTGTGTAAACCTCACTTTATCATCTCCAGTGAATAGGAAAGAGCGGCACTATTTCCCTGCAAGCACCTCCTAAAGAGCTGTTGTGATTTATGGGTCGTCTTTTATCTTTCAAAGGACTATGTCCAAGTTACCTCAAACTGAGTAGTTTCTATCATACATTATTTGCACAAACGGTTACATTTTCAGGACATGCTTTCAGGATGTTCCTTGGACTGTGAAGGGAACACCGAAAAAGTGTGCGCTAAAATGTAAATGTGCACATAAAATGTATTGTGTACTTTGGTTCTTGTTGCAAGCTTACTAATGTGGCTAGTGTCACCTAAACCAGCAGTTCTCAACTCTGTCCTCAAGTACCCCCAACAGACCATGTTTTGGGAATTTCTCTTACATTAAAATATCTGCCCAAAATATCAAGCCATTGACTCTGATTTAAATAACCTGTGCAAGATAAAGGAAGACCTGCAAAAATTTACTTTTGGGGTTACTCGAGGACAGGGCTGAGAACCACTGACCTAAACCATCAAATTAACCCCACACCACCATGAGAAAAGTATTACTCTCCGTGTTATTACTAGGGTTGTAAAAGTCTTGCAGGGGCAGCTTCATAGAGCTACGTTTGTAATGATGTAGGTAGGCAAACCCCCAGAACCCTTTTCCTACATAGTGTGCAGGTAAGCCTTTGGATGTTGAGGCAACAGCTTGGAATGAAATCCGTGTATGTATTTGGAACAAACAGAGAAGAGTAGGGGATGGGTGGAGTACAGCAGTGTTCCGCATACACTGCGTAGTATTTCACGGCAGAGAAGACACACTTTGTCAACCTTTTACAAGTTAGAGGTATTTAACGCTTTGAATTTTTTTTTTTTTTAACCAGGCCCCCTGCAGGTTTTTGTCATAATGAGCTAGTATGCAATGCTTTACACCTGTCAAAAGGATGCCCTCCAGCGTTGTGGAGTCAGTACTCAGATGCTTCCACAGTTAACCTTCCAGGATCATTCCATTCGACCACTTAAATGGCTGGACCGTGGTGACATCATTCCCATTTCCCACACATGCACACAGGAAGCATGCCGTAACAGCATGGATGCCGTAAATGTACTCCTGAGCTACGCATGCACGGCTCACTGTACGTTACCACTGATGGGGGGGGGGGGCATTTATGGCAGAAAAGACTATTAGGTCGGTCTGTCAGCGTGTGTGGGTTTTTTTTTTTTTTTTTTTTTTTACTTTAAGAGCCCTTTCACACTGTGCCATCTAGGGTGTCTGCGTTAAAGTGGTGCAATTTTTAGCACCGCTTTACTATCGTTTTAGCGGCGACATTCGGCCGCTAGTTGTGCGGTTTTAAGTGTTTAGTGTGATGCGCAGAGATGAGCACTGTGGTGATCCTGCCAGGCTGCACTGTAGGTAGTTTCTGCATTGAGTGGCTGGTGTGAATTATAACTTTATAACCTTAGACTTTGGTTGAGAGCTTCTGCTGCCATGCAATTCTAAAATGCAATAAAGAAAAGGAATTGTTGCATCCAGTCATGAAAGTGTATGTCTTGGGTACACCCTTTTTAAGGTGGCCAATGACACTAGACAGCAGAGATGGATATATAATTCAATCCTCCTTCAGCCATTTCTCAGATGATGGAGTCCTAGAACACTGGGCGTGCATCATTGTTCCCTCTATTTCTCGCCTACGTAAGGGGTGGGGGGGGGGGGGGGAGTCCTGCAGACCGCACATGTTAGTTAAAACAATAGCAAAACCATATATTTATGCATGGCATCACTTGACTTTTCCTCCACAATCCATAGTGACCTATAGGCTTTAGAATGTTTCCAGGTCTGGTGAAGATCGTTAAAGCAAAACTTTTTTATTTATTTTTTTCATTTTGGATAGAGTGGACAGGGATTCGACACTGTCAGGTTTTTATTGCAGTTTGTGCCTCCCATTAGGGAGATTCATCCTCGCTATTTGTCCTGTTCACCATTGAACCATTTATCATTGAAAGTGAAAGGAAAAACTACAAATTTTTGTCCCCAGAAAAGTAATAGAAGGGAAAACTTCCAATGGGGACACTAGTTCTGGTGACCTGGGTGTCCCCCAAGGAATTCCCTTAATTTGCACGAAAAAAAATTCTGACAGGAATTAAAACACTCACATACTCTATCCAAAAGGGGAAAAAAAGTTTTGCCTTTAGTTCTATTTTAAATAAGAAAACTGACTAGCTTTTTTTTTTTCTTTTTTTTTTTTTTTTTCCTAATCGAATAGTAAGGTGTAGGCTTAGTAGCATGGCAGGGGCACAAAAGTAATTGGTCCATAGAATCCCTCATGTTGAAAACTAGCCATACACGTCTCAAATTTTGGCCAATTACCACTGAATTGGCTAAAATTCAAGGATCTGGTTGCCCTGTCAGCATCACCTGGATGGACAAGTTGATTTTAGAAACAAAGGAGCCGTATATATATATTTTTCCATCTGAAAAATGACTGCATCCCTTCTGGTACAGTTACTGTTTAGGTCAGGGTGTCTCAACCAGGGTTCCATGGAGCCCTAGGGTTCCTCCCGGATGTTGTGAGTAGATCCTTGAGCAATTTCTGCCTCTGATAAGTTCCCACTGACACCATTGATCTTTTTAGCTACATGTAAAGGGAGTAATTCTTCCTTGTGACCGCAAATGTACAGCCTAGTACACACGGGCCGAATGCCAGGTGTAATTGACTGGTTCAGTAGGAACTGGCCAACATTCGGACTGAGTATACGGCAGCTGGTCTGACAGAAGAGAGGCTTCTGTTGAAGGTGGGATTGCCTCTCTTTTAGAACACAATAGTACAAGGGAGATTGCTGTACTATCATTGGATTGTTGGTATAAAGCGGCTCCAATCTGAGCTGTCGGCATTCTTCCCACTCACCATGACACCAATGCATCATGAGTTGTAGATGATATAATTTTTAGCAGGGGTTCCCTGAGACCGGAAAGTTATTCCTCTGTTGAACTGGTTGAGAAGGCTTGTTCAGACTCCGTAGACATTGTTTTCCAATTTGGCCATTATTTAATTATCTTGTATAAGGTGTTTAGATGTGCCTTTAAATTAACTCCTAAAATGCCTCTGCCTACCCTTGATATTTCCATAACCATGTGTATGCAAACCTCTTTTGATTGGAGTATTATAGGATAAGTGCACCCTAACACTAAAGACCTCCACAATCTAACACTAACCTATCTAACCCTGTAAAGGAATCGGTATATATACCTTTTTTTTTTTAAGCCGATCCAACCCGATCCAGTGCTGAGCTGTCAGTTCTTGAGCATCATGGGAAATGTAGTTACAAAACATCGGGGGTGCCAAGGTTCGTCATCACTGGCATAGACGTACAAGTGTCTAATCTTACTAAAACAGTCCCTGAGAATTGGCCTCATTAACATAAGCTTCTGAAACCATACATTTGTGACTTGATACTACATTTTCAGTAAAGAAAGTTGTAGTTTTGGAATTCTTGGCCCTGAAGCACTTGGCCCTGTTGCTGACAATGACTTGGTAGATTATGTTACAATCTTCTCTTTGTTTACAGTCATGTCATGTATGTCTCTACAGCTGGTTGATTGTGGTGCACATGTCTTTACTTAACTTCAGTTTCAATGAGCTTAATTAAAACCAAGAGTTTCAAAACCCTTTCTTACTCATAAGGGGCCAGTAAACTTGCAGTACAAGTCACGAGTGATGAAACATTCACTTATATAGTTCTAAATGTCCCTATAAAATAGATCCCTATGGGAGTCCCTTTTCAAACTCATAGCAGAGAATTGCCTTTGGCCAAGGCAAGCCACCGCTCCCCATTGTTCCTTTTTGGGATATAAATCAATTTCTTTTACTTTTGTCTCTCTGTATTGTTTGTATGCGTCTATTTGGTTGTGTTTAGTGTTTACTTTCCAAAAGCGTTTATCTTTTAGACCCCTTTTCACACAGGGATTATGTTGTGAACCACATATGATCTGAGCCAGGGGCGGACTGACAACTCATGGGGCCCTGGGCAATAGGAGATTATGGGGCTCTCGGGCAATAGGAGATTATTGGGCCCCCAAGCAATAGATTATGGGGCCACACAGTATGCACACACAGTATACATAAACACACACTGAAAAGGTACTGGAGAGGCGGGGCAGCTATAATCTTGGGATTTAAATGAAAGAAAAAAAAACAGATTCTTGCATGCTGTCCCTGGTTTTATTGAGGCTGGCAACCCTGATGGGTCCCCTTAGTGGCAGCTGCCCGAATGGTCAGTCCGTCCCTGATCTGAGCTGATCCACCTGCTGATCAGAGTAAGCAGATGACACATCCAAGTCCACTCAGTATCTCCCCGTGTCTGCTTTGCTCTATGAGCAGCTGAGAGTAAATGGACTCCGCTGTCTGCTTACACCTTATTTGAACGAAACCTACCTTTTGAACCATTCCACCTAAATCAGGGGTGTCCAAACTTTTTTCAAAGAGTGCCAGATTTGATGAAGTGAACATGCATGAGGGCCGACTATTTTGCCTGACATTCTTTGAACCATTAAAATTCAGTCTAAGTGTGTTCATCCAAGCACTAATACACTGCCCAACAAGAATTCTCTTGCCTTTGTGGCTGTGTGTGGTGAAGAGATGAGCTTGGGTGTGTTGTTTGGATTTACTGTATTTATCGGCATCTAACACGCACCTTCACTTTAAGAGGGAAGTTTCGGGAAAACTTAAATTTTAAATAAAGAACTGTGAAGTAAGGGTCAGTGCCCATATGCAGCCTCACCATTGCCATGAATGCAACCTGATTGATGCCCATCTTCAGCCTCGGAGGGTCAGGACACAAGCGCCAACACATTACATACAGGAGAATTTCCTGTTTACTTGGCGGCCTCTTTAATACAAAGTACTGCTTCCTATGATGGACAGAACAGTCGTCCAATGGCAGCCCAGGAGATGGGACTTCCTATTGCAGACGTCCCAGAGTAAACAGGAGATTCTCCTGTAAGTAATCTGATGGCACTCGTCCCGCCCTCCCTGAGACAGTGCTGATTAAATACAAATATATATTCTCTCACATTTTTGGACCATGAGGCACTATGTTTCTGCAAAAGCTGCTACGGAGGAATAGAATAGTGGAGAAGCACAGCAAAGGGGGCTATAAGTGGGTCGGTGTCTTTTTTTTTTTTTTTTTTTTTTTTTTTTTTTTTTGTTCTGCATGGGAAAAGTAACACCGTCTTTCTTGTTGTTCTGTGGAATCACTCTTGCTGTTTGTACCAGTGCCCTGACACTCGCTGTTTCCTCACCACTAATTTATTTATGGAAACCTTTTTGGGGACAAAATGAACAAATTAGGCTGGTGATGATGGAAGCTGAATGTCTTATATGGGCAGTAGGGATACCTAGTGTTACTCATGCAGTACATTGGTTATATTTGTTGTGATGTGGGGTGGGTAAACTTGGTGATGGTGAGCGTCTGTCCAAAATGCAGTTTAAGGGATAGTTGCATCGTTACATAGTAGGTGAGGTTGAAAAAGACACAAGTCCATCAAATCCAACCCATGTGTGTGATTATATGTCAGTATTATATTGTATATCCCTGTATGTTGTGGTCGTTCAGGTGTTTATCTAATAGTTTCTTGAAACTATCGCTGCTCCCCACTGAGACCACCGCCTGTGGAAGGGAATTCCACATTCTTGCCACTTACTGTAAAGAACCCTCTACATAGTTTAAGGTTAAACCTCTTTTCTTCTAATTTTAATGAGTGGCCACAAGTCTTGTTAAACTGCCTTCTGCGAGAAAGTTTTATCCCTATTGTGGGGTCACGGTATTTGTATATTGAAGTCAAATCCCCTCTCAAGTGTCTCTTCTTCTCCAGAGAGAATAAGTTCAGTGCTCACAACCTTTCCTCATAACTAATATCCTCCAGACCTTTTATTAGCTTTGTTGCCCTTCTTTGTACTCGCTCCATTTCCAGTACATCCTTCCTGAGGACTGATGCCCAGAACTGGACATCATACTCCAGGTGCAGCCAGACCAGAGTCTTGTTGAGCGGGTGAATTATCGGTTTATCTCTGGAGTTTATCCCCTTTTTAATACATGCCAATATTCTGTTTGCTTTGTTAGCAGCAGCTTGTCATTGCATGACATTGATGAGCCTATCATCTACTAGGACCCCCAGGTCCTTTTCCATCCTAGATTCCCCCAGAGGTTCTCCCCCCAGTGTATAAATTGCATTCATATTTTTGCCACCCAAATGCATTAATTTACATTTTTCTACATTGAACCTAATTTGCCATGTAGTTGCCCACCCCATTAATTCAGATCTTTTGGCAAGGTTTCCACATCCTACTTTCTGGCCCACTTTTATTAAAAGGAAAAGCAAATGAAAGTGAAATTAAAAACATTGTTTGGAGAAAACCCACTGAAGGGTTTTAGCCATCAAACAATGAAAAATACAGAGTCACCTGGCTTTCTTGTCGGTAGCACTACAATTTGTACTGGTCCCTTTTGGCCAAGCTCTCCATGCTCACTCAGCCTCTTTGTAGAAGCACTTGGTTGCACAGGCTCTCTCCTGACCTCTACATAGGGGATTTCTTGGCACCCTGGATTCTTACTCTTTGGAGATCTACAAATCCCTCTAGACCCTTGAATCTGCTAGTTGCCTCAGCTCTCTTTCCTGAATACTTGCTCAGTAGTCTCCCCAACATGGATTCTTGCTTTTCGAGTGAATCCCCTCCCTCCAATATCTGGAGCAAACACACCTCTCCAAAAAAGGGCACACATCTATCTCCACACAAGGGCCCTGACTTATGGCCAGCTTCTGGCTTAAAAACAGTGTGCACCTTGACACAGACACCCTGCAAGTATCCAGGAAGGCTTGGACACTACCTTGAGTAGGACGAAGCCTTCAAGCTCCAGATCCTTATCCAGGATTACGTAACTCAAAGAAAGCTTTAAACCGTTTTCTCTGCTCGCAATAAACACTTTGGAGCCCCACAAGTCTGCATAAGGGCAAATTCTGTTTTTGCTTTTACCCAAACTTGCACCGTGACAGGGCCTCACACTGTCAGAATGGTCAACACTTGAATGGTAGTTCTTCATTCCTATGCACAGAAAAAAATGGTTATTCCCAGGCATGCACAGTTTCGCTCCCGGGAATAAAAACTTCACCTGTTGGAGTGTCAAGAGTGTTTTCCCACCTGGTAACCCCAAAATCGGAAATTATTGGGAACTGCAACAACCATAACATTTTGCTAATGAGCGCTTTTATAGGATGTACAGATCGTAATAATATGTAGCAGCAATTAATCACTACAAGAGAATTGCCCATCTGACCCGACCCTTACCAATGCCGCACTGGGCTCATGCCCACAAATCCCAGAGCTACATGCATATAGGTTGGTTACAAAATGTTTTAATTGTTTTACATAAGATTTTTGTGTGTGTTCTCTAGTATCACCTACTCAATGCTTGTATATAACATATATTTTTTAATCTTTTTTTCTCTCTAGTTCTGGACACAGCCGGACAAGAGGAGTTTGGAGCGATGAGAGAGCAGTACATGAGGACGGGAGAAGGTTTTCTCCTTATATATGCAATTAATGACAGAGGAAGGTACAGTAATAAAAAAGGAATCCTTCATTCTTTTTTCATAATGTAGGAAGTCTGTATAAACATAAACACGTTGTAAAGGATATCAACAAATGTTCCTCTCCGGTACACGCTTCTTCCATTCATAGCTTTAATTATACTAGTAATTACAGGCACTTATTTAACATCAGGGGCGATCAAAGGGTTAAATGTGTGCCTAGCTGGTGCTTGCTATCTGTGTGGGGGTTGCTATGACTGGTTGAAGACAGAGATCGGTGTTGTGGCTTAGCAGGAACCCAAGATCTCTCTCTTCTTCCCTGTTTAGAAAGGAGATCTGCTTAGTTTACATAGGCATATCATTGTTCTGCCTCTCTGGGAAATGATTACGGGTGGCCGGCAGACATCGGGTCCGCTG
The DNA here is from genome assembly GCF_037356315.1 of Lithobates pipiens. Lineage (NCBI taxonomy): Eukaryota > Metazoa > Chordata > Amphibia > Anura > Ranidae > Lithobates > Lithobates pipiens. The sequence continues at coordinate 87,893,294 of NW_027507788.1, forward strand.
TACCTGCTGATAGGCATCCTGCGCAAGCGCCCCCCCCATGTCTATTGCACGAAATGACATACAGGTATGTAGTTTCACGCAATAGAGCCGACCTGCCACAGTAAAAGTGCAGTAGGTAGTCATCAAGTGGTTAAAGGGGTTGTAAACCCACAATTTTTTTCACCTTAATGCATCCTATGCATTAAGGTGAAAAACACCCTGGCAGTCACCGGCCCCCCAAGCCCCCCCCATTTTACTTACCTGAGCCCCTTCATCGCCTTGGCGGGGAAGAACTGTCCACCTCTTGATTGGATGGATTGATGGCAGTGCAGCCATTGGCTCCCGCTGCTGTCAATCACATCCAATGATGCGGGCGCTGGGGCCGAGTCCAGCATTCATGACTAGGGACGCAAATGCTGGACTCGGGAGCACGCCTGCAAGATAACCCCCCTCAGAGCGCTTATCCTAGGGGGTTCTCTGATGCGGGGAGGAGCCACGAGAGCCACCAAGGGACTGCAGAAGAGGATGATCGGGGCCACTCTGTGCAAAACAAATTGTCGGCCGAACAGTGACTACTTTCTAACAGATGCAGTCTCTGTTCTAGTATTCTGATAGTTGTAGGTTGTTGGTAGCTATCGGGGCTATGGCTACCAGGGAAGATTTCTCCATCCACACAATTAGATGAATGGAGAAATTGAAGCGTGTGGCCAGGCTGGACATAAATGCCTCCCAGGGTTTTTTTTTTTTTTTAATCGGAGAGGGATCTCAGGTGAGTATCAGTAGGTCGTTTTACAGACTTGCTTGAATGTGCAAAGTGACAGTGTCTCTTTACAGCCAGAGACAGCCAGGTAGCTAGCATGTTTAGAAGAATGCAATGGCAGCCCTTATGTTCCCCTCAGTTTGTTAAACTATGGATAGTTTCATTAGGTACACATTTTGTGTTTATAATTCATATTTTTACTTTCTTGATGTTCCATATTTTGATTACTGTATATCCTATAAATGTATCATGTCTGTGTGTGTGTGTGATGGCGCTGAGCCCATAGAAGTGTGAATTGGTTCTGATGGATATACAATGAAATGCATCTTCCTTCAAATATGATCTGTGATGGAAGTATAGTATATAAAATGAAATGCTCTTGAATGTGTAGTGAGAAGTCCTCATCACCCAACAAAGCTTTTTGAAATGTAAATGTTTCATCAAATACAGCCCTTTTTGGGGTAAGGTCCCCCCCCCTTCAAGCTGCAATGCACCAGAGCAGTTGGTCTGCAAACTTGCCTGGGGGCTTAATGTAGCACTTTGCTTGTCCTTTTAAAGGCTGTATTTGATTTAAACATTTCAAAAAGCTTTTATTGATGAAGACTTCTGACTCCACACTACACATTCAAGAGCATATCATTTGATATCACAAATCATCTCTGAAGGAAGATGCATGATGAGGACTTCTGACTCCCCTTTGGGGCACCTTTCCTCCCACTGACACCAACAATGGGGCACCATTTCTCACATTGACGCTAACAATGGGAAGCTGTTTACCAAACTTGACACCAATGATGGGGCAATATCCCTCCTGCTGATAACATTTGGCGTTTGGGCACCATTCCCCACCAATAACAAAGATGCATTGTTTACTCCCACTGAAACCAGGACAATTTCTACTTCCAATGGCCATTGTCCAGCCCCCCTAAAGTTTGAATGACGGTAAACCTGCCCTTAGTTTTAGAAAAGTTTGGAGGCCCCTGCACTAGGGATGCACCGAATGGGTTTTTTGGTGCCGAAACCGATACCGAAAATGAAAAATACACTAGGCCGAAAACCGATACCGAAACCACACCAATACTGAAAATGACTGTTTTAAAAAAATATTTTTATACAGGAGGTGGTCAGAGACTGGGGACATGGTACAGGAGGTGGTCAGAGCCTGGGGACGTGGTACAGGAGGTGGTCAGAGCCTGGCGACGTGGTACAGGAGGTGGTCAGAGCCTGGCGACGTGGTACAGGAGGTGGTCAGAGCCTGGCGACGTGGTACAGGAGGTGGTCAGAGCCTGGCGACGTGGTACAGGAGGTGGTCAGAGACTGGTGACTTGGTACAGGAGGCATTCCCCATTGCAGGCCAGTGTCCCCCCATTGCAGGCCAGTGTGTGCCATTTTGCAGCCCATTGCAGCCAGTGTGTCCCATTGCAGCCAGTGTGTCCCATTGCAGCCAGTGTGTAATTTTGCAGCCAGCCTGTGCAGGGAAGAGAGCCGCCTCCGCCTCCTGTTTGATCACAGCGCCGGGAACATCACAGCTTTCATTTCAATAGCTGTGTGTTCCCGGCCGCGCGCCGTCACACGCAGCCCCTCCCCCTTGTCCGGGCACTTTGATAGACAGATCATCCGCAGGATTGGACGGATAATCTAAGTGCCCAGACAAGGGGGGGGGGGGCTGCGTGTGACGGCGCGCGGCCGGGAACACACAACTATTGAAATGAAAGCTGTGATGTTCCCGGCGCTGTGATCAAACAGGCGGCTCTCCTGTGCTATACACCCCCCATGATGGGCATCACCAGGGGCAGGGGGCGGAGCCCCGCCCCCACCCAGGCCACGCTCCATTATCGGCCGTTTTTCTCTTTCGGCAAATTGCCGAAAAGGGCATTTTCGGCCGATATGTTTCGGCGGCCGAAATTTCGGTGCATCACTACCCTGCACTAGAGCAGTGGTTCCTAAACACTGGGCTGTGGCACCCTGCCAGGCTGTTGACTCCCTCTCTAGGGTCTCTAGCCACCTGCAGATTGCCTCACCTCCCACTGTGTTTCCCAGCTCCCATTAGTGCCACCCAGTCTCCCATAGTGGTCCATTATGCCACTCACAACCTCCCCTCTACCCCAAGAAGTTGCTTGCTGTAGAGCCCTTTCATAGTTTCATAGTAGAGTTGAATAAAGACAATTGTCCATCCAGTTCAACCTGTGTAGAGGTGTATGCGTGTCAGTGTCCATAATCAAGCCCTTCATCCCAGAATAGTGCCCCCAGCTCTAGCAGTGTCTCCCAGTGCGCCCAGTCCCTACAGTGCATTACAGTCTACCACAGTGCCCCTGATAGGCCTGAGCCTCCTGGAAACATTGACAGCCCCCTCCAAAGTCCCCTACAATTACCCCTAGCTCCCATGCCCCCCCCACAAAACAACCTGGTATCCTGTAGAGTCCCCAACCCCCTCTCAGATCCCCTGTGCCCCAAAGTGACACCCAGCCACATGCAGAGTATTTTAGCATTTCAGTACAAATTAAAGGACCTATATTAAGGCTGTGCTTAGTGCTGTTAGGTAACACTAGGATTTTTCATGCCTTTTAACCACTTAAGGTAACCACTTAAGGACCGATCTACTTGTTAAGATGTGTTTACAAGTTAAAGTTTTTTTTTTGCTAGAAAATTAAAAAAAACATTTTTTCCATTTTTTTTTTTTTTTTTCCCCCTAACATCCAGAGACTAAAATGGCAGTCGTTGCAATACTTTCTGTCACACTGTATTTGTTCAGCGGTCTTACTTTTTTATTTTTTATTTTAAACAGTAAAATGGTGGCAAATAACTTTGTCATTGTAACATTTTTTACTACTGTGAGGTCATTGGTGAGTGCCCCTTTACTGCCTTCAAGTATTGAATTTAAATGCTGCATGCTTGCCTGGGCAGTACAGAAGAAAATATTGAAATCGGAGACGATGTTCAGATACAGTTTAGCAATGGCAGCCTCTTTTTTTAGAGTGCATCTTAGGCAAAAGAAAAACTTTAGTTTTTTCTTTTGAAACAAGTGGGGATGGTTAGAGCTCCTGTCAGGTTTTTACTGTTACAAAAATGTAAATTTAAGCGCCACACTACGGCTAAATATGACTTTATTCCGATAAAAGTCAGGGGGACGATCCAAATAGTACTCAACATGTTTCGGGGGTCCAGTTCAGGGCTTGAGATTGAAAACAATGTGGATGGACTAGAAGTTAAATGGACCTTTAATGGTATTTCTTGCAGTGTGATTACAAGCACAGACCTTGTCAGCAGCTGGTACTAAAAGTGTGGGAAACCCCAACATTTTAGGTTGCTACCAAAACAGGAATTGAAGGGAAATCTTTCAATAGGTTTTTTTTTTTAATATTGTGAAAGATAATGTTATGCCGAGTAAATTGATACCCAACATGTCACGCTTCAAAATTGCGCCCACACGTGGAATGGCGACAAACTTTTACCCTTAAAAACCTACATAGGCGACAGTTAAAAAATTCTACAGGTTGCATGTTTTGCGTTAGAGGAGGTCTAGAATTATTTCTCTTGCGCTACCGATCGCGGCGATACCTCACGTGTGGTTTGAACACCATTTTCATATGTGGGTGCTACTTATTATGCGTTCACTTCTGCACGCGAGCTCGGCAGGATGGGGTGCATTTAAAAATTAGGTTTTTTTTTTTCTTCTTATTTTACCTTTTTTTTTTATTTTTTGTTTTAAAAAAAATAAAAATAAATTGTCACTTTTATTCCTATTACAAGGCATGTAAACATGCCTTGTAATAGAAAAAAAAACATGACAGAACCTCTTAAACATGAGATCTGGGGTCAAAAAGACCTGATCTCATATTTACACAAAAATGCAAAAAAATAAAATAAAAAATTGTCTCAATTTTTTTTTTTTTTTAAATTGCCCTTTTTTAAGAACAATGGGCAGAAGTGATGTTTTAACGTTGCTTCCGCCCTGCAGTTTCATGGAGATGGGTGGGGGCCATCTTCCCCTCATCTCCATGCACAGCCACAGGAAGGATCCAATTGCCTCCTCCGGATCGTGGGGGCCCTCTCCCGCCGCTGATTAAAATTTAAACCCCCGCGATACTGGGGTTATGGCAGCTAGCTGCTGCCATAACAACGATATCCCGTCTTCAAAGTGAGGACGTACATCGGCGTGCAGTGGTCCGGAAGTGGTTAATATAGGTCCTCTAGTACATCCCCATCATGATTCTAATAACCTCTACTGCTCAAGCCCTGAAGAAGGGGGAGGCCCTTCTACCCCAAAATGCATTTGATGCTCTTAACCAAAAACATTTCAAAAAGACCTTTTTTAGTAATGTGAACTTTTGCACTAGGCACTCCTTGGTACACATCAAAGAATTTATGATCTGTACATCATGGAATGTGAAGCCTAATTTCTGTTTGATGTGCTCCATTTATAGAGGGTCTGTTGACATTAGTCATGTTCAATCTGAGCTGCAATGAGGGAGACCAGCAGCGAGTCTCACCCCATGCACAGCACCACCTTATCACCAGGATGCAAGCAAACTATACAATAAATGCCATTTTCAAATATTTATTATTTAAGAAAAAAATACCTTAGGTTGTTCTCATATACTGTATCTCTAATAAAAAGAACAAAGTCCATAGGCTTCTTTAGTTATCTGTGATTTAAAGGGCAGAAATTAGACTGAAGCTATGGGAGGATATCATATTTTGGCATGGTTGTGGAGGAGATATTCCCGTTCTGAGAATATTCTGGTACCTAATTTTTGTTGATGTTAAGGGGCGGTAATAAGGTTTGGCGGCTGCATTGTCTGGATGCTTTAAATAGCTGCTTCCTAGAATTTTATGAGCACTAATTGGTCTTGTGGTATAATAGATGGGGATGAGAATGGCTGTTTGCTATTTAGATTTTGTTTTCTTTAGCATCCTTTCTCTCTGCTCAGGCTATAATATTATTGTGGAACTAGCAGGATGATGTCATACTGTATCTCTGATGACCTCACTAATATGCAGCTGGAGACTTCTGGTGGAAGTGTGGAAACAAGCTAATTCCTACTTGGTGGAGGGAAGTAATAGGGAGCGCAGCATGTACCTCCTTTGAGTCTTTCAGGGCTGAGTGTAGCTGCACCTCTTGTGCCTTTTTAATAATATGTGATTACCAATGACAGCAAGGCTGTGGAGCCACCATTGCTCAAAGTTATGTCCCACCAGGCAGTGCTGCTACTGAAGTAATTGGAAGACTGATTAGCAGAATTTATTGTATATAAAATAGGGATGCACCGATACCGGTATCTGTGATGATACCGAGAATTTTCAGTACTCGTAAATATGCTTCCAATACTGAAACCATTACTTTGCAGTGCGATATGCGCCTGTACAAAATGACCGCAAATCGCACTGCAAAGAAACACATGCAATTTTTAAACAGGAATGCAGTGCAATTCTCATCCGAATCTCATGCGATTTTTTTCCCCCCCCCGCGCTGCGTGTGTGCGTGCGTGTGTGCGTGCGTGTGTACAAAGTGAAGAAAGTGAAGTGAAGTGCCGTGTAGTGCAGTAATAGGCATTTTTATTAAAATGTTATAACTACTCCCTAAGTAAATCTAGTCCAATCAATGTCTGCATTGTCCATGTCCCACCGATGATGGCAAACCATGGCCCTGGTTCCAGAGTGTCATGGGGTACTGTGAATCTGCCCATACATCACCTATGTACAATGTCTGGATTGACATGCAAGGTCCCACCTCTACAGCCCATTTCATTGATATCCAGTTGGCTAGCTCCTAACATAACATAGTTACATCTGAAGGCAATTGTACAGTCCACTGTATAGTGTGTGTCCAGCTCTATAATAATGTGCTCTCTCAGAGATAATGTACTGCTTCAAAAAACATTTCTGCTTCTCTTTTTTACTCAGCTTCAATGAGATCAGCAAGTTCCACACGCAGATCCTCCGCGTTAAAGACAGAGATGAGTTTCCAATGATTCTGGTTGGCAATAAAGCAGATTTGGATCTTCAAAGACAGGTAATAAAAGCCATGAGACGCATCATACAGTTCATATCTACAGAAAGAGCAACACCAATAACTTATTTCTTATACTTTGATTCTAGTAATATAGTAGGCAGGTGCAAGTAAAGATTTGTATGATTATTTACTGTATGTATTCATTTATAGACTGACATTTTAACAGATCATAAATAGTAAAAAAAGAGTTTTCTGGTTATTGTCAGTAGAAATATTATCATCTTAAAATGGAAATGTACTTTGGCGAAGATTATTATTTGTGGTTTTGTGGCCTTCATATTAAGGAAGTATTAATGCGTATTTCCCCTTACTGACTGGAACTAGTAGCTTACTACTTCTGCTTCCCATAAACAGGTGACCAAAGAGGAAGCCCTGAACTTTGCACGGGAAAACCGAATTCCTTATATGGAAGCCTCAGCCAAGATCCGACTAAACGTAGATGAGTCTTTCCATGAGCTGGTCAGGGCAATCAGGTAATATGGGGGTTGTTAATAACTAAAAGCACTGATTGGACCTATAGGGAGCTTTGAGTCATTGCGTCCAGATGTCTCTTTCCAATGAGGTGTGTGTGAATGCTGAGTTCTATCTGAGAGCTTAACAACTTCAGCCCCCCAGGAGATTTTCCCCCATAATGACCATGAAAATTTTTGTAATATGGCATTATGTACATTTAACTGACAATTGCACGATCGTGTGCCGCTTTACCGGCATCCCCCCCCCCCCCCCCCATAAATAGAGCTTTCTTTTGGTGATATTTGATCACATCTGCGTTTGACCTTTTTTTTTATTTTTATTTTTTTTATTTTTTGTGTGCTATAAACAAAAGACAATATTTTTTGCTATAATAAATATTCAAAAAAATTAAACAAATTTCTTCATCAGTTTTAGGCCAATATATATTCTTCTACAAATTTTTGGTGAAAAAAAAAAAAGCGCAATTGATTTGTTTGTGCAAAAGTTATAGCGTCTACAAAATAGGGAATAGATTTATGTCTTAACTTTTAATTTTACTAGCAATATTGGGACCAGCAACGGACACTATTTTGGGACCAGTGACATTTATACAGCGATCAGTGCTATAAAAAATTTACACATTACTGTATAAATGAGACTGGCAGGGAAGGGGTTAACACTAGGGGGCGATCAAGGAGTTAAATGTGTTCCCTGGGGAGACTGACTGGGAGTACAGAGAGATTGCTCTTCCTAATCACTAGGAACAGACGATCACTCTGTACTTCCCTGTCAGAATGGGGGATCTGTCTGTTTACATTGACAGATTCCCATTCTGGCTTTCTGTGGAGCGATTGCTGGTGGCCAGCGGATATCGTGGCCGCTGGCCATGCACATCAGCTCCCCCGCCATGCAGCAGGAGCACGTACCTGCTGTAGCTGTTAAAGGGACTGATGTTTAGCTATGGCGATTGGTTGGCAATCGGTTAAAGAGAACCAGTTATTACTGACCTTTATGAAAGAATCTGTGACTAATAGCCATGAGCTGACAGACTGACTGTATGTGTATAGAATTAAAAATAGTCCATGTTGACTGAGAGTGAAGTTCTGCTTTAACTTAAAGTACAGCTAAAGCTCCTGTGGATCAGAGCAGTTTGTTCTGCACTCCTGTGACTCGTTTTTAGCAGACAGAGGGCTGAAGCCCACTGATGTCACAGAGCCGGTCCAGGCTGGGGAAAGATCGTGACCATATGGTTGGTATCCACCCAGGAGCCTGGATCATCACCCGGCTCAGCCTCTCGCTGAACCCGGGTGCCAGTCCAGGCTCCTGGGTGGATGTTGGGAGCCCGAGCCATCCGGTCCCACCCCCTCCACAGCCCAGCGCACCAGTGAGTGCAAGGAGTGGGCAGAGCAGAGAGCCACTGACTGACAGTTCACCTAGCTCTGAGAACCGAGCAATCCACTGCCTTGGATTGCTCGGCTCTAGGTGTTAGAGCTGGTGGGGGACAGATTCTGCATCTATCTATCTAAGTATGATGCTTATAAAAAATAAATTCCCAAACATCGCAGACCGCAGCTCAAATACACATAAAAGACTGTAATCATATTGTTTAAAGAGATGCATGAAGAGAGGTCTGCTTCTGAGTTATACCAAACTGCTTCAAGTTGCTTTTACAATCACACTGTATCTGAGCTGCACTAGTTGCCTGTAGAAATCAAACTAAAACCCATGTCTATTGGCCCTTAGAACACATATACGTTTAGAAGGTATGGATTATAAATGTAAACACTTTGACCGTTGTCAGATGGTTCCTGCAGACTGCTGCTAAGATCTGCACAGTTTACATACAAATGCATTAAAAAAAAATTACCTTTTTTATTCATTTGTATGCACCGCAGCATGGTGCAGTGTAATACGCTGCATAAAAATTCTTTGCCTTTTTCATTGCATACCAACACACCGCATTGGCATGAAATTAACTAATTGGGGCATAAAGCAAATTGCCTTGTCTTTGTTGGACAACTCTACCCAACACATATGGTGGGAATGAGCTTTAAGGCCCCCGTCAGGTTACTTTAGTGCAGTTTGTCCCATCAGAAAGATTCCCTTTACTTTGTATCCTACAGGAAAGAAAATCTCTCAAGGGAAAACTCCTAGGCCCCATTTACATCTCGCGATTTGGGCGCAATGTCCATGATTACAAATCGCACTGCAATGCTGACAAAATGAAGCATGCGTGTTTGTATGCCATTCATTTTCAATGGCACCTAAATGCAGTGAGATAAATCGATCGAGGCAGACTGCATTGTGCGAAGGTTGTCCCTCAAAAGAAGCCGCTGCTCCTTTTTGGGCAACAAGCTTCGCTGGACGCGGTTTGCTGAGATTGGAGCACGAATTATAATGGCAAAACTGCACCTCGTTTAGGTGCCATTTGAAAATGAATGACACCCGTTCTGCGGTTTGCCAGCATTGCGATTTGGAATCGCAGGCAGCATCCTGGCTAGATGTGAATTAGACTAAAGCATATTCCTACCAGATCAAGTGTCACCATTTTGAGGATTCCTCCTTGCCTTCAGTTTTATTACAACTCTTGGACCCGGACTTTCCCGGTGATGATGGTCTTCCTAGTGGGGACACAGGCAGCAATAAAAACTTATAAAATGAGGATTTTATTTGTTCCTCCTTTTATCCAAATACTAGGGTGGGGGGAAAGAGGTTGTTGTTGTGTTTTTTTTTTTTGTTAAATCCAAATGTATTCTCAGTATGCATCTTGCTGTAAAAGGTTAAGTTTGAAACGGGATGTGAGAATTGATGGTTTAGGAAGTAGAATGGGAAGGTGAGCAGGGAGCAAAGCAAGGCCTTCATGTTGTAATGAGAGCGCAGAAAAGCAGAACATGTTCCTGCAATCTCCCTCTCCACCCTCTGGCTGTAGACCACAGTGACCTCACCTCATAGCTATGGTATGCTCTGCTCAGAGCTTGTTAAGTTCACTAGATCAGTTTAACCCCCAGAGACACTCCTCCAATATATACCGAGCTAAATTAAAATATATCTAAAGCCAATTTTATTTTTTACATTTTTGGAGGATTAAAACCACTGTCCCTACTGGAAGATTCCCCCTCCTATTCATGTTCTGGTGTCTGCTCAAAACTTTGGAGTTAGTCTCACTTTCCTGTCCACAGCAGTGATCAGGACCATTAGAGCAGATCTACCAAACTGAGACACCCAGTAGAACAAACCTGACGGGTTCTAACTCTATCCAAATCTAACCTTCCCATTAGTCTGTATCCTCTACTAATATAAAGTATAAGCATTTTTTCTGATCTTAAGCTCTGGTTCACACCAGTGTGACTTGTCATGTGACTTGACAGTTCCAAGTCACTCAATTCGCGGCAATGGAACCATTTAATATGCTGCCACTCAGAAAAAGGTTCCTGCACTCTCTGTGTAATTTCAGTGTGATTTGCATTGATATCTGTTATATGAAGTCCCACAGATATCGGCAAGCTGCACATGAAATCACACTGCTCTGAAGTAGCCTAACTTCAAAACACTGTTGTTAACCACGGCTAAATCTGCTCCCACCCCAGTCCTAACGCCTATACCAGTGATGGCGAACCTTGGCACCCCAGATGTTTTGGAGCTACATTTCCCATGATGCTCTTGCACCCTGCAGTGTAGTTGAGCATCATGGGAAATGTAGTTCCAAAACATCTGGAGTGCCAAGGTTAGCCATCACTGGCCTATACCAACTGTCCTGTAGAAGAAAGATTTCTATACTTTCCTATTCCCAGGGCACTCTGGTCCAGTCATATGGTCTCTAAGCCGGCAGGTTTCAGGGGGTAGAGGAGAGCAGAAATAAGAGCTGCAATGCCTATGTGGTGACATCACTGATATATTTACTATGGGGCATCTATTGTCTGCTGTCCCTCCCATCCCCTGAAGCTGGCCCTGGAAGCCGATCACTTGACCCGGACTGGAGCACCCTGAGATAGGTAAACATACACATCTGCTCCCATCCCCATTCTAATTGCCCTGTAGAGGAAATATTTAAGACTTCTGCTTTAGTTTAGGTGTACACTAATGGAATGCGGGAAATGCTGTAATCCGTTTGCATTTCTGGCACTGCATTCCAATCACATTGCCCTTGCAATTCTCTGGTGTCATTACAAAGTCAGTGATGCCCCAAATGCAGTGCTTTTGCCTGCACCAGATCACATAGTACAAAATCAACGTGTGATTTGGTTGCAGTGTAGCTCCAAAAAAGTGCATGCATGTCATTGGTGCAACTTGATCCGCACAAGAATGCGGTGTGGTTCCTCTGTTATTCATATTTGAATCGAGACTTTAGCTGGCTTCTCTTTATCACTGTGCCAGGGTGAATATAGGCCACTGCCTATTTGTTTTGGAAGGTGCAAGCGCTTCTATCATCCTCTTCCTGGCTTGTTTGCTTGCTGACCTGGAATGAGTAAGCGCAAGGCACTTCACTGGCTGCATGCTTTGGGTCACTAGACTTCGAGTCCACCCAAACAATAAAACCCCTGCATCTACAGACATCCACGATCTAACATTAACCTATCTAGCCCTGTAAAGAAAAAAAAAAGAAATCGGTATACATAACTTTTCTACAGCCGATCCAACCCCCATGCTGGGCTGTCAGTGTGGCTTCGCTGTGGAGGCGGGTGCAGAGGACATAGCGAACAATTATATGTGATGGATCAGAACACAATAGTCTAAGTTGGTGAAGAAAATATATACATAACTATTTTTCAGAAATAAAAAAATAATTGGAACGTGTGTATGAAGCCCATAAAAAAGCTCTGGTGCAACCAATTACCTTCAGAAGTCACATAATTAGTGAAAAAGTAGTGTCACATGATCTGTCATTGCATACACACACCTTTTTGCAAGGCCCCAGAGGCCCCCTTAGAGGCTGCAACACCTAAGCAAGAGCCACCACTAACCAAAAGCTGCCATGAAGACCAAGGAACTCTGCAAACAAGTAAGGGACAATGTTGTTGAGAAGTACAAGTCAGTTAGGTTATAAAAAAATATCAATCTTTGATCCCTAGGAGCACCATCAAATTTATCATAACCAAATGGAAAGAACATGGCACAACACCAAAACTCACAGACCAGGCAAGGAGGGCATTAGGCTGGATTCACACCGATGCATTTTTAGTGCTTTTTGCAGATTTGCACTGCAGTCCGTTTCCTATGGACCATGTTCTGTACTTCAAATCTGCACAATGCAAAAAGCACTAAAAATGCCATAGATGTGAATCCAGCCTTAATCAGAGAGGCAGCACAGAGATTTAACGTAACCCTGGATGAGCTGCAGAGTTCCACAGCAGAGACTGGAGTATCTGTACATAGGACGACAATAAGCCGTACGCTCCAGAGAGTTGGGCTTTATGGCAGAGTGGCCAGAAGAAAGCCATTACTTTCACCAAAAAAAACAAAATGCCAGGTTTTTGAGTTTGTATAAAGGCATGTGGGAAACTGCCTAAATGTATGGAGGAAGGTGCTCTGGTCTGGTGAGACTAAAATTGAACTTTTTGGCCATCAAGGAAAACGCTATGTCTGGTGCAAACCCCACACTACATCACCCAAAGAACACCATCCCCACAGTGAAACATGGTGGTGGCAGCATCATGCTGTGGGATGTTTTTCAGCAGTCGGGACTAGGAAACTGGTTAGAGTTGAGGGAAAGATGAATGGTGATAAATACAGGGATATTCTTGAGCAAAACCTGTACCACTCTGTGTGTGATTTGAGGCTAGGATGGAGATCACCTTCCAGCAGGACAATGACCCCAAACACACTGCTAAAGCAACACTTGAGTGGTTTAAGGGGAAACATGTAAAAGTGTAAGAATGGCCTAGTCAAAGCCCGGACCTCAATACAACAGAAAATCTGTGGTCAGACTTAGATTGCTGTTCACAAGTGTAAACCATCCAACTTGAAGGAGCTGGAACAGTTTTTCAAAGACGAATGGGCAAAAATCCCAGGGGTAAGCTGTGGCAAGCTCATAGAGACTTATCCAAAGCGACTTGGAGCTGTGATAGCCGCAAAAAGGTGGCTCTACAAAGAATTGACTTTAGGGGGGTGAATAGTTATGCACATTGACTTTTTCTGTTTGCTTCACTATAAAAAAAACTTTAAAGTTGTGGGCATGTTCTGTAAATTAACCACGTAAGGACTGGGCCTATTTTTTTAGATATGTTTACAGTCTAAAAACTTAGTTTTTTTTTGCTAGAAAATTACCCCCAAACATATTATTTATTTTTTTTAACACTAGAGAATAAAATGCTGGTCATTGCAATACTGTCTGTCATACCTTATTTGCACATTGGTCTTACAAGCGCACTACAACAATAAAGTTAGCCCAAATTTTATTTTTATATTGTGAAGAATGTTAGGCTGAGTAAATTTATACCCAACATGTCACGCTTCAAAATTGCGCCCTCTTGTGGAATAACTTTTACCCTTAATCTCCATCAGTGACGTTAAACTCAAAACATGCAACCTGTAGAATTTTTTAGAGGAGTTCTAGGGCAAGGCTTATTGCTCTTGTGCCCTCTCTCGCTGCCCATAAAAGTGATCTTGTGGCGAATCCACTGCAGAGACCACTTTTATCTTGTAGTTGAATGCAAGGATACCGGGGGTTATGGAAGCTAGCTTCTGCCATAACGACGATATCTGTCCTAAAAGTAAAGATGTATATCGGCTGTTGGCAAGTGGTTAAAAAAGGCAAATCCTCAAACAGTCCATGTTAATTTCAGGTTGTGGGGCATCAAAAACACAAATGATGGGGGGTGGTGAATACTTTTGCAAGGCACTGTATACCGATTTCTTCTTTACAGGGATAGGTAGGTTAGTGTTAGATTATGGCTGCCTGTAGATGCAGGGATTTTATTGTTGGGGTGGACTTCTACTTACAGTATATGAACATCTCTTAATTTGCTCCCTTTTACATATCGCTTGTATTTCTATTTCCACACTCTACTATGAGAGATTTATAGAGTTCTTTTTAACTGTAAAAAGGAAATAAAGGTTCTTAGCAGGAGTTGTTTCTACTAGATACACACTGGAGGGTTAATCTGAAGTCCTGCAGGGAAAACGTAGGTCTTACAGTGGTTAAATTGACTTTAATAAGAATGGTTATGCTGCATATCAACCATTTTATATTGAAACCTTGCTACTGATCACACATGGGTACTGAAAGCTGTTTATAGATTTGTGTAATGTATGTACTGTAATTGACTGAACCCCTATCTGTCACCCCGTTTTGTTGTGTATTAAGCTAGTCTCCAGTTTAATGAGTGACTTGAAGTCAACATGTCACAAAAAAATGGGTGGTGATTTCTAACCGATATCTTTTATATGGTGCTAACTTGTTGTCATTGCCTTTTGCAGAAAATTTCAAGAATCTGAAAGCCCACCAACCCCAGCTGTTAACCCCAAGAAGAAAGAATCCAAGAGCTGCCCATGTGTGATTCTGTAACCATTTGGCCCATTACCCTCCCCAGATGTCCTCAACAGAGACACAGCAAAAGGATGGGAAAGTTTAAGCCACTTGTGGATAGCACGCAGCGTTTATGCCATCAGCCTGCCCATGATTGGTCCCTGATCCAGGCCAATCCTGCTGAAACCTGGAGACATCACATTACTTTCTCCCATCATCCTGGGCAGTAGCTGTGACGGCAGCGGGGACAGATGCTTTATTCTACTACAAAGAAATGCAGTTTGCACACACTCCTTTCATCTGTGCCGATGCTTCAATATGTTTTTAATGCTGGGAATCTGCATGTAAATATATATTCTGTATATATATTTTATATATATATTTTATGTTTATTTTAGTGTTCCACAAGCTTTATCTACGTGCTGAACTTACCTGCTGGAGACAATATTGGAGAGTCTCCTGCCTATTATCTGAGCTTTAATCATACAGACACACTTTTTCTTTAGGGCCATTCCACTCAAACCAGTATTTTAGTTATTAATCAGCTGAATCACCCATAAGTGTTTTATATTCATGGGAACTCCAGTGCTGTGATCTCTGCACTGGTAGTTTTAGCTGTCTCCTCCTGGTGCAGCCATGATTATGGCTGTTTACTTTGAGGGGAGGGGCTGGAAGCTGCAAATGTCTGATTCTGAACAGTGATCTCAGAAAAGCAAAAAAAAAAAAAGCCTGTGTCATTGGGTGGACTGACCCTTTAATTACTTTGTTAGCGGTAATGGTTGACTGTATTATATATAATTTTTTTTTGTACTTTTGCTTCCCACTGCCTCTTTACCTAGCAGTGTCAGTTACACTACAAAACGGCTAAAACTAGATTGTTGTCAATCCCTGATCTCTACATGTTTTTTGTTGGTCGTGAAATAGAACTACCTAAGACGTGTTTTATTGGAGGATGGTTGTTTTTTTTTTTTTCCTATTTCATCCACCTTGTACACCACACTGAAGCAAAGGATTAAAACTGGCTGCTGTGCCAAAAATGCAAACAATCATTAAACAATTTAATTGTCAGTAACTAAAAAAAGCATCAGCTGCAGGCAGCCTACAACTGTGTGTAGCTCCATGCTGTGTCTGTCTGGTTATGGTCATATTAGAGTAGCAGGGTTCCTCATCCTAGAGCTGCCCCCTGCTGACTAATGTTAAGACACAGAAGCAGAGGTGGAGACAGGGAGATCCTTGCACTACAATTCCATAGGTACAGCTTCCTCTTCAGCAAGGATAACAGTGGGCAGTATGGTGATGAGTGGTGGTAATTGTTTGGCCAACAGTGCACCAGCAAACCCCCCCCCAGGCTGGTTGGTGGGTGCACTTACCCCATCCATGGCAGGCAATCACGGGCAGCTTCCCCTGCTCTCCTCCGCTGGCATCACAAGCAGCTTCTCCTTCCCCTGTTTGGTGGCTTCAGTCTCCTCCCCCTTGGCAGTCGGACAGAAAGCTTTTCCTTTCTGACTGATTCTCCTCTGCACCAGTGTTAGAATAGTGAATATTCATTCATTATTCTCACACACCTGGGTAGGCTCTGAGCACATTCTCTGTACCCCGAGCTCACCCTATTTTAATGCTCATTAGAGCTTCTGGCTCTAATCAGTGCTTCAAAAAAAAAAAAAAAAAACGCCCATGCTACACTTTCCTAAAAGGGGCTGGATGCATGGATGGGGAGTGTATGCTGCGGTGCCTTTAATGGACTGGCTACCCCCTTGTGATGACATCATTAATCACCTAGGATAGTGCTGTGGATGATCTCACACTGAAGATATATAGTTTTAATGTTGCGGGTAGTAAAGTATTACTTTTTATAAGAATTCTAAGAAAAGTATATCTTCGAGGGTTCTTGCTCCCTCTAACCTATCCCCATCTTTGCTTTTTGTGTTGAGGACCACTTTAATCTTCTGCGTTTGAATAGTCTTTAAACTGTTTAGTTTGCTCTTACCAAAAAAGTCTGGACTGACAAGTATATAAGTGGTATAAACACATCTTGCAGCAAGAATAGGATTCATGTAAACCCATTCAAATTCACCCTGAAATGGAGAAAAGTGTGTAAGTAGAGGTGCCATAAAAATTGCCAGGGCTGGAGTTGTAGAACCTGACCGTATATGAAAAGTTGACTTTTTTTTTCTTTTGTTATGTTAAATCGGAGCCTAAGCCTGGTCATCTTTTCATAGCTCCTAATTAGTTTGCATATCCCATGAAAGCTCTAGGATGGAGGTTTGGTATGTGTAGAGGGGCAAGCACAATTTCTATATAACTTTAGCTGCTGCTAATTCTGACATTGTTTAGGGTGACGTTTTAATGTCTGTTTATGTATCCTTTTTGTCTGTAGCATTTAGCTGTGCAAGTTTGTGATATATTTACTTTTGGGGAACATTCCACGTAGGCAAGAAATGGATGGAATATTCCCTAAAACATCCCGGTTTTTATGCGTTTCATTACATATTTGTATCTTTCTTGGCAGCCTACACATTTCTGTGTGTAACGCTATAAAAACTTTACATCTGCAGTGCAGGGGGAAAGGGAGTTTAGTGAAACACCTCTACTCCCCTACAGCCATCAGCATTCCTTTATTAACACTCACCAGCTTCAATGAGCCTTCAGCAGATTTCTTGAAGCCATCAAAGCAGCATTCAGTTTCTGTCTCAAATATTATATTCCACATGATGTGAGTTTTGGCTCTAGCTTTTAACCTAACCTGTAGCACACTACTTAAAGCTTGGTTGAAAGGTGTGGGCATTCCTATTAACATAAGCTTTGCCAGAGAAAATCAGGTTCTCCTTGTTAAAGTGGAGCTCCAGCCAAGGGGAGAAGAGAGAGTGGGTACTTGCTCCTACTTCTGGGTAAGATTCACAATCTATGACATTTCCAGCCCCACTTTCTTCCCCCTGCTATCATCTGGGCAATGCACAGGTTTCCAGAAGAGGGCAGGACTACTCAGAAAGCATAGTGTGACTCGTGCATGGGCAGTGGCAAACTGGCTGTAAAGCATGAAGGTTTCACTGCCAGGTCCCCTTACGTACAACGTCTGCACCCGAAAGCCGATTGAAGCATTGGCTTGAGGTGCTGACATTGTGAGATCCCAGGACAGTTAAGTGTCCTTTTATAAAGTCAGCAACTACGGTATTTGTAGCTGCTGACTTAATTTTTTTCATAATTGACTGGAGCGCCTCTTTCATTTTCTCCTAGCAGTACAGGTTGCCTGGCTGTCTCTGGCTTTAGTTATTAATGAGAGAACAATGATGCCGATTTGAAAGTGAAAGCAAGGTCATAACTCATGCATTTCATGCTTTGTTCTTGGTCAAGGTATTAAAGTCAACAGATTAGTTATGTGTTTGTGTGGCCAGCATATCCTCTTATGGCCCGTACACACGATCAGCAAATCATACGAAAGATACCACTTTGAAAGTGAACGTACAATAATCTGATCGTTCGTACACAGCTTTCCAGAACTGAGCGTGACAGTTCAGCCGATGGGACAAGCACAAAAATGTTTCTTATATGAGTCAGTACACTTGTCAAAGACAAAATACAATACACATGCACTACAACACATTACATAATGTCTGAATTTTTGTTCTGTTGTACGAGAATTTATCACTTTAGTAAACTCTTCATTTTTGTTATCCGATAATCTCATCCTGGGTACCAGGCATTAGGGATGAATTTACTTAAAACATATTTCAATGCAAAATAAAAAAACTCGGTAAATCTGTTCAAAATTCAGCTTTTTTTTTTTTATATATATATATCTATCTATATATCAACTGCAAGTACTGAAAAATAACTGCTGATGTGCCAGAAATAGTCTGCTACTATTTGCTATTATACAGTTCCGAATGCCAAAGTTCATGGTGTCAGCCTTAACTCTTCTTGTTTTTTTTTTGCCCCTGATGGATTATAAAGAACTCAACTCTTTACCCTTCGTGATTTCTATAACCCCCCTCCTCAGCTCATCGGAAACGTTGCAACATCTATAAATACTGCATGTGCCTGGAGCAAAATCAAGGTTGAAACCCTGGTTCTTCTGACGAGCAAGGTTCTGACTTTTATTTTTATTTTTTTGCCAGTGGCGGAGCTTGCCACAAAGTGCTACCCCTCGCCCTTCCTGTTAGTCAGTTACTATGATGAACAGCTTTTTTTGGCCAGTAAGAATGCATAGGCTGGTAAGCTTTTTTTTTTTAGTACTCAGCCTTGACAGGAAGGTTTGGAGGAATGTGCAGTACACCTCCCCTGCAGCAGGGTTGGGCCCGCTCCCCAAGCTCTCCGTGGCAGATCTTCCTGGGAAAAATAAATAAATAAAAAATCACATGGTACACTAGCACCACCTTGGGTACGTTCTTGTGTATACCATTGTTCCCAGCTCCTGCGATGGTGCATATTCATCTGCTTAGCAGCTTTGCTTGGTGTTCGACCTCTTTCTATATGAGGCATGATGCTAGAGTTTCACGTGAACTGGTTCACTGTTCTCAGGACAAATGTAGGACCTTCCCTCCATTCTGAATCTGCAGACTCAACTTGTGCCTGGGGGTTTAAGTGTTCTGCATGGATTCTGCAAGCTGAGTCATGAGCTTCCTTCTACTAGAAACATCAGAGATGCTTACTTCCACATCCCCATTTTCCTACCTTCGTTATGCTATCCGTGTTTTGCTGTAGACACAAAACATTACCAATTGTTGTTTGTCCATGGAACCCTGGCTCTTCACCCCAGTATTAAATCTACATTACATTTTGAGTATCCAGAGTTAATGTGCAGACCCTGCCCCCTTTTTCCAGTGAACTGTGTAGGTCTTCAGGGTTTTAGATGGACCCTCAAGTTCGAGTGCCATCACTGGACCCAACCCATCACTTGGCATAATTAGGCCTGATATTAGTCATGGCCCCATCCAGCATTTTCCCAGCTCACACAAACTCTTGAAAATCTGCTTACATGCTCCAATGCTACAGTCCCAGAGCCATCCCACAATTTGCTCCAGCATAAGGATTCTGGTTCAGAGGGTGGCCACCGCTAAGGCAATACTGAACGCTCAGTTTCATATCAGAGAATTGCAGTTTAGTATTCGGTCTGCATGCAACAGCCAGAACTCTCCATCTAACCTGCAGGGCCTGACAGTGTGGCTTTCAAATCCAATGCTAAAGTCGGGAAACCCCTTTCACCCCCAAAAAGTAGAACAAGGTCTGCCTGGCTGTTAAGGCATCCTGGACACCATCTTCATGCAGAGGCCTTGGTCACAGACTGTCTGTCTGTGTCCAGGGCTAATCATTTGCAGTTAATCACTCCATGAGCGATTACAAGTAGATGCTGTCAACTATCCATTACTTTCCTTGGAGCTTCCCTCTACACCAAAACACACACAGCCCCATTCGCAAGTGTATTTGGAGCCTAAAGCCATACTCCAGATAAACCATTTTGACAGTAGCGCTTTTTTTTTTGTGAATACAGGTTTTAAATAAGTTAATTAAAAGTGACAAATTTAAGCACTTATCAAATTGTTGATCTCAACCCTTTAACTGCCACTTATGCTAGACAGCTTGATCCCTTAAAGCAGGGATATGCAATTAGCGGACCTCCAGGTTTTGCAAAACTACAACTCCCATCATGCCTCTGGGTGTCATGCTTGTGGCTTTCAGTCCTGTTATGCCTCATGGGACTTGTAGTTCTGCAACAGCTGGAGGTCCACTAATTGCATATCCCTGCCTTAAAGCGAAAAAAATAACACTTATGGCTAGCTTACCATCTCAAAATTTAGCCTTATAAAGCCTAAGAAAAGAAAACAAATGCCTTCGCTACATCTAAGAATTAGTAAACCACAATACATTTTTGTTTTTGGATTTAATACGGTTTTAAGTGGCAGCTTTAGTCAGCTAGGGCTACTGACCTCACATCGAAGACAAGGGCACCCAGCAGCAGTCTCAGGATGTCAACGCAAGAGACTTTTTTTTTTTTATTTTTTTTTTTTTACAGGTAAATCACATCCATAAGATTTGGCAAGTCTATATAATCTTATGGGAGAATTTGAATTCTCTGGTAATAGGATCTCTAAAGCTTGCTATATATATTATACAATTTTCGTGTTTAGTCTTCCTTTTAGATTTACAAAAACTGTACAATTATGAGGGCAAACCATTTATATGCAATCAGACAGGCCTTTGCACTACATCGTTGAAGGTAAATTGGATAATGTAGCGCCAGCTTAAGGTATTGGTGTAGCAAGGCGTATTTCTAAACTATTTTCTGGGGTTAATTTACTGAAGGCAAATAAGGCTGTTCATTAACTAGAGAATTTTCCCCAGAGTTCATTGAATGAGGTCAAGCGCTACTGAATTCAATCATCCAAACATGTCCATAATAAAAAAAAAAAATTATTTTTTAATTCGTTTTCTTGGTTGTGATTGTGTATTCCTTTGCAAAGTGAATTTTCACCACATTCACTTAGCTCAGGAGAAAACGTTATCAGTCTTTTTGCCTTTAGTTTATCCCCTGCTGTAAGCACCACGCCCGAAGAGTATTATTGGTGCAGGCCAAAAAAATAAGAGAATGAAATATACCCTAAAACACCATTTAAAACTTGCAAGTTTGGATGCAGCAAAACCTTAATTTTGCTGCATTAAAATGCATGTCAAGTAGAAATTCCATTGTTTATGCAATTTGCTCACATCTCTGCACCAGTCTGAAAGAGAAATGTCATGGGCCTGTTCATACCTGTGTGTTGCTATGCACTTGAAATAGCATAAATCTAGCCTCCAGGCTGCACATAGAGGTTTTTTTTTTTACCTTTATGTATAGGAATGCATAAAAGGTAAAACATTGAGCCTTTAGACCAGGCATATGCAAATTTCAGACCTCCAGCTGTTGCAAAACTACAACTCCCATCATGCCTCTGGGGGTCATGCTTGTGGCTGTCCGAGTCTTGCTATGCCTCATGGGACGTGTAGTTTTGCAACAGCTGGAGGTACGCTAATTGCATATCCCTGCTTTAGACTCACTTTAAATATATGCACCTTCCTTCTACAAGGTTTTTAGTATAGGAGTTAGAAGGGGGGTAGGAGCCATTGAAGCTATGTTAGTTCTAGCCTAGATTTCTACTTTAACCACTTGCTTACTGGGCACTTAAACCCCCCTCAGTCCCAGACCAATTTTCAGCTTTCAGCGCTGATGCACTTTGAATGACAATTGCGCGGGCATACAACACTGTACCCAAATGAAATTTTTATCATTTTTTTTCCCACAAATAGAGCTTTCTTTTGGTGGTATTTAGTTACAGCTCGGAGTTTTATTTTTTGCTAAACAAACAAAAAAAGATGCAAAAAAAAATAAAATAAAAAGAAATCATGTTTTAATAGTTTGTTATAAAATTTTGCAAACGGGTCATTTTTCTCCTTCATTGAAGTGCGCTGATTAGGCGGCACTGATGGGCTGCATTGGTGGGCACTGATGGGCTGCATTGGTGGGCACTGATGGGCTGCACTGGTGGGCACAGTTAAGGCGGCACTAATAGGCACAGATAAGGCAGCACTGATGGGCACAGATAAGGCGGCACTGATGGGCACAGATAAGATGGCACGGATGGGCACTGATAGGTACCACTGATAGGTGGCTCTGATAGGTGGCACTGCTGGGCGGCACTGGGGTGCAGCACCTTTGAGGCAGATTGTGGGCACTGCTGGGTGGTACTGACGGGGGGCACTTACTTTTTATTAGGGTGGCACTGCAGGGGGCAGGTGGGCACTGGCAGGGGGCAGGTGGGCGCTTGCATTGCTGGCCGTGATCGGCTTTTTTTTTCTCCTCGCGCTGTCAGCGCGAGGAGGAATACTAGCCGATTACCGGCTCCGTTATGTCACCTGATCAGCTGTCATTGGCTGACAGCTGATCACATGATAGGGGGTCGGGATCGACCCCTTGCACGGATCGGTGATCAGGCGAGTCTCATGGACTCGCCGATCACAGAGCGCGCCGCGCGCGCCCCTCGGGGGAAGCGCGGCCGCTCGTACACGGGACTACGTCAATAGACGTAGTCCCGGAAAAGGAGATCCGCCCTGTAGCCGTCATTTGGCTATAGCGCGGATCTCAAGTGGTTAAAGGCTAAGTTCAGCTTTGGAACATGTTACATCTGCTGCTGCCTCCTCCAGGCAGGGGCTCTTCTACCTGTACCCACCATCACAATTTAAAAGCAGTGCAACCACACAAGGGCTCCTTCCACGTGGCTACATCATTAGTTCATGCGATTTTGTGAATAGACCAACTACACGTACCGTCAGCCACTGTAGCCGACTGCTTGTAGTTCTCACTGAACTCACACTCTAGTGGTTCAATAATTCTTCCTGCAATTCATTAACTGCAGTATGGGCAGACAGTGTGCAGTTCGTCTGCAGGATCCTGGCATTGCACCCGTGATCTGCTGATTGTGGATACAATGCTTTAGACAGGCTCCATTGTAATAAAATAAATGCACGTTTTTTTTCTTCATACCTGCAATTTTTTCTACAAAAAAAAAAAGCTTAAATTCTGCTGCTTCTCATCCCCAAACAAAATGAGCTAATGAACCCCCTTGTACTGTGGGAGCAGCCCACTGCATTTTATTAAAAAATTTCCTTTACAAAGTTAATCTTCATGTAAACGAGGTGTGTAAGCAAGGGTATTGTAGCACTGTCCATAAAAAAAAAAAAAGTAAGTTATATTTGCTCGTTATAACAACAAGCTGCTTAAAGAGGAACTGCAGTCTGCTCACATTTGTAATATAAACATCTTTGCCATTCTGAAGCTTCCCTCCAACCACTTTGCATATTATTGTATATATACCGTGATTGTGTACTTGCCAAATATGTTGTAGAAATCTCCCTCCACGGAGTCTGGCTGCATCCATTTTAACTGTGGGCAGCTGAAGTGGCTGTCTGTTCACGTCCTGGATTCACGCAGACACACACCTCCAGCTCTGCAGCTTTCATTGGCCCTCTTACAACTCATCTCCCCTCCCTTCCTGGCAAACGAGAGAGAGAGCTGTGCATGTTGTCATAAGCCTAGGCTTTTTACCAGACAAGAAACAGGAAGTGGGCTGTATAAAATGTATTTACTGGCATTTTTTTTTTTTTTATATACAAAGTTTAAACAAAACAAAGGTAGAAGATTTCATAGATGGGAAAAAAAAAAAAAAATGACCAAAAGTATGCTTTACTGATTCTTCTCAACAATTCAAATCTACACGTTGCCCAACTCATCCAAAACAACTGCTTACAGGGTGTCACTGGAACAGAAAATCACTCACTCCAACAGGGACACAAATACCAGAAAGAAAAAATACCTACCGGAGGTTCTAAATCTTCCCTACGATGCCTGAAAACGGAAAAAAAAGAAAAAGTTTTGGCTGCCATTTTACTCTAGAATATCTAAGTACCTATTTGCCCAAAGACAAACGCCAAAAAAAGTTGGTAATTAGAAAGTCTACTGCGATGTCACAGAGAAAAAAAAAACACAAAGAAAGAAAACGAGCACAAACTGTATGCAAAGAAAAAGTGTTTTTTTTTTTCTTTTGTGTACACATTATACAATGTGAGTTGTACATATTGAGGGAAAAAACAGACACTAATTAACGATAAAAATATATAATAACATCCATACAGGAACACAAATTCAAATATTGTAACAATACCTTTGAGGCAAGAACAAGTTACACGCAGTACACAGTGTAAAAAAGTTCTAGATTAGGACACATAAAAAGGAGCAAGTGATAGGGGGCGCCAGAGAGCGGTTATGAGTTTTTTAGTTCAGAAATACATTTGGTAACATGGACAGAGAAATAGAATTTACATTATTTCCTCTACAATTTTTATTTTTTTTCTTTAAACCAAGCTAATGAATTCAAAATAAAACACACCCCTACAGTAGGGGTAATAATTATTCCATGGAAATTTGGCTAGTTTTTATTTTTTTATTTTTTTTATTTCACTTAAATAATTTATACACCCATATTTTTCTACTTACAAAGTCAGTTTGCTTATTAAAACCAAAATGTTTCAGATACAATGTTGTCACCGTATGGTCATAATCTCCCAGCACTGTCTCAAAGTGTTTTTTTTTTTTTTACTTTACACTATGATACAAAAGTCATTCATATGATTATTGCAACTAAGATTAGAGCCCAGCAGAATTAGGGAAACCCAAATGCCTCCAGCGGCTGAGGAACTACAGGTCTCAGAACTGGCTTCAAGCTGGGAGGTGTAGTTTCCCTCACCCCATAAATGGGGGTCCATATTTTGGCTAATGCCGCCATTCAATTACAATCAACACCCAAAAACAAAGGCACACTAAACCTTTGCCAAGTTAATGCCAACTGAGAAAAAGATGTCAGTTTCCTGTATTTAAAGGGACACTTTTAAAAAATATAATTCATGCAATCTGTTCTACATAAAAACACTCATTGATGAATATGAAGAGTTTCCAGGAATTTATCAGATTCTCAAGATGAAGCAGGGGATCAAATTTATACAGAGATAGGGATATTGCCATGTCATTGGCATCTTACAAAGAACAGTCTATTGAAAAATATCACCCTCTTCCCCCGCGCCATCTTGGTTATAAATATCCTCTGTACTGATAAGCTCCTGAAACTTTTTATATATTTATCACTAGGGGTTAAAACACATCTTACATGAACCAGTTGTAAATAAATTGTAATTTGGGCACAGTGGCTCTTTGAAATTGCTGCACATAAAAACGAAGACTATTAACAGAAATGGAAAAGTTCATTACAGAGTTCATTACAGAGTTATTTCATTACGAGAGCAAAAGTAGAACTGTTGCTCATAGCAATCTGTCAGCTTTTATCCTTTAGCTTTCTAGAGAATGAATCAGGTTGATATAACTTTGTTGTTACAAATCTGTCTCATGGTCTTAAAATGACCTGTGGCTAGGGAAGAACATGAGGTCACGAACAGCCTGGCTGAGCAACGAGCAAAGATCATGATGTGACCGAAAAAGAAAAATGGTGTCCATTGCTGACGGATTCCAGCTTTGCTTTCACTAATGCAGGTGAGAAGATCACTTTTATGGAAAAGAAAAGTAATATGTAGAAACCCCAAACCAACAATCATATTTGCAGTAATCTAATATCGGACTATTAACTAGATTACTACTCTGTCCAAGGCTGTACTAGACAAGGCTGCTTGTGTTGCCCGTAGCAGTCAGAGTTTTCTTTTGTGGTTTCTTGGCCCTTTAGTAAATACCCCTGACAGGTCTGAAATCTTAGACATCACAAAGACTTGCTTACAGTACAAGAGGCAGCTGTTCAGATTTTCATTGGGACTACCATTGCCAATCCTCTTGTGAAGATGCTAGTTGTCTGGCTCGTACTATGAACACCTTGGGCCAGTAAGGTTTGAGTCACTAACCAGGAACAAGTATGAAGTATTTTTAAAATCAAGGAAACAAAGGGCACATTTAGTTGCATGCTTCTGAAAAATGTTGCACTTGCAGGATAGTAAAGCCTCGTACACACGATGAGAATATCTGATGAATGATCGTTCCTTTTCTTTTTTTCGTTGCATCTCATATTGAAATGAAGACGTTACTAAATTTACAAAAATTTTCATACGAAAGAGTGCAACTTTAGAAGCGATGTAATGTGTAGTATTGTATTATTTAATTTCTGAGAACGCATAGTATTGCTCTTTGCATTTTTTTCAGACAAATACTGTAGTGATTAAACAAAAACTGTATGTTCTCATATCATACGAAAAAGATTTTTATGTTTGCTCCTTTGGATAAGTTTAGATGAACGGTCGCGACCGGCTCTCGAAAGTTGCATACGAGCGATGATATCGTACAAATTGCTTTGAAAACTGTATTTTTTGTCCGACTTTCTGATCGTGTGTACTAGGCATAAGTGAGAGCCATGTAGGCAAAAAAAAAAAAAGCAGACAGGAAAGCCCGAATGGTGTTGAAATTTGCTAAAAAAAAAAAAATGTCAACATCTGGTGCAGTATCACGTGTGGTGTGCACATCCCTAGAAGTATTCTCCAGCAGTGAATCACCAGTCTCCACGCAGATCTTAGGAGGTCACTCTCAATGCTCTGGGAAGATCCAAAGCTGGTAGTTCCCAAGGAACTTTGAAATTGTGAGAGGAGGGATGTCAAAAGCCCTGAGATGAAGCAGACTCACCCAAATAGATAATCAGTCCAAGAAGGACATTGATTTTTGATAAAAGTTTTTGGGCTGTACCCATTTTTCCCGAGGTCCAAGCAGTACTGCTTGGACCTTAGAAGAAGGGAATACACCCCAAATGCTTCTCCTAAAAATGTGATTGTTAGTGCAAAAAAATATATATCATGGACAGTACTCCAATTGTTTTTGCTGCAAGTGCACCAATACAACTACAATAACCTTGAGTTTAATAAAAAAAAACTTTATTGAACACGAATATAACATGTCCTAATTGTTTGTTCTTCAGACCAATGTTGAGCCAGCAAGCTTGTCTGACCACACCATAGGTGTAAAGAAGTAGCTAGCTGGGGAACATGTTACTTTTATGTAAAAAAAAGAAAAAAAAAATCAACTTTTAACTCAAGAAATCATTATTGGCATGCTTGTTCCAGGTAAGACAGACAAAGTTTTTAGGCAAGGGAGCAACATAACAGCCAGGAGACTAGCCTTTGCAGAATGAGACATGGCAATGGGAGCCTCAGATTTTATTTAAGAAAACAGTGCATTTTGCCCCTTGCCCTCCTTTTTTTGTAGCATACTAAGGATTAATGGCACTTGAACTGTGGTTTTTATGGGCAATACCTGCATTGGTTTTAATAAAAGTCACCTTTACACTATTAATAGTTTAATTCTGCTGCAATCCATCAGGCACCAGTGTACATAGTTATAGTATTGGCTACAAGTACACCTGTAGTGTAGTGGACAACTATATGTTGCAAAAGAGGAAGTTGAGTGGGGATGGGGTGCATTGCCATTGCATTTATAGTTATGGTCACCTTAGGGTATTTTATAAGGGTGATGTTAAACCATAGGCGTAAACCTGTCATTGCTTTACTGCTAACCTCCATCGCTTCTTTATATGATCACTATGAAGGGTTGGGTTTCAAAAAAAGTTAACGTGACTCAAACTGATGATCTAAGTTGCTGAATGGCAGTTGAATGTTTTTCAAGGCTTAGTCCACCTTTTGCAAATAGTAATAAATGTACCCACATGGGTGCAACTTGAAGCATGGTCCCAAAGGTGGACTATGCCTTTAGCAAACTGTTTAATTGCCTATTGTTGGTTTGTCAAGGTAAAAGGTAAACAGGAGGGAACACATAACTAGGCTTTAGGCCTTAAAGCAGGCAGGTTACATAGTTCATTAGGTTGAAAAAAAAGACACAAGTCCACCTAGTTCAACCAATAGACATGCAATGACTCTTCTACGATAAAGCACACCTACCTGTCTGCTTGCAGTTTTCTGCGGTAAGTAAACCAAGCTGCGCATGCGCTGCTTAGCTTACAGTATCAGCACAGTCCCTGTGTACCGGGATGACAGACTCTTGCACATTTGCAAGTTACATCGTCTTGCATCGGCCACTGAAGACGTCCAAAGACCGGCAACCGGGGGAAAGATTCCGATGCTGAGGGGGCCAGCAGGGAACTTTGGACTGTTAGAGAGGGGGTAAGTATAGGGACATTAGTTTCGCTGTAAAATTGATACAAAATACTCTAAGGCCACCCACCCTACCTTCATCCTTTACATTTATTCGCTACGTATTCTTCATGGTCCTGTGATACATTATGGAAATCTTTTAAAAAATTAAGTCAAGAAAAGCCAAGTAGGGGTAATCTAATGTCGTTTTTTTTAAAACTAAAATGTAAATGAAATTAACATATGATTCAAATGCAAAGAGAGGCAAGTTAAGCAGATAAAACAACTTGAAGAAAATCAGTTATGATAAGGTTATAATTTCCTTACAGTGGTTGTAAACCCTTACACACCACTTTTGCCTACAGGTAAGCCTATAATACATGTAGGCACTGTGACTATCTCCTAAACCTGCACCGTTTAGGAGATATTCCCTTTATCAGCATGTGCCGACGTCATTGGCACATGCGCACCGAAGAAACAGCTCGCTCGAGCTATTTGTTCAGCTGCTGTGCAGTTACCGGCGGCTCCCGTCAATCACATCGCCACAGCCTGCGATACCTGGAAATAACTCTGGGAGGCATGACGCCGGCCACAGCAGCGCGCCAGGACCACTGCGGGGACTTCGATCTAAGGTAAGCATTTCATAATGAGCTAGTATGCTATGCATACTAGCTCAATATGCCTTTGTCTTGCAGGTTTTTTTTTTTCATGGGTTTACAACCACTTTAATGGTTTCAAATTTAAAATATCAAACAGTAAATTTTTAACATAGGAATTAAAGTCTAAATAGATTCCATCTACTCAATTCATACCATGCAGTATTCTCTCCAAATGATGACACGGTTTGTGCTGTTTTATTTGATGAGGTAAAGAAAAGAACAGTAAACGGTACCAAAGCAACTGACATTCATGTTTTACTATCCAGAGTACAATTACACTCGATTGGCTGCAGTGGATTATCACCATTTATACCGCTGCTAAAATAAAAATAAAAACTGGTGTCACTATTTTTAGAAGGAAGCGAAAGACATTGAAGATGACGGGCTAAAGTACATGTGTGCTCATGTCATACATAGCAGCCATTTTGAACATACAAGGCATTAATTCAGCAGCATACCACTCAACTTTTTAAAATCAAAGCAATTTGCAAACAAGTGTGCTCATTTCTCCCCAACACCTGTTTTGGCTTTAAGCCCCGCTTATATTCCCTATTTTTTTTGCCCCTATGATTCGCCAATCAAAAGGGAAGAAATAAGGACAATTGTTCTAATTGGTGGACAACAGAGAGCTTCACACCTGGGGTCTGAGGCAACCCATAGGCTAGGCCTCAATGAGCACAGAAGCAGCCAGGGAAACTAATGGGAATAGGGCAGCATAAAACCAAAAAAACTATTAAATGCAAAATCGTTCAACTCGAGTACATATCGTCATATATCTATATACTGGCTGGAACTCAAGGGTCAGAAATCCCCTTTAATTCATAGAGACCTAATCTTATTGTCTTAGGGAAGTTACTAGTAAACTGATGGGTATCGTTCTCATTACAGGGCCAAGCACTGTCAATACTATTAGCCATGGTGAGACTGAAGTCTCACCCATACTCTAATGATAGCATGAGACCAAATCGTCCTATTATGTCACTCCCCACACAAGTTCAGGAATGGAGAAAACAGGACTTGCGATGATTCCCGAGTGCCTACACTGCTAGCAAAAACCAGATACAATCGCGAGGTGGTGGGCATCCTGCTTTCGCCTATCACCAATGGCCATCATCTAGTCTGTATTTAAATGCTGCCTATAACTTATCTGGACTTGACCACAAAATGGCAGCTTTTATGTTCTGGTTATGTACACTTTAATCGCTATCCAGCAGTTTCTATGATTTTAGAAAACAAGTGTGTGTAGTCACCAAAAGAGCAATCCAATATAGTGGACAATAGACAACATTCCAAAATGGTGAAGGCTCTTTGAGGGTTTTCTCTAGTTGTCAATGGAACTGGCTCCTGAAAAATAAATCCTGCTTGCTCCTGGATTGGACAGACTGGCTCCTGAATTCCATATAAATTTGCCCAGCTCTGATTTAGCCTATTATCCAGTTTATAGGCTTATTTAATAATAAGGATCAGGTTAACAAATTAAAAAAAAAAAACTAGTAGATAATAGCCTGAATGAAATAGATTGCCAAAAGGTTCACCTACACGGGAACTGAAAAGCATCCATTTCTAGCGGTTTAGGGCATTCTGAAGGGATCAATAGTGGTTTATATGGCTACTGGGACCTGACTACTTTTAAAGGCCAAACCAATACGACATAAAGGAAACCTTGCAGGAGGCAGCAGGTAGGCTGTCATCAGTGACCTCGGAAAAATGACTAAGGACTTTTATGATCCGCATATCTGCTCTATGTCATTGACATGTACTAAAGACAGCGAGTCAGAACAACAGCCAGGTAGCTAGCATTTTCATAGGGAATACAATTGCTGACCTCCCTATCTGTCTGTCAAGAAATACTTATTTTAAAGCAGTATTCTTCTTTCCTGTTATTTGATCTCCTTAAATCCTTCGATAATAAAGAAAATAGATGTACCAACCTGCACAGTGTATGGGTTTTCATGCTATCACTTAGTTTAACCTAGAAGTCTTGCATTTTAAGGTTTTCCTGCTTTCTGATTGAAGAAAAGGATTGCATGCTACAACAGAGTGGTCTCTACTGTGTAAATAACCTTCTAAACCTTCTTTTGCTTAATGGAAGGATTACCAAGTTTAAGATATGACATTTTTGTAGCATTAAAGCTGAAATTCATTTTTAAAGTGGAGCTGCAGACAAAGTTTGTTAGCGTCTGCACCCCCATTACAGAGAACTCCCCCTCCCTTCCTGTAGTGCCACTAGGACAGGAAATGTGGAAAAGGCTCTTTAGTGGGAATGCAGATAACATCCATTGTGGTGCATTGGGCCCTTATTTTAGCAGAAAGTGGAAGGAGTAGAACCTGTTAATTTTTTAATGTCGTTCACTCATTGTGAAAATTTACCCACACTCCCTTTTCCAGACCCGGTAGTCACCCATGCAGGAAGTGAGAGGAAATCTACCCAACAGGAGTACTGATGACAATAAAAAAAAAAAAAAAAAACTAACACAGATTCTCAATATATATGTATTCTTAAAAAAATTGAAATTCCCGAAAGACATGAGGTATCTTATCCCTTTTGTATCACAATATACTAAACTGTTAAGTGTCCACATACACTACAGTTATTTTGCCAACAGGGTAAATGGACCCCATAAGCAGCATTTACACAGTCAGTATAGCACTAAATAAAGCCACCCCCCTCATTGAGTTACAAAGGTCCAGAGATCTCCAAAATACTGCTCAATTAATCAATATTAATAAGCCCAAAATAATTATATACAACAAAAACCAAGAGTATTAAAAGGAGAACTAGGGTAGGCAAATCAATACTTTGCTAAAATATATATACATTCAAGGTAGCTATGTATAAACGTGTATTTTAAAATAAACCCTGCAAACCTTACTCTAAAGTAGCTATGACCAACCCAATTACCGGTCTAAAGTGCTACTAAACTATATACTGCAATAGATTGTCACCTTATTTGAATGACAAGACCTAGGGAGGCATCATACTTAAAATTATTCTACAAGCTAAACAAAATATACTTACTGTGAAATAATGATAAAATAAACTGCACATATATAATTTTGAAAAAAAATTAAAAAAAAAAGCTTTTGTACACAGAGAGGCTTTTAAATTCCTAAATACAAAGCTCCTACTTATAGTTAGTACACAAACTGCATTAGAAAAAAAAATCTTGGCATGTCATGCCAACTCTGTAAATTGTTTAACTTTTCAAAAGACCAGGTTAATTAAAACTTGAAAGTTTCGGTTTAAATATAACTGCAGTTGTGCGATTTAGTCCAAGTGTCGACAGATTGGGGAAATCTTACAGCCGGACTCACTATTTTTTTCCTTTGGGTGTGGGTATGTGAACAGTTTGATGACCATTTTGGGTCTACTTTAGCAGCCAAGACTCTGTTGTGAGCTGTAATTCCTGGTTTCTCTCTCAGTAGCATATTTTAAATATATTCCTATATCGAGGCCACTAAAGGGCCAGGGACAAACTGGTTTCATAAACCCCTTTGCGGAAATCTGACATTCAGAATTTTGAAAATGCCATACACGAGTTATTGTTTTAAGTACTTGATGGAGATTTTTTGGATGGGAAATGTGTTTCTTCCATACCATTAAGACAAAAAGGTTACAATATTTGTGATCCTGACAATTCTTCCATTATTGTTGAACCCTATCTGTATACAAGGCAAACGTATCTAAAATCTCTTGTTTTTTTTTGTTTTTTTTTACTGAATTCAAAAAGGGGATTAAAAAAAAAACTGAATTTCCTATCCTCATGCCAACCACATCACAATTTTAGGGAGATAGATCCAACATCTGTCCCAGTTAAACATTCTGGCACAAAACAAAGCCACAAGTTACAAACCATTTGAGCAAATAAATACATTTGTATTGTTGACTCTACAGTGCCAACTTTTTAAAAACAGGACAATAATCAAAAATATAATGGCAAAGGTATTAAAGCCATTGGCAGTCTAAAAAATTGGCTATTACTTATATTTAATTAAAAACAGCAACAAAATCCTTGAATAGATTTTATAACAATTTGTCTTCTAATGCTTTAACAATTCCTTTTAAAAAAACAAAACAAAACATTGAAATGCTAATTTGTTATTTGTAAGACTTTGTTTTGATCAAGTACAGAAGAGTTCAAAAACTGCTTTATGGGCGAAACACCCCCCCCCCCCCCCCCCCACCAGAACACTCCAGTCAGCGCTCTCAGCCGTTGGCTGAAACCGCTAATCGGGAGATGGTCAGCAAACCTTTTCCGGTAATGACCCTTAGACAGAAGCCAGCCGAACAACCGTTGGACTGGCTGCCATACACGTGACTGTTGGACAGTTTCTTTTGAACCGGCCAATGCCGTCCAGCATTTGGCCCAGGTGTACCAAGATTGGTGCATAAATTTCCTGAAATCTCAATGTCGGTTTATTACGGTCATTGAGCCTAAAACAAGCAATAGGAACACCACCATAATAATTGTAGGGTCTAATATATTTGGTTAATAATAATTAAGGTGAGAGAAGATTTTACAGCCAACACATTTCAGGAGATGAATCATCAGGGCTTAGAATTCCATTTGCCACCAAAAACCTGGCAGGACACTAGGAACTTCAGATATTCTTTTTTTTTTCTGTGCTTTGGCAGTCAAATTATACAAAGTGTTTTTTGCAGTACTGGCTACTAAAGAACAGTAAGAAAACAGAATACTTCTCTCCTGGACTCAACTGAACTTAAGAGTCCTGCAATTTTTTGCACACAACATTCTAAGCCCTGATAAAGGATGGATTGTTTCAAACTCCAAAGTGCCTTGAATGTAATATCTAGTATTTTTGACTCCACTGTTGATAGTGTGGTGCTCCTGTTACAGTTCTAAACTTTTTGTCTCCCAGGGTCCCCTGGTGTATAAGAGTTGCCTAGCCAGAGCCATCGTGCTCCATGAAGCAAGCCCTGTCTTATTGGACTAAAATAGCTAAAGACCCAGTGCCTCACATCCCTTCCCATCTGTACTGAAACCTAAAAGAAATATTTCTTCCACCAGCCAAAGTGGTAGTTATTTGAAAAATAAAATATATAATAACTTACAGTTTATGATCTGTTAGAAGCTCTGAACCATATGTGCACCCCTCCTTTCATTTGCAAATATAAAAGGTTAACAAGGGTCAATTAAAAAAAGATTCCATATTCCAGGTGAAGAAACACAAATAATTTTTTTTTGTTTTGCAGTCAATAAATTGCAGATTTAAACTTTTTGTGTTGCACACCTAGATCCTTTTTAAGGCAGTCTGACATGATTAATTAGCACCAAAATCCTTGTTCAAAAATAAAAAAAATGTGTCCCTTAATGAATGGACTGGTATCTTCAATGAATTAAAATTATAACAAATGTTACATTATGTATGGTAAAGGAAACCCAACAATTCAAGAACCAATTACAGAGCCAGTTTAAAAAACAAAAAACAAATACAAAAGATAGTTTGTCAAAAGTAATTTAGCCTTACTCAGATGCTGGCAACATTAGGTTTTTATAAACAAACTACCTTGGTGACAACAGTTAAAAAGACAGCTGGATTTAAGCTAAGAATTTGTACTTTTTTTTTTCTTTTTTTTTTTAAAACAAAATTTTCCAATGCATTTTTCCAATGATATAACTTAAAACAAAATAACGGTGAAACAAAAATTGTAAATGTGAAAAGGATAGAAGAGGTTGTTGCTTAAGAATACCCATATTTTTTTCTGTTTTTCTCTCTGTTCTAAGTTTATTTTTTTCTGAGCAAAATACTAATCCGAGTTCAGTTAAACTGAACGCTTCACATCTAGGCAACATCATCATTATCAATTAGATATAGTCAAATACAATATTGTACATAGATTTTTCTCCTATACAATATTTACAGCAAATTTAGAAAAAAAAAAAAAGAAAAAAAATGTAGAAAAAAATACCACACACGCAAACGGTTTATCTCCCCGATAATGTCATCCCTCAAACATACTGGGAAAATATGATTTAAAATTGTCATCCAAGAACAAAAACAAAAAGGGCCACAACTGCCATGTAGTAATGATTAAATAAAAGTTAGAACCATGACTTAAAAAAAAAATAATATTTTTCCACTCCTCTAAATTAAAGTAGCAGTATATCTCCACGCCATCAGCAACTACCTTAAAAAAATGCACACACTTTTTAAAATTCTACAATATTAAAGAAAATATCCAAATTTTTGACTCATAGCTATATTTCATAGTGCTGAAATGACTGGAGAGGACTTTACAAAGTGACAGAGGAGGTAAAATTACTTATTCAGCTCAATGCCAATGGAATTGTTAGCAAATGTTTTGCAGTGCGTGACAACAGCAAAACTCTGTTTCGAACAATACACTTTTTACAGGCTTCCAGTAGCACAGAGGGTGAATTAAGCCTCAAAAGAAAGCTTCTTCCCAGATTAAAAGAAAAAAAAAATATATATATATAAAAAGTTGATAACACCATTTTTATGTTAAGGGATGCAACAGAATATATATATCGAATTAACCCCACAACATTAAAAATACTGAATGTAAGTACAATTAGATGACTGAAAATAGGGAATAAAATAAGGAACATGTCTCTTGATATTGGATTAACAAAGCTTTATTACTCTGTTGGCAAGAGGCTACAAAGCTTTAGCTCTTCACCCTAGATAAAATGAATCCGCAGAGGTCTAATACAACAGAACACAGATATGGTACCATTTTGAAGATTTTTTTTTTCCAATTTAATGAACATCTTTGGAGAGAATAGCTGTAAAAGATTTTTTTTTTTTTTTTTTTTTTACTACCCTGTTCATAATTCCTGAAATGTAAAACTGCACAAATGCTATTCTTGCTGCGTGCACTGCCAATGGCCGTCAAGTATTTAGGTCAAGCAAAACACGCATGTTTTCCTCAGAGGCATCCTTACTTACTCATAACTTTCTGTCCAAAAAATAAAAATTTGTGGGGTGACCAAAATGTCACTTTTATAATAAAATTCAACGATGCTAGCAGCCAGGTTAAAATATGTAAAAACATAAAACATTTTTTTAAAAAAAAGCAAAAAACTATAGAGTTGTGAAGTAAGGTTAAATCATTTTTGGTGCATGACCAATCTAAAATTGGCAGTGAACAGTGAGCATCTCTTTGTGACAATTTATGTTTATTTTTTTGTGGCGAGTTACCGTTACAGAAAAGATTTGTTAATCCAAAATCGAAAATGCCCGCCACCCCAAACAGGGAATCTGGCTCTTTCACACGCACAACACATACACGCATGCTTCCCAATAAATAACAAGGGACAGAATGTTGGGGCTGCTTGCTCCTGTCAGAATATGTCAGTCACTGGAAGCAGATCTGAACAGAAGACAGAGCCAGAAATCCTCTGTACAGTATGATGGGGACGGAACAAGGAGCAAATGAGGAGAAACAAAAAATGTAAAATTAAAACGATGCACAGTTAGCAAATCCTCCTCCAGCTAAAGAAGGACAAAGAACAAAGGAAGAAGACAGAAGTCTAGAGAAAGAGAGAACCACCTTAATTCAAACAGGTGTCACTGTTCAGAAGCCTGAGGCCTAAAGTCAAGTTGAGGCCTGCAGAACTTACTTCATCCATTCCCCTTTATAGCTCGTTGCCTTGGCAACAAAAGTTAAGTCCAGGACAGAACACATTTCCTCTTCTGCATGGCATGTCTCTCTCTCTCGTTACTGGAGTCACTTGTTTTTTATTTTGTGATTTAATTCCCCCTTAACAGGTTTTTGTTTGTCAACTTTTATAGCAGTCATGTGTTCAGTCACGCGCACTTGTTCTGTGCTTGCGTGATTAGGTCAATGAAGGAGTCGAAGAGTTTTTCGAGCCAAGGCTGGTTCCTCATGCACTGCTGAACAACCTCTTCTTGCCCCAAATCATCATTCTGCTCTTCTATTGCGTTGGTCTGTATAAGGGGAAGACAATTGTTATCAGATGAACTCTCACTCACTGATGCCTATCAATTTATTCTTGACAGTCAAGATTCAAATACAAGAAAGACATAATCCAAAACATACATACATATACACATATATATATATATATATATATATATGAAAACGGCCTCAAAAAGACCTATAAAGCAATTTGGATACAAATTGTGTTAAAAATCCATAAGATGAATCTAACTGTCCTACAATAAAAAATGAATCTAAACTTGAAATCACAGAAAGGTAAAAGTTATATATAAAAAAAAAAAATTTACATACAGGTTTAGACCTTCTCCCACAATATTAACCACTTGCTGCCCGCGCTAAAGACAGCTACAGCGTGGGCTCAAATTGCCGGGAGGGCATACATGGATAAATGAGAAGACATACATCTTCCCATTTGCATGCCTCCCGCATGCTCTGTGACCACCGAGTCCGTGAGACTCGGCTGATCATGAATCGGGTAAAAGGCCAATCACAGCAGGCCCTTTACCACGTGATCAGCTGTCCACGCTTGCCCGCATGAGCTGATAATCAGTGCCACCTATCAGTGCGCCTCATGGGTGCCCATCAGTGTAGCCCAACGATGCCCATCAGTGCAGCCTTATCAGCACACATCAGTAAAGAAGAAAAATTACCTGTTTGCAAAAATGTTAACACAAAATATGAAAAACTGTTTTTCTTTTTAAATTTTTCAGCCTTTTTTTTGTTTGTTTAGCAAAAAAAAAAAAACACAGTGGTGATGAATACTACCAAAAGAAAGCTCTATTTGTGTGAAAAAAAATAATAAAAATGTATATATACAGCATTGCATAACCGAGCAATTGTCATTCAATATTAGCCCTGAAAATTGGCCTGGGCAGGAAGTGCCCAGCAAGCAAGTGGTTAAAAAAGCATTTTACTAGCTGAAATGAATTGATCTTCAAATAAGAGAACTTTCACAGACTGTTAGAAAACAAAAACTAGAACCCAGCTTAAAAAAATATCCCTATAACCATTTAATAATATAATATAATTAATAAATAGATCTATATATACACACACTTTTCACAGCTGAGGTTGTTATTGCAGTAATTAAAAAAAAATCCATATCCAACTATTACAAATGTGCTAGAAAAAGGGCCAATATAGTACCATATCCGTAAATATTTGACACTTAAAAAAATATACATGTGCAGATTTTAAATGGTACCAATGAAGACAACAGTTCTAATACATTAAGTATTTATTATTAACATAGTTTAAAAATTAGTACACCGATACTTGTCCTAATATACACATTTTAGGTTCAGTATTGGTCTACTAATAATAATATATATTTATTTTTTTCAAATTCTTCATTTGTATAGAAGAATAAAGTATCCATCAAAATACAATATAACAAAAGCACCAAAGACGTCCTGTCACATCAAACATAGTTACAAGCCATGTAAGTACAATCCGAAGCAGAGTTGCTCAGAAGCAAATTAATATAACATCACTAACACTCAGGTGAGCATCTTACTTCACAAGATCAGGTGGCAACCATGTACATTCTATTTGCATGGTATGAGCGGATATTTTACATTTTTAGACAGAGGAAAGTTAGATCATAGAGGCACCCAAGAGGGTGCCGAAGCAAAAAGTGACGAAGAAAGGAAGGAGCGAGAAGAAAAGGAAAAAGAGGAGGGGAAAAAAGGAATGGGGGGGGGGGAAGGGTGGTAGGGGGAGCTAGGGTGGTGGAACACATGGATGTAGGAATGACAGGAGGACCTCAGTCCCCAGAGCAACTCTCTAGGAGGGACTTCCCTTCATCTGAGTATAGGAACATGTTCCAGTATGCCCATGTTTTCGTATATCATTCTCTCTTATTTTGGGCAATAAAGTACCAAATCTTCCAAGGTGTTGACACTCCTAACCTTATTGAGCCACATGGCGATGGAAGGGGAATTGGAGAGTGACACAAGCTTTGGCCACATTATTTAGGTGACAAAGGATTGATTTTTTTGTACGTCTGGATTGGTATTTGTGAGCAGTGGAGCAGGAAGATGGCAGGATCCTGCGGGATAGTGAAGTCTTTAAATTCTTGGGAGAGCCTCTGTAGCTCTGACCAGTATTGGAGCTTTGAGCAGGACCAGAAGACATGGAAAAAGTTTCCCATTTCATCTCCAGCACTGTTTTGACGCCTCTGGGAAGCACTTACTCAAAACTGATGGGGTGAGATACCATTATGTCAATATTTTATAGTTGGATTCCTGTGTGCTTGAAGAGATGGAAGATTTCAGGGACAGGTGGATGATGTTTTGACGCTGGGCGGGTGTGAAGGTCCTATTGAGATCTCTTTCCAATTTACTGAGACTTGTCAGGATGAAATCATGTGGAGGTGAGATGAGCAAGGCGTAAATCTTAGAGAGAGTACAGGGGAGGGGGTCCTTGACTTCAGAGTAAGATTCAAACAGAGTCCGTTGACTCAGAGAATGGGTCCGGGAGTCTAGGGTTCGGAAGAACTGCTGAAGTGCTTGCCAGAAAGGTAGTTCAAACTGACCATCTGGTTGCTTCAATATAGAGATTATGGGCCAGGCATTGGCTATTAAATGGGAGATTTGAAAGCAGTCCCACTCCCCAAGTTTCCAAAACAGGCCACTCTCTCCCCCCAGGGGGAACTGGGGTTTCCCAATATGGGAAACAGCAGGGAGTGGGCGAAGCATGCTATATGTCAATTCAGAGAATAGGTCCTATAGTTGGATGTGACTTGAGGGAAGCAGGCAAGGAAGCATAGCATAGCATAGCATATTCAGGGAAATAGTGCTAAACTGCTGTTCTTTATATGTCCATAGCTTAAGATCTTTGTGTCTACATCAGTCTATTACCCTACCAAGATGGGCCACTTAGTAAAATTTGAGTCTGGGCCGGCTACCCCTCCATGGATATTAGGTAGCTACAGAAGGTGTCTACTGATCCATATGACCTTGGTAAAGAAAGTATTTATTTGGCGAAAGAAGGCCAAAGGGATGGAGATAGATAAGGTCTGAAAGAGGTACAGGAATTTTGGCAAGATGCATTTTGATCTGACTGCGGCTAACCAGGAATGCAATCCTCGATTCCATTTGTCTAAAAGGGAACGCACTTCCCTGAGCAAGGGTGGAAAGTTAATCTTAAACGTATCAGCTAGATTTGGGGGAATGTGGGTGCCCAAGTACTTCAAAACCGAAGATGTCCATTTAAAGTTGAGCTGAAGGATATGACCTAAAGGGGAGGGCAGGGCAACTCCCATCACCTCTGATTTGGAATAGTTAATTTTCATATTTGATAATGCTCCGTAATGATCGAATTCTTTCAGAAGATTCGGCAGAGAGATGTGTGGATTGGTCAAGGAGAAGAGAACATCGACCCAGTAAGCGGAGACTTTATGGGAGAGAGTGTTCTGTCTAACCCTGCTCAGGAATAGCTCCAAGAAGGTGAAAAGCAGGGGTGAGAGAGGGCATCCCTGACGGGTGCCATTAAAAATGGGGAACGGCTCTGAAAACACCCCATTTGCTTTCGCCACGGTCCGTGGTGAGGAGTAGATGCTAGCTATCCAGTGGAGCATCTGCTCCCCAAAACCCATGTATTACAGGACCGCAAACATAAGGACCCAATTCATCCTATCAAAGGCCTTCTCCGCATCTGTATTAAAGAATACCCAAAGCCTGTTTAATTGGCAAAGTGAACCAAATTGAGCACTTTAACCGTGTTGTTCCTTGCTTTGCGGGAAGGAATGAAGCCCACTTACCAATTGGGGTAGCAAAGATTGAAGCCATGAGAGTAAAGAGCTTCAGGTCTACATTGAGCAGAGATATCAGCCGGTAGCTGCCACATACAGAAGGATCCTTCCCTTTTTTCGGGATGACAGATACATGTGCCAATAGTGATTCCAGTGGGAATGAAGTAGCCTGCCCCAGGCCATTAAACACTTACCATATGTGGACCTAGCAGGGTTAGAAGGGTCTTGTAGTACTGTATAGTAAACCCGTCTGGGGTCAGGTGCTTTTCAATGTTTGGCTGACTTCACTGCCCTGCTTAGTAATTCAAAGGTGATGGGGATTTCCAGCTCTCCCTGAATCGGGGACGGGAGGCAAGATAAGTGTGCTGAAGAAAGGTAACCTTCTATGGAAGAAAAGGGAGGAGGGGTTGGAAGGTTGTATAGTGAGGAATAAAATTCCCCAAAACATATGGGCAATGTCTTTGGGTAAGTAGAGTTTTTGTTCATCTGTACCCTTAATACATGGGATATAGGAGGCCTTATGTTGGTATCTGGGAGCCCGGGCTAGCCATTTGCCACACTTATCCTTCGATTCATACCCTAGCTTCTTGCAGGATTGGAGTTCTGCTTTTGCTTTGTAATGAAGGTCTGAGACCTGCTGGAGAAGGTGTTCGATCCCTACAGAAGAGGCTGGTGATCTTTTATGCTGCTGCTACTTAAAGATCTGGATGTCAGCTAACAGTTTTGTCAGTTGTGCTTCTCTTGCTTTCTTGACTCGTGATCCGTGATCCGTGTTTAATCAAGGTTCCCCGTATGACCACTTTGTGGATTTCCCACACTATATATGGGTCATGCTCAGGGATGGCATTTGTCCAAAA
Source organism: Lithobates pipiens (assembly GCF_037356315.1). NCBI lineage: Eukaryota > Metazoa > Chordata > Amphibia > Anura > Ranidae > Lithobates > Lithobates pipiens. The sequence goes on from NW_027507788.1 coordinate 87,934,838, forward strand.
GTAAGCTGTGAGCTCCTGGACCACATCAGTCAGAACCTCTGGGATCTGTAACAGACTCTCATTCAGGTGCCATTGCCAATCCGCGGAGGCGGTAGAGTTAGACCGGGAGAGATGCAGCATAACCAGTGCATGGTCAGACCAGGTTATGTGTCCAATAGAAACGTCTAGGATGAGAGATAGTAGTTGATCTGAGAATATAACTGATGCGGTGTAGAGAAGAAAGAGTAATCATGCTCTCCAGCTTGTAAGATGCGCCAGGCATCCACAAGCTGCAGATTGTGAAGTTTCTGCTGTGTACATTTCCTGTATCTGATGAGAACAGCAGAAGTACCAGAGGAGGTATCTATACAAGGGTCGAGAGGAACATTGAAATCACCTCCGAGGATTAGTTTACCTTCTGCAAACTCCACCAGCTTTGTCAGGGTTTTACATAGAAATGAGTCTTGGTGAGTATTCGGAGCGTAAATGGTAACCACTTTGATGCCTCCAATATGGCCTTTAAGAAAAAGATACCGGCCCTCTGGTCTACTAATTTTTAATCATGTTAATAATAAATATATAGATGCTTTATAATTGCTGTCTCCAGTGGTAGCTTTAAAATCCGCACAAGGGAAAAATATTTTATCTTTATTTTTGCACAATTACAAACATACACTATAATTCATATGCAATTTAAAAGAGTATTATATGATACCATTTCTAATACAAATAGAATACTATGTTAAAGAAAATACCTAAAATACTATTGGTATTGGCAAACTGGTCTACTGTAACTAGTGAAACATATCAGCATAGCTGAAATTGCCTTCCTGAGTACTTAATATTAATTTGTTAAAATAACATTTTTACTACATTCTTTCATGTTTTTGTGACTAATCAGCAGGGCTTTTTTTCAACTGGAACTTGGTTTCACCACCTCTGGCTCAGGCCCTCTGCTCCCTGCTCACCACTGTCACTTGTAAACACAGAAGTTCAGCTTCTGTGTTTACAAGTGACAGCTTGGCTCCCACAGATCTGATCTCCTGAGAGCCACCAATATTTAAGATCCCTCCAGTGGGGAATGGTGGAGATTGACATCAGGATTTATTTTCACATTACTTGTGGTCTGTTTTAATCATATAATTTTTATGTTTATATATACATGATTGAATAGCGCGACCTTTATCTATTTTATATTTACTCACTGTGTACATGTCTCACAAGGTTTGCTGCTTACACTTTTAATTCAGAATATTTCTTAACGCATTTTTTTTCACATTTTTTATTTTATCGATTTTACTTTAAATTTTTACTGACTTATTACTACTTCCTAGGTATAGCATTCTGTAGAGAAAAAAATGCATGACAAACGTCACACACTCTACCAGCAGACACTACAAGAGGCCTTGATGACACATAATGCACATACATTTTCCACTGTTGTCACCATCAGGAAACCTGCAAATGCCAAGCAGCAGTAGCTGTAGCACACACTTGTAGACAGGAAGTGGCTGCAACTGAGTTGCAGGAGATCATCTGAACAGAGATGCAAAAAAAGGTGAAAACAACTGGACATTGTTTATGATAAACAATGCTTTAGCAAACTAAATGTCACTTACTTAGGGTATACATTTACTTTAGTAGGTGTCATGTTTAAGAAGTGCACTTGGTCTTTTTATGCAATACCGTTTTAACACACTAAAATATCAAAATTCCAAGTATTTATGACTTTTTGGTATGAAATGAAAATTTAAATAACCCCCCCTCCAAAGATTATTTTCTATTAATAAAATAATTTCATTAAATCTTTAAAGTAAAGTATCGCAGTCATGTAAGCTGGGTGGGTTCAAAGACGAATCACCTACTTACCTCTTGCTTGCAACGTAGGAAGGTGTGATACTTGTAGTGATGCAAGGAATGGTACAAGGAGTAATAAAGTGACTTCTCAGCATCCACCTTGAATTCCTAGAGGAAAAACAGAACCAAAAACCATGAAAACTGTGGAGGGGTAAATAAGTAAAGATGAAACAGAAATTTTTTTTGTCTGTTTAATTTTGGTTGGTACAGGGGTCTCAAATCGTTAGCAGTCTACCATTTCCTACAGCTTATGCCGCGTACAAACAACCGGACTTTGTGGGACTAGGTCCGACGGACTTTCGGCGGAGTTCTGACGGACTTTGCGAATGAACGGACTTGGCCACACACAATCACACCAAAGTCCGACAGATTCGAACGCGATGACGTACGACTGGACTAGAATAAGGAAGTTCATAGCCAGTAGCCAATAGCTGCCCTAGTGTCGGTTTTTGTCCGTTGGACTAGCATACACACGAACAGATTTCTCGGTCCGGCGGAGTTCTGGTGTTCTATTTCTAAAGTTCGCTGGATTTTGGGCAAGCAAAGGTCTGATGGAGCCCACACACAATCGAATTGTCAGACGGACTCGTTCCATCGGACCTTTGCTGTCAAAATGTCCGGTCGTGTGTACGTGGCATTAGAAGTTATCTTAAAAAATGTACTGGCTTAGAATTGTATCTGGCAAGTTAGAGTGGCTAGGGGACCATTCGAAGAAATGCACCAGGAATGTCCAAATAGTAGGAAACCCTGAGACAAACTTTAAAAATGTTGGTGGAAATATGTCTTAACTGGTCTGGAGGGGCCATATCTTTGGTTTGATCGGCCGAATAAGCCTGCCGTTACAATAACTTATTAGGAAAACTGAAATGGATGGATACATGGCAGGAAACAAGAGTACTCTCCCACAATCACAAGAACGGTTCATATTTCTCCCTACCTGTGGTTTGGCTACATTCTTTTTTAGCTTGTTGAGTGTTTTCCGATTGTAAGGCTCTCCGCCAGGTTTCATCCTCACAGTAGACGCCCCCGATTCAGTAATTAGCTGTGGAAATGTGTGAAGCGCCTCCTACAGGTAATGAAAAAATAAGAATGAAAATATATTTCCAAGCATGAAGAAAATTAGTTAAACCCCAAGCACTCCATTAAAAAAAGAAAAGAAAATCCAATAAATGTAGTTTTGTATCCATTTAAATAACATTGATATCCGCAGACACCTACCTAAAAGTGATGGCAACTGTTTCTAGCTTCCCAACTCAAGAGTCATAGATCAAGATCAACTGAAACATGCATGAGCATTTTTAAGTGTTTGCTACATATCCTGACAGCATTATCTACCTATCTGTCCTGGGAACATCTTGAGAGGCAACACATTTTTTTTCCCCTTCTGACCTTCCCCTACACTAGTCCCTCAAACTGCTCAGCTATTATCCCCCTGCTGTCTGTTCCCCAAGCCCCCCAAGACCCTATCCCTCATATGATAATTCAGGGTGTACATAACCCATACATACTTGTTTTTCTGCTGAATTTTAAACCAGATTTGACTGGGAAAGTTTCCCTCATTTCCCAGTATGACAAATACATTTTTTATATTACGGTGAATCATTTATACAGAGTCTTACTCAAGTGGTAACCCAAGAATGTATGTTCAGACCTGTTGACCTTCTCTCAACAACTGATAACTCAATAACTGGAAATTGTCACGCTCTATATATGTGTATTATCTGTATACCTGTGGTGATGATCTTGTGAAAACTTAAATTATGAATATTACAAAAAAATTTAAATGATTGATGTACTCAACTGGTATAAGTTCTGCTATATATATATATATATATATATATATATATATATATATATATATATATATATATATATATATATATATATATATATATATATATATATATATATTGATATCAGCTTCCTGTAATCCCCTGTACAGTGCACATGTGCTGACAGTAAACGTACTGACAGGAGGAGACAGCAGAAGGATGATTTCTTTCTTCCTGTGCTGCTTCACTGTCCAATCAGCAACCTGATGGGTAGGGCGGTCTGATCCAACATTCTATCTTGACCAAGATGTATTAATGCTGCAATGGCATCTGAACATCTGACTGTGATAATCAGCCAAAAAAGTCTGAATCGCAAAACAGGCTGTGCACAAATTCTTTGCAAGGTTAAACCATTCCTATGTATGTACTTCCAACTGTGCATTTAGGTGCTTGCCTGGAGTTGGGCTATAAACCAAAGACAACATATAAAACCTGTACATGAATTCACCAGACAAAATAGCTTCCACTAGGCATTAAGCGAGGAAGACAGCCATAACAAGCCCCAGTATAACCACAGTCAAGGCTGTGATTCATAGTTGACTAACAAAAACAGTCCTGACATTCCAAGACAACAGTGTAAGCTTTACTTTTAGGCAAAGCTCACAGATGTCTGCTTGTTTTTTTTTTTTCTGCGCTGGAGGAACCCATGTCATTAGTCAGGTAGAGCTACGTCTTTTTGTCCACACCTGACCATCTGAGGAGGTCAAGAAATTCAAATTGTATCGGTTTACAAAATATGTGGAACACTAAAAATGACCACATGTTCCCAAAGTAAAGGGTTGTTTTCAAAAACTAAAATCTGCTTCTGTGATGAATATGTCCATTCCCACTATTAGAAACGTAAAAATGTTGTCACTGATAATACTGACCCAGTGTAAATGAGCTTTGTTCACAGCCATCAATTACGTTAGGAAGTGTAAAGACAAGCTATGTTAGAGGGAACATCTAGAAATGTTTGTTGCCTAAACACTACCCTGAAACTGGTTAATGGAGCCTTAGAGGTGCCAGATTTTAAAAAAGTCAGTATTGAAAACAGCCAAGCTTGGCGTTTTGAATGCTTTTAAGCGCAAAAGGATGGATTTGGGGTCTTATAGACCCCAGATCCTGCAAAAGAAAAAAATACCTGACAAGTTGCGCCAGCAAATTTAAACAGTGTTTAAAGAGGAAGTAAACCCTTCCAAACAACTTGGACCTATAGGTAAGCCTAGATTAAGGGTTACCTGTAGGTCCAAGCAATATCTCCTAAACCTATATGGTTTAGGAGATATTTGGCCGAAAATGGGCACCGCTGTCTACGGCGCATGCGCCGTAGACAGCGGCGCGCAGGCGCACTAAATGCGGCACATCCAAGAATGGATTTGCCAAATTTGTCGACTCCCGTGCGCATGCGCGGGAGTGACGTCATCGCGGCTTCGCCGTATGGCAGCGGCGGAGCTGCGAGACGCGACTCCCGTGCGCATGCGCGACGTCATCGCGGTTGCGCCGCTGTGATTCGTCGGAGCTGCGAGACGCCACAAGCAACATGGATGCGGCGGACTACAGGGGACAGCGGCGACTTCGCTGGCTCCTGTGTCAGGTAAGTGACACATAATGAGCTACTATGTGATGCATAGTAGTCCATTATGCTTTACCTTTGCAGGGAAAAAAAGAGGAAGTAAACCCATCAGGGTTTACTTCCTCTTTAACTGGTTAACTGAAGCTTGGTAGGTGAATGGACCTAGGAAAACCCGTGACAACAGCCTAATTTTTTATATATATTTTTTAAATCAAAAATTTTCATTATTTTAGAGTTTTGACAATAAGAGTGAAAATAAACTTTCAGATCACAGTATCCAAGACCATATGGAAATGAACCAAGCATACAGAATGAATGGATATATATGGTAAAAAGAGAGGAAAACCAAGAGAGATAATGATGCCATACGTAAAGCCTGTTCATATGTAGACATCATATGTAAGTGTTTTACTTCATTTTGCCAGTAGTATAGCAATGATCAGCCAATAAGGTGTGTTAAATCTAGCCATCTATCCCTTATCAATTGGTGTTTACTGGGAATTGCCCTAGAGGTGCAGCTTATCTTTTTAAATGAAATAAATCTGTCTAGCTCTATCCGCCAGGTCTCTGATGTAGAGGAGATATTTGATACCCATTTAAAGTGTGTCATCCTGGAGAACTGTGAATAAAGCTCTCGAGGGAGCCAGGGAAGTATGGGTATCCAGAGTGAGGAATCAAATAATCCTAGCACATATAATACACGGTTACATAGTTGGTAGAATAAGGACTCCAGTCCTTCTCATTGCTGGATGAGAAGCACGATTCACAGCGAAAATCGGATTTATTATTGAAAAAGAACATCATTATCCCAGTAGCATTTAAACCTACTTGCCGACCACCTGCTGTCATTTGATGGCAGCAGCACAGCACTCCTGCATGAATCGCTGTAGCTGTACGGCGGGCGCTTTAAGGAGTATAGAGGGCGCGCCCCCCCCCCAGCTAAACAGACAGACAGATCTCTGTTCTGTCAGAGGAGCAGAGACAATTCGTCTGCTCCTAGTACTTAGGAGCAGTGATCAGTTTCCTCCCCCAATCAGTCCCACCCCCCCATAGTTAGAAACACACTGAGGGAACACACTTAACCCCTTGATCGCCCCCTAGTGTCAATCTCTTCCCTGCCAGTGACATTTATACAGTAACCAGTGGCTATTTTTAGATCTGATCGCTGTATAAAGGTCAGGTCCCAAAATCATGTCAAATGTCCAATCTGTCCACAGCAATGTCGCAGTCACGATAAAAATCACAGATTGCTGTCCTTACTAGTAGAAAAAGAAACTAGTTATAAAAATGCCATAAATCTATCCCCTGTTTTGTAAACGTTAAAACGTTGGCGCAAATCAATCAATATACACTTACCGTATATACTCGAGTATAAGCCGAGATTTTCAGCCTCTTTTTTGAGGCTGAAAGTGCCCCCTCGGCTTATACTCGAGTCACCGCTGTCTGACTGCTCGATCAGCGTATCGAGCAGACAGACGGCGGACATTAAAATTCAAAAGCCGCGCCTCCTTCTCCGCCTCCGCCTGTGATAGGCGGAACACTGAATTTCCCAGCAGTCAGTGTTCCGCCTATCACGGACATCCGTTCATTCTCATACTACGGACGAGTATGAGAGGATGTCCGTGATAGGCGGAACACAGGCTGCTGGGAAATTGAGTGTTCCGCCTATCACAGGCGGAGGACGGAGGCGCGGCTTTTGAATTGTAGAATGGCCGCCGAGAAGAGCGGCGATCCATCGGCACGACACGGGACGGAGGAGGCACGGGACGGAGGAGGCACGGGACAGAGGAGGCACGGGACAGAGGAGGCACGGGACAGAGGAGGCACGGGACAGAGGAGGCACGGGACAGAGGCTTGGGACACAGGTAGGCTGGACACACACACAAGGCTGCACGGACACACACACACACACACACACACACACACACACACAGGGATGGATGGATGGATGGATGGATACACACACACACACACACACAGGGATGGATGGATGGATGGATGGATACACACACACACACACACACACACACACACACACACACAGGGATGGATGGATGGATGAATACACACACACACACACACACACACACACACACACACACACACAGGGATGGATGGATGGATGGATACACACACAGGGATGGATGGACGGACACACACACAGGGATGGATGGATGGATGGATGGACACACACACAGGGATGGATGGACGGACACACACACAGGGATGGACGGACACACAGGGATGGACAGCCATGTCTCACCCTCGGCTTATACACGAGTCAATAAGTTTTCCAGTTTTTTGGGGGTAAATTGGGGGCCTCGGCTTATATTCGGGTCGGCCTATACTCGAGTATATACGGTATTGCAATTTTGTTACCAAAAATATGTAAAAGAATACATATCGACCTAAACCGAGTAATAAATTCAGGTTTTTTTATATATATATTTTTGGGGGATATTTATTATAGCAAAAAGTAAAAAATATTGTTTTTTTTTTTTTTCAAAATTGTGGGTATTTTTTTGCTTATAGCGCAAAAAAACCCAAACAAAACCAGGAGGTGATCAAATACCACCAAAATAAATCGCTTTGTGGGAAAAAAAGGATGTTAATTTTGTTTGGGTACAGCGTCGCACGACCGCACAATTGTCAGTTAAAGTGGTGCAGTGCCATATCGCAAAAAATGCCCTCCTTCCGGGGCTGAAGTGGTTAACTCTGGGCATCTCCTAATCAGGTGTATATGGGATTACTGGTTGGCTCCACATTTTGAACAATTAGCATCTACGCTTAAACCTATTTAATGTAAAAATTCTGGTGTTCTATAGACCCTATGTAGAAAAAATAGCTGAGCCAGGCTAGGGGACATAATACTCTCCTCAGTTCTTGTACTATACTAACACAGTCCTCACCCAAAATTTTAGAAGAACATAGTCAATGGGAGCTTTCAGACTTACAAGTGCAGTCAGATGAAGGAAAACCTTAAGCAATCTCAATTGCTCTGGCAAGGCGGCTCCCACACAGCAAGACTTTACTCGATTGTTACCAAACATTAGCTCCAACCATAGAAGGCCAGAAAGGATTTCCAGACCAAAGACAGATAAGAGTTCAAGATAATGTGAGTGGTTGATAAATAATGTCTTAACAGCCAGTGTCTTTTAGGGCTAACAACCCCCTCTCCACTTTATCGGGGCTACAAAAATAAGCAAAAATCATCATATCTGTTTTTCTGCTTTTTTTTTTTTTTGCAGCCATGATGAAGAGGGGGTGGTTGCCCCCAAAATGCTTTGGCTGTTTTACTTTTTCTCTTTTTTTTTAATCAACAATTAAAAGGATCTGATCTCCTTCATCCAATTTTGGCCTGGCGAATGGCGATAAGTCAGTAATGGAGAAATGATCTTTGGCAGAAAGACCACAAGATTGCTTAGTCCTTCTGCCTGCTTTTTTGGGCACGGTATCCAAAGTTTGGTTCTCCTTTAAGAGGGAGCACTCACTACAGAAACTCATCTTTTAGAATGATTTTTAGGATACCAACGGTGCTTACATGAGTGCTTTCATTTTTAATTGGTGTGTTTATTACTGGGTTACACCAAGTAACATGTTTTTGAATGAGAAGTATAGGGCAAGTAGAGGTCCTACCTGAACAGATGAACTCAGTGAAAACTTCTTCAAAACTTTCTTCTTGTGTTCATTTACAATGCCATCGATTTTTCTCATGGGTGGGAGGTAAAGTTCATCTGCAGAGGGGGCAGGAAAAAAAAAACACCTGTCAGCTGGTGACATTGGGAAGGTGTATCAACGCAAAGCAAACAGCCTGACATTGTTCATTGAGACAGCAATACAATAAGACATCTCCGTGTCAGCCGAGAAAGCAATATTGATTGCACTGCTTACATGAACTCCACCATGCCACTGGCACTACCAGACTGATTAAAGTGTCATTTTGAGTTGCCAAATCAAGAACAATCATTTTCCATATTAAATTCACCATTTTTGAGCATAACCAAACTGGATCTTAAAGAGGATGGCTTAAAGGTTTAAAAAAAAAAAAAATGTAAAAGTCAGCAGCTGCAAACACTGTAGCTGCTGACTTTTAATAAGCACACTTACCTGTCCAGGGCGCCCACAATGTCGGCCGCCCGAGGCTGACGCGTCCCTCGGCTCCGCCATTTTGGCTAAGGGAAACAGGCAGTGGAGCCATTTTTTTTTTCTGATTTTTTTCTCATTTTTAATGTATATTTTTTTTTCAGGGTGGCCCTCCACTTTAAAGGCACATTTTGGTAATGCATGACATTTTTTTAAATTCAAACTAAGGTAAAAGGGACACACACTAGGGGTTGACCGATTATTGGCGGCTGATATTCACTTTTTTTTGAAGAATCGGTAACAAACTTACCAATATTGTTTCAAGTGGTTGTACCGGGGTGATGCCTGCAGCGGCAGGCATCGACCCGGTACCATTATTTATAGTGGACGGTTGGCTTACTTGTAATAACAACCGATGCTGCTCAGCAGATATGAGCTGCATGAAACTCAGTTTTAAAAAAAAAAACGTACACTGCGGGATTTTAAAAAGGTACCATTTACCGACTAGAATTTTTTTTACAAGAATAAAATCATTATATTTACCAACAATATAAAATATTAATAACATTACAGTACAGTAAAAAGGTCTTTTATGAACATTTCAGCTTCTAATAGATACTTCGACAGGTCTTGACATGTGTGGCATCATCGGGAAGATTTGTTTGACTACAAGAAGCAAACACTACTTGAAAGATATTGATTTGGTTCAGAATATACAACAGTAGTAATTGCCCCAAGAAAGGGAAACAAAAAAATAGTAAATTCAAGATTTGCATTTATTATTTCCAGGTGCAAATTCAGGAAGCGCAAAGTGGACTATGATGAAATCCACAGTCGAGCAATGTCCTTTAATCAAATCAGGGTTGGAAGATCAGAATGGGGTTGGTGTTATAATAGTATAAGTCTGCTTTACATTTTGAATGGAGTGTACATTTAAAAATCTCAAGGAGGGATTATATAAATATATTGGCTACATGAAAAACTCCTTTAAGTTTGCTATATCCACATGCACATAAATACGGTCATTTGAAACGGAAGTTATGCTGCCTGTCTCCAGAAAATATTGTCAGGCAGAAGAATCAAGAAAACATATTAGGAAAGCTCATTACTCACCACTAGTATCTTCCAATGCCTGGATCATATCTGGGTCTAATGCAGTGCTAACCAGCATTTCTATATAACTGCGGTACATCTCCTTCATTGCTCTTGTGTTCAGCACTCGGCCTACAGGAACACGTTCTGAAAAGACAAAAGAACATTATAAACTGGTAGTGGATATCTTTCTAAAGATCCATGTTTTACTATCTCCAAGGTTAGCAAGTATAATTGTTTTGTTTTTTTCTTGTTAGCGTAAAAATAGATTTTATAGTATCAAAGAAAAAAAGAGGTCTTCTGCTTTCAGACATAATATGGAAGACTTTATACTATGAAGGCAAAATAAATTATTTTGCATTCAACATTCAAGATTATGTTGATGCTCAATATCCTGGTATGTGAACGAGGGAAAGGGAAGTGGAAAGACCAGAAAACATAAGAGCCCGACCACCAAGCTATAGAAACATTTTTCAATAGCCTTCTGAGGCTTGGTTGTGGTTCAGTATTTAATGAAAGACTGTAAGGATGTATTACCCCTAAATTACCATAAGGTGGTGCCATATGCTTTCAGAGAATGGCTTATTGTATCAAAGAAACAGACCTATGTCACATTTTGCACATTTGGGTGCCATGCCAGCAATAAAATCACTAACAGAAAAAAAAATACTCTATGGAGTCACTCCCTCTATCGCTATCGAGGATTCATTGCTCTGCTGTTTCTTCCATGCTAACAATTGAGACCAGTGTTACTGCCACAGCATTTGGGGCAGCGACTAAAAGACTTCCAAGAGAGAATAGAAGAGGAATTTTGAGTCCAAATCACACGCTCCTTTGGGTCAAGCTCTAGTAAGAAACACCCTTTAGGGCCCACTTACACCAGCAGCCTTATGATGTAGTGCCACAATATGCAGGATCTGCTCTTATTTTCTTGCTATAGTGGTTCCTCCCTGATTCGTGGTGTACATTATTGCCTTACTGGTGTGCTACTTAATCTGGAATGAATGGCCCTCCAACAGGTTGCTTCAACAAAGAAGAGAAAGCCAAATAGTCCGAAGCTCCAGAATGTTTATCAGGAGACAAGATTTATCCGACGACCTCTTTCTACCGCCAGATTTCTGAGCCAGTTATGTCCTGATCCTTGGCATTAGGCAAATAAGCCAAGAGACACTATTGGTATGTCCCAAGACAACAGAATGTTGAGTTGCAGATGCCAGGAGTGAAATTGGGTGAAGGGAATTTCCTCAAAGGAGGTTGCCATCAGTCCCATTACTCCCATGCAGAAGCAGAGTCGGACGGCCTTCAGGACAGCATTTAAAATGGAGACCACAGAGACCAATTTTCTTCTGTGGAAGGAAAATGATAAACTAAGATGTGTCCATGACCAGACTCAGATACTGCAAGCAATGAACCAGTTCCAGCTATAATTTCTTTAAGAGGAATTGCAGTCTTTTCACATAATTTGTAATAAAAACATCTTTGCCATTCTGAAGCTTCCCTACAACCACTTTGCATTTTATTTTATATATACTGTGATTCTGTACTTGCCAAATATACTGCAGAAATCTCCCTCCATTGAGTCCGACTGCATCCATTTTAACTGTGGGTAGCTGAAGTTGCTGCCCGTTCACATCCTGGATTTACACAGAGGGATACCTCCAGCTCTGCAGCTTTCATTGGCCCTCTTACAACTCACCCCCCTCCCTTCCTGGCAAACGAGAGAGAGTGCTGTACATGTTGTCATAAGCCTAGCCTAGACAAGAAACAGGAAGTGGGCTGTATAAGGCATTTACTGGCAGAAAAAAATGTTTTACTATCAAGGGCAGAGGATTTAATAAATGGACAGATGAAAAAAATTACTGAAGTTCTGCTTTAAGCTTCAGAATCCACCTACATTTCTGTAATGTTTGCACAGTTAGATATTCCTCATCTGATAGAGCCTTCACCATCTGTTCTCTCACCAGGAGGTCATCTTCTAAAGTATCCCACACTGGGGAGGTTACAAGAATGCAATGGGGCTAAAACGGGAGCCAGCCCCATGGTGTAGAGGACAGACCAAAAGTGTAGGGGACACACAGTAAAGCATAGAAATGGCTGATGCACTGGACAGATGGACACATGTATTCAGCATCTTCCAGATTCAAATGTAAACATTCTAAGCCTTAACATCCAACATGGGGAGAATACCCCCCTTTGGGGACAGTGAACAGGCCATAGCAAAACTCCTGGAACTGCTATGCCGTATGGGCTGGGGCAATAGCACCTTGATCTAGGAGAACCAACTGGCAGACACAGGAAAATTAGAAGTAAGGAAATGAGGAGGGAGCCCTGGGACACTACCTACTGTATTCAGGCATCCGGAATGCAAGCTGTCCAAGTGTCAGTAAAAGTCAACAGATGTGCTCTGGTCTGGAAAGTGGGGAAGTTCATGAGAAAGAACACTTTGCGGGTGGATGAGTAAACAAGCTTGGGGGGGGGTGTCTTGACGTTAAAGTCAAAATCAAGTGGGGAAACAAAGAAGGTGGTTTCCTAACAGTCAGAGGCAACTTCACAATCTGCTCCTTCGGCTTCTTCTCCCCTGAGGAATATGGGTGCTCTTGCAGCTGGTAGCATTCATGATCATGGTTTAAAGCACTGGTCATCAACCCTGTCCTCAGGGCCCACTAACAGGTCTGTTTTTATGTATTACCTTGGGGAGATGCAGACTAGAATACTGCAATCACTGAGCAGCAAATGATATCACCTGTGATGTAATTCAGTTATTTTGCAAACCTGACCTGTTAGTGGGCCCTGAGGACAGGGTTGATGACCACTGGTTTAAAGAGCTGGTTTAAAGAGACATTGGGGTTGATTTAATAAAAGGTAAATAGTCTGTGCACTGCAAGTGGAACCACAAGTGCAGTTGCTCTATATCTGAGGGGAACAGGCAAGGAAAATAAAAAAACAGAATTTTTGCTTGCACATGATTGGATGATAGAAATCAGCAGAGCTTCCCTTCAGGTCTAGAGCAACTGCACAGTATATTTGTCTTTAGTAAATCAACCTCTATGTCCCTTGAAGACCTTGTAGATCAAACACTTGCACAAAAGTTTTGCAGTTCCTTTATTCAAAGTGGCCTAAGCATATGCACCAACATGAGGCACATGAGAGATAGGAGCCAACTATTGTGGCTAAAACTTAAAGAACTATAGGCAAAAACTTTTTTTTTTAATTAAGGGAGGGTTATAACCCCTGTTGGTTTATTTTTTTTGCCATCTGTGTCCCATTGGGGAGATTTCCCTTCACGTCCTGTCCCATAGCCAAACCAGGAAGGGAGGGGAAATCCCTGCAAATTAAGGGAATCCCTTGGGGACCCCCAGGCCATCAGAACTAGTGTCACCATTGGAAGATTTCCCCTTTATTTCTTTTCTGGGGACAACCCAAAATCTTGGATTTTCTTTTACTTTCACTTTTAAGGCTAATGGTAAACAGGACAAATAAGAGAGGGTGGATTTTCCTAATGGGGGCAGAGGTAACAATATAAACTAACTGGTGTTATAATCTCTCTCTCCACTTTTGCCTTTAGCTTTACTTTAATGCAATAGTCATCTACTCCACAGTCAATAAGCAAGATATCAACCTTAGCAGTGGATGGATTTATTTGTAGGAATTTCTTAAAAATAATGGTTTGACAAAGTAAAGTCACTGCCAGGATCAGGTGAGGAGCAAGACCCGCCAACAAGAACAGAGCTCTAAAAAGAGATTTCAACCAATTGGCAGTAGGGACCTTAAAGTATAAAGGCAAAACTTACAGAGGGATTAGAACACTGGTCAGTCTTTATTGCTGTCTGTGCCCTGTTAAGGAGATGTATCCTATTTGCCTTGTTTACCGTTATCATTAAAAGTGAAAGTAAAAGAATATCCTAAATTTTGGATTGTCCGCAGAAAAGTAATTAAAGAGAAATCTTCTTAAGGGGTCCCCAAAGAATTCACTTAATCTGCACTCTCCCTGTTTGGCTATGAGACAGGAAGTGAAAGAGAATCTCCGCAATGAGACACAGATGGCGGGAAAAAAAATCATAACCCTCCCTTACGCTATTCAAAATGAAAAAAGTAGTTTTGCCTATAGTTCTACTTTAAAGACAAGCACATTCCCCACTGATACAGTAAGCACCTTGTTATGGTGAGGCAGGGCAGGATCCACAGTGTGAAAGGACCAATTCTGAACAAAATCCTCCCAAAACAGATGCATTGCTAGCAAGTGCTGGGGGTGGGGGGCACAATAACTTTGAGAGTTATTCTAATCTCCACAAAGGAAACGTTGGAAAAGTGGGTGCAAAGGGAAAGTCTTTGCAACCTTAGGATGACCCAGGACTGGAAACCGTACTGGTAGAAGCAACAGGCTGATTCTGCATCAGTAAGAGCTGAAACGGTCTCCTGTAATTCAGGATTAAGAACAGAAGATTGAAATCAGTCAAATAATTGAATGTTTCACAATCAGTCTTTGCAGGCCAACTTGGTAATTTGGGTCAAAAAAGGGCAGAGATCAGCCAAAGAAGACTTCAGCACATCCGTGCGGGTGCTGCAGGGAGCAACAGAGCTGTAAATAGAAAGTGCGTTGGGAGTACCCTATACAGTGGGACTATAAAGGATAAAAGTATTGTATATGGGCCACTGTTCCCACCAGGTAAGAATTGAGACAAGCCGTAGCACTCAGACAATTCATTCAAACATTGATAAATATTTATCACTTTTGTAAGGATTTCCATTTGAATTCATAATTTGTCTTACTTCACTAGAAGAAGCCAGCAAAAACAACGCTCAACAGTACACACACACAGTGAGAATATTGGTAAAACAAAAAGATGTACACATTAGCTTCTTACCTTCTTCACTCTGCTGGTCAGGGGAGGAGTCTGAATCAGAGGATGATACCACCTCTTTAAGCCATTTTTTCCTTTTCTTCGGTGGTGGTTCAGCCTTCACTTTTGTGGGCTTCTGCTTGGGTTTCAGTGCTACTTTAGGAGCAGGTGGATCCATTTTATCCACTTTTTCAGCCCTTGTGTGTTTTTCAATTTTCTCCTTTACTGGCTTCTCATGCCTATCAACTCGGTCATTCCTCGTCACTTTTTCCACCTTTGGTGATTTTTCTATCCTTTCCAACTTGGGCATCTTTTCAGGTCTCTCGGATTTATCTGTCCTTGAAAGTCTATCTGTCCTGGAAGTCTTGGATGCTCTCTCAGCTCTGGTAGATTTCTCTGGCTTCTCCACCTTTGTATGTTTTTCTTTTTCTGCCCTCGGTGATCTATCCATTCTCTCAGTCCTACTTGGTTTCTCTGAACGTTCCACCTTCCCAGCCCTATCTGCACGGTCTCCCTTTGCAGGCTTGTCCAACTTTGGAGTTTTTTCAACTCTCTCCTTCCTCACTGCCTTTTCTTCTGTAGGCTCTTTCTCAAGTTTCTTCACGGCCTCCACCTTTGGGGTGTGCTCTGATTCTGGCTTTGGCTGCCTCTTCATTGCATCATTCTGTTCAATTCTAATGGGTGTCTCCATTTTGTCAAGATTTCTCACCCCTTCTTCTTTGTCCAGTGCTTCCAAGACTTCCTCTTTACTTGGCTTTTCAGGTGGTAAACTGGTCTTGCCAACGACTTCAGCCTTTTGAGCCTTTCTATGAATTTCTAATTTCTCTGACTTAACGGCAAGTTCTGACTTTTCTGGTTTAAAAGCTGCAGTATTTTTCTCCAATTTTCCATTTTTATTTCGTTTTGATGGAACTGTTGGCTTTACAACAGATTCCTTTTCTTGCCTTGATCCTGAAGTTTTTTCTTGCTTTAAAATGCGGTCCAGCTTTTCTTGTTTAGCAGCAGCGGAGCTCTTTTCAGGCTTTACAACGCGTTCCAACTTTTCTTGTCTGCCTGCTTGACTAACCTTTTCTGACTTCACAGCAAGGTCTAACTTTTCAGCTTTTCCAGCAGCAGAAACCTTATCCGCCTTCAGAGTAAGCTCTTGCTTTTCAGGTCCTGCTACATGGTCACTCTTTTCATTTTTCAAGGCAACATCTGACTTTTCCAATTTTTCCACCTGTTCGACTTTTTCAGGTTTGATCACAGATTCAGTTTTTTCTGGTTTTGGCATCAGCTCATTTTTTTCTGCCTTGCTCACTGGCTCAACCTTCTCAGGTTTAACTTCAAGTCCAGTCTTGTCTTTCTTCTTCAAATACTCGAGAACGTCCTCCTCCTCAACCAGATCTTCCTTATCATTTAGCAGCACTGAATCAGTCTCTACAATTGTCTCATTTTTTTCGAACTTTTCGCCATCTTCTATGGCTGGTTCCTTTACTGCATCGGTTGTGATATTTTGCGGTTCTGGTTCTTCATTAGTAGTACACGTTTCAGGTTGCTGAATGCTTTCATGTTTCTCACAGTTTGTCTCTTCTTCTTCTACGTTATCGGGTCTCTCAGTGCTCTCCGACTTTTCTACCTTCTCTATTGCCTCTGGTTTTTCAGTTCTCTGAGTGGTATCCACTCGTACTAGACGATCCAGTTTCTCACACTTCTCTGGTTTAGTAACTGCCACGGGACTTTTAGCTCCAGGGGCTTTTGTTTGACTTTGTCTCCTGTGGAAAAAAAATGAACACACTAGTGGTACACTTGGGATAGGTTCAAGAAACAATGCTGTAATACTTCAAAGTGGAAATTTAAAGTAAAACTATAAGTGCATGAAAGGTGAAACAGAAAACCACCACCGATACCCACTGAGACTTACCAGAGAGTGTATGGATTCAGTAGGACATATGCCCCATAAATTGTTCAGACTTGTCTGTGATTGTACACCAATATTTGAAGCACTTTGACAGATATGGACGGTAGAACACAGGAATATGTAGTAATCCCTCTCTCCTCCAAATAGTCAGAATCAATAAGGAATATAAGGCTCCAAAAGGTATATGACGTGGTATGGATTCACACAAAAATGGCCAAAAAGGAATAAAAAAACGCACAAAGCGTAAATCCACATAACAGGAAGATTTATTTATAAAAATGGATAATGACACCTTTTTTTTGAAGTAAACAAGCGCTTGTAAATCCAATATGGTGACGCAATGGGAACAGTAGGCTCGATCTACTGTTCCCATTGCGTCACCATACACTCCGGTAAGTCTCAGTGGGTATCGGTGGTGGTTTTCCGTTTCACCTTTCATGCACTTTAAATGGTGGTTTGAAAACTGAAGTTTTGTTCAGCAAGATTCATACATCTTTATTCATCTATCAACACTACTGATTACAGATTGGACTTCTTTTGTTTGTTTTTGCTTTACAGCATTTTTTCTATTTTTTAAAGTGTAATTTCAGTTTTTCACTTTGTCTTTTTATCACTGTGGTTACCTTGTATCTTACATTTTTACCATTGCAATTTTTTGAACTTTTTAATTTTGGTTATTCATTGCATTAATATTGCCATTTATTGTCAGTATGACTATGGGTTTTTATTCATTTTAAATAGCTAATATTTTCATTTGGTTTTACTTTCACATGTCATTAGTGCTGCACCATTATGTTTATATTTACACCATTTGCAATTGTCATTTGCGGTGCTAACAGCTGTCTTTGACAGCACATTATTCACCATACTTTTTACACTACAGTGGGATGAGAAGGCTTTGCAGGAGGCATGACCAACAATCACGGTCACTGCTGAGTCACAAGGCTGTAGGCTGTCAAGTCAGATCCTGGCCACACTAGTCCTGCCTACTTCTTTCTGGATTGACAGCATTGTGCAGTGTGAGCTGCAGTGTCTGAGAGGGGGAGCAAATGAGACACAAATTTGGCTCAGTCAGGAATGTAAAGTTAGCTTATGAGGGCCAGTGCCTGGGAGTTGACCAGCTAGTTTTTATAGTAAGAACAGAAATACTTTGCATATTTAAAATCTAAGCCACTACAAAATTCAGGGTCTTCCATTTCTGACCTTTTTTATCAAAAATAATGGCTGCCTATTTGTCTCTGGATTCAATACTTGAAAGTGATACTAAAGTCTTTTTTTTATTATTAAAAATAGCAAACATATCATACTTCCCTGCCCTGTGCAGTGGTTTTTCACAGAGCAGCCCCATTCCTCCTCTTCTCGGGTCCCTCTTCAGCGCTTCTGGCCCCTCAGTAAGCAGCTTGCTATGGGGGCACCCGAGCCAAACTGCAGCTGTGTGTGTCCATTCAGGCCCTGCCCCGCTCTCTAATCGGCTCACTGACTGATTGACAGCAGCAGGAGCCAATAGCACTCCATTGCTCTCTCAGCCAATCGGGGGGGGGGGGGGGGGGGGGGGGGAGTCCCTGGCAGCCAAATCTTTCGTGCAACATCGATGGATAGAGATGGGCTCAGGTAACTATTAGGGGGCTGCTGCACACATAAGGTTATTTTTATCCTAATGCATAGAATTGTATTAAGATAAAAAACCTTTTGCTTTTACAGTCACTTTAAGAATCACTGATGTAGGACAAGCATGTATAGTAGAGCCAGTGTTTAGACAGAACTCCTGATCTGTGTACATGTTTTAGGTCATTACCTCAAATAATTAAAAACACTGGATCAGTATGACTGCCAGGCACCTAGCATTTTCAGAAAGTCACAGCAGTGGCAGTCTCGTTAGTCCCTCAGTACAGGCCTTTAAGAAATTCCTAACAGGTCATTGACACCAGCATTGAAACATAGATGGCCCAAGTGACTTCTCCATGCTAGCATGTAAAACAAGGGGTTCAATTAAGAGTATAGCTCTACCTGTCAAGGTTGCGTCACTCTTACAGTCTCTTCCCCACAGTCTCAAATGGCATAATAAACCGAAATCTAAATCTTGCCCTTCTACATTATAAAAACAATTGGGTGGATTTCTACTTTCATAACTGGTCAGCTGTTTGGCAGATGATTTTTATTTATTTATTTTAAGAATTTCTTGTATATTATCACTCTGCCAACACTTGATTTGATGTCAGCACATGAGCTGCATGTTGTGATGTCACTCTCAAAGGTCAGCAGCACAGTGGTCTCTAATCCTAGCAATGTAACTCAATCAAAACAAGCACTGGACGCTTTGTTCTGGTCCTTGACACGAGCGATTGGAAGTTCATTTGGATATGAACTCTAAATGCAATCCCATGGCCCCAGGTCAGAGGACAAACGAGCTAGATTATTACTCAACAAATTTATAAAAAGTAGCTACGTATCATTGTTTAAGGGCCTACTTCTTCGACTATAAAATTCTGAGATTTGTAGATAGCAGCTATTCCCAAACATATGCTTATATTGTCACTGTACTAATGACACTGGCTGGGAAGGGGTTAACATTTAGGGGCAATCAAGGGCTTAACTGTGTGTCCAACAAGGTTTAGTGTATGTACTGTGTGCATACACTAAAGCAGTGTGCCGGTTTTTGAAAAGAAGGCACACCACTGCTGCCTGTAGAGAGCCCTGTGTTGTTTACAACACAGGGCTCTCTTCTGTCACTAAGGCGATCAGTGGGTCTCGGCCATTCATCAATGGCTAGGACCCACTGATCGGTTTTGTACTGTAGCGAATGACAGCACAGCAGGGGGGGGGGGGGGGAGATGGGTGCACGAGCCCCCTACCCAGACATGCAAATCATATATATTTATGTTATTAAGCTCAGCTGAGCTGCTCTGTAGCAGCAAAGCTACAGGAGGTGGTCTGCAAGGTGTTAAATATAACAAGTGGTCTACACATCTATGTTTGTCCCACGCATGTTTGAATCCAATTACTGTCGACTTATTACCTCTGTAGAAAGTATATTCTAAGCATCAACTTCTCTTTTAGTAAATTCCTGCAGTCAATGATTAGTTTGTACTTCCTCCTGCTAGTTTGAGGTTACGTGAAGTTGAGGTCATGTTCCCAACTACCCAGCAAGAAGTTTGGTTAGGGCACCCCTAGTAATAACTTGAGGAAGTGACTATTTAGAGCAGGCTTTCTCAACCTTTTTAACCCTAGAGTAACCCCAAAAATAATTTTTAGGTTTCGAGAAACCCTTACTGAAAATTATTTTCAGATAAAACCAATTCATCAGGGGTCAATAGGAACAATGCCCCTTATACTGGTGGTCAATAGGAAGAATGTTCCCCTTAAAGTGGTGCTCAGAATGCCACTCTTAAAGACAGCTAAGTGATGCTGAACCTTGAACTCTGTAGGAACTATCAAAAAGGTGGCTCATCAGCTACAGCTCAAGAAACCCATAGCAACCTCTGGAGGAACCCCAGGGTTTCACTGAACCCTAATTGACAATGGCTGATTTAGAGTCATGCCAGGTTTTATTTTGGGTGCAGTAAACTTTAACCACTTCCTGTCCGGCACACGACAATGTATGTCGGCAGAATGGCACGGGCAGGCAAATTGCCGTACAGGTACGTCCATCTCTATTAGCCGCCCTGCCATCGCGTGCGTGCCGCTGGTTGGGACCCCTATGAGTCCAGTCGCGGACTCGATCACTGCGGGGATACCCGCGATCGTCTCACGGGGAGGCTGAACGGGGAGATGCCGTTGTAAACAGCATCTCCCTGTTCTGCCTAGCAACAAGTGGCACTGATCTCTGCTCCATGTGATTGGAGCAGAGATCAGTGTTCACTAAAACACAGCCCAGCCCCCCCCCCCCCAGTTAGTAAGACGCCCCTAGGAACACAACCCCTACACTGCCACCCGCTGGTAGCCCCTTCACTGCCAGTGTCATTTACACAGGAATCAGTGCATTTGTATAGCACTGATTGCTGTATAAATGACAATGGTCCCAAAAATGTGTCAAAAATGTCCGATGTGTCCGCCATAATGTCGCAGTCACAATAAAAAAAATAAAAATAAAAAAATCGCTAATCGCCGCCATTACTAGTAAAAAAAAAAAAATGATTAATAAAAATTCTATATAACTATTCCCTATTTTGTAAATGCTATAAATTTTGCACAAACCAATCAATAATCGCTCATTGCGATTTTTTTTACCAAAAATATGTAGAAGAATACGTATCGGCCTAAACTGAGGGAAAAAATGTTTTTTTTTACATATTTTTGGAGGATATTTATTATAACAAAAAGTAAAAAATATTGAGTTTTTTTCAAAATTTTCGCTCTATTTTTATCGCGCAAAAAATAAAAACCGCAGGGGTGATCAAATACCACCAAAAGAAAGCTATTTGTGGGGAAAAAAAGTCAATTTTGTTTGTGAGCCTCGCCGCATGACTGCGTAATTGTCAGTTAAAGCGACGCAGTGCCGAATCGCAAAAAGTGGTTTGGTCTTAAGCCAGCAAAATGGTCCGGTCGGAAAGTGGTTAATGTCTGACCCTTGGATGGACCAATTTTCTTGTGAGTTTGCTCCTCTTCACTGGTTAAAGCGGGAGTAAACCCAGTTTAAAAAAACACTTACATTACCGGCATGCCAGAAATTCTAACTTTCACATTGGTTGTGCTCTCAACCAAACTTTCAAACCATCCAATGGCTAATGACTAATCACATGTACAGCATTTTGGCAGTTGAATAAATATTAGAGGCCAAGATGGCAACTTCCTTGACTGAAAACGATAGGAGGGTTTACTTCCACTTTAACTAGGTGGAAACTGTTTCTGATTTCTGGATGTTTCTGGGCTGCATACATCCCTTCTCTGCAACATAATACTTGTTCAGAGTTCCCAAACCTGCCTGCTTCCATCTGACAGGATATAGGACAACTTTTTTTGTGTGGTTTTAACTTTTAAACCCAAACATTTTTTTTTTTTTTAATAAAACAGGGAAGGGTTCAGACCCGTCAGATTATTTATTGCAGACTGTGTATCATTATGAGAAATTTCCTGCCCTGGAGATCAACAGGATGTTAAGTAGGAATCTCCCAAAGTGAGAGGAATTCCGTTCTTAGACAGCTGTCACTGGCACACATATCCTCATTGGAAGGTTTACCTTCTCGTCTTGTTATGGTGACAGTGTAAATGTTGCTTTTACATATACTTTAACATGTTGAATGAATCCTAACAACTTGAACTAGGAAGATTTTCAGTAGGTCCAGGGAACATGGCTTTTTAATAAGTCCGTCTGCATAATAACGGAGTTGGGAGAGGCTTTCACAGTGGTGGAGCTCATTGCAGAAGGGCCAATACAATGTATAATGTCAGGTAGACTTTCAAGCCAGGCTGTGATTTCATAAACAAGTGGACGGCGCTATCCACACGCAACTCAAATGTGAACTAAAGTCCATAAGTTAGTCCATATAATATAATGTAAAATAAGTGATAGGATCGGTGTACCTAGGGCTGCCACCGGATTGAAATAGAAGCAAACATTCCAGCGAAGCTGAGAATGAGAAGGAAGAGAGGCGCCTCTAAGTGTAGAAATTTTAAAACTTTTAATACTAACAAACAAATGGCAACTCACATGAGTGAAGATAAAAGCAAGCACATGTGTGGATGAAACGTCCCAGGAGCAGGATGGGAAGTCAGGTGAAGGTTCCTCCACTTCTCAGCTGGTCTGGGGAAAGGTGTAGCAGGCACATCAATGTGGATATCCCAAGAGGATGGTGAACTGGCACAGGCCCTCGCTTTTGGCCCTGCAGGCATACAAACAGCCCTCGCTGTGCACCACAAGGGCCTCTGACAGTTCAACATCCTCTTGGGATAGCCATTTGTCTGTTACTATTAAAAGTTTTAAAATTTCTACACTTAGAGATGCCTCTCTTCCTTGTCAGGCCATGATTTTTCTGGAGTTAGTGTGCTGCTAAATGGAAGGGATAGTCTCAAGCTTTTTTCATTGTTTTAAATAGTTACATAGTAGGTAAGGTTGAATAAAGTCCATCCAGTTCACCCTATGTAGGTGTATGTGTATCAGCGTCTATAATTCTTTCCCATATCCCTGTATGTTGTGTTCTTTAAGATGCATGTCCAAGAGTCATACTCCCTGCTGCCACCACCAATTGTGGAAGAGAGTCCCACGTTCTTATTGCTCGACAGTGAAAACCCCCTGCGTAGTTTAAGGTCTTAGACCCTAAGCATTTGCAATGACACCAAATTTGGCATTTAGAGAAATACAGAGACCCTAACAGAAGTGCCATACCTCATGGTCTGAAGAGGACGATGCCATGGCTTTCTGGAACAAACTCTTACATAGTCCTTTTTGTTGACATTCTCAAGAAACTTGACATACAGACGCTGGTACCGGTTTTTGGCATCACCAAAGTATCCCAAATACTGAACAGAGAAAATAATTGTTTTCCATTAATAAATATTCTGCTTCACTGCACATATTTCCTAAATAGTACCATCCCTATACTATGGCATAGACTGTAAAAATAGATAGTGGACCTGTTGACATTACAATCTTCAAGGTAATACCTTCAGGAACAGGCAAAAATCATTGAATATCCTTGAGCAGATTTTGTGACTAATACAATAGAGTGCTGCGCGTCGTGTATATACACATATATACACACATAGTATCTCACAAAAGTGAGTACACCCTTCACATTTGTGTAAATATTTTATTGTATATTTTCATGTGACAACACTGAAAAAATGACACTTTGCTACAATGTAAAGTAGTGAGTATACAGCTTGTATAACAGTGTAAATTAGTCTTCTTTTCTTCAGCAAGCATTTTGCTGGCTTTCTTGTGCATCATCTGTAGAAGAGGCTTCCTTCTTGGATGACAGCCTTTCAGAGCAATTTGATGCAGTGTGCGGTGTATTGAGCACTGACAGGCTGACCCCCCACCCCTTCAACTAGTCTGCAGCAATGCTCATACGTCTATTTCCCAAAGACAACCTCTGGATATGACGCTGAGCATGTGCACTCAATTTCTTTGGTCGACCATGGCGAGGCCTATTCTGAGTAGAACCTCTCATTTTAAACCGCTGTATGGCCTTGGCCACCGTGCTGCAGCTCAGTTTCAGGGTATTGGCAATTTTCTTATAGCCTAGGTCATCTTTATGTAGAGCAACAATTCTTTTTTTCCTCAGCGAGTTCTTTGCCATGAGGGGTCATGGTGAACTTCCAGTGACCAGTATAAGAGAGTGAGAGCGATAACACCAAATTTAACACCACCTGCTCCCCATTCACGACACTAAAGAGTCACATGACACCAGGGAGGGAAAATGGCTAAGTGGCCCCAATTTGGACAGTTTGGCTTAAGGGTGCACTCACTTTTCTTGCTAGTGGTTTAGACATTAATGGCCGTTTGTTGAATTATTTTGAGGGGACAGCAAATTGACACCAAGCTGTACACTCACTACTTTACATTGTAGCAAAGTGTCATTTCTTCAGTGTTGTCACATGAGAAGATGTAATAAAATATTTACAAAAATGTGAGGGGTGTACTCACTTTTGTGAGATACTGTATATATACACATACATACATACATACATACATACATACATACATACATACATACACACACACCTTTATATATATTATAAAGTAAAACATGTAAAAACATATGTGATAAATTATCAACTCATTTAATGTGTTAAGTATCCAATAGAAGACCATAAAGTGAAACAAAAGTCCATCCAACATGTCCTTTATACTATAAATGATATAACCTAGAGCTGCACGATTCTGACCAAAATGAGAATCACGATTTTTTTGCTTAGAATAAAAAAAAGGATTACAATTCTCTCACGATTCTCACAACGTAAAATCTTTCACATTATACAAGAAAATGGGCTAACTTTACAGGTTAGTTGTTTTATTTTTTACATTTATTTAAAGCGGGAGTCCACCGGGACTCCGCGTTTTTTTTTTTTTTTTTTAAAAGCCAGCAGCTACAAATACTGCAGCTGCTGACTTTTAAATAGTGACACTTACCTGTCCAGCGCGCCCGCGATGTCGGCACCCGAAGCCGATCGCTCGCTCGTCTGTCAGGTCCTGCCGCTGCCATCTTGGGTATGGGAATCAGGAAATGGAGCCTTTCGGCTTCATTTCCCGGTTCCCTACTGCGCATGCGCGAGCCGCGCGGCGCAATCCGGACGGTCCCCGCTGCCTCTGGGAGCTGTGTGTTTCCCAGCAGGCAGCGGGGCACTTGCTGAAGGGGGCGGGCGCTTGCGGAAAGGGGCGTAACGTTCGCCCCTTTCCGCAGAGAGCTAGCCCGGAAGTGGGTGCAGTTACCTGGATTATCCAGGTAACTGCACCCCCTGCCCCCTGAAAGGTGCCGATTGTGGCGCCGGAGGGGGGGGGGGGATTCCGATGAGCGGAGGTCCATTTTAGGGTGGACCTCCGCTTTAATACATTTTTTTTAAAAAAATATTGCATTTGAAAGACCGCTACGCAAATACAGTGTGACATAAAATATTGCAACAACTACTATTTTATTCTCTAAGGCAGGGATATGCAATTAGCGGACCTCCAGCTGTTGCAAAACTACAAGTCCCATCATGCCTCTGCCTCTGGGTGTCATGCTTGAGGCTCTCAGAGTCTTGCTATGCCTAATGGGACTTGTAGTTTTGCAACAGCTGGAGGACCGCTAATTGCATATCCCTGCTCTAGGGTGTCTACTAAAAAAAATATATAGAATGTTTATAATAATAATATATATAATATTTGGGGGTTCCAAGTAATTTTCTAGCAAAAAAAAATAAAAAATTTTTTTAACTTGAAACCAACAAATGTCAGAAAAAGGTTTAGTGTTAAAGTGGTTAAACCTTTTTCACTTACACACACAGTCTATTCCATAGACAAATTGTTACAATGTTTATACTCAAGTTCAACTGATAAAAGAATGTTTTGATTCTTGGCAAACTGCCCAGTTTTTCTCTTCCTTTCTTTTGAAGGCTGTGGCTTCAGAAGAGCAGAGAGAATTCTTTGCATAGAAAGAATTGTGAAACACTTTAGTCAAGATCACGATAACAATTCTTGACGATTAATTGTGCAGCTCTAATATAACCAACAATAAATGTCTATTAAAAAAAATAAAGTGCATACATTTAGATTTGGATGAAGAAACACTTTATTTACAGTGATGGTAAACTATTACCTGTAAACAAATTTTACAAAAAAATTGGTCCCCTGGAAGTTAATGCCATAATGTGCTAGTAGGCATCACTTACAAGCACATTATGAAAAAATTATCTGTAAAACCTATTCCTCCAGCGGCACGCCGACAGGGATTCCATCTTCATCTGGTCTTCCTTCTGGATTCATGGACTCTGGCAGTTTCAATGGCCAAGCCACAATGATGTCACTTACGCACATGCGCGTGAAAGTCACAGTTGAGGGACAGCCCTCTTGAGAGCACAATAGCGATGCACCGATGATGTCACCTGCTGCTACACATCTGAATATTTCCTAAATGGTTCACATTTAGGAGATATTCACTGTACCTATAGATAAGCCTTATTAGTGGCTTACCTGTAGGTACAAGTTAAAAATGGAAGTTTAGTACCACTAAACTTCAGCTTTAACTTTTAGACTAGGTCTGCTTTAAAACAACTTTTTATCACACCCTATTGAATACAGGAGATGTTTTATTCTATTGCTTAGGTTACATCTTTGTTTCAAAATATAAACCTCCAGAGTTACTTACATTGCTGGTGGCACAAAACTGGCGCTGCCCATCTTTGATCTCTGGGGTGAATTTTTGCAGTAGTGCTTTTTGAACCCGCCAGATTGGAGGGGGCTCACGGCCTGTCTGCAAAGCAAGCTGTGGGGACAAGAGAAAAGTTGAAAATCATGGCTTCCTCACTAAGTTTACATACAAAGTAAATTGGATCATGCTTTGTTGGGCTTTTTCACCTTCTTCTGGATCAACTGTGGGTATAGGGTTGTATGATTTATTTTTTTTATTTTTTTTGATTGGTTTAACTAGATGGACTTTTTTCAACCTGACTAGCTGTGTAACTGTCTATGTAAAGTAATTAGTGGGTTGTCAGATATTCATTTTTATTGTTCAATACTCTTCATATCCATTCTGTCCTGTGAATGTCTACCATAAAGTCAGCATAAAAAAAAAAGACACAAACAGCACACTCTTGTAATGAAAAACGTATAAAGTGCCCTAATTCCCGTCGTATGGTCTATTTTTTTGTAACTGGTGAATTTTCAGACACGATCACCAGCAGAGTCTTGAGACATGACTCTACAATGAACAGAATTACTATGGCTTTACTAACTGTCAAAAATCCAACTCTGCCTCACAGTACCCAGTCCCCAATCTGCATTCACTCCAATGGAGAAATCATGCAGCTATAGCAGGGTAAGGCCATGGTAGCCTGGAACTGGAAATACAGTATTTTTTTCTACGTGTAGCCATGAGCATGGTGATAAGAGAGAACCCTGGGGATTTTACCATTCCTAATGTCCTGAATGACAACCAGTGTGTGATGTGAGATAATCACAGCAATACATACCCTTACAGAAAAGGCTTGATACTTGTACCAGAAGGAAAAAAGCGTTTATAGCCGATATACACACACCCCATAAGGTTTTATACAGCCAGTCCACTAGGTGAGCATGTTTTGGCTATATTTACATCTATAAAATGCAACTAGTGTGGTCCTAAAGTGGTTGAAAAGGCACAAGGTTTTTTATGTTAAAGTGGAAGTCCATGCAAAAACTAAAATCCCTGCATCTATAGCCACCACAGACCTAACACTAACCTCTCTATCCCTGTAAAGAAAAAATGAGTATACATAACTTTATGGAAGCCAAATGACCCGCTCCGACCAGATCCCACGCTGAGCTGTCAGCTGCGGCTTCACTTTAGAGGCGGGTGAAGATGAGACGGACGACAACGGAAGCCCCATAGTAACTCTATGGATGACGACCCTTCCCATTAATTTCACAGCCGTTGTCGGCAGTGACCTCTGCAGAGCTTTCCGCCGCTGGCGAGATCGGGTCGGATCGGCTTCGGAAAAGGTATTACAGGGATAGAGAGGTTAGTATTAGAATCCTGGTGGCTATAGATGCAGGGATTTTAGATTTTGCATGGACTTCCACTTTAATGTATTAAGATAAAAAGCCTTTTGTGTGCAGCAGCCCCCCTCAGCCGTTCTTATATATACCAAAGGTCTCTCTCTGTCCAGCGATGTCCACGAGTGTCTCAGCCATGCGAGATTTTCCTTCCTAAATGGCTGATACACAGCAGTGGCGCCATTGGCTCCCACTGCTGTCAATCAAAGTCAGCTAGCCAATCAGGGGAGAAAGGGGGCGGGTCAGGCTTCATGTGTGACTCAGCTCGGGTGCCCCCATAGCAAGCTGCTTGCGGTGGGGGCACTGAACAGGAGGGAGGGGCCAGGATCCACACCACCATTTTTCCTGGAGAGATTTTTACTGAAGTCCTGCTTCCTACAAGCAGATCTCCCACATGACTAGTGTTTTTTTTCTTTGCATTTCTACTTCTAGGACCAAAGCCTTAGTCTGGTATCAGACGGGACAGCTGGCATGGCAGCTGAGTTAAAGAGGAAGTAAACCTTGAAGGGTTTTACTTCCTTTTTTGTTCTCTGCAAAGTAAAATCATAATGCGCTAGCATGCATCGCATTCTAGCGCATTATGTGACACTTACCTTCAAACAAAGCCCATGCTGTCCCCGCTGGAGGTCACATCCATGTTTGCCCCTCTTCCTTCTGGGGCCCTAGACCCAACTCTGTGACTGGCCAGAGTAGTGCGACGTCACTCCAGTGCATGCTAGCGGGAGCCGCCAGTTTCGGCACTCGCTAGTGATGAAACCGCACAGAGGGCCGTTTCGTCACAGTGCATGTGCCGATTACATCATCGGTGCAGTACAAGGTAAATGGTGCACATTTAGGAGATATTTACTGTACCTATAGGTAAGCCTTATTATAGGCCTACCTATAGGTACAACTTGAAAATGCATGCTGTTTTTCTCCTTAAGGCCTGATTCACATCTATGCATTTTTAGTGCTTTTTGCATTTTGCAGATTTGCACCACAGAACGTATTCCATAGGAAACCATGTTAAATTGACTGTAGCGCAAATCTGCAAAATGCAAAAAGCACTAAAAATGCATAGGTCTGAATCAGGCCTAGTCGTTTGAACAGATGCGACAAATGCTCTCGTTGTACCATCTAATTTAATGCAATTCAATAGAGAACACAACAAACAAAAGATGGATTTTTAAAAGGTACAAAAGTACTTTAAAAGTTCATCTATTTGTTTGTTGTGTTCTCCATTAGGCTGGGTTTACACTGCTGCGGCTAGGAGACCCGGATGTGATTCGCACCACACTGCAGTGCAAATCACATCCGATATCTGTGCGATGCGAGTTCAGCCATACAGATAGTATGGCTGAATTCGCATCGCACCCGCTCCAAACTCGCACAGGACCCTTTTTTTGGTCCGCAGCAGAATCGGATTGCATGGGTGTTCACACCATGCGATCCGATTCCTGTCCGAGTTTGCAGATCGCACTGCGATATGCAAACTGATCTGGGGGTGTCATTAAGGTTTCACTGACACTCCCAGCAGTCCGCATAGGGCAGTGTGAACTGCCGGCGGGAGGCATGCGATGCGGGAACCCGCCGCGGATTCGCGGCGTTCCCGCATCGCTTCAGTGTGAACCCAGCCTTAGGCCTCATGTACACTGCAGCTGGTAGTCAGATTTTGAGGAGCATTTGGTGTTTTTTTTTTATTTTATTTTTTAGCAGCCCCTGAACTCTGCTCAATGTTATTTTATTGCTACATGTACACTCAGGTGTTTATAGCAGTTTAGAAACATTTGAGTTTAGAAGAATTTTTTTTAAAGCAAAAATTTGCGTTCAGAACGGCGTATTTGAAATGCCAAATGCTTGTAACAATGTGCAAACGCGGTAAGCCGCGTTTATAAGTGGTTTCAATGGGGAAGCATTTCTGACCATTAGCAATGGTAAAAACGGATTTCACCGAACCCTTGTATATTTTGAGTTAGATGGAGAGAGAGAGAGAGAGCGACACAGTTTTTTCCCTGCATTGTAGCTATTTGCGAGGGTGTACTGATCTGTAAAAACTGTTATCTGTCAAAAACCCTTCTAAATGTAAACGCGCATAAACGCGGCAAAATTGAATTTTTTTTTTTTTTTTTTTTAAACGCCGGTTACTAGCTGTCAAGTTCCAGCGTTCAGA
This sequence comes from Lithobates pipiens, assembly GCF_037356315.1. Classification (NCBI taxonomy): domain Eukaryota; kingdom Metazoa; phylum Chordata; class Amphibia; order Anura; family Ranidae; genus Lithobates; species Lithobates pipiens. Next base: position 87,965,296 of record NW_027507788.1, read on the forward strand.
AGAGGTTTTCAAACATCCTGTGTACATGAGGTCTTACAATCTGGATATGGTAATCCGTACTGTATCACCCAATTATAATTAATACAGTTTAATGGCAAATAATCTATGGAGTTAGTGATCTAACAATTTAAGTAGACCTACAGTATGGATTGGACATTACACCCTACTTCCATCATCAGCGCTCTGAACATTCTGTCTACTTAAAAAATGTAAACAGTGAGTGCAGGCATCTCTACATGACATGTAACAATTATTCAGGTTGTAAGGCCTCATGCACACGAGACGCAGGTGAAAACTCTGCTCAAAAAAAGCTGAAACGCGCATTTAGAAACGCGCGTTTTGCCGCGTTTAGACGCGTTCATAAAGATAACATCATGTAGACCCTCCCCAAGCTCTCAAAGCATGTTTTTTTAACTATTTCTGCTATTTTGATCAGAGTGAGCAGCAGCAGCAGCATAGAGAGCAGTTGTACACTTGCATTTGCCTCTCTTTCTGTGGTATATATTTTGAAATGGATCCCATCCCATATCTGTCCTTTATTTTTTTTTTTAATAATGTCTATTTATAGCAAATTATCCAATTTTTCTAAATATCTAAATTTTTCTTGTGGCAATTTTTAACATGTTTTCACTATTTCTAATATAAAACAATATTAAAATAGTTAATTATTTATTTTTTAATCTTAATATATGCTTTTATTCATTTTTTCTAGTTTCAAATTGTTTTATTTAAAAGCAAATCTATGTTAATTAGATTTTTTATAATTGTTTTAAATTTATTTGGCCAATTTTTTTATATATTTTTATCGTGAAATATGTACTGATTAATATATTTTAATTCTTTGCTGCTGTATATGGTAGTATAATATTTTTTAATGCCTTATTAAAATATCCAGAATCCTAACCCTAACCATTCATCCTAACCCTAACCCCAACCACTAACCCTAAGGGCCGGTTCACACAGGGGGCGACACGAGGCGACACGACTTGCTGTGCCGCGACCTGACAAGTCGCCCCCGTTCTGTACAATGGAACCGTTCTAAGAGGAGCGACTCGAGTCGCTCCGTCTTAGAAAAAAGGTTCCTGTACTACTTTTGGGCGACTTGCATTGACTTCTATACAGAAGTCATTTGCAAGTCGCCGCTGAGGTCGCGGCGAGGCAAGTCGTGTCGCCTCGCATCGCCCCCAGTGTGAACCGGCCCTAACCCTTAACACTAACAGCTAACACTATCCCTTACACTAACCCTAATCCAACCCTTAATCCTAAACAATAACCCTAACGGATAACCACTTACCATAACACCCAACCCTAATGACCAAATTACATTGCCGCAGATGGTCACAGTTGACTTTGAGGCCATGTATCTCTGATGCAGAAAAGTGCATGACATTTTGCAATCCGACTTTGGGGCCCCCTATCTCGGGGTCACTTGGTGATAGGATCCCAAATTTGGATATGTTGTAGTGCTAGATCCAAAGTGTCTGCATACCAAATTTGGGGTTCCTGACAATAAGTGGCCCCAAGATATGGGCCCCCAAAGTCGGGTCACAAAATGTCATTCTCAGATCATATTTCTGAGTTTTCAGGTCCAAAAAATTGGGTTCCTTTAAAAACGCATATGAACGCAAACGCGGGTGCCGCGTTTAGCCACGTTTTGCATCTGAAACGTGGAAATTTTTGCGTCTGAACCCACTTTTTTGCTTCTGGAAAAACGAGGTTAAACGCAACTGCATAAAAAACTGCAAAAAACGAGACTACGTGCATGGATACATAGGATAACATTGAATGAGTTCAGGGGCAGTTGAAAAAAGTGTCCAACTGCATCTGAACACGCGTTTCGTGTGCATGAGGCCTAACATGATACAAACAGTCCCTGATCTGACAGCTAGTGGGGATCTCTTCTCTCCCACCCAGTTAGCTCCACCCGCCCAGCCACGTCACTCATTCACAGTGTCCTGTGAAAGAAAAACTACAAGCTTTTGTGACAAGCCTTTGCGGCTGTTGGCTTGTAGTTTTTAATGAACTACCAAAGGTCTCCAGGGTACGAGCAAGCCGATACCCTAACAGATCTGCAGGAAATCTGCATGGCACCAGCAATCTGCTGATCGCTGATGCAATGCTTTATAGGCTCCTGCAACAAGCAATAATAAATGCACGTTTTCTTACCTGAAAAAAATGTGCCTTTATTACTTTTTTTTTTTTAAGTGAACGTATCCTTCATAGCAAAACAAAGGCCTTGCTGACAAAATTGCATACCTTTAAAGCTTGGATGTCTTCCACTCGAATGACAAACTCATCTCTCTCCCGGAAGATACCCTCCCCACTGCTCTCGACATCTTCATCGTCGGTCTCCCCGCAAATAGCAGCTGTCTCCTGTTTTTTGGCCAGATGTAGGGGTCTGGAATCTTCTGGTTCCTCCTGTTCAGGGGATGACTGGGAAGGGGGCTCTTCTGGTGGAGGAGGAGCAGGAGCCTCTTGAGGAGATGGTGGAGAGACTGCCACTGGTGGTTCCGGCTGTGATGAAGGCTCAGAAGGCACAGGGCTGGACACCTTCTCCTCAACTATGGCGGGTGCTTAAGATAAAAAAAAATCTATTGAGAAGACAGACACTTTGTGGTAAATTAATTATATATGTACTAGAAGGTATTGAATGCAGGAACACATAGCCTACCCTTTATGAAGGGTTAACGAATGTAATATTAAGTTATATGGTCAGAGACCGGTGTTAAAGCTTAACATTTTTTTAAGAACATTTACGTTCTTTCCTGAAGAAGCCATACGGCGAAACATGTAGAAAAACCCTGAATGTGACTACAGTAAACCATGGTCATTTATAGGATGCCTTGCACTCATCCGTGGCTAGGAGTATACTGCATGTATTGTTTTTATTGATGTAGTTTGTTTAATAAAATTTGTATATATATATATTTTTCTTTTATATTTTGTCGCTTTCTATGTTTTGCACCTTGAAAGTCCCATATCTCCTGTATGTTCTTACTTCAAATGTAATATTAACTAAGGCTGCGTACACACGGGCGGACTGTTCTTCCAACTTTGTCCGCTGAACAGTGTTTCAGCGGACAGTCCGCTCGTGTGTGGGCTTCAGCGGACAGTTTCAGCGGACAGTCTGACGAACAAAGTTTTTCGGAATTTCCGTAAGATTGTCCGCTGAAACTTGGTTTGAGCGGACAGTCCGCTCGTGTGTAGGCTTGTTCGGCAAACTAAGTCTCGCGCATGCTCAGAAAGAATTTACACGGCGAAGGTTGCATTGCAGTGTATCGGACGCCGAATTTCTCGTCCCATCGTACGTGCCGTTCACGTCATCACGCAAGTTTTCAGCGGACTGTTCGTTCGTCGTGTGTGGTCAAGTCCGTTCATGCTAATTTTGAACGGACTGTTTGTCAAACTGTTTGACGAACCTAGTTGGGCGGACAGTCCGCCCGTGTGTACGCGGCCTTACAAACACTAAAGTTACCTGTATTGATAAACTTCTTGTACTTCAATTTACAGCCTTTTGAAAAAAAAAAAAAGAAGGGTACTTAATGCACCCGGAATTATCCAATTATGAATCAGCACTAACTTAAGGAAATATTGTTTTTTATATATATATATATGTATAGAATAAAAAAAGTACAACATCTGTAATTTTTTAAAATGCCTAATAATTAAACAAGAAGCAGACAGAATTAAATGCTAATCTGGATTAAACAGTGATGTCAATCTGAAACCAAAACTCTTGCTGATAGAGGAAAAGAGCAGGATGATGACCTCATCAGTGTGCTGCTGCTTTCACTACTAAATTAAAGAATAGATCAATTACCTAACCACGGTTTATTGCTTTAACCACAAAATAGAGAGAATGGTGGGATAAGGCACCCAGCTACACTGCATATGGGAGTGAGTGAATATCAAGAATAGCTAACCAGAACTACAAATCATTTGCCACCAAAACAGCTCAGATGGGTAATGGAAAAGTAACTTGTTTTTTTTAAGATATGTACTAACCTGCACTTTCTGGCTCCTTGCGGTCAGTGGGATCATACAGGGCAGATATAGCTGAAGAGATGCTTTTCTGCAAATCCTGGTTTTTGCTGACAGAGTCCTCCTCATCTGAAGAAAAGGAAGGCAATGTCTCCAAATTTCTTTTCAGTTCATCATCCAGCCTTTTGCAGGGGCTGGTACAACTCATAACTAGGCTATCATTCTCCGTAGAGTCCAAGGTTCCAGAAAGCATCTGGGACGCCATCCCAAAAGAAGCCTGTGAGGCCTGCTGGGCAGACGGTGGTCTGTTCTTCGATGGGCTGGTGTTGGCTGTAGGTAGTTGCTGCCTTTTGCCCGACTTCAGGAAGTCTAAAAAAGAGGCCATGAAGCCTGACTTTATTTCTGGTTGCTTTTCCTCTACTTCTTTGATCTTCTGTTTGATCTTCTCCCGAGTCTGGCTGTTGTCCAAAGTGTTCTCCTGGGGAGGAGGGAGCATCTCTGCTTGATCCATCTGCAAAGCGTCATTCCCTTTTGGCACTTGCAGCTTGATCTGACCAAGGAGATAAAATGTACACATTGAGTGTTCTAGATCCTTTGGAAACTATGCCCAGCTTGTACTTAAAATTATAAATAAACAACACAAAACTATTTAGTGAACTAATTTTTAAGATACCTATTTTTACCTAATGGGTTTAAAGTGGGTTTTCCAGAAAAATAGAAAACACCTATCTAAATCAGGTCCCTCTCTGTAATAACCTACAGGTTAACATAACTCCCTTACTCTCCATGTTCTCCTGGAGTTTGGCCATTAAATTAGAGTGGTTCCCAAAGATAAGCATAATAGTTTAGGGTCCTGTCAGATTTAATCAGGATGTAGTGCTGCAGTTACCAAGAAAACCTGACATTTGCATTAAGAATGGAGTCCTTCATGATACTCGGTGATGAGCAAATCCCAGGGGCCAGAGAGCTAATGTGCAGGAAAATTACCTAGTTAATGATCCTTGGATTTTTTAAATGTATTTATGACTCAAGTAGACTATTTTTTTAAATTTGCCCATCCCTAAAAACCACTTATAAAAAAGGACCTAAAACAAACTTTTTACTTTTTTTCTGGAACTCCATTTAAACTACTCTTCTTTCACCCTTCTGTTTTGTGAAATAACATTACAGGTACCTTTAGTGGTTTCAGTGGCTCCATTGGCATGCTCGCTCTTCCCTCATCTGTCAGTCTCCTTCCTCTCCCCCTACCTCTTCCTCTGGGCCTTCTAATACCATCATGCCCCAGCACATGTGGTTCTACGAGAGGCCTGATCCTTGGTCTTCCCCTGGGTCTTGGAGGACCTTCTCTTTTCGGTTTAGTGGGTTTCCGGCCTCGTCTCTTTGGACCATCCATGTTATTTGGTGGACAAAAGTCAATATCTCCCATAGGACTAATGTTAGGACGAGTACGGCAGCTAGAAATAAGATCGGGGAGAAGATCGGGTAGTCTACGGCTATTTAATCTAATATCTGCAGGTACATCCTCCTTGTCTTCATCATCTTCAAACTCGTACTCTTGGGCATAGTTTTTCTTGGGAGGCTGGAAAGATGGTTCCCTTTTTTTCAGCAGGTGGAACGATGAGGTCTTGAGCAGTTTTTTAGGTTTGGAAGAGCAAAAGATGGGTGATGTCAGGCCAGGTTTCACTTCTGAAGACTGCTGGCTATGACCAGATTGAATTAGACCTAACTGTTCTGTGTTGACAGTTGATGGTAGCTCATGTTTGACAGATACAGAATCAAGCCCCAAGTGAACATTCTGTTGATTGTCATTACTTTCGGAGGTGCAGTAACCTGAATAGCCTTGGCTAGACTGCATCATCTCATAACTGTTTTTCATGGCCTCATTCCTGTCCATGCTCTGAGAACCATCATCAGCACAACTTGCTTTGGGAAACTCATCATTCCCACAAGGAGGTGGACAGAACATATCTTCCATTCCTGGAAAAAAGCTTCGCTCTTCATCTTGCAAAAGAGAGTCAGGAAAGCAAATAGATGTCAAAGGAACAAACCTCTGCTTTGAACCTTGAGGACTTGGACTATCAAACTGGTCCTTGGGCTCCATCTGAGCTTGTGGCACCTGTTGGGAGGACTCTGCATCTAATCGCAGGGGATCTCCTGCATCAGACAAGAGGTGCGACTGATTTTGCACAGGTCCAGCCTGGCCCAAATGTGTCTCCAAGTTCAAGTCAGGTTCCAGAAAGTCCTGGATTTCTTGGGGTCGTGATAATGCTTGCATGGCATCGTTCTGGGAATGCACCTCCATGCCTTCAGATTGGAGTGATGCCTGCATTCTTTCTGGCTGCATCTCTGCTTGCATGCGCTCTGACTGAAGTTGTGCCTGTAGCTGAGGAGATTGCTGGGAATCCATCAGCTGTGCCTCTATTGACTGAGAACGAGAGTGTACCTCCATAGATTGTGAGCGTACATGAGCTTGCATTTGCTGGGACTGTAAGTGGGCCTCCAAAGCCTGAGACTGCAGTTGCATCTGTAGCTGTGGAGATTGTGCTTCAGATTGGATCCTTTGTGGTTCCATAAGGTGAACATCCATGGGAGTCTGTACTTTTCTCTGGTGTGCCTGCAACTGACTCTGGGTATGGGTGAGAACTGACTGCAAGAGCTGTGGTTGCTGAGTGGTTGGCTGGTGGGTAAGAGAAAGTGGCAGATCCGGGGAGGTATCCATCATCATTGGTGTGCCTTGCTGGCTTTGAAGCATGCTGTGAGTCTCCATTGACTGACTTTCAGCAACCATTCTGTGAGCCTGCGAGGCATGCTCGGGAGTCTTTTGCAGGTTTGAATGAGCAGAGTACATGTCTTTACTTGAGGTGTCCATGTGTGGTAAATGGTCTACTGACTTTTTCATGTCCTGAGTGTATGAATCCATGGGACCAGTCTGGTGACTATAATGCACAACAGAAGTTCCCAAAGACTCTGGAGTCGACCTTGTGTTGGCGTATTCTTTATGGCGATCAGCTTTTTTCTTGTCTTTTAAGCTCTGAAGAGACAACTCTAAACCTTGGTTGTCCAAGTTGGAATTAGTCCTTATAACACTTTGCAGGTGATACCTCTCCTCGGTTTTGCTCATTTCATAGGCCATTGATTTACTAGACCTTTCCTCACACTCAGCTAGGCTTTCAGAGGAGACTCGAGGTGGACTTTGTGACTGTAATAGGTGTTGAATAAGAAAGTCTTCATCGTCTGTCCTTTCGGTGGAAAGAAGATCAGAATCAGATTTTGGTTTGCTGTAGGATGGTGTTCTATCTAAGGTGGACTGGGAATTTTGATAACTTTGTGAATGGGAAGCCTGCATGAAAGATGGTGAAAGTACTGAAGTCAAATACTTCTGAGACTGACCAGGAGAAGCTACACTTTGAGAGCGACTTGACGAAGGAGACTGGAGAGGTCGGATTATTTGAGAGGGACTTGAATCTGATAAATTTTGGCCATGGCTAGAATAACCAATAGATTGAGCGTGACTGGACATAGCTGGTGAATGGCCAGTGCTGTAACTTAGGGAAGGACTAGCAGTTGGTAAGCCTTGTGAATGAGCAGGAACATAACTAGGTGCCTGGCTGGCAGAAACATGAGACTCATTTTGTACACTGTAATTTGGAATCTGGCCTACTGATGACAACCCCTGCAAATGCTCTGGTGAGTAGGTTTGATTCTGGCTCACGCAAGTCTGCAACCCTTGAGACTGACTAGTCGTAAAGCTTTGGGATTTGCTTCCGCTGGTCAAATCTTGGGCTTGGCTAGATGTAAAGCCCTGTGACTGAGTAACAGCTGAAAGGTTCTGTGACTGAGATACAGAATAGCTTTGTGACTGGGACATGGATAAAAGATTCTGTGGCTGTCCAGGGGAGTAAGCTTGAGACTGGCTAGCAATAACAGAGCTGGGCTTTGGAGTGGAGGAGGAGTAGTTGTGTGTCTGTCCAGTGGTGGCAATGCTTTGGCACTTTGGAGTGGCAGTGGATCGAGGAGTCTGCCTAGATGCTGAGTAGCTTTTGGACTTGTTGGAAGAGGAAGATGTTGAATAACCTGGTGACTGTATTATTGGTCTGTAGCTTTGAGACTGTTCCTGGCGTGCTTGTGAGTTTTTCTGCGAACCCTCGCTGCTGACAGGTGACTGGTCCCCTAATGGGCTGCATGACAAGCTTGAGCGGTGCTGCATTTGCTGGTAACTGCCACCACAGCTAAGATAGTGCTGCAGGGAGTGGGCAGCAGCTGCGGCTGAGGGAAGCTGGGACTGTGCACTGGAGGGCCGCTGGTAGTGCTTAATAACGCTATCTTGTCTAGGCATTGCTCTTTCAATTGAAGAAGCTGGGGAGCTTGAGAATACAGAGGCATTGTAGAGCTGGGATGTTTGTTCCGAAGGTCCGAGAGAAGAGGACAGGAGGTTGAACTGGGAAGGAAGGTGCCGTGAAGCCGATTCCTGGGCACTACGATAGGCAGAACTCTGAGATGATAATCCAGTGCCCAATACCGTGCTGCCAAGCCGATCAAAACTAAGGGAAGATGGAACAGAGGACTGTGATGACTTTATATGTAGAAGTGGATCATGAGGAGAGAGGAGTCCATTAGAAGTAGGGCTGAAGGTGGCGTCTTGAAGAGTTAATGAGGATGTTACAGGGAAGCTTCTACCACTAAATGATGCTGGGTGTTGGTAAGCTGAAAGGGCAGAGGATGATGGAAATGTACCGGATCCTGGAATGGCTCCAGATATAAAGAGTTCTGCAGGAGCAGGGGTATGCATGGCTAGAAAAAAAAATAGAAAAACAAACTGAATCAATATCGTAGAAAAGTAACAAATGCATTAGCATATAGTCTCTCAAATCTATGACTGCAAGGGAAATGCAACTACTAACTTGCAGCAAAAAAATAAATAAAATAAAATACATTTATGCTAAAATAGCTCAAACTATACATCCCTACACCTGCACAAGAAGATGACATTTTCTACACGGCATTTAGACATCATATAAAGTGTCCCATGGCGACGTCAAACGTATGACGTAACGAGCTGGATGGGACCAGACGTGACGTCACCACGCTCCTCAGCCGCTCGATATTCTATTTATGGCCATTGCGGCAGTATTTATGCAACAACACGCTCGTTTTTATCATCGATCACTGGAGTGCATCTTTTATACTCAATAAACCACCTTTTATATAGTATCACGATATGATTGTTTATATTTTAATGCATATGCACCGGGTATGAGGTTGTGATTTGAAACATGCCAGGACCGCCAGCACCTCTATGGATACACCTGGGAAAGGTTTTCCCCACTGCGCTGTTGGCTTTCTTTTCCATTAGTTTGGAAGCCACCATGATTCTGGTAAGCTGCCACCTTTTGCATTGAAGGTGTTTTACACAGAGGATCTGGGGAAGCTGGCTCTTATGCACAGAATCATCTGTTCTAGCCCTCACCAGTAGGATTTTGTTCTGTTGGGACACTGGAATTTATTATTATTATTTTTTTTTTTTCGTTCTTTCATGGATTTTGGTTTCTTTGAATGCTTTATGGACTTCCGTTTTCTGATGAACTTACTATTATACTCCTTTTTGTTTTGTTTTTTTAAATTTATCACATTTACCAAGGTTTGTCAAATTTTTGAGATCATGCTATAGATGTTGATTGAGTGATGCACTATATGTATATTAATTGTCATTGGTTGTTTATCTATTGACCTATGCTAGCAGATGTCTTTATCATTCACTATTCTTGATTATTTATTTACTTTTTAAGCACATTTAGCGCGGATATTCCTTTTTATGTTCTGTATATAAAGAATATAGTCAGCTTTCCATAAAAAAAAAAGAAGACTATGCATACAGTGCTTGTTCAAATCAAATTGTTTAAATTGATCAAATGTTGAACATAAAATTTCAGTCTAATGTATTCAGTAACATGAACTTTGAAAAGTAGAACAACTAACCATAAGCCCATGCACAGCAACACAAAACATGCATTTGCTTGTCCCTTTGCACATGAACCCTTCAAAGGCAATTTCAACTAAACTTTTTAAGTTTTGGTTACAGTGGGATAGGATTAGGTTTTGATTGCCATCGGTGTTCCTATCCCTACAGCCTTTCACATCCTAGTAAAGTGACAGGGTGCCTGCCAGTGGCGTCGCTAGGGGGTGGCTTTTGGAATATAGCCCCGAGTCTCTGGAGGGGTCCCCAAGGGGAGGGGAGGCTCTCTGGGGACCCTGATGTAAGGGGGAGGAGCAGTCTGGGGACCCTGATGTAAGGGGAGGCTCTCTGGAGACCCTAATGCAAGGGAAAGGCTCTCTGGGGACTCTGATGTAAAGGGGGGCTCTCTGGGGACCCTGATGTAAGGGGGGGCTCTCTGGGGACCCTGATGTAAGGGGGGGCTCTCTGGGGACCCTGATGTAAGGGGGGGCTCTCTGGGGACCCTGATGTAAGGGGGGGCTCTCTGGGGACCCTGATGTAAGGGGGGGCTCTCTGGGGACCCTGATGTAAGGGGGGGCTCTCTGGGGACCCTGATGTAAGGGGGGGCTCTCTGGGGACCCTGATGTAAGGGGGGGCTCTCTGGGGACCCTGATGTAAGGGGGGGCTCTCTGGGGACCCCGATGCAAGGGGGGGCTCTCTGGGGACCCCGATGCAAGGGGGGGCTCTCTGGGGACCCCGATGCAAGGGGGGGCTCTCTGGGGACCCCGATGCAAGGGGGGGCTCTCTGGGGACCCCGATGCAAGGGGGGCTCTCTGGAGGGGATACACACACACACGTATATTACTGTATATAAATGTGTATGCCTGACCAAGCGTATGACTTTCTTTACTACACTGCTATGGGTTCTAGTCCCAGATCTTTTGTAAACCTAGCAATGCCCCTGGTGCGTGGCAATAGGAAGGAAGTGATGGAAAATCCCTTTAACTATCAAGGGCGCAGCTGGCAAGAAAAACATTTTATTTTTGTTTTATGAAAAAAAGAAAAAAAGTTAGAACCTCAGTCAAGTTTACTTTGTCTGTGCCTTCCTGCCCCAGTGAAAACTCCTGCCTTTGTCTTTTTTAATGGTGTCACTGGGATAGAAAGTGAGGAGGGAATTTCCACAATATGGACATAAATAAAACTCTGACCGAGATTCTCACCCTCCCACTGCTTTCATTGATTGTTCCATTAATTCAGAAATAGCACACATTCCTTCCAATTTAAAATGATGAAAATGATGGTGGGTTCAGCAATTTAAAGATTCAACCATTCAATTTTCTAGATTTCATTTTCATCCTTAAAGTGGAAGTAACAAACATTACCAGTATAAGGTTTACTATATATTATAGACCTTGGTTTAGAGCAGGTACACCCTGCCCCAGTGACAACTCTTCCCATTGTCTTTTGTGGTGGTGTCACTGGGATGGAAAGTGGGGGGGGGGGGGAGATCTCCCCAATATGGACATAAATAAAACCCTGACCGAGATTTTCATCCTTCCATTGTATTGAAATAAAATTTTGGTTAGAAAATCGGCGTTAATAACATAAATTGGTTGAAAACTGTTGACTCTCACTGTCACAGGCTTAATATATATTATAGGCCTTTGCTTAGACCAGGTACATCCTTAACACTTCTTTTTTAAAACATTTGTTACAATAATTAAAAAAATAAAACATTTTTAGGACTGTAACTGTAGACTATACCTGTCTGCCATGAGGGTGTGCGGAACTGAGAGAGAAGGGAGGAGGCAGAGGGTCCAGGTTGGGGACCTCGAGATTCGAGGGCAGAGATTAGATTCATCACAGATGCATCTGGAGTGGCACTGCTGGCATGATGGAGGCCAGTCTCAAATAACCCCGACAATCCTAAAGAAAGGACAAGGTTGAACTTAATAAAATTGAATTATTTCATCACATCTGAAAAAGAAAATACAAGCAGCAAGAAGAAAAAAACATGGTACATACATAAAGTCTACATTGTACTATACACATTCATTAAAAAATAAGCCATAAAGAAAATAAAAAATATCTTATTGCAACCCCAATGAATATTCATCTAAGTGCACTTTGTGTCACCGAGCTTTACCGCAATGAAAAGAAGCTGCCAGCTCAAGATCCTGTAGAATCCGACACTTCGAGTAGTGTCAGAATCCAGGTCCCCCACTGTGCTCAATGGTTCAATCCCTACATTACTACAGTGTCCTGTAGCAATGCAAAGAATAGCAGACGAAACCAAAGTGTGAAGCAGACGACCATGAAATTGATACTCCCAGAAGTGCTGGATTCTGCAGAATCTTCAGCTGCCAGCTTTATTTCATGAATATAGAAATCTAAGACATGCGCAACAGAACAAGTAAGTATTCAAATCTTTGCAGAGAGCCCTTTATGGTATTGTTTATTTTTATTTATTTTATAAAGTTGCTTTAACCACTTCAGCCCCAGAAGATTTGGCTGCTCAATGACCAGGCCATTTTTGTGATACGACACTGCGCTGCTTAAACTGACAATTGCACGGTCGTGTGGTACTGTACCCAAAAAATATTGATGTCCTTTTTTTCCCCCACAAATAGAGCTTTCTTTTGGTGGCATTTGATCACCTCTGCGTTTTTTATTTTTTGAGCTATAAACAAAAGAAGAGCAACAATTTAAAAAAAAAACACAATGGGGGTTATTTACAAAAGGCAAATCCACTTTGCACTGAAAGTGCACTTGGAAGTGCAGTCACTCTAAATCTAAGGGGTAGATCTGAAATGAGTGAAGGCTCTGCTGATTTTATCATCCAATCATGATGTGGCTGTGGCTGTGGCTGTGGGCACACGCTGCAGGAGTGCGCCTCCTACAGCGTCTTAAAAGGGCCAACCTACAGTTATGGCGGTTCGCCCAGGGGAGCGAACCTGCTGCAGTATACCTGCGGCGGCCAGTTGGGAAATGGTTAAAGTGATTGTAGGGACTTAGGGACCAAAGAAGAGCAGGATTGGGGCTGTTCTGTGCAAAACCATTACACAGAACAGGCAAGTATGACATGTTTGTTATTTTATAAAAAAAAAATTCCTTTACAATCATTTTAAGTTACACTTAACCAGTATTTGAGGGCACAGACTTCTATTTATACATATGTTTTCCTACAACAAAGTAAAAATTCAAGACATTAAATTCATTACTCCATACGGTGTTGTCAGGTAACCTGATAAAGTGTTAACAGATCCCAGATGGAACCCAGTGAAGTGCACGGAGATAAATTCACTGCAAACTACAGAAAAGCGCTGGGCTGTGATGCAATGCACCATTCCTCACTCTCAAATCTCTGTCAAGCATGAAAAGGCTGCTTAATATACAGCACCAAAGCAAGCTTTCCTAAACATATCAATGCAACACTTCCTCACAGGCAAGATTAGTTGCATTCAAATCACCTGTCGATGTGTAAAACATTGGAAGTCCCAACAAAGGAGATATACCCCCAGGGTCCAATCTCAGCACATCCCCAAAGCCCTGATATACACAGTACCTCACAAGAGTGAGCACATCCCTCACATTTTTAGAAATATTTTATTATATCTTTTCATGCGACAACACTGAAGAAATGACACGTTGCTACAATATAAAGCAGTGAGTGTACAGCTTGTATAATAACAGTGTAAATTTGCTGTCCCCTCAAAATAACTCGCAGCCATTAATGTCTAAACCACTAGCAACAAAAGTGAGTGCACCCCCTAAGTAAAAATGTTCAAATTGGGCTCAAAGTGTCAATATTTTGTGTGGCCACCAATATTTTCCAGCACTGCCTTAAACCTCTTGGGCATGGAGTTCACCAGAGCTTCACAGGTTGCCACTGGAGTCCTTTTCCATTCCTCCATGATGACATCACAGAGCTGGTGGATGTTAGAGACCTTGCGCTCGTTCCGTTTGAGGATGCCCCACAGATGCCAGTCCATCACCTTTACTTTCAGCTTCTTTAGCAAGGCAGTGGTCCTCTTGGAGGTGTGTTTGGGGTCGTTATGTTGGAATACCTAGTCTACGGGGGGGTGGGATCATGGTCTGCTTCAGTATGTCACAGTACATGTTGGCATTCATGGTTCCCAATGAACTGTAGCTCCCCAGTGCCAGCAGCACTCATGCAGCCCCAGACCATGACACTTCCATCACCGTGCTTGACCGTAGGCAAGACACACTTGTCTTTGTACTCCTCACCTGGTTGCTGCCACACATGCTTGACACCATCTGAACCAAATAAGTTTATCTTGGTCTCATCAGACCACAGGACATGGTTCCAGTAAGCCAAGTCCTTAGTCTGCTTGTCTTCAGCAAACTTTGCGGCCTTTCTTGTGCATCATCTTTAGAAGAGGCTTCCTTCTGGGACGACAGCCATGCAGACCAATTTGATGTAGTGTGCGGCGTATGGTCTGGCCATTGACAGGCTGATCCCCCACCCCTTCAACCTCTGCAGCAATGCTGGCAGCACTCATGTCTATTTGCCAAAGACAACCTCTGGATACGACGCTGAGCACGTGCACTCAACTTCTTTGGTCGACCATGGCAAGGTCAACCAAACCTGTGGAACCTGTGCTGCTAAACCGCTGTATGATCTTGGCCACCATGCTGAAGCTCAGTTTCAGGGCCTTGGCAATCTTCTTATAGGCTAGGCAATCTTTACGTAGAGCAACAATGATTTTTTTTTTCAGATCCTCAAAGAGTTCTTTACCATGAGGTGCCGCATTGAACTTCCAGTGACCAGTATGAGAGAGAGCGATAACGCCAAATTTAACACACCTGCTCCCCATTCGCACCTGAGACCTTGTAACACTAACAAGTCACACGACACCAGGTAGGGTACAATGGCTAATTGGGCCCAATTTGGACATTTTCACTTAGGGGTTTACTCACTTTTGTTGCCAGCAGTTTAGACATTAATGGCTGTGTGCTGAGTTATTTTGAGGGGACAGAAAATGTCTGTACACTCACTACTTTACATTGTAGCAAAGTGTCATTTCTTCAGTGTTGTCACATGAAAAAGATAGAATAAAATATTTACAAAAATGTGGGGGGGTGTACTCACTTTTGTAAGATACTGTAAATCTTCTCTCTGTGCAAAGCAATGAGTTACCTGCCCCATTCCAAATTTTACATATAGTGTATGGCACTCACAGGTCTTGAAACGTTAATCGAATCCTAAACTTTTGATGTTTGGATGAGACGCAGCTTGAGCATGCAGATGAGCTGTATCTTGTTGAAATGTTGATAATTTAAAGTGGAAGAAAAGCCTAAAGCCAGCCATACATTGATTGCAATTCATCTCTTCAGAGGGAAACTACCAAATTTCAATCTATGGGCAGGCTGGTTGTACTTTTGTCGAACTATTAGTTGATTTCAATACAGGTTGATTTCAGTACAGTGTCAGTTTTTTTTTTTTATACGATCAACAGCAGTGACCACTGTATTCTGACAGCAGGGAAACCTCCCACTGTCGGAATACAACAGGGCAGCGGGAGTCGTTCCCCCATCAATACTGACTGTGTTGATGGGGTGGAAATGTGCGTTTTTCTTTCCTTCAACCCATGAATTATTATTATTATACAGGATTTATATAATTTGGCCTTACATTATACAATTTTCTCATTGAATTTCCTGTAGTTTTACCTTCAACTATGTAGTGCAAGGACCTGCCCAATTTCACACAAATTGAAAGTGTTCAGGTTAAACTTCATATTATATAGTTTTGGTAAATTTAAAGGAAAATTGCATAATGTATGGCAAGCCTTATGAAGAGCGAGGGCCACAATAAGTGGATGATAGGTCTGTGTCCACTCTGCATATATAAAGTGGATATGGGCACAGCCCATTCTACTCTATGGGACCTCTGATCCGATCAGGTGGGAGGGGACAGATCCCCTTCAGTTTTTTCTGGGGGATTGAATTGGAGGTAGGTGGGTGTAAACGTTAACATCTGCGGCTCCATATAGGTGAATAGAGGGTTCGATTGGGTCAGACTGATTATGTGAAAGGGGCCTAAGGCTGCTTTCACGCTGATGTGCTGCAGTTTACCCACATGTCGGGTGCAGAACAGTGCACCCGGGGCTTTCCTGCGGGTTAGCTGCACTTTGTCCTAGCCTTCTATTATAGCCTGCAGGTGTGATGCACTTTCTGAAAGCACACCAAACCCCCAGGTAATAGCAGAAGTCTATGGCTCAGTGCAGGTAACCCGCAGGTGCACATCAGTTTGAAAGGAGCCCAGTAACCACTGCAGAACAGATATGCCCATATATACACTGTAATTTTAGTAATAAACCTTTAATAACAGTCTTCCATTTAGGGATCGCTGGCTGTTGCTGTCCGAGGCAAAGTGCAATTGTTATCACTCCGCCTGTGACAGGAGCCAGCGCTATACAGGAAGCAATGGCCTATGCGGCTCT
The DNA here is from genome assembly GCF_037356315.1 of Lithobates pipiens. Taxonomy (NCBI): domain Eukaryota; kingdom Metazoa; phylum Chordata; class Amphibia; order Anura; family Ranidae; genus Lithobates; species Lithobates pipiens. The sequence goes on from NW_027507788.1 coordinate 87,981,676, forward strand.
GCTGCGCAACTGCTTGCTTCCTCTACCACTGGCTTCATTCACAACACATGCTCTGGGATGGATGGTCAGTACTTGTAGCTGCTGACTTTAAAAAAATATATAATAATAATTTGCCCTAATCTAGGCTTACCTGTAGGTTAAAGTGGTCTGTAAGAGTTTACAACCATTTTAAGGAAGAACTTCAGCCTTTCATCCCCAAAACAGATGCATTGTGCATATAAATGAATCACAACCCAGCTGTCAATTTGTGTGCAACTTACCTCCTTTAGCTGTGTACAGCAGGTTTCTGTGGCTGTGATGTCACTCCTACTCCTGGCTGAATTTCAAAGTTCTTGGACTTCCCATTTCCAGTCCTAATACTACATGTCTCATGATCCTTTGACCTCTCTCTAGCTTCAGGGAAGGCTATGGGAGTCACTTGTACCAGTTCTGGGAGCTTTGGGGTAATTCCTAGAGTTACTGTGGGTGTGGAAAGGTGAAAATGTGTCATTCCTGTCTTGCAGCATGCCAAAGAATAATGGCTTATTGCAAGACTACAGAGGAAGGGCTATGGGAGGTGTTTCCTTTACATGCAAATCAATGACTTCACAGAAAGCAGGGCTCTGGGAGGGCGGGACCCGAGGGCAGCGATTCTCCCTGTTCACACTGGTCGGCATATTTAACTGGGCAAAACTGAAGTCTAATTGTAATCCATTCAATTCTGCCCAGCAGCAGCACAACTAGCTTTTAGAACAGGCTGTGTATGAAGGGGTTTCTTTCTGTAGGTGTGACTGGGCGGTACTGAATGCTAATTAGTATGTGTTCCCACCCACCATCAGAACTGGTGGGAAGGAAGTTACATAATTTACAGAGTCTGAAAAACTACAAAGGGGAGTGTTAGGGGTCTTTAAGACGGGACGGATCCGTGATGATCCGCCCCGTGAACATCCCCTTGCTCAGAGGGGGATCCCTCCGTCAATCCCCACTGAGCAGGAAGATGACAGGTCTGTCTCTGCACACTGTGCAAGGACCGAACTGTCAGAGTGTCGCTCTCCCCTATAGGAGATCGGATGACAACGGACCGCAGAGTCCATCATCACCCGATCCGATGACGGTTGGAAAAGTAGGTTTTTCCTCCATCACACTTTTTCGGATTGGAGCGGGTCGGATGTCAGCGGACATGTCACCGCTGACATCCAACGCTCCATAGAGGCCTATGGAGCATCCATTCAGGTCCGCCTAAAAAACTGACAGGCGGACCTGAATGGATCAATCGTGTGAAAGAGGCCTTACAGACTCTGGCTGCTGCAGGAAGTGGCTTTGGAAGGGACCGAGTCTATCAGAAATATATACAGAGTATCACATGACAAAAAACACAACTAAACCCACAATATCAGGGCACCTGCAGACAATAATAGAGCAACATGGTACAGAGGAATCACCTAAGCTATCTGAGCGGAAGGTTTCCTCTCCCTCCCTGCAATCTTCTGGGACATGTCACAGATCCCAGAAGATTGCCGGACCGTTCAGTGCACACCCGGCTGTGAAGCCGCAAGCTGTCCCAGCATGGTGCCAACGGCGGATCCAGAGTCAAGTCTCGGGAGGGGCACTGACAAAATTCTTGCTCTTTTTCTGTTTATATTGCAAAAAATTAAAAACGCAGAGATTATCAAATGCCACCAAAAGAAAGCTCTATTTGTGGGGAAAAAAAGGACATAAATTTTATTTTCGGTACAGCGTTGCACAACCATGCAATTATCAGCCAGTCAAAGTAACGCAGCGCAGTATCACAAGAAATAATCATACATAATGGCACACATGTATTTTGCGATTTGTCACATGACATTCATAATGTGCATGGATGGATGGCGGCAGCAGGGATTTGGGGGGCGGTTGCCACAATACATGGGCTGCTACATTTGTATTGTTGCCCCACACAGCAGATCAGGGGGTCTGTGACTAGTAACCTGTGGCTGACCATGTTGCTGCTTCCAGAAAAGGGTCATCACCTTGCTCAGCTGCAGTGTCTTACCAGCAGGGAAAGGGGAAATAATTCTTCCCTCTCAGGCTCCCTCCAACTCGTACTCACCGCCTCATGATCCCTTCTCATCTCCCTCGATGTCCTTTGCAGCCTCCTGGTGTTCTCTCCCTCCCCCTGTGCATGCTGCGGGCTGCAATCAATTCTTAGGCGATCACCATTTTTCCACTGGTACTTGGGACTACATATCCCATGATCCTCTCCTGCTTGGACACCTCCCTCTCATTGGCTCTGGCCAGGGCCAATGAGCAAAGGAAGAGAGCAGACGAAAGGCAGTGTCTGTGTGAAGAGGAAAGGGAGGGGGAGGAAATCCCCCTGCAGCTGAAGGTTATATCCCTTCACCTAGCCTGTCAGTATCAGCGCCGCTGCTCTGTGGATCCTGTGGCAGCGACAGTTGGTAGTATGTCCGCATGGGGGCCAGACATGGATTATAAAGCTGCCACCTGATTGGGTTGTACTCAGCCAATTGTGGAACTGCACATGTGATGTTCACCACTGGCAGCACACTAGCACATCAGCCTTTTTCTGGGGAATCAGAGCGTTGACTATCCTCTCCCTGGCTGCCTGACCTGTTCTCCAGCAGCTCCTCCTCCGTCACGTTGGCTCAGTCTGAGAGTGAGACTCCCTCCCACGTGACTCACTCAGACTGACGTCACTCGTTGCTAGAAGCCAGGCGGCCCAGGCGTTAGCAACGAGTGCAGGAGAGAGGCTCCACCCACCGCTGTTCCTCATTCTGGTCAGTGCTGGGCGTAATGACAAATAGAGTCTCTCTCTCTCTGCGCCGCTGATCGGGTTATGTGAGAGAGACTCGGGCAGCGGAGGCAGCGCAGACAGAGCAAGGGAGAATGTGACAATGACATGTCACTGCTACTATTTCGGGGGGGGGGGGCAATTGCCATGTTGCCCCCCCCCCTGGATCCGCCCCTGCATGGTGCCCACAGCTGAAATCCAATTGAAGTAGCCGATGCAAGACGGATAATGTCTCCATTTACACAAATTTGCTGGACTTTTACAGCAAGGTTTGAAACAGATACACATTTAAAGCAGTGAGTACTAATGAGGATCAGATTTTGACAGTGCAGTTATTGATGGTAAAACAGTTCTATCATATTTTAGCTAAAAATAAGTTCATTTTAAGAACACAAAAAGGTCTTAAACAGTGAGGGTAATCTTACCTGCTGGATGGTGGTTGGTGGCATAGCCCTGCAGAGGGTGAGGCGTTGCATACGCCTGTCTGTGCAAAATGTCTGTTTCTGGGTGGGAGCCTCTTGAGCTTCCATAGACCAAGCTAGAAATAAACACAGAAGAAGTCTGAATATATTTGCACTTATGGCAGTATTCTTAACAGTAACATATGTTCTATATGGTCAGTAAAATATGTTCTATTCCTCCATACTATAAAACAGAGGGCAAAGTAGTCATACACAGGTAACAATTTATCACTCAATTGTAGACAGCAGGCCAAACGTTTCTATAGCTCATAAATCAGACAACAGGATTCAACAACATATTAATAGGCAATAAATCGGCAGAAATGGGCAATATTGGACTACAAATTGTCCCTAAAAATAAAAATAATAATTTTTGTGTAGGCTTGCTTTGTTGTTGATTGTATCTTTTATTTTTTTTTGCTTTTCTTTCCAGTGAAAACTAAATTTGAACTTTTCTCACCGTCCTGCTGACAACATTGTCTTTCAATTTTGTCCTGCAATTGCAGTGTTGTCCTGTATGCTTCTGTTCAGGACTACAACAACAATTAATGACACACAGTGCTTCTAATGTACACAAAAGCACCGAAGAAAAGAATCATGGATTTATAGTCCCAAAGGCTGCCTTGTACATTGCTGTGTTGGTATGTACACCGTGCGGTGCCTCAAAAGATGTTTGAAGAGGTCCATAGGCTTGAGGAGCAAAAATTAGTTTTTTGTTCCATTAAAAAAAATAATTAAAATTAATAACAACAACAATAATTAAATATATATACATATATATATATATATATAGATATAGATATAGATATAGATATACACACACACACCAAAATCTTTAAAAAAAATCATTTTACAGCTTACATCACTAAATGATCATTCCCATGAGAGAATTGTCCATACTGGATTTTCATGACTGGCCTTCATTACCTACTCTTATGAAAGAAGGCTTATTCTGCTAATGCCCTACCATATACACAGACATGTAAATAAAAAATAAAAAAAGGAAATTAAGGAAATAAGGTTGCTCATGAATACCAATATAAATTATGAGGATCGGGCAATTAATATCTAAAGTCTATGGATAGCTTAAAGTGAACCTGTGATTTGAGGCTAAAGCAAGGAGGTTTATGTTAATGCACCCTGCCTTCCTGGCAGTAAACACCTCGCTTTTCCCCCTCATCTATAATGTCGCCAGGAGCTACTGAAAACAGCCCTGGGTAAGCTCAGCTGGATTTCAAATCAGGGTTTTACAAAAGGGTTGACAGTCTGAACACCCTTAAATGACACCCTTTAAATAAAGTGCATGACAAGCCACCAAGAACAAGCAAGGTGACAAGGTGTAAGTCACATACTTCTACATACCCAGACGTATCAGAAATTTTCTTCACTCTGTATGGCTAAATGGATGGGTGGGGAGCAATGTAAAAGTGCCCTATGAGGACCAGGTTTTAAAGTCAACCTGTTGCTTTGTTCTGCCACGTACACGTCTGCCGAGTGCCAGCCAAGCACAACTCCAGAAACTTGACATGTATGCCATGCCAGACTTGTAAGCCCTTTCATTAACATTGTTCTGTTAAGCAACCCCTTGTTATTGCCAAAAAGGCGTAGGACTTTTGAAATGTAAGCACAAAAGGTAAAACCGGTGATCATGTCGGTAAATGTTGTTGCCCACTATAAAGGTTGGACAAATGCCAACATCCTGGTAGTTTGAAAATTTTCAGTTCAAGCCTTCTATTGATGTCTACGGATACCTATGTTCCTTGGCACCATGAAAATGACCTGCTGACTCCCACAATGGCCTAAAAAGCTTTTGAATTCTGTAACAATTTGCCTACTCATGACCGCCAAATACCACACAAGGCAGGTATTGAGCATCAACACTAAGAACATGTATACATGGCAGGTTAAAAAGCTATAGCTGCAGGTGTGTAGTGATAGTTACAGTTAGTCAGGTTGAAAAAAGACCATCCAGTTCAGCCATATAAATAAGAAATAATATCATACAATCCCATATACCCAATCCTATACCCACAGTTGATCCAGAGGAAGGTAAAATAAAAAAAAACAGCAAAGCATGATCCATTTTGCTACAGCAGGGGAAAAATGTGTTCTACATCATCTGTTAAACCCAGTGCACATACTGAGGATATTTGTGAGAATACAAGAACACTGTGCCACCACTTCTTAGAACATTTGTGACAATAGTCAGAATAATAATAATGAATCTCTATAGCCCAAGGCATTGCACAGCACCTGTGCAAACAAAATGGCACACAAGGATGAGCTACATGAATATCTTGAATGAGCTGAAAAGAATTTTCTGCAGAAATTCAAGACAGTAGTTGGTTCAGGAAACACTGAAGTGGAATGCAAGACAAAATGTATTTCAAGCTGTAAAGCCTCATACGCGCGACTTCAAACATTCTTTCACGTGGATTTCTGTCCAAAGAGTGTTGGCCGTGACCTTGTATTGCATACACACGGCAGGACTTTTTCAGCCAACTTTCACCAAATCACGTGTTTTTTCTGCTTTTTACCGCCACCTTTGGTCAACTTCTGTATTGTTGTCTGATCTTTTGCATTGGTTCTGAGCATGTGTGTTTGTACTTTGTACTTAAGTCCGGTGGTTTCTGTACACACAATCGGACTTTGCTCCATCGGACTTATGTTGCCGAAAAGTTTCTCTGTTTGCAGAACGAACTTTTGTCTGATAAAAACTGAAAAAGTTTGTCCGATGGAGCGTACACATGGTCGGAGGTTCCTTTAAAGCAGCTAATTTGCATGTTTGCAAAAAGTCTGATCGTGTGTACGAGGCTTTAGAATGTCCTTTATTTTAATTGCTTATAATATGCTGTACCATCCCAAGCAGAGACTGAAACTATATTTTCTAAGCTTACAAATTTTTCTCCACAAGGTCCCTGACTCATGTCTTGATGAAATTTTGAGTTTTGCCTAGAAGGCCTGCAAAAGCGAGACTCTTGAAGCTCTGACGTATTAACTATCACTTATTAGGAGGCTTTTCTTGAAAGAAGAACTGTACGTTTACATAGGTTAGCCTTTGCATAAACCCCTTAGGCCCCTTTCACACGGGTGATCCAATCAGGTTCACCTTTTTTTTTTTCCGGGCAGACCTGATCGGACCCTCCAGTCTCTTCTATGTAGCAGTGGATGTGTCCGCTGACACCCGGCTGCCATCCAAAATGATCCGAATCGGCAAAAACAGACAGATGAGGGACCTATTCCCCATCCGTCTGGCGGATCGGATCAGATGGTATTGGATGAAAATGGGCAAGCGGTTAGTTTCCATCCAATTGCCCCATACAGGAGAGCGGGATTTGTCCGTATCCACTTTTCATAGCAGAGCAGACACGGACCTGTCATTGTCTGCTCAGTGGGGATCAGCGCAGAGATCCGCTGCTGAGCAAGCAGATCCTGCTTCACAGAGGCGCCCATGTGAAAGGGGCCTACATTTTCCCCAATTTTGGACAATCTTTCCCAGAAACGAATGTGGATTCTGCTGCCCATGCACAGTTCAACTGGAAGACTATGTTGTGGCTCTTAACAGAAGATATAGATTAGATTATACGGATTGGGGACAGGTAAATGTAGGATTCAGGAGGGATTATGGGGGGACATTTTATGGGATAATTGTACTAATAGACATTTTTTCTTTCACTGATAATTACCTTCTCAGAATATACGCCACACACTACCGGTCACAAAGTATTAGTTGGGCCATTTATGCCATGAGGCTCTTAATTTAGATAATTAAAGCGGTGTTTCAGCTGTAAAAAAAATATTTTTTTAAAAGTCAGCAGCTAAAAAAAAAAAAAAAAAAAAAAGTAGCTGCTGACTTTTAATAAGGATACTTACCTTCCCAGGGCGCCTGCGATTTCGGCCGCTGAGGCCGACATGTCCCTCAACTCTCGGGTCCCAGTGCCGCCATCCTCACTAAAGGAAACAGCCTTGCGGATTCACTGCTCGTTTCCTACTGCACATGCGCAAGTCACGCGGCGCTTTGTGAATGGGACACGCTGTGTTAGGGAACACACAGTTCCCAGAACACAGCGTGCCCCATTACCCAGAAGACAACGTGGAGGAGGAGAGAAGACCGAAGATCACTGAGGAGCAGGAAGAAGGCAGATTAGGAAGCCTGCCTAGCAACAGGAATTTCTGGCAAGGTTAAAAAAATTCAAAATTTTTATTTTTTTTTTAAAATATTAATGCTTTTTTTTTTATTTTTATTTTTTTTAGGGTGGCCCTCCACTTTAAGCCTAGTACACACCACTATTTTTTTTTTTTAATTCAACCCAGCAGGCTGAACGAATAAAAACGGACAGCTCACATCGGAGCCACTGTACAAACAACCCAATGTTAATACAATCCCCTGTTGTTCTATTTTCTTCTGACAGGGGAGCAGCCCCCCCTGCCAGAACACAGCCATTGACTGAGAGCACTGATCCGGAGGCGATTAGCAGACCTTTTCGCTCATGCCGCTTCAACAGGAGCTGGTCAAACGGCTGGCTTCCGTCGGATCGGCTGCACTATACACAGGCTAAATGTAGGCTGGTTTCTATTGAAATGGCCAATGTTGCCTAGGCTTATTGCTCCATTGACAGGATTATTTAGATTCAATTAATAAATTCTCCGTTAACCCCCATATACCCCCTTACATACCTCTAGAGCAGCCATTATCAGCCGGGTTCCTTCCAAGAGTTCTAGAGGTTCCTTCAGTTGAGGTTAAGGTTCTCGGTCATAAAAATGCTGAGAAAGGCTCTTCTAGAGGAATTCTCAATGACTCTGCATTGCATTTTCTTCTTCTCTCCCTTAACACCAGTCAAGAACATATCACCCAGATTTTGGGGGTTATTTCCAAAAACTGGATAGCGCAAAATCTAAAGCAGCTCTGCATAGAACCCAGACCTCTTCCAGGTTTTATTGTCAAAGATTAATTGAACAAGCTAAAGTTAGAAGCCGATTGGCTACCATGCACAGCTGCATCAGATTCTGAGTGCACCAGTTTTAGTAAATCTCCTCAATGGGTGCAGTTTTATTGAGTCGGTTGAATCCTACCTGCATTGTGCAACAAGCCTTTAAGGGTTATAACAGGCAGTGAGGTGGCGACATATCACCTCTTCACCACCTGTCAACCACCCTCTGGAAAGCAATCCACTGTGTAAGGACTGTTGCATGTGAGAACAAGCTCGGTGTCCATTTTGCCAGCTTTGACCCTATGCAGGCTTTGTGGGAAGTCGAGTTGTAGCTCAACATGGGTCCCAACTTGCCTTGGATTAAATTACACCCATCAGATGTGGTTATACATACCGTATAATTACTTTCTATCCAATAAAGAAGGTATAAATGCTAACTGGTTGACAATTTGTTTGCTAAAGCCATGTGAGCCATAGGTTGGACTTGATGGACTTGTGTCTTTTTTCAACCTCACCTACTATGTAACTATATCTAACTAACTGTGATTGATCTCCTCCAACCCCCCTCCAATCTACATGCATTTGCTCCAGCATTAGCTGCACATCATTGCTCCAGACTGGCTTGCTGATGGGGATAACGGTAGGCCATGCCGGTTTGTCAGTACTGCTACTTCTACTTTCCACCAAAGGACAGTGTGACAATGCAACTGGGAGACAGTTGTCATCTCATAAAAGGAAGTGCCTGAACAAGGATCATCATGGCAGGATCACCAAGTGCTCTTTTAAGGAAAGCTGCAGATTTAAAAACATTGAAGACAACTTTTGAATTTCAGTGACTGGGTTTACATAACTGTAGCAGTATCTGGGGAATGCCCAAAAGACATTATTATTATTGAATCCAAGCAAAAACCACAAAACAAGTTAAGAGGGCAAATATTTCCTAATGATTACAGAGAACAACGTAGACAGGTTAAGTTACTCATAAGCATGAGTACTATTGATTTTTTTTTTATAGTTCAATCAATTGTTAATTTCCCAGTGCACCAAAAATGTGTAGATATTATTAACATCTACTTCAGCAAATGTATTGGTGTGTTCCACTAAATATAAAGGAAACAAAAACACAGGAGATTTTAATCTATGCACGATCATTGTGTTCTTCCATAGAAAGGGCTGCTTTTCCAATAAAATGTATAACCAACTGACAATCAGCTTTAACAGCTCACGCAAATCCCCTCCTAAGTTCTGGGGACCGTTAGGCAGGCTGAACGCATTGTAATCCATTCCTTAAAAGTAGGACTCCTCCGCTGTCAGAATAAACTGATCAGCAGCTCCAGCCACTGATCCACACAGCTTTTCCAACACGCCTGTTTTCCAGAAGTTAGATTCACTTCTATCGAGCTGGGACAGCCATAGAATGGTCAAAATTTAGCCAGTGGCTGCTAAACCAGCCCATTTTCGATCCATGCATGACCAGCTTTACTATGGAAGCATCTGATTGTATTTACCAGTGGGTAAACCCACTATAATCTGTTAATGTCTTTCTTGTTAAAAAAAAAATCTTAATGCAGCTTTCATTAAAATAATACCTGATGATCTTCCATAATGTCCTCGTTCAAGTACTTGTTATATGGTGACATTTGTCTCCAAAACTGTGCTCCTGCATTGACATGGACCCCTGATAGAGGTTACAATAAGCCAGGCTGACACACATTGCATATGCATGATCCTCAGTTGAACAGTGCTTTGCAGGCATTTTAGGTCTCCAGAATGCCTGTTTTTTCTGAACCCAAAAGGGATTTTGCATTGCAATAATGTGCTTCAACCACAAGGTTACACCATGGTCCCATTGACTTCAATGAGCCCATTTGACCAGCAGTACCACATGCCAAATGTAATATGCCAGGTTTGCCACTCCGCAAAGCTGCAGCAATGTGTACACACCTATGAAATTTTCAATAATTTTATAACTGGTAATCCTGCCCTGAAAAACATTGTCCAGGCACCTCATGTTAAAGGGTACCATTGCCCTGTCTCAGTCTTGCAATTGTTCTGCTTTATCAACCATGCTTTCACCCAGTGGGATGTTAGCACACATTATGGTAGCCACCCAAGCTTCAATTTTTTTTGTTTATGCAAACAATGTGTAATTTTATCCAAGCTATTGAACCTGCAAACAATCAAAAAGCCATAACTTCCCTTCCGATTGAGTTTAATGTTGATTAGATTCCCTCAAACGGAGTCAATCAAAATATTATCAATCATTTTGCATCGACCAGCGTCACGGAGATGCTTTGTTCATGAATACTATTCTATTTCAAGCGTTTAGATCAGGGGTCTCCAAACCTCCTAAACAAAAAGGGCCAGATTACTGTCCTTCAGACTTCAGCAGGGGGCAGTGGTGGCGGAGTGGTCAGAAAATGTCCCAACATCACTAGGAGTAAACAATGCCTCAGGCTTCGTGGTCAGTGGGAGTAAGAAAATTAGCTAGCGCTTTCGGTAAGTAGGAGGAGGAATGGTAACAATTGTTATTATTGGGATGAGAAATAGTGCCCCATAGTTGGTGTCAGTGAAAGGACTGGGCTTCACAGTATCAGTGGAAGGAATGGTGCCCCATAGTTGGTGTCATTGGGAGCAATAGTACTCCATTGTTGGTATAAATTGGAAGAATACCTCACTGTTGGTTTCAGTGAAAGAGAGTAGTGCCTCTTTGTTGATGTCAGTGGGAGGAATGGTGCTCCATTGTTAGTGGAAGTCGTGCCCCATCGTTGGTGTCAGTGGAGGGCATAGTGTCTCACTGATGGCTTCGGTGGGAGAGATTGTGCTTTGTATTAGTGGAAGGAGAAGTGCCTCAAGAACCAGGTAAAGGCAAGAAAGAGGCCACATCTGGCCCATGGGCTGCAGTTTGGAGACTACTGGTTTGGATTATTAGATTACAAAAACTAAAAAAAGATTAGAAAACAGAGAAGTGATCGACAACATGTGACTGTAAATTATGATCATATCTTAACTAATGATTGAAATTCACTTCCTGGAGTGTGGCATATTAATAAAATTGATTTTTGACTTTAGATCAAGTATGCCCCACAGAAGAGATCAATAATTTATTGACTCCTGTATGGTCACCATTACATAGGCATGGTCCACGGTTGTCACTATCAGAAAACCCGCAATGTGAAATGCCATGCGTCGTCAAAGTGGCGCTGAGGTGTGAACTGAACTCGTAGGACCCAAGGCAAATGGGCTTGACTATGCTTTGAGTAAGGCTGCCCAGTGCAACCCAATTTGTGAATAGGCCCCCTATGGTGTGAATAGGCCCCTTAAATCCTCTATTCTTTTCCCATTCTACACATACAGAAGCTATAGATTGTGTCCACTGAGCGCGTAGATCATGTTTGCACGCAGGTGGGAGTCTAGACAAGAGCGCTTCGGAATTCTAGCCGAGAAACAGATTTCTGACTCAGCCGCATACAAGAAAACATGAGGTTACGTATTAAATATATACGTGAGGCAGCTGTTAATTCACAGAAGCTTCACCCGCAGCACCGCGGCGGCTATTTTTAGACAAGACGTTTTTAGTGTAATAATGAGGGATTATGGAGTTGTATTCCTCCCCATATGCTTGCCATCATCATTATTTTTCCCTTTTCTTTTTTTCTCTATGTACGCTCAGCAGGCCGCGCTGTGCGGAAAACACAATGTTTACATAATCAGTGAATGTGGAGACAGGGCTGAGGCTGGCCTTTTACACACAATCACAATTCTCCTGCTATGTGTCAGCGTGGGGATGAGGGAGACATCACACACTCTGCACTTGACAATTATTACAGCAGCGTGACAACAAGCAGCGACGGACAGAAATAGCAACAGAAAAGGCTTCTGGGTAAAGGACGCCATGAAAAGAAGGCAGAGGAAGAAGACAATTGTAGCTGATCGATCCATGGTCTTGCAGCTGCAGGGGAACTACAAGTGCCAGTTTGCAAGTGGCTGAAAGGCTGTGATGAGGTTTGTAGCTTTACAATAATGCAATTTTTGAACTGTATTCAGAATAACGAAAGCAAGTCCTAAAGTGATTGCAAACGTTCTTTTTTTTAATTTTAAATAAAACATGTGGTACTTACCTGCTCTGTGCAATTTGTTTGCACATAGCTGCCCCGATCCTCCTTTTCTCCGGTGCTCTCAACTCCTCCTCTTCTCTGTGTGCTACCAAAGGAAGAAAAGTCCTATAGTAGCACACATACAGGCTCGATCCAGAGCCACGCTGCCCGTGTGTCTACAGTGCAGCTCGACCCCGCCCTCTGGATTTGATTGACAGCAGCAGGAGCCAATGACTTCCTCCGCTCTCACGGAGTCCAGGGAGGAGGGAGAGTTGCTGCTCTCGGGCACAGCGCTGGATCGAAATTAGACTCAGGTAACTATTTAAAAGGGGGCTGGGAGGGGTAGGTGCACATAAAAGTTTTTTTTTTGCCTTAATGCAGACAATGCATTAAAGAAAAAGTACAACCAAAGCTCGGTTGGCTGTACTTCCCCTGTGGATCACAGAAGTGCAGTTTGTTCTGCACTCCTGTGACCTGTTTTCAGCAGACAGAGGGCTGAAGCCCGCTGTGGGCTGACATCAGAGAGCCAGTCCAGGCTTGGGCAAGATCGCAACAACGAAGTCGGGATCTGACCACATGCCTGGACTGGCACCCGGCTCAGCCTGACCTTGTGGGGGGGGGGGGGGGGGTGGCAGAGCAGACAGCGGTGACCAACAGTCACCAGCTCTTTGCTTGAGGAGCCCTGAGAACTGTCCAATCAGTGATGTCTGATCGCTCGGTTCTCAGTTTTAGAACCAGCAGGGGGACAGATGAAGCATAGGTAAGTGCCATAACACCTAGGAAAGTATTATTGGGGGGGGGGGGGGGGGGGCGACAACGCCATACTCCTCTTTTAAGGTTAAAAAAAAAAAAAAAAATTTATGTATCTATAGTTAAAATTTAAAAATTACAGAATATATCACATTTCCAGATTATATTTCAGTTATTTTTAGCCTCCTCCTTTCTTTTATTCTGAGGAATCTTGTTATCTTGCTTTTGATGAACCCCACAGATTTACTTCCCTGAATTCTGTGACACATATTGACTATGCCCTATGTGTAGGCATTGATGTGTCATACATTTCACAAAGCCTGCCTTCTAAACTACAGAGGTGCTGAGAGGAGGAGTGTCAGTAGATGGAGCCAGTACACAGGATCACTGCTTGAGGCAGCAAGTTACCATGGGATATGTAGTCCTTAAGAATAGAAAATAAATAACAAAGACAAAGCTTAAAGGGGCTGTAAAGGCAGAAGGTTTTTTTTTTTTAAATCTTAATGGATTCTGGCATTAAGATAAAAAGACTTCTGTGTGCAGCAGCTCCCTTCAGCCCCCCCCCCCCTAACACTTACCTGAGGTCCCTCTCTGTCCACCAGTGTCTCAGCCATCTGAGATTCTCACTCCTGGTTGGCTGAGACACAGCTGACCACTGCTGTCAAAGTCAGCTAGCCAATCAGAGGAGAGAGGGGTAGCAGAGGGGAGAGGTAGAGGAGAGAGGGGTAGAGGAGCTGGGTTGGGGCTCCGTGTCTGAATGGACACAGGGAGCTGTGGCTTGGGTTCCCCATTGCAAGCTGCTTGCTGTGGGGGCACTGAACAGGAGGGAGGGCCCAGGAGCGCGGAAGAGGGACCAGAGAAAAGGAGGATCAGGGCTGCTATGTGCAAAACCACTGCTAAGAGCAGCTAAGTATGACAAGTTTGTTTTTATGGGGGAAAAAAGCATGCTGGGAATCCAGGAAGTTGTGGAAAGAGATGGCTAGCAGACAGGCAGCAATCACAACATGAAAGATTTTTCTAGGCAGCTTATACTGGATTGTCAAACAACTATTGCTTATATTATTACTACAATGTTGATGTTATAAAATGAAAATGTGTACTATGACCAAAGATTTCCTTTTAGTAGTAAAGCTATGTATAAAAATGGCATACAACAGTACGGAAACAGAACTAAGCAGCTCTGGACTACTAAACCACCAAAATATCCGCACCACCAATACAGACTGCATTACAGAAAACACCTCCACTACAAATAAAGCCTGCAACGTCATAGGAAAATTACATAGATTGTTGACCAGGTTACAAAATGCTATTGGTCTCCCTTTCTTAGCAATGGACCAATGCCAAACCCCAGCAAACATTCTCTGTGTGTAAATCGCACAAGGACAAGAAATGAAGACAGCAGGGTCACCAGGACAGAAAGCAATGACAATCTTCCTAACAAGGCCACAAATGCCAATAAAAAACACACTTGATATGATAAAAAAAAATAAACATAACAAGAATTGTACAGATTAGTGTTTTAAAGTGGAGCTCCTATGATGAAAAAATATTTATCCTTGTAGTGAGTGCGGTGACCTTCTTCATTACCCTGGTAGCAGATAGTCTTCTCTGCTGCCATATGTGCCGAAACACGGGCATCCTCCCACACAGTGTGGGTTGCTGGTCTTCATTTGTATTAGGATTGTAGTGATACTAGTATCAGTGCTGATACCAAGTATTTGCACAAGTATCGGTATTCGTCAAAAAACACTGATACCTGAAACCGATACTTTCAGGCTCAGTTATTTGAGCTGTCAGTGGGTGTCCCCTGTTGACAGCTGAAGTGTTAAAGAAGTCCGGTAATTGGAGCTGTCAAAAAAAAAAAAAAAAAAAAAAAAAGCAGCCTGCAATGTTTATTAACAACATTGCTCAGCCCTTGAAACACTAAAATAAAAAAAAAAAACATTGTTTCTTTTTGTATCTTTCTGTTTCTTCATCTGCAGATCAAAGGGATGAACAAATGTTCCTCTGTTTAGCCACTTAATAACCCTTAATTTACGCTAATCAGCCTTAATTAACTCCCTATTCTCCTCCATTTAATTATTATTTTCTTGCTCACGTCTATTTTATAAAACGATAAACAATGAAAACTTTTTTTTCGCTTGCTTTGTTAGTGAATATTTTTACACATATATAAACAGATATTTACACATTTCAAAAGCACAAAATAAAAAAAATATAAAAAAATCTATTTAGTTTGTAAATAACTTTTCAATGCTTTGTACCATTGCTGACAGCTGAAGTGAAAACAAAACAGGTAGGTATTGGCGAGTACCAAAAAAAATGGTATCGGTGCAACTGGCCAGACAGCAAAGGAAAGAGCCTTTGGGGGACAGGGGTGGGGGATTAAGGGTCATACCCTAAGCAAAATGATCTGCGAGCAGGTCGGGGAACACACTGTAGTTTTTGTTCCCCAGAGTTCAGCTTCAGAGCTTCTATTCTGCATTACAGGCAAGTGACCTGGAATTCAGTGGATTGGTATGAGAACCGAACAGCCACCATTTTAGAAAGTGGTCGGCCAAGGTATTGTCTCTATCCTTTGAATAAATTAGAACGCACACTGCTGACGGACAAATAAAGCTATAAGGCCCCTTTCACATGGGCAGACAACTTAATCTAACCGCATCTAAAAGATGAATTCCTAAGGTTGAACTGGAACTATCTACTGCACCTAAACTCGGACAATGCTTTTCTATGGCCCCATTCACACACTGCATTTAGCGAATGTTTTGTTACATGGGGTTTTGTGCAGTTAGAAAAAATAAATATGACTGTGTCCAGGACCGATTTATTGCAGCTATCTGTACATAACTGCAGGAAATCGCAGTGTACTATTTCACCTGCGGATAGCAGCGGCAACAATGAAAAGAGCACATCAGAAATGGCAATCCATGTTCCACAGCAGCTAAACGCACATAATCACGGCTAAAACGCAATGTACAACTGCAAGTGATCGCTGTGCCTGAAGTCTGTGAATTTCAAAAGAACCAAACATGCTTTTAACAACGGCAGGACAGCCGTCCGTGTTAAACAGGCCTTAGAACTGGAACCAAAAATATAATATATATCACTTCTCAACTTCATTTCTGACTATAAATCTATTGTTGCTATAGCATTCAAATTAACTGGCAGTTCTACAATCTGCAGAATAACAACCTCCACCAATTAAGCAGTTCCATCACCGCTAAACACAAAAATAATAATAATGTAGCTGTACTACTAAAATAATTATAAGCTACATACAAAATAAATACATCTAAGTCAACTGTACTACTAAGGCCGCGTACACACGGGCGGATTGTCTGCCCAACTAAATTCGTCAGACAATCCGACAGACAGTCCCGTTCAACTTTTGAATGAACGGACTTGACCACACACGATGAACAGACAGTCCGCTGAAAGCTTGCGCGATGAGGTGTACAGCACGTACGACGGGACTAGAAATACGACGTCCAATACACTGCAATGCAACCTTCAGCGTGTAAATCCTTTCTGAGCATGCGCCATACTTAGTCCATCCAACTTGCCTACACACGAGCGGACTGTCCGCTGAAACCAAGTTTGGACGGACAAAATTACGGAAATTCCGAAAGACTTAGTCCGTCAGACTGTCCGCTGAAAAAGTACGCTGAAGCCCACACACGAGCGGATTGTCCGCTGAAACACGTTTCAGCGGACTAAGTTGGGCAGACAATCCGCCCGTGTGTACGCGGCCTAAGAAACAATGTAACAAAAAATAAATACATTCTGTCCAATACATGTGTGCCACCTTACCCTGGCAAGATGCCAATGTCTCTTTAATTAGTGTCAAGTAATTATGTATGCATTGGTACAACGACACAAAAAAACAATAAAAACCTTAGCTACATCTTGAGCCAGAATGGGGCAGAGAACATGTCCGCCAGTAGAACTTCTATCACCAAATCCCTGACAGAATTTCAAAATGCAGAGAAAGATCTGGATTTTCGACAGGGACAGTTTCGACATTGGGAGGGACTGGGTTTAACTTTTGACTTTGCCCAAAGTCGCAAAATTGCAGGATATCTTAGCGCTCATGGGTATTGGAGGAAGACAAGAGAAACAGTTTTGGTAAGCTTATATCTTGCTCTAATCAGGCCACTTTTTAATTCGAGTCAAGGTGAATTTTATGATAGCCCTGAACCAGTGGTTATCAACCTGGGGGTCAATGACGATTTGCCAGGGGTCACCAAATCCTGGGCTGTTCCTGAAGCTCGCTCTACTCTCCCAGCCTTTTCGTGGCCACCCCGCAGGGCTGTCCCTGGAGCCCTTTGCCGCCCACTCAGCCTCTTTCCAGCCGCTCCCACTCAGCTTCTTTCCAGCCGCTCATTCAGTTCATGGCATGGGTGGGGGGCATAAACTAGAGGTCAGCTGATTGGTGAGGAATGTGAAGTGGGAGGCTGGAGGAGACCCCATCTCTTGATTTTGGCATAGGTGTTACTGCTGCGAGACACCACAGAGCTGGAGACAGTGAAGTCGGAGACACCGTAACACTACCTGTGAAAGTTAGTTCCATGGAGCCCTAGTGTTCCCAAGGGTGGTGGTTCTCAACCTCCATCCTCAAGTATCCCCAACTGGCCATGTTCGCAGGTTTTCCTTCATCTTGCATAGGTGCTTTAACTACTTCAATACCAGGCACTTACTCACCTTCCTGCTGAAGCCAATTTTAAGTTTTCAGCGCTGTCGCAATTTGAATGACAATTGCGCAGCCGAAAATTATAAAAAAAAAAAGTTTTTTCTTTGTTAAATGTTTTTGTTAATAAGTTTAATTCTTAAATGACGAGCACTGATATGGCTGCATTGATAAGGCTACACCGATTAGGTGGCACTGATAGGCAGCACTGATGGGTGGCACAGTTGGGCATCACTTTTTTAAGCTGGACCATAATGTTGACAGTCAGTGCCCATTTGTTGGCACTCATTCGGCATGTATTGTGCAATTTTTTTCATATGCGGATGGCCATGGTGTACATATCTGGCCATCCACATGTTGCCATTTCCCTGGTGGTCCTGGGCTTGATGGTGGTCCTGAGCGGGCATCCGTGGGGGGGCTGTGCTGATAAACAATCAGCACAGACCCCCCCCCCCCGTCAGGAGAGACGCCGATCGGCTCTCCTCTACTTGCGTCTGTTAGACACAAGTGAGGAAAAGCCGATCACCGGCCCTTCCTGTTTAAACTGTGATCAGCACGGCTGATCATGTGGTAAACAAGCTCCGTTGGAGGCAATTTACCGAGATCGGTTTAGCGGTGTGCCAGACTGACACACTGGACCACCAATCACCGCGATGAGTGCCCCCAAGGTCATATGATGCCCAGTCAGGATAAAAACCACCGTCCGGCCATCATTCTGCTATAGGCCAGGTGGGAAGTGGTTAAAGCAGAGTCAATGGCTTGGTATTTTGGACAGCCATTTTATTTTTTATCCCAAAACATGGCCTGTTGGGGGTACTTGAGGACTGAGGTGGAGAAGCACTGCCCTAAGGATACTAGGTGTTAATTAAAGTGATCCATTTAGAATCACTTTAATTATTTGCGCATGTATTTGGATCACTATATTTGATATACAAAATTTTTGATCCTATATCGTATGAAATTTTGGAGTTTGCACGATAACACTTTATTTGTTCATTTATTAACACTAAGGCACTTCATATATTCTAGTATATATTTGGATTATAAATTCTATGCTGTTTTGATTACACGTCATTGCAATAAGATTACTTTCACACTGGGGCGGGCGGGCGTCAGTAAAAATAAAAATAGCGGTGCTTTACCGCCGATGCCCGGGTGCTGGCAGTGTGAAAGTGCCCTTATAAGTATTTCTTTTCCACGGTCGTATGGGACATGATCAGTGCTAACAGCTGTCCTGAGAGGAGGTGTTACATATTAAACATATGGTAGCTCGCAAGATTTATTTGTTTGGGATACTTTGTGGCATTTTGCGTAGTAATAACTTTCTTCTGGCGACTCGACCATGCAGCCCATCTTTCTTCACGTGCCTCCTTATTGTGCACATTGAAACAGCCACACCACATGTTTTCAGAGAGTCCTGTATTTCACCTGAAGCTATTTGTGGGTTTTTCTTTGCATTCCAAACTATTTTTCTGGCAGTTGTGGCTGAAATTTTAGTTGATCTAACTGACCATGGCTTGCTTTCAACCAGGGTGGATAGAAGAAATCAATGATTTAAAAAAATAAAAATAAAAAGAGAAAGTTTTTTTTGATTTAAAATCTATTTTTTTGATTTTTATTAAATTTATTTTAATAAAATGCTTTTAGAGTAACAAATTTATCTAGCTAAAGATAGTTTTCCATTTAAGATACATTAATAATTTTGTTTATTCAGCATAAAATTGAGCTTAGTTATGTAGAATGAGGCTGTATATTCTGCAATATTTACATTTTTGGTAAACTCATTCAATGAATCCAAGCTCTGCAAGTTGAGAGAGCATGCACTGCATTGATGCATTCACACAATTTCACAGTAACCATGATATAAAACAAAGTTCAAGAATATTCCTTAATCCCATTGTTTTGCAAATCTTTGTACACTACAAACTATATAATTGAATCGGTTCAGATATTGCCGTTTTACTAACCTGACAGCTTATGATTCTAAATAGGAAACCTACATTTTGTTTGCAAATATTAAAGATTCTACCTACCAGTGAGAATAAGTCCTTACATTTAAAGAGCACTTATCTCAGATCCATCATGGCAGCGCCTGTTAGCGGGCATCCGCTCACCTGCTGCCGCCATGTCCCTCACCTTGTGGTGTTACTGCCGCATCACCAGCCGTCCTATTAAAGTGAATGGGACTGTCGGTGAGTCCACAGGAGCCGCAGTGGGACAGAGATGACAGTTGCTCTTTAAAAATTATGATTTAAATGAAATCCACCCTGGTTTCAACAGAACCCCTGGCATTCTCAATTCCTTGAATATCTTTCTATATCCCTTTCCTGTCTTATACAGTTCAGCTACCTTTTCCCGCAGATCCTTTGACAATTCTTTTGCTTCCCCCATGACTCAGAATCCAGAAATATCAGTGCAGCACTGGATGAAAGATGCAAGGGTCTGTCAGGAGTCCAGAAACGCATTGACCTTTTATATACACACACTAATTACAAGCAGACAGATCACAGGTGAGGATGGTTACTTTTAATAGCCATTCAAACCCTTTTGTGTCAACTTGTGTGCATGTTATCAGGCCGAAATCACCAGGGTATGTAAACTTTTGATCAGGGTCATTTGATTAGTTTCTGTTGCGATTAGGATTTAAAAAAGAGTAAACCCAGTTGATTGATAATAAATGGCTTCAGCCAAACACTAACCACGAGTGAGAGAAAAGTTTTTGTGAAAGTAAATCTCTGCAATGGGACACAGATGGGAAAAAAAAAAAAAATCTCAGACAGGGGTTATAACCCTCCCTTATGCTATCCAAAAGGAAAAAAAAAAAGTTCTACTTTAACCACTTTCAGACCGGACCAATTTGCTGGTCAAAGACCAGACCACTTTTTGCGATTCGGCACTGCGTCGCTTTAACTGACAATTGCGCGGTCGTGCGACGTGGCTCCCAAACAAAATTGACGTCCTTTTTTTCCCACAAATAGAGCTTTCTTTTCGTGGTATTTGATCACCCCTGCGCTATAAACAAAAATAGAGCGACAATTTTGAAAAAAACGCATTATTTTTTACTTTTTGTTATAATAAATATCCCCCAAAAATATATAAAAAAACATTTTTTTCCCTCAGTTTAGGCCGATACGTATTCTTCTACATATTTTTGGTAAAAAAAAATCGCAATAAGCGATTATTGATTGGTTTGCGCAAAAGTTATAGCGTTTACAAAATAGGGATAGTTTTATAGCATTTTTATTAATAATTTTTTATTATTTTTTTTTTACTAGTAATGGCGGCGATCAGCGATTTTTATTGTGACTGCGACATTGTGGGGGACCCATCGGACATTTTTGACACATTTTTGGGACCATTGTCATTTATACAGTAATCACTGCTATATAAATGCAGTGATTCCTGTGTAAATGACACTGGCAGTGAAGGGGTTAACCAGTGGGTGGCAGTGTAGGGGTTAAGTGTTCCTAGGGGTGTGTTACTAACTGTGGGGGGGGTTGGGCTTTCATTTAGTGAACACTGATCTCTGCTCCAATCACATGGAGCAGAGATCAGCGTCACTAGTTGCTAGGCAGAATGGAGAAATGTTGTTTACAACGGCACTTCTCCATTCGGCCGCTCCGTGAGACGATCGCGGGGATGCCTGCGGTGATCGAGTCCGCGGGTCCCGCGACCGGACTCACGGGGGTCCCGACCAGCGCGGCGGCGGCACGCTCCCGATGGCAGGGCGGCAAATTTAAAGGGACATACATGTACGCCCATTTGCCTGCCCGTGCCATTCTGTCGACGTACATCGTTGTGCGCTGGTCGGCAAGTGGTTAAAGTGATCGTAAAGTATCATTTTTTTTTTTTTAGGTTAAAAATAACAAACATATCATACTTACTTGCTCTGTACAGTGGTTTTGTACAGCGCAGCCCTGATCCTCCTCTTCAAGGGCCCCTCCCTCCTGTTGAGTGCCCCGTAACGACATATTCGGCGACCCATCGCAGTTTGCTACGGAAGTGACGTTTAGTTGCCGCCATCTTGCTACACCCAGCACTCCTCCACAGTAAGGATACATTAAGAAGGGGGAAAGTTGACATCTTGTTACACCCACTGGCAGCTTGCTATGGGGACACCCGAACTGAGCCCAAGCTTCCTATGTTCATTCAGACATGGAGCCACAGCCACGACCCACCCCCTTTCTCTCCTCATTGGCTGATTGACTTTGATTGACAGCAGTAAGAGCCAATGGCACCATGCTGCCGTCTCAGCCAATGAGGAGGGGAGTCCCGGACAACTGAGAAATTCCTGCAACATGGCTGGATCTAGAGGGACCTCTGGTAAGTATTGGGGGGGGGGGGGCTGAGGGCGGCTGCTGCACACTGAAGGTTTTTTTTTTTTACCTTAATAAATAGAATGTATTAGGTTCAAAAATCTTCTGCCTTTACAATTATTTTAAGCTCACGTTTGTTGGCGAGTACAAAGAATGCCTAGCACTTCCAGTTATAGGGTAGAATGCAAATCTCTAACCATCCACCATCTTCCTATGATTCAGCACTGGATAACTCAGCAGCTAAACACAGGCCCGAGTTGTCGCAATGGGGGGTGGAATTTTGTCATGGGCCTGGCACAGACGGAGCATATGTTAACTTTAAATGCCTCCCATGCTAACACAGAAAACCTTTGGAGCATCACTCAGGTCATACTACACTTTATACCAAGTCTGCTATTTACATCTGTGAAGCAAAAACCACAAGGGCTGCAAAAAAGAAAAAAGAAAAAAAGAAGAAAAAAAAGAAAAAGAAAAAAGAAAGGAAAAAGAAAAAGGAAGAACAAATCTATTCCTATAAAAGTCTTTATTTAATACCCAAATAGTCGCTGACCTTCCCAGAACAGATAAGCACGTAAAAAGCTTATTTGGCACAAGATCTCTATTAGTCATAACTTGTTTACCCCATAAATCAGAATATACGATGTTTGCCAGTTTTTGTTCCTATCAGAGTTCAGATGAAAGGAAATTCTGTTTAATTAGCTTTCTGTACTTTTACAACAAAAAATAAAATAAAAAGTTAGCCCAACCCAAACTGATATTTCAGGGTAGATGTCATCATGAACTATTCACCTGCACTAACTCGAGGACTACATGTCTTGGTAAAATCTTGGCATCCGGGTTCCCAGCTCCACCCACTAGCTTCAGCCATCTTGATGGGAATTTTCCACCCTTGGGGGAGTATTTTTTGGAATGCAGCAGGAGAGGTGAAGCTTAACCACCTCAACACAGGGCACTTACACCCCCTTCCTGCCCATGCCATTTTTCAGCGCTGTCATACTTTGAATGACAATTGCACGGTCATGCTACACTGTAACCATGCAAATTTTTTTTGACATTTTCCTCACACAAATAGAGCTTTCTTTTAGTGGTATTTAATCACTTCTGGGTTTTTTTTTCTGTTTTTCCTAAACAAATGAATACAAAAAAATTTTGAAAAGAAAAAATACGTTTTTCTTAGTTTGTCAGTAAATTTTGTAAATAAGTAATTTTTCTCCTTCACCACTGAGGTGGCACTGATGAGGAGGCATGAATATGCTGCACTTATGGGCAGCACTGGTGGGCACAGATAGGCAGCAGTGATGGGCAGCACTGATAGCCAGCACTAACTGGCATAACTAATGGGCACTCAGGGAGCTTTATTGTAATCAGGGCACTGATAATCAGTGCCCTGATTACATATCTAGATGTCCTCTTTGAGGAGATGCTGCTGATCATCTCTCCTCTCCTCACACTCTGTCAGTGTGAGGCGAGGAGTGCCGATTACCGGCATCAACGTGTTTACATGTGACCGGCTGTGATTGAACATAGCCAATCGCCTGGTTAAAGAGCCACGGCTCTTTACAGACTCTTTACACACACTGCACAACCGCGATCGCTGTGCTGCAAGCCCTCGCGGGCACGCAAGAGAGGCTGTTCTGGGAAGTCGACAAATGACGTCCACCCAGAATGAGAGCCGCACCACCCAGCCGTCATTTGATGGTGGGCGGACGGCAAGTGGTTAAAGAATATAGGGAAAAGGGGGTAAGCCTGTCTTAAGGCCCCCCTTCTCCTTATGGGATTGTGGTAGGAGCAATTTTCAGGCTCCTCGCTGTGGAAAAATAGCAGGAGAGCCTGCGATTGGTTTTCCAAGGTCAGCTGACCTGGAATTTTCTAGAATTCTTGAGCCCTTTGAATTAGGATTGGTCAGCTGGGGTCATGTGACCACTGGAAAAAAATTGGGGTACATGATAAGTCATTTATGGTCATGTGACACCATGGAACATTCTGGAATTCCAAGGGGTCCCTATATAAAGAGCTAGTCTTTGGGGTTAGGGGCCAGTCATTTGAAGAGCATCAACAGCAGAACTTCCCACCCTACCTTCCCCTTTCCCTTTTGTGAATAAATATTGAAGACAGATTTGTTTTTCAGCTTGAGTCTTACTGACTGAGCTGTATTTGCTTACGTTTTAGTGTATTGAGTTATTTAATGATGAAATAAAATGTGTGGTAATTTAATATTTTATGAATTATGGTTATGAACCAATAATAAATGCCGCGGCCAAGTTTTAGCCAATAACATTTTTTTTGTGCTAAAGAAGTTGTTTTGAGTCTTCATTTATGTCCGGGCATTCTTGCCTACAATCCCATATGTAAACCCAACATTTTGTATTCCTGATATGTGCCTGCTGTACCATGTACTTGTATGAAAAAGTCTCCTGTCATCTTTGTATTGCTTCCTTTGTGTGAAATCCCTGGTGTTCCAGGCAGTCCCTCTGCTTTCCTATCAAAAACTGACCCCACTCGGCATGAGAGCACAGCATGGTCAGTTCTATAGCTGTGCAGAGAACTCAGCCTGCTCTCCTCCAATGCTGACAAACCCCCTCCAGGGTCATTCACTGGTAAGATCAATTTACTGCTGCTTCTCCTCCCCCAGCTGTCTGAGCTCCTTATGCAACTGAGAACAGACGGCATGTGATCATCTATGAAAAAAGGGGAACAAAATTGAGATTTATAAAAAAAAAAAAAAAAAAAAGTATATCCATCTACGTACAAATGTTTTGCCTTGCATTTCTATTTTAAAATGAATGGATTGTTTTACAATGTGAGGGTTTACATATGCTTTAATGTTGGGTCTGTGGGGAGCCAGGTACTCAGCCGTGTGTTTGGAGGACTACAAGAAGCTACTGTGTGATTTGGGTGACCAATGTCCTCACCCAACTACAATATCTCAAGTATCAAAAAACAAAAAAAGGAGAATTTTCCTGCTTGTACTGCGAACGACATAAACCTAAAAATAGCTCACAACGGGCTACGTTTTCACTCTAGATATTATTAGCTTGGCAAATAAAAACTCATTTTCTTTGACTCTTCCGATTTGTGTACAGAAGAAAAGTACACAATTCTGGCAGTACAAAATTTACACTTCAAGGGTAATTAAACAGAAATTTTACCTTGTAACGGAAAAGCTTCTAATAATATCCATACACGGGTGAAATCTCACCAAGTTCTATTAAACATAAGGAATCCAGCAATGTACTTCAGTGCGATTTTGTTCATAATACTAATATCAGGTAAACAAAATGGTAAACATATAAAGTGGTACCAAGTGTACAAATGAAGTGTGTATATTGCACGCCATGTGAATCTCCACCACCGTGCAGTCACACCAGAAGGCCTACCAAAAATATATGACCCACAGATTATAGAGTGGTCATACAACGCATGGCATGATCACAGCTGTTAACTGGCAGGATTCGCCTTCAGCATTCCCGACTGGCAGCCAGGAGGATGGGAATACCAAGATCCCACCGGTCATTATTCAACATATATGCAAGGGTTTTTATAAAAAAACAAAAAGCCAAAAGGCACCAAATAGTGTGAAATCTGGACAACTATTTTACTAAAAATAAAAATAGATGCATTTACATAGTTAAAAATAAAAAATAAAAAATAAAACACAACAAATACAACACCACTGTACAAAAACTCCATCAGGAACGATGAATAGAGACTTCCAAGAAGAATTCTAGGAACATAGTGAAGTCATAGCATGCAGCTCCGCCCTAAAAGTTCTAGGGGATGGGGTTTTGGAAAAGGTTCCTGTACTAATTTGGCGTGATTTGTGCCGCGTACACACGACCGGACTTTGAGAGCAAAGGTCCAACGGAACAAATCCGTCGGACAATTCAATCGTCTGTGGGCTCCATTGGACCTTTGCTGTCCAAAAATCTGACGGACTTTAGAAATAGAACATGTTTTAAATTTTTCGGCCGGAACTCCTCCGGACCCAGTTCCTATCGAGAAATCCGTTCGTGTGTATGCTAGTCCGACGGACAAAAAAAATGACGCTAGGGCAGCTATTGGCCATGAACTTCCTTATTCTAGTCCGGTCGTATGTCATCACGTTCAAATCTGCTGTACTTTGGTGTGACTGTGTGTGGCCAAGTCCATTCATTTGGAAAGTACGTTGGAAATCCGCTGAAAGTCCGTCAGGAAGACCGTTAGACCTAGTGCGTCGAAAAGTCCGGTCGTGTTTGACCCCACAGAATATGCAAACCACACTACATGATTGCACTGCAAATCGTGTCAAAATCGCATCGCAGTAATGTGAAAAGAAGTCTTAACATGTACGCCTAGCTGGGAAACTCAGTGGACATTCTTGCCACTCCTCAATGCCAAGAATGAACGAACCCCTGTGAATGCACAGGAGTCAAGCCAACCCATGCCAGCCAATCAAGATGGCTGAAGATGGGAGAAGATGGCGATACTGGCACTGGAGCTTGTGTACGTTGCATTGCTGGGGCAGTGAGTATGTCCAGATTTTAGTGCCTCTTTAAAGCTACACTAAGCAAACCCTATTCTCCAAAAATAAGCTATATACATCCACTACTTAAAGTGATTTTCAATAAAAAAAAACACATGTTATACTTAACTGCTCTGTTGCAGTGGATTTGCACAGAGCAGCCTGGATCCTCCTCTTCGGCTCTCCTGGCTCCTCCCTCCTGTCGAGTGCCCCCACAGCAAGCAGCTTGCTATGGGGGCACCCGAGACGAGTCACAGCTCCCCGTGTCTATGCAGATACAGAGCTGCAGCCCAGCCCTGCCTCCTCCCTCTCCTGATTGGCTGACTGACTTTAATTGACAGCAGTGGGAGCCAATGGCGCCGCTGCTGTTCTCAGCCAATCAGGAGGGAGAGTCTCAGACGGCCAAGACATTTGTGGACATTGCTGGACAGAGAGGGACCTCAGGTAAGTATGTATTAGAGGGTGCTGGGGAGGATGCTGCACACAGAAGGCTTTTTATCTTAAAGCATTAAGATAAAAAAAAAAACTGACTTTACAACTCCTTTAAAACACCCTGTAATCTATTTTTAATTAAATTGTTTTCACTGTGGTTTTTCTGCCTCCCTATGTCCTCAGAGCTCCTGAATCTCTCCTTTTCACCCCTTTATATTTGTTTGGCATGAGCAGTGCATGCTAGCTGCCATCAAGTGCAATGCTCTTTATCCTAAATTCCCTAATTCCTAACCCATCTCAAGAGTGAGCAAGAGATGGTGGCTACGTTCCCGCATACAGTGGGACCATGGAGAACAAATGTAGTCACCCTCTAAGAGGAAGTTGTATCACAGCAACACAAATAAATGAATCTGGAGGAGGGTGAGAGCAATAAAAGGGACTTCTTGAGTTAAGAATCCATACTTGTATGCATTTTCCTAAAGCCCAACTCTGGGCAAAAATGAAATTCAAATAGTTCATTGTTAATAAGTTATCTTACTCCTCTGTCTTGATTTCAAACACCTTTTCCTAGGCCATCCTGCAGTGTAATAGATAAATTTCACTGGTTCCCTTTATGAGCGAAGGTCATTTCCTGCCCTGGGGACCAGATATTTTTCCCGCTCGTTTTCTTCTTGGGCACCAATCTCCTCACAACTCCCATGGGGTCTCCTTGCCTCTGGAGCCTATGAAAGAGGCCCCCCCCCCCGGAAGGGGCACCTCCACCAATTGGAGAAGTTCATGCAACATAGGCAGTGATGAGGACACCTGAAGAAGTCAACAGGCAATGATGTGAACACCTGATGAAGACAACAGAAAAATCCAGCTGGCAGTGTCAAGTGACTGCGGCTTGAGGATGTACTGGAAATGGAGCGAGTACAAAGGAGGGCAACAAAGCTAATAAAGGATCTGGAGGATATTAGTTATGAGGAAAGGTTGCGAGCACTGAACTTATTCTCTCTGGAGAAGAGACGCTTTAGAGGGGATATGATTTCAATTTACAAATACCGTACTGGTGACCCCAGAATAGGGATAAAACTTTTTCGGGGAAGGGAGTTTAACAAGACTCGTGCCCGTTCATTAAAATTAGAAGAAAAGAGGTTTAACCTTTGCGTAGAGGGTTCTTTGCTGTAAGAGCGGCAAGGATGTGGAATTCCCTTCCAAAGGCGGTGGTCTCAGCGGGTGGCATCGATAGTTTCAAAAAACTATTAGATAAGCACCTGAACAACCACAACATACAGGGATATACAATGTAATACTGACTTATAAACACACATATTGGTTGGACTTTTCCAACCTCACCTACTATGTAACTATGAGGTAAGTAAAGTGGGCATTTTTATATACCAGCAGTTAGGGGTGTTTCTAATATCCAACATTTCAAATATGCACCAAAACGAAATATCCCAAACAAATTGGTTTTCATGGGTTTGCAAGGATAGGTAAGGGCAAGACCATCTGATTTGTATTGCTGTGCATTCCTCATTTGGAAGACTTCCCCCTCACACTGGGACAGGAAATGAAGAACAATCTCCACAGCGAGAACACAAAATGTGGGTGCTTTAATACTTTCTCACCACAACACGTACGATTATACAGTCTCATTGGGTCCCAAGGCCTACGTCATAGAAGCCATGGTTTCCATACACTGCACAGGTGATGGCCGAAAAGCCTGAATCCGCTGTATGAAGTTTGCAATAAAATGGCGCTAGAATATTATTTTATATCATACTATACACCAGAGCTTCTGCTTGCGCATTGGGTTGATGAGGAATAAAGCAATGATTTGCATAGTTCCACCTACTGTCCTAAAATGAGTAATAATCCTCTTATTTTTGGGATATGTGATGGAATGAGACGTGTTCTAAGAAGGATTTACTCTGCTACGCACTGATTAGAGTGAGCACTTTTTGATTCTTTTAGTCACTTGTATAATTACACTGTCCAAAAAAAACAAAAAAATAAAAATAAAAATAGAGAGACTGTTTTGGCTGAAATCTTATGGCTTCAGTGCTACGGTGTTGTGTGCTGAAAAAAAATAAAAATGCTAAATTGTTTGTGCAGTGCTGTAATGCACCGCAATGTACTGCAGTGCATGGAATTAGATATAAGCTTAAAATTAAACACAAGCACTATGTGTTTTATCAATGTTAATAAAAAAAAAAAAAAAAAAAAAAGATATGAATTAAAAAGGTAAAAAAAAAAAAAAAAAAAAAATGTATGCATGTAGCTCCCATTACCCCTAAACCCCCTCTCATATTTACCTGGGCCCAATCTCAATCCGTGCACCCTAGGCTCTCTCTCTCCTCATTGGCTCAGAGACAGCAGCAGGAGCCAGTTGGGGGGGGGGGGGGTGTTTCTAATATCCAATATTTAAAGTGGGCGAGGAGCCAGGAGCACCAATGGGGGGACACGAGAAGAGGAAAATAGAGCAGGCAGCTAAGGATTACAGGTAGGGTTGCATCGATAACGTTTGTTTATCGGAGAGTACAGAGTACTGATACTTTGCGGTATGATTTGCGTCCGTATAAAAAAAAATTGCTGCAAATTGCACTGCAAAGAATTGTATGTGATTTTCCCCACTGAGTGTGGGTACACGCCGCTGGAGGTGCTCATAGGCCTGGAGAAGTTCCGGGACCCCATGGGTATAGGGCAGAAGTGATGTCAGCATGGGGAGCGGACCGCCTCTACATCTCCTCCAACCCTGTGAGCATCACCTACGGCCATGATCCGCTATCATCCACGGGACACCTATGCAGGTTTTGCATTTGGACAGATATGTACTGGGAGTTCTAACAGGTTTAATAAAATGCCCCCTGCACCCACAAGCGATGGGGTAAATCACATGCGATTCAGACAGCAATTGTACTGCATCCCTGTTCAAATGGCATGTGATTCTTTACAGTGCGATTTGTGTCCAATCATTTTGTATTGATGAAAAGTATTGGTTTTGAGTGTACCGATCATCATGCAAATGCTTGGTATTGGCAGCATCCCTAATTACACGTTTAAAAAAAAAAAAAAACACACCTTTACAATCACCTTAAAGGAGGAGCAGATGGGAGATGGTAAAAATAGGACTCAACCATATGTTTTAACTGCCCCTTAACTAGAAGTGAAAATGAGGCCTAAACCAGAAAAAAAAATTCCAGATATGGATATTTTATACATAGCTACATTGATCCAGCTTAAAGCGGGACTGTACTGGGGAAAAAAATATTAAAAGCCAGCAGCTATAAATACTACAGCTGCTGACTTTTAATAAATGGACACTCACCTGTCCCGGGGTCCAGCGATGCCGGCAGCCGAGGCCGATCGATCGCTCGGCTCTCGGCTGCTGCCGCCACCATTCTAGGTGAGGGAATCAGGAAGTGAAGTGAATCGGCTTCACTTCCCGGTTCCCTACTGCGCATGCGCGAGTCGCGTAGCGCAATAGGAATTGTCCGCGCTGTCTCTGGGACCCGTGTGTGTCCCAGCAGACAGCGCGGCAGGACAGGAAGAGGCATAGACTCCCACGGGAGTCTATGCCCGGAAGTGGGTGTAAATACCTGTCTTTGACAGGTATCTCCACCCCCCTCCCCCCTGAAAGGTGCCAATTGTGACACCGGAGGGGGGGAGGGTTCCGATCAGCGGAAGTTCCACTTTAGGGTGGAACCCCGCTTTAAACCAATATAACTATGCATATCCCATACCTAGCTAATGTCCCTGGAAGCTGTAAATCACTTTAACCACTTGCCGACCACTGCGCGCTGATATAAGTCGGCACAATGGCAGCGGTGGGCAAATGGGCATACATGTACGTCCCCTTTAATTGGCGGGGCTAGCAGGCGCACGCACCCACCGCGAACAGCGGGACCGTACCTGCGGACTCATATCCCGGCGAACGTGTCATGGAGCCAGAGCGAAGTTAATAATAAAAATGGAATAAAACTTTCCCCTTTTTTGTAGACGCTATAATTTTTGCGCAAACCAATCAACATATGCTTTTACCAAAAATATGTATAATATATATATCGGCATAAACTGAGGAAAAAAAATGTTTTATATTTTTTTGGGGGGACATTTATTATAGAAAAAAAGTAAAAAATATAGTTTTTTTTCAAAATTATAAATTTTTTTGTTCATCGCGCAAAAAATAAAAATTGCAGAGGTGATCAAATACCACCAAAAGATAGCTCTATTTGTGGGGAAAAAAAGGAAGTCAATTTTGTTTGGGTGCAATGTCGCACGACCGTGCAAATGTCAGTTAAAGCGACAGTGCCGAATGGCAAAAAAGTGCTCTGGTCAGGAAGGGGGTAAAAACTTCCGGGGCTGAAGCAGTTAAGTAAACACTGCTACTTCAGTGATCCCCATTAGCTTCTGAGCAGTGGGCCTGGAACATTGTGAACACTGTAGATCGTTTTCTGAATGAATACAAAGCATTCTCTGATTGGCCGAGGTGACGTCACAAGGCTCTTCTGTTCCCTCCGGTCCTCTGGGTTGAGTGCAGGTTCTCGCTGTCCAATACAGGACTGCTACATGATGACATCAGAGTGTGACTATCGGAATGCCAAAATAAAGACAATTTCCGGGGACCGTGCATGGGTGCTCAACCTGTGGCTCTCCAGGTATTGCTGAACTACAAGTCCCATCATGCCTCAGCTTTTGGGAATCATGCTTTAAGTGTCAGCTTTGCAATGCCTCATGGGACTTGTAGTTCCCCAACCACTGGAGGTCAAGCACCCATGAAGGGGAAACTGGCTGGAGAAAGGCACCAGTATTACAGCTCATTTCCAAGCACTTAACCCTTGCAGTGTTAGAAAGGCCCACTACTGGGGTAAAACTTCTACTGCCGAGAGTTGACCTTTAAAGGAATCCTGTCCTTTGAGTAACACACATGAAAATGATAGTTGGCTGACTAGGCCTCTGTCTGCACCTGCTTCAGGGTTGGTGACTCAGACAACAAGGCCATGACAGGAATAATACCGTCACTTTCAAGGCTTCTTTGGCCAAAAATTACGGCCAACTTGGCAGGAGTGAATGTAACGCTAATGTAAATGTTTCTTTTGTGCAGACTTGGAACTTTTCACACACAAGCCTTCGATGGTTATTATATTGTTGGCCTCAGGTACCTTTTCAGTGTTTAGATTTAGAGGTCCCTACATGGCGACCAGTTGTACTGCAAGGCCTAGGAGTAGTCTGGCCACTGGATGGCGCCATGTTATTACTAAGGAGGGATTGTGTAGGAAAGATGGGGCTTGATCTAAAACGATGCAGAAAGACTTCATATACAAGACAGCTCTGCTACTGGAATAAAACATGTCTCCGTGTAACCATTTATGTCACTGGTTTTCATTGAAGGCACATCAAACACCATTACATTCACTCTCTGGTTCATTATACAACAGATGTCTAATAAATAGCTCCAGTCACGCAAAATAAAAATAAACTGTCATAGAAGTGCGATTGTACTGATCCTGACAGGCAGTCACATCTGGGTGACAAGCACAAAATGGAGGCACATAAAATGGTGCCGGTTGGGTTAATCTATGATAGCGATCCCCGATATATACATTATATATATATATATATATATATACACACACACACACACACACACACAGGGGGTTTACCCGACCACTAATCAAGGTCTGAATATCACATGTGTTTTTATTGACATGTAAAATAAAATGAAATTTTTAGAATTCAATATATTGATCATAAATATATGGTAATGTCAACAATTTTACCCATTCAGGTTATCTGCATAGAGCGGATCCCTTCCCTACACTCCCCCATTGGCCCCTATGTCTTGATGTAGCCATGTGAAATCTCTGTT
Organism: Lithobates pipiens; assembly: GCF_037356315.1. Classification (NCBI taxonomy): domain Eukaryota; kingdom Metazoa; phylum Chordata; class Amphibia; order Anura; family Ranidae; genus Lithobates; species Lithobates pipiens. Next base: position 88,014,478 of record NW_027507788.1, read on the forward strand.
ACTTACAGACACGGGTAAATACAAATCTTTCAAATATTAAAGTGACTGTAAAGTAGGGATGAAACAACTAATCGATCTACAACTAATCGATTATGAAATTAATCGATTGCTATTTTCATAATTGATTTATCGGGCAGTAACAAAATGGGGTTAAAGTTAATGAGTCTGATGATATTTACCAGATTGACCCTTTAATAGTATATCTATCCTCTAATAGTATATGCAGTATATATCCTCTAATAGTATATACACTATGTATCCTCTAATAGTATATACACTATATCTCTCCTCTAATAGTATATACAGTATATCTCTTCTGTCTGTTATTCTCAGAGTGGATTTGATATTTTGCTCCCTAACCATATAGTTGGTTATTTATATTTACCACTGCATATAGAGATATTTAAGAATAAATTGCCTTTTTTTTAAACTTTACATATTAACTAAATTATAGACCACACTTTTTTAAGGTTATTAACCGATTAATCGAAACAATAAATCGGCCAACTAATCGATTATGAAAATAATCGTTTGTTGCGGCCCTACTGTAAAAAGTTTATTTTTTCAATTAAGGTAAGAAATATTTTATATTTACTAGGGATGTACCAATACCATTTTTTTTTTTTTTTTTTTTACAATGGGTACAACTACCAATACTTTTTTTTTTTAGTACTCGGCGATACCAATCACCGATACCTACCGCAACTGTTTTGTTTTAACTTCAGCTGTCAGAAATGGTACAAAGCATTGAAAATTTATTTACAAATTAAATAGATTTTTTTTTTTTTAATTTAGCGCTTTTTCAATGTGAAATGTGTTAATAGATGTTAGTGAATATTTTTACAAATATATATTAACAAAGCAAAAAAAAAAAAAAAAAGATTTAATTGTTTATCATTTATAAAATGGACGTGAACAAAAAAAAAAAAAGCAGGAAATAATAATTATTTAGAGGAGAATAGGGAGTTAATTAAGGCTGATTAGAGTAAATTAAGGGTTATTAAGGGGTTAAACAGAGGAACATTTGTTCATCCCTTTGATCTGCAGAAGAAGAAACAGAAATATACAAAAAGAAACAATGTTTATTTTTATTTTAGTGTTTCAGGGCTGAGCAATGTTTGTAATAAACATTGGCTTCTTTTTTTTTTTTTTTTTGACAGCTCCAATTCCCAGACTTTAACACTGGCAGACCCACACACAACTCAAAAGAACCGAGCCTGAAAGTATCAGCTTCAGGTATCGGTGTATTTTCATGAGTACCGATACTTGTGCAAATACTCTGTATCGGCACAGATACTAATATCGGTGCAACCCAAATATTTACCCATTTTGTGCAACTATATTGCACAGAGTGGCCCGAACCTCCTTCTCAGGTCCCCCGTTGGTGCTCTGGGCTCTACCTCTTCGCAGTGCGCCACCCATAGGAAGCTACTTCCAAGCCTGGCTGTGTGTGTCTATTGACACTCAGTGTTGCTCAGACCCACCCCCCTCTCCGTCTACAGGATTTGATTGACAGCAGCAAGAGCCAATGGCTCCCATTGCTGACTGAGTAGAGAGAGAGAGAGGAGAGAGAGAACTGCTGCAGATGGGTACAGCACTGGATCGAGATTGGACTCGGGTAAGTATAGAGGGGCTGAGTGTGTGATACAAAATACAGGGTCGTCTTCTACCTTAATGCAGGGAATGCATTAAGGTAAAAAATGTCCAGCCTTTAGAACCAATGACATGAAAGTTTTTTTGTTTTTTTTAATCCACACCTCCCTTATGCTAGTATACTAAAATCATTTTTTCATGGAGGTTATATAGAAAGTAGTTGAGGCAAATATGGGTCTCGTTTCACAGGATCATGCAGACCATCTTGGCATAAGAGTGCCTCAACTACCTTATCGTTCAGTAACTTCCAGTTGAAAAAAAAAAATATTATAATATATATATATATATATATATATATATATATATATATATATATATATATATATATATATATATATATATATATATATATAAATAAAATATACACTGTCACCAAAAGTATTGGGACACCCACATGAACTTTAAAGTGGTTGTAAACTCCAAAAAAAAAAAACCCTGCAAGACAAAGGCATAATGAGTTAGTATGCAAATCCATCGCCGTCCCCTGTGCAGGCTGCGTCTATCTTTGCCCCTCTTCCTTCCGGGGGGTGCGGACCCCGGCTCTGTGACTACCCGGAGCCGCGTGATGTCACTCCAACGCATGTGCGCGAGAGCCGCCAGTAATGGCACACGCTGGGGAAGAAACGGCATGGAGGTCTGTTTCTTCATAGCGCATGCGGCGATTACATCACTGGAAGAAAAAAACCTGACTCTCCACTACCATTTTCCTACCAGGTTATGCATTATAAAACAAAATGCATTATACCATTGTAAGATATGGCTATCTTCCTCTGATAGACTACATACTCAAACAGAGAAAATGACTTTTCTATAATGACCCCAAGCTAACACAACACTAATGAGATGTTTGTAGCACGATTATATAATAATACAAATAAATGAAAAAATAAATAAAAAAGGATCATCATGCGTGCACAGATATCCTCCTGCTGTTTTATAAGCCACAGCTGTTATGCTGCAAATTGACACATGTAAATGTTCCAGCAAAGGCCAATAAAAAAGACAATTATTGTTAGCGTAGTTTTTGGCTGTTTCTTATTGCTGTGTTAAGTTTTTATTTACAGTTCACTATCTCTAGAGAGCATTTTAGGTTGTACTTTCTTCTAACCTGGTTTTATATTTAGAAGTGTGTGTTGTTATCCCGGCCTACTAACGTATTTACAAATTCATTCAGACAATTTTTTTCATATCCCAGACTCGCCTACAACTATTCGTATAATATGCCTGAATAACAACCCGTCAACAATTAAAACAAAAAAATTATATTATATTATTATATATATATATATATACACACACACACACACCTCTATACATACCTGGCTTGTGCAATGGGGTTGAACAAAGTGGCCCCGAACCTCGTCTTCTGGGGTCGCCAGCTCCTCGCTCCCTCGTCACTGGAGTTGATTGACAGGAGCGGGAGCCAATGGCTCTTGCTGCTGACAATCTGTCCAGTGAAAAAGGATACAGCAGCTAGAGCTGCTGCTCCTGTGCACGTCGCTGGATCGGATTGGGTTCAGGTAAGAAAGAGAAGGGGGGGGTTGGGGGGAATCCTGCCACAGGGAAGGCTTTTTACCGTAATGCATAGAAACTTTAGAAACCAATTTCACAGCAGCACCCACATTTCAGCAGCAGGGGCATATACCCCCCAAATCCCACTTATAACAGAACTAAACTCATCAAATTAACCACTTCAATACAGGGAATTTTCACCCCCTTCCTGCCCAGGCCAATTTTCAGTTTTCAGCGCTGTCACATTTTGAATGACAATTGCGCGGTCATAAAGAAAAAAAAACCTGTGGTCGGACTTTAAAGGCACAACAAACACTGAAAGTACAAAAAATTATTTTAACATTTATTTATACATTTTATTTATCTGGTCTTTATACTATATGTATTTTTCCAATAAATGTTTCTTTGAATTCCTTCTTTTTTGTCTTTATGCTCCCAATATTTGCGGATGAGGCAATGTCAGTGCTTTTTTTCTCTGTTTATTAATTGCACGGTCATGCCCCACTGTACTTTTTTCCCCCACAAATAGAGCTTTCTTTTGGTGGCATTTGATCACCTCTGTGGTTTTTATTTCTTGCACTATAAACAAAAGAAGAGTGACAAGTTTGGAGGAAAAAAAAAAAAACACACAATATTTTTTACTTTTTGCTAGAATATCCAATTTAAAAAAATATATATATATTTCCCAGTTTAGGCCGATATGTATTCTTCTACATATTTTTGATTAAAAAATAAATAAATAAATAAATAAAATTGCAATAATATTGATTGGTTTGCGCAAAAGTTATAGCGGCTACAAAATAGGGGATAGATTTATGGCATTTTTATTATTCTTATTTTAGTAGTAATGGCGGCAATCTGCGATTTATTTATCGTAACTGTGCGGAGGACACAGACACGTTTGACACTATTTTGGGACCATTCACATTTATACAGCGATCAGCGCTATAAAAATGCACTGATTACCGTATAACTGTCACTGGCAGGTAAGGGGTTAAAACTAGGGGGCAATCAAGGGGTTAACTGTGTTCCCTAGGGAGTGATTCTAACTGTAGGGGGAGGGGACTCACATGGGGAGGAGACAGATCAGTGCTCCTCTGTACTGGGAACACATGATCAGTCTCCTCTCCCCTACCAGGATGTGGATCTGTGTGTTTACACACACAGATCCACGTCCCGACTCTGCTACCGGCAATCGCAGGTGCTCGGTAGGCACCAGCTCCCGAGTGACGTGGCAGGCACGCTCCCGCTAGACGGACGGAAAGCCCAGGACATCACAACGCCCGCCCAGGATGGGAGATCTCTCCTGCGGACATCATTTGACAATAGCTGGGATCTGAAGTGGTTAAAAGGTAACTAACTGTACTTTTGTTGAGAAAAACACAGGAGATCCATGTACATTGAGGAATTCAAACAAACTTTGGTGCAGATTCCTACCTTTTGTTAGTCTGAAGAAATAGTTGTGCGTTTGCCTGTGTCCATGTGTGACATGAATCTAATAGAAATTATTTTACAATCATCAATCAGCTGCTGCACTTGCAGGGTTCCAATTATGAAAGTGGCAGGGTCTGCATCCCTTTAGATGTGATTATGTTTTTGTTGCAGAGGATGCACAAAATCTGGCTTGTATCTTAGTGCAGATTTCTGGGAAAATCAGTGAGCCAATCACACAAGCAGGAAATTTAATTTCTGGGGAGGCGTGCTATACACCATCTGGGTACAAATCGCCTCCGGGTAGCCATATTGCATAGCATTTCATAGAGGATTACAGTGCTGCAGATTGATAAGGAAAGGTAACTTTTAAAGAGGAAGTAAACCCTGATGAGTTTACTTCCTCTTTCATTCCCTGCAAAGGCAAAGCATAATGGACTACTATGCATCGCATAGTAGCCCATTATGTGTCACTTACCTGACACAGGAGCCAGCGAAGTCGCCGCTGTCCCCTGTAGTCCGTCGCATCCATCTTGTTGGTGGCGTCTCGCAGCTCCGCCGCTGTCATTCGGCGAAGCCACGGTGACGTCACTCCCGCGCATGCGCACGGGAGTCGACACGCGCGGTAGCTCCATTCTTGGAAATGCCGCGCTCAGTGCGCCTGCGTGCCGCTGTCTACGGCGCATGCGCCGTAGACAGCGGTGCCCGTTTTCGGGCAAATATCTCCTAAACCATATAGGTTTAGGAGATATTTCTTGGACCTACAGGTAAGCCTTAATCTAGGCTTACCTGTAGGTCAAAGTGGTTTGTAAGGGTTTACAACCACTTTAATAACATTCCATTACAATATGATTTGTGTCACAATTGTATACGCTAGATTTTTTTTCTCCCATGAAAGTGGAGTTATCCTTTTTTTTTTTTTACGGTCTCTCAAAACAGTTGACATTCAAGGCATGTCATGATAAACAATGGTCACAGGTGTTTGTTCTTTCAACCGAGCGGTCAAGCCATGAAATGGCTGGAATCATATCTGATCACATGTTCAGCACCATGGCACCTGCAGATCAAACAGGCTAAGATGGCAGCTTCCTTGGCTGTAAGGATGAGAGGGGTTTAGTTCCACTTCAAAGCCAATATCCAGGAAATATCTATTATTTTTTTTTTCACACTGGGGTCTACTGAACACAGGAGATCGCTCATCCGGCACCCCACCATTCAGAGAACGTCTTGTTTTATTTTAAATGAATACAAGGAAATATTGGATTGGACAAGGTGGAGATTGTGGCGTCATCACTACATAATCCAATCAAAATAAGACATTTTTGTAATAGTAGGGAATAGGTTTTAAACGTTCCCCCTTCACATACTTACTTTGATTGAATGGCTCCAATTCCACTGTTTGTTTACATCCAGCATCACAAGTCTTCATGGTCACGGCTCCACCTGTGCATTACAGCCCCATTGACTTCAATGGAACCATCTGCAGCCTTGGGAAACACAGCCCCATAAAAGTCTATAGGGCAACAGTAAAATAATAATGCATTGGCACAGCCAGTACAATAAATTCCTCCTCTGAATGTAAACAAACAGCAGAACAACCACCACGTAAACTGACCATGTTTCAGGGCTCAGCAGCCATGATACACCGTGGTCAGTTTACTTAGGGGAGGGGTTTACATAAAAGAGGGGGGAGGAGAGCTGCAGATGACGGAGGCACAGAAACCGACCACGTTTCAGGGATCAGCGGCCATGATACACCGTGATCAGCATACTTAGGGGAGGGGTTTACATAGGAGAGCTGCGGATGATGGAGGCACAGAAACCGACCACATTTCAGGGCTAAGTAGCCATGATACACCGTGGTCAGTTTACATAGGGGAGGATCAGCCAGGATTTTTTAGGTGTTACAGGAGGCCAAAGGACACAGGACAAGCACTGTGCTGTATAAAATGCTTTAAAGGAGCAGGATCCTTTTCTTTTCTTTTTTTTTATTTTAAACAAAAACGCTTTCATTTGAGCCATCATCTACTACTGACCCATCAGTGTATTTCCAAACAATGCCAACAAATTCAATCATTGGGAAAAACACAAATTGGATAATCTGAGAGCACACATTTCTCACAGTGGAAAACACAAACCAGAGAATATCTCTAGCGAGAACTGAACCTAGAGCTCCAGTGCTGCAAAGCTTCAGTGCTGACCACTAAGCCATCATCAGTGGTGAATACAGAATGTTTTCCTTGGCTGTGCACAAATTATTATGTAGATATTAAAATGCAAACAAGCAGAAGGCCGGACACAGCAACAGATGGACACAGCACTACAGCCCAGGGCTCAGCAGGCCTTGAACCGAAGGAAGCGGCTCACACTGCTGCCTCGCATTTAAATATTCTGTTTATGTCAGTGTCTACTTAACCCAGAGACCAGGGAGATTTTTCCATTGCACAAAGTACAGATGAGGCCACGAGTGGCTCTTAAGGACAAGGCCGGCTGCTTGGGTTTCCTTAACACGCAATTGATTAAGCACACCAGTCCCAGTAATTCCTGGGAGGTATATTTACCTGGGTGAGCTGGCAAATGACTGCCAACATAAAGCATATTTATTACAGAGAAAAATGGTATTCAGACGTTCTATTTCCATTGTTTAAAGGATAAGCAGTGTGTATTTCAGGTAAAGGCATATTTTTGGTTATTATTCAAGTTTAAAGCAATCTTGGCATTTATGTGTGTATTATCTTATGCATATTATATATATATAAATAATCTTATGCATTATATAGGGTGATGTGCAGGTGAACCACTAGAGGGAGCTCTGTATTCACCTCTGCCCTATTCAGCCCCCTGCCCAACAACTTCCAAATAGATAGCCGCCCCACAAGTGCATTCTTTTTTTTTTTTTTTTTTTTTTTTTTGTATCAGGTCATTTTTCAGTGCATTGTTTTTAATGCATCAGCCAACAACACTGAAGATGCATTGTGAAAAAGAGCAGCAGCAAAACACAATCACTGCAAAAGTAGTCCCAGTCTCAGTCCGGGTCACTACTGAGTTGGCCCACCCTTTGCAGCTATAACAGCTTCAACTCTTCTGGGAAGTCTGTCCACAAGGTTTAGGGTTGTGTCTATGGGAATGTTTGACCACTCTTCCAGAAGCGCATTTGTGAGGACAGCCACCGATGTGAACAAGAAGGCCTGGCTCACAGTCTCTGCTCGAATTCATCCCAAAGGTGTTCTACTGGGTTGAGGTCAGGACTCTGTGCAGGCCAGTCAAGTTCCTCCACCCCAAACCTGCTCATCCATGTCTTTATGAACCTTGCTTAGTTCACTGGTGCGCAATCATGTTGGAACAGAAAGGGGCCATCCCCAAACTGTTCCCGCAAAATTGGGAGCATGAATTATCCAAAATTGTCTTGGTATGCTGATACCTTAAGAGTTCCCTTCACTGGAACTAAGGGGTCAGGCCAAACACCTGAAAAACAACCGCACATCATAATTCTCCCCCCACCCTCGACCAAATGATTTGAACAAGTGGACAAAGTAAGGTCCATAAATACATAGATGTGCGAGTTTGGGGTGAAGAAACTTGACTGCCCTGCACAGAGTCCTGACCTCAACCCTACAGAACACCTTTAAGCTGAATTAGAGAGGAGACTGCGAGCCAGGCCTTCTTATTCACATCAGTACTTGACCTCACAAATTAGCTTCTGGAATTATGGTCAAACATTCCCATGGACACACACCTAAACCTTGTGGACAGCCTTCCCAGAAGAGTTGAAGCTGTGATATCTGCAAAGGGCAGGCCAACTCAATACTGAATCCGACAGACTAAGACTGGGAGGCCATTAAAGTTGATATGCGGGTAAAGGCACGCATCCCAATACTTTTAGTAATAGAGTGTATGTCTGTTCCATGTTCATTTAAACTAACAAACTCCTCACACAGGTGTGTATTTATCAAGAATTTGCATAATTGTTCATTCATTATCTGCATGTAAATTCATTCTGTGCAAACTGGGCAAAGTTGAATGTTCTCTGCAGACCAAATGTGTGAAAGGGCAAAATATCACATTATGGCCACTAGATGGCGTTGATTATTATAAGACGTACACATACTCCTCCTACTCTACATCTAGTGGCCATAATGCAGTACTTTCCGTATTCATACATACGATCTGCAGAATATATAGCCCGAGAACATTCGATTTTTGCACAAATAGAATATACATGCAGTGACAAAGGGCAAAAAGATATGTAATTTTTATTTTTTTATAAATACATCCAGTAAAGTTCAATTTCATTTTAAATCATTAACATATACGGGATGAAATAATTGTATTAACATGATTTTTTACACACACACACACACACACACACACACACACTACTTCAAGAGACAGTCAAAGACTTGTCCTATAGACAACATTAAAATTAAATATAAACATTTATTAAAGTAATATTACATTCAATTAGAATATCTCTCTCAATAACAAAGGATTTATGCATTTCATTTTTAGTTTTTTTTGCTCATAATTACTACAAAATCTTCTGTATGGAAAAGCACCTTTCCCGCCTGAGGCGCTACACATGCCAAAGGTGCCTATCATCACAAATAAAATAAAAAATACTTCCCCCATCTCCCAGGAGGGTCTTTGGTTTACATAGAGTAACGTTCTCCCCCCTCCATCCAGAACGTCTGTCCTTCCCTCTTTAAATTATCCAGGGATCAAATTCCATTCCTTGTCAATGGGGTTTTGTCTTGTTCACTTTGCTCCAGTTCAGGCCTATGGCCAGGATTTCCATGGCTCAGAGGCTGCGATGGGGGAGTGCAGAGGGTTCTGGGACAGAGGAGGTATGGGGTCGTAATCACACTGTATTCAGGACAACACTTATGAAGATGTCAACAACGGAGCAGTATTGGGAAATGATGGGGGTTGTATTTTCACCTTTGCACCACAAAAAAAAAAAAAAACACAAGATACACATTGTATACAAATTAAACTGGCATGTACAGCCTAAATGTATGTTCTTAGGTTTGGACAGTGTAGAGAATGCATAGCTCCCAACTAACTGTCCTTTATTTGGAGGGATTGGCTCTCACTTTGAACCAAAGCCTTTTGTTTTCTATGTCCTCATTCGTCCCTCCTTTTGATTTAAAGCATAAGCCTTTAAAAAAAAAAAAAAAAAAAAAAAGTTTAAAATTCTGAAAATTGTTTACTTCTCTCAACCCTTCATTTAACCCCAAGATCAGGGGTCTCCAAACAAAGGGCCAGTTTACTGTCCTTTAGACTTCAGGAAGTGTGGACTAGGCCAATGAGAATAGGGTAGAAAATGCCCCAGTGTCAGTGGGAGAAAATACAATTACAGGAGCAAGAATAGTGCCTCATCGTTGGGGTCAGTGGGACGAACAGTGCCTCATCGTTCGTGTCAGTGGGACGAACAGTGCCTCATCGTTCGTGTCAGTGGGACGAACAGTGCCTCATCGTTCGTGTCAGTGGGACGAACAGTGCCTCATCGTTCGTGTCAGTGGGACGAACAGTGCCTCATCGTTCGTGTCAGTGGGACGAACAGTGCCTCATCGTTCGTGTCAGTGGGACGAACAGTGCCTCATCGTTCGTGTCAGTGGGACGAACAGTGCCTCATCGTTCGTGTCAGTGGGACGAACAGTGCCTCATCGTTCGTGTCAGTGGGACGAACAGTGCCTCATCGTCGGTGTCAGTGGGACGAACAGTGCCTCATCGTCGGTGTCAGTGGGACGAACAGTGCCTCATCGTCGGTGTCAGTGGGACGAACAGTGCCTCATCGTCGGTGTCAGTGGGACGAACAGTGCCTCATCGTCGGTGTCAGTGGGAGGAACAGTGCCTCATCGTCGGTGTCAGTGGGAGGAACAGTGCCTCATCGTCGGTGTCAGTGGGAGGAACAGTGCCTCATCGTTCGTGTCAGTGGGAGGAACAGTGCCTCATCCTTGGGGTCAGTGGGACGAATAGTGCCTCATCGTTGGTGTCAGTGGGAGGAATAGTCATTCATCTTTGTTCAGTGTGGTGTCAGTGGGAAGAATAATTCCCCGATGTTGGCATCAGCAGGAGGAATAGTGCCCCATCGCTGGTGTTTGTGGCAGGAATAGTGTCCAAAGGCTAGATAATAGCAAGTAAAGAGCCACTTCTGAAGCTCAAAACTATTACATTAATTATCTTGAAAAGCCAGTGTAAAAGAAAGGGAGTGGGTAAAAAAATAAAAAAAAAACCTTGTTTAACTAATCATTTAGTATAATATCCTATTCACACCAGTGTAACAAATATATGCAGCAGCTTGTCAAGTGGGCCTTTAATTTCCAGCTGCTACATATATGGGACTCTACTGTTTGCTGAGTGCATTCCCAGCACACTGGCCAAGCCTTCACCAACAGCTCCTGGTTACCATTTACGATTCAAAGCTGGTGCAATGGGCTCCCGACCATTTGACCACCAAGACAGCCAATCATGGTGATCACATGATCAGGAACTCTGCCTCTTGGCACTAGGATCCAGTTACTGTGCCACTGGGAGACTTCAGACTTTCCTCCAAAAATGGCCGCTTGTACTGCACATGTAAACTGTTGCCCCAATTCTTCTCATAAATACGGCTTTCCCATAGGAACAAATAGGACTGCAACATATATGTACAGCACAAGGCGGCCATTGGAGGAATGGATGTGCAGCTGCACAGTGCAGATCACTGAACCGGGGTTGAAGGTTAGTATAAGACTTAATAGGCAGCAACTAAGTAAAAAAAAATAAAAAATAAAAAAATAATAATGATAATAATAATAATACAACCCCAGTGGTGCTTTAAGATATACACAAACCCTAACCAAATCACATTTAACTTGCTAGAGCACTATGTATCATAATTATTTGTATATTATAAGTTAAATACTTGTTTTCACCCTTCTTCAACCTTTGTTGCATCTCAGAAATGGCCTATTATACTCTCCTAGCAGAAACACGCGTGACAGGGTGACAACAAAGGAACACAATTTAAATAAAGAGTTGTCACCTTAGGCCCCTTTCACACATGCGGATGGTATGTCCGTATTTCATCCATCCGTTTGCGGATGAAATACGGGCATACATTCATCCCTATGGGATAGCGGGTGTCTGCGGATGAACATCCGCAGACACCCGATATCGTCCGCCTCCGCAACTGTCCGATTCTGCAGACGGAGGAAAATCCTATTTTTCTATCCGTCTGCAGAGCGGATCGGATGAACACGGTCGTGTTCATCCGATCCCCCATAGAGGAGAGCGGAGAGCTGACAGGGCGGTCCCCGCACAGTGTGTGGAGACCGCCCTGTCCGCCGCCGGCTCAGCGGGGACAACGGCGCGATCCCCGCTGAGCGAGCCGATCATCACGGCGTGGATCATTACTGATCCGCCCCGTGTGAAAGAGGCCTTATAATGGGAATAGCTTGAAACTTCACGGCAGGATCAACAGATATTATTTTAACAAAAGCTACAAATATAAAAATAAATGAACTTTTATAACAAATAAAGCTTATATGAGATTTGTGTGATTGGGTTTACATATACTTTATTTTTCATAAGTGAAAAAAGGACCAAATTTATTATATACAATATACAAAACTTGTCCTTTACAACAACCAGTAGCAAAATTATTCAAATTAAAAAGTGCAGAATTAAAGAACGCAGTTGATTTGTAAAGCACTGCACTAAATAAAGCCATTATAATAATAATAATAATAATAATAATAATAATAATAATACTGTACATGGTATACTAAGGTGGTAGAGTGGCCAGTCACAGGTCCTCAATTTTTGGATTTTTCTCCAAATGTGACTTTTTTAAAATCTTTTATTACTTTACATTAGGGTTGGGTTAGGTTGTCAGTTTAGGTACAACAGAACCTTTGCAGAATTCTTTTTTTTTTTTAACCTCTTCTACTTTGTAACAATGATCCACAGTTAAGATTGTAATTAAGGGCTGGTAACCTCCACCCCCATTGCTTTGTGTTAATCCCCCATTGAATTCTCCAGCAGCTTAAAAAAATATTCTGTATCAACCCTGTTCCAGTGACTTCTGTAGAGTCCAGAGCAATTACCTGACAAATGCCCTATTGTCATAAAGGAGATGAGATCTCTACATTCCTCAGGAATGTCCGAAGGGGCGCAACACATTCCAACACACAACCACACTGGCTCAAACAGGTAAACTGAACGTAGAATCTCCAGAGAGGATTAGAAGGAAAGTATAAAACAAATGTAGCGCCGGTACTCCTAATGAGTACGCGCTGTGTGTTCAAATTTAGTTTTTGCTCACAACTGTAGTGAGTTTTGGAGTTAATTGTGTTAAATTGTACTTTGGCATCAGTTTGGCTGGGCTGTATAGAAGTTCTGCCTGGTCATAGGTGGGGCTGTACACCTGTGAGAGGCTATAGAACGCAGTCTGGTTGGACGCATTGGGTACTAATCTCTATCTCGGAGCCAATCAGTGGGCACTTTTGTCTCACTGCGTAATCCGAGAAAGAGTACTTAAGGTGCCGAAGTCACATGGTTCTGGGTTCCGGTCCAGAAGTTGTTACTGACTCCGTGGTCCGGGTCCTCCTGACCAGCCCCCAGGGGCGCTCATGGTGCGGAGCTATCCGTTCCCGAGCCTCAGAACTGGCTAGTTTGAGGCGCAGTAACTGGGAGGATTCTAAGGAGTTCCGGTGCCACCTCGCATTCTGGAGAGGCCCAGCAACTCTACACGCCACCAGGGGAGGACTCCAGTAAGAGAGCCACGCACAAGGCTGGCAGCTCGGTAAGAGCCTGGAAGCTGAGCTGCCATGGACATTGATTGATTCTTACAGTATCGCCGGACCAGCTGAAAGATTCTGGTACAGTAAGAAAAGTTCCTACTTCTACCCTTCCAGTTGTAACTAAGTTTCCAACCAAGTTTGCTTGAGAGACTTTGAAAAGCTAGAATTACATGTTGGATGAGAACACAAAACTGAGGACTCGTGGAGTGGGGTAAAGTTATATGGGGGCTACCAGGGGGCGTGTCTTCAAAAGCTTTGTCAGCGTCCAATCACCTGAAGGTATGAGCCTATAACCCAGGGTTTATGAATATGCAGCCGGTGTCCTGTATTCTACTATTAGAATACACAAACTGTATATATTGCAGTTTACCAGTCCTGTGGTGGCTCCATTTGTTTTTTTGGGCTTTTTTTCTTTATTTTTAACTGGTGATCCTGAAAATCGAGCCTCAATGTATATATTAGAACTTGGATTCTTAGAGCAGCTTATCAATTAGATCATTATATGGATGAGGAATGGGTGGGCATTGTGTGTAATGGTTAGTTTACATGCTCACAAGCTGTTCTGTGCCACAGGTTGAATAGGCTGCACTCTCTTCTTTCAGAACAGGCATTCAATAAAAGAGAAAACGGCAAAAAACAAACATTCACATTGCAAATGTATTACAGAATTGCCCGTCTTGCCTGGAGTGCTCTTGTAACTTTTTCCTTTTATTTTCATACAGAAATCCCCAACTACAACAGAGGGTTTTGTTAAGCTCCTGTTCTGCTTACAGACACAGATGTGCTGGAATAACATACACCCAACATTCCTGATTTAATCCAGATGTCATTCTCTAGCAGACCACACCCCTAGGCTATGCGACCACACCCCCAACGGAAAAAAAAAGATACAGATCTGTGAATAGGGAAAAAAAATAAAAAAATCACAGAAAGAAAAATGGGAATTATTCGGCGTCACTTCCCGTCCTGCTGATTTAATTAGAAAACAGAAGTTTTGTCGCAGCAGCACAATTATTCAAGTCAGTGCATCTTCAACCTTTTTTCAATCCTGAAACCTTTTGAAAGTATGCAAAATATGAAGGCACCCCAGTCTAAAACGGGGTCCCTGTGACATAATCCCCCCTTTCACATCAGAGTCCTCAGTCGTCACCCTCTCTTCCTTTCACATCAGAGTCCTCAGTCGTCACCCTCTCTTCCTTTCACATCAGAGTCCTCAGTCGTCACCCTCTCTTCCTTTCACATCAGAGTCCTCAGTCGTTACCCTCTCTTCCTTTCACATCAGAGTCCTCAGTCGTCACCCTCTCTTCCTTTCACATCAGAGTCCTCAGTCGTCACCCTCTCTTCCTTTCACATCAGAGTCCTCAGTCGTCACCCTCTCTTCCTTTCACATCAGAGTCCTCAGTCGTCACCCTCTCTTCCTTTCACATCAGAGTCCTCAGTCGTCACCCTCTCTTCCTTTCACATCAGAGTCCTCAGTCGTCACCCTCTCTTCCTTTCACATCAGAGTCCTCAGTCGTCACCCTCTCTTCCTTTCACATCAGAGTCCTCAGTCGTCACCCTCTCTTCCTTTCACATCAGAGTCCTCAGTCGTCACCCTCTCTTCCTTTCACATCAGAGTAAAGTTATATGGGGGCTACCAGGGGCCCCCCCCCCATCCCTAAATTCACATAAAGTCCTCAGTCTTCCCACTCATGATTTCATTTCACATCAGAGTCACTACTTTCCTCCTCACCCCTTTCACAATAGAGTGCTTATCCCCATCCTTTTCAATCAGTCTTTAGTCTACCCCCCAACTTTTTGAGATGGGAATGAGGGACACCTATCAGCAAAAGTATGCAGGCATAGGACACACCCCTTGCCACGCTCCCTTAAAGGAGAACAGTACAAAAACAAATTGGTTAAACCAACAACTGCTTTTTTTATACCACTACTATTCTTTTATATTGGAATTTGGAATTTACAAATGCAGCAATTTAGAAAACAGATGAAAGGTTTAGCACTGGGAAACACTTTTTGATAGGTAAAAAGTGAATTTTATATACAACTATATAGATCAGAGCAAAATGAGGGACAAATGAAGAGAAATGAGGAGGAATGAGGGACATTGCTCCAAATCAGGGACAATTGGGAGCTCTGCTCTTGCCCTTTCACATCAGAGTCCTCAGTACCCCTCATTTACTTCAAATCGGAGTCCTTGGGACAACCTGGAAAAATAGCAGACACAGTGCAGCACCCCTGCCACGGCACCCAGGCTGAAAAACACTGGTAGAAGATATTCCTCCCAAGTGTTCCTCTTTATTTATCCCAATCCTTCCACATCTCATTCCTCTCCTCCCCTCTCTTTGTATATTGTATAGATCTGCTTATCAAAAGTGATTAGACTGCTCTGAACTTTGACTGAAAAGTGGCTTTAGAGCTTCATTTGCATTGGCAGCTGCGGAAAGGTGGGAAAAATAGGCAGTTGAGAGACAGTTACAACACCCCACTGACTGCTATTATTATTAAAAGGTACTTGTATAGTGCCGTCAATTTACGCAGTGCTTTACATATACATTGTACATTCACATTGGTCCCTACCCTCAAGGAGCTTACAATCTAAGGTCCCTATCTCGCGACACTACCTGCCTGGAGTTTGCATGTTCTCCCTGTGCCTGTGTTTTTCCTCCGAGTACTCCGGTTTCCTCCCACACTCCAAAGACATGCTGGTAGGTTAAATGGCTTCTGTCTAAATTGGCCCCAGTATGAATGTGAGTTAGGGACCTTAGATTGTAAGCTCCTTGAGGGTAGGGACTGATGTGAATGTACAATGTATATGTAAAGCGTTGTGTAAATTGACAGCACTATACAAGTACCTTAAATAAATAAAAAATATAAAATATATTTCTTTTTGTTCTTTGGTTTAGATACCTTTCAAAGCCCAACTCCAGGCATCTTGTTTCTCCTTTGCAAATTGTCTACTGAATAAATTTCATTTAAATTATTAACATTTCGAAGTGGTAGCATCATACACAAAGAGATATCCAAACAAATAGAGGGTGCAGGAGGAAGGCAGAGAAGAATGGTGACAGAGAGGTGAAGTAGAACAGGTTCCTGGGCGTCAGTAACAAATGCATTTAGAAAAGAACAGTGCTTGGTTGGAGTCTCAAGAATGTTAGAAGAATATCACCACCTGGGGATTTCTCAACAGTGTTCACCTCTGCGTCATGGTTTGAAGGTAGGCCAAGCATTGTAGAGGTCATAAGAGGAATGGTTGGGGCCCCTAAAACCATAGAAAAAAGGGGATCGACTAGGGTTGGTCTGGTAAAGATGAAAAGGAAAGGTGGGGGGGAGGGGGAGACGGAAGGAAAGGTGGGGGGGGGAAGACGGAAGGAAAGGTGGGGGGGGGGAAGATGGAAGGAAAGGTGGGGGGGGGAAGACGGAAGGAAAGGTGGGGGGGGGAAGACGGAAGGAAAGGTGGGGGGGGGGAAGACGGAAGGAAAGGTGGGGGGGGGGAAGACGGAAGGAAAGGTGGGGGGGGGGAAGACGGAAGGAAAGGTGGGGGGGGAAGACGGAAGGAAAGGTGGGGGGGGGAAGACGGAAGGAAAGGTGGGGGGGGAGACGGAAGGAAAGGTGGGGGGGGGGAGACGGAAGGAAAGGTTGGGGGGGGGAGACGGAAGGAAAGGTGGGGGGGGAGACGGAAGGAAAGGTGGGGGGGGAGACAGAAGGAAAGGTGGGGGGGGAGACAGAAGGAAAGGTGGGAGGGAGAGACAGAAGGAAAGGTGGGGGGGGAGACAGAAGGAAAGGTGGGGGGGGAGACAGAAGGAAAGGTGGGGGGGGAGACAGAAGGAAAGGTGGGGGGGGAAGACAGAAGGAAAGGTGGGGGGGGAAGACGGAAGGAAAGGTGGGGGGGGAAGACGGAAGGAAAGGTGGGGAGGGGAGACAGAAGGAAAGGTGGGGGGGGAGACAGAAGGAAAGGTGGGGGGGGAGACAGAAGGAAAGGTGGGGGGGGAAGACAGAAGGAAAGGTGGGGGGGAAGACGGAAGGAAAGGTGGGGGGGGAAGACGGAAGGAAAGGTGGGGAGGGGAGACGGAAGGAAAGGTGAAAGACTAGCGCGGCTTCTCCGTGGCGCCACCCTCCTCCTCCTCAGTGGCCAATAGGACTGCTTCTCCGCTCAGCCAGTCGGGTCTCAGGCCAGGGGGAGAATCAGGAAGACAATAGCGAATATTAATTTGCTATTGTCACACACGTGGATGGGCTTTTGAAGCTAATCCCATGCTTCTAAAAAAAAAATAAAAAAAAAAATAATAAAAAAAATAAAAAATAAAAAACACCCTACGGGAATCAATGCATCCAGTGCCCTGCATGTAAATTAGGGGCCGGGCGCATGGATTAGAGGGGCAGTTCTCCGTATGGACAGGCCCGCCGTTGGTCATAACAGATGGGAGGGTTTCTGTTCACAAAGAACTGGAACAATTTTAACTGATCACAGTGCTACAAAGGCAAAGAGCACAGAAGTTATTTTTAACCTCCAAATACAAAAAGGCTTCTTCACAGTAAGAGCTGTGAACATGTAGCATAGACTTCCCCTTAGAACACTAGAACACGTTCTGGCAAGCTCAATAGATTAAAAAGAAAAAAAAGCCTTGATTCTTTCCTAAATGCACATAATATAACTGGATACTAAAATGTATAGGTAAAGCTGATCCAGGGAATATCCTATATCAAGAATAACACTTTTTTCCCACTGCTGGAGCAAATCGGATTATGCTTTATTTTTGCCTTCCTCTGGATCAAATGTAGATATAGGATTGTGTATATGGAGGCTTTCTATTTGTCTGTGGTTTTTCTTTTCCTCTGTGTAACTATGCAACTTATTGATTGGATATAGAAAAACTATTCGTACATTATGCCGATTACTTTCACGTATAGAATAAAAAAATTGAAATAAAAAATCTACACCGCCTATCACATCTTTAAAATCTGCTTAACCCTCCATGAAGGCCTCCCGCACTTCCACAAGTAAATTTATCCTGAAAGCGCAGGGCTGTAACGCATTGCAAGCCAATCATGCGGCGCAGTCTCCAGAGTCAGAGATTCGCTGTCAGTGTCTACAGACTCCACAGGACTCCGACACGCCGGAAGATCTTCTGGGACTCTTGCTGCGTATAGTGCTTGACAAGCGGAGGAGATACAAAAGCTCAGCATTTGGCGGCCTTAGCGCAATATAAATCCTCAGACTAACACACAGCATGTACAAAAAATAAATAAAATAATAAAAAAAAACATACAGCATGTATTTCACTACATTACCTTCCGCAGACGAGCCCATTTAAAAAAAATTTTTTAGCGGAAGAGTTAATAAATATAATTAGGACTGGCGTGAATATGTGGCTAATGTGAGTTATACTCGCGCTTCATCCAAAAAGGCTGTCAAGCACATATTTAAATGAATTGCATCGTACCAAAAAAATAAATATTTTCCTAATACAACCAATTAAAGCTGAACACCAGGAGTAATACAAATTGCATACTAACATTCATCCAGCTTGGCACTTTTTATAGCATCTTAATGGATTAAAAAGTAGCTCCACTCCACCTTCTGGGTGATCTATGTACATTACAAGGATTTTTGTTAGTGCTCATGCACACGGACGTTTAAAAAAACTGGCTGCAAAGCTAGCTCCGACGCCTGGAAAAATCGGCGTTAAAAACTCGATTTTTACCGCGTTTTGCATTGGCGTTTTTGCGGGTTTTTTAGCGTTAGCATTAAGTAGCGTTTTATAAAGAAACACATCTCTTGGCTATAGCACTCAGAAAACAAAGAAAATATGTTACGCGTTTATGCGCGTTTTTCCGCGATTCACGTTTTTACAGCTCTAGGTCCGCTCCACGGAATGCACTGGTCCTGGGTTTTTTTTACAGCTTAAAAATGCCTATGCCATTTGCAGCTCAAAAACGCCTAGGTGGGCATGAAGCCATAGACTAACATGGACAGGCATTTTTCAGCTGCAAAAAATGCTCAAATTGCAGCTGTAAAAATGTCTGTGTGCATGAGGCCTAATAGTAAATAAATAGCTGTTTGTTTATCTGCGTTCATATGCAAAATTAACAGTAGTGGGAGTGACTTTATAATCATCCATTGGCTGCTGCACTTGCAGGGTTCAATGAGGAAAGTGGCAGGGTCTGCATCCCTTTAGAAGTGCTTTCCTATTAAGAGTATCCCACCAAAAATTTTATTTTTGTTGCAGGATGCCTAGAATCTGACTTATATCTCAGTGCAGACTTCTGGGAAAATCAGTAAATGACATTTCTGGGAGATGTACATCATCTCTATATAGAACACCTCCAGGTTGTCATGTTGAATTTCACGGAAAATCAAAGTGCTGCAGATTGAAAAGGAAAGGTCTTTTTTTTTTTAACATTTAACTGATGGACAGAGGGAGAAGACAATGGAGAAGACCCAGCAAAAGAGCGAGAAGACAGTGGAGGACACCCGGCTGAAGACAGTGGACAGAGGGAGGAGAAGGGAAGAGAGCGGAGAAGAACTGAGAGAAGCAGAAGACGTCAGCGGAGGACACAGAAGAGCCGGAGAGGGAAGAAGAGATCGCAAGAGACGAGGGAGCTGCCTTAATTTACTGTAAAAGCCTGTGTAATGCGTTTTATTTTTGATACTTTGTTGGTGAATGGGTGGGAGTACAATGTACCCCATACTCAGTCACATAGGGTGGGGGGCTGGGATGGTTAAATGGGGCTTCCAGATTCCAATAAGCTCCCTGCCCACAGAGCCCGACAACCAACGGTCAGGGTTGTTGGGCAGAGGCCCTTGTCATCAACATGGGGACATGGGCATGCAGTCTGGTAAAGTTCAGAAGGGGGGGGGGGGGCGCTTAAGGATCTTACAATCCAAGGTCCCCAACTCACATTCATACATCAACATACAAGGGGCAATTTAGTCAATTACCAGCATGTCTTTGAAGTGTAGAGGAAACCAGAGTCCCCAGAGGAAACCCACGCAGGTACAGGGAGGAGAACATGCAAACTCCAGGCAGGTAGTTCCATGTTTGGGATTTGAACCAATGACCCTATTGCTGTCAGACAGAAGTGCTAACCACATAGACACTGGGCTGCCCTGTGCCCTTATCAGTTGGGCATTGTCTCAGTGCTACAGCATCATGGAGTGGGTAGATCACTAAAAACAAAAAACATGCACGTTCTTAAACATTTCACTTTATAGAGCTCAGTAGGAACTTATTATCCAGTTTTAAATTTACATTTCCTTAACAGATCTGTATTGTGAAGCACTTCAGCACTATATGTCAATTATTTTTGTATGAAACGCAAATTCTCAAAAACACAATAGGAACATTTGTAGAGTACCAGAGATATTAAATATCAGAATTTATACACTTCGTGGTGATTATTTTTGATTCCAAACACAAAATCACTGAGGCGGTGGCAGTGGCGGTGCCAAAAGAAAAGTAGGACATGCTGATTTTTTTCATAGTGAGACACTACGCTGCATTGCAGCATGCCACGGGGCATAAAGATTAAATGTGGATTTCCTGTGTTCAGGGCATCCCAAAACGCACACAATGCATATGCGAGTCCAGCTGCTGCGTATTCCAGTCTGTCATTGATTTTGACAGGCTGCCAACAGCTGTACACTGTACCTGCACCTCCCTTGTGTGCAAAAATAGTGGCATTGTACGCTGTACGGGACAGGCCAAACCACCTGTGTGCATGGTTTCTTTTTAACTGCTTCAGCCCTGGAAGATTTGGCTGCTGAATGACCAGGCCATTTTTTGCGATATGGCACTGCGTCGCTTTAACTGACAATTGTGTGGTGGTGCGACGTTGTATTCAGACAAAATTGAGCCTTTTTATTTTTTATTTAGAGCTTTCTTTTGGTGGTATTTGATCATCTCTGCAGTTTATATTTTTTGCGCTATAAACAAAAAAAAGAGCAACAATTTTTTTTTTTAAAACACAATATTTTGTACTTTTTGCTATAATAAATATCCCCAATTTTTTTTAAAAGCATGTTTTTTTTTTCTCAGTTTAGGCCGATATGTATTCTTTTACATATTTTTGGTAATAAAAAAAAAAAAAAAAAAAAGTATAGTATAGTAAATAGCGTCTACAAAATAGGGGATAGATTTACAGCATTTTTATTATCATTTTCACGAGTAATGACAGTAATCTGTGATTTTTATCATGACTGCGACATTATGCTGGACACATCGGACAATTTTGACACAATTTTGGGACCATTGGCATTTATACAGCGATCAGTGCTATAAAAATGCACTGATAACTGGAAAAATTTCACTGGCAGTGAAGGGGTTAACACTATGGGGCGATCAAGGGGTTAACTGTGTTCCCTGTTGTGTGTTCTAACTGAAGTGGGGATAGGACTTGCTAGGGGAAGAGAAAAATCGGTGTTCATACTTTGTCTCTTCTCCCCTCTCGCCATGTCACGAGCGATCATGGGAGGACAGCGGTCGCGATTGGCTCCAGAGGTGAGTAGCGGGCGTGCGCCCCTAGTAGCCACAATAAGAAGCAACATAATATGACGGTGATTCGCGCAGTCGAGCCATTCTGCCACAGTGAAAGGGGAAGCTCTGCTTGCACTCTCCCCCCTCCACTGCCACATTTGGCACTTTTTTTGGGGGGGGGGGTAGGTGTGAGCGGGTACCAGGTTTTGACAGGTACCTGCTCCCACATCCTGGTACAGCGATCTACGGGATGTCTGGCCTCTCCTCCTTCCCCCACTGCCTTCTGGGACCTGTGTGTGTCCCATTCAGAAAGCACAGCACGACTGGCGCATGTGCAGTAAGAAACTGGCTGCGAAGCCTGAAAGCTTCATGCCGCTTGCCCTTACTTGCAATAGATGAATCGGCTTGGGATGCCAACATCGTGGGATCCCTGGACAGGTAAGTGTTCTTATATTAAAAGTTTGCAGCTACAGTATTTGTAGCTGCCGTCTTAATTTTTTTTTTTTTTAACAAGCTGGAACTTCACTGTAAATTAATAATAACCGAATGTGTTTTTATTTTAAAGCAGCATTAAAACCCCAAACCACAAATGTGTTATATTGCAGCATACCAATGATTAGATGTGGTGGCATCAGTTTCTCTTATTTGGCTTTTTCCCTTTGTTTTTACCTGGTGATCTGGCCAGTAAGACACCTCGTCTATTAGCGAGAGACAACTCTGGGTGAAGGAGCACAGGAGGCACAGCAGACAGCAGCATTGTCAGCTTTGGGGGAGGAGTGTGTTAACGTTTCCCCCATAACAAGCAGGGGGCACCCTAGCAGGTTTGCTCTCGAGTCATTGCTCTGTATGCCCATTCACATGGAGCGAGGCTTGGCCACGCCTCCCCACTCTCTCCCATTGGTTTACTGGCTGTGATGGACAGTAGCAGGACTCAATGGCTAGCGCTGCTGTTTCAGCCAATGAGGAGGGAGAGATGAGGCTTTTGTGTACACCACTGGATGGTGCTTAAGATATGTTTTAGGGGGGCTGCTGCACACAGGTTTTTTACCTTCATGCATTTTATGCATGAAAGCACAAAAAACTAAAACAAAAAAAGAAAAACCCTTGTAACTTTACAACTACTGATTTGCAAGGATTTCCCGTTGCTTCCTGCTTTGTCCATTGGACATGAAGTAAAGTGTTAAATGATTTGTCTCATCCATGTAAATTAATACATTCTGCAGGAGAACTTATGCTTTTGAAAAAAAAAAAAAAAAAAAACAACAGACTTGCTGGCATGATCACCGAATGAAACTAAAAGAAAAAAAGCCTATAAAAGAAAACGAATTAAGCGATCACATCTAAGCCCCTGTACACACGGTCGGAGATTTCCACAACCAAATCCGTCGGATTTTGTCCGTCGGATCTTGTCCGAAACTGTTGCATACACACGGTCGGACAAAGTTGGCGAAAAAAATCAGATCTTTCAAAACGTGATGACATAATTTCGTTACGATGGGACTTTCAGGCTAGTAGCCAATAGCTTTGATGTAGGAATTTGATCTGAGCATGCGTGGCACTTGGTCCGATCAAAATTCTCTACACATGATCGGAGTATGTCCGATCGAACCAGTTGGTCGGGAAATATTTCCAACAAGTTGGAAAATTGGGTCCAACGGATATTCCGACGGAATCAGTCCGATGCATACCACACACAGTCGGATTATCCAACAACACGGTCCGATAGGACACATTCCGATGGATTCTCCGACCGTGTGTACAAGGGCTAAGTCTTGGTAAGCTGCAATATAACAAATGTTTGCTTTATTGAAATCTGAACCCCAGACAGATATTAAAGCGGTAAAAACCCCAAAAGTCATTTATTTCAAAATAGCTCCAAGGCTCTCCGTTTTGATGTGACCGTGACCCCCCCTCCCCCCATCAGAGCCTCGCTCCTCCAGCGCCTCGCTCCTCCAGCGTCAGCACATCAGAAGGTGAGCTCTGGCTGGGGCGGGAGAGAAGCCAGCGCACATAAGCGCTCCGCTAGTGGATAAACTGACAACAGATGGAATGTCACTTCTCTACAGTGCCAGTTGGCAGCAGGGCTCTGAAGAAAAAGCTTTCACCTTTGTGCTTCGCCCAGCGGTGCCCGATGGAGATCCGACAAAAGGTGCGCTCTGATCTGCCGATAGGGGGAAAAAAAAAAAAAGTAATGAAGGATCTTAAAAATAAGTCAAAATACCGTTCTCCGCCTGCACAGACCATAAATGTGATCGCAATCCCGTTCTGCAACTCTGGGAGATATTAATCAAAGCTCAATGCGAATTGTCTAGTAGAAGGGGTGGCTGCTCTTTAGCATTTCAGAGGCTGCCAAACTAAATTTCCCATGATGCAACGCCTTTGTAGATGAACGGATGCCAAAACAGCTGGGTTGCTGTAAGATGACAACGCCTGATATACTGAGAAAAGACGACAAGGAATATTTAACGCTTTTTCCTCTAGTATTAAAGATCAGCTCCGCTTTGATGAAAGCCGAGGGATTGAGGGAAGCCAAGACCACCCAATATTGACATTTAAAGGTGAACTCCAGGATAATCAAATATTGCTAAAAGTACCAGAGGCATGTGTACTCTTCTTTAATCTTGGTATGCTGTGCTTGTTTCTTCCAGATAAAAGTGTGAAACGTTACCTCTACATCAACAGAAACACATATCCCCATAACCTAGGGTGGCAAGGCTCTCCCCTTCCTCTCCAAGATAACAGGCTGACTGGAGACTGCACTGTCCACTGTTTAACTGGTTGTAAATCCTTACATATACCCATTGAAGTGACAACAAATCCTCCTGCACAGGTTGTACCGGTTTATCTGCAGCCCTACGTGGTTAGGGTGTAAAGTGGTTTGCTGATGGCAAAAACATACTCAGAGACCGAGGAAGATGAAAACATACTGTGAGAGAGTTACAACAACATACAAACAGGCTTGTTGGGAAGGCACAGCTGCCCTGAGCCCCTTACAAACAGTAACAGGAGGAACGCAGTCCTGGAATGATGCCGACAGCTTCTGCAGAGAGGAGCAAAACGGAAGAATTCATACAAGGAGATAGCATAGTCCCTGCACTTTCCCTACTCCTCAGGAACCTTTCCCTGTAGCTAAGCACTGTCCCTACACATACCACTCGCAAAAGTGGGAGCTGGAGTCTTAAATAGAACTTGTCTGTCCCAAGATGGCTGCCTAAGTCACATGGAGCAGCAGCATCCAACCAACAGCTATCTTCCTGTGATCACAGAAAGTCAGAGGAATGAAGCACCTCATGACTTCCTTCCTCTTCTGCATTGCCTCTTTGGGCAAGAGCAACGTGGGGAATACAGACTGCTCTTTCCTACACCTTTCTTCTCTACAGCCCTATAAAACACCCAGAGCAAAGACTTTATATCAGCAACAGAAGGCAGGGGGCAGGGACTTCACAGAACTGAGAGAAGGGCTGAGTGTAATCTGAGACCTGAGTGGAGGGAATGCACCACCCAGCAGAGGGAAATGTTATGTACACAGCTGAGGCTCTCAGTCACCTTCTGTGTGCTGGAAAGGGGGGGGGGGGGGGGGGGGTGGCAGGGCCCTCTCCTGAGATTGTCTGGTGCCAGGTTAACCTGTCAGAAGTGAACAGCGCAGATAGCAGAGGGTAGGGCGAGGAAACAGAAATCACTTTGTGCGCACCTCTAGCCTCGGATTTGAAGACAAAGTATGGGTACGCACAGAGGCCAAGCTGTAAAGAAGTTTTAGGTTCAACAGAAAAAAGGCAGCCCCTTCAAATTACAGATATGTTGAATATCCTGAAACCTGCATCCCTGGTTCTCCTGAAGTTCCTATCTATACAACACTAGGAGCGAGTTTTGGCAGTGTATGTCTGCAGACCATGTCTTACTATTAAAACGTCTGCTTAAATAAACCTAACAGGACTGAGAGTGAGAAATACCAGGACCCCTCTTCAATTAAAAGGCCAGCATATCCAAGAAGTATACAGAGGTTATGTGGAAAGAAGAAAAAAAAAAAAAAAAAACACAGCGAGGCTCCACCATGATCAGACAGATGGTGAACACATGTGGGAGAAGATCAGGAGTTCTACTGATCTTTGCCTTCTACCCATCCCAACTCAATGCGTTGAATGGTCAGGAAAGTCATTTTTCAATGCCAAGCACACTTAATCCTCAAACCCAAAATGAGGAGAACATCACGTACTCAATGCAGGACAAAGTCACTTTCACTGAAAACGTATTTTACATATATGTTGTAGCTGCTACACCATCTCACTTGATAACAGGCAGCACAGGAAGTCCATGCCTACATTCTGTACACTCTCCCAGCACCAGGATCCCCTGCTACAGACCCCAAAACCTCTCAAATTGTTCTGGGCTATCCATGCACCCCCCCCCCCCCAATTCCTCCCTAAAAGGACCAGCCAGCCTACCAAGTGGTCGCTGAGGCACCAAAAACTGACCTATAGGATACAGCGGGGAGTGTCCTATGATCCTGAATTTTGACCAGCTCTGGTGGTGGACTAGGGTTGCAGGAGAGGATTCAGGCCTGAAAACTCCAAAATTGCTCAAGGCTAAGCTTGCTTCCCACCCACTCCTCCCTAAAAGACCACCCAATCAGCCAATCAGTCACTGAGGCACCAAACACTGATCTATGGAAGGAAAAATGGGGAGTGTCATCTGATCTTAAACTTTGACAAGCTCTGGTGGTGGACCAAGGCTGCAGGAGAACCTACAGGTCCCAAAATTTCAAAGGGGCACTGTCAGGTAGGCAGTAAGGGGTTCGAAAATTTCTAAGAGTAGCACTGGGCACCATTACAGGCACTAAACTAAACTGGAACTAAAGTAGTAAATAAAAAAAGTTATCAGGCAGGCAAGGTCTATTTTGCAAAAAAAATAAACCTACCTGCCTGCTCAGTTTTCTTTAGAATGTACAACAGGCTGCGCATGCGTAGCCCAGTTTACATTCCGGCATAGGTCGTTTGCTGGGGTGACAACTCCTGATGGCATCCTGTGCTGGCTAATGAAGACAACTGCATCTTGGCACCTGGAAGAGGATGGGTAGAGGCTACCATGGCCAGCGAGGGATCTCAGAATGTTGGTGGAGAGGTAAGTATTGCGAACTTTAGTTTTAAAGCACTAAAAAACTGAAGTTTTCACTAACGAAACCCTCTCAATGAAAATGACGTGTATTACTGCCACAGCCTCCTGGCAAACCTACATCAGATATGAGGATGAGGGTGGACCTGTCAGGGCATTCAGGGGTCTGGCTGCAAGAACCCAGAAGAGACAGCCTGATCCTGATGACCCAACGTACAACACTGTGGATTACTGCAGGACAATGCTGGATCGGCTGGGTGGGCGACTACATTATTTGAAGACAACCCAGCATGACAGGTTGGAGGAGGTTAAAAAGAAAAACAAACAAGGTGAGCAATGTTGTGACTGGTCCCTTAATAAAAAAAAAAAAACAACGCCCCAAAATTCTACTAGGAGCATTTAATATCAAATGAATACTAATACCACCAACAAGCAATCATATTACAACTCTCACTGATCGAACGCCTCAGTGGTTCATCTGAAAAGTTGTTTTAGTAGATTGTAATCGAAAACAAACATTTTCCAGGAAACACGTCTTCACCTAAAAATAAAAACATCAAAACAAGACTACAAAAAAAAAAAAAAAAAATGGTGAATGAAATAAATGCGGATGTAACTTGGTCTAAAAGGTAGAGTCAGTGTAATGCCGCGTACCCACGACCGGACTTTCCGGCAGATTTATTCCGACGGTCTTCCCGACAGACTTTCGGCGGAGTTCCGACGGACATTCCGAACAAACGGACTTGGCCACACTCGAACAGACTAAGTCAGTTCGAAAGTTTGTTCGTTTTGAACGTGATGACGCAAGACGGGACTAAAATAGCCAGTAGCCAATAGTTTCCCTTGCGTTGTATTTGGTCAGTTGAACGGTTTTCCCGATAGGAATTGAGTCCGTCGGATTTGAAACCTGTTCTATTTCTAGGTCTGTCTGATTTTTTTAATGAAAAACGTTTGGATTAGCCTACACACGATCAGATTGTCCGACGGACTGATTTAATCGGACCTAGTCTGCCAGAAAGTCCGATCATGTGTACTGTCAAAAAAAAACGCCAATGTACCAATTTTTACTTTCTCTCTCTTAAAATAGGCGTCTGAATCTTCAATATCATATACAGGAATACATCGGTGTTACATAGTAGGTGCTCATCTAATAGTGTTTTGAAACTATCGATGCGCCCCACCCCCCCGCTGAGCCCACCGCCTGTGGAAGGGAATTCCACATCCTCACCGCTCTTACAGTAAAGAACCCTCTACGTAGTTTAAGGTTAAACCTCTTTTCTTCTCATTTTAATGAGTGGCCACGTGTCTTGTTAAACTCCCTTCTGCAAAAAGTTTTAACCCTATTGTGGGGCCACCAGTACGGTATAGAGAGAATAAGTTCAGTGCTCGCAACCTTTCCTCATAACTAATATCCTCCAGACCTTTTATTAGCTTTGTTGCCCTTCTTTGTACTCGCTCCATTTCCAGTACCTCCTTTCTGAGGACTGGTGCCCAGAACTGGACAACATACTCTAGGTGCGGCTGGACCAGAGTCTTGTAGAGCAGGAGAATTATCATTTTATCTCTGGAGTTGATCCCCTTTTTAATGCATGCCAATATTCTGTTTGCTTTGTTAGCAGCAGCTTGGCATTGCATGCCATTGCTGAGCCTATCATCTACTAGGACCCCCAGGCCGTTTTCCATCCTAGATTCCCCCAGAGGTTCTCCCCCCAGCATATAGATTGCATTCATATTTTTGTTTGTAGGGTTTAGAACTCGATGGTAATCTTCTGGAAGGTCATATTCCAACGTACACAGGATTGGTCTGCATAGTCATTGCTGCTTGCAGAATCTCAGTTCTGCTGGGTGACTGCAGACTGTCTGCCTGCTTTTCCCATCACTATTCTGCATACATTCAGAGCTGGCGAGGGGGGTTGGTGGGGGGGGGGGGGGGGGGGGGGGTGTTTGCTCACTCGGTCTGGATACACAGCCAATCAAAGTTAACAGCTGGTATTCCGAACTGCAATGCATTTCTTCTTCTGGCTTTTTGAGCTTGAGGCCTAATTGAGCAGACAGGGACCACGCGAGGATGTGACCCACACACGGCTAAGGAACACGGCTGTCCCCACCCAGGTGAAGTTCTCATTCGATTTACTGACACAAGTCAGCCTGAACCAGAAGGGTTCAGTCCAACCACCAGCATAGCCAGATTTCATACTGGGCACTCAGCCCTTGCGCAGTAATAGATGTCAATGTGACTCTTCCCCTGACTTGGCACTGAAAAGCTTGCTCAATAAACTAGTACAAAGAGTGAAAACAAGCCACAATGAGCTGTAACCCATAGCAACCAATTATTATTTCAAAATATAAAACCACAAATGTAATATATCTCAGCTTACCAATCATTAGATGTGGTGGCTGCATTCGTTTTTTACTTTTTTTAGGCTTTTTTCCCCTGGTGATCTGGCCAGTAAAACACCCCCTGTATTAGTGTGCCCCCCCCCCCCCTCCACACTCTGGAAGAAGCAGCAACAGAGACTTTTGGACAGCAAAATTGTCAGTCTGGGGGAGAGGAGTGTTGGATGTGCTAGCAGATTTAGATACACTAACAAACTTAAGCCATCTCCAGCTCACATTGTATAACCAGTTACAGCAAACACTTTTTACATTTATATTAATGCATAGAAATGGATTAAAAGCACCCTTGCCAGTGTTGAATGGTTTGTCTCAGCTCTGTAACTGATACACTGCTGGAGAACTTGTTCTTTTAATAAGCAACAGACTTTGTGGATGAATCACCAGATGAAAAAAGAAAAGAAAAAAAAAAAAACGAATACAGCCATCACATCTACAAATTGCAATATAATAAAGGTTGGTTTTTGAGTTTAATACTGCTAGCGCTTTCCGACTGTACATCTACTGCGACAGTGCGGGCCGGCTGCACAGAATCACACAGATTCATAGAACATATATGCGCAATTCTGCTCTTCCGGGTAGAGAGAGCAGGCACGCAGCTTGTACTGTGATTCAGCAAGTGCTGGCCAATGGATGTCCGCCGGCACCCACTGATCAGCGAGGTAAGAGACAGAACAGAGCTCTGCCTATGTAAACAAGGCAGAGCTCTGTTCCGTAAGCGGAGATGTGCTGGATTGTTGTTTCACTGCAATACAATCCAGCACATCCCTTAATGAGGGCAGCTCACAATAAACACAAAACACTAGTTAGGCACACAATTAACCCTTTGAATGCCCCAAAATGTTTAACCCCTTCTCAGCCAGTGTCATTAGTACAGCAAAAGTGCATATTTTTAGCATCAATCACTGTATTAACCTCACTGGTTCCTGCAAAGTGTCAGATTGTCCCGCAAAATATCGCAGTTCTGCTATAAGTCGCTGATCGCCACCATTACTAGTGTAGAAAAGTAATTAAATAAAAATTCCAGTATAAATGCCATAGTTTGTAGACACTATAACTTTTATGCAAAACAATCAATATACGCTTACTGGGATGTTTTCTAGCAGAAAGTTAAAAAAATAAAAAGGTTTTTTATTTTTATTATTTTTTTTTTTAAATAGTCAGTTTTTGTTTATAGCACAAAAAATAAAAAATAAAAACCCAGGAGGTGATCAAATACCAACAAAAGAAAGCTATATTTGCGGGGAAAAAAGGGACATACATTTCAGTTGGGTACAATGTTGCATAACTGCGCAATTGGCAGTTAAAGTAATGCAGTGCCCTATCGCAAAAAATATCCAGGTCATGAAGGGGTGGTCAATCTTCCGGAGGTCAGATGGTTAAAGGCTTGTTTACGTCATGTACATTGAGCTTCATACCTCAACGCAAAGGACAATTGTCTTTGCTTTCGGTTTTCTATGTGCGAGGTTCACATCATACAAAAAATGACAGTACAATTCACCTACGTGCATGTTGTCGCAGCACAAGTTGTGAGATGCAGCTGAGCAGGCCAAATTTTGAGAAGCGTATACTCAGCCCCTTTCACACCAATTGTGACATTGAAATCGTGCCACTTCACTTGTAGTACTACTTCAGGTGCGACTTTATGCACAGATGTCTATGCAAGTTCGCACTTGAACTTGAAAAAAAGTAATGCATGAACTACTTTCAAAATCGGTGCAACTACAATTTGACCGCTTCCAATGGGCACAATAGGGTGAGACTTTGTCATGCGATTTACAACTGTCAAATTGCATGAAAAGTCGCACCGGTGTGACCGGGGCTTACACTTGCGACTAGGCCCGTCAGTAGATTTCTACAAGGATCGGCAGTTTGCCGTGGCTGGAGTCATAAGTGAGGCTGTGACCGTGACCCAACATAGCTTGGTGTGCCGCTCAGGCTTTCTGGAAAGGGGGTGTAAACGATGAACTTCTGTCGCTAGGAGTGCTGGCACAGGAGGGAGCTCGCCCCACCTCCTGCAATCATTGAAGGTAAAAAAAGGACTCCTTGTAGCCACACATCGATGCTATCCCTAAGATCAGTGTGTAAGTGGCAACCTGGACTCCAGCCAAGCCACGCCCCCAATGTGTTTCACTCTGTCCCTCTGAGCTTAGTCATGGGGCAGATTAAAACTCATTGGGGGCTTGGCCTGGCTGGAGTCCAGGCTGAGGTTGCCACTTACACACTGATCTTAGGGATAGCATCGATGTGTGGCTACAGGGAGTCCTTTCTTTACCTGCAGTGACGCTGTGGCCGCTTAGCATGTACAAAACAGTGCCTGGCTGTCAGGAGTCACAGCTAACCAAATGTGTGTGGGGGGCCCCACTGCAAGGGTACATTTTGTCTCATTACCAAAACTCAATCTGTCTGTGCTGCTTACTGTTCTCCTTGCTGGAGAGAAAGTTCTACCTGAGGACTTGTAGTACAAGGATCTCCCTGCTTAGCTTCATCCAATCTGCAAATTTATGCTTTCTGCACCTCTCCTGCTGCTTCTTGAATATTACTCCACCATTCATCAGATCACCAATTATCAGAAGGACAGATCAGATATCAGAAACCGAAACCATGCTCCTCCACCAAGATGCCTCTGCACAGAGACACACAAGTGTGTGTGGCACAAGGCATGGTAAAGCAGTAATGGGAAAATGATCCGCTGCAGGCAACCTACAGGTAAATTGTGATGGCTAGTCCATTGCCCTTCACTTGCCTTTTTTTTGGCCACAGCTTGCACTGTATAGTTCCTCTTTAAAAGCAAATGCATTATTGGCAGTTCAATTGGAAAAAATAGAACATTTTCCAGTTGTTTTCAATGTAGTTTAACGGTGAGTGACATATCAGTTCCATTATTTTACTCAATGGAAATTTTTTTCCTTCATAAAATATAAAAAAACACAGAAATGTGTACTTGATTAAAAAAAAAAAAAAACGACTTTATAATAAAAAAAAATACATATAGAAATATAATGTATAAGTGCAGCTATGATTACATTATACCAATGATCTGAACATTATTAGACACGACCTTAAAATGCCACTCCTGAAGAACCTCTGACCTTTAGCAAATGTTTTGTTACAAGAATTAACCACAATATCTGCCTTTTCGTTATCTCTCACAACCTCTACCGTTTATCTGATTGAAAACTCAAGCATGCGTGAATAGCATTATGTCATCAGGAACACTGGCACAAGATGGAGGGGGTGTGGCCGCTCTTCGCTTCTGTAATGCAGGCACAGGCATGGTAATCTGTGGGTTTGCAGCTGTTGTGGACTATAAGCCCCAACATCCCCTGCCAGCCTCTGTCTGCTATGGCATGCTAAGACTTGTAGTTCCACAGCAGCTAGAGAGCTGAAAGAAGAAAATAAATAGATGCATACTGAGCAGACGTCTGATGTGAAAGGTGACCTAACATACAACTAAATGTCCTAAAATATTTGTCATGTTTTTTTTTTCTTGCCTCCCTACCTACAGTATATATCTATTGTATATCTAGATAGAAAGACGCACACATTCTATATTCATTAGCATTGCTCTAGACAGCATGGTGGCTAAGTGGTTAGCACTTCCACTGTCTAGCAGCAATAGGGTTGCTGGTTTAAATCCCAACTACGGCACTACCTGCACAAAAGGTTGCCTTTTCTTCCTGTGCCTTTGTGGGTTTCCTCTGGGTACTCCGGTTTCCTCCCACACGCCAAAGACATGCTGGTAGGTTAATTGGCTCCTGTCTAAATTGTCCCTAGCATGGGTGAATGTGAGTTAGGGACCTTAGATTGTAAGCTCCTTGAGGGCAACGACTGATGTGAATGTATACTATATGTAAATCGCTACGTAAATTGTCAGCGCTATGGAAGTACCTGAAATAAATAAAATAATAAATACTGTATTTATTGGCGTATAACACTCACTTTTTCACCCTGAAAGTCGTGTGCAAATAGCGTGTGTATGTAATACGCCAATACTTCGATTTTAGCTGCCTCAGAGGGGACAGGAAAGGGGGCCAGATGAGCGCCGTCAGATTAAATAAAGTGAGAATCTCCTGTTTACTTGGCGGCCTCTGTAATAGAAGTCCCGTATCCTGGGAAGCCATTGGACCACTGTTCTGTCTATCATAGGAGATTCTCACTGTGTGTAATCTGTTGGTGCTCGTCCCACTCCCGCTCTTTGTCCCCTCTAGGCTGCAGATGGGCATTGATCAGACTGCATTGAAGGCAATGGCGAGGCTGCCACATTGAAGGTAATGGTGAGGCTGCCGCAGTGACGGCAATGCCGAGGCTGCCGCAGTGACGGCAATGCCGAGGCTGCCGCAGTGACGGCAATGCCGAGGCTGCCGCAGTGACGGCAATTCCGAGGCTGCCGCAGTGACGGCAATGCCGAGGCAGCCGCAGTGACGGCAATGCCGAGGCAGCCGCAGTGACGGCAATGCCGAGGCAGCCGCAGTGACGGCAATGCCGAGGCAGCCGCAGTGACGGCAATGCCGAGGCAGCCGCAGTGACGGCAATGGGGAGGCTGCAGATGGGCAATGACCCTTATTTTGCTTCAACGTACCTTATTTAAAAAAAAAAATTTTTTCCTGAAACTTCTGCCTTAAAATTAATGTCCATGTTATACGCCGATAAATACGGTAAATGGCAGCAAATGTTTTGCAAACACTGGTAACACCATTCAGCCCTCAGTGTAGACATGGGCTAATTAACAAAATGTCAAAAGTAGTAGAGCCAATCCGATGACCCTAATGATGTACCTACCCTCCCTTTCACCACACCAATCTCAACAATGCCGTTTTAACATAGGGATTGAAAAATCAAGTCTTATTAGTTTTACTTCGCCTCCCAACCTATAAATATCTATTGTATAACTATATAGAAAGACGTACACATTCTATATAGGATTGCATTACCATAGTCTTAAGTGGCAATTAACATAAATGCAGATACGAAATGGCGCCAGGCATCACCGGTGGGCCCTCTGGAGATGTAATGGGATGATCAATAAAACATCAAAGAAGGAGGGTACTCATCTAATGACCTCAGTGACATACCTACCCTCTACCCTTTCACCACACCAATCCCAACAGTGCTGACTCACCATAGGGAGTAAAGCATCAAGTCCTATTAGATCTAATACACCTCGCTGCCTATATATCTATTGTAGAACTAGTTAGAAAGACATATATAGTACATTCTATATAGAATTGCATTACCATGTTGTGCAAAAAAAACATTTTTTGTTTTTTCCCTACGTTGGCTTCTGCCGCACACAGCAAATGTTGCTCTGCATCGCCAAATTATTAATCTAATAGTACTTTACATCCTCCTTCTGCATCTTGTTTGCATCTGTGCTTACTTGCTGTGTGTCACTTTAGAAATAATCTCCACTGTGAAAGCAGGAGCTGTACATATGAACAAAAAGTATTTAAAGGCCAACTCCGGGAAAACAAATACTTCTTCCTTGCAGCGGGATTGCACCTGCACTGAAAGGGTTAAAGTGGAACTTAACCTTAAAAATGAAAGTAAGCTTTATGTTCTCCTCTCCCCTCTAACACATTTTTTGGAAAGAAGAGCGAGTATAGCGCCTAGGTGATTTTACCAGGTGTACACCCCAGCCCTGTACCCATCTGGGACACAGCACAGGTACCAGGAGGATGCGTGCCCATTCCCATGGCTTGCACATGCACAGTAGGAAGCCAGCTGTGAAGCCACAAGGTGTCACACTCAGCTTCCCACAGTTAACATATGTAAACCAATCTATTGACCTATGAGGAGGTGAGATGCCATCTATATAAAGGAAGGCCCGTAGACATGGTGTATCTGGATTTTGCAAAAGCATTTGACCCAGTTCCCCATAAATGTTTACTGTACAAAATAAGGTCCGTTGGCATGGACCATAGGGAGTACATGGATTGAAAACTGGCTAAAAGGGTGAGTTCAGAGGGTGGTGATAAGTGGGGAGTACTCGGAATGGTCAGCGGTGGGTAGTGGGGTCCCCCCAGGGTTCTGTGCTGGGACCAATTCTGTTTAATTTATTCTTAATTGACCTGGAGGATGGGGTAAACAGTTCAATCTCTGTATTTGCAGACGATACTAAGCTAAGAAGGGCAATAACTTCTGCGCAGGATCTGGAAACCTTGCAAACAGATCTGAACAAATTAATGAGGTGGGCAACTACATGGCAAATGAGGTTCAATGTAGAAAAATATAAAATAATGCATTTGGGTGGCAAAAATATGAATGCAATCTATACACTGGGGGGAGAACCTCTGGGGGAATCTAGGATGGAAAAGGGCCTGGGGGTCCTAGTAGATGATGGGCTCAGCAATGGCATGCAATGCCAAGCTGCTGCTAACAAAGCAAACAGAATATTGGAATGCATTAAAAATGGGATTAACTCCAGAGATAAAACGATAATTCTCCCGCTCTAAAAGACTCTGGTCCGGCCACACCTGGAGTATGCTGTCCAGTTCTGGGCACCAGTCCTCAGGAAGGATGTACTGGAAATTGAGCGAGTACAAAGAAGGGCAACAAAGCTAATAAAGGGTCTGGAGGATATTAGTTATGAGGAAAGGTTGCGAGCACTGAACTTATTCTCTCTGGAGAAGAGATGCTTGAGAGGGGATATGATTTTAAATTTACAAATACCGTACTGGTGACCCCACAATAGGGATAAAACTTTTTTGCAGAATGGAGTTTAACAAGAGTGGCCACTCATTAAAATGAGAAGAAAAGAGGTTTAACCTTAACCACTTCAGATCCGCGCTATTGCCAAATGACGGCATTAGCGCGGACCTACATTTCCAGGACTACGTCTATTGACGTCGTCCTGGTTACGAGCGGCCTGCGCGCCCCCTGAGGGGCGCGCGCGGCGCGCTCTGTGATCGGCGAGTCCGTGAGACTCGCCTGATCACCGATCCGTGTAAGGGGTCGATCCCGACCCCTTATCACGTGATCAGCTGTCAGCCAATGACAGCTGATCATGTGATAGAACGGAGCCGGTAATCGGCTATTATTCCTCCTCGCGCTGACAGCGCGAGGAGAGAAAAAAAAAGCCGATCACCGGCGGCCGTGATCGGGACATCAGTCCCGATCACGGCCATCAATACAAGGGACCACCTGCCACCTGCCTGTGCCCACCTGCCTCCCGCAGTGCCATCCTGAAGTAAAATAAAAGAAAAAGTGCCCCCCGTCAGTGCCCATAGTGCCCACAGTGCCACCCACAGTGCCACCCACAGTGCCACCCCACAGTGCCACCCACAGTGCCACCCAATCTGCCTCAAAGGTGCTGCACCCCAGTGCCGCCCATCAGTGCCCAGCAGTGCCGCCCATCAGTGCCCAGCAGTGCCGCCCATCAGTGCCCAGCAGTGCCACCTATCAGAGCCACCTATCAGTGCCACCTATCAGTGCCCATCAGTCCCATCTATCTGTGGTACCTATCAGTGCCCATCCGTGCCACCCATCCGTGCCACTTATCCGTGCCACCCATCCGTGCCATCTTATCTGTGCCCATCTTTGCCCATCAGTGCCGCCTTATCTGTGCCCATCGGTGCCGCCTTATCTGTGCCTATTAGTGCCGCCTTAACTATGCCTATCAGTGCCCACCAGTGCAGCCCATCAGTGCCCACCAATGCAGCCCATCAGTGCCCACCAATGCAGCCTATCAGTGCCGCCTAATCAGCGCACTTCAATGAAGGAGAAAAATGACCCGTTTGCAAAATTTTATAACAAACTATTAAAACATGATTTTTTTTTTTTTTTTTGCATCTTTTTTTGTTTGTTTAGCAAAAAATAAAACTCCGAGCTGTAACTAAATACCACCAAAAGAAAGCTCTATTTGTGGGAAAAAAATGATAAAAATTTCATTTGGGTACAGTGTTGTATGCCCGCGCAATTGTCACTCAAAGTGCATCAGCGCTGAAAGCTGAAAATTGGTCTGGGACTGAGGGGGGTTTAAGTGCCCAGTAAGCAAGTGGTTAAACTACGTAGAGGAGTCTTTACTCTAAGAGTGGCAAGGATGTGGAATTCCCTGCCACAGGTGGTGGTCTCAGTCGCCAAATGATTCTTATGAATTTCCTTATAAATATTCAAAAGAAAATCTAACCAGCTTAATCTCTATCCAAGGGACCCAAAATAAACAAGACAAAACAATACATACAAAGCAAACACTCCAATCCATGGTACATCTAGTGAATATAGAATATTGCCTTTGACGTATACATCAAGTGACAATTGAGCCATCCCCTCAAGGTAGCACAGACTGATCCTCTACTTCGAGAAAAAAAAAAAAAAACACATGTACCAGCTTACTGATTGGCCTGTGATGGAGCAGCAAAGCAATGAGTCACTCTGCCATCTCCTCCTCGGTTGGCACAAGTGTCCGGAAGCAGAGTCTGATTGGTTCCTACAACCAGCCTTACCTATTCTAATCAGATTGGCGCTGTGCAGGGGATGAGAGGTGGCTTAAGGAAGCCATAGAAGTCTTGGATTTTGGCCTTTCCATCCAAGAGAGAGTCGGAGAAAACCACGCAATCCCCCCACGCACGCTAACAGCGTGGATGGAGGAATCTTCGCTGTATTCAGGCAGCCATGGCTGGAGCTGCTGGCACTGCCGGGACTGTGCCTTTTATTTTTTTAAACAATTTTATTGAAAAGAGATAATAGGCACAAAGGTTCAGATATACAGCGAGATCCCCAACAATCGGGGGGAGTAAGATGTTAACAAAATTGCAAATTAAACATACAACAAGTTCGGTAAGATTGTGTACATGAACATTCTTGGATTGAAAGGACCATAAAGGTGTGAGATGTATAGGTACAGACTGCTAGGTATAGGGCAACTACCAAGAGTGGGACTGTGCCTTTTATGATGGCCATACACACTTCAATAAATGACCGATTTCTTTTTAAGATCGATCTGTCCCAATAGGAATAATCAACCTATGGTCAACAAGCTATTTGATAGATGTGCTACACCCACACACAGGGAAATGGACTTTGATCAATGGCAAATATGCAATCATTATCTATGGTGGCAAGTTATTGATCGCATCTCTGTTTCCAGTAATCTTATGATCTGATTGATCAAAATACGGATATGGAGTAAGTATCTCGGTGCTGCCAACTGATGCAAAACGATCTATAATTTTCCTCTATGGCCGATCAACTCAATTTGACTGAATCCAATCAAAACTAAGTCTAAATTGGCTGAAAGGGAAATGATGGCATCCAAATGTTTGTGGATTTGATATTGAATCACGCATCGATGGGATAGAAATTGAACTGTATGTGACCACCATTAGGCTTCATACACACAGCTGTACGGGGGTCATACAGTATGCAGAGCCTGTGTAATCACTCTCCAGGGCCCTGCTGCCACAGTGTACCGCCTCCCATTAAGATGAATAAGATGATGTGGCTATATGCAGTTATGTACCTGTGGTAGCGTAAAGCCTATCTGCAGTTTGAACAAAGAATATGTCACCAGCAAATCAAGGATCTCCAAAAAAAGGTCCAAAGCTTTATTTGACTATCACATCACAACTAAGACAGCAATGTTTTGGGGCCACACAGGGCTCTCATCAGGCATGTTACATACTTGACAAAGGGGTCCTGCATGGCCCTGAAACGTTGCTGCTTTAGCTGTGATCGTCAAATCAAAGCTTTGGACCTTTTTTGAGAACTTTGGTGTGCTGGTGACATATTCTTTGTTCTAAATGTTTCTGGTTTCCAGATAGGCAAGTTGGGTGCTGCAATGACCACTAACAGCTATTTCCAGGAAAGCTGGACGAAGGGGTCCTGCATGGCCCTGAAACATCGCTGCTTTAGCTGTGATCGTCCAATAAAGCTTTGGTCCTTTTTTTGAGATCTTTGGTGTGCTGGTGAAATTTTCTTCGTTCTAAATGTTTCTGGTTTCCAGATAGTGGTCATTGCAGCACTCACTTACCTAACAGCTATTTTGAGAAAAGCATGCCTTGAGAATATTTCTCTAATATCTGCTTTCAGGGCATACGTCAATGCCCATGTGGGTGCTTTTCGCTACCCTTAGTATTCTTCCCCCAGAAGAGAGTCTTTACACAGGCCGTGCACACTGTATGGCACATGTACGGCCGTGTGTATGGAGCCATAGGAGGGCACTATTCAGCTAATATTGTTTACCGGGCTCAGTCAATTTTTTACCGCTTCCCGACCAGCGCATGCCAATATACATCGGTAGGCACTGGTGGGCAAAAGGGCGGACAGGTACGCCGCGTTCTCCGTGACCGCAGGTCCTGCGGACTTGATGTCCACCGGGTGCCCCCAATCGCGACACGGAGAGCTAGAACGGGGAGATGCTTTTGTAAACAAAGCATCCCCGTTCTGCCTAGTAACAGGAGAGAGATCACCGCTCTCCATCATCAAGAGCGGCGATTGCTGCCATGTGTGTTGAAACCCCTCCCCCCACAGTTAGAATCACTCCCTCGGGACACACTTAACCCCTTCATCGCCCCCTAGGTGTTAACCCCTTCACTGCCAGTGTCATTTACACAGCAATCAATGCATTCTTATAGCACTGATCGCTGTATAAATGACAATGGTCCCAAAATAGTCTCAAAAATATCCAATGTGTCCACCATGTCGTCGCAGTCCCGATAAATCGCAGATCGCCGCCATTACTAATAAAAAAAAAGAATAATAAAAATGGCATAAAACAATCCCCCATTTTGTAGACGCTATAACTTTTGCGCAAACCAATAAATGTACGCTTATTGCAAATTTTTTTTACCAAAAATATGTAGAAGAATACATATCGGCCTAAACTTAGGAAAAAAAATTGCTTTTTAATATATATTTTTGGGGGATATTTATTATGCCAAAAAAAAAAAATGCGTTTTTAAGAAAAAAAAAACGCTTTTTTTGTTTATATCGCAAAAAAATTAAAACCGCAGGTGATCAAATACCATCAAAGCTCTATTTGTGGACGTTAATTTTGTTTGGGTACAATGTTGCACAACCACGCAATTGACAGTTAAAGCGACGCAGTGCCGAATCGCAAAAAGTGCTCTGGTCAGAAAGGGGGGAAATCCTTCTGGGGCTGAAGTGGTTAAATGGCGGTACTCGCAGACCCTTTCATGGTTCAATTCAACAGGAAGTATACAAAATTCAAGCAGCCCATAAAAGGCCTTTACATCAAGACAGATTCAGATGCTTACACTAGTTGCATTAAAAAAAGAAAAGTAACATATTTACAAAGAATACATAAATTGTATTGATTGGAGTTTAGCTTCAAAAGCAACCTCGAATCCTTCGAACTCCAGTGTGTGCTAGCAGTCCCCTGATGCAGGCCTCTGGCCTTTTTGCTGAGATCACTTCCTGATACTAAAGCCATGCCGTTTAAAACGAGTGTGACGGCCTCTTCCTTCAGCGATCAGGAAGAGCTTTCTTGCTACGCAGCAGAGCAAATCTCCAGCCTGAGGATCTATAACCTGTCTTTCGCATGGCATTAGTCCTAATTAGTCTGCGTGTCAGAGCTGCTGCTGTTCTTCCTCGTTCTAGAATAATTAATCCGGAAAATGAAGGCTGTGGAAACACTTGCATTAGTTTTGCACATGTCATTTCCTCAAACAATAATAATCACTTAAAGTGTTATTTCACCTTTTAAATAAAATACACTATTCAGGAGCCCCAGATGGTTAAAAAAAAACAAACAAAAAAAAAAAAAAAACGTGCAGCCTAAATTGTGTTTAGCTAAACAGCTATACCTGCAGGCCTTGTGGCCCGCCTGAAGCCTGGCCCAAAAACTCCTACAGGTAGGTGTGCCCTGTCCAGCTGATACAATGCTTTAACCATTGGACGCTCACCTCAAGCATCACATGAGCAAGCTTATACCCTGTGCATGCGCAGTACACTGCATCGTAGCATCACTGAGCTCAGTCGCTGCTGAGAAAAAAAAAAAAAAAAAGGGAGCGAGAGCACTGCATATGCACATAAGCAAGGAGAATGTTTGCTCCTTTGATGCTGGGTTTGAGCGTCCGCTACGTAGCTGTGTGTATACATCCCGAAGCCTGGCCAAAAAAAAAAAAAATCCCAAAAATTGCATCATCCCTTCCTGGCTTGTTGCTAGGACCCTGCTAAAGCACTCCCAACTGATTCAAACCCCCTTGCATGAGCTCTCGCTCCCCTGTTGCAGCAGCCTTCAACTCAGCATTGCTGCAAAGGAGGAGATAGTGGACCACACGTGTGGGGGTGTGAGAGTTCCCTCCTGGGAGGGGTGTGCAAAAATAGCTGGGAGTGTCTGGAATGTCTTAGCAACAGGACAGGTTGGGATGATGCCATCTCTAGGAGTTTTTAGGCCAAGCTTTAGGAGGTATGTAGATGACCTACACCTGTTTTTAGCTACAGGAGCCCTTTACCTGAAAGAGAACAGCAGCACTGAGATGCAATAAAGAAAAACAGGTGAAAACAGTATTTTTTATTTTTTTTAATTCACTGTATGTAGCCTGGACTACTACAATGGATTTTCAACATCCCCAGTGGCCCTCCAGATATCAGATATGGGTGCTCACATTGGGTCAAGCTGGAAAAACATAGGTTTGCAAAAAAGGTAACTGTCATTCAGCTTTAAGGCCGGGTTCACACCGCTGCGATGCGGGAACGCCGCGAATCCGCGGCGTTTTCCCGCATCGCATTACTCCCGCCGGCAGTTCACACTGCCCTATGTGGACGGCTGGGAGTGTCAATGATATGTTAATGACACCCCCAGATCCGTCCGCATATCGCAGTGCGATCTGCCGACTCGCACAGGAATTGGATCGCATGGTGTGAACCCCCATGCGATCCGATTCTGTTGCGGACCAAAAAAAGGGTCCCGTGCGAGTTTGCTGCGGGAGCGATGCGAATTCAGCCATACTATCTGTATGGCTGAACTCGTATCGCTACGGAGATCGGATGTGATTTGCGGTGCGAATCACATCCGGATCTCCCCCCGCAGCAGTGTGAACCCAGCCTAAAGGTCATCCACTGAGGGTCTAGGGCAGTGATGGCGAACCTCGGCACCCCAGATGTTTTCAAACTACATTTCCCATGATTCTCAACTACACTGCAGAGTGCATGAGCATCGTGGAAAATGTAGTTCCAAAACATCTGGGATGCCAAGGTTCACCATCACTGGTCTAGAGCTACTTTAATTGACATATGCGCCAATGAGTGGAATGCATTTGCATTTGACTACATCTGTTGTGAAACACTTAAGGGGTAATTAGGCCCCATAAATGGCTAGAATTTCAGCCTAAGGCCTGGTTCACACTGGTGTGACATGCACGCTGACTTTGAGAGCACAAGTCACATGATAAGTTGCGCCCCATTAAAGAGGGATTCCACCTACAAAAAAAATATTAAAAGCCAGCAGCTATAAATACTACAGCTGCTGACTTTTAATAAATGGACACTCACCTGTCTCAGGTTCCAGCGATGCCGGCAGCCGAGGCCGATCGATCGCTCTGCTCTCGGCTGCTGCCGCCACCATTCTAGGTGAGGGAATCAGGAAGTGAAGCGAATCAGCTTCACTTCCTGGTTCCCTACTGCGCATTCGCGAGTCGCGCAGCGCAATAGGAATTGTCCACGCTGTCTCGGAGACCCGTGTGTGTCCCAGCAGACAGCGCGGCAGGACAGGAAATGGTGTAGACTCCCACGGGAGTCTATGCCCGGAAGTGGGTGTAAATACCTGTCTTTGACAGGTATCTCCACCCCCCTCCCCCCTGAAAGGTGCCAATTGTGACACCGGATGGGGGGAGGGTTCCGATCAGTGGAAGTTCCACTTTAGGGTGGAACCCCGCTTTAAGTGCAATGGAACTGTTTTAATAAGAGAGATTTGAGCCGCTCCGACTTAGAAAAAGGTTCCTGCACTTTTAGTGTGACTTCATCATGACTTGCATGACAGTTAAAGAAGTCGTATGCAAGATGTGCCAAAGTTGCGACAGTGTGAACCGACTCTAAAGCTGGCTACACATTATACAATGTTCTTGTTTAATTTCCTTTAGCTTTATCTTCAACTATTTAGTGCAAGAACGTGCCTGATTGCATACAAATTGAAAGTGTCTAGGTTTGATCTCATATTATATGGTTTTGGTAAATCTAAAAGAAAAATTGTACAAGAAAATTGTATAATGAGTAGCCAGCTTAAGGCTGGCCATATGGTTGCAGAAAAGACATTTGGTTTCTCCATCAATACAGTCAGTGTTAATGGGGGAATCTCTCCCGTGGGGCCATTGTGTTCTCCCGGTAGAGGAAGTCGTCCTCGCTGGGAGAACACAGCGATCATTGCTAGTGACTATATCAGCAGCTAGCAATGACTGCATGTAAAACCCGGCAGGCTGTTTGTACCCAAGTTAATCGATCATTCAGTCTGTCCATATAAGATTAGAATCTCAGATAGAATCTCGGCTGGTTCAGCAGGAACTGTCAATCGCCTGCTTATTTCTGCTCATTCAGCCAAACTGCTATCTCTGCAAGCACCACCATTTAAAGAGCTGGGTGGAAAATCATCAGTTGAGCAGTGACTGCATCTTATCAGATGCAATCACTTGTTCGGAAATGCCAGGGTATTCAGGAAGCCACAGCTGCTGTCAGCAGTAGAGACTCTTCCATTCATGCTATTCGTGTGGATGGGGGAATGTATT
This sequence comes from Lithobates pipiens, assembly GCF_037356315.1. Classification (NCBI taxonomy): domain Eukaryota; kingdom Metazoa; phylum Chordata; class Amphibia; order Anura; family Ranidae; genus Lithobates; species Lithobates pipiens. The sequence goes on from NW_027507788.1 coordinate 88,058,518, forward strand.
GATTTTCTGAATGAAAGAAAATCCGTCCGTGTATGGCGCCCTTTAAGCAACACATGCATTAGTGAATGGACTGTGTTTGCATTTGACTACATCCGTTATGGAACACTTAAGGGGTAATTAACTTTCCGTATGAATGGAAGAGCAGTATATACTAATGAATTTAACTCCTGCTAAATAAATGCACCTAAATAGGGGGTATGTTAAGAGAGTGTTAAAAATGGTAATGCTTTCTACCCCTGCATCATAATAGAGAATCTAAAGTGAGAGTGAAGCTGGTAAATAGTGCCCCCCCTTCCAATCTTCTTAAATCATTAGCCATGTGCTAATCTTAGGCCCCATTCACACCTGAGTGTAGCATTGCTTCCTCTGAGCTACAAACTTTAAGCATATTTGGCCTCAATAGACTTTAACGGGAGAGGCTGGAAGAACATGCTTATTAGAAATTTTTTCCCCCTGTAATAACTAATTTTCCATTAGCAAAAGTGTCACACACACACACACACACACACACAAACGGGACCTTCAATATCATGGGATCTTACAACTGTACCTCCAGCAATGTTGTGTACCTCATCCAATGCAAAAGGTGCAGCAAAGGATGAAACGAGGATGAATTTACACAACATACCATCAAGGAACATAAAGAAGACAGTTTATGTACACCTGTGAGACATCACTTCTCACAACCGGACCACACTATAGAAGAACTCAATGTTTTAGTTCTTAAAGGGAATTTCAGAACTATCCAGGAAAGGAAAACCTTTGAACTAAGAATGATAATTCTTTTTGACACAAAAAATAATGGCCTGAATTTAGATATAGGTTTCCTTACTCATTATACTAAAGTTTTACAACCCCCTCTGTGACTAGCAACCCCCCCCCCCCATTCCATAGCTCCCCCTGTCTTATCTCACTAACTCTTCTGTTATCTTTATTGCCATTGATTTGTATGTGGGTTTTTTTTTCTCTCTCTTTTTTTTCTCTTCTTTCCCTCAGGGGTATTTTTTTTTATTTATTTATTTATTTTATTTTTTTACATTCTGCTTAAAAATGTGTAAATCAGTACTGCTTGGACCTTGAAGAATGGGACATACCCCCAAAGCTTGTCCTGAAGAATTGTATGTTAGTGCAAATAAAAAAAGTATCACGGACAGTACTCAATTTTCTCTGCCATTAGCTAAAAATAATTTTAAATAAGCTCTCAAGCCTAAGATGCCTGCAAAAATGTCTGTACAAGTACTCAAATTTGTGAATGCAGCCTTTAAACCATGGACACAAGGAGAGAAGAGCCTTATCTCTGACTGCCCCTAGAGGGCCACCTGAGACAAAGTTCTCACCTTGCATCACAGTAAACATTGCCTTTCTTGTAGGCTTTAGGCCTACTCATATAATATGACTGTTGGGTGAAATATTGGTCAGCATTTGGATCCCACTCAACATTTGTTCACCATACAGAATATAAATATATGTAGGTAACTTTACTAAAAGGCCTCCTGACCCCAAACAGCATCCAAAAACAGGTGCCACAGTTTAATAGAGCAAAGAGAAGCACAACTTTTGATGGTCATTCAACGCAAAAGTGATACTTTAGCTATATGTCCAGCAAGTTTGGTTGCATCAGCCCCTGACTTCTCATATCTCTTGGATGCTCAAACAGCGAAATCCTTCTACAATTATTCCTCACTGTTCTTCTCCACCTGAGTTTTTTGGGTGTTCCCGAATACCTGTGCATGTTCCAGCATCTCCTAGTGCATTCTTCATAATATAAAATTACATTATGACAAATCTAACAAGGAGAAAAGGACCAACTCATAATGACCACAGCAGCGGTGCAAACTCAAGTGTAGACTGCTCTGCAATTATACCGTCCCTGAGAGAGAAGAAATTGTTATGTTTAAAGGAAAACTTTATTGACAGATTAAATGGAGGCTGCCATTACTGAACTCTCCTTTGAGAATGCAATTTTCCTGGATGTCACTTTGCTACTTTAACTTCAATGCTGTCGCTGACCCCAAACAGTTAGGCCCTATTAATGCCTGAGTTTTCTAACTCAAAGCTCTACATTCAAAATCCTATTTATTTCAAAAGGTGGGTGTTCACATATGAGCGTTCAGGTGACTGTAACGCTATGTCTGAGGCTCCAAAAGCTACATGAGCTACTTATGGAGGTGGAATTGAGCATTTTTGGACATGGGTTGAAACTGGAGAGTGCAAAATCCGGTGCAGATCTGCATAGAAACAAGTCAGCTACCAGGTTTATTTTGTCAAAGCTTAATTGAACAAGCGGAAGTTAGAAGCCGATTGGCTACCATGCACAACTGCACCAGATTTTGCACTCTCCAGTTTCAGTAAATCAACCCCATAGGCTTCAATGGGAATCACATGATCTCCTTTCCCTAGTGCTTTTCATTGGCTAGAACAAAAATTCCTAAAGCTTGAATACACGTGTAAAAATACACCTGAAATTCGGTCTATTCAGGTGTGAGTGCAGCCTTAGGCCCCCTTCACACTGGGGTGGTGCAGGTGCCAGCGGTAAAACTGCTATTTTTAGCGCCACTTTACCGTTGTTTTAGCGACGGTATTCGGCCACTAGCAGAGAGGTTTTACCCCCGTTAGAAGCCGAGAAAGGGTTAAAACCAACGCAAAGGGCTGCTGAAGTGGCGCTTTGCCGGCGGTATAGCTGTGCTGCCCCATTCATTTCAATGGGCAGGAGCGGTATACACACTGCTCCTTCATCGCTCCAAAGATGCTGCTAGCAGGACTTTTTTTTACCGTCTTGCCAGTGCACCTCTCCAGTGTGAAAGCCCTCGGGCTTTCAAACTGGAGTGTGAGGAGTGGCTCTTTCAGGGTGCTTTGTAGGCACTATTTTTAGCGCTGTAGTGCCTGCAAAGCGCCCCAGTGTGAAAGGGGTCTTAGGAGATATGGCTTTCTGACATGCAATTTACAGCATGCTTGTTCCAGGACTGAGATAAAGTGAAGTCAACCAAAGCCAGGCATCTAGCATTTTAAGAAGATGGCCTGCAACGACAGCTCCTGTACTTCTATAGCAGATTTACTTTATTTTCCAGCCATAAAACAATTTTTAGCGTGCTTATTTTGATTCCATTTAAACTAGCATTAAAAGTGGCTTCCAAGTTGTCTTATGCGAACCTCCATTAATTAGTAGGCAGCAGAGTCATAGATGACTAATCTGTCAATCAGAACAATGGACAGTAAAATACCTGCCAGACTCATTGGGGTTGAGTTACGAAACCTGAAGGAGTGCAAAATCTGCTGTAGCTGTGCACAGTAGCCAATCGGCTTTTAAACTTTTGCTTGTTCAATTAGGCTTTGACAAAAAAAAGAAAAAAAAGAAAAAAAAGAGGACTGAAAGCTGATTGGTTTCTCAGCTGAGCTGCACTTTCCAGTTTTAGTAAATGAACCCCATTCTGACTGCAAACCCACTGGACAAAAAAATCAACTATCCATTCCAAAATGTGAGGCTTTTATATAATCTGCACGATATGTAGGATTGCCATCTTCTAAAAGGAATATGGTGGCAATTGCTTATCGGTCTTGGAGATTTTCAAATGTGTTTGTAAATCCTTGGAGACATCAACAAGTTCTTCAAATAGTTTCATAAATGCATCGTCATTGGCTTTCAACCTACTGCCCCAAGCTGGATGGCAATTTCAATAAAACTTCAATGTATATGCTCCTAATCACCATAATATCGCTCTGGTATGGGTCTTGACCTAGGCCTAGTTATATAACTAATCACTCTTGTGTAAAAAGGCCCAATACTAATTTATCCACCAACATAAGCAAAGAATCACCATTTGTATTTTTCTATATTTAAGGGAGACCGGAAGTACTGTAATAGGTGGGTATGGATAGGGGAGGTCAAAGAATTTCTAATTGAATGTGAAAAATGTATAGATCTTGGGTGAAAATTGATAACTAGACCCATAAATGATTAACAGCAGTCCTGTAGTTGGAGTGTTCTGGTTAGAAAATTTGAGACAATGCCTAACCCACCATTGTTTACTAGCTTTTCATAAGCTGCATAACTGATAGCGAAGAACATGGGAAAGTGTGTCAGAACGTCTCCTCCCCGGGTGACTTAAAGGTTGAGTTCAAATCCGTACAAGAGATAAAATGATTATCATCTAAATCCTGTAATAACTGAATAGGATATGAGAGTCCGGGGCGAACATTTAGTATTTATCTTCGAAGTCATGCATAGAAAATCTTAATACATAAAGCTAAATCATTTGGGAGGAAAAAAAATTATAAGAAATTCTGAGATTCTAACAAACAATAAGACATGACCATTCAATGCGTCTAATGATTTCTACAGAACTGCAGCATTTATAGTCTGTGGTCATGCAAAGAATTGTGGACCCTGTTCAAAGTCTGATATAATATATATTGTAAAGTGCTGCGTAAACTGTAAATTCTGTATAATACTAATTATAGAAAGGGAAATTTAAAAAATGTATCAAATAGATATTTTGGACAGCGAGAGAAGTTCTGCAACACCACCACAAAAATAAAAACACTTTTTATTGGTTAAATGGGGGGAAGACTGGAGCCCCAGGCAGTTTTTTATTGCGGTCGATCTCCCTGTTGCATATTTTCTTTTACTTCCTGTCTGGTAAACCAAGGTTACCGTGACAAGAAGTGAGCAAAAATCTTTCCAACGGAGCCCCAGATATTAGTTAAAAAAACAAAAAGTAGATGTGAGGTCTTGGATTTGATCCCATTATTCCACCTGTCAAGAGGTATTGGCTATGCATGATGGCTTAACCACGACACCGATTTCAACCGGTGTGAACCAGGGCTTAATTTTTCATTATACAAAAACAATTGAAATACAAATGACCAAAGTATTTACTTTATTTGATCAGAATGTTGAAACAATTTCATCAAACCACCTCGATACACACATGGAGTACAACAAAAATAAATATATATAAAAATAAAAAATAAAAAACCACACACTCCATTCAATTAATATCCAATTAGGCAGATCCTTGAACTACATAACTGTTGTGCCCAATCTGCAGGCAGAATATGTGGCAATCCTAACGTTGGTCATACATGTATCGATTTTAATAGATTCCTCCATCCAAGCTACACAGCACAGATGGGAAAAAAAAAAATCTCCTGTTGCAACCATTTTACTCTTAACAGCTGTCAAAATACCTGAGCGGTGGCTGCATCTGACTAGAAGCAGGTGTCCTATCATATAATGTCCCCCATCGGATAGTGTCCGCTGTGTACTGCGCATGCGCAGTACACAGCACACACAGATTACGAAAATACCCCAAGATGAACGGCGCCTGCACCGTGAGTCGAGGTTCTAGCCCCACCATCCAAGTGGACACAGAGTTGGAATATAAAATAGCCGAGCGCAGCGAGGCCGAGCCCGAAGCGCGGCAAGCGAAGCGAGCCCGCAAGGGGCCCTCTAATTTTCCCAACCCTATGTCCGCTTGGATGGTGGGGCTACCAACTCCACTCACGGCGCAGGCGCCGTTCATTTTCGGAGATTTTCCGAAGTTTCTTCTGCTCAGTACGGGCAGACACTATATGATGGCAGGACACTATCTGCCAAAACACCGGCACTGTTTGGCTGACAATTTATTTTCGTCTCCTTTGATTTTGCAATGGAGTGATATCTGATGGGAGGCAAAAAACAGGACCACCCACAGTGCGAATTTTCCTGAAAAATCCACCAAATTTCGCACAATGTATGGCCGAGTTTAAGAATCCAGGCTCCACAGATACCTTTTATATATGAGCAAACACGCAAACATGGAGTGCACAGCAAGCAGTTATATTCTTTGGTTTGAATGCACAATAAAAATCTGATTGGGCGTCAGATCCACATTATCTTCAGATACAGCAATCCCAGTTTTGGGCCTCCAAAAAAAAAAAAAAAAAAAAAAAACCTTGGTCACACACTTATTATTTTTAACCAGATGAAGAGGAAAGGGCAGATTTTTATTTTTTTTTCCATCTGGTATCACTCTTAACAGCAGACTGACCTGAAGCCTCACCTAACAAATAGATCTTGACAGTAATTGGTTCTGATTGATCGGTAGAGTGGAGAGTGGGCAGCGATGCATTGGTGAAACGGGATCTTGTTGGGGAGGGGGCACAGATCAGGACACATACAGGCACCTGTTCTACGGGCCTGCCAGAAAACATCGCAAATCCTCCTGCTACCAGATCTACGGGAAACTGGATGGTGCTGGATCACGATGCCAGGTCTCAGGCCAGCGGACGCTGGGATCCTGGCTCTGCACCCTGGTTGTACACCTGCTCCCTTAATGAGCCTCATGTATCAAACTGTCAGATATGAATTGTCTTTATTTAAATACAGCTTTGCTACCACCAGTTAACTTTAAAAATGAAACTACACCCTCCTATTCTTTACAGCAGGGGTCTCAAACTGAGGGCCCTCCAACTGTTGCCAAACTACAAGTCCCATGAGGCATTGCAAGGCTGATAGCTACAAGCATGACTTCTACAGGCAGAGGTATGATGGGACTTGTAGTTTGGAAACAGCTGGAGGGCTGCCAGTTTGAGACCCCTGCTTTACAGTCAAGAAAGATGCCATCTTAGCCGCTATTGATCTACAGTTGCCATGGTGCTGCACATGTGATCAGTTATGACACCAGCCACTTGATGGCTTGATAGTTAGTTTAAGACCCCAAGCAACTGTGACAGTTATCATTCACAGCATGACTTGGATGTAAGGCCCTGTTAATATCTGGCATTTCTAAATCACAATGCAATAGTGCTAAAATGCACCATGTGCATTTGGGTGCAATTCATTTTTAATGGCACCATAATGCTGTGCGGTTTTGCTGTGTTTGTTGCAGCCAATGCAGAAAAACAGCATCAGGTGAAGCTTATGGCCCAAAAGAAGCACCTGCTACTTTCTGGATGACAATGCGGCCTGCCCCAATTGCCGCACAATTCTTAATGGCACCTCAATCGTGGGCCACCGCAAAAGTTGAAAGCAGCACCACACGTGTTTGGGTGCTATTCAATTTGAATGGCACCCAAACACACGTGGTGCATTTTGCCATGATCACAGTGCGTTTCTGCCCACCATTGCCAGATGTGAACAGGGCCTTAATGTTTTGGGAAACAATGTGTTTAGTTCTGCTTTAGGTCTCATTTACACTAAAGCCTCATATACACGATTGGATTGCTGGCCAACAAAACCGTGGACTTTAGACCAAAGGGCATTGGCCCAAACTTGTCTTGCATACACACGGCACACAATTGTTGGCCAACAAATATGAACGTAGTGACGTACTATGTTGTTTTTCAGCTCTTTAGCACCACCCTTTGGGCTTCTTCTGCTAATTTCGTGTTGGTAGACGTTTGGCAAGTGTTGATTTGCGCTTTTCATTTCATACTTTTCAGTTTGTTCAACCAGACATTGAGGAATGTGAGGAGATAATGTGTTATTTATTATTGGCCTTTGACATTTTTTTTGTTTGAATAATGATTTGATATGTTTTCTATATTTTTTGATGCATAGAATGCACTTTTTGGTTAAGTTCTATTGGCAGATAGCAAGTATAATTTTATTTGGCTTTCTTTTTTTAATGCACAATAAAAAATAAAAAAAATTGTGGAGAATACTTGGCTATGTGTTTTACTTCAAATGACAGTTTGGGAGTAGGCAGTTACATTTAAAAAGATGCAATGTAAAATTGACAAGGGATGCCAACATAGTTGTATCGTTGAAAACTACAGGATAATGGTGTTGTGGTAAAAAAAAAAAAGCATAATATTACTCTTGATATTACTAGGGAAAAAAAAGCCTTTGAAAATTTGTTTGCAATAACTCCATCAGTATCACCAGTAAAGCAGCATCATTATTATCCCATTAAAGAAGAAGAAAATGTGCGCTGCATTTCAAGATTTTATAATTTGCCACGTGACGAATGTTAATTTTCTATCACGTACACAAGTTTACAAGACTGACCACTTCTGGCTCATCCTTGCTTCCGAGCATGCGCACTTGTACTTTCAGAAAAACCGACAACATATTTGTTCATGGAAAATTTGAAAACCTGCTATCCAACATCTGTCTGCAGAAAATCCGACAACAATTATCAGATGGAGCATACACACGGTCGGATTATCCCGCCAACAGCCTGTCATCGAACATTTCCTGTCAGAAAGTCTGATCGTGTGTACGAGGCTTTACAGTTTTACTGCTCTCCAACTGCTCCCTCTTTGGGAAGGCAATGGCTGGGGGTGTACACATGCTGTGGCAGGAATTATACACTCTGTTGTGCTCATTGACTCATTTAATGGAATAGGGACTAGCATTTATTGGGTTAAAACAGACAGTGAGGAAGCAATACAACACCTTCCTCATCGACTGTCAAATGCTTTCTGAAGAGTGTTCCGAATGCAGATCACTCTTCAGAAAGCAAATCAAGTGTAAACAAGGCCTTTAGGCCCCTTTCACACGGAGGATCCATTCAGGTCCACCTGTCAGTTTTTCAGGCAGTCCTGAACGGATGCTCCATAGAGGTCTATGGAGCGTCGGTTGTCAGCAGTGACAAGTCCGCTGACATCCGACCCGCTCTGATCCGAAAAAGTGTAAGGGAGGAAAAATCAATTTTTCCATCAGTCATCGGATCGGCACTGCGGTCCGTCGTCACCCGATCTCTCATAGGGGAGAGCGGCGCTGTGACAGGTTCGTCCCTGCGCAGTGTGCAGAGACAGATCTGTCATCTTCCTGCTCAGCGGAGATCGCTCCGGCGATCCCCGCTGAGCAAGCGGATATCCACTGGGCAGATCAGCAATGATCTGCCCCGTGTGAAAGGACCCTAAATTGGAATTAAAACGTAAAATAAATAGAGAAAAGAAAAAAAAAACAGACTGGTACATTTTTGTGACAGAAGATACGCTATTGGTCCCATCTATCATAAACCCTTCTCCCTGCCTGTCAGAGTTTGTTACACCGAGCTGTGAAGGTGTAGCACATATACACCACAGCTCTGCGCCGTAACAATGCAGCTTCTGTGTGGAAAGTCATAGGAGCCTAACCAGTGAAGAAGGTGAACCTGGAAGACCAGAAGAAGATGGAAGGTGAAATCGCCAACACTGCAGTGTTGGAGGGGAATCACAGGTGCCGGGTAAGTCTACCATAATGTGGGCATATGCAGTGCATTCTAGTACATTATGGCATAAAGCTCCTGGATGCCAGTTTTGCCAGGATTAATTACACTTCAAATGTGCAGATTTGAACTGCCATTGATACAAATAATTCTGAGGAATTAAAAGGAATAAAAGCACTGTGTATGACCATCAGGGTCCTTATGAATGGACTTTCTGGCTTCAAGTAGGTTTTGCATTTCCATACGAATCTATAGGAATGTAAACCCTCTTGGAGCAGGTCAACTGCAGCTCAATAGCACCAGTCAGTGAATTGTGAATGATCCCAGAAGCATCTTAAAACAGGCCCTCAAGCTGGCCCTGAAGAATGGGCAAAATTTGGGCTCTAGGTGGCCCTGTTGCCCACCTCCCATCCAACATCCTTTGATCTAAAAATCAGCATCCAGAGGCAGTCACTATTCTGGTATTCTGCCAAGCAGCAGGAGATGTTTGTCCATCTGCACGGTTTAGCCTGGATAGTGGGAAAAAAAAAAAAAAAAAAAACCAAGGGATTCCTCTTGTTTAGCATGTGGTGATCTGTGTATTTTCCACTTTATCTCTTCACTCTATAGATAATTTATTAGTCACACATCATCTTCGATAAGTCAGCAGGTTCATAGACTTTGCATGGTGAGGAATAGTAAAGAACAACCATTTTAAGGGTGCGGCATATTGCAGATCGCTTTTCAGAGGGGCAGCAATGGCTGCCTGGAAAGTAAACAAACCCTTAGAGCAGTCAGAGAAGTTGCTGGCTCGGATCGTATTCACCCGTTACAATACGGAAGTGTGAAAATAACAAACACTGAAAATAAACATCAGCATGTCAACCAAACGCATAGCAACTAATCAGGTGCTAGCTTCCAATTTCTAACCTGTGCTAGGAAAAAAAAATATGAAAGAAAGCTATTCATTATACAATCTGATTGTATAATCTCTTTTAGATCTACCATCAACTACGCAATACAAAAGCCTGCCTGACTGAACACTAAATATATGGATAGCTTTGTCCTTGTATTACAGTTTTGGAAGCTCTAAAGAGGATTGTACAATTTGTATTTTGTGGAATTGTGTATGGGCAACTTTAGATTGATCACCAGCTCATAGTGCGAGGGAGCAACTAATCAATCAATTCAATGTCTATCCAACTAGGTAGGCCTTTGCACCAAATCTGTGGTAAATCATGTTACAATCTGACTGTAAAATTGCCTATTAATCCACCAACAACTATAATGTACAAGGGTCTGATTGATTGCATACAAACTGACTAGATAGTTAAAGAGGATCTCCAGTCATTTGTCAAAAACGTAACCGTTTCAGCCCCGGAAGGATTTACCCCCTTCCTGACCTGAGCACTTTTAGGGATTCAGCACTGCGTCATTTTATCTGACAATTGCGCAGTCGTGCGACGTTGCACCCAAACAAAAATTGATGTCCTTTTTTCTCACAAATAGAGCTTTCTTTTGGTGGTATTCAATCACCTCTGCGTTTTTTATTTTTTGCACTATAAACAAAAAAAAGAGTAAATTTTTTGTTTATAGCGCAAAAAATAAAAGCAATATTTTTTACTTTTTGCTATAATATCCCCCAAAAATATATAAAAAAATGTTCCCCTTAGTTTAGGCCGATATGTATTCTACATATTTTTGGTCAAAGAAATAAATAAAAAAAATCACAATAAGCGTACATTGATTGGTTTCCGTAAGTTATAGCACCTACAAAATAGGGGATAGTTTTATGGCATTTTTATTATAAATTTTTTTTTTTTTTAACTAGTAATGGCGGCGATCTGCGATTTTTATCAGGGCTGTCACACTATGGCGACACAGAGGACAATTTTGACACATTTTTGGGACACATTGTCATTTTTACAGCTATCAGTGCTATACAAATGCATCAATTACTGTAAAAATGTCATTGGCAGGGAAAGGGTTAACACTAGGGGGCGATCAAGGGGTTGTGTTCCCTAGTGTGTGTTCTAACTGAAGGGGGGATGGGACTGTGTAGGCGAAGAGATAGATCGCTGATCATACTCTGTATGAACAGACAGACAGACACTTCTCCCCTCAGAGAACCGGAAACTGTGTGTTTACACACACAGATCCCGGTTCTCCGTGTGCCCTGAGCTATCGGTGAAGTTTTGAAAACCGCACCAAAAATTAAGCTTCCCATTAAAAATCAAGGCAAAAATCATGATAAATATGCACCGCAATTTTGCTTTTTTGTGCATCCCGTCCATTTTTTCACAGGAACGCACAGCAAATGCATGTGAACCAGCAAAATCACGTTAAAAATGCATGTGCATTGTGCAAGAGCAGTGTGAAAGTACCCCAAAGATGTTTGCATAATCAGAGTGTAATGAGCATGGCCAGCTGTTCCAATATCTCTTAGCACAGGTCTCTTCCAGATAATTCTGGGTGAAAACAATGCACTCTTTGAATGGCTGAAACATCGCCTTACAGTTGCTTAGTAGGGTGGGACAACCTACAAATCTGGACGGTATATGTAAGACAATAATAGCACCATGGTATGACAAGCATGTAAAATGTCAGGTGACATCAAAGGAAAAGTTAAAAGTAGTTGTGAATCCTTCATTCAGTAAACAGGCCATTGCCACTCAATGGGGCTCTATGTAGGATGCAATGTGCCAGAACACTGGGAAATGTATGTATAATAACTAAAAGTTAAGACTATCATTATCAGGAATATATACGAAGGGAAATTTGCAAAAAATCTAATTTTCATTTTTGGCTGGAGTGTTACTTTAAAAATACCCCTTCTCCTCTTTATTGCCCCCTCTCCTTTTCTCTGACAGCACCAACTTACCCCACAGGCACAGTGTGGCCCTCATGCCAACCAACAGTGGTTTTACAGCCCCCCAATCACTGACCTAAAACGCAACATAGAGCCAGTGGGGGTTGTACATATCCTTCTCTGCGCTGCTGAATACAAAGCTTGTTGAGGTGGCACCACTTGCCGAACTCACCCATTCAAGTCAATAGGATCACGCAAGAACCGAGAGTCAAATGCTTGGCTTGTCGTCTTGGCGCGTTTTTCCAATTCAAAGTTGCCGTTCAGGAAAGAAAAAGAAAGCAGTCAGGAAGCGGCAGGATTGCCTCCTGATTGCATGGAAGGCCTAGCATAACCATCCTCCAAAAAACACTTTTCCAAAAGTATGCCGTAATGTGGCCCTAGCCGTAATCAGTCCATCCCAACCAGGGTTCCTTCTGAGGTTGCTAGGGGTTTCTTGAGCAATGGAGAACCCATTTCCCACTTACACTGACCACCAAGGCAAGAGTATTGGTAAAGATCAAGTTGGCTGCCCTCACTGCAATTAGGTCACATTGACATTCACCCTACAAAGATCAGTTCTCCTAGATAACATTAGATATTATTGCTCAAGCTCTGAAAATGTAACCATTGTAAGTATGTATGTTCCATACCTATGGAATCCAATACTACTCTGATCATCACTAGCTTTCAGGACCCTTGTCGAGCGGCTGCCCTTGCACTTACTGACACTGAAGGTCACCTGCTCAGCACAGCGAGTTTCAGCTTCCACAGGTATCCTGTAGGTATGTGCCATACATAGGTATGTGCCATACATACTTACAGTACATTGGTCCAAGCTAGACCAAAATTGCCATAACAAAACTTCAGTTTTCAAGCTGGCCATACACTAGTAGAATTTCAGATCATTTGTTTTTCTTGTAGTTAATGAGGTCAAACAGATGATAGTTTTTCGACCATTGTGACAAGCTGGCCCAAATGAACTTTTTAGTGCACCAACAGGCTGCGTTTGTTGTATTAACTGTTGGTAGCCTCAGTTACCTAAAATATACAGTTCTGTGTTCTGGCACTGTGATAAGAACTTCCTGTCCCACTCCCAGAACAAAATAGAGTTGGACTAAGCACTGCTCAGCCATTCACGGAAGCTTTGTATTCCATAAATGAATACAAAGCTTGCTCCGATTGGCTGAGGCAGAGAGGCAGGCAGATGGTGTCACCATCTCTGCCTCAGCCAATCAGAGGAAGCTTTATATTCATAGAATACAAAGCTTCCCATGAATGAACAACTCAATTTTGATTCGGGAGCAGGATGAAAGGCTGGTGGAACACAGCATTGTATACTGTATTTAGTTGAGGCCACATACAGTTCATACTGCGCCTCCAGCCCCTTCAACTTTAAGTGAAGTAAATAGTTTGTTTGGACCAGCTTGCTCCAAACAAACTATTTAAAAGGGTTACTAAACCCAGGACCCTGCATTCACTATATTTTGTCTCTCACACTATGCAGAACAGGGGAATGCAATAGTTTTAGTAAATATAAACTGCTAAATGCCTTTTCTCGTCAGCAGTTACAGCAGTCTTGTGATTTTTATTAGTGTCTGGTTAAAGCTTGTAGGAGGAGTTTTAATTCTCCCTTGATTGTCCTATGAGGCTGCAGGACCCCTGACCCTCGGTCTGGACAATGCTGATTGGCCCTGTGCTGATCACATGCACTCTCCCAAGAAAAAAAAAAAGCAATACACACCAAACTGAGCATGTGCAGAGGGCCTTCAAGGCTCTATCTGGCCTTCTATCAAGAGGTGGTTTGGGGACTGTGGAAGGGGAGGATCAGAGAAGGCAGGATCAAACAGCCTTTTTACACAATGCGGAGGATTAACCCCTTAGGTTGCACATTGAGCATGCTTTACTACATATACAGACCAATTTTGTTGTTGGGGGTTTAAATAAATGAAACCGGGGAATCAACTTTAAAAAATGTGTTTTTAGGCACTCCTTTTTAAATGTTTCAGGCAAAAAAAAATAGCTGCTCAGATTGCCTGTATACAAACCTCAGGTTGAATAAACAGATTTTACGTATTATAATAACGAAAAAATAACAACCACAAGCCTTCCTTTCCATGAGCACTAAAGCACATGACCACATACAGCCAAAAGTATGGTTTCCTCGCCTCTGTAACCAGCTTTGTCAGCCCTCCCCAGGAACCTGACATTGTCAGGAAGACAAGGTCACATTATACATAGTGCGTGTCATAAGCGTCACTAGTAGGTGCAGCCAAGACACATACACTGGTGTGCGAGCCTGGACTGTAGGGTCCTCTAAGAAGCCAAAATATATGAGGAACCATTCACCCCACACCACCTATAAAAATGCAAGAAATCACATGCCCATTGACATTGGTTTCTTAATGTGCTCTGTTGCATTTTACTGTGTATTGGACATTTTTTTTTTTTCTGTACAGGTTACATCAAGGGTCAAAATTTGAACTTTTTTTATTATTATTATTATGATAGGAGCATTGTGTTTATGTGCATTGCATAAAAATGCAGACATGCCGCATTTTTATGCAGCTCCCCTGTAGGGTATTAACGGGGCACATAGAAAACAACGGTTTTTGATGTTTCACTGCAAATCAAAACAGCTTAACAGATTAGTGTAAATGAGCCTTTACACACTTTCACATATAAAACCAGCGTTAAAGTAGATCCAAACCCCAAATTAAGGACAGTTGCCCTAACAGTAACAGTTGCTCTGTGCATTGTGTATCAATCATACTGTATTTATTGGCGTATAACGCGCACCTTTTCACCATGAAAATCAGTTGCAAATAGCGTGTGCGTGTTATACACCAATACTTCAATTTTAGCTGCCTCGAAGGGGACAGGGAGGGGGGCGGAATGAGCGCCATCAGATTAAATACTGTGAGAATCTCCTGTTTACTTGGCGGCCTCTGTAATAGGATGTCCCGTCTCCTGGGCCGCCATTGGACCACTGTTCTATCTATCATAGGAGATTCTCGCTGTATGTAATCTGTTTGCGCTCATCCCGCCCCCTCCCTGTCCCCTCTAGGCTGCAGATGGGCATTGATCAGGCTGCACTGATAGCAATGGCGAGGCTGCTGCATTGATCTGGACTGATGAGGCTGCATCGATGGCACTTGAGGCTGCAGATGGGCATTGATCAGGCCACATTGATGGCAAAGGTAAGGCTGCAGATGGGCACTGACCCTTATTTTGCTTCAAAGATCCTTATTTAAAAAATAAAAATAAAAAAATTCCTGAAACTTCCTTTTTAAAATACATGTGCGTGTTATACTCCAATAAATACGGTAATTGCCGTTTGATTTAAATTCTTTGTTGCATCTTTATAGCCATTTCCTATCTACAGGAAGCAATGGCTGCATGGCACTTCTCAGGCCAGGGTTCCTGATGGTGACAACAGTGGACCACGGTTTCATAAAACGGACACTTGATGTCTCTACTGCAAGTCTATTTAACAACATATGAGAGTAACTGGGAGACATCGACATAGTGCTGTCACCCTATAACAGGAAGTATTTGAATAAGAGTCACCAGGTATTATTTTATTACAAAGTTGCAGATTAAAAATAACATTAACATGGTAAAGCTATTAGGATTGGGATACATAACTATACCTCAAAGCGGAGTTCCAGCTTAAAAAAAAAAAAATTTAAAAGTCAGCAGCTACAAATACTGCAACTGCTGACTTTTAAAATAAGGACACTTACCTGTCCAGTGTGCCCACAATGTCCTCACCCGAAGCCGACCCATCCCTCAGCTCCGGGTGGAGGCGCCGGCATTGCTAGGGATTCAGGAAGTGAAGCCTTGCACGACTGCGCATTCTGAGTGGTCCCTCCTGCTTTCTTTGACCTGTATGTCTCCCAGAAGACAGCGGGGGGATGGAGGAGGGGCCAGATATGGCGTAGATCGTTGCGGATCCTGCAGCGATCTTTTGCCGGAAGTGAGAACAAATATTATTAGACAAGTATCTACACCCTCCCTCTCCCCTGAAAGGCTTGACACACTTTAGGCATATATAAAAAGACACAAATAAAATGTGTTCCTAATCATTAATACAGCATTGAGGGTGGGTTCATAACTCAATCACACAGGAAGACGGTCCGCATTCCCGTGCGATTCAGTGAATCATTTGAATGGGCTGGAAATTGCACAAAAAATACTACATGCACTATTTTTCTAAAATGCCACTGCACCAATCATGTGGTACTGCGATATCATGTGATCTGGTGCAGGCAAACGTACTCCGTTTGTGATCTACATTTGGGGTCCTGTTAACAATATACTGGCACCCGCAGCAGAGGCAGTGCATTTTGAACACATTATGGGAAATGTGCATGGTACAGGACTTGCATAGCATTCTGGTAAGAACTGGCCCTCAATGTATTTTTTAATTATAACTGTGTAAGTAGCTAAATCAGCACCTTCAGTCTCTGTACAGCAAACCTGGAATGGGAGACGAAGTAGTACAAGGAACCAACCATTTCATGTGCTGACAAGAACCATGCTGAAGGGAGGAGAGAGCAGAGAGGTGGACAGAGTGGTGAGCTCATCAATTTGCGGATTATTCTTTCACTGTCCAGTCACAGGCTAGGGAGGGTCCTGTTCGAAGTGGTCTCAGAGGAAATGGATTAAATATTGTTGGCCATTAGACATCTAGTGACAAGAAGTACTGCGTGGGAAGTCTCTGGACTGAAAATGTATATTGCAACACACATGGGCTATTTATTTTTGTCTTGCTATTTTTGGCTGAAGTTCTCCAGTAAGCTGAATCTGCTTGCTCGGCAGGGGGGGGGGGGAGACTCTCCACTGGTCACCGCTGAGCAGGCGGATGACAGGTCCATGGAGAGGGGTGAACATGAAGGCAGGATCAGCAACATACAAGTTCATGTAGAATTTCCAGTACCTCATTGGCTTGCCTTCCCATCTACCCTCCTGTCCTTCAGGCTAGGATGGGCAGATAGAGAGGAAAACAAAACCACTCCATAGGTGTCAAGGGACCAGTCACCCCAGTCTGGCAGGTCTCAAACCAAAATTCATGCTAAAGCTAGGTAGGTCATCTACTACAAACCTGATGGACGTCTTTAGAGTAAAAACCCAAACTCCCCCTTTTTTCTACTCCATTTTTCTAGGGTTGGGCCAGTCCTTGCCCCACAGCTTCTGTGATCTGCAGGCCACGCAATGACCCAATCCACAACTCTAGCAAGTGCAAAAAAAGTAGGAGTTCAGAAGTCGGGTTTGAGATGAGTTTGGAGGACGTCCAAGCTCACCTCTACTCCACAGTAGAATAGCCTACCATCAGAATTCTAGATGATTCAACACGAAGTGCACACTATGAGCATATTGACATATGCTTTGGCGCATTTACAAAAAAAAAAAAAACGAACACAGGCTAGGTTCACACTCCTGCGTGTGGTTGCGAATATCACAGTGATCGCAGGACCCACAACTGCCTGCAGTGAAAATGTACTGCTCTGCGAAAAACACGCATCCTCAGGCATTTAAAATGACAGTGTATGTGTGGGACCCACAGGAAAACGTATGGTCAAAAAGACCATGCGATTTCTCTGCAGCTGCATTTTTGAAAAGGTGCAGGTACCTTTCTTCTAGCGAAAACGTAGGCACGGCAGCCCATTCATTTACCTGTGCAAACCCGGCCCACAAAAATGCATAGGTGTGAACCTAGCGTAAAATCCTGAATGTTCATCATTAA
This sequence comes from Lithobates pipiens, assembly GCF_037356315.1. Taxonomy (NCBI): domain Eukaryota; kingdom Metazoa; phylum Chordata; class Amphibia; order Anura; family Ranidae; genus Lithobates; species Lithobates pipiens. The sequence goes on from NW_027507788.1 coordinate 88,076,228, forward strand.
AAGGTTTATATTCCCTACTACCGTTTCCAATTTATTTCTGGTGTATGCAGTAGCATTGTAACCCATCTAAAAATCTGATAATTTTTCCACTGCCCCATTGTGTCTTTTTGGCCTATAGTATAGCTATATCAGATTCTCAACCTTTTCAACACAGAGGAACCCTTGAAATAACTTTTGGGTCTCAAGGAACTCATAAAACATTAGTGTGATGATTATTGAGAAGAATGCTCCATACACTTGTGGTTATTAGGAAGAATTACCCCCTTACCGATGGCTAAAAAGATCAATAGTGTCAGTGGGTACTTATCTGAGAGGCAGAAATTGCTCAAGGAACACTTTGTAACCTCTGGAGGAACCCTAGTTGAGAAACCCTGATCTATATGGCCAACATAAAAGGTTCAATATAGTATGTTTGCAATGCATTAGTGGGGCAGAAAAGCATCCAAGACTCATGTTCTTCAGGTAGCACTGCGCCCATGATTCATCTACTTAGTAATGAAAAATTAGACTACTTTGGCCCACACATCACATTCGCAGTTTGACCAGCCATGCCATAACTTTCGGACGGCTTACGGCCATCATTTTACATGGTGTACACAAGTCTGGGTCAATCTACACCAGTGATGGTGAACCTTGGCACCCCAGATGTTTTGGAACTACATTTCCCATGATGCTCATGCACTCTGCAGGGTAGTGGAGCATCATGGGAAATGTAGTTCCAAAACATCTGGGGTGCCAAGGTTCGCCATCACTGATCTACACCATTGGATGCTTCTTCTGGAGGACGCCTCTCAGGACCTTTAATCAGACTATGTGTGAATGAGGCAGAAGTGGTAGACAAGCAACTACTGTACAAAGGAACACCAAAGACAGCCCTTACAGGAAGGAGTAAGAATGACAATGGCATCTGATTGGCAATACATAGAGTAGACAGCTAGAAAGAAGGAAGGAAGGAGGGGCCGTTTTGGAAAACATCACTGGCATGCCTCTGTGACACAGAATCAATTAGGCTCTTGCAACATGGTTTTTTATTCAGAGAGGCGAATAAAGCGATCGGGGTTCTTATTGTATCACCTAGACCCCTGGTGCCCAACATGTAGCCCTTTGGCCCAGGTGGGTAGAGATTTTTGGCACTTATTCGAACAGGTAAAAATATTCTTTACACTGTCTTGTAGTAGTTAATTGTTATTGTTGTTTGCCCCTCTGATCTTTTATAGGGAAACTTACCAAGGGAAATATTGAATGTGGCACCAGTAATTTAAAGCAGGCTTGTGTGTTCACTCTGACCCAGTCTCTGACAACTCCTATAGCGATCCACAGTATATCCGCAGTCTCTGGGTATCTCTTGTAGCATTTCTGCCACTCATGCTGCTTTCTGTAGCATTAAATGCACTGGATATAATGTGTGGCCTTTTAGTAATGTCGGGAAGGGTCAGACTTTAGGCCACTATAACAAGCAAGATGACCATCGTTGAGTAATACTGAGGTAATATTGACCAGATAAGCTGGACAAATTCCAGTGGCCAGCCAGCCAACACCCCTGGCACCCATCTTTTCAGGGGGGTTTTCAAGTGGTCATCAGTAGAGCGGGCTCTTACAAAAAAACTGCTGGCCCCTGGATTGGACAAGCTGGCTCCTGAAATCCAAATTACTTTTTGTCCACTCCCGAGATAATTCATGGCAATGCCTCTCCACTTTCCCACCAAATTCTTTTGTGCTGCTTTACTGCACATGTCCAGGAAGAGATGGCAACCCTCATTTCATTGCAGACATCATCACATGCTAGTACTTCACTACTTCACAACGTACTTCTACTAGTACGTTCAAATAGAAAAGCAAAGATGGAAGATGTTGTGCATCATAACTAGATTTACCAGATTTTAGGGAATCTAACTGGCATATACAGGTAATGCCTCAACTCTGTGAAAGGTTTCCTATACTTAGTAAATATAATAAATGTATATTTCACAGATCTCCACGCAGTACGTGTAAGGTCACAGTTTGTTGGGTTTCCTGAACAGCAGCTCAGTTGTACAAGCATTCGCAACCGTCGTCATATAATAATGACTCATAAGGTTGTCTCTTGTGTGCAGCATTTGGTTGGATTTTAACAAACACACTTTTCAGCCTCGCTGAAGCCTTGGGCTGCAGCTACATTGGAGTTTTTATATTGTGCAATTCATGTTTTTTTACCTTTAATCTGTGGGAGTTCTCGATTATTGAAATGCTATGGAAGTGTGTGACCTTGGAAAGACAATAGTGGACCTTCAACCATTAGAACTGATTTTATAACTCCTAGTTCTTCCCTCCTCTATATTCCACAATTGAATCTTTCCTAAAATTTTAGAAAGGTTCATGCGGCACATCTGTGCACACAGAGGTTTCATGTACATGCACACAGACACTGCAGGTATTAATGTCCCAGATACCAGGGGTGCGTTTACATGCCTTGGAATACCCCATTTATGGGTAGATGTGTGGCAGGTCTCCTCTGGGCCCCAAAGACCTGACAAAGGCCTTCAGCACATCTGTGCAGGAATGAAAAATTTAAACATAGTGGCACAGGAGAGGAGTGGTGGAACAAAAACATTGCGGGACTGAAGTTCATCTTTATCTAAGTGAGGCTTGTTCTGGTCATACATAGCAAGGCTTTATTCAGAGTTAGAAGAGTTAACAAATTTACAAACTGAATGAAAAAGGTAGACCCTCACTCTAAGTAGCTAGTGGCACATTTAGCTTATTTGAGATTGAATCTGAAATGTTTTTTTTAATAATATATTTATATTACACACACACACTGTATATCTTAAGGCGCTTTAGGCCTGGTTCACACCTATATTCCAGGTGCATTTAGCGTTTTTCATTACATGTTTTTGATCCATTGCAGTCTATGCAATCAAAAACCCAACCTACTGAAGGGGGGTTGTCACTGGCCTTTTCCATAAAATGCACAAATGTGAACGCGACCCATATTAAACCATGTTAAATGGACTGTAGTGCGTTGCAAAGATGAAAACGCACAAAAAAATGCATAGGTGCGAACCAGGCTTTAACACAAATTAGCTTTTGATGCCTTCCCATGATGCAGCATGAGACTTTTCAAAACGCATACCCCAAAAAGCACATCCAAAACTGATCAGTATAAAAAGAGCCTTAATTGTGTATAGTTTAATAAAGGCTACTCTTGGGTTCCCCATTGACATTAGGCTGTTGTCATATATGCACATACGCTCCAACCACTCTTAGTGTAGCTAATCTTCCCATCGCTGCAGAGTGCTTAATAAACTTGCAGGGTCGGCTCTCCTGACCTAGCAAGTCTATGTCAATTCAGAGGTAGTGTGACACGTGTAAGCAGCACTGGCAGTCACTACCACTGGCGCTGCTTATGTAAGGTAGCCTTTTGCTGCTGCTCCTATGCAACAAGACCAGCTCACAGCACAAGAGCATGAATAGTTGAAAAAAAGTCCACTGCACCAATCCATAAAGTTCTGTACACATGGGTATTAAAGGAATCAGAGAAATGCAGAGGCTGCCATTGTGGACCTTCTTCTGAAAATGGCAATTGTCTGACTGTCTCTGGCTTCTATTCTTTCAGAGAAATAATCCTCAAAATCCTGCAAGTCAGAGCTTGGCTCAGCATGATAGTCAAGAAACCAACTCTTTTGAAAAGGAGAGGCCAACCAACAATGGCAACCTTCATACCCCCAAAGTTGCACTCAGCCAAAGGGCCCAATGGCACATCCATGCTTAGCAAAGTGTCTTTCAGGAATGTTACCCAGAGCACCTAGGCATCTCAACACCACAGGCCTCTATTCAACATCACCCAACAAGCCTCCCAAAAAGGAGGAGACTGTACACCAACGGAACACACAGCCCAAACCATGGACAAGTAGTACATATTCTATGTATACCCAGACAAACTGCACTCAGTCAATGCCACATCTGTGCCTTCATATTGAGTCAAGTCTGACAGAAGCCCATTCGATGGATTCGAAAGACTATCACATAAAATCACACCCTTGCTTCCTCTGCTATCTACCTGTTCCCCGGATTGGACTCCAACTTCCTCTTTCTATATTTTGACTCCACCCAACTCCAAAAAGTGTACTCATAGCCATAAATCTGAAGATCCATACTATTTTCAACTCAGTCTACACCCTGCGACTTAACTGGTTCATCACTAATTATCTTCCAAAAAAAAAAACACACACAATTCTGCAAATCACAACTCTACATCCTGCCCGTTGACCTTCATTAGTAAGTCAGTGAGGTCAGCATAAAATGGAGGGCTCATACTGATGTGTTGGGAATTATCTTGTGCTGTAGAAAGGCAGACAATTCATTTTAATTAGGCTGCCCACATTCTAACATGGATTATAATGCAGCATTTCTTGCGCCACAGCACAGAGACTGTTCATATCAGTGTGCTGTGGTGCCACTTAAAGAGCAAGGAAGGCATTAAATGTTGTGCTTTACAACAGCTGGCGGTAAAGTGTAACAAATGTGAATCTGGCCTGAAGGATCAACAATGAAGTGCAGGAAGGGGTTAGCTGGGGTTGTTTAAGTGCAGGAGAAGTTATCTGAGATCTATAAGAAAACTGCCTTTACACAGTTTAGCCACATGTACATGTGTTACATAGTAGGCGAGTTGAAAAAAGACACAAGTCCAACCGATGTGTGATTATAAGTTAGTATTACCTTGTATATCCCTGTATGGAGTTTTTTGAAACTATCAATGCCCCCCAGCTGAGACCACCGCCTGTGGAAGGGAATTCCACATCCTTGCCGCTCTTACAGTAAAGAACCCTCTATGTAGTTTAAGGTTAAACCTCTTTTCTTCTAATTTTAATGAGCGGCCACGTGTCTTGTTAAACTCCATTCTGTGAAAAAGTTTTATCCCTGTTGTGGGGTCACCAGTACGTTATTGGTAAATTGAAATCATATCCCCTCTCAAGCATCTCCTCTCCTTTCCTCATAACTAATATCCTCCAGACCCTTTATCAGCTTTGTTGTCCTTTGTACTCGCTCCATTTCCAGTACATCCTTCCTGAGGACTGGTGCCCAGAACTGGACAGCATACTCTAGGTACGGCCGGACCAGAGTCTTCTAGAGCGGGAGAATTATCGTTTTATCTCTGGAGTTAATCCCATTTTTAATGCATGCCAATATTCAGTTTGCGTTGCTTGCAGCAGCTTGGCATTGCATGCCATTCCTGAGCCTATCTACTAGGACCTCCAGATCCTTTTCCATCCTAGATTCCCCCAGGAGGTTCTCCCCCCAGTGTATAGATTGCATTCATATTCTTGCCACCCACATGCATTATTTTACATTAAATGTACCACATCTACGGGCCTTCCGTTATCTAGATGGTAACTCAAACTTGCTTTTAGAGTTTCTAATCAGACCCTGGCTATGAAAAAAATATATTTCCTTTAAAACGCAGGTAAATGCAAAATTTAAAATGACACCATTACAAAACACACCATCTTATGCATTTAGAAATGTAATAAAATACACATTTGTCCATGCCATTGTGAACTTTTCCAGGAAAGGAAAAAAATAAATAAATAAATAAATAAACACAAACAAAAAAAATAAAATAAATAAAAAGGGAGGATACAAACGTGATTCTCAAAAAACACACACTACGCATATAGGTCTTCATTTCACACCAGCTATCAGATCACTGAATTTCAACATGCTTAGCAGATGTAAAAATGCTTAAAAAAAAAATCCTGGTTGATAGGAAGCTTGAATTGTATGAAATTCTCAGCTTTTCCTGTAGACGTAAAGCCTAACCCCACCCCCTCCTGTCTCCCAAGCATCCTTATTGCTTAACATGATGAACAACCTCTCAGACCAATAGGAAGGCTCGGACGGTGGGAAGAGGCAAGGCCGGGCTTACGTTTTCAGTAGAAAAATTTGATTTACATACATGTATTTTCAGCTGTTATCTCTGGATCTACCGATCTGTTTACGCAAGGCATTAAATAATGGTAACCATCCAGTTTGATTTTGATTTTTTCCCCCTTCCCGTAGTCTGAATTAAGATATTAAAGCGAATGTGTACTAGGTGTGAAGCACAGTGACCCAAATATAATATATTAATAAATAAAATAATCCTTAGTAATTGTGTTATTGTTTATTACCAATTAATAATAATAAAGCAGTAAAAGGATTACTGAAATACCAAATAAAAAAAAAAAAATTATAATTATATATATATATATATATATATATATAATTTTAGAAACAGGTTCTTGATAATGTTCAAGACAAAATAAAAAATACAAATAACCAGTCATCCTTGGTCTGTCAGCATGATAAACCTCATAATAATAGAAAATAAATAAAATAAAGGGTAATAGTGTAACTTAAAGAAAATACACACACTAATATATATATATATATAATTAATTACCAACCATTCGTGGTCTGCCAGCGTATAGGCAGGCTAAACCTCATTAAAAAAAAAAAAAAAATTATATATATTATATATATATATATATATATATATATATATATATATATATATATATATATATATATATATGCGCAACAATAGCAGTGGGACAAAAAAAAAAGACAAAATAATACAAATAAAAAAGAATCTTTGGTCATGATAAATCTCATAAAAATATGTAATAACTATGGGGAAAAAAAAAAAACCCTGACAAGATCTGTACAGTTGCCATACACAGACAGCCAATTACCAGAGGTGTGATACTACTGAATTATCAACTGCGAGACATCCTCCCCATTTGTGAACCGGGGAAAAAAAAAATTATATATATATATATTTTCCCTAACGCCACTACTTATGCTGTCATTTCCTATTTCACGTGTAACCGCTCCATTAAATAGCTGTACAGGACAATCAGAATATTCAGGACTCAGGAGCCCCCTATGCTTTGACGCTTGACTGTTCCACATGCAGATTAGGCCTCACCGAAAATAAATCAAATAAAATAAAATACAAAATAAAGCTTGCAGCTACTTATGCAGAAGGGATTTTTTGAGACTAACCCCTAGTGCATATTTTTTTTTTTTTTCGTTTAAATTTTATTTAAAATAAAATAGCAGCAGACAGGCTCAAGCGTCCATTGTATCTCAGGATACTAATTGCCTCCACTGCAATCTCTTCTCTCCTGTCTTCCATCTTTCCTCCCCCCCCCCCTTTGCAGATCAGCTTGCAAAAAAGAAAAAAAAAAAGGGATGGAGCATTGGAGCCAGCTTCCCTCTCCTAACCCAATTCCGCAGTCTGTTAGGAAACCATGGGGCATGTGAGCTTTTCCTGCAATTAATACTAACTTAGAAGGGGGAGGGGCACATGACCACTTAAACCCCACCCCCCTCAACACCTGGCCTTTGCACTGAATATGCAAAAATAAACAAACCTTGCATTCAGCAAAAAATACAAATAAAAATGCATGGCTGCCCCCACATCACTGTCAGAGAATTAATCCCCCCCCCCCTTTTCTTTTCTTTTCTTATCCTAAATCAATAAAAGCACTAGCAGCATTTGCAAAAAAAAAAAAAATGCAAAGCTACCCACAGACAATAGGGGCTAATTAGGATCACTCTCCCCTGCAAGCTGTAGTCATCTAAGGCCACTCTTATTTTTTTTCCCTATTTAATTCCATAATTTAAACCCCCCCCCCCCTTTTTTTTTTGTGTGTGTGTGTTTCTACTATCCCATCCCCCTCTCTCCTCTTCCCCAGCAAGCAGAAAGAATGAAGCAAAATGGAAGGAAATCCCTTTTGCTTGCAACGTGCTCCCTGCTGCAGACTGCAGGCCTGTTACAGACAGGGCTGGCTTCATTCTTTTTTTTTTTTTTCCCCTCCCTCTTCGCTCTCTCTTGCAACCATCAAGGAATTTGATGCGGGAGGGCGCCTCTTGTTTGCACTTGGAATGTCTGGGGGGTGGGGGTGCAATCAGTGTGCACCCTAATAAAAATAGAAAAAGTCATAAAAGCAGAAATCTTGTACAAGCTGATCCAGCAGCACCCTTGGCTGTAGGGTCCCCCCTCCCCCCTTTGCCTTTGGTAGACCCAGGGCCAAAAAAAAATAAAAAAATCTGTGCAGTTTGCAATATCAAAGACAAGCACAAAGCTGACCCGATGTGACCACCAGCAGCAACCCGACCGTGCGATTTAAATTGCAACGAAATCCCCCCAGATGCCCCTTATTATTTATTTGATTGCTCCTACCTTGCTTTGGCCGTCCTGTCGTAACTCCATCCTGAACCAGCCCCCAAAGGATCTCCAAATCCAGCCGTCGGATAATTCCTATCCATTAATTTCTTTGTCGGATTTTTGTTTGATTATTATTATTTTTTTTTTCTTTCCTTTTTTTTTTTCGCCCTCCTGCTTTGAGAATTGCCTCTTTGCTTCCTTTCTCTGTTCTCCTCTCTGTGCGATCCACCAATCAAATAAAGAAGCGAGGAATCAAATAATGTGTTTGTTTCGGGGCGCCTCCCGTGCAGCCCCCGCAGGAGAACAGGCGAGCCCCCTGGAAGGCTCAGTGAGCAGCCCCTGTGTCTCTGGATGGCAGACGGGTTTTGTTTTTTTTCTCATGGTGCAGCCATTTTTGCAGTCTCTCTATGTGTCTATTTCAGCTTCCCAGCATACATTTCAGTGAACTGTACAAAGGGGGAGGGGAGGAAGGCAGGAGGGAGAGAGAGAGAGAAAGGCAGACAGAGAGGGTAAGCCTCCCCTCCTGCCACCACGCAGAGCCAGGGAGGAGGAGGAGGAAGAGGAGGAGGAAGGGGGCAGAGACAGGCTAAAATTACACTACATCTCAGCCACCACATACAACCTCACTGGGAGAAGACACTCTGAAAAGCAACCCACAGAGGTGCCATCTCTGCGAACACTGGCCACTCACCATCACCACTCATTCCTATAAACACAAAGTATGCAGCCTGTTCCATTCACTCAATACAGGACCATATGGAGCAAAGGCATGCAAGCTTCTGTTTATATTGATTGCAAGAGATAGACTTTTATTACATGCAAGCTGTCAAAATGTAGGTAATAAATGCAACATTTGCTCCATTCACTGAATGCAAGATAAGGAGCAAAGGTGCAGGCCTGCTACACTTATGTATTGCAAGCTATAGACATGTATATCAGGCCTGCTACACTTATGTATTGCAAGCTATAGACATGTATATCAGGCTTGCTACACTTATTTATTGCAAGCTATAGACATGTATTTCAGGCCTGCTACACTTTTTTATTGCAAGCTATAGACATGTATATCAGGCTTGCTACACTTATTTATTGCAAGCTATAGACATGTATTTCAGGCTTGCTACACTTTTTTATTGCAAGCTATAGACATGTATAGCAGGCTTGCTACACTTATTTATTGCAAGCTATAGACATGTATTTCAGGCTTGCTACACTTATTTATTGCAAGCTATAGACATGTATAGCAGGCTTGCTACACTTATTTATTGCAAGCTATAGACATGTATTTCAGGCTTGCTACACTTTTTTATTGCAAGCTATAGACATGTATAGCAGGCTTGCTACACTTATTTATTGCAAGCTATAGACATGTATTTCAGGCTTGCTACACTTTTTTATTGCAAGCTATAGACATGTATAGCAGGCTTGCTACACTTATTTATTGCAAGCTATAGACATGTATATCAGGCTTGCAAGCTATAGACTAGCCATGTGCCAGTGTTAATTTTGTAGACTAAAATGACTAAAACATTTTAGTCGACTAAATGAATACTATTTTAGTCGACAAAAACTAAGACAAGCTATGGACATGTATATCAGGCTTGCAGCTTTCATTGATTGCAAGCTACAGACTAGCCATGTGCCAGTGTTAATTTAGTTGACTAAAACATTTTAGTTGACAAAATGAATACTATTTTAGTTGACTAAAATACAACTAAAACTAAAACAATTGAGATGACTAAAATACGACTAAACCTAAAATGGCATTTTAGTCAAAAGACCAGAACCCTGGAATGGACCTAAAATTAATACAAACTTTAGAACCCTATTAAAGTCTATGGGACTCGAATTTTCGAAATCAAAAGTGCTAATTTTAAAGGCTAATATGCAAGATATACAACAGACAACACCAGCAATAAGGGGTATCTTCAGGTGTATATTGTGCTGGAGGCACACAATACCCACTTTAATTCCCGCAGATGCCTGTATTAGAGAACACCAGCAATAAAGGGTAGATAAAGGTGTATACTGTGCTGGAGGCACACAACACCCACTAACTCCTGCAGATGCTGGTATTAGAGAACACCAGCAATAAAGGGTAGATAAAGGTGTATACTGTGCTGGAGGCACACAACACCCACTAGCACCTGCAGATGCCTGTATTAGAGAACACCAGCAAAAAAGGGTAGATACAAGTGTATACTATGCTGTGCTGGAGGCACCCAACACCCACTGCACGGTTTAGGAGATATTCCCATTGCATGCAGTCGCTGATTTCAGCGGCGCATGCGCTCTGAATTTCCCGGCTGAAAGGTCTGGCAGACGTTTGACCTTGCCAGAAAGAAGTCTCCCGTGCGCATGCATGGGAGTGAGGACACATCGCAGCTCTGGCCACTCACAGCGCTGGAGCCTCAATACCCCGAAGACACGCCGAGGAAAAATGTCATACTAGCATACTAGCTCATTATGCCTTTTGCATTACAGGTTTAAAAAAATAAACAAAATCTGTGGGTTTACTACTGTTTTTTATCTCGTTATATAGGTTGCAAAAAAGACACAAGTCCATCTATTTCCTTGTCAAAAGATTTTTATTAAGTTCAAAGTGATAAGCTTAACATACATGTTAATAGATACATGTTAACAAAAGGAATTAAGCTCAAAAACTACAGAAGTAGGTAAGAATATAAAACATAAAATGAAATATGATAAATAAGGATACTCGAAATAGAGATTTTAGAACTGATACATTTTATCAAAAGGTGTCCATCTATTTCTACCATGTTAGTGTCCAATATAACGTGGATGAGATACAACATTAGTACAAGTTTATCTATTTCAACCAAAAAATAAATAAATAAATAAATACAATCCTCTACCCATAGTTGATGCAGAGGAAGGCGAAAAGCCCCTACAAAGCATGATCCAATTTGCTACAGCAGGGGAAAAAAATTCCTTCTTGATCCCAGAGAGGCAATCGGATTTTCCCTGGATCAACTTTACCTATAAATGTTAGTATCCACTTATATTATGTACATTTTGGAAAGAATGCAGGCCTTTTTTTAAACTGACCAGAACCACCTCTGGAGGGCGTTTATTCCACATTTTTACAGCTCTTACTGTGAAGAAACCTTTCCGCATTTGGAGATGAAATCTTTTCTGCTCTAGATGTAGAGTGCCCCCTTGTCCTCTGTGATGACCTTAAAGTGAATAACTCAACACCAAAATCATTATATAGACCACTTATTGTCAGGTCACCTTGAGGCGAGGTGACAGGTGCACACCGTAGGGATCAGGAGTGCACCACAAGGTTGTGGACCCTACGGCTGACTGCTGCAGATGGGGGACAGATCCCACTGGGGTTAGAGTGTAAGATTCCCTGGGGCGCGGAGTCTAAGAGCCAGCAGGTGTTCACCAGCGCCTCTGGTGGTGAGGATGGACTTGGCTGCAACTGGCTCCAGGTCGCGACCCCCAGGGTCCCCCAGCTCACACCCACAGTAGGCAACAGGAGGATAGGGATGGTGAGGGACAAAGCCAAGGTCAGGGCCACAAGCAGACAAGAATAGTCGGGTACATGCCAAAAGGTCAGGATCACAGGCAAACAGGGATAGTCAAAGACACGCCAAAGTCGGTAATGGAACAACAGAAGAGCACACGGCAGGTAACAGGAAGCTAACACACGGTGTTCGGGCGGCACAGTGGTGTAGTGGTTAGCACTCTCACCTAGCAGTAAGAAGGTCGCTGGTTCAAATCTCAACCATGACACTACCTGCCTGGAGTTTGCATGTTCTCCCTGTGCCTGCGTGGGTTTCCTCCGGGTACTCCGGTTTCCTCCCACAATCCAAAGACATGCAGGTAAGGTTAATTGGCTTCTGGCTTCTGTCCAAAATTGGCCCTAGTATATGAATGGGGACCTTGGATTGTGGGCTCCTTGAGGATAGAGACCAATGTGGGTGTAGCAATGTACAGGGATAAGGACAATTGTAGACACTTACTCAGGTTGAACTGGATGGACTGGTGTCTTTATTCAACCTAACTAACTATGAAACTATGAAACTATGAAACACAAAGGAATACACAATGGTTGATCAGCACTGATGGCCTGCAGTGCATAGGTTAATATAGGGCTCTCTGATAGGGCCTGGGATGGAGCCATGCTTAGAGGAGAGGTTATAAAAACCACCAGGTGGAAGTGGCTGGCCTCTTAGTCTGAAGACATGAGGGGAGGTAAGCAAACACAGGAAGATCACTGCATAACCATGACAGTACCCTCCCTCTTACGAGGCCTCCCCCTCCCCCGCCTGGGTCCAGGCTTAAAGGGAAACTCCAGATGGAACCTCCTTAACAGACAGGGAGCAAAGACCTCAGTGTCAGGTCACCTAGAGCCCAGGTGACAGATGCACACCGTAGGGTTTAGGAGTGCACCGCAAGGTTGTGGACCCTACGGCGGACTGCTGCAGACGGGGGACAGATCCCACTGGGGTTAGAGCGCAAGATTCCCTGGGGCGCGGAGTCTAAGAGCCAGCAGGTGTTCACCAGTGCCTCTGGTGGGGAGGATGGACTTGGCTGCAACTGGCTCCAGGTCGCGACCCCCAGGGTCCCCCAGCTCACACCCACAGTAGGCAACAGGAGGATAGGCATGGTGAGGGACAAAGCCAAGGTCGGGGCCACAAGCAGACAAGAATAGTCAGGTACACGCCAAAAGATCAAGATCACATGCAAACAGGGATAGTCAAGACACGCCAAAGTTGGTAACGGAAAACAGTAGCAGAGCACACGGAAGGAAACAGGAAGCTAACACACAAGGGTTGATCAGCAGGATAGGCTAGCAGTGCACAGGTTAATATAGAGTAGTCTGATAGGAGCTAGGGTGGAGCCAGAGGATGGATATAAAAGCAGTCAGGTGAGGCTCGGCTGGTCTCTAGAAATGAACACATGCAGACTAGGGTTGCGACCTTTTCTTCAAGTCAAACTCGAACACTTTTTTTTTTTTATAGTATAAACTATACATATATTTTGCTACTAAATAATATTTCTAATCATATGAAGTTAATAACAAGAGTCTCCCTTTACATCAGAATCCACAGAGTTCCCTTTTACATCTGAACTCAGAGTTCCCTTTTACTGTAACGGGGGACTCTGTGCAGACTCTGATGTAAGGGAGAACTCTGGGGACTCTAGCATAAGGGATGCTCTGGGAATACTGAGGGTGTACACTGAGAACTCTGATGTACGGAGAAGATTCTGATGTAAGGGGAAACACTGTGGCCTCTGGTATAAAGGGGAACTCTGATGTAAGGGATGCTCTGAGAACCCTGATTTACCTTGGTGTACTTACTCAGAGGCAAGGAGGGAGAAGGGGAAAGACTTCAGTCACAGACAGGGATGGATGGTGAGCTCACTCACCCCTTGGCATTCAACACCTCTCATCCAGATGGATCTGAGGCTGCTGGACTTCAAATTTCCAGCCCCCACTTTCCTTTTCTGAGGCACAGCGCCAGGGATTGGAGTGTGGGCAGACCAAGAGAGGTGGGGGGAAGAGGTGCAGTTCGAGCCCTCTCTCCTCTGCCCTCTGTATGTGTTTGGGTGGGAGGTTTGTTAGTGTTGGCTTTGGGCAGTGTGAAAAAATGTAACAGACACTCTCAGCTGAGACAACTGCAGTCAGTAACCCTAGCAATAGTCCAGTCTAAATAATGTGTCCGGGTTTCAGACAGTTCAAAATCTGGACACATGATTTCAAACCCAAACTGTCCGGGTGAATCCTGGACAGGTGGCAACCCTAATGCAGACAGGTAAGCAGACGAACTCTATTGCATAACCATGACACTCAGATGCAGTGATCCAAGACCTCTCCTCAGGACCCAACCCTTTCCAAAGTACGAGGTATTGAAGAATGCCTTTACGGAGCCGGGAATCCAAAACTTGACTAACCTTGTATTTTAGATTATCCTCAGAGACCGAAACAGAGGTAGGGAGAGGACGAGAGGACTTGAGGACTAAAGGCTTTTTAGGAATGGGTAAGGGCATGAGAAGATCAGGAGTCTGAGCAGGGACCCCCATACCCTTAAGAATGAGCTGGGCATCCATAACAGGACCACCAGACTGGGCAGAGGTCAGTGGATCCCTGAGGTCATGTTGGTTAGAAAGTGACATGTCACAAGAGTCAAGCTGGATAGCTGCAACACAAACAGAATGCAGAGAACCCTGAGAAAAAGATTGAAAACCCCTCCTGGCTGAATGAGGTATTCTATCCAAAGGATGGATTGAGCCTCTTAAACGGGTTTGAACGGACATAGTAGCAGTAGGGTGAGGCCAGGTCCCCGAAGGTGCTAAACAAGAAGCAGGAAGCTCATTGGGCATGGGCTGGACTGGCATAACTGGTGCAGAGGTCGACTGAATAGTATTGTCAGGTGTAGCGACCATCTCAATCGCATCACAGGGCATAGCAACTGTGGAACTTGCAGACAAGTTAGTCTGGCTGTGCGTCCAAGGGAAATTAGGGACAGGCAAAGGTAAATGGTTATGCGAACTGGAGTGAATGATCGACTCAGGTTCATAGGTGGGCCCCTCATCCAGAGTACCACATGACCTAGAGAGTGCAACAGACCGACTATTGCAGGATGCATCCCAGAAATCGCTATATACAGTGGAAAGAGCAGAAGATACTGGGATGGTAGTAACAGGAAGTCTCTCCTTTGGTGTACCCTTGAGTAGGCAGGAAGAGGAACAGGAGGAACCCCAAGCCAGGATCTGTCCAGCAGACCAGTCAACGTGCGGAGAATGGAGCCGTAACCAAGGAAGACCTAATATGATAGGAGATGAAGCCTTAGGTAAGACAAGGAAGGATATCCACTCCCGGTGGAGTGTCCCTACTGACATCTTAACAGGAAGAGTCTGGAAGCGGATAGGGCCCCCTGGGAGAACAGTGCCATCAATCGCCAAGACCACAAATGGCGTTGTAAGGGGCAAAAGGGTAAGTCTTATGGAGGATGCAGTTTCCCAATCCATGAAATTGGCAGCGGATCCGGAATCCAGATGTGCTGAGACCGAACGAGAGGAAGCACCGACATGAAGCAACACAGAAAGGAGAAGACGAGAAGGTGAAGGTGATATTTCAGGGTCTAATACTCCACCTTCCAGATGTATTAGCCCTGAGCATTTTTCCGGACGAAGAGAACAAGTGTCACGGAAATGACCTTTGGCCCCACAATAGAGGCATAGGCCCAGAGTTCTGCGCCTAGCGCGTTCTTCGGGAGATAACCTCCCTGCAAGCCTTGGAGTCCCCAGAGAAACGGACCGGAGCTGGTAGTAGTAATGAATGTGTGGCTGTGACTGATGTGATAGGTGCAGCAGCAGATAGCGGTTGCGGTTGTTGAACTGGGGGTCCTAATGAGGCCTGAACCTGTTCAAAACGGGATGCCAAATCCTGAAGGAATCGCATCACCTGAGTCTGATGCGATTCCTGGGTTTCAAGTCGCCGAACTCAGCTCTGCAATGGATCATCTACAGGAAGCGGCACGTCAGCCGGGTCCATGGCTTATCAAACTGTCAGGTCACCTTGAGGCGAGGTGACAGGTGCACACCGTAGGGATCAGGAGTGCACCGCAAGGTTGTGGACCCTATGGCTGACTGCTGCAGACGGGGGACAGATCCCACTGGGGTTAGAGCGTAAGATTCCCTGGGGCGCAGAGTCTAAGAGCCAGCAGGTGTTCACCAGCGCCGCTGGTGGGGAGGATGGACTTGGCTGCAACTGGCTCCAGGTCGCGACCCCCAGGGTCCCCCAGCTCACACCCACAGTAGGCAACAGGAGGATAGGGATGGTGAGGGACAAAGCCAAGGTCAGGGCCACAAGCAGACAAGAATAGTCGGGTATACGCCAAAAGGTCAGGATCACAGGCAAACAGGGATAGTCAAAGACACGCCAAAGTCGGTAACGGAACAACAGAAGAGCACACGGCAGGTAACAGGAAGCTAACACACAAAGGAATACACAATGGTTGATCAGCACTGATGGCCTGCAGTGCACAGGTTAATATAGGGCTCCCTGATAGGGCCTGTGGTGGAGCCATGCTTAGAGGAGAGGTTATAAAAACCACCAGGTGGAAGTGGCTGGCCTCTTAGTCTGAAGACATGAGGGGAGGTAAGCAAACACAGGAAGATCACTGCATAACCATGACACTTATGTATTTGTACATGTTGATCATATCCCCCCTTAACCTTCCTGGCGGTTTTCCAGAGTGTGGCTTGGGGTTAAAATTCAGTACCATTATCGGTAACCCCGAGCCACACTTGGGATTGCATTGCAGAATCCTGGTGCAGTGTACTTACCTTGTCCCCAGGATCCTGCGATGTCTCCCCCGATGTCTGCGGGCTGTGACCTCCGCCTGATGCCTCTTTGTGCGGGGCTTCGTTCCCTGCGAGCGTTGCGATGCACGGGGGTGGAGCCCGGCTGCAAATTAAAAAAATTGAAAATTCATAACACATACAGTACACTGTAATCTTCCAGATTATATTACTGTATGGAATCATTTCAGATCCCTTTTGTCCCTGGTGCTTTGTCCAGTGTCCTGCATGCAGTTTTATATTATATATATATATATATATATATATATACAGTTCTTTCTGCCTGGAAACTTGAGATTGTCAATAGCAACTAAAAAGTGTCCCATTACGTCAAATGTGGTTTTAGACAACTAGAAAACAGAGATAATAAATTAGAACACTTGCAGAATTGAGTGATAGTGAGTCGTGAGGAAATTCATTTTATTATTATTATATTATTATTTTTTATAGTTATTTATTATATTATAAATTCTGATTTTGTGTTTAAACTTTATCATACCCGGGATATCTACTAGACCAGGGGTCTTGAATTAAAATTCAAGGAGGTCCAGTCGCTAAAATTTTCTTTCGGCCGAGGTCCAAATCTCAAGTCATCATTTGTCCCCATCAGAGTGCCCCATTATATAAGGTGCCCCCTTACATAGGGTGTCCTCGCCAGAGTGCCTCCTTAGAGTAGATGTCACCATAAGAATGCCTTCTTACATCAGGTGTGCCATTTAGATTAGGTGTGCCCATCAGAGTGCCCCTTTACATCAGTTGACCCTATCACAGTGCCACCTTACATCAGGCATTCATGTCAGTGTCCCCTTACATCAGATGTCCCCATATGTTTAACATAAATTGTGCCCATCAGTGTTACTCTTAAAAGATCAGAGTGCCCCTTAACATAAAATGTGCCCATCAACATGCTACTATTTTATGTTAAGGGTCACGCTGATGGGCATATTTTATGTTAAGGGGCACTCTGATGGCCGTATTTCATTTTAAGAGCAACACTGATTGGGCACATTTTATGTTAAGGGGCAACATAAAATATGCCCATCAGCATGACCCTTAACATAAAATATGCCCATCAGCGTGACACTTAGCATAAGCTAAGCTTGCATGCTGATGGGAAAATTTAATGTTAAGGGACACTCTGATGAGCACACCAAAATATGCCCATCTGCATGCCCCTTAACATACAATGTGCCTATCAGTGTTGCTCTTAAAATAGAATGTGGCCATTGGAGTCTTAACATAAAATAAGCAGAATGCTGATGAGCACATTTTATGTTAAGGAGCACTCTGATGAGCACAACAAATTATGCCCATAAGTGTGCCCCTTAACAAATTATGGCCATCAGTGTGCAGCTTAGGAAAAATGTGCCCCACATACCTTAAGCTCAGGACAAGCTGCAGTGGGGTGCAAGCTGCGAGATATATCTCGCAAGTAAGAGTCAGGAGCCAGAAGCAACGAGTAGCAGGGGGGCGGGGTGGAGCACGCACATGAGATCACGCTCTTGTGACAGAAGCCTGGGAGCGAGAGCCACGGTCATGAGGCGGGGCGCACACACGTGATGTCACTGGTTGCTGGGAAACCCGCAGTCTCAGCAAACCAGTGACTGCTACTACACTGGCAGTCTGGGCAAGAGCATCGCTCGGTCCATGCCCAGACCGCGGGCCGCCATTTAATGACTGCTCTACTAGACCCTTGTTTGGACAGATTTAAATGTGTTATTGCTAAGAATTAAAGGCCTACAATATAAACCTCCAAATTTCTATGCAAAACAATTGTACTGCTTTGAGACGCAAAAAAGGGAGATTCATCTCCTCTTCTCAAGAGTAAACATATTCAGTTCCTCTAATCTTTCCTCATAGCTGAGTTCCTCCATGCCTTTTATCAGTTTGGTTGCCCTTTTCTGCACTTTCTCCAGTTCCCTGATATCCTTTTTGAAAACTGGTGCCCAAAACTGAACTGCATATTCTAGATGAGATCTTACTAATGATTTGTACCTGGGCAAATTATATCTCTCTCTCTCTCTCTGGAGTCCATACCTCTCTTAATACAAGAAAGGACTTTACTCGCTTTGGAAACCGCAGCTTGGCATTGCATGCTATTATTGAGCTTATGATCTACCAAAACCCCCAGATCCTTCTCCACCATTGATTCCCCCTGTTATACTCCCCCTAGTATGTATGATGCATGCATATTCTTAGCTACTAGGTGCATAACTTTACATTTATCAACATTAAACCTCATTTGCCACTTAGTTGCCCAATTATACAGAGCATTGAGGTTGGCTTGTAAGTCGGAGACATCCTGTAAGGATGTTATTCCACTGGATAGCTTGGTGTCATCTGCAAAGACAGACATGGTACTTTTAATCCCAGACCCTATATAATTTATAAAGATATTAAACAGTAAGGATCCCAACACTCAACCTTGGGGTACACCACTGATAACCTTAGACCATTCAGAATAGGAGTCATTAACAACTACTCTCTGAATTCAGTCTTTTAGCCAGTTTTCTATCCATTTACAAATTGATCTTTCCAAGCCCGTAGACTTTACCTTACACATGAGCCGCGTGTGGGGAACTGTGTCAAACGCTTAGTTATTTCATCTTGTTAAATTCGATTGATTCATTCAATTCACATTGGGAATTAGTTTTTTATGTTTTTGTTTCAAATTTACAGATTTTTTTTCATGGTTACATAGTTACATGGTAGGTGAGGTTGAAAAAAGACACAAGTCCATCAAGTTCAACCTATGTGGGTGATTATATGTCAGTATTACATTGTATATCCCTGAATGTTGTGGTCGTTCAGGTGCTTACCTAATCATTTTTGAAATTATCGATGCTCCCCACTGAGACCACCACCTGTGGAAGTGAATTCCACATTCTTACTGCTCTTACAGTAAAGAACCCTCTACGCAGTATAAGGTTAAACCGCTCTCTTTTAATTTTAGTGAATCACCACGTGTCTTTTTAAATTCCCTTCTGCGGAAAAGTTTTATTCCTATTGTGAGGTCACCAGCAGGGATGGCCTTGCGGTTCGCCTGCTGGTTGGTTCGCGGTGAATTTTTCATGTTCGCGATTCGCCAAACCAGCGGACTTCTGGCGTTGTTCGCGTGGAGGACATATGCGTTTACATTGTGACACTTTTATCCATGATGACAAATCCATCATGGGGTACAGGACAGCCAATTGAGACATTTCAGCAAATGGACAATTGGACATTCCCCCTACCTTATAAATATACCTGATCTGGCAGCCATTTTACATTCTTTCTTTGTCAGTGTAGGGAGAGGTTGCTTTTTGGAGCAGGGACAGACGTAGTGACACAAATTACTAGCTATTAGGGCCACAAAAGTCCTTTTAAGGACTGGTATAGGTGTACAGTATATAGGGTTCTGGTACACTGCTGCTGACTGCTGTGCTGCTGATTGCTGAGTGCACTGCTGACCGATTCTGCAGCTGTCTTTTGTCAGTGTAGAGACAGGACGCTGTGTGGAGCAGGGACAGTCAGTTTAATCACTAGCTATTACTATTAGGTCCACAAAGGTCCTTTTAAGGACTGGTATAGGTGTACAGTATATAGGGTTGTACACGTATAATATACTTTCTTTCAAATATAGAAAGCCTATTATACTTGACTGCTGAGCTGAGTGCTGACCGATTCTGCAGCTGTCTTTTATCAGTGTAGGGACTGAGGGACAGTCTGCAAATCACTAGCTACTAGGTCCACAAAGGTCCTTTTAAGGACTGGTATAGGTGTACTATTTGGTGTGCAGTATATAGGGGTGTAATACACGTACAAAATACTTTCACATATAGAAAGCATAGTATAGTGCATTTCCACTGTGCAGCATTGTGACTGCTGAGCGGTTCTGCAGCGATACTACAAAGAATGACAAACGCAATTTAAAAAAAAGTATTATAACCGGTGTGATAGACCAGTGGCCCCCAAAAACGACAGATTGAAGCGGGGTGTTATATACCTTCTTCCACATACATACACTAGAGACACACACTTCTCTAGAGACTTTTGTCACAGGGTCATTTAAAAAATGACAGGCAGAGGAAGAGGCAGGCCCTTCCGCAGGGGTGGTAGGGGTAGGGCAGGAGCTACAGGCTTGAGCCAAAGTGGCAAATTGCAGAAGATGCGTGCGATTACGTCAAAGAACGCACCAGACTTGGTTGAGTGGCTCACTCAGCCTTACTTTTCTGCACCCTCCTCATCCTCTCGATCTGCACCCTCTTCACTCTCTGCTGTGTGCACCCCCAAAGACACTACCACCAACAGTGCTCTCTATCACAGTGTTGGTGTGGTGTCAGTGCTCTCTATCTCGGTGCTGGTGTCAGTGCTCTATATCACGGTGCTGGTGTCAGTGCTCTCTATCACGGTGCTGGTGTCAGTGCTCTCTATCACGGTGCTGGTGTCAGTGCTCTCTATCATGGTGCTGGTGTCAGTGCTCTCTATCACGGTGCTGGTGTCAGTGCTCTCTATCACGGTGCTGGTGTCAGTGCTCTCTATCACGGTGCTGGTGTCAGTGCTATCTATCACGGTGCTGGTGTCAGAGCTCTCTATCACGGTGCTGGTGTCAGAGCTCTCTATCTCGGTGCTGGTGTCAGTGCTCTCTATCTCGGTGCTGGTGTCAGTGCTCTCTATCATGGTGCTGGTGTGGTGTCGGTGCTCTCTATCATGGTGCTGGTGTGGTGTCGGTGCTCTCTATCTCGGTGCTGGTGTGGTCTCAGTGCTCTCACGGTGCTGGTGTCAGTGCTGTCACAGTGCTGGTGTCAGTGCTCTCTATCTCAGTGCTGGTGTCAGTGCTCAGTCTCTATCGCGGTGCTGGTTTCAGACAGTGAGGGAGATAGCAGCAGAGAAGCCAATCAGCAGGCAGTGCCAGCACCATGGCTGAGGATCAGCACTGGACTTGCACCTCCGGACCACCGCAGTGGAGCCCTGCATAGGTGGGGGTAAGAGCCGGGCAGAGGGAGGGGCTCAGGCACAGGTTGGCACACTGGGACACTGGCACAGGACTGCGCTGCCCTGACTGTTGCACTGATCATCTCCTGCACCCCCTTCATAGCCTGTCCTGACCTTGCCTCTCCTCCATGGCCTTCATGCGCTCCTGAATTGTCAAAATTTCACAGATAAAAAAAGAATGCTTGTTGATCCCAGATTCACTTAATACTTTTGTTATGCCAGTGTCCATGTGGGGGGACTATGTGTGCACAGCTAGTAATTATTTAGTGGCTGAAGATATGACCTGTAGGTTTTTAAGGTTCACCTGCCATTAAAGTCATTGAGGTCCGCCACGAACTTTGCGGCTCGCGAATTTTTGGCTGCGTTCGTGGTTCGCGTTCACGAAACGTCCCGTCGGAAGTTCATCCATCACTAGTCACCAGTACGGTATTTGTACATTGAAATCATATCCCCTCTCAAGCGTCTCTTCTCCAGAAAGAATAAGTTCAGTGCTCGCAACCTTTCCTCATAACTAATATCCTCCAGACCCTTTATTAGCTTTGTTGCCCTTCTCTGGACTCTCCTGTTCCAGCACATTCTTTCTGAGGACTGATGCCCAGAACTGGACGGCATACTCCATCTAGTTCTGGGCATTTGAATCGTAAACAAAGTAAACACACAAAAGAAAAATCTTCATGTAATGATTACCATGACTCTTTTTTGATATTTTACATACATACATATACAAATTTACATACATATACAAATTCAAAATGCTAACCATAACATACAAAGCCATCCACAACATCGCCCCCATCTACATCACCAACCTCATCTGCAGAGATATCGCCCAAATCGTCCGCTCCGCTCCTCTCAGGACCTCCTGCTTTCTAGCTCCCTTGTTATCTCCTCTCATGCTCACCTTCAAGACTTCTCCAGAGCCTCTTCCATCTTCTGGAACTCCCTGCCCCAGTCTGTCTGATCAGCCCTACCCTGTCCACCTTTAAAATTTCCCTGAAAACTAATTTATTCAGGGAAGCCTATCCCACACCCACCCAACTGTCCCTGAGCCACCCCCATCAAATCATTCTCTGTAGCCATTACCTTTTGTACCACCACCCCCTCCCTTTAGAATGTAAGCTCTACGAGCAGGGCCCTCCTGTACTGTAATAATCCCAATAAGTGTATATTGATTGGTTTGCACATATAGTGTTTACAAACTACGGAATAGATTTATGGACTTTTTTAAAAACATTTTTTACTGGTAATGGCAGTGATCTGCGATTTTTTTTTTTTGTGAGAGATTGCGGTGAATAAATTTGAACCCAAGTGACACTTTTTGGGGACCAGTGACACCAATACAGTGATCAGTGCTAAAAAAAATAATGCACTGATCAATGTATACATTACACTGGCAGGGAAGGGTTAACACCAGGGGCGATCAAAGTGTGTTCCCTGGGAGGTGCCTTCAAATTGTGTGGGGAGCGGATTCACTGGAGGAAGAGCGATTGTGATTCAGCTTAGCTGAAACAAGATCTCTCTCTTTTCCTCCCTGACAAAGCAGCGGTGTGCTTTGTTTACACCAGCACACTGCTACTCTGGTTCCCTTCTGAACTATTGGCTGGTCGCGGGCGCCGGCCCCGCTAATTGGCTCCAGCTGTGTCCAATCCCAGCGGGAGTGGCGTTAAACTGCATGCACGAAATCACGTACAGGTACGTGATGTTGCGCAGCCAGGCTGCCATGCCACAGCAAATGTACGTGGGGGCGGTCCGAAGCAGTTAAATCACCTTTGGCTTAACAAAAACAGCATTATTTAGAAATGGTACTCTAATAATACACAGAGTCTTTGATTTCAGCAATATGCGTACAGTTAGAATTCGATGTAAAATTCAATATGAATTTCAGTCTGAATTTAATTTCATTATTCGGAGCATTCGGTAAAATTTGTTGATATTGTAATCCGATAGATCCAAATCTCTAAACAATGAAAAATTTGTCCAAATATTAATTTGGACCAAAACAAACAGATGTCTGCTATTGACTTTTATTGAATGCAAGCTGTCAATATTTAGGTAATCAATGCAACATTTCCTCCATTCACTGAATGAAAGACACAGATAAGGAGCAAAGAGGTGCAGGATTGCTACTTTTATTGATTTCAAGCTTTAAGTACAGTGAGATAAAAAAGTATTTGATCCCCTGCTGGTTTTGTACATTTGGCCACTGACAAAGAAATGATCAGTCTATCATTTTAATGGTAAGTTTTATTTTAAGAGTGAGAGACAGAATAACAACAAAAATATCAAGAAAAACGCATTTCAAAAAAGTTATAAATTGATTTGCATTTTAACAAGTGAAATAAGTGTATTTAAAAAAGTGAAATAAGCAAGATTTCTGTCTCCCATGTGTCTTCTATACAGGTAACAAGCTGAAATTAGGAGCACTCTCTTAAAGGGAGTGCTCCTAATCTCAGCTTGTTACCTTTATAAAAGACACCTGTCCACAGAAGCAATCAATCAATCAATCAGATTCCAGTCGCTCCACTAGGACCAGAGAGCTGTCCAAGGATGTCAGGGACAAGATTGTAGACAAGGCTGGATTGGGCTACAAGACCATCGCCAAGCAGCTTTGTGAGAGGGTGACACCAGTAGGTGTGATTATTCGCAAATAGAAGAAACACAAAATAACTGTCAATCTCCCTCGGTCTGGGGCTCCATGCAAGATCTCACCTCGCGTTGTTTCACTGATCATGAGAACGGTGGGGAATCAACCCAGAACTACACAAGAGAATCTTGTCAATGATCTCAAGGCAGTTGGGACTATAGTCGCCAAGAAAACAATTGATTACACACTACGCCGTGAAGGAGTGAAATCCTGCAGTGCCCACAAGGTCCCCCTGCTCAAGAAAGCACATGTACAGGCCAAAAACAAAAAAGAGGTGGTGGCACTACCAGCATAAAAAAATTTTTTTTTTTACAGGAAATCCATTAAAATCGAGGACACAATATGCACACACATCTCCTGTGGAATTCAGCAAACGTGTTTTACACACCTGTGCTTAGTCATTGCACACTTGGTGTCACATGTACAGGCCCGTCTGAAGTTTGCTAATGATCATCTGAATAATTCAGAGGAGAACTGGGTGAAAGTGTTTGGTCAGATGAGACCAAAATCAAGCTCTTTGGCATCAACTCAATTTAATGTGTTTGGAGGAGGAGGAATGCTGCCTATGACCCCAAGATCACCATCCCCAACATCAAACATGGAGGTGGAAACAGTTTGCTTTGGGGGGTGTTTTTCTGCTAAGGGGACAGGACAACTTTACCGCATCAAAGAAATGATGGACGGGGCCATGTACCATCAAATCTTGGGTGAGAACCTCCTTCCCTCAGGCAGGGCATTGAAAATGGGTCGTGAATGGGTATTGCAGCATGACAATGACCCAAAACACATGGCCAAGGCAACAAATGAGTGGTTTTAAAAAAAAGCACATTAAGGTCCTGGAGTGGCCTAGCCAGTCTCCAGCAGTGGCGGCTGGTGATCAAAATTTTAGGGGGGGGGCCCACAAACTAAATACTGAAACCCCACATCAATTGCAGCCTCGTTGTGCTCATCAATTGCAGGCTCACTGTGCCCAAACACAGCCACTGTGCCCATCATATGCAGCCATGTGTGCCCGTCATATGCAGCCACTTGTGCCCATCAAATGCAGCCACTTGTGCCCATCAAATGCAGCCACTTGTGCCCATCAAATGCAGCCACTTGTGCTCGCCATATGTGCTCGCCATGTGCCCATCAAATGCAGCCACTTGTGCTCGCCATATGTGCTTGCCATATGCAGCCACTTGTGTCCCTCATATGCAGCCACTTGTGCCCATCATATGCAGCCACTGTGCCCATCATATTCAGCCACTGTGCCCATGACCCCCCTCACGGCTCTGATAACCCCCCACTCGTGGCTCTGATGGCCCTCCATTCTCGCGGTTCTGACAGCCCCCCAGCTTGCTTAGTCCTGATGTCCATCCTCATGTCCTGCCCTAGCGCTTTGGCCAATCGGGAAACAGGTCTGACAACCTGCCTCCCTGATTGGCGGAGAGGAGCGTTAGTGTGAAAATAGCAAAATCTAATTTGCTATCGTCACACAATTTGGTGGGATCTGGGTGCCCTGAGCCCACCCTATTTTGAAGCCTATTAGAGCCTCTGGCTCTAATCAGGTGCTTCAAAAAGTATCACCCCCTCCCACCCCTGCCATAGGAATCCATGCGTCCGGCGTCCTGAAAGGGGCCGGGCGCATTGGATGGGGGCGTGGCACCCATGTGCCCACAATGCATGGGCCACCCCTGGTCTCCAGACCTTAATCCCATAGAAAATATGTGGAAGGGGCTGAAGGTTCAGTTTATCAAAACCTTAATGACTTGGAGAGGATCTGCAAAGAGGAGTGGGACAAAATCCCTCCTGAGATGTGTGCAAACCTGGGGGCCAACTACAAGAAACGTCTGACCTCTGTGATTGCCAACAAGGGTTTTATCACCAAGTACTAAGTCATTAACATGAAAATCAATTTATAACTTTTTTGAAATGCATTTTTCTCGATTGTTTTGTTGTTATTCTGTCTCTCACTGTTAAAATAAAACTACAATTAAAATTACAGACTGATCATTTCTTTGTCAGTGGGCAAATGTACAAATTCAGCAGGGGATCAAATACTTTTTTCCCTCACTGTATGTATATCAGGCTTGATACTTTTATTGATTGCAAGGCATATACTTTTGTTGAAAACAAGCTGTCAACATTTAGGACAGCCCTTTTCAATCAGGGTGCATTGAGGTTTCTTCAGGGGTGCATTGGCAAAATGCCCAAATATTGTATACAAACCGGCGGGTGAATGAAGGTTGCCTTTTAGTTACACTAATGCCCTGTACACATGAGCGGATTTTCAGTCGGAAAAACCTTGGACGGAATTCCGCTCAAGTTTGGCTTGCATACACACGGTCACACAAAAGTTCTCTGAACTTTCAACCGTCAAGAACACGGTGATGTACAACACTACGACGAGCTGAAAAAATGAAGCTCACTGCTTCTGAGCATGCGTCAAATTGTTTCCGAGCATGCGTAGGAATTTTGCGCATCTGAATTTGTACAGACTATCGGAATCTCCGATCAGAAATTTTGCTGGCTGGAATTCTGCCAGCAAAAGTCTGATGGAGCATACACATGGTCGGAATTTATGACCAATAGCTCTCATCTGACTTTTGCTGGCAGAATTTCTGATCGTGTGTATGGGGCTTAAGTCACAGGTTTTCATTGTGCACCATTACACCATTACAACATTCTAGCTGCCGGCATCCTAACACCCAATGGCATTATCAGTTGATAAGGAGGATGTCAGTCGCCACCACGACATCCTTGTTTAAACCTCCTTTTCCCTTCTCCATCAGTGTTGGGGACACATTAGCTAAGTGATGGAGAAAAACCAAGAGAGAAGAGAAACATTAGAATACTTGTCCTTACCAGTTTGCAAAAGTGTATTTGCTTTGGAAGAATTCATCACCTTTAATGTTGGGTGTTCTACTTGGACTTGTGGATGTTGCTGCATTATGTTAAACTATTAGAATAGTTTTTACATTTTGGAATGGGGTGCCTCGAGATTGTCCATAATTTTTAAAGGGTGCCTTGACTGGAAAAAAAGTTGAAAAACACTGATTTAGATAATAAATGCAACATTTTCTCTATTCATTGAACGCAAGATACAGATAAGGTGCAAAGAGATGCAAGCTTTCATTTATTTCAAGCTATAAGTATGTATATCAGGCTTGCTGCTTTAAATGCAAGACACAGATATGTTATAAAGGGATGCAACTTGCTACTTTTATTTAATGCAAGCTGTAAATATGTAGCTAACATTTGCTCCATTCATTGAATGCAAGACACAGATAAGAAGCAAAGGCATGCACCATGGCTTGTTACTTTTATTGACTGCGAGTTATAGACATGTTTATCAGTCTTGCTACTTTTATTGATTGCATGATATAGACTTTTATCCAATACAAGTTGTCAATATTTAGGAATTAGATGCAACATTTGCTCCATTCATTTAATGCAAGACACAGATATAAAGCAAAGACATCCAGGATGCTACTTTCATTGATTGCAAGCTATAGATCTATTGCTTTCATTGATTGCATGATATAGATTTTTATTGAATGCAAGCTGTATAGATGCAACATTTTCTCCATTCATTGAATGCGAGATACAGATAAGGAGCAAAGAGATGCAGGGTTCCTACTTTCATTGCTAGCAAGCTATAAGTATGTATATCAGGCTTCCTGCTTTGATTGGATGCAAGACACAGATATATGCACTGATATATACTGCACTTAACGTGCAGTAATGCACTGAAATATACTGCATTAAACAGCATGAACACACTGAAATATACTGTGTTAAACATGCAGTAATGTACTGAAATGTATTGTGTTAAACGTGCAGTAATGTATTGAGATATACTGTGTTAAACATGCAGTAACACACTTAAATATACTGCGTTAAACATACACTAACGTACTGAAATATACTGTGTTAAACGTGCCCGAATGAACTTTTATACTTTATAAAGAGATGCAACTTGCTACTTTTATTGAATGCAAGCTGTAAATAAGTAGCTAAAAGGTGAAACATTTGCTCCATTCACTAAATGCAAGACACAGATATGGAACAAAGACATGCAAGCTTGATATTTTTATCGATTGCAAGCTATAGATCTGTATTTCAGGCTTGTTGCTTTCATTGACTGCAAGCTATAGACTTTTCTTGAATGCAAGCTATCAATAAGTAGCTAAAAGTTGCAACATTTTCGCCATTCACTGAATTCAAGGCACAGATAAAAAGCAAAGGGATACAGGCTGGAAACCTTTTTATTGATCGCAAGCTATAAGTATATATATCTAGTTTGCTGCTTTCATTGATTGCAATATATAGAGGTTTATTTACTAAGTCAAACCCACTTTGCACTACAAGTGCCCTCCCGTCACTCCACACTGGAGTGGTACGCTGGCAGGGCGCTCAAAAAAGTCCTGCAAGCAGCTTCTTTGAGGCGCTTTAGGAGCAGTGTATACACCGTCTCTAAAGTGCCCCTGCCCATTGAAATCAATGGGAAGCACCGGCAAAGTGCCACTGTAGTGCTTTTAACCCTTTTTCGGCTGCTAGCGAGTGTTAAAAATATGTTAAAATAGCGTCACTTTGCTGCTGACGCCCGCAGCGGTTCAGTGTGAAAATGCCCTAATAGATTCAGCATTTGCTCCATTCATTGAATGCACAGTACAGACATGGAGCTAATAAAAGGAAATTGTCTCCTGTCTGAATTTGCCCTAGTATGTGTATGTATCAATATGGCTGCCAGTAGATTAAGGCCCCTTTCACACGGACGGCTGTTCTGCCGCAGTTTAGCATGTTTATTTTTTTCTGTGAAATTCAAGACTCCAGGCACAGCGATCAGCTGCATTTGTACAGTGCAATTACATGCGTTTACGTGCAGTTATATAGCAACCCTTTTTTTAGATTTATTTTTTGGTCCCTTGAATCCCTTCTCACGCTGCTATCCGCAGTTGACACAAAAGCCTGCGATTACCTGCGGTTATGTGTATATAGCTGCGCTACATCGCACCTGGACGCATTCAATTCTATTTTTTCTATTCGCACCAAACCGCATGTAACGAAATCGCGGCTAAGCGCTGTGTGTGAATGGGGCCATAGGAAAGCATTGCGTGCTTTTAGCTGCGGTAGAAAACTAGAAAATCTGCAGCTAAAAGCACCATTCTATCCGTCTGTGTGAAAGGGGCCTTAGAGTTAAGCTACATAAACATCAGCCAGTTCAATAAAAAACGGTTGACATACGGTGTGTAACCCAGCCAGCCATTTGACCAGCTTCTTTCAGATGAGCATGCTGTAAAACCAGCATCTGACTGGCTCCTGATCAGAATTCCGGCGGGGGGGGGTTGCAATTTTGCACTTTTTTCTTCACATGTGTGAAGAAACCCATGCCATCCAGTTCCATCCAAATTCAATGCGAGTTCAGCCATACAAACTCTATGGCTGACCTTGCATTGCACAGACATCGCATGTGATCGGCATCGCAGTGCGGGTGTGAATCACGTGCGATATCTGTGTTCGCATATGTGTGAACCCAGGCTCAATAGGCACACGAGCATCAGAACTGGACCACAGGAGCCCATGGAAAAGGGTGGCTTTGTCTGAAGTAAGATGTATATATGTGACTATAGATGCAACATTTGCTCCATTCATTAAAAGCAGCATACAGATGTGTAGTATAATATAATATAGTCAGGCTTTCTCCTTTTATTGATTGAAAACTATGGGCTTGCTACTTTCATTAAATGCAAGTCATAAGTATGTTGTAAAGAGATGTAACTTGCTAATTTTATTGAATGCAGGGTGGAAATATGTAAAGCTGGGTATACAGGAGGTTGAACTGGCCAAATTTCCATGTCTGCATACCCTGCTTAATAGACGATAGACAACATTTGCTTCGTTCATTCAATGCAGCAAACAGACAAGTAGCTAATATAAGTAGGCTTAATTTACTGCAAGATATAGGAATGCATATCATGCATGCTACGTTTATTAAATGCAAAACACAGATATGTGTTGATGGAATTCAGGCCTGCTACATAAAAATGTAACATTTGCTCCATTCATTGAATGCATTGCCCAGACATGTAGCTAATATGTGCAGTCAGGGCCATCTTTATGTGTATATATGTATGCTCTGAGACATACAATAAACAGCAGCTAGACTCAAAATCTGTTTACTGAATCAGGCAGTGATTGAGATTGGTTGCCGAGGTTACAGTGTATCATTCCCGCTCACTGACTGGCTGCTAGAGGTTACAGCACACATTATGGCTCTCTGATTATTTGCTGGTGGTTACAGCACAGGACTTCTGCTTGTTAATTGGTTGCTAGGGATTACTCTACATCAATAGTGCTCACTGATTGGTTGCTAGAGGTTACTGGACATCCTTACCACTCTCTAATTGGTTGCCAGAGGTTACTGCACATTAATACTGCTCACTGATTGGTTGCTGGAGATTACTGCCTATCCTGACCGCTCAATGACGGGTTACAAGAGGTTAGTGCACATAATTACTGCTCACTCGTTGGTTGCTAAAGGTTACAGCACATCATCTCCTCACTGCCTGCACACCATGCACTGGGGAGGTGAGGGGACCCCTCAATATACAGAAAAGACCTAGGAAATGTAATGGGGGATTTTACATCAACAACCAATAAAGGGGAAATTCTACATTCACCACCATTTAAAGGGGCTTATACATGGACCACTAATATGAGGGAGGAATCAAAACTGACCACAAATGCAAGTTTTGATTTTTTTTTTTACAGATTACCAATATAACGAGGAGTTTCTACACTGGCCACATATGTAATGAATGGGCATTTATAATAACCACTAATGTGATGTGGTTTTACCTCCCCGTGGGCAGCATTCAGCAGAAATTATGGTGGAAATGACCTCAGGGGGCATGATATACTGGGCGGCACAGTGGTGTAGTGGGCATCACTCTCACCTAGTAGTAAAAAGTGGTTCGAATCCCAACCACAACACTATGAACCTGGAGTTTCCATGTTCTCCCTGTACCTGTGTGGGTTTCCTCCAGGTACTCCGGTTTCCTCCCACACTCCAAAGACATGCTGGTAGGTTAATTGGCTTCTGTCTAAATTGAGTATATGAATGTGAGTTAGGGACCTAAGATTGTAAACTCCTTGAGGGAAGGGACCAATGTGAATGTATAATGTATATGTAAAGCACTGCATAAATTGACGGCGCCTTACCTTAAATAATAATATAAATATGAAAGCCACCTCTATTTACATATCAATGCCGCCAGTCTGTGACTATTTACATATTAATGCTGCCACTATTTACATATCAATGCAGGTTATTTACATGTAAACACATGGTCTGCAGGTGAGTCATCTGTACACTGCAATAGTGCAGAGCTGGGCAGCATTACTAACAGAACTTCACACTGAGATATTGTGACAAAGCATGGGACTAAAACTTTTAGCAACCAGGGAAATTAAACTGAGATAGTTGGCAAGTATTAGACAGCTGCTTGGGCCCTAAAACAATGACAGGGGGGCCCAGGTTAGCAGCCCCTTTTGCTCTGCCTTAAAGATGGCCCTGGTGCAGGATCCTTTGATTCACTGATTGCAATCTATAGACACACTATATTACCATTGGGGTGCCTGCCTTTACACGCACATGAACTTTAATGGTATCCCAGTCTTAGTCCGTAGGGTTCAATATTCAGTTGGCCCACCCTGTGGAGCTATAACAGCTTTCAAGGTTCAAAGCTAACAAGGTTTAGGAGTGTGTCTATGGGAAAGTTTGATCAATCTTCCAGAAGCGCATTTGTGAGTTCAGGCATTGATGTGGACGAGAAGCCCTTGATCACCACCTAGTGTTAACCCCTTCCCTGCTAGTGCCATTTTTAATCAGTGCATTTTTATAGCATTGATCACTGTATAAATGCCAATGGACCCAAAAATGTTTCCAAAGTGTCCGATGTGTCTGCCATACCACCGCAGTCCTGATAAAAATCGAAGATTGCCACCATTACTAGTTAAAAAATAATAATAATAAAAATGCTATAAGTCTATCCCCCATTTTGTAGACACTATAACGTCTGCGCAAACCATTCAATATACGCTTATTGTGTTTTTTGGGTTTTTTTTTTTTACCAAAAATATGTAGAAGAAAACATATTAGCCTAAACTGGTAAAAATTTTGCTTTA
This sequence comes from Lithobates pipiens, assembly GCF_037356315.1. NCBI lineage: Eukaryota > Metazoa > Chordata > Amphibia > Anura > Ranidae > Lithobates > Lithobates pipiens. Next base: position 88,108,552 of record NW_027507788.1, read on the forward strand.
AAAAAAAAAAAAATGGAGATATTTATTATAGCAAAAAGTACAAAATATTGGGGTTTATTTACGAAAGGCAAATTCTCTTTGCACTGCAAGTGCACTTGGAAGTGCAGTCGCTTTAAATCTAAGGGGTAGATCTGAAATGAGGGGAAGTTCTGCTGATTTTATCATCCAATCATGTGCAAGCTAAAATGCTGTTTTTTATTTTCCTTGCATGTCCCCCTCGGATCTACAGCGACTGCACTTCCAAGTGTACTTGTAGTGCAAAGTGTGTTTTCCTTTAGTAAATAACCCCCATTGTGTTTTTTTAAAAATGGACGCTCTTTTTTTGTTTATAGCGCAAAAAATAAAAACCGCAGAGGTGATCAAATACCATCAAAAGAAAGCTGTATTTGTGGGAAAAAAGGACATCAATTTTGTTTGGGTACAGCGTCGCACCACCGCACAATTGCCAGTTAAAGCGATGCAGTGCCGAATCGCAACAAATGGCCCGGTCATTCAGCAGCCAAATCTTCTGAGGCTGAAGTGGTTAATATGAGCAAAGAGATGCAACCTTCTTCAGATCTGCAGCAATTTAGGCAGGCTTGTTACTTTTATACATTTATTGTCACCTACAAACATGGCTTGCTACATTTATAGAACTCAAAACACAGATCAAAGGGATGCAACTTGCTCCTTTCATCAATTATAAGATGTATATACAGTATGTATCCAATAGATGCAACATTTATGCCATTCGTTGAACACAGTGTACAGAAATTTAGCTAATATAGGCAGGCTCATTCCATTCACTGATTGCAACCTACAGACATGGAGAACGGGGATGCAGGCTTGTTAAATATACTGAATGCAAACCACAGATGTGTTACATAGAGACACATATTGCTTCTTTCATTGAATGGAAGCTGTAAATACGACTAAGTAGCTAATAGATGCAACATTTGCTGCATTCGTTGTATACTGTTGTTATTATCGGCAGGATTTTTTCATTCATTCATTTAAGTTATAGATATGTAGTAAAGATATGCTGCTTGCTCTTTCCATTGCATCATATAGCGATGGAGCCTATATAGGCAGGCTTAATCCACTCATTGAATGCAATGTATAGACATAGAAAAAAAGAGATGTAGGTTTCCTCCTTTTGTTGAAAGCAAGCCAAAGATATGTAGCAACATATAGACATATATATATAATTTTTTTTTTAAGTTTTATGTTGTTTTATTACTTTTTTTTTTATATATTCTTTATTTTTCGTCTTTATACATATCAAGTTTATAAAAACATTAGTACAATTTACTAAGAGGTCTTCTTACCTCACCCTTACAATCCATTTCAATATCCCTCTCCCTTCCCTCTTACCTCCCTCCCTCAGCCCTGGGGAAAAAAGAAAAGAAAAAAAAAGGGGGGTATGCCCCTCTATCTCCCCCCTCTCATTCGCCACCCTCTCTGTCCCCTTATCCCTCTAGTGTTGCACGACAGTCCCCCCTCTCCAAGAATGACAGCCATTGTTGCCATATACCATGATATTTCCCTTCTGTGTCTTGTAGTTTGTATATCGACTCTTCCATTAACCTAATTTGCTCCACCCTCTTCACCCACTCCAGTATTGTTGGAACCTGTGTCATTTTCCAATGACATGGGATCAGCGCTTTGGCTGCATTCAGCAAGTGCGGGACTATCGTGCTTTTGTATTCCATTACCCCTTTCTCTGTATCGTGAAAGAGACACACCCATGGGCATTTTCTAATCCTCGTTCCTGTCACAAAAAATATACTTTCTATTATTTTGTCCCAAAAGGGGGATATTTTGGAGCAATCCCACCATATGTGTTTAAGAGAACCCTGTTCTGTACATTCCCTCCAACAAGTTGCTTGTTCTTCCCCTCCGAACCTCTGCATTCTTTGGGGCGTCATATACCACCTTGATATTAATTCGTAAGACATTTCAATAGTTCGAGAGTCTCTTGGGATGGAGTGCGTCATTTTAAGTATTTTTATCCTTTGCTCTTCGTTCCTAAGTGGTCCTAATTCCCCTTCCCATTTCCCCAAATATGCCGGTAATTCAGAATCTGCCTCTCGTCTTAATATTTTATATATTTTCGATACCCTTTTCACTAAACATTGTTCATCTTTAAGTAGTTTCTCTAATGGTCTTAACCGTGACATTCCTCGTAAAGGCTGTGGCAGCCCTTGTGTAAAGTGTGATAGTTGCGTGTGTCTCCATCTATCTAACGGTTTGTGCCCCCACCCTTGTGTAATTTCCCTATACGTGTATATCCTATTCCCTTTAATCACCTTCCCTAATGTTATTTCCTCCTTCTTTGTCCATCTGCTAAAATATAATCGCTCCTCCTTTCCTGGTAAAAAATAATTTGTGTCCAAGAGTGACATTAATGGAGAATTGTGAGTCCAGTTATGTGCCTTATTAATTTTATCCCATATTTTTAGTGTGTGTCTTGTTAAAGTGCTTGTGCCTACTCCTAAATTCCGCCACTTTGAGGGGATCCATATAATTTTTGTTAATTCCTCTCCACTCAATCTAACTTCTAACTCCACCCAACTCTTCTCTTTCTGGTTGTGTGACCAGTCCGCTACTCTTGATATTACTATTGCCTCATAGTATTTTTTAAAATCTGGTAATGCCACTCCTCCCCATTCTTTTTCCTTCACTAAGACATTGTATGCAATACGTGGCCTTTTCGGGGCCCATATAAATGATACTACCAAAGATTTTAATTTCCTGAAAAAACTTGCTGGTACCGGAACAGGTATCATTTGAAATGTATACATTACAACTGGTAATATGAACATTTTTATCACATTTATTTTACCCATCCATGATAATGCTTTGTAACTCATACTTTTTATTTGCCCTTTAATTTTGTTTAAGAGGGGTATATAATTTGCTTCGTACAAATTAGCCCTTTGTGCCGTTAATTTTATCCCCAGATAACTCAATTCTCCTCTACACCACTTAAAGGGCAGGCTTGCAGAAAGAGCTCTCTGTTCTTTTTCTAGTAGATTCAAGTTTATAATTTCTGTCTTCGTCAAATTTATTTTAAAATTTGATAATCTTCCATATTGTTCTAATTCTTTAAGGACCAACGGGATCGATGTTCTGGGATTTGCTATGTATAACAACACGTCATCTGCATAAGCAGCTACCTTATATTCTATCCCTCCCACCCGGATTCCCCAAATATCCCGATTCCTACGGATCGCTACTAAAAGGGGTTCCAAGACCACCACAAACAGAATCGGGGACAAGGGACATCCCTGTCTCGTCCCGTTGAACAAGTCAAGGGGACGAGACAGGGATCCGTTCACTCTAATCCTGGCGGTCGGCTGAGTATACAACGCTTTAATCCATCTCATCATTCTCTCACGCAGCCCCATATGTTTTAGCGTCTCTTCAATAAACTGCCAATCTACTCTATCAAAAGCCTTCTCGGCGTCTACTGATAGAAGGACCGTGGGGATCTTCCCTCTAATTGCCTCCTGGATCAAGATGATAGACTTCAAAGAGTTGTCCCTTCCCTCCCGTCCCTGCACAAATCCCACCTGATCGTTGTGAACCCATCCCGGGAGGAGTGTCTTCAATCTTTCGGCTATTATTTTTGTGTAGATTTTTACATCCGTATTTAATAATGATATCGGCCGATAACTCTCCAGGGCTGCAGGATCTTTTCCCCTCCTTCAAGATCAAAGCAATATGGGCAAGAAGCGCCTCCTCACGAAGAAGCACCTCCTCACGAAAGCCCTGACCCTCACCAACTGCATTGAAGTATTCACAAAGTTTTGGAACTAAAAGACTCTGGAATCTCTTATAGTATAGGATGGAGTATCCATCCGGACCCGGACTTCCGCCCCGGGCTATGTCCTTAATTGCTCTCTCTACTTCCGTTACTGTGATCAACATAGACATATAGTTAATAGATGCAGTAGACATGTGTGATTAGTTTCGTACGAATCTCAAATTCGTCAGAATTTCCCTAAATTCGTACGTTCGGGAGGATCCAAAATACGAATTGACATGCGTCTGAATTTTGTACGAAATACAAACTTTTGTTTACGAATCCCCAGGAGGAAGTCAGCATAGCACAGGGATGGTGGGAGCCCCTCATCTAACAAAAATTCGTATTTCGGATAGGAAATTCTTCAACGGACTTTCGTATAAAAACCAAACTTCCATCAGCATCGACTATCATATTGAGGAATATTTTTGCCTTTAAATTCATCGTAAAGAACATTCGTACAAGTTAACAAACCTAACGACAATTCGTATTTTGTACAAATTGAAATTGAATTTTGGACACGAAATACGAAGTACGAATTAATTCTAATACGAACCGTAATGGAATGGAACGAAACAAATTTATTGACGGCGCCTATGTCTAACATGCAGGTGTTTCATCAGATTCGGCGACCTGTCAGATTTTGTAACAGAAGTGATGTTCCGTCGCCGCCATCTTGCTACACCCTGCACTTGTCCACAGTAAGGATACTGTGAGAAGGCGGCAAGTGGACATCTTGTTACACCCACTGGGGTCTTGCATTTTACGCTTATTTTTAACAGTAAACTGAGTTTATATAGTCAAATTCAGTATTCAGAGTGTTTTGATGAGATTGTAAAAAGGGGGAGCAACATCTGAGCCCACCTTCTTGGGACGGCGGCCACCCAGCCCTGTTTGGTTGTAATATGCATGTTAGCCATTAAGTTGCATAAGGTATGGGATGGTGGGGTACCGTCACTTTAAATATTTAAATGGAGCATGCAAGGTGGTCCAATGGGAATTCCGGGAAGGTTCTGGATGTTCCTGGGATGTGATAAAAGGGCTGCAGAGGGTCTCCCCTTCCTCTTGCAGCCCCAGGACTACAGGAGAAAAGCCCCCTCCCTCCCCGTCGCAAGGATTTTGTGTGGTCGGGTCACCCTGGAATCCAGGTGGGACGTATTTCTTTGTTCAATAAAGTTATGATGCCCGAGTTCTGGTAACTGGGCAAAAGTTTGCTGTATGTTTAATTTTATATGAATATTGAATTAATATGTTTTGTCTTTATGATTTATTGTAAACCAATAAAATGCTGCAGCCAATTTTTTGCCAAATAGTATATGTGTGTGTGTGTGTATTACTCTACTATACGATTGTATTTTGGGAATTAAGGTAATGGGCGAGTGTGGCCTGCAGTCCCATAACAAACCTGTGAGATCAGCAGGCTGGCCACTGCTTTTAAAATTCAACATCCAAATTGTCAGACGGATTTAAAAATACAGAATTTCACTATATACACTCCGAGTATATACATCAACGAGTCACCTAATCTGACAAAGCACAGGCTTGTACATTAGTTAAATGCAAGCTATAGATAGATATGTAACAAAGAGATGCAGGCCTGCACCAGTAATTGAATACATACTACAGATATGTAGCTAATAGATGCAGGTTGGCTCCATTCATAGAACACAGACAATAGGAGTATAATACTAATATTTATTATAGTACAACTAATGTACAGTAGTTGCCTTTGGTGTTTAGCTCATCTAGCACTATGCCATGGGTTGGGCATTGAAGCGCTATGGTCAGTGTAAAGTGCCAATGTATTAAACAGCATTTTACATAAAGGAGCAAAAATAATAAATGCTAGATATTACAAGCACAAATTACATATAATCTTTACCATGGTAATGTAATTCTAAAGCCGCGTACACATGATTGGACTTTCCGACGGGAAATGTGAGATGACAGGCTGTTGGCGGTAAATCCGACCACATGTACGCTCCATGGGACAATTGTTGTCGTATTTTCCACGGACAAATGTTGGCTATCAGGTTTTAAAATTTTCTGCGGACAAATGTCTGTTGTCGGATTTCCCGAGCGTGTGTACACAAGTCCGTCGGACAAAAGTCCAAAGTACAAACACGCATGCTCAGAAGCAAGGACGAGCCAGAAGCGGTCGGTCTTGTAAATTAGCGTTCGTAATGCAGAATTAACATTCCTGACGTGGCAAATTATGAAATCTTGAAATGCAGCGTACAATTCTCTTCTTCTTTATTGGGATAATAATGAAGCTGCTTTGCTGGTGATACTGATGGAGTTGTTGCAAACTAATCTTCAAAGGCTTTTTTTTTTCTAGTGATATCAAGAATAATATTATTATGTTTTTTGGGGGTTTTTTTTGGGCAAGTTACCACAACACCTTTATCCCGTAGTTTTTAAGATCAAAGATACAACTATGTTACTGCAGTGCCTACTCCCAAACTGTCATTTGAAGTAAAACACATAGCCAAGTATTATTCTCCACAATTTTTTTTTGTGCATTAAAAAAAGAAAACAAATAAAATTAGACATGCTATCTGCCAATAGAACTTAACCAAAAATATAGAAAATATACCAAATCAAATCATTATTCAACCAAAAAAATTATGTCAAAGCAATAACTCCAAAGCCAATAATAAATAACACGTTATCTCCTCCGATTCTGCAACATGTCTGGTTGATGAACAGCCGTTCAGAAACGAACTGAAAAGTGCGAAATTAAAAGCAAGAATCAACACTCACCAAACTTCTACTAACACGAAATTTCGCAGAAGGAGCCCAAAGGGTGGTGCTAAAGAGCTGAAAATCCACGTAGTACTTCACTAGGTTCGTATTTGTTGGCCGACAATTCCTTGCCGTTTGTATGCAAGACAAGTTTGGGCCAACGCCCTTAAGACAAAAAGTCCACGGTTTTGTTGGCCCACAATCCAAATGTGTTTACAAGGCATTAAAGTAGTTTTCAATTTTTTTACATCTAATAAAATAAAACTCGGTGATCCTGCCATGATGACCCTTGTTCAGGAAATCCCTGTTATGGGTTGACAACACTTTGTCAACTCATAAGAGATGCTTGAGAAGGGATATGATTTCAATTTTTAAATACTGTACTGGTGACCCCACAATAGGGATAAAACTTTTACAAGACTCGTGCCACTCATTAAAATTAGAAGAAAAGAGGTTTAACCTTAAACTACGTAGAGGGTTGTTTACTGTAAGAGCGACAAGGATGTGGAATTCCCTTCCACAAGTGGTGGTCTCAGCAGGGAGCATCGATAGTTTTAGAAAATTAGATAAACACCTGAAGAACCACAACATACAGGGGTATACAATATAATACTGACATATAATCACACACATAGGTTGGACTTGATGGACTTGTGTCTTTTTTCAACCTCACCTACTATGTAACTATATAATATGTAACTTTGCCCTGTTTTCCAGCTGCCCTCCTGTGCAGCTCACAGAGCCTCTGCACTGTGGCCATTTCGCTGTGCATGCTCCCCTTCTTTTATATAATCAGCCTCGTCTACACTACATCTTATTGTGGAGGAAATCCTCTAACTTTGTATGTCACTATTGCCCAGATTGGGGGCGGGGCTAAGCCAGAGCAGGTCACATGTCCTGTGACATCATCCAACCTTTTTCAGTCCCTCCCCTCCAAGTCGTGGAATGTGGTTTGCAGTTGTGATATGATATGATTCGCCCAAAGGCATTGGTGGGAAAAAAAGATCCTTGACTGACAGCTCTACTCCGCATTGCATGACCTTGGGGAGGGCCTGAAAAAGCTGAGGCAACATCATAAAAATAGCACAATATTTACTTTTATTTCTAAAGTGTTTTTCATGTAAGTTAAGGGCCGGTTCACACAGCAGGCGAGGCGAGGCGACTCCGACTTGCCTCGCCGCGACCTGTCGCGGCCTCAGCGGCGACTTGCAAATGACTTCTGTATAGAAGTCAATGCAAGTCGCCCCGAGGTCGCCCAAAAGTAGTACAGGAACCTTTTTTCTGAGTCGGAGCGACTCGAGTCGCTCCTCTCAGAACGGTTCCATTGTACAGAACGGGGGCGACTTGCGAGAGCGAGGCGAGGCGAGTCGTGTCGCCTCGCATCGTCCGCTGTGTGAACCGGCTCTAAAGGAGAAATGTGGGGATAAAAAATAAAAACATACATACTAACCTCTATGGCTGCAACATTGGTGTGATGCTAGAGCAGTCCCCGCTGGCTCTAAGCTCAGATGACCACTGATCACTCAGTTCTCGGTCCAGTCTGAACAGAGAGAGGTGACTGTCAGTCATTGGCTCTCTGCTCTGCCGCTTCAGCACTCGTTGGAGCTCCATGTTGGAGAGGGGGCGGGAGCGACTTGCTCAAGTGCTTGGATGCAATCTGAGAGGCTGAGCCAGCTGTTGGTCAGGCATCTGGATGGATCCTGACATTATTGTCAGGATCCTTAAGGAGCCTGGAGTAGCTTCAATACATCAGTTAACAGCAGGTTTTAGCCCTCAATCGGTTGATTCTAGGTCACAGGAGAGCTAAAGGAGAAGTATGACCAAAAAAGCATAGGCCATACTTCTCTTTTAATGACCTATCTTTTAGGGGTATTATCAGGGTTTAGAATCACTTTAAAGTAGGGCTGTGGAAATTAAAGATTAATTCCTCAATTAATTGATTCATTTTTTTGATCAATCAAAATTATTTTGATTGGTACTAACGTCTCTGCCGGCTTCCGGGTCTTCAGGGAGTCTCGTCGGAGATCTGGTGATGCCACGGACATCAACGTCACTGGACACCTGGACTCCTGGGAGGGGAGGAGTCCAGTGACGTTGAAGTTCTGATTGAACGTAACGCATAAGGGGGAGGAGCTACGCTTGACGTCACCCACTGCTGCCCTACGGAACTAACAGGATTGTCGGCTTTACATGCTGTGTTTTTATCATCTTTATGTGAGTAGTTTATTTTAACCCTTTTGATACCCGCTTGCATGACCACCTGTTTGCACAGGAGTCCATGCCATAAGGTGAGAGTGATTAGTTAGACCGGAGGTGGAGGGATTGTCACGCTACTGTGGGAAAAAAATTACTTACGTCAGTTAGTGCTACAGTTTGAATTTAAAATGTAATTGTGTGAACTGTGAAGTTAAGTCATGGCTTGTGGAAACCAATTAGTATCGGGTGATTTTATATAGTGTATAGTTGGATCTGTATGTGTGTTATAATTAATCGAAATTAGTCGATTAATCGAATAAAAAAATAAATTGATTAATCAAACATGAAAATTTTAATCAATTTTTTATTTATTTTTTGCAAATCTGTTTATTGGAATTTAAACAGTGAACAAGCAACCAAAAGCAAAGCAAAACAAACAAAAACAAAAACACATACATTGGTCACGATTAGTGTTACAGGCGTGACGTGTATAGAGTTGCAATATAAGACAGTGCGTTACATACAAAACATGTTGGAGAGTTCAAGGCATCACACCGGCCATAAAGAGTCGTCTCCATGTGCAGTAGGACGGCTCGGAACTAAACCATGCTACTCAAATATACAACATTTCCACTAGTGCATATTCCTATTTATCAACAAACGATAATGCGTTAAGTAGGCTGTGGGTCTGAGGCCGTGGAGGCATCCGCCAGCCAGCTGGACCAGACCTAGTTATATTTTTGCGGGCAACCCCTATTAACATAGCAGTCTTTGTAGAGAGGCAGGCTATCGTTCACCAATTTTTTCCACAGGGAGAGAGGAGGAGGAGTGGGCTTACGCCAGCTGAGTGCAATGGCCTTGCGGGCATAGAAGAGAAGTAGCCCAGCTAGGGTGCGCTGCGCCACAATTTTAATCAATTTTAATCAGTAACAGCCCTACTTTAAAGAGATTGTTACCCTAAAAAAAAAAAAAAAATAGGATCCTGTTCCTTTAACCACTTCAAAGAAAAAAACACAAAATGCACCACTCTGAAAGAATGATCAAATAAATTCCAACGTAGTACTGTATGCATAAACAGTGCTATTTATTCCATAAAGTTAGCCAGTTCCCGACTAGCTGCCATAGTTATACTGCGGCAGGTTGGCTCCCCTTTCCCTGCACGTGCTGCCGGCATGACGCCAGAGCCGATGCGCATGGCCGGCACCCACGATCACTCCATACAGAGACAGAGTGGAGATCTGTCAATGTAAACAGACAGATCTCTGTGCTGTCAGGGGTGAGGAGAGCGATCTGTTGTTTATACTAAGTATGAACAACAATCAGTCTCCTCACTCAGGCAGTCCCATCCCCTCACAGTTAGAATCCCTCCCTAGGTAACACAGTTTACCCCTTGATCGCCCCCTAGTGTTAACCTCTTCCCTGCCAGTGACATTTACACAGCAATCGGTGCATATTTATAGCACGGATCGCTGTATAAATGACAATGGTCCCAAAAAAGTTTCAAAAGTGTCCAATCTGTCCTCCATAATGTTGCAGTCCCATCGCTGATCACCTCCATTACTAGTAAAAAAAAAATAATAATAATATTAATAAAAATGCCATAAATCTTTCCCCTATCTTGTAGATGCCATAACTTTTGCGCACACCAAACAATATACGATTATTTTGATTCTTATTACCAAAAATATGTAGAAGAATACATATCGGTCTAAACTGAGGAAAACATTTGCTTTTTTTTTTTTTTTTATTGGGGATATTTATTATATATTATTTATTTATTTCGGATTTATATCCACTTTAAGGCTAAGTTTACACTAGCTTTAAAAGCAGGCGTTTAATGAGCATTTTTGAAGCTCCACGAACATCTGTCAAAATTGTGTGCATTGCAGTGCCATGATTTCTTCACATGGTTCCATTAGCAAAAATTGACCCAACATGTGTTGTTTGCCAGACTTTGCCATGCCACAAATGGTTTAATTGATGTCAATGTAAACATGCTGCAAGCGCACTGAAAGCGCACTGCAAGCGCACTGCAAGCGCAACACAAAAACTTTTATTGTGTTTACAGTGCATCTGAGATGCATTTAGAAAGCGTTACTAGCCAAGATAATACAAAAATTCATACAATAAAAAAAAAATACAAAGGGGGCGTCTGGCAAGCATTAACAGTATCCAAACATAAAAAAATAATTAAAAATGTGCCGTTAACATGTCTTCAAGGATTAGGTGTGTTAATGGGCACTCAGATTTGTATTACACACCTACTGCAGCCCTAAAGCCTCGTACACGATCTAATTTTCCAAGGGGAAATGTGTGATGTCAGGCTGTTGGCAGAAAATCTGACCGCGTGTACGCTCCATCAGACAATTGTCGGATTTTCTGCAGACAAATGTTGGCTAGCAGGTTTTAAAATTTTCAGCAGACAAATGTGTGTGGTTGGATTTTCCGAGCGTGTGTACACAAGTCCGTCAGACAAAAGTCCAAAGTACAAACACGCATGCTCAGAAGCAAGGATGAGCCAGAAGCGGGTCGTGACCATCCTGGGAGAGTAGATGGCGCACATTCTCAGCACAGAAAAGTGTTTACATTGGGCCACATATATTAAAGCTCACCCACAGAGAGGCAGCATATATGTGCCACGTCGGCAGGAGGGGGAGGTTAACAACCTAAAGCCTAACTCCTGGAAAATATTAAATGTAAATAGTTCATTGTACATTACTTCTCTGTCTTTCCAAACACCTTTTCCTAAACCATCCATATACCTCCTAACTTTCTGAGATGGGAACGAGGGACACCTATTAGCAAACATATGTAGGCATAAGCTTTTTTACCACTGCTATTCCTTTTAATTGGCTTTTGGAATTTACAAATGTAGCAATTTAGAAATTGCATGAATGGTTTAGCACTGGGAAACACTTTTTGATAGATAAATAGTACTTTTTATATACAAATATATAGATCACACCAAAATGAGGGACAAATGAGGAGGAAAGAGGGACAGAGGGACTTTGTTTTGAATGAGGGACAATCCCTCAAAATCAAGAACAATTGAAAGCTATGTATCCTGCAGTGTAATGGATCAAAGTTTCTTTTTCCTCTATGAAGCAAGCTAATTTCCTGCCACGGGGACCAGACATTTTTTCCCGCTTGTTATCTTCTTGGGCACTGGTCCCCTCACTGCTCTCCCCTGAGTTCTCCTAACTCTGGAGCTAAAGAGGTTGATTTACTAAAGCCAAATAGACTGTGCACTTTGCAAAGTTGCACGCTGCAAGAGCAGTTGCTCCCTCCAGAGCTTAGTAAATTAGGTAAAGCTTCACTTTGCAAAGAATACCCAATCACATGCAAGGAAAAAGCTACAGACATCATTCAGATATTGCCGTTTTCAGCCAGAGATTCCCTACACCATAAGAATGATCATAGCGGCTGTTGATCATTCTTACGGGAGGCAAGAGGGGTCAACCCCCCCCCTCCCGCCACCCTCCAGTGCTTCTACCGATTCACTGATATGATCGGTGAGTTGGACAGAGGATCCGCCGGCCCTGGATGTTGATCATAGAAATTTCCAGCGGACTGGATGGTCGCCGAAGTCTCTATGATCGTCAGAGGCTAGGCACGATGTTATGATGTCACGCCCGGCCTCTGCGTTAAAAAAAAAATGGCGTTGCTTCGGCTGGGAAGCGGTGATTGGTGAGCGATTGATTTCAGGCTTCCCAGCCTAGTGGTGACATATGGGGTCTTAATGACCCCATATCTCACTATAAAGAGGACCTGCAATATCATATTCCTATTACAAGGGATGTTTACATTCATTGTAATAGGAATAAAAGTTATTAAAACATTTTTTGCACTTGTAGTGCAAAGTGGATTTGCCTTTCGTTAATAACCCCCATAGGCTTTTAGGGGGTTAAAAAGCAGGGATTTTTGGGGGCAGAAATCTGAAAGCACCAAAATCATGCTCAGGAGAGGAAAGTTTTAGCAGGAAAAACACCCTACTAAACTCTTGTAAGCACGTTTATTCATTTCAAAGCTCAGAATAGATTAATATTCTGGCCAATTAAATTAATAAATGCCCAAATGCTTGACGTGCTTAAATGGGTTTCTCAGGAGAAAATCATTCAGAAGAGCCTACTGTGCATAAGGCCCAAATGATGGGAAGTACCCTCCCAGTGACCCTGTGGGATGCTCTCATACTCCAGTCATGTACAGGGAACACAGATTACAGTAAACTGAAATTTCTGACTTTAGCACAGATGCAGTTTTGCCAAACAGTGTTTGTTCTCCATTGATTGCTACAGAAACTTCACTTGAATACAGAAAAATCCTCACTCAGTAACTAATAATTACAGAATGGAACTAAAGTAACTTTTTTCATACTTTTTCTCCTGGGCTAACTATACTTCTTTAGACCTATCTGTTAAATGAAATTGTTTCATTAATTTGGTAAATTTTAGTTTTCATTTTGCTCACATGAGAATCCTACATAATTGTTTGACTATCCCAATCTTAAGTTTATCATTCATCCATGCTTTGAGTATAAAACACAGTTAATACCACTAAATTCGGATAGCATTTTGGTACCTACTGTAGGTCTCTTGAAACATTAAAGGAAACTTCAATTTTGTACCTGTCTTTTCGGGTTGCTTAATAAGGTTTCTTCTATGTATATATGTATCTTCTATGCATGTCAGATCCCCTGATGAAGTCCCCTGACCGCGATGAACACGTGTCGGGACGTACAGGCACCAGAAGTGACTTCAGCGAGCTAGCTGCTTGTTTTTGTTTTGTATTTACACGCATTTCAAATGTGACTACCCTGCTTGTGTTTGCTGTTTTCAATAAATAATAAAAAAAAAAACATACTGCACAATTGAGCATCCCCCCTGTTCTTCTTTTTATACTTCCTCACGTTCATTCATGAGGTTTGCTGAACTAGCCACGTCTGGCAGAGGGCTATTGGTCACATAGACAGACACGGTTTTTCCCAGCATCGGACAGTATAACTATAACCAATTTTGTGGGTAGCATATTTTGATGCATATTCCCCTTAACAAAAACTTTTTATGATACCATTTACTGTACAATCTGCTATCCAATCCAAGTTGTCTCGTATCATGTAAACCGGAGCTCATGTTTTAAACTTTTGTATTGTGTAACCCATGTCCAAAGTTTTTTGTCAATAAAATCTATTTTAATGAAAAATCTCTCTTTTTGACTTACTTTTGCTGCTAAAAAACCCCATGGGGAAACCTCAATGTGTTTTTTGCAAGATTTGTTTCAGGGTGTGCAGCCTTATCAGACTCTTTATAGCAGGTGTCATTCGATGCCATAGACGGACACATACCAGCAGATCCAGAAACGCCAGATCCAGAGGTCGTAGGATACTTAGATCCATAGGGAACATACCCATTACCCACAAAGATTTACTTGCATGCTGTTACCTTACAGCAGTAAGATAAGGAGACATCCACATACCACGTATTGCACTGAAGTTAGGAAGTCACCATTTATCTGCACTTTATATCAGAAGTCACCATCAATCCTACAGCACTTTATTTTGCCCTTTTGCACTGCATATAAAGAAGACACTTTACGGACATAGTCTGGTTGTTTATTGTTCTCTTTCACTGTTCTTATCCTAAGAAGAAAAGAACATTATATGAATGTTTTTATGTTATTGAACATGTATTAGGAACTAGGAACATTTGTTATTGATTGATTGTTCACTTTTTAGCACTTTTGCACATTGTCACTTTATTTGTGGTTTGCCTAGTTTTGGCCGCATGGTATGCATAATTACACTGTGTATTATTTTAGTTTATCGTATGGTTGGCATTTAGTTTACAGCACAGCACTATTTTTATTTTAATCTACTCTAGGGTTTTGTTATCACCTTCAGTGTTTGCAGCAGTATATTTTTTTATATCATATATATTTTTTTATTTTTTTTTATCTGCTATGAGGAAGGCTTTTCCCGAAACATGTTAGCTTTTTGATGTCGCACTGCTGTTTGTGCTCAATAAAGATTTAAGATGAAGCAATCGAGTTGCCGGCATTCTTTTTGCAATTTTGGTGTATGGGACACAATGGCCTGAGCACCGTTGTTCAGCTCATCATCCTATAAACATGCGGTAGAGCTTGGGTGAGTTTTTGTCTACATTATACGTTTAATCTACTTAATGGCGCAGGGATATTCCTATTTTATTTTGTATTTGATTACATTATTTTGTAATATTTTTTGTAAAATAATAAAAATGATTTTTAAGAAAAAAAATACTTATTGCTTGGAATTCCTGCATACAAATAAATGTAATACATTTTTAAAATAATATATAACTGAACTAGAGCTAATTGGTTTAATATTCCTAGAGACATGCTTTTAAATTTATGTTTTACGTGTTAAGTTGTGCATCGTATATCCTCAATCCTCTCCTTATGTTATAGACAGGTATGCGGCTTCACTAAAATAATAATAATAATAGCAGCCCTAGAGGAAAGAGACAGAATTGGGCTAGGAAACCATTGGGAGCTCCAGATCCCTGTTGTGTCTAGGTGAGGATAGACGGTATTTATGTGGATGTCTCGTCTATAACTGTAGTGGACGTAAAATATATCATTATTACCGTCTGTGGATTCTGTAGACATCACACAGACACACATGCATGGGCGAAACAATTTTTGCATCCCTTGATTGTGGATTTATTATGCAGTATGGTTAAATACATCAATACAATCACAGCATAAGAATAAAAGTAATGTGCTCTATCTTGCTTTTTAAATTGATAAATATCATTATTATGGTTTAAGTTAAATAGAGATATATATATAGAATTTGTGTGGAATGTAATCAATTCATGGACTGGGAATGGAAATGTCAATATGAAACTAGGAGAGAGTATGTATATACAAGTTTAATGGAACATGTATATTGATTTCCAGTCTAGATTGAATACTTTAAAGAAACCTGTATTATTTCATTTCAGGAAACCTTAAACAAGCAAAATGACCTTACCCGGGGCAATTATATGAGTATAGGAAAAAAAAAGAGCGCTGTGATGCCGGAGAATTGTAATGTAGCATATCCGTCCTCCATGGTGTTGCAATCCAAAGAATAGCTAAAATCTAATTACACCATTATTGTTTTTATGGTCTTATTTTAGTTTTGGGTAGATGATTGAGAGTTGAGTCAGCTTCTATTTATTTAATACTTCTGGGGGACTTGAGTTTCCAGCCTGTAACAGCCATTATAAAACAATCTCTTTCTTCGTTAGATTTTTCATTTATTTTACATTATAGGGAATGCAGTGTGGGTGGTGGGGGGGGGGGGGGGGGGGTAAAGGTGGGGAGCCAGGAATTCTAGCAGGGAAATCACTTTGCTTCCACTAAAGATATTAGAAAGAAACAGCCACCAGGCTGAACTTGGTACCCGATTTAATTTATTATTTAAACTTTTTAATGAAGTTTTTGGTAATTTAAAGTGGAACTTCAGTAATTTTTTCATCTTTCCATTTATTAAATCATCTGCCCTTTTGTTTTAACTTTGGATAGTAAAACATTATTTTCTGCCAGTAAATACCTTATACAGCCCACTTCCTGTTTCTTGTCTGGTAAAAAGCCTAGGCCTATGACAACATGCACAGCTCTCTCTCTCACTCTTGTGAGAGTTTTCCAGGAAGGGAGAGGAGGGTAAGAGGGCCAATGAGAGCTGCAGAGCTGAAGGTGTGCCTCTGTGTGTATAAATCCAGGAAGTGAACAGGCAGCAGCTTCAGCTGCCCACAGTTAAAATTATTGCAGCCAGACTCAGAGGAGGGAGATTTCTGTAGTATATTTGGCAAGTCCAGAATCACAGTATATATAAACTAATATGCAAAGTGGTTGGAGGGTAGTGATGGCCGAACGGTTCGCCCGGCGGTCGTTTCGCGGCGAATTTCCGACTTTCGCCGTCCGCGGGTTCGAACGCCTTTTTCCGTCGTTCGCCCCGGCGGACTTACGTGTTTAATGTATACAAGAACTTTAACCTTTCGTGACACGTTTATCATGTGTTACAGGACAACCAATTGAGACATGACAGCTCATGGACACTTGGACATTCCCCCTAACCTATAAATACACCCGATCCGGTGGCCATTTTACATTCTTTCTTCTGTCACTGTAGGGAAAGGATCCTGTGTGGAGTAGGGACAGAGAAAACGCTAGCTATTTGGTACACAAAAGTTCTTTTCAGGACTGGTATAGGTGTTAGGTCAGCAGCCTGAGTTTCTTTTGTCAGTTTAGATAAAGGGACAGAGCGCTGTATGCTGCTATTTTAGGGACAGCTCAGCCAGATTAGTCTTTCTTCATCATCATCATCATCATCATCATTAGCTGTTACTATCAGGTCCACAAAAGAGCTGTTCCAGCTAATCGTTCCAGCCTACTCTTTTTTGCCAATTTGTATAGGGACAGGCAGGAAGCAGTGTGTCAGGCAGTGAGGATAATTTTAAAGACTTGCTGTTACTATTAGTTCCACAAAGGTTCTTTTCAGGACTGGTATCAGTGGTACGGTAATAGGCTTGTACACGTATAATATTCTTTCTTCCAAATATAGAAAGAATATTATACTTGACTGCTGCCCTTCTGCTGCAGTCTGCTAATCATTCACAACTCACTTGTTCCACAAAGCTCTTTATCAGGACTGGTAACTTGGTCTGTCTAGGGTGCTACGGTACATAGGCTTGGGTGCGGTACAGTCTGCTGTTCTGTAAGGACCGCTATCGGTCCACAATACATAGGGTTGCCGTGCACTACTGCTGACCGCTGCCCTATACTGCAGCAGTCCTTCATTGGTATAGGGACTGACGTACAGTCTGCTAATCACTAACACACAACCTGCTTGGTCCACAAAAGTTCTTATAAGGACTGGTAACTTGGTATAGGGTGCTACGGTACATAGGCCTGAGTGCGTTACAGTCTGCTGTTCTGTAAGGACCGCTATCGGTCCACAATACATAGGGTTGCCGTGCACTACTGCTGACCGCTGCCCTATACTGCAGCAGTCCTTCAGCGGTATAGGGACTGACGCACAGTCTGCTAAACACTAACACACAACCTGCTTGGTCCACAAAAGTTTTTATAAGGACTGGTAACTTGGTATAGGGTGCTACGGTACATAGGCCTGAGTGCAGTACAGTCTGCTGTTCTGTAAGGACCGCTATCGGTCCACAATACATAGGGTTGCCGTGCACTACTGCTGACCGCTGCCCTATACTGCAGCAGTCCTTCATTGGTATAGGGACTGACGTACAGTCTGCTAATCACTAACACACAACCTGCTTGGTCCACAAAAGTTCTTATAAGGACTGGTAACTTGGTATAGGGTGCTACGGTACATAGGCCTGAGTGCGTTACAGTCTGCTGTTCTGTAAGGACCGCTATCGGTCCACAATACATAGGGTTGACGTGCACCACTGCTGACCGCTGCCCTATACTGCAGCAGTCCTTCAGCGGTATAGGGACTGACGTACAGTCTGCTAAACACTAATACACAACCTGCTTGGTCCACAAAAGTTCTTATAAGGACTGGTAACTTGGTATAGGGTGCTACGGTACATAGGCTTGAGTGCGGTACAGTCTGCTGTTCTGTAAGGACCGCTATCGGTCCACAATAGATAGGGTTGACGTGCACCACTGCTGACCGCTGCCCTATACTGCAGCAGTCCTTCAGCGGTATAGGGACTGACGCACAGTCTGCTAAACACTAACACACAACCTGCTTGGTCCACAAAAGTTTTTATAAGGACTGGTAACTTGGTATAGGGTGCTACGGTACATAGGCCTGAGTGCGTTACAGTCTGCTGTTCTGTAAGGACCGCTATCGGTCCACAATACATAGGGTTGCCGTGCACTACTGCTGACCGCTGCCCTATACTGCAGCAGTCCTTCATTGGTATAGGGACTGACGTACAGTCTGCTAATCACTAACACACAACCTGCTTGGTCCACAAAAGTTCTTATAAGGACTGGTAACTTGGTATAGGGTGCTACGGTACATAGGCCTGAGTGCGTTACAGTCTGCTGTTCTGTAAGGACCGCTATCGGTCCACAATACATAGGGTTGACGTGCACCACTGCTGACCGCTGCCCTATACTGCAGCAGTCCTTCAGCGGTATAGGGACTGACGTACAGTCTGCTAAACACTAATACACAACCTGCTTGGTCCACAAAAGTTCTTATAAGGACTGGTAACTTGGTATAGGGTGCTACGGTACATAGGCTTGAGTGCGGTACAGTCTGCTGTTCTGTAAGGACCGCTATCGGTCCACAATACATAGGGTTGCCGTGCACTACTGCTGACCGCTGCCCTATACTGCAGCAGTCCTTCATTGGTATAGGGACTGACGTACAGTCTGCTAATCACTAACACACAACCTGCTTGTTCCACAAAAGTTCTTATAAGGACTGGTAACTTGGTATAGGGTGCTACGGTACATAGGCTTGAGTGCGGTACAGTCTGCTGTTCTGTAAGGACCGCTATCGGTCCACAATAGATAGGGTTGACGTGCACCACTGCTGACCGCTGCCCTATACTGCAGCAGTCCTTCAGCGGTATAGGGACTGACGTACAGTCTGCTAAACACTAATACACAACCTGCTTGGTCCACAAAAGTTCTTATAAGGACTGGTAACTTGGTATAGGGTGCTACGGTACATAGGCTTGAGTGCGGTACAGTCTGCTGTTCTGTAAGGACCGCTATCGGTCCACAATAGATAGGGTTGACGTGCACCACTGCTGACCGCTGCCCTATACTGCAGCAGTCCTTCAGCGGTATAGGGACTGACGTACAGTCTGCTAAACACTAATACACAACCTGCTTGGTCCACAAAAGTTCTTATAAGGACTGGTAACTTGGTATAGGGTGCTACGGTACATAGGCTTGAGTGCGGTACAGTCTGCTGTTCTGTAAGGACCGCTATCGGTCCACAATACATAGGGTTGCCGTGCACTACTGCTGACCGCTGCCCTATACTGCAGCAGTCCTTCATTGGTATAGGGACTGACGTACAGTCTGCTAATCACTAACACACAACCTGCTTGTTCCACAAAAGTTCTTATAAGGACTGGTAACTTGGTATAGGGTGCTACGGTACATAGGCTTGAGTGCGGTACAGTCTGCTGTTCTGTAAGGACCGCTATCGGTCCACAATAGATAGGGTTGACGTGCACCACTGCTGACCGCTGCCCTATACTGCAGCAGTCCTTCAGCGGTATAGGGACTGACGTACAGTCTGCTAAACACTAATACACAACCTGCTTGGTCCACAAAAGTTCTTATAAGGACTGGTAACTTGGTATAGGGTGCTACGGTACATAGGCTTGAGTGCGGTACAGTCTGCTGTTCTGTAAGGACCGCTATCGGTCCACAATAGATAGGGTTGACGTGCACCACTGCTGACCGCTGCCCTATACTGCAGCAGTCCTTCAGCGGTATAGGGACTGACGTACAGTCTGCTAAACACTAATACACAACCTGCTTGGTCCACAAAAGTTCTTATAAGGACTGGTAACTTGGTATAGGGTGCTACGGTACATAGGCTTGAGTGCGGTACAGTCTGCTGTTCTGTAAGGACCGCTATAGGTCCACAATAGATAGGGTTGACGTGCACCACTGCTGACCGCTCACCTATACTGCAGCAGTCCTTCAGCGGTATAGGGACTAAGAGTTTTGTCACAGGGTCATTTAAAAAATGACATGCAGAGGAAGAGGCAGGCCCTTCCGCAGGGGTGGTAGGGGTAGGGCAGGAGCAACAGGCTTGAGCCAAAGTGGGAAGTTGCAGAAGGTGCGTTCAATTACTTTAAAGGATGCACCAGACTTGGTTGAGTGGCTCGCTCAGCCTTACTCTTCTGCACCCTCCTCATCCTCTCGATCTGCACCCTCTTCTTCACTCTCTGCTATGTGCACCCCCAAAGACACTACCACCAACAACACGACCACCACCACCACCACCACATACCTTCCGCTTGAGTCACTGGAATTATTTTCCGATCCATATCAAGAGGACATTTCTGATGCGCAGCCACTCTTGGTATTGGATCAGGAAGAGGAGGTAGCAACAAGCGCTACTCAGCAGTCTGACGCCAGTACCCAGATCAGCCCAAGGAGGAGGTTGGTCCCCGGTGTTGCTGCCTACTCTACTTATAGCGGTGGGGAAGGTGACGTTGATGATGACGTGTCTAGTGATGTCACGTGGGTGCCCACAAGAGAGGAAGAGGAGGGGAGTTCAGAGGGAGATATGGACCAGCAGATAGGGAGGAGAAGCAGCAATGACTTACATTGCACAGCAGGGACAAAGCAGACTGCAAATGTATCAGGAGCGAGTCATCGACCATGTACGGTCACATCTGGCGCTCCCAGGACACCGGCACATGGCTCCGCAGTGTGGGCTTTTTTTAACGTGTCCGCTGCTGACAATAGCGTTGCCATCTGCAATCTTTGCAGTCAACGCGTTAGTCGCGGTAAGCCCAATACTCACCTAGGGACGACCGCCTTAAGAAGGCACATGAGCAGCCATCACCGAGCCCAGTGGGAGCAACGGAACACACAAAGCCACACTGCAGGCTCTCACCGTCCAGCCTCGTCTTCTACTTCTCCTTCTCCTCTCTCCTCACAATTGTCCTCCACTCCACCTTCCATCACGCCAAGCTCACATTTTTCTGCAAAAAGGCAGGCTTCCGTGGGCCTAATGTTTGAGCGTAAAAAAATGATGACGCCGGATAACCCTCTTGCCCAACGGTTGGCGGCTGGCTTGTCAGAACTCATAGCCCGCCAACTACTGCCATATAAACTGGTGGACTCGGAGGCCTTTCGCAAATTTGTGGCCATTGGAACACCACAATGGAAGGTCCCAGGAAGGAAGTATTTCTCAGAGAAGGGCATCCCAGAGCTATATGGCCATGTTCAGCGGCAAGTGAATGTATCTCTGGCACACAGTGTCGGTGCCAAGATACATCTGACCACAGACACGTGGTCTAGCAAACACGGGCAGGGAAGGTATATCAGTTTTACTGCCCACTGGGTGAACCTTCTGACGGCCGTCAAGCATGTAACCCGTGGCACCCGTGTAGATTTGGTTTTACCGCCACGGATTGCATGCAGGCCTGACTCTTCTTCTCCTCCTCCTACTCCATCCTCCTCCCTCTCCTCCTCAGCTGCCTCCTCCTTTTCCGCTGCTAGCGTCTCTTCCACTGCACCGCCCAAGCTCCCCAGAACCTATTCCACATGCCAGGTGAGACGTTGCCATGCCGTGCTGCGTCTGTTGTGCCTGGAAGCAAAGAGCCACACTGGCCCGGCACTCCTTTCAGCTTTGCGTTCACAGGCAGATGAGTGGCTAACACCGCTCAATTTGACAGTTGGTAAAGTGGTGTGTGACAACGGTGCCAATCTGCTTAGCGCATTGAAACAGGGCAAAATCACGCACGTGCCGTGCATGGCACACGTCTTAAACTTGGTCGTGCAGCGATTCCTTGTCAAATACCCTGGGGTCCAGGACATCTTGCGGCAGGCAAGGAAAATCTCGGCCCATTTCAGAAGATCTTACACGGCCATGGCTCGCCTTGCTGACATTCAGCGGCGACACCATCTGCCGGTCAGACGTCTTATTTGCGATTGCCCGACGCGATGGAACTCAACCTTCTATATGCTTGATAGGCTGCTCCAGCAGAAACGTGCAGTTAACGTCTACCTGTATGAACTCTGCGAAAGAAACGGTTCTGGGGAGCTGGGTTTTTTTTCACCGCGCCAGTGGCTGCTCATGCGCGACACATGCAGACTTCTGCGGCCATTTGAGGAGATCACCAAACTGGTCAGTCGCAGCCATGGCGCCATCAGTGACATGGTACCTTATGCCTTCTTTCTGGAGCGTGCATTGCGTCGTGTCATTGATCAGGCTGTGGAGGAGCAGGAGCGGGAAGATGAGGAAGTCGCAATGCTGGATGAATTCCCAGGGGGGGCTACTCTATCTGAGACAAGTCAACAACAGGAGTCTGATGAGGAGTCAGAGGAGGATGGTGCCGGGGCGGATGAGCAGGAGCAAGAAGAGCATGCTTTAAACCTTTCTGGGATCCCTGTTGTGCGAGGATGGGGAGAGGAGAATGAAGAGGACGACATTATCCTGGATGATGAGCAGGAGCCAGGCCACCACACCGCTTCCACTTTAGTGCAAATGGGGGCCTTCATGCTCCAGTGTTTTAATAGGGACCCCCGTATAAAAAGCATGAGGGTCAAGGACCAGTACTGGGTGGCAACGTACTTAGACCCCCGGTACAAACACAAAATGGCGGAAATGTTACCGCCGTCGCAGAGGGCTGTCAGAATGCAGCACTTCCAGGCCTTGCTTCGAGAAATGCTGCATTCTGCTTTTGCGTGCGCTGGCAGAGGAGCAATTCCCACTCCCAGAGAAGGATTTGCGGGTACCAATCCAACAGCGCCTGCAAGAAGAGGCCGGTTTGAAGATGTGTTGGTGACTTCGGATATGAGGTCATTCTTTCAGCCGACCCATCGACAGGTGTCATCCGGATCCAGCATCAGGGAACGCCTAGACCGTCAGGTGTCCGACTACATTGGGTTAACGGCCGATGTGGACGCTCTGAGGAGTGATGAACCCCTAGACTACTGGGTGGGCAGGCTTGACCTCTGGCCAGAGCTTGCCCAATTTGCAATCGAACTGTTGGCTTGCCCCTCATCCAGTGTCCTGTCCGAAAGGACGTTCAGCGCAGCAGGGGGGATTGTGACCGATAAGCGTACTCGCCTAGCTCACCACAGTGTTAACTACCTCACATTTCTAAAAATGAATGAGGCATGGATCTCGGAGGAATTCAACACATGTGATCAGTAGACCATGTATATGTCTATAAACAATTTTTGGAATCAAGCACACAGACCTTCTTAATTCATTTGGCTCACTTCCCTGACCCAAAAAAGCACACCGTACTATATGCCCCTACCCTCCTCTTTGAAGAGGTTGAGCGGTGTCATATTTCTACTGGGGCTGCTTATTATGAGGGGTTCCCACCATCCCTGTGCTGTGCTGACTTCCTCCTGGGTGTTCTTATTATGAGGGGCTCCCACCATCCCTGTGCTGTGCTGACTTCCTCCTGGGGGTTCTTATTATGAGGGGATCACACCATCCCTGTGCTGTGCTGACTTCCTCCTGGGGCTGCTTACGGTGCTGCTGTCAGCGCTGTATGTCACGGAGCTGCTGTCAGCGCTGTATGTCACGGAGCTGCTGTCAGCGCTGTATGTCACGGAGCTGCTGTCAGCGCTGTATGTCACGGAGCTGCTGTCAGCGCTGTATGTCACGGAGCTGCTGTCAGCGCTGTATGTCACGGAGCTGCTGTCAGCGCTGTATGTCACGGAGCTGCTGTCAGCGCTGTATGTCACGGAGCTGCTGTCAGCGCTGTATGTCACGGAGCTGCTGTCAGCGCTGTATGTCACGGAGCTGCTGTCAGCGCTGTATGTCACGGAGCTGCTGTCAGCGCTGTATGTCACGGAGCTGCTGTCAGCGCTGTATGTCACGGTGCTGCTGTCAGCGCTGTATGTCACGGAGCTGCTGTCAGCGCTGTATGTCACGGAGCTGCTGTCAGTGCTGTATGTCACGGAGCTGCTGTCAGCGCTGTATGTCACGGAGCTGCTGTCAGCGCTGTATGTCACGGAGCTGCTGTCAGCGCTGTATGTCACGGTGCTGCTGTCAGCGCTGTATGTCACGGAGCTGCTGTCAGCGCTGTATGTCACGGAGCTGCTGTCAGCGCTGTATGTCACGGAGCTGCTGTCAGCGCTGTATGTCACGGAGCTGCTGTCAGCGCTGTATGTCACGGAGCTGCTGTCAGCGCTGTATGTCACGGTGCTGCTGTCAGCGCTGTATGTCACGGAGCTGCTGTCAGCGCTGTATGTCACGGAGCTGCTGTCAGTGCTGTATGTCACGGAGCTGCTGTCAGCGCTGTATGTCACGGAGCTGCTGTCAGCGCTGTATGTCACGGAGCTGCTGTCAGCGCTGTATGTCACGGTGCTGCTGTCAGCGCTGTATGTCACGGAGCTGCTGTCAGCGCTGTATGTCACGGAGCTGCTGTCAGCGCTGTATGTCACGGAGCTGCTGTCAGCGCTGTATGTCACGGAGCTGCTGTCAGCGCTGTATGTCACGGAGCTGCTGTCAGCGCTGTATGTCACGGTGCTGATGTCAGTGCTCTGTATTACGGTGCTGCTGTCAGTGCTCTGTATCTCCTGCACCCTCTTGTTTGCCTACCCTGGTCCCTGACCTTCCCTCTCCTCCATTGCCTTCATTAGCTCCATAGTCCTGAATTGTCAGAACAATTTCCCAAATAAAAAAAAAATGCTTGTAGTTATCGATCCCAAATTCACCTCATACATGTATTATGCTATTGTCCAGGTGGTGGGACTACGTGCTACCCCCTAATAATTACCCCGTGGCCGCAAATTCGACCTAAAGGTTTGCGAAATTCGCCTCCCATTGAAGTCAATGGAGCCCGCGGCGAACGGTCGTTTTCGCGAACGTTTGTGTCCGTTCGCGTTTCGCGTTCGCGAAACGTCCCGTCGGAAGTTCGTCCATCACTATTGGAGGGAAGCTTCAGGATGGCAAAGATGTTTTTATTACAAATTATGTGAGCAGACTGTAGTTCCTCTTTAATATGGATGTCTTTTCTCGTTCCTTGCAGCCCTATCCTCAACATCCTCAACACAAGTTTTCCTGTATGTGTCTTGCCTATCTTGGGCTGTCAGTACTAAATCCTCCATTTTATTTATGTCCTTCACCTTCCGCAGCCACATCGCTGCGGTCGGTGGACATTGTTGCTTCCAGAGTGGGACAATGCAGGACTTGGCTGCATTAGTAAAGTGGCGCAGTATGGATTGTTTATACCTTCTGGAAGTTAAGGTGGATATATGGAGCAGGAAAAACGCCGGGTCATCTGAAATCTTAAAGTCAGTGAATTTTTGGGATATGTTGCAAACTGCAGTCCAGAAAGCTGTCAGCTGAGGGCAGGTCCAAAACATGTGCAGCATCATTCCTCTTTCTTCATGGCATTGCCCATAATATTCTATCCTAGAATGCAAAGTGCTCCCTGATTGGCAGAAACAGATCCTATCATTAACCTACCTGTCCTCCAATCACAGAATGCTTTGCATTCTAGGAAAGAATTGTAAGTTCTATGAAAGGTGGAGGTGGGCCAAAGGGGCAGGAGAGGAGGGCAGCACAACTCTTTTAACCCCTTATGTTACACACTGAGGATTCTTGGTTCACATCTGAGCTCCAATGCTGCTGGTAAAGACAACCACCAGACCTGACATTAGGATTACTGCCACTTTCTTGCCTACAAAGGGTAGAGTGACTGGTTCTAACATAACTCAATCTCTCATTAAGATCAGAGTCTTTTTAGGCCAGCCCTCTTCCCTTTTAGTGGTAGCACAATCAGATAAAGTTGCACTGGTAATCTTATTGCTTAGGCCCCTTTCACACGGGGCTGTCCGCATTGAGCCCGTAAATAGCTCAGCGGGGATCGCTCCATTGATCCCTGCTGAGCCGGCGGATGACTCTGTGCAGGGACGGACCTATCCGAGCCCCACTCTCCCCTATGGGACCGACTGTCCATTTCATCCGATCCAATCCACCAGACCGATGAAAAATAGGGTTTGCATCCGTCTGGTTTTAGTGGAGAGGATCGGATCGGGGCTGATCGGATGTCAGTGGACATGTCTCCGCTGACATCTGACGCTCCATAGAGATACATGGAGCTCCCGTTCAGATCTGCCTGAAAAACTGACAGGCGGATCTGAACGATCCGCAGGTGTGAAAGGGGCCTAAGTGTTTATATTGCTTTGTACATTGGAGTGTTGCTTTTATCCATTGTTATTGCTATTTTTATATATCAGTCTACTGAGTGTCCAATTCAGCCTGGTTTTGGGGTGTTTTTCAGGATTTGGCTGATTGATGCTCCTATATACACCCTTTTGCTGTCTAGTCAATGCAAAATAATGTTGAACTCAGTTTGCATTGTGTCTGTGCTTCATTTAAATGGGTATACACTATGTCAGAACCTAGAGTGTCAGATGGGCGGGGAAGTACTCAGGTTTAGGGCAGCACAGGAGGACAAGAATAAACTGGTGGCCCCCACATGGGGGGCGCTACATGTATTGCCTATTTCTGACACCTGCATTCTGTGTTACAGTGCCTTGAAAAAGTATTCATACCCCTTGAAATTGTACACATTTTGGCATGTTACAACCAAAAACGTAAAAGGATTTTATTGGGTTTTATATGATAGACCAACACAAAGTGGCACATAATTGTGAAGTGGAACAAAAATTATAAATGGAATTCAATTTTTTTTTACAAATCGATATCTCAAAAGTAAAGTGTGCATTTGTATTCAGCCCCCTTTACTCTGATACCCCTAACTAAAATCTAGTAGAACCAATTGCCTTCAGAAGTCACCTATTTAATAAATAGAGTCCACCAGTGTGTAATTTAATCTCAGTATGAATACAGTTGTACTGTGAAGCCCTCAGAGGTTTGTTAGAGAACAGTAGTGAACAAACAGCATCATGAAGGCCAAGGAACACACCAGACAGGCCAGGGATAAAGTTGTGGAGAAGATTAAAGCAGTTAGGTTTTTCACTGTTCATTGATGTTTACTACTAGTCCCATTCTGCCGAGTCTTTGAATCCTCAATAGTTGGTACACCAAAACGTCACTTCCGCCCATAGCTCTTAAAAGTCTAAAAAAAATTTAAATGTCAAAATGTTTTTTGTTAAAATATGTAAATATGAGATCTGAGATCTGAGGTCTTTTTGATATATACTTTAGTATACTTTGGTTGCTGGTACTAATTTATTGATAGTTAAAAGTTTGTCCTTTTTGAATCTTTTGTTGAAATAGTAGCAAGCAAGCATACAGTAGTGGTGGAATGCCCTTTGGGCACACCTCCCAACTTTTTGAGATGGGAATGAGGGACACCTATCAGCAAAAGTATGCAGGCATAGGACACACCCCTTTGCCACGCCCCCTAAAGTAGAATTGTACAAAAAAAAAAACAAGATTGGTTAAACCCATAAGTGCTTTTTTTGCCACTACTATTCCCTTATAATGGCTTTTGGAATTGACAAATGCAGCAATTTAGAAACCAGATAAAAGGTTTAGTGCTGGGAAACACTTTTTGATAGATGTATATAAAATGCACTTTTTATCTATATAGATCAGAGCAAAACGAGGGAGGAATGAGGGACAGAGGGACATTGCTCCAAATCAGGGACAGTCCTCGAAATCAGGGACAGTTGGGAGCTTTGCCCTTGGGCCTATTAAGGTGTCCGTTTATGAAGCAATGATCAGTGGAGATCCAGAGGATCGCCGCTGATCACAGCCCATAAACAGTATATAAACCAGAGATAATCGGGGGGAGAAGTGTTTGAACTTGTTCTCCCGCCGATTATCTCCGCACATGGAGAATCCACATAGACTGACACAGTAACGGTCACTATATGAAGCTGTGATCTCAGCGCTTCACTGGTGATCTGTGTCAGAATTCACACGCCCTGATTCACCAACTCAGAGGTGGAGAACCGGGGTAGTGAAGAGGGAATCGGGGGGATCTGAGGAGGAAAGAGGAAGATAATTAACTTCCTTATGCCTCATTCAGACCCCCCAACACTGTAACCATGTCCCCCTGTCATATGTATGTGTATACATATATATACATATATATATATATATAATGTGTATATGTATATATATATAATGTGTGTGTATATACATGTATATATAATGTCTGTGTGTGTATACATGTATATATTATGTAGGGGGACGCTTTATTTCACTAACATTAATCACACCGCGTGTCAGTGTATTGAGCTGTGATAATTTATCACTGCTTAATATATTGACATCTCTGTGTATCAGTGAATTTCTAGTACTGTAATCTCGTAAAGTCTCACGAGATTCCAGTATTAGGGGCCGTTCTCCAGTGTTAGAAGCGTTTGTAGATCGCTTCACTCCTCCAAGGGTGAAGCGATCTACTCCGCTTCATATAGTGGCACACAGAGGAGAAAGATCTCCTATGTGAATGCCGGAGAATGAAGCAGTGAATAGATTTCACTGCTTCATAAAAGGACACCTAAGCAGCTCAGCATTAAGGAAAATGGAGAGTGCTAACATCAGTTATCACATCACCAGCACAGCAGATAGATTGCAGTACATGTGTTAAAAGCTTGGCATGCCAAGGTGACACGCAGAATGGAGTGGGCAGCATCAAGCACTCTACACCAGGAATATGACACAATAATATTGATCATATTTCACCATCTTAACCACTTCAGCCCCGGACCAATAAACACCTTAAGGACCAGAGGTCTTTTTCCAATTTCGCACTACGCTGCTTTAACTGGTAATTGTGCGGTCATGCAATATTGCACCCAAACGAAATTTGCGTCCTTTTCTTCCCACAAATAGAGCTTTCTTTTGATGGTATTTGATTGCCTCTGCGATTTTTTTTTTTTGCGATATAAATGGAAAAAGAGCGAAAATTTTGAAAAAAAAAGATATTTTCTTCTTTTTGTTATAAGAAAAATCGAATAAACTAAATTTTTGTCATACATTGAGGGCAAAATTTATTCAGCCACATGTGTTTAGTAAAAAAAATGTCAATAAGCGTATATTTTTTGGTTTGCGCAAAAGTTATAGCGTCTACAAACTAGAGTACATTTTCTGGAATTTACACAGCTTTTAATTTATGACTGCCGATCTCATTTCTTGAGGTGCTAAAATGGCAGGGCAGTACAAATCTCCCCCAAATGACCCCATTTTGGAAAGTAGACACCCCAAGGAAATTGCTGATGGGTATGTTGAGCCCATTGAATATTTATTTTTTTTGTCCTAAGGGATTGAATAATGACAAAAAAAAAAAAAAAAAAAATTTTTTTTACAAAAAGTTGTCACTAAATGATATATTGCTCACACATGCCATAGTTATATGTGGAATTGCACCCCAAAATATATTCCGCTACTTCTCCCGAGTATGGGGATACCACATGTGTGGGACTTTTTGGGAGTCTAGTCGCGCACGGCACCCCGAAAACCAATCACCCCCTTCAGGATTTCTAAGGGTGCAAATTTTTGATTTAACTCCTCACTACCTATCACAGTTTCGAAGGCCATAAAATGCCAAAATAGCACAAAACCCCCCAAAATGACCCCATTTTGGAAAGTAGACACCCCAAGCTATTTACTGAGAGGCATGTTGAGTCCATGGAATATTTTATATTTTGCCACAAGTTGCGGGAATATTACAAACTTTTTTTTTTTTGCACAAAGTTGTCACTAAATGATATATTGCTCACACATGCTATGGGCATATGTGAAATGACACCCCAAAATACATTCTGCTGCTTCTCCTGAGTACGGGGATACCACATGTGTGGGACTTTTTGGGAGTCTAGTCGCGCACGGCACCCCGAAAACCAATCACCACCTTCAGGATTTCTAAGGGTGCAAATTTTTGATTTAACTCCTCACTACCTATCACAGTTTCGAAGGCCATAAAATGCCAAAATAGCACAAAACCCCCCCAAATGACCCCATTTTGGAAAGTAGACACCCCAAGCTATTTACTGAGAGGCATGTTGAGTCCATGGAATATTTTATATTTTGCCAAAAGTTGCGGGAAGATTACAAACTTTTTTTTTTTTGCACAAAGTTGTCACTAAATGATATATTGCTCACACATGCTATGGGCATATGTGAAATGACACCCCAAAATACATTCTGCTGCTTCTCCTGAGTACGGGGATACCACATGTGTGGGACTTTTTGGGAGTCTAGTCGCGCACGGCACCCCGAAAACCAATCACCACCTTCAGGATTTCTAAGGGTGCAAATTTTTGATTTAACTCCTCACTACCTATCACAGTTTCGAAGGCCATAAAATGCCAAAATAGCACAAAACCCCCCCAAATGACCCCA
This sequence comes from Lithobates pipiens, assembly GCF_037356315.1. NCBI lineage: Eukaryota > Metazoa > Chordata > Amphibia > Anura > Ranidae > Lithobates > Lithobates pipiens. The sequence goes on from NW_027507788.1 coordinate 88,139,277, forward strand.
TTTTGGAAAGTAGACACCCCAAGCTATTTACTGAGAGGCATGTTGAGTCCATGGAATATTTTATATTTTGCCAAAAGTTGCGGGAAGATTACAAACTTTTTTTTTTTTGCACAAAGTTGTCACTAAATGATATATTGCTCACACATGCTATGGGCAGAAGTCAAATTACACCCCAAAATAAATTCTGCTGCTTCTCCCGAGTACGGGGATACCACATGTGGGGGACTTTTTGGGAGCCTAGCCACGCACGGCACCCCGAAAACCAATCACCCCCTTCAGGATTTCTAAGGGTGCAAATTTTTGATTTAACTCCTCACTACCTATCACAGTTTCGAAGGCCATAAAATGCCAAAATAGCACAAAACCCCCCAAAATGACCCCATTTTGGAAAGTAGACACCCCAAGCTATTTACTGAGAGGCATGTTGAGTCCATGGAATATTTTATATTTTGCCACAAGTTGCGGGAATATTACAAACTTTTTTTTTTTTGCACAAAGTTGTCACTAAATGATATATTGCTCACACATGCTATGGGCAGAAGTCAAATTACACCCCAAAATAAATTCTGCTGCTTCTCCCGAGTACGGGGATACCACATGTGGGGGACTTTTTGGGAGCCTAGCCACGTACGGGACCCCGAAAACCAAGCACTGCCTTAAATATAAAATGCTACCAAAAAACCTGTTAGCGATGGCAGGGATCAGGCCTGACTCTGCGATCGCTGCAGTTATGTGTTTAGTGTTTTGTAAGTGACAGTGATCGATCGATACTGCACTTGGGTGGGCTGGGCAGAGGGGCAAAACGCAGGTGCTAGCAGGTATCTGGGCTGATCCCGCTAACAATGCGTTTTTTTGGAACCCTAAACTGCTGGGGACGCTAGTATAGATCTGATCAGATCAGATATTGATCTGTTCAGATTCTATAGCACTACGGGAGGTGTATGCTTTGCGTGTGGGTGTTAGCGGTACTGGCACTAACCTAGCGCTGCTTGGGGCGACGCAGACCCTGACCCTAAAACCTAATTGATATCACCCGCCGGGTGATCAGGGGGTTAAACCTTTATTGGGTAATAAATGGTGGGTGCCCTGATGCTATAAAAAACAAACTAACCAGAGTCACCCGTAACACTTATACGGTGATCAGTGGTGAAAGGGTTAACTAGGGGCAATCAGGGGGTTCAAATTTTTATTAGGTAGTATATGGGGGTCCCTGGCGCTATATAAAAACCTGACGGGGAACCTAAATAACTAACTGGCTAACCAGCATCACCAGTGACACTTATACTGTGATCGCTGGTGAAAGGGGGTGAAAGGGTTAACTAGCAGCAATCAGGGGGTTAAAACCATTATTGGGTAGTATATCGGGGTACCTAGCGCTATAAAAACCTGGCGGTGAACCTAAAAAAATAACTAGCTACCTAGCGACACTAGCGACACTGATGCAGCGATCAGAAAAATGATCGCTTAGTGACACTGGCAAAAGGGGGTGAAAGGGTTAACTAGCGGCAATCAGGTGGTTAAAACCATTATTGGGTAGTATATCGGGGTACCTAGCGCTATAAAAACCTGGCGGTGAACCTAAAAAAATAACTAGCTACCTAGCGACACATGCAGCGATCAGAAAAACGATCGCTTAGTGACAATATGCAAAAGGGGGTGAAAGGGTTAACTAGTGGCAATCAGGGGGTTAAAACCATTATTGGGTAGTATATCGGGGTACCTAGCGCTATAAAAACCTGGCGGTGAACCTAAAAAAATAACTAGCTACCTAGCGACACTAGCGACACTGATGCAGCGATCAGAAAAATGATCGCTTAGTGACACTGGCAAAAGGGGGTGAAAGGGTTAACTAGCGGCAATCAGGGGGTTAAAAACATTATTGGGTAGTATATCGGGGTACCTAGCGCTATAAAAACCTGGCGGTGAACCTAAAAAAATAACTAGCTACCTAGCGACACATGCAGCGATCAGAAAAATGATCGCTTAGTGACACTGGCAAAAGGGGGTGAAAGGGTTAACTAGCGGCAATCAGGGGGTTAAAAACATTATTGGGTAGTATATCGGGGTACCTAGCGATATAAAAACCTGGCGGTGAACCTAAAAAAATAACTAGCTACCTAGCGACACATGCAGCGATCAGAAAAATGATCGCTTAGTGACACTGGCAAAAGGGGGTGAAAGGGTTAACTCTAGGGGCAATCAGGGGGTTAAATCTTTATTGGGGGGTGATAGGGGGCTACCCTGGACCTAACACTAACTGTCCTGACAGTTTTTACTGTCACAACTAACACTGAATGCATTGATCAGTAAAGAAATGATCAATGCAATCAGTGACACTGTGACTGGGGGGGGGGAGGGGGGGCGGGGGGGGGATCGGGGGGCGATCGGGGGGGGGATCGGGGGGGGTTTGTGTGCCTGTGTGTACCTACATGTCAGTGTAGTGTTGGTGCACACTTACTTTTAGTCTTCTCCTCGTAGTCCGGTCAAAAAGACCGCCCCGAGGAGAATGACATCACTTCCTCCTTCCTGTGTAAACAATACACAGTGGGAGGAAGCTTCTCATTGGCCAGGAGCGATCCAGAGGGGGTGGCCGAAAACGAACGGCCATCCCCTCATCACGGAGCGCTCCTGGAGGGAACCGGACCGTCGTATCCAACGGGAGGGGGTCCGATTGGACCCCCCACCCGCTGGAAGGCAATCACGTACATCTACGTGATTGTGCCTGCCTGTGCCATTGTGCTGACGTACATTGGCAATACGGCGGTCCTGAAGTGGTTAAAGAGATCTTGTCCAAAGGGCCGTATATTGTATCCATTACATGTAATGCTACAAAAAACTGTGAGAGTGAAGACTTGCTGGAGGAAATGGTCAGAGATTGTTTTTCAGGAGTGTTAGAGGCTAAAATAATGCTATACGAGGCAGCTGAATAAAACCACAAAACTACTATTAAAGGCCCCTTTACAAATCAATGCACCCTCTACTTACTGCTGGGGCCCAAGGCCAGCCGTACTTCATACATCAAAGGGCCGAAGGTTGGGCACCAGGGCTTTATAATATTTCCCTTCAATCCTCCCCTGGGAGCTACATTAAAGGTTATGTGGAGAGGAGAAAGAAATTAGACACTTTCAGAAGAGGGGATCTTTATAATGTGCTAGGAGGGAAAGAAGGGAACTTACTCTCTTCTGAGCATACCTCCAACACTCTCCGTGCTCAATTGGCAATGGACAGGGAGGTACGTGTTGTGAAGGATCCTTTCGGATGCTTAAAGTATAGGTTCACCTTTTCATGAAAAATGGAACATTTAACTATCATCTTGCACCCTCCCACCCCCCTGGTTCCTGCTGCACTTACCTTTTTACCTCTGTGGGTCATTAGCTGTCACTGCCCACACAGCCAATGTAGCTGTCCAGGGGTTGAAAGCCCTGCTCTTCTTCCCCTTCTTTTCTTTGGGCTTGAAGGATGGTTCAGAACAATTTTGGTTGAACATGTGGGGCATTATGGGGTGAGATTTTCATGAAACTCATAAAGAGCATGTCCTTCTGTATTTGAAGGGGAATGGAGAGTTGTCCCCTTTTATTTAACCTTTCTTTATAGGGTAGGGGGGTCCCTGGGCAAGGAAGGGAGTTGGGGGTAGCACTTAACCTTTATTTGGAGACATGGGGGGGTGTTGTGTTTATAGGAAGATACTTGGGGGCGGGGGGGGGGGGGGGCTGCCAGGTAGGTTTTTTAATGATGGAATGTAAAACAGGTAACCGCTCCCCCCTCTCCCTCCCCCCTGAAAGGTGCCAAATGTGGCACTTTAGAGTGGAATTCGCTTTAAAGTAGAACTTATCAATTTAGTACCATCAGTACGTTTTGGGAATGTAACTGTCACATTTGCTTTTGCTCTCACCCAAACGGTCAAACCATCAAATGGCTGGGGTCATAACTGGTCACAAGTGCAGCATTTTAACAGTTGAAGATCAAACAGAGGCCAAGATGGCAGCATCCTTGGCGGAAAATGATAGGAGGGTTTAGTTCCATTTAAAAGCTCGTTATACTTGCTTCAAACATGGCATAGAAACACTTTTAAGCACTCTGAACGCCAATCAAAGCACCCATCACTAAATAAAATGGTTAGCTTACAGTCCTGTTTACATAATGAGTTTGCTGTGCTTCAAAAATTATACCCCATGTAGCTTTAGAGGTGCCTCAAAGCCTCCATAGAAGTCTATGACAAAGCTCGCTTGAAGCACCTGAAGCTTTTGAGAGGCTTTTACTCAACTTTAGCTTTGCTTTATTTTGGAGAAATCTCGGGTTTGAGATATGAAGACACACACAGGGCATCTGCCAAGCTTAATTAAAGCTTCAAAGAAGCACCACTGAAGCATCACAAAAGCATTGCAGAAGCATCAAAAACACATTACCCGCTTACCGACCAGCTGCCCCAGTTTTACTGCGGCAGAACAGCACGACAGGGCGAAACGACGTTACCTTACGTCGCTTCACCTATTGGCCACTAGGAGCGCGGTCGGGCCCATAGCTGATGTCAGTCACGCCCACCGGGGTCCAGCAATTGCTCGTGACAGAGCAAGAACCAGAATCTGTGTGTTTGTAAACACACAGATCCCAGTTCTTTCAGGGGAAAGGAGACAGATCGTGTGTTCATACTATGTATGAACACCGACCTCTCTCTCCTCTTAGACAGTGCCATCCCCCCACCGTTAGAAACACACATAGGGAACAAAGTTAATCCCTTGATCGCCCCTAGTGTTAACACCTTCCCTGCCAGTGACATTTACATAGTAATCAGTGCATTTTTATAGCACCGATCGCTGTATAATTGTCAATGGTTTCAAAAATGTGTCAAAAGTGTCTGAAGTGTACACCATAATGTCGCAGTCTATAAAAATCATGGATCACCACCATTACTAGTAAAAAAAATAATGATAATAAAATGCCATAAATCTATCCCCTATTTTGTAGACGCTATAACTTTTGTGAAAATCAATCAATATATGCTTATTGTTTTTTTGTTTTTTTTTGTAGATATGTAGAAGAATACATATCGGCCTAAACTGAGGAAAAAAATATTTTTTTTTATAAAAAATGTGGGACATTTATTATAGCAAAAAGTAAAATATAGTGTTTTTTTTTTTTAATTGTCGCTCTTCTTTTGCTTATAGCGCAAAAAATAAAAACCACAGAAGCGATCAAATACCCCCAAAAGAAAGCTCTATTTGTGGGAAAAAAAGGACGTTGATTTTATTTGGGTACAGCGACGCACGACTGCTCAATTGTGAAAGTGACGCAGTGCCGAATCACAAAAAATGGCCTGGTCACTGAGGAACCAAATCTGCCGAGGCTGAAGCCGTTAAAAAAAATCATTGACGCGGTAGGCGCTTTAATGTGTATTGAAGTCGAAGCAAGTATAAATGAGCCCTAAGAGTGAGTTGAGCAATGCAAGTCATTCCTATCCCAGTGACCAAATTTGCAGCCAAATTCACTGGTATATGAAATAGCCCAGAATTTAGAATCATTCATCCAGCTCCGCTTCTGATTTTGACTGTCCTATCAACCTGGACCACATCCTGGACCACAAACCTTCCTCATTGTGCTATGTTTTTTGCTGCACCATTGGCATGGTTAATGGTTATATCTTCTTAGTCCGCTCCATAAAATGATCAGAAATTTGTGCCTAACTATAGGCAACACTTTTTTCTTTTTCATTTTGGATAGAATGAGGGAGGGTTATAGCTCCTGTCAGTTTTTTACCATCCCTGTCCCATTGCAGAGATTTCCCTTCACTTTCCTGCCCAATAGCCAAACAGGAAGTGAGAGGAAATCTATGCAAATTAAGGGAATCCATTGCTCCCCCCCCACCCCCAGGCCCTCAGAACTAGTGTTCCCCAGTGCCGGGACAAGATCATCTAGAGCCCAGGGCGGAAATGCCTTAAAGTGCCCCGCCGCCCACCAAGATAAATGAGCATTATATGTCAGCAAAACAAAAGTGCCCCCCCCCCCCAAAAAAAATTGAGCACTAATCTGCATGCTTAGCAACCCCCCCTCCTCCAAGTACAAATCTGCCTCTCTGCTGAACTCCCTCCTCCCATCCCTCAAATCCCGCCAGCACAAATCCTCTACCCCTCAAATTTCCCCTCGGAGTACACATCCTTCCCCCCTTCACACCAAACCCTCCCCTCCCAGTACAAATTCCAATACCCCCAAATTTCCCTTCCTAGCAAAAATCCCCCCCAATCATTCCTACTAGCATGACCCCCCCCCCCCACCTACCATATCAACTCATCTAGCACCCTTCTAGTGCAAATCCTCTTCCTCCATACCCTCTCCCAACACAGATCCCCCTAAATAACCGCCCCCTCCCAAAATTTCTCCTCCATAACAATTCTTATCCCCTGCTGCCCCCAAAATTCTCCATTCCAACACAAATTTCCTCCCCCCAATCTCTTTGCAGTGCCCCCCACCTCATATGAAATCACAGTGCCCAGGGCAGCCGCCCCTCCTGCCCACCCGGCCCTGGTGTTCCCACTCAAAAATTTCAGGGCGGGTCTTAAACAGCAAGGGGTGTGGCCTTGACAGGAAGGGGTGGGTCTTGTTTAAATTAGGGGGTGCATGAGTTTAGTCAGGCCTAGGGCAGTACAAACCCTAAATATGCTACTGATTAAATCACCATCACTGTGCTGCACTATAAGACAGGAAAACAGCATGCATATGCATAAATCAACCATAGCTGCCCCATATGCATACTTAATTAAAATTGTCCATTTTAATATAAAGATATGCTTAGAGGGTTATTAAAACAAAGTTGATCAACAACATGTTTATACCTAGAAGAATGTTAAAGGTAATATTTAAAGAGGAATGCACGTAGGCTGTCATTGCTGACTTCTCCTTGTAAAAATGGTAACTGCCTGGTTGTCAGACTGATCTGCTTGCTTCCATATTTACTGAGTCACTCCACTCTGACTTATCTTTTGCATGTTTTTTTATTTTATTTATTTTGCATTGCAGTGAACTAATAAGAATGAAAGCCATAGGCAGTCAGGCATCCAGCATTTTCCCAATGAGTTTATTGTCAGCCTTCATATTTCTCTCAGTACAACTTACCTTTAAGAAGAGTTTTAAATTTTCCTTTTAACTGAGGAAGAAAAGCTCAAAGCATTTTCCTTTCAAAAATGCAATATATTTTATTCTGACCTCTCTCTGCTTGGATTAACCACACTATTGACGATTTATTACAAGTGATCATCTTGTTAGATGAGCCCACAGGGTATTATGCTTCAGCTTCTTTCAAAATCTATAGTGTAATGACTGACAGTCAACACTAACAGAAACCACATGTTAATATCCTGCTTAATCAATAATTGTTTAAAGGTCAAGGAATGTATGATATGAAGGAATTGTTAACGTGTACATCCAAGGCATGTGGTAAACTAATGCAAGATGTTATTTTGTTGTGTTATTTGATCACTTGCACACGTACAATAAAAATATTGCTGCAGTGGCAGTTACGGCAACGGATAATACCAGCTAGTGGGGTGGACAAAAGGTTCAATGTGATTTTAGCCAGCTGGTATAGTAACAATTAAGGGCAGTACTGATGTGGGAAGGGCCAGGAGGGTGAGAGTATAGGTAAAGGTATAGGGTGATGTTGTTAGTGGCATACAGATGGGCTTGAGGTCTGGAAGCATAACACATAGGGAAAAGTCATGGAATAATTGGTGGGTGGGGGGAAAGGCAAAGAGGGTGGAAGTACTGGTCATGGAGAAAAAGAAAGTCCAAAAGAGTGGGAGTACTGGGGGTTGAGAAATGGACCATAGGGGTGGGTGTAAGGAAGGTAAACAAGATTGGGAGTGTTGGGAAGACCTGGGGGAAGAAGGAATGTGCCACAAGAGTGAAAGTGCCTGGAGTAGGAGGAAAGCCCATGAGAGTCAGATTACTGAAGAGGGGAAGGCCACGAAAGTGAAAGTCCTGGGAGGAATGGACATTGAGCTTGGAAGTAGTGCTTGGGGAGAGTAAAAGTACTAGTCTTGGGTGGAAGGAAGGGAATGCTTATGAGGAATGGAGTACTTGTGGTAGCGGTGGGTGGGAAGGGCTAGAAGGGTGGGAGTACAGGTAAGGGTGATGCAGTTAATCGGGGGCTGTGCTCTGCCAACATGAGAGTAGAAAAGGGTCATGGTAATACTGGCCATGAGGGGAAAAGCCATGAAGGCAGCAGTTCTAGTGATGGGAATGTCCATGAGAGTGGGATTCCTGGAGGTAGGGCCATGAGGGTGTGTGTACTGGGGAAAGGGACATGAGTGTACTTGTGCAAAAAATCAAATAGAGTTGTAGTATTGTTGGGTAGGGGGGCAAGAGAGTGGAAATACAGATTGGGGAAAGGGCCCTGGGAATATTGGGAGTACTGATGGAAGGATGGCCTTGAGAGTGAAATTACTGGTGGGGTGGCCATAAGGGTGGGATTACACGTGGGGAGACATATGGGTGGGAGTACTGGTGGGGGGGGGGGGGGTTTGCAGTACTTGGGGGGGAATTAGGGTAGAAGTTCAGGATGTACTGGTGGGTAAGGGGGTAGGGCATGAGGATGGACATACAGGGGAGTGGAAAAGCAATGAGGGTGATGAATAGAGATAGTGTTGTGGTTTGCCATCATGACAGACAGTCATGCTGGCAGACCACAACCTCGTCTGCATCACGCTACCTTTCCTTTCACCTATACTCTCACCCTAATAGCCCTTAGACACAGACTGTTCCTTCTTTGATTGGATACAGTAAGTTGCTCTGTGGGATCAAGAGACATTTTCTTTTTTGTCTGGAAAGGGAAACCAATCTGGGCTGGCTATGAAAAGTGTGCAACAATGTTCCCCGTTCTGGAGGAGTGTGGTAATCTCAGACATGTTGCCCAAGGGAATATATGATACTCACTGAAGATGGTTAGCAACCACAGCACCTGACCCATGAGTTAAACCAAAGGGCCCTGTAATAATTTACCCAAGCTCCATCACCCAAAAAGGCTGCTGGAATGCTTTCAGATGTATTGACACTGCTATAAGATAAGTAGTGAGCTGGAAACATCTACCACTAAGCTAACAAGGGAGATAATTAGTGAGCTGGAAAGACCGCTACCACTAAACAAACAAGTGAGATGGCAAGTGAGCTGGAAAGCTGTTAAAGGAATAGCAATATGCTCAAATATGTTTATATCAACACAGTAAACCCCGATCACATCCTTTGTATTAAAAAAATTATTATAATTTCACATTTTTGTTCATACATTTTCCACTTCTACATATACAGGTATGTCTTCACTAAAGATTATCAGAGCAAGGTAATATAACTTTAAAGTATATGGGAGCCCTTACCTTGTTCAGTTTAAAATAGAAATGATAGGCAAAATATTTGTGTTTGTTACATAGTTATAAAGGTTGAATAAAGACACCAGTCCATCCTGAGTTAGTGAGGGTGCCTGACTATAATTGTCCCTATCCCTGTACATTGTGTCTCAATAAGATGCTCATCTATTAGATTATTATTTATTTAAGGTAGCCATATAGCACCGTTAATTTTACACATCGCTCCCTACCCTCAAGGAGCCCACGATCCAAGGATCCCAACTCACATTCATATACTTGACACAATTTTGGACAGAAGGCAATTAACCTACCAGCATTTCTTTGGCGTATGGGAGGAAACCCACGCAGGCATAGGGAGAACATGCAGGTAGTGTTGTGGTTGGGATTCAAACCAGCGACCCTTTTTACTGCTAGGTGAGGGTGCTACCCACTACACCACTGTGCTGCACTATATATATATATATATATATATATATATATATATATATATATATATATATATATATATATATATATATATATATATATATATATATATATATATATATATATATAAGTATATTAGCTCATTAAATTAGATTTTTTTTTTTGCCCATGCGGTGGGGCTGTAGGAACAGTCCACTGCGGGACATAGAGAAGCACTGTTTTCCAGAGGATCGAAGGATCAGGTAAGTATGGCCTTTCGGTGCAGCTCTAAAAAAAAAAAAAAAAAATGAGCATTTAAACCAGGCATGTCCAAAGTCCGGCCCGCGGGCCAATCGCAGCCCGCGTTCCGGTTTCGGACGGCCCGTCTGGTCATGTTCAGATATATATCTTTTGTGGCCCCCAACGAATCCCCGATCGCCGGGGGCCACAAAAGATAGATGTGCTGGCTGCCATGGAGGGGGCGGGACGAGTGCCTTGGATACAGGACAGCGTCCTGTGTAAAAGGAAGTCCCGTCCTGCGCTGCCATTGGACAACCGTTTTGTCCATCACAGGAGGCGGGACTTTCAATTAAAGAGGCCGTCGATAGAAACAGGAGTTTCTCCTGTATGTCTGTCGGCGCTCATCCCGCCCCCCTCCCTGTCTCCTCCAAGGCTGCAGAGGACGTGAATCAGGCTGCACTGATGGTAATGGTGAGTCTGCATTCATGGAAATGTGTGGGCTGCATTCATGGCAATATGGGGGCTGCATTCATGGCAATGTGGGGGCTGCATTCATGGCAATATGGGGGCTGCATTCATGGCAATGTGGGGGCTGCATTCCTGGCAATGTGGGGGCTGCATTCCTGGCAATGTGGGGGCTGCATTCCTGGCAATGTGGGGGCTGCATTCCTGGCAATGTGGGGGCTGCATTCATTGGGGGCTGCATTCATGGCAATACGCTGGGGGCTGCATTCATGGCAATACGCTGGAGGCTGCATTCATGGCAATACGCTGGAGGCTGCATTCATGGCAATACGCTGGAGGCTGCATTCATGGCAATACGGTGGAGGCTGCATTCATGGCAATACGGTGGGGGCTGCATTCATGGCAATACGCTGGGGGCTGCATTCATGGCAATACGGTGGGGGCTGCATTCATGGCAATACGCTGGGGGCTGCATTCATGGCAATACGCTGGGGGCTTCATTCATGGCAATACGCTGGGGGCTGCATTCATGGCAATACGCTGGGGGCTGCATTCATGGCAATACGCTGGGGGCTGCATTCATGGCAATACGCTGGGGGCTGCATTCATGGCAATACGCTGGGGGCTGCATTCATGGCAATACGGTGGAGGCTGCATTCATGGCAATACGCTGGGCGCTGCATTCATGGCAATATGGTGGAGGCTGAATTCATGGCAATACGCTGGGGGCTGCAGATGGGCACTGACCCTTATTTTGCTTCACATGTCTTTATTTAAAATGTAAGATTTTTATTTTTATTTTTTTCCTGAGACTTCCTTTTTAAAGTTAAGGTGTGTGGTATAAGCCGATTAAATACAGTATATCCAAATAACACACCCGAGCTCATCTGTTCACCACACACAGCACAAAGGCAAGATAATTCTTGTTGGGCCGTGTATTAGTGCTCGGATGAACACACTTAGACCGAATTTTAAAGAATGTCAGACAAAATGGTCGGCCCTCGAGCATGTTCACTTCATCAAATCTGGCCCTTTTTGAAAAAAGTTTGGACACCCCTGATTTAAACCATGCAGTGCAGGCACTGCCCGTCTGCATGGGAGACATTTTTTTTCATGGAGATCTGCTTTATGAGGCTTGAAGTGGTGGGGTGGAGAAAAAGCAGCACACTAATCTTTTCAGTGAATGGTTATGCAAGGGCCTCTGTCAGCATAAGTCTGATAACTGGAGGACAAGAGGCAGGCAATTCTCCCAGCACAGCAGAAAACTAACCACACTGGGATAGACATGCTCTTGTGCCTAGTGGTTAATTTGTAATAGGAAAGCAGGGGTACTTGCAAGATCACCAGATATTTCACACAAATGAAGCAATACAAAGAGAGCAGGATACATTTTAATACAAGTACATGGTACAGCAGACACATATCAGAATCGTGAAATGCAGGGGATACACAGTAATTACTTAGCAGCAATGTTAAGCAGCACTACAGAAGACTACAAACAACAACTTTCACTCCCAAGTGGCTGGAATTTGCCCAAAATGTCAGCACCACCCAGAGAAACACACACCATGGGGCTTTGGCTTCAAGCATACTAATGTCCTGAAGGAGAGTAAAGCCGGCCATACACCTGGAGAATTTAATTCAAACCCTTGCTCGAAATTCTGAAAAATCATTTGTCGGATCATTATTTCTTGCTATCATTGAGTCAATTAATTTCATTGGAAAGCTTATAAAATTTCATCCAGACCTGATATTTGAATGGAATCCCAGATGTATTAAACAAGTTTCTTTTGTGTCTAGCACATGCACATTACGATATGCATCATTGGAAATCACATTCATGGTTAGAATTTAATTTACTACAACTTTCTTCTTCAAAATGTTCCCAAACCTACAGTTAATAACAATTAAACAAAATTTTTCAAAAAAAAAGTTTACTCGCGTATGGCCATCTTAAGAAAAGAGGATCAGTGAAGGTCAGTTTTCTTTGTTCGTTAGAAATAGTTTGATTGGACATAATGGCACTTAAAGAGGTTGTAAAGGCAGAAGGTTTTTTTATCTTAATGAATTCTATGCATTAAGATAAAAAGCCTTCTGTGTGCAGCAGCCCCCCTCAGCCCCCTTAACACTCACCTGAGGTCCCTCTCTGTCCAGCGATGTCCACAAGTGTCTCAGCCATCCGAGATCCCCCTTTTTGATTGGCTGAGACACAGCAGCAATGCCAAGGGCTCTCACTGCTGTTAATCAACGTCAGCTAGCCAATCAGGGGAGAGAGGGGGCGAGGCCGGGTCGTGGGGTCTGTGTCTGAATGGACACAGGTAGCTGTGACTCAGCTTGGGTGCCCCCATAGCAAGCTGCTTGCTGTGGGGGCACTGAACAGGAGGGAGGAGCCAGGATCACAGAAGAGGGACTTGAGGAGAGGAGGATCTGGGCTGCTCTGTGCAAATCCACTGCAACAGCGAAGGTAAGTATAACATGTTTATTATTTTTATAGGAAAAAAAACGAGACTTTACATTTACTTTAATGTGACCTAGACTTTCCGCATCCTATGCCCATTGCCCACAGCATATTTTCAAATCCATTTTGATGAAGCTTACTGAAACAAGTATGGCTTTGTTCACATGTTGCATAGGTATTAAAGCCAAATTGTCAGTAGTTTAAAAATCAATTCTGCATAAGTGTAGGAACTATAGAGTTCACCTTTATTGGGACAAAAAAAGACAACCTTCCTGCCCCTCTGATCCTAGTTTCAATTTATGTCTACAGATAAGAAATCGTAGACTTTGGTGTTAAACCCTATGTAATTCTTCATAGCGTAACAATACCTTCAGATCACATCCTTTGTGTTTAAAATAAAAAAGGGGAAATCCAAATTCCACTTCGCTCTTATTCATACATTTTCTATTTGAGCTGATGTCATTACTCTGTGGCTTCTCAATGCTTCAGAGAGTATCTATGTGGGAGACAGATCTGTAATATCTCCAGCATTTTTAAGAGGTGAGTTTTGAGCAGATGAGACAGCTTGTGGGTTGCATTAAAGTCAGGGCAAAGTCAACATCTGCAGCTTGCAGGGTTTGGTGGGGTTTAGTGATTACAGGTACATGAAGACATCTTGTGGTTTCTGCTTTCAAAGCTGAATAAATACAATTTAAAGGCATTATACAATTTCTTATCTGTGCCTTGTGTTTTTCACCTGCATTGATCACGTTGTTTCATGGTGGGTGGGGGGGGGGGGGGGCAATTTACTAAAACTGTAAAGTGCAAAATCTGGTGCAGCTCTGCATAGAATCCAGCTTCCAAGCTTTATTGTCAAAGCTTCATTGAACAAGCTGAAGTTAGAAGCTAATTGGCCACCATGCACCGCTGCACCAGAATGTGAATGCTCCAGTTTAATAAATCTCCCCCATGGTGTAATTTGTTATTCTGTACACACAGCATATAGTAGAGTAAATCTTCATATTTCTGTGTCAGAAGTGTTTGTGTGTGTTCAAATATGAGGCATGCAGCATTAAAATGCACAGGTTAATCAGTTGATGCACAATCCTGTACATGTATGTTAATGTGTTCAAGCAGCTACACTGGGGCTACAGTGGCAGTGAGCCAGTTAGCCAGTGATGCTCTACATTGTAAAAGCCACTGGATCGCTTTTACAAGTGGCAGGAGGGGTCGTGTTTCCTCCTTCCCACTGCCCGCCCGTGCCTCTTTAGGCAATATGATCAGGGAGGCTGGCACTGAAACCGGCAGTTCCACCGGCTGATCATAGAGCTGATGGTGACCTAAACTTCTCCGGATCATTTCTGTGGTTTAAGAGACTGAAAATGATAAGCATTTTGTCACTTCCGATTAGGGCAAATGTAAAAAGAGCCCTTTTTCCTGGAAAGCATGATATAAATCTTTGTTTTTTTTTTGGATCTCATGCTTTCAACAAGGGCAGAGGAGAGATCTGGGGTCTTATAGACCCCAGATGTCTCCATAAAGAGGACCTGTCATGCTTTACTGCGATCACAAGGAATGTTTACATTTCTTGTGAAAACAATAAAAGTGATAAAAAATAATTAAAGGTAAAGTAAAATGAAAATGTTTTAATAAAATAATATATATATATATATATATATATATATATATTTAAAGCACACCCCCCTCCTGCTTGCACAGAGGCAAACACATATGTAAATGGTGTTTCGACCACAGATGTGCGGTAACCTTGCAAACATTATAGCGAGAGCAATAATTCTAGTGTTAGACCTGAGAAGCTGGGGCGGCTTGAGGGCTGCTGGCACTGGGGAGCTACAGTTCATTGAGGGAACCATGAATGCCAACTTGTACTGTGACATACTGAAGTAGAGCATGATCCTGCCCCCCCCCCCCCGGAGACTGGACCACAGTGCAGTATTCCAAAATAACGACCCCAAACACACCTCCAAGATGACCACTGCGTTGCTAAAGAAGCTGAAGGTAAAAGGTGATGGACTGGCCAAGCATGTCTCCAGACCTAAACCCTATTGAGCATCTGTGGGGCATCCTCAAACGGAAGGTGGAGAAGCGCAAGGTCTCTAAAATCCACCAGCTCCGTCATGTCGTCATGGAGGAGTGGAAGAGGACTCCAGTGGCAACCTGTGAAGCTCTGATGAACTCCATGCACAAGAGGGTTAAGGCAGTGCTGGAAAATAATGGTGGCCACAAAAAATATTGACACTTTGGGCCCAATTTGGACATTTTCACTTAGGGGTGTACTCACTTTTGTTACCAGACATTAATGGCTGTGTGTTGAGTTATTTTGAGGGTACAGCAAATTTGCACTGTTTACAAGCTGTACGCTCACTACTTTACATTGTAACAATAACAATAGTAATTTCTTCAGTGTTGCCACATGAAAAGATAAAATATATATACATATACACACACACACACATACAGTTGTGCTCATAAGTTTACACACCCTGGCAGAATTTATGATTTCTTGGCCATTTTTCAGAGAATATGAATGAGAACACAAAACATTTTCTTTCACTCCTGGTTAGTGTTTGGCTGAAGCCATTTATTATGAATCAACTGTGTTTACTCTTTTTAAATCATAAATCACAACAGAAACTACCGAAATTACCTTGATCAAAAGTTTACATACCCCAGTCCTTAATACCGTGTATTGCCCCCTTTAACCTTGATGACAGCTTGAAGTATTTTGTGGTATTTGTGGATGAGGCTCTTTATCTTCTCTGATGGTAAAGCTGCCCTTTCCTCTTGGCAAAAACCCTCCAATTCCTGTAAATTCTTGGGCTGTCTTGCATGAACTGCGCGTTTGAGATTTTCCCAGAGTGGCTCAATGATATTGAGGTCAGGAGACTGAGATGGCCACTACAGAACCTTCACTTTATTCTGCTGTAGTCAATGACAGGTCAACTTGGCCTTGTGTTTTGGATGTTGATCCAGTGTTTTTTGATAACATACTGCATTCATCTTGCCATCAATTTTGACCAAATTTCCTGTGCCTTTGTAGCTCACACATTCCCAAAACATCAACGATCCACCTCTGTGTTTCACAGTAGGAATGGTGTACCTTTCATCATAGACCTTGTTGACTCCTCTCCAAATGTAGCATTTATGGTTGTGGCGAAAAAGCTAAATTTTGGTCTCACCACTCCAAATGACTTTGTGCCAGAAAATTTGAGGCTTGTCTCTGTGCTGTTTGGCATATTGTAAGTGGGATACTTTGTGGCATTTGCATAGTAATGGCTTTCTTAATTCCTTGGATATCTTTTTATATGCCTTTCCTGTTTTATACCGTTCAACTACCTTTTACTGCAGATCCTTTGACAATTCTTTTGCTTTCCCACTGACTCAGAATCCAGAAACGTCAATGCAGCACTGGATGAAAGATGCAAGGGTCTGTCAGGAGTACTGAAACTCATTGACCCTTTTATACACACACACTATTTACAAGCAAACAGATCACAGGTGAGGATGGTTACCTTTAATAGCCATAACCCCTTTGTGTCAACTTGTGTGCATGTTATCAGGCCAAAATCACCAGGGTATGTACACTTTTGATCAGGGTCATTTGGGTAGTTTCCATTGTCATTATGATTTAAAAATAGTAAACACAGTTGATTTATAATAAATGGCTTCAGCCAAACACTAACCATAAGTGAAAGAAATGTTTTTATGTTATCATTCATATTCTCTGAAAGATGGCCATGAAATCATAAATTATGCCAAGTATATAACTTATGAGCACAACTGTATGTATATAATAATATAATATAGGTGTATGTGTGTATATATATATATATATATATATATATATATACACACATACACCTATCTACCGATATATATATATATTTTTTTTTTCCAGACACACACACACACACACTCATAAATAAATGTAAAAAACATGGACATGTCAGTAGGGCAATGGTTGGTGGCAGTAGTGGACGGTGTTTTTTTCTTTATTTTTTATATATTATCGTTTATTATTCTTTACAATTTTTTAGGAGACCCATTGGGATGCTTTGGTGAAATAGCAGGGGGAATCTGGGGTGATTAGGGTGTGTCCAGGCACACCCCTTGCGCACGCTGGTGGCTGGACAGCATTACAGATCCTTTGGCTGATATGGCAATTCTAATATGCATATTTCAACAGTGTGTTTGTATTCAGCTTTAAGGAACAGTAATAGTTAGAAATCAAGTTTAAGTAAGGCCATTGTAACACCCCACCCTACAACTTGCGCATGTGTGTGACTTAAAACTAGTACTTCATTGTGTTGTACATTGGTCTAGTGGTTCTCTACCACTTCTTATGATCTTCTAACATAAATTATTGCATAACTGAACGTCAGTATACAGAAACCAGGCTAATCCAGTGACTCATATCCTCAAAGACTGAGTAGCTTGTAGGATTCAAAGGAAACTTTTTTTTGCATGGAGTGGGTTGTTTTTTCAGTTAAGGTGTTTGTAGCTGCTTGGGTGGCAGAGGGAAACATGTTCATGCTGAGTTTTAGACAAACTTGTATAAGCTTCAAGAAAAGTAAGGCGAGAGACTGGGATTTGGGCCAGACCTAGCATAAGGCACAGTAGCATTATGCCTAGGGGCTGCAGAGGCTGTGAACCGTTTTTTTCCCCCTGCAGAGCACATATGTCGGGATTGTTCTTTATTATTTCAAAGGGTGTTGAAATAGAGAAATAGAAATATAATTTAATATAATTTGAGGTAAAAACTAAGAACTGTAAAACCAAAAATTTTAATATTTCCTGCCTTCCAGGGATTTACCCCAGCTTTGCTGCTTCCAGGGTTATGTTCTGTTATTCCATTCTGTCTCTTCCTCTCTACAAGGGGGTTGGTCATTTTGTTGATGACGAATGTGTGCTGAGTGGTATAATCCACTTGAAGACCAAGCCTTTTCTGGCACTTTGTGTTTACATGTTAAAAATCTGTATTTTTTGCTGGAAAATTACTTATAACCCCCAAACATTATATATTTTTTTAGCAGAGACCCTAGAGAATAAAATGGCGATCGTTACAATTTTTTATGGCACACGGTATTTGTGCAGTGGTTTTTCAAATGCAATTTTTTTTTTAATTACATTTTAATGAAAAAAAAAAAAAAAAAAAAAATATATATATATTTATATATAAAATGATCTGGAGTGATTGTGCTCAAGTGGTGTATGCATTTTCAGGAACACCAGTTAGTCCAGATTGTATTTTTAAGGGCGTGGCAGCCCACTTTTATTTAAACAAAACAAACTGCACACTAAGTCTTCCCTCGCAAGGGGTTCCACCATCATTGTATAACAAAAAACTTCAGCCTCTTGGCTCACTCTTGCTTAGTCAAACTCCCTCCTGGAGTTTACTTGCTCGGCTGCATGCTGCTTGGTCGCTGGTCACATCTGCCTCCTGCAGACATACAGGATCAGACTCCTAGAGACCGCCTGTCTCTCTTTCATGGAGCCGTCTCCACCTGAAAGCCCTGCCGACTCCTATACCCGGCCACCTGCATGTAGGATGGAGCTGTTCCCAAGTGTGAGCTCTGAGTTCTCTTCCTGAGGGCAATATAAACCCAGCCCATAGGTGTGCAATCATCATGCCTGTCTTTGCAAAAAACAAGGCTGAAGGTGTTAATATACACCGTGACCTGGGGTTGCCTCTCCACAAAATATATATATCACAATTTTTTTTGTAAAATATGAAAGATGATGTTATGCTGAGTAAATAGATACCTAACCTGCCACACTATAAAACCTCGCAGGCTGGTGGAATGGTGACAAATTACAGTACTTAAAAATCTCCATAGGCAACACTTTAAATTTTTTTATACAGGTTAACTGTCAGAGAGGAGGTCTAGCATTCAAGTGATTTCTCTCGCTCTAACATTTGCAGTGATACCTCACGTATGGTGTTAGCATATGCGTGCACCACTTACGTATGTATTGGCTTCGGCGCGCAAACACAGAGGGACAGTGCGCTTTAATTTTTTATTTTTTTTTACTATTTCTTATTTTTACACTGTCGTTTTAATTTTTTTTTTTTTAAACACTTTTATGCCTACAAGGAATGTAAACATCCCTTGTAATAGAAAAAAGGAAAGGTCCTCATTATGGACAGATCTGGGGTCAAAAAGACACCAAATCATTTTTTTTTACCTTTTAAAGCAAAAGATAAAACAAAAAATTGTCTACTTATGGAAGTGACGTCATGAAGTTGCTTTAGTCCCCCAAGGCCATAGAATCAGAGATGATCTGTTCTCCTCTGTGACCAAGCAGTTGCAACCATCAGATCATTTCTCAGGCACGCCAGTAAAGGCAGTAAGCCTGAAAAACATCTGCAAGCGGCGGGGGGAGGTGGATCGGTGAACGCCCTCTGCCGCCACTTCTGAAAGAGATCCAGCCACTCGGACTGCTTTCCTGAGAAAGCCAACTGTCTGCTGAAAAAATAAAATATTGGGGTTATGGGGTTATAGCTGATAGCTTCAACCTATATATATATATATATATATATAAACATACACATACACACACATACACACATTGCGGTCCGCAATTTGTTATAGACTCATGAATTATGTCTTCGATGATGAGAGATTTCGAATTTTCTAAATTTTTTTAACCTTTTTTTTCACCCTTTCCTGTATCTAAATGTCACTGCTCCTTTGATGGTGACCATGTGTGTCAAAAGACCACTTAAGCTGACCATATACTGTTTGAAATTCGGTCAGTCCAGATACTTGATAGAAGTCAAATTCTGTCGAAAATTGTTAGAAAATTCTGCATTGATCAGTGGCTGCAGCAGCTGATCATTGTATTGCGGCTGGTGGGATTCCACCATCTGTCTTGTTTGTGTGGATGAAGCAATCTATTTGTTTTTTTTTTGTTCAGCCTGCTGGCTGTTTTAAATCAACCCTTCTATTTACGCAAGTAGGGCAAAGTATAAGGATCACCTAACTTCTTTCTCCACAACAGCATGCAAGAGGGGCTTTCGTGGTTGGCTAGATTTGGCACCAAAAGCACATTTCCCTACCCCCACTCTAGCCCTAGCCCTGCTAGAACACTGTCCCTCCTGCTGAGGCCAAACACAGCTCCATGCCATTGTCCTCTACACAACATTCCCAGCCATGGACCTTTGTATCCCCAAGGAAGGAATGTCCACACAAGAAGTAGTTTTGCTGCACTTTGCTGGTGGTATTCAGAAAACGGAATTACAGTCACATCACAAGAACATACATTCCGGAGTCACTTGACGTTACTCAGTCACATTTAGTGGATGATCCTCAGTAGTCAAACGTGAAAACATGTGCAGCACATCAGCAGGCATCTCCCTTAGGCTGACCATACATTATAAAATTCTTATTCAATTTGCTCCTTAGATTTACCTTCAACTATGTAATGGCAGGGCCTACCTGATTGCATACAAATTGAAAGTGTTTAGGTTTGACCTCATATTATATGGTTTTGGTAAATCTAAAGGTAAACTGTACAAGAAAATTGTATAATGTATGGCCAGCCTTACTGTCTTTCCTCTTCCCAGGGTCATTAGCACTCACTGAACTGTGCTCCCTGAAGTCACATCCTTGCTAGGTATATTGCTGGGAACACACATGGGAAGCAGACTCACACAGGGATCTCCAACCTGGCCTAAAAGGCCTTTTGAAATCCACCCTAGCACTCAACTCCATAAGGGACAGAAAGACTACCGCCGGCTCCTCCTCAGTACAGGTCCACTCCATACAGCCTTCTGCCCTGTCCAGGGCCTACATGTGCTGGCTACATCCAATTCCTAATAGGTGTGGAGTGTTTGGGTTTAGGACCTATGGCCCAGGACTCACTGTGCACCTCCCTACCTGGCTTGTAACAGGGCACTGTCTCACCCATGACAAATGGGGCCTATTAACCGAAGACCTCACTTACTGTAACAAGACACTTTTCTGGTACAAAGTCACCTAGTGGAAAAATAGCTAACTGCACCTGCCTACAAGCATGTACTAACATTTCCTCAATTCCAAAACAACTTGTCAGTGCTTACCCAGGGCTAAGGATTTCCCAACCTCATGTGACAGCACTGAGCCAGTCACAAGGTGCTCAATACTGTAACATTGAAGAGGGGTGTGATTTACATGCTCAGTCATACCCAGAAGTGCCAAGTATTTCACTTTGCTCCCAGAGTCCCCTCTGGGTGAAAGAAACAGTCACTTTAATGTGATAATTTTTTGGGGAAAAAAGCATGTACAATGTTAAAGTAGTATTTTAAAATCTAGTACAGTAAATAGATCCAAGACAGTACTTCCAGATAAATGATGAAGAGAACTGTAACTCAGTGGCAGAGCCCCCCAGATTTTTTATTTTTTTTTGCTATCTGTGTAAAGCATCTGAAAGATCTATTCAAACCTATTGGATCTATTCACTATATCGCCAAAAGTATTGGGACACCTGTCTTTACACCCACATGAACTTTAATGGCATCCCTGTCTTAGTCTGTAGGGTTCCATATTGAGTTGGCCCACTCTTTGCAGCTATAACAGCTTCAACTCTTCTAGGAAGGCTGTCCACAAGGTTTAGGAGTGTGTCTATATTTGACCATTCTTCCAGCAGTGCATTTGTGAGGTCAGGCACTGCTGTGGACAAAAAGCTGTTATAGCTGGAAAAGGTGGGCCGAAGCAATATTGAACCCTACGGATTAAGACTGCTATGCCATTAGTTCATGTTTGTGTAAAGAGAGGTGTCCCAATACTTTTGGCAATAGTATGCAAAATAACCACACCTGTGCAGAAGATATTTGGCACTAATGTTAGTAGCAACCTTAGGCAAAAGGATGAAGTGAAATGACAGTTCGCAATTTTCTTGTATAGGTTGAAAGAACAGAAAATGAGATGTGTCAGAAAACATAAATTCCTTCCTCATGGCCAACCCAAGGCATAAGGCTACTATGAGCTTTGGAGCACCGTGGACATTAAGGTACCCTAATTTGAGCATGTGAAAAATCATTTGTATTGCCATATGCTTTTCAATAGATGTTTATTGTGTTAGCAGAAATTAAACAAGGTAGTTCATCACGTATGTTACCTTTCCTCCAATAGACAGAGAGAGGACGCACTAGCCTAGCACATTATCCTTATATACCATTTATTGATAAAATCAGAGCAACATACCAACATGTGTACAAGCTCATCAAAATACAGTAAATACAAGAACAGGACACCTTTGGCTCTGAGGAAGAGGGGATGTCCCTTGAAACATGTCAGCCTTCCAGATGTCAGGGCTGGCTTAGCCCTTCTTCCTCTAGGCTGGCCGCTCAGCTGTCGGCTAATTGCCAGCTCTCTTCTCTTTCCACAGTTACCAGCTGTTCCCGATGATGCCCGCCTGACCTGCCTATATAAAGCCTTCCAGCTCACTCTGTCCTTTGCCTTCGCGTTGGTCACATCACAAGGAACCATCTTCTGCTGTTTGTTTCAAGACTGGCTTGCTGACATCCCTCCTGGTTTCTTATCCTGCTTGCAGTTGCTCTCCTTGGATCCCTGACTTCAGGCCTGGCTGATTACCCAGATCTGGTTAATGAACTTTGGACTGGCTAACTACCTGATCTGGCTACTGGACTCTGTCTATGCTTGACTACGCTTTTTCCTATTTACCTTTTTATTTTTATTAATAAACAAGTGTGATTTGATTGTACTTCTGTCTCAGTCTGTTTCATGGCTTCTGACACCAGACCTGCGTGGCTCCTTCTTGTGAGGAGATTTATATAAAGGAGTTCTGGCATTCTGCTCCTAGACTTATTTTGATGAGCTTGTACACACATTGTCTTGTGAGGATGTAGCACCTTGGTTTTAGGCAGGGTTGCTAACAAATTTAGTTATTCTAGGTGGTCATTAACCTGGTTAATTGGTAGTTGTTTCCACTGGTTTCTTGCCCTAAAGCCTGAACCTGGTGCATTTCTCTTTTCTGTCAATAGGTGGCACTGCTGCCTTTGGTATTAGAATAACAAGCCCACAGTTCAGGTTGCGAATAGAAATAATTTCTCAGCCAATCATATGTGTGGCTAAGCATGCTGGGAGAGTCTATTTAAGGTGAATGTGTCAGGTGATCAGTGTTCTTTTATCCCTAGGCTAAGGCATGGGGGCTGTATGTGAAGCAGCAGGTGAAAGTTAGGCGCAAGCCTGAGGCCTAGATATGTGTGTAGAGGCTCAGCCTAAGGGGAGCCTGATTGTTGCAGAGGTTCAGCCAGACGGTGAATGGAGTGTTGCCAGAGGTGAAGGAGAAGCATTTGCCACATGGGACGACCACTCATGTTACCAGTGAGAACCCGAGGTCAGAGATAAAGGGGACACCGTCACCAGTAAGGGACAACTACTCCTGTCATCAGAGGCCAGGTTTGTGAAGTCTGAAGAAGTACCAGAGCAGCCTTTTTCACTAGCCGGGGGCAGTGAACAAGTTGGGAAAGCTTCAGCGTTCAAGTCAGGGACCCAGCAGGTGAGTGTGGGTGACACTTGAAGAGGATTCAGTTCGGTTAGCTGAGAGCCAAGCCAGGGACCCAGGGGGTTAGCGCTGGTGATGCTTGGACAGTGGGTTAGCTGTGGAAGAGCTCAGGGGATCCAGCGGGTGGCTGGGATCTGAAGGTCTGTTGAGAAGACTGGGAGCGCAGTAAGAAAAGCTAAAGCAGAAGGCCGTGAGATGGAGGCCAGGTCCTATACAATGGGGATACCAAGTTTGGTATGTGTACAGATCTGTGTTTAAGTCAACCTACAAGTTCAGTTGCCATAGGAGACATCAGTTCTACAAATGCAGTGCTGCAACCAACTTAAAGGCCCTCAACCTGTATAGATGTCTGCCAAATGCTATTGCATCTGCCTAAGGGTGTTCAGGCCCTAACCCTCTCTCCCCAAGGTCTTATTAAGAGACCATAAATCTCTTTTGTTCGCATTCACAAAGTGACTGGCTCCCAATCATTCTATCATGCATTACACCCATTATGCCTGGTAACCCACTCTACAAAGAAGGATGCCAGCTCTACCTGACTCTGGAGGTCACCATTAGGCTTCTGAAGGCCAGGAACCTTGCTACAAGTATATTACTTGCTCAGATTTTATTAATAACTGGTATATAAGGATAATGCACTAGGTTGCTGCTCTCTGTTTGTCTACTGTTCCAGTATATGCAGACTACCCTAGTCCCAGGACAGCAGCAAGGCGTGGTGCTTCTATTTGGATCAAGAATGAAACAGAAGCAGTGAAAGTCTGTAGTGTCTGAGTACCACAATCGAGCGCAGGGGCGTTGATAACATTTCCTCCAATAATGACATAACAGGCTGTGGCACTAGCGTAAATCAGGTTTTACCATGACACACATATAGATTTCACACAAAGCCAATATTATATATACAAGATGTACCAAAAGCCTGTTAACAGAGGACAATGTACCTGCAAATTCTAGGTAAGGCTCTGCAAAAGGGTCATGTGCCATAGAACAGGATTGCAAGAGGAAACAAGGAAGATATGAGAATGCAAAAAAAAAAACAAAGTTAGACAGGGGGAACAAGATAAAGACAGGTAAAAGAGTGAAGGGTAGGAAAAGAGGGGTGAAGGAAAGGTGCGGGAGGGAAAGGAGAACGGATAAAGGGGGAAAGTATGGGGTGGCATAGTCTCACTAAAATGAAGCTCCAAAACTCTGCATATGGTAAGCAGTGTTTGGTCGAAGTCTGGAGACATGTAATGATTTATCTGGATAGCTTTTCCCCAAATCTGTATAAATCAATTAGCAGACAGTAGCGTCTAATTTTAGGGCAGTCCCACCAAACATGGAACACATTCCCTGAAACAGTGAGGAGAAGCCCCAAGAACAAATTTACCCATCCTTAGGGGCACAATATACCAGCATATTAACAGCTTAAAATTGGCTTCAGCGACCATCGATTTAATGGAGCAATGGGTACCACAGGTTTTTCTCACTCTGTTGATGTGTAAGTGAAAAGAAAATTAACATATACATGGGCACACCTTAGCTTTGTATTTAAGCCATCTCACCTTTTGGAACATGATGCATTTGTCAGCTAGTACTTGCAGTTGCTTGTTCACAATTTTGTCTGGCTCATGACAAATACATTTCTACAGCATCTTTTGGATTCTGAAGTGTATGATCAATCTTTTCTTCTCTTCTTGAAATCTAGAAGTGTTCTGTTTAACTTGCTGGTGGAAAGTTATGTTTGCTTGGTAACTACTGACCTGATGGGGTTGTTTTACTAAAGGCAAATAGACTGTGCACTGCAAAGTGCAGTTTGATCCAAATATTAGTAAATGAGGTAAAGCTACAGTCAACTAGGTCAACACAAGTAACTCATGGAACAGTTATCAACTGATTCCTTGAAGCTAGACTTTGAGCTTAAATCATGTGTTAGCATTACTTCATAGATCAGCTGACCTGGTATAGGGCAGGGGTGAAACGAACAATGGAGTTGCTAAATATTGTGTTTATTGATGAGTCCCAGTTTTACTCAGTCAGCCTGACTAAAGGCAATGTGTCTAGGGAAAAGCAGGAGAAAAATCTGACTCATCAGTTAATTCAAAAGTCCATACATTAAACAAATGCTTTTGGAAAGCAATTAGAAAGGTCATGAACCAACACCAGATTCCTAAGGACCCATTAATTACGTTGTTCCATGCCACACATAATGTCTATTGAGAGGTATAAAAAAATCCATAATTCCTAACTCCTGAATATGGGAAAAAGCTTTACTCTGGCTGTTTGGAAGACAGGTAGAACTTGTTCCTTGAAGGAGTGGTTTGTTTGGGTTTAATGAGACTATAGAAAGTATCCCCATAGAAAGGTAGCTCTATATAATGAAAGATCAGTATGAGATTTTGCATTTTGGTCCCTTTAAATTCATTTTACATTCACAGATACCCATAGAATGACTTAATTCTGGATAGCTAATAGAATAATACAGTGTTCATATACTTTGTTAGGCTAGGTGCAGTGGGGTGGACATAGTGATGGAGGTACGTGTTTGTTTATTACTTGTATAAGGGTGAGCAGTAATGAATGATGTACAAAATAACATTGTTGAGGTTGTGCCATGATGCTTATTAATATGGCATGGCAATACCAATGACAATCTTTGCTGTGATTTAATGCTTAAGTGATGTGGACAGCAACTTTTTTTTGTAATAGTCAGATATGCACAAATGTGTCATTGCAGTCCACTTTACTTGAATTGATATTGATAAACTGTGCCCTGAATGGCCATCATGCATGCACTACACCGTTGACTGATTGCAGCCATGAGTAATATGACAGCCAGACAGTATGTAAATAGAATAATAAATCTCTATATCAGAGTGATGAATACATTTGAAAACAACATTTCCTAATGAGATAAGATTTGAATTTAGAGTGCCGAAATTAGTAGGCAAGCATTGGCCACAACGGACTGGCCCACTCGGTCACCTGAATTGTTCTTAGTAGGAGTGAGCACCAGGCTTTAAAATAAAGAACAGACTACTGTATCTAACTGATATCTTTATGATTCTGTTGTTAAGAATATAAATGTATGTATTTTAAACTGACAGGCTTTGTAGAAATGTGATCTGATGCATGTCCAAGTTCTTTTTACGGTAACAGAATTATTTTGGTTGAAGGCTTATACTTGCTTATTTGCTGTGGACAACACCTCCATTCACGAGGCCCAGTACGTGGATCCAATCTGTATAAATTTATTGCTGCTTCTCTCTGTGAAGGAGGCATTGGTTGCTCATTTTTCCCTCTGCTGACCTTCTCTGTTGCTATGGAAATCCGTCAGTTTTGGCCCCGAGAAACATGGCAAACAGGTCCAGATTTTTGGGCATAGGCTGGGACCCTGGGAAAGGTGATAACATTTTTAAAGGGAAATCAATAGACAACAAGATAAGAAGTGTGATAATACTGTATTAATGCTTGGCCACATCCAAATCCACATTGTATCTTTGTATTTTTCATTTCACAAACCTAACTACATTGTGTAACTAAAGCAGTCTTACACAGTTGTACAGATTTCTTTCCTGGACTGTTGTTTCTCTGATTTTACTGCACACTGCGATCTTCTCATAGGAGCAGATACACTATATTAATAGCGGACACACATATACATTACCTCCCAAATTGCTGAGATGAGAATGACAGACACTTTTTAGTATAAGGTACAGTATGTAGGTGAAGGACATACACCTGAAATGCTCCAGGTTTTGTGGACAATGAATAATTGATACTCAAATAATGATTAGCTAAACCCACACGTTTGATTATTAAAAAAATTAATTTTTAGATGATGGACTTTTTAGACACAAGTATATATTAAAAGTGTATTTATTACAAAAATTTAATCAAGATAATTACATAAAATGTCATAGATTATTCACAAAATGTGCCTATGAGCATAAACAACAATTTATACAAATTGTCCTGTCCACAGTACCACTCTGGTGATACCAAGTTCTAATTAAACCCACAAATAGTTTTTTGTCACGATTTTTTTTGCTAACATTGTAAACTGATAAATGTATTAATCAAGTGGTTGGATATATGGTTTGCTGCGGCTTAACAGTAACTAAATAAATAATTTCTTTATAGAGGTCTAAACATCAACCCTAATGAGGAGGAAGGAGGGATGGAGGGATTTGGTTCCAAAAAAGAGACAGTCCCTCCAAATCAGAGACAATTGGGAGCCATGCATACAGTATAAGCAGGTTAAACTTGGCTTGGCAATACGAACGAACGAACGAAATACTTGTATAGCGCACAATGCGAACTGAATCGCCTTTAGGCGCTGTGGCGAGCTTTGATCATCTGCTAAAAGAGGAAGGTCTTGAGTTTTTTCCTAAAAGCCAGGTGATTTTCTTCCAGGCGGATGTTGATTGGTAGAGCATTCCATAGCCGAGGCCCTTGGACAGCGAATCTCCGATCCCCCTTGGATTTATACCGGGCTTTTGGCACGAGGAGGAGGTTTTTGTTGGCTGATCGAAGACTGCGGTTTGGTGTGTAATGATTTATTTTCTCCATTAGGTATTGCGGAGCTTCTTTATGCACGCATTTGTGGGTGAGGCAAAGGGTCTTGAACATGATCCGATTTTTTACGGTTAGCCAATGTAAGCTCCTCAGCGAAGGAGAGATGGATTCCCAGGGTTTTTTTCCTGTTATCAGCCTTGCCGCCGTGTTTTGGATCAGTTGTAATCGCGCAAGTTGATATTGTGGTAATCCTATGTGAAGCGAGTTTGCGTAGTCCAGTCGTGAATTAATGATTGTTCCAACTACCACTGCTTTGTCATTCTTTGGGATAAAAGGGATGAGTCTGCGAAGCATGCGCAGCAGATGGTGAGATCCACTGACTACAGATCCTATTTGTGCATCCATTGACATTTGTGCGTCTAAAATAACCCCGAGACTCTTCGCTTTGGTCTTTGGGGAGATAGTCTGCCCAAAGACGGTTGGTGGAGACCAGGAGGTTTTGGTTGCGGGCTTATGATTTGGGTGTAAGATAAGAAGCTCTGTCTTTGATTCGTTCAGCTGGAGGGAGTTAGTGGTCATCCAGTCCTCTATTGATTTGAGGCAGTTTTCAAGTTGTTGTTGGTGATCTTTTTTCCATTGATCCGGAAATAAAGTTGCGTGTCGTCAGCGTAAGAGTGGAAGCAGAGATCTGAGCATCTGATGATTTGGAGAAGTGGGCGAATGTAAATGTTGAAGAGAACGGGTGACAACGGAGAGCCTTGAGGGACTCTGCAGGTGACTGCCCGAGTTTCGGAGAGGAATTTTCCTAGTTTCACTGTCTGTGACCGATTTCCTAGGAAGGACGCGAACCATTGGAGATCTATGTCTTGGACTCCGGCTACTTCTGTGAGGCGGACGAGTAGAGTATTGTGATCTACTGTATCAAACGCTGCACTTAGGTCTAGCAGTACTAGGAGACACGGCTCTCCGTCATCTGCTGCTTCGAGGGCGTCATCCCAAATCTTGAGGAGAGCTGTTTCTGTTCCATGACCCGGGCGGAAGCCTGATTGCAGCGGGTCCAGGAGTTTGTGAGTATCCAGGTGAAGTTGTAGCTGATGTACTACAGCTTTCTCCATGATCTTAGAAATGGTGTTGAGGCTTGTAATTGGCCTACGGTTGTTTGGATCCTGAGGGTCCAGTTTTGGTTTCTTGAGTAGAGGTTTGACGATGCCTTGTTTGAGGATGCTGGGAACAATCCCTTCGTGGAATGATCGGTTTATGAGGTGGGTTATGGTTGGAGCCACGATGTCGGAGCATTCTTTCAGTAGTTTTGTGGGGATGATGTCAATAGGTGAGGTACTGTCACGCAGTTTATTAATGATGTTTTTTGCGGTGTCTACGGTAATTGGGGATAGTGAAAATTTCGGCGGTTGCGGTATGTTGGTGCAGACATCCTCTTTATGTATTTGCTGGCTGAGGTTGGATGTTTTTTTCCAGGGAATATATCCGGGACATTTACATTTTTTTGACCAGTCCTTGTTCTTAATAGTGGCAAGCACTGTATGTTTAGGTCAGAAATAGCCTGCTTTAAAAATTTTCTGCCATTAAAATGTAGTTCTGTTCAGTCAGAACTTAGTTCCAATAGAAATTAGTGAAAGGTACAGTTCTCAGCTCACTCCCCCAGCAAGCTAGCCTGTATGCCTCCCTGTTACCCAGGTGTAGGTAGATGCAGTGTACTT
The DNA here is from genome assembly GCF_037356315.1 of Lithobates pipiens. Classification (NCBI taxonomy): domain Eukaryota; kingdom Metazoa; phylum Chordata; class Amphibia; order Anura; family Ranidae; genus Lithobates; species Lithobates pipiens. The sequence goes on from NW_027507788.1 coordinate 88,168,922, forward strand.
TCTCCACTGCAGGTGGCACTCAAATTCTGTGGCATATATCCAGGGGAAAGAGGAAGACAGGAGAAACATGTTCCTCTATGGTTTCCAGGGTCACTGGGGAAGCGATCTGATTAAATGATGCTGCCCCATGTGACTCTAGCAGCCATCCATTTAAAGCCCTGGCTCCCAGACTTGGTGTGCATTTTGCGTGTGGGTAGTGAAGGGACAGGGCACCATTCTGACAGGGACAATGCAGCAGGGAGAGTTTCCGGAGGAGTAGGGAAAGGATAGGAGCATACTAACCTTCTGGAGACCTCCCTATTTAGGCTAGAACTGGCCAAGCCGTATTCTGCCCCTCATGGCAGATGCTGTCAGCACATCTGAGACCTGATCTGCTACACATTGCTGATATTGCCCTGAGTGTTCCCGGTCGGGTGCCTTCCCACCAGGTTTGCTATGCATTACTAGATTCTGCATTAATACAAGTTCTGTTCTCTGCAACTGCTCTCTGTGTGTTTGCTGCTGCATCACACTTCACTTTCCCACACAGGCTTATAACCTCCATTGATTCCTGGGTACTAACTTCTGGCTAGTCCCTGGCTGTCCATGTTTGTTGCCCATCCTGACCTCTGGGTCTTTCCTGGTTATCAAATATCTAACGCATTCTATACCAAACATTATTATTCAAAAAATGTAAAGGCTTTGTAAAGGCTGTGTCCTAGTTTATTTCCACTGTGATAAACACATCCTAGAAATCACAAACTCTTTAAAAACCATCTATGCTTTACACTGAACAACATGATTATGTTTGCATTGAAGAACGTTTGAAGGACTGTGTATGCACATAGGTTCTAGGCTTTACATGTGTAAGGGGTATTACAAGGCAAATACCTAGTCCAGGCATGGCTGTCATACCCCATATTATTTATGGACTCTCTACCAAGCCACACAAATATCAGTCTACATTTCTGCTTCACATTACATCTGATGCCCAAGGAGTATTACCTGGCAGACACCCAGCACAGGTGTGGCCGCCATACTCTCTATTCAATCTCCTTTCTTAATCTATGAGGATCTACATCACATCCTAGATGTCATCTTATATATGTTAACCTGCAAGTTTGGATGGATCACTAATGTTTACATGGATTATCTTCACTTGAAATCAACACTGCAGTGTGTGACATGAGAGGATAGAGCAGTTTGTCCCCATTTCTAGAGAAAGAGACATGTTACCTTATGCCCTGCAATTATGTTCTGGTCTTGCTTTGCTTTTTGTGGAGTTTTGAGAATTTTTATGAAGCATCTGCTATTAGTATTTGTGCTTTATATCAGTACTGGCCGTATCCTGTTTGAAATTAATAGAGCCCACCTAATATTTACTGGTATTTTTTTTTATCAGTAAGATCTGTACTCTAATTTTTTTCATAATATTCTGCACAGATTTTGACACATCCTATGTTGGTTGTGACATCAGGTGAACATAAAATGTTTGTGGCAGGTTTCTAACACAGGTTAGCCAAATAGTTGTCTTTTCTGGTCACCATGTCTGCTGCACCCCCCTGACCTCTGCCTTGTTCTTCACCTTCTGGGTTCTTAGACAGCCCTGTCCTCTGGACTGGGGAGGTTGAGACCTAGTGTCCTAGAGTCAGCATCCAGTGTGCTTCAACGTGGTTCCTACTCTGCGGATTCAGCTCCCAGGTCAAACTTATTCCACGGTGCTGTGCGCTACCATGAACAGGCTGTTGGCCTACACTGCTTGGGTAAGCCTACCCCATCTTTTTGGGTATCCCTTACAGTGCTGTTCAAGAGTTCTTATCAGCATAGTTGGTATCCTAACATTTTGGTTCAATTGAAGGTTTGGTGAACCAAATGGGACATCTGTGAATGCTGAATATAGCACTGAACCCTATTGAGGTCCATAGAAGCCCTTTTCAAGGCTGCTTTGCAAAAATAAAAATAAAAAGGGTATGGATAGCTAGGTGGTGCCGTGGGGTATATATATCATTGCAGAAAAAAAATATAAATAACATGCAGGAACTATTAATGTGGCTTACCTGGGAGATGCCTTAAAGCTCCATGTGAAGATACAAAACAGTATGAGTTAACCCTTTAAAAGGGTTTATTCATCCCACATGGGTTTCATTTCTACATTCGGTCCCAAAGAGCGAGAGGTGGTGGGGACTTGTTAGAATCTGGAAGTACCTTTTATAAAGAAGTGGCCTTCAAATATTGGCCCCTCCACTGGAATGAATATGGGGGTCACTATGACCCCTTATTACTTGTTCCCAAAACAATTGTCAATAATAAATAGGTACGTGATAAAGTCCTTTATTGCAAAAAAGAAAATAGCAAACAATGTGCCATGATATAAATCCAGTGTTAATCACATCATCCAGTGATGTGGATCCAGGATCAGTAATAATGACCTGTCCCCATGACGACCTACCACCTATGTTATCCTACTGCTGTGACAGCCCACCATCACACTACTGCAGGGGGCGTAACTAGAGCATTTGGCACCCGGGCGGATCCTTTATCTGTCCCCCCACTCCACATTAAGATGTCAAAACACCCCACTGTGCCCTCTGCATCCTTCAATAGCTCTTTTGTCATTGTGTAACCCCTCTCCACAACTGCACCTCGGGACCCCTTTACGTTACACAGCACCCTGCACCTCTGGACCCCTTTACATTACACAGCACCCTGCATAACTGGACCCCTTTACATTACACAGCACCCTGCAGCTCTGGACCCCTTTACATTGAACAGTCCCCTGCACCCCTTTACATTACACAGCCCCCTGCACCTCTGGATCCCTTTACATTATACAGCCCCCACAGCTTTGGACCCCTTAACATTATACAGCCCCCCACAGCTCTGGACCCCCTGCATGCTACACAGACCCCCTTCAGTGCAGACCCCCCTTTCAGTGCATACCCCCCCCTACATGCACAACAGGTCCCTCCCCCTGTGTACACATGAACAGAGAGGAGGGGGAGGCTTCACTCTGCTTGGCTGTGCCTGTCTGAGATATCTGGGACTGCTCAGACAGCCCGCGGCCACTAGAGAAGGGGATCGTTGGTGCAGTGGTGTCACCCCGCACCCCCCTTTTTAAATCGCCTCTCCCTCCTCTAACTTGCCTGTCACCACACCGCTGCCTAAACCCTTGTGCTGTCACCGCTTCAGTCGTGGGGGGGGCAGCTCACCCCACACTTGGTGTGCCACGGCACTACTGCCAAAAAATTACAGATTCCCAGCCGACATCTGTTTGGAAACGCTGGGGATGCTGGGTGATGTCATTTGGTTAGTGACATCACTCAGGATACTCAGCTGGGTTGTCTACAGAATGAATATAGTTGGGGATCTGTCATTTAGCAGCAAACTGGCCACATTTTACCAGTTTGGAGATTTGTAGAACTGCCTACTAGCGGGATATGATCTCAACTCAAAGCTAATCACTCCACCTTCCTGACCTATGTGCATTAATATCTTTCTTGAACACACCAGCACAAATTATAACATTACCAAAACTGTAGGTACCAAAGACCCCGAACATGTTTTTATACTGAAAAGGGGAATACCACCACCTCTAATAGACACTGTTGTCTTCTTCAATACATGGAGGTCAGTAGGTGAAGCTAGTGTTATGATTGATAACCCTGGCAGGTCACGCAGACTCACCCAAGGCATTAAGTCTAAATGATAGCCTTGTCTTAACCAGAGCCCTCCACAAGAAGTGATGGGCCAGTGACCATAGTACACCCCAGGCTACTTTGCTGCAAGTTGATACTACAGCCCTCAGTATTTCCCCACCAAGGGCTTGCTGGAACAGGATGCCTTTTCTGTGGAGACAGTGATGTGATATTGAGGTAGAGGTAGGCAGCAAGTAGATGAGCAGTTGAAGTACACACCAAAGTTAAGGTGGGCAAGAGAATGTTCGGTGTTGAGGCAGACGTCAAGACAGGCAGTGGGCAAGAAAATGGTTGGAGTTCAGGCAAAAGTTGAGTCAGGCAGCAGACAAGAAAGAAACAATGGGCAGAATCAGCAACAGGGATAGGAGACAAGAAAAGGGTCAAGCAATCCGGTTCAGCAACAGCAGAACAGCCAGAAACTTGGAGCACAAGGTAGATGGTGAGAAGACACAGCAATGGTCACCATAAATGGAAGTTTAAATACCCTCCAGTACAACAGATTAGGAAAGACTAGAGAGCTTTTCAAGAAAAAAAAGAGTCAAGAGAGCTTTAGAAAGCATTGTGGAAGTGATGGTATCCCATCTGAATTATTTAAAATCCTAAAAGATGATGCTCTTAAAGTGCTGCACTCAATATGCCAACAAATTTGGAAAACTCAACAATGACCACAGGACTAGAAGAGGTCATTTTACATTTCGATACCAAAGAAGTACAGCGCCAAAGAATGTTCAAACTACCGTACAATCCCACTCATCTCACCAGCTAGCAAAGTTATGCTGTAAATTCTACAAGCAAGGCTTCAACAGCATGTGAACCGAGAGCCACCACAAGTACAAGCTGGATTTCGAAGAGGTGGAGGAAGTATAGATCAAATTGCCAACATTCGCTGGATCATGGCTAAAGCAATGGAGTTCCAGAAGAATGTCTACTTCTGCTTTATTGACTACAGTAAAGCCTTTGATTGTATGGATCACAACAAGATGTGGCAAATACTGAAAAATATTGGAATACCAGACCACCTCACCTGTCGTCTAAAAAACCTGTATGTAAGGCAAGAAGCGACAGTTAGAACAGGACATGGAACAACTTACTGGTTCAAAATTGAGAAAGGTAAGGATGCACTGTATCTTGTCAACCTACTTATTTAACTTATATGCAGAGTACAATCATGTGAAATGCCACAATTGACGAGTCACAAGCCAGATTTAAGATTGCCAGGAGAAATATCAACAACCTGAGATATGCAGATGATACCACACTAATGGCAGAAATGAAGAAGAACTAAAGAGTCTCTTAATGAAAATGAAAGAGGAGAGCGCAAAAGCAGGCATGAACTTGAACAATAAGAAAACTAAGATTGTGGCAACCGTCCCATCACTCCTTAGCAAATAGGAGAAGAATTGGAGAGAGTGACAGATTTTATCTTCCTAGGCTTCAAGATCACGGGAGAAGGTGGCTGTAGCCATGAAATTAAGAGACGCCTGTTTCTTGGGAGGAAAGCAATGGTAAACCTAGACAACATTATAAAAGCAGAATCATCACCCTACTCACAAAATGTGGTATAATCAAAGCTATGGTATTCCCAGTAGTAACCTATGGCTGTGAACGTTGGACCATAAGGAAGGGTGAACGAAAAGAAAATAAATTATGCTTTTGAACTATGGTGTTGGAGAACACTCTTGAAAGTCCCTTGAATGGCAAGAAGATCAAACCAGTCTATCTTGAAGGGAATCAACCCTGAATATTGACTGGAAGGACAGATCCTGAAGCCGAAACTCAAATACTTTGGTCACCTAATGTGAAGAGACGACTCATTGGAAAAGACCCTGATGCTGGGGAATATGGAAAGAAAAAGGAGAAGAGGATGACAGAAAATAAGATGGATAGATAGCATCATCAAACCAATGAACATGAAGTTGAGAAAGCTCAGGGAGGCAGTGGAGAACAGAAAAGCCTGGCACGCTGTGGTCCATGAGGTCACAAAGAGTTGGACACGACTAAATGATTGAATAACAACAACCTGAAAGTACACCCAGCATCAATCACTTGTAAATGCACAAAAACCCACATGCACTGATGCATGCTAACACATGCTCATGTGCATGACCAGCTATAGTCAAAAGACAAAGAGCTGGGTGCATCTCTGTGACATGTTGCAGATTGACAGGATAGGCTATGCCCCTGGCTGTATAGACATAGATTGTGCAGGTACTGTAACATTAGTGACAGCTATGGGAGAGTACAGAAATCGACAATCCCACAAGTGTTGATTTCCCAACGGACTTCAAGGGGGCTAGTTCTCTGCAAAAGAGTGAAAGCTGAGCAGCGGGGACAGCAGGGTTTTTGCTTGGGTTAAAATATATTATATTGTGATAGCCTCTCTCTAAGAATTCGATAGCTAAATATACATGCGGACCAAGTTGGTGGTTTTTATATCTGCCTGCCGGTATATACTTATTTAACATTAAAAGCCATACATTGAAAACTTAAGATATACAAATGATGCAAAACTGCTGTGCTCAGTATAGTGTGCATTTCACTTTCCCTCAAGGGAGATAAAAGGCTGCTTTCAATAACACACTTTTCTTTTTTTAATGAGGACCTCTGGTAAAATTCAGAGTGCATTTTTATGTGTAACCTATAATATGTTCAATTACTAATGCAAATACCTCAGAACATGTAACGCTTTGTAACGTTCATAATAGAAGCAGACCTCGAGGCAAACTCAAGGCCTCAAGGTCGAAACAGTTTAGCAAGGCTTTTTATTTTATGTCTGAGACTGGGCCTTTGAGCCTGTGGAGCAGCACTACGCATTTAACACAGCCTTGAAATTCTTCAGTTCATCATTATGTACTACTGTCAAGAATGTTGATTTATGCCACTTTGACACGTGGCATATATTTTCTATAGTTTAGCAGCTGTTGTAAAAAAATAATTTCAGGTAATGGAGCATATGTTATATCTACATTTAATGCAGTTGTCCATTTCGTGTGAAATACCAAAAGATTCTAGAATGTTGCTGATGAGAACCCATGAAACCGACTCGATTTTTCCCCTGCTGTAGCAAATTGTAGCATGCTTTGCTGGGGTTTTTCGCCTTCCTCTGAATCAACTGTGGGTGGAAAATTGTGTATATGGGATTGTATTTTTTATTTTTTATTTTTTTGGTTGAACTATGGTGGAAACTATGATACAATAAGTAGCAATGACTCCCGAAGGAGGGCTGATTTGATTTGGGCCTGCACTCTAATAACAAAACCCCACTAACTTACCTCAGTCCCCTTGACACAGCTGTGGTGCAATACAATACAGTACAATATAATATATCACAATATACCTGTATTGTCCTCTCAGGATCCACTGGCTCCACCTGCTGAGAGAAAACAATACTCTACACAACGAGGTACTTAACCAAAGTATATTTTACTATATATATTTGTAAATAGGTGATTACAACAATTGTACTGTCATCCAACATAGATTGACAGGCAGGGCCGGACTTACCATTTGGCTTGACTGGGCTCAAGCCCATGGGCCCCGCCGAGATACATAGCTGAGTGTACTCGGCTCGGCTCCGATCACAGTCACGCCCAGTCCCGCCCTGTGATGGACATAACAGAGACTAGACGTGATTGTGAGCCGAGCCGAGTACACTCGGCTACTCTGGGCTCCGCTCAGGACTGCGAGAGGACCCAAGAGCCGCCAAGAGGACCCGTGAGATGCCGAGAGGAGCCATGAGCCGCCAAGATACACAGGACTCTGTATCTTGACAGTGACATTTTTAAACTTCAAGACTGCAATGACAAGGCTGCAAATGACACTGGGGCAAGGCTGCAATGACACTGGACAAGGCTGCAGATGGATGGGCAGGGGTGCAGATGGACGGGCAAGGGTGCAGATGGACACTGATAAGGCAGCATTGATGGCCATTTAAATGTAAGTTTTCTCCTTAAATTTCCCTCCTAAAAGTTGTTTTCCTTAAAATTCCCTCCTAAACTTGGGGTGCGTGTTATACGCCGATAAATATGGTAATATATAGAAGGTAGGGCCCAAAAGTAACTCAAGCCCAGGGGCCCCCACCACCCTAAGTCCTGCCCTGTTGACAGGACAATGAACTTTGGTAAAACAGTTACAAACAATATATATATGGGAGCTCCCCCTACTTTTGTAGCTATGCGCGAGATCTCACTTAAAGTACTCAGTCTTTATCTTCGGATCTTCCGTAGCAAGGGTAACTCCATATAAATTTGTAATCCAACGTTAAAGCAGTTAAAATTGAATTAAGGATGATCCTAGTATTGCTTCCACAAATTTAATACAGTGCTCGAAGTGTGATAGTAAGTAGGCCTTATGCCTGCCTAGCGTCAGTTGCTATACTCCTCTTCCGTGGGACTAGGTATCCCAGCGAGGCCTGTATATAAGTCTGACTAGGTGCAATGGTTTAGAAAACGATGGGTAGCAACCCGCTCACCAACTGGATCAGAGCCTTAGTATGGTAAATCTGGTCCGGTAGTTGCAGCTTGCCTCTGTGTCAGCCGGCTCCGTCACTCCGTCCCATTCCGACAGGGGGACCTGGCCCTTCCGATGCTCAAACGAGTGTCTCTGGATCCTCTCAATCTGATCTCTGATACACATCAGAAAACAAGGATATCAGCGCTACAGATATATTCATGGATATTCATGAGAATGTAACCTGTCAATTCACCAGGAATCAGTGATTTGATCAAGATTTGAAATGCTTCTTTGAACTACGCATATGCTTGTCAGTATCATAAACCAGCAACACCACGAAGATAACAAGCAGCTATTTTGGTTCACTAAACAGTATTAATAAAAATTTAATGACAATTCATTAACCAGTTCAATACTGGGCACTTTCACCCCCTTTCTACCCAGGCCAATTTTCAACACTGTACCCATATGAAATTTTTATATATTTTTTTTACAACAGATAGAGCTTTCTTTTCATGGCATTTCGTTTTAGTTTTTACTTAGTAAAATTTTTTTTGCAAATAAGTAATTTGTCTTCTTCACTGATGAGGCTGCATTGTTGGGCACTGATAAAGCTGCACTGTTGGGACTGCACTTATAATCAGGGCAGTGATTATCAGTGTAAATTGTGTACTCACTGTGCCCCTCACAGACCGGCTCTCCTTTTCTCACACGCTGTTTCTGTTTCTTAAGGAAAGGAAAGCCGATAACCGGCAAGTCTATTTACATTGTGACAGCTGTGTGACACGACTGATCACATGGTAAAAGGTTGCTGTGATTGTCCCTTTACCCCGATCTGTGATCCACTGTGTCCAGTACAGCAGTCACAGAGTGTGCCCGATGCACGCATGTGGGAGGGCTTCCTGGGATGCCCTCCCAGAATGGGAGAGCAACGATTTAGCCATATATTGGCTAGAGCCCAGGCGGCAAATGGGTAAAGTCTGGGAAACTTAAAAGGGAATACATAAACTTGCCTAAAACTAGGTAAACCAGAGCTTCCATATTAACTCAATAATACAGTCCCATATCATTAGTTATATTCTGTGTGTATTTGGTATTTCATGTGACATAAATGCTACCAGGGCTATAATTCTACTTTAAATGTAACCATTGTCACCTTAATGCATGTCTCCTGCATAAGTTAACTGCTCATTTTTGACTATTGGAGAGGAGAAAGGAGACATGCTTACCTAATCTGCTGATCCTCCCAGCACAAGACCTGTCTGGCACCCCATGCTCTAGCGGTCGTGAGTTGTGGACTGTTCCTGATGTCATGAAGCCCAGAGCAAGCTTCATAGATCAGTAATAGTCCTCGACTGAACCGTGGGGGAGCACCATTTTCCCATGGAATAAATAAAAATAAGTAGTGACCACTGACTCTTCAAGCTGAAGGGGGCGGCCCCTACTCAACAGGCCCCAAAGACACAGATCTGAACTAACAGTAGGCAGAATCAGATCCTTCCTGGTGTCTCCTTTCCAGTCAGCTCTGCAGGACCTCTGGGTCCAGCTTCTCACTCTAGGCCCCTGGATCAACCACCCAGGGCCGCACGACCGCCTCCACGGAGGAGAGTGCAGCCACCCCCTCCCTAATGGACTCTGTCTCCCGGGTCTCAACTAACTCTGAGCACATGTCCTCTGCCTTAATATACAGTATCCCAACATGCAATGCTGCCACGTTTCCTCTGCCAATTGCTAGGGCTGTAACAAAGCCTGTGCACTCACTTGTCAGGACCCTTTCCACTGTCCAATATGCCTCCCTATTGGACCAGTGGGGACAGTTAGAACAAGCTGAGCTGCACCTGTGTACAATGAGCAGACCTAACCAATAGATCCTCCTTTTTTAGGCAGAGAGCACTTTACCTGACCATCTTCCTGGAAGGCAGAAAGGTCAAAAACTATACTCTCTTCTAGCACCTACGTACTCCCCACCAAAACAAGCAATGTCCTTATTGGCTTCGGGCACCCGCCCCTATAATTATACCTCTACCCACCCCTAGAATTATACCTCTACAAAATATACACAGAGTATCCCACAAACTTGGGAAGGGGTAAAAGGGAAATAACATATATACAGAGCCACAAGGCATACCCTATATGTGGCCAATTAGCACAATAAATTACATAAAAAAATAGACATCTGCTGTACAAATATTTACATTATTTTAAAAAAGCATTTTTTTGCCAGGCGCACTATATTAGTGTACTCCCCAGCAAACAAACTGATTTTCATTATTAGAATCTTGTATATAGTCCCTTATCATCCCCTCCAAGAGCTTGCATGCTATTGATGTTAGGCTAACTGGCCTGTAATCCCCAGGGATATATTTTGGGCACTTTTTAAATATTGGTGCTACATTGACTTTTCTCCAATCCACTGGTACCATTCTAGTCAGTAGACTGTCACTAAAAATTAGGAAAAATGGTCTGGTAATTACTTGACTGAGTTCCCTAAACTCAGACACATTTCACATTTAAACCATATAATTAGCATATTGAGGAGGACTCCGTCCTACTCAATTACCAGGGTACTGACTCTTGCCTATCCTAGTCAGACCCATAGGTTAGGATGAAGAGATGCAGTGTCCATCCGACTGATGCCCACAGTGTCCTTCCTTCTGTGGAAAAGAGGCAACGCAACTTCTCCTGGTGGCCTACTGTTATTACTGGAGTCTGAGCAATAGCTGGCCTACTTGTGATTGTTTGTAGAAATTCTTCAAGGGAGCCCTTTCTTTCTGGAACTCTCCTTCTCTGAACAAAGAGCCACTACCCCCTTTTTCAGAGGGGAGCAAATCACACAAATTACACTGGCCCACTGGTCCAAAGGAATCTTCGCAAAGTGTCCTTGCTGAATGAGGTATCTTCGCAAAGTGTCCTTTCTCTTTCTTTTCCCGAACAGTACTTGAACAAACATAAAGGCCTTTTTGCCCAAAGAGTGTCTTCGCAAGGTGTTTTTGTGAACTAGGGGTTTACCCCCTCCAAGTAGCAGCACCTGGTTTTGACAGAAGGAATCCTCTGTGGCAAAAGACTTTTCTCCCAGATGATGACACATTAATAGTTTCAATAGTTCCCTTCTTCATTTGCAAGGATAGAAGGGAAGGGGAAACTTGGAGAAATAGGGCCTTCAACCCTGTGAACAACAGGCCAACTGTGGCAATCTTCAGGCTTAAGAGCCCCTTTACTGACAGTACTTGGATTCAGCTTGGACTTGGCATACCTCAATAATAGTGATCTGGATGAGCAATCTTACCTTCCAGACTTACGATGCTGAGAGACGAAGCCTGGCCTCTCCCTCCTGGGCGATTGATCTCTACTCGGTCAATGCTTATTGACCGCCCTAGACTCCAATTCTCTTTGGAGAGGCAAGTGTCCCATAGGGGCGATCTGGATGAGTTCCGCTGTGGCTTGGGGATATATAGGAAGTACCGGACAGCTTCATCACACTAGGCATCCCTCTTGCTCTTAATCTCCTCCATGGTCTTCCTTGGGGCGTATGGATAGTCGTATCCATATTTCATGGCCACCTTCCTCTAAATAAGCCGTTAAAAATGGGAGAACCTGGGGAAATTCTGTGATCACCTCTCCCAGGTGGGGCATATGGGGTCTCCAATTTGGTAATTAGTCTTTCATATGAGTCGTCCTGTGCTCCAGCCTGAACATAGGTGCGGGGTGGGGATAAATCTGTGACTCTTGTGGAACCCCGGATTCCTCACACACCTCATGCTAACGACTGCCGCCTTTGTCTCTTCATTGAGTAAACTGGAGCTTAGGGAGCTTCTTTCCTCAGACGTCCAATCCCACTCAGTCCCGGCTTCTGATCCCCAATCCCCAAACTTCCAGGGACCCAAATCATTGCTAGAACTGGGGCAACCCCACATCAATCATCCCTGCCTCCTCTTCACTGGACAAATTGGAGTACTTTCACTTCTGGATCCATTGAAGCCCCTCTGCCTCTAAGCGCTGACTTCTTGGTTGCTGCGATTGCCACCGATACACCCTGTGGCCGAGACTCAGCCTTCATATCTTGCAGACATTGCACCTCTGATACATGGGTCTTCTTGGTCTGGGAAATGTTAGTATGGGTGTGCACCACTGGTCCCGGCCCCAGCGGTGTTCTCAGCACTCCCCGTCCAAATTGAATAGCCACTATGGGTGTCAGTGTCTCTGAAGTTGTACCTACTTCCCAGTTTACATACAATCTTCTGGGCTAGCAATCACTCCGGTCCAACTGCAGCAACATGTCCCCACAGTGTCCACACTGGCTCCATGCCCACAACCTCACAAATACAGTCAGACACTTGCTATATACCAGCACGAAATGCGCTGAGTCTTCTTCACTGCACAGGGCCAGTCCTCCTTTGGGCATTAATCTGACCCCTGTATGACACAGGGTTGGATTCTGCTATTCACTCCGCTCCACAGGCACTCCGCCAGCATGTATGATAGAATCCATGCTCCAGCTCACTCCGGTACCAATCATCTTGTTACTCCTCACACGTCTCCTCTGCAACTACACCCAAAGGCAGAAGTGACATCATAGCTCTCTTCCCCTCCTGTGATTGGTGGCCCGCAAGAGGAGACTCTGCCCACGGCCCCAGACTAGCTGACTCTGGTGGTGGCTCCGCCTGCTAGGCAGATGTCTTTGGCATGCTCTCTCCCACACAGTACAGTAACCCTCTCACACTGCTCAGCTTCCATGAATGGTAAGGTAATGCAGACTGTGTTCCCTGCCACAGACACATTCATCTGCCAACACTTGAGCCTGGGCTGCATTCTCTTGCTCACATACCAGCCTGGCTCCCTCTCTGCTGCTGGAAACTGCCCCGCTGTTGCTAGCTGCATGGCAGGCATTTCCTTCCCCAGCACATGTACAGACAACCCCTGATGCACTGATCCCTGCACTGCGTTACTGTTTTCCTGAACACAACTTGAAAGCACCCTTGCACTGATTACTGTGAAGCAGACATTACTTTCCTCCACAGTGTAACACATCCTTCTTCCACTGACATTCCAGCACTTTACTTGAGAAGACAGACTGTTTCTTGGGTTCATGTCTGGCTGTTGCCGGTAGCAACCCCTGCTGTAACTCAGAAAGACATCCTGCACGACGTCCCCAAATGCAGCACTGTCCTTGTAGCGCTTGCTGGGTGTTGGCTTCTTAGGCCTCTGTTTACCTGCAGCTGGTTGCTAATAGTTTCCATTTGGTTGCGGAGGATTCACACTTGGGTGCTGAGGGTTCCCATTTGATTGCTAGGGGTTCCTACTTGGCCCACCCTTCTCCTGCTTGCTTGTTACTCAACGACCAGTCCAGGGTATTTGTGTTTTTGTATTTTAATTTTGAAACTTGGATGGGAGAAAGGATGTGTGGGGGGATACTCCAACTGGAAACTATACACAAGGGAGAAGGACAACTCTCATTTGAGCTCACCGGATTATTAGCAAAAGCAGTCACATTGCTTTAACCATACAGCCACATGTATGGAGGAATTAAGTCTTCTTGCTCAAGCAGACCTGATGCACTACATTATCTTCAGGACACTCTCTAGCATTCCTTTTGCTGACACGCGTCCACTGACTCTTCTAGCTGATGGGGTGGCCCTCACTCGAAAGGCCCCCAAAGACACAGATCTGTACTCACAGTAGGCAGAATCAGATCCTTCCTGGAGTGCCCCAGTCAGCTCTGCAAGACCTCTGGATTCTCTCTCTAGGCCCCTGTGTCGACCAACCAGGGTCACACGACCGTGTCCATGGAGGAGAAGACAGCCGCCACTGGTTCAACTAACTCTGAGCAAGTACTCTGGTTTTATATACAGTATCCTAACATGCAATGCAGCACTTTTCCTCTGTCAAATGCCAGGGCTCTAACAAAAACTGTGCGCCCCTCCCACTGTCCAATATGCCTCCCCATTAGACCAGTGGGGAACAGTCAGAAGAAACTGAGCTGCACTTCAGTACAATGAGCAGACCAAACCAATAGATCCTGCTCTCTTGTACCATAAGCAGAGAGCACTCTAATGCTGCGTACACACGACTGGAGCAAAAGGTCTGACGGAATCATTCCGTCAGATATTACAATCGTGTGTGGGCTCCATCTGACTTTTTTCTTTATAAACTCAGACGGACTTAGAAATAGAACATGTTTCAAATCTGTCTGACGGAATTAATTTCTGTCAGGAAAACCGTTTGTCTGCTGGTCCGACAGCCAAAATACGACACAGGGGCAGCTATTGGCTACTGGCTATTGAACTTCTTTTTCTAGTCCTGTCGAACGTCATCACGTTCAAAACAAACGGATTTTGGTCCGTTCGTGTGTGTTCAGTTGGAAGTCTGTCAGAGCGCCGTCGAGAAGACAGTCGGACCTTTTCTACCGGAAAGTCTGGTCGTGTGTAAGCTGCTGATTAAAAAAAAAAAAAAAGAAACTGATAATAACATACATCAAAAGAGTAACTACACTTTTATTTAGTTACTCTTTGAAGTACAACATAACCCTACAGGAGCTGTTGGTATTAGTTGGTCCCATTTCCCCACTAGAGCCCACACAGCAATAGCCCACACAACAATTTTCTCTTTTCCTTTCTGGCTCAATAAACAGTCTAGCAGTGTCTTTTGTATTTTTTTTTGCTGATGTAACTTAGATAGGTATGAAGGGAATGGGATACCCCGGAGGAACTGTAGTAACAGGGGACTCCTCACTATCTTGGCAGAGGACTTCCACAAAGTCTCTACTTGCTAGGAGAAACATTACAGCTTGCATCTGTGTAAACTGGAGGACTGCATGCAGGGACTGATTAACTAAAACTGGAGAGCGCAAAATGTGGTCCAGCTTTGCATAGAAACCAGCTTCCAGTTTTTTTTTGTCAATGCTTAATTGAAGAAGCTGAAGTTAGAAGCTGATTGGCTACCATGCACAGCTGCACAGGATTTTGCACTCTCCATTTTTAGTAAATCAACCTCACAATTTCTGGGGCATAGGACATAAGTCAGTACTCACAGGCCTCATGATCATCAGCTGCCACATTCTAATATCAACTGGGTGATTTCCTAGAAATGGAGACACAGACTCACAATACCACCAACCACTGGACCCCCTTCCATCCAGCCTCCACCTAGTATCCTCCAGAGTTCTTCTCCAGACCAAAAAATGGCAAAGCCTAGACTTTAGGGGATAGGCTCTCAGCCCAAGTCATGGCTCAGACCTTGAGGAACTTGCAGCAGTGTCTACAGCAATTTGCCCAGAGGGGCAGAGCCCTTCCTCCTCTGGCAGGCTCACGTAGGATCCAATGACTCTCTGCTCTAATGCTCCGGGGCTATATATGGACTCTCCAGCCACTTCCCAGGGTTTGGCTGGATCCCCATAAATATTCAAGCTGCTCACCCATTCTTCCTCCCACTGCACTTCCAGAACCTTCCAGTAGGCAGGGGGAAGCAATCAGACCACCAACCTAACACTGAGCAGGCTAGAATAATCAACTCGTGCTCCACTGATTATGGAGGCTCTAAACTAAATTTACCTACTACCTGCTCTGACTAGGAGGGAACTAAACTTTGTTGCAGATTCCTGACGGTTTCTGCTCTGAAGAAATAGCCGTTTGTTGTTTGCAGAGAATCTGAATGGGAGTGACTTTTTCATTATTAACCATATAATGCACTATGTTCTAATGAAGATGCAGTGTCTGCATCCCTTTAAAAGTGATTAACCCTTTGGAAATATTTCACCTAAAATACATTTTTTTGGCAGAGGATGCCTAAAATCTGTCTTGTATTTTAATGCAGACTCCTGGGAAAATCAGTGAGCCAATCACACAAGCAGGCAATGAAGTTTCTGGGGAAGTTCTGTACTCTAAATGTGTACAGCATGCCTCCAGGTGGCTGTATCCTATTGAACTTTACAGAAAATTACATCAGCTGTAGATTGAAAAGGAAATGTAATGTGTTAATGTTATTAAAATGACTAAACCCACAACAGTGAAATCAGTCTGTATATGCAGTAAAGCATGCTTGTTATACTCACTGTGGAACCAAAAGAGTTAATCCTCTGCATTGTGTGAAAGGGTTGTTTGATACTGTCTTCCCTGGTCCTCCCCTTCTTCCACTGTCCCCAATCCATCTCCTGCTAAGACAAAGCCTTTGGAGTCCCTCTGCACATGCTCAGTTTGTTGTGTATTGCTAGAGAGTTTTTATGTCTTTCTTGGGAGAGTGCATGTGATCAGCACAGTGCCAACCAGCACTGTCCAGACAGAGGGTCAGAGGTCCTGCAGCCTCATACAGTAGGACAGTCAGAGGACAATGAGAACACTCTTCCTACAAGCTTTAACCAGACACAAATATAAGTCACAAGACTGCTATATACTGCTGATGACAAAAGATATTTAGCAGTTTCAATTTACTAAAATAATTGCATTTCCATGTTCTGTGTACTGTGGGAGAACAGATATAGTGAATGCAAGGACGCTTTAAATTGCAATATGGTTTATGTAGAAATTGTATATGCTATATTATTTTTATTTGCTATAATTTTTTCCCATGAAAGGGGAGATTCCCATACCCATTAAACTAAAGCTTAAATTAGATTTTAGTAATTCTGTTGGGATTTACTTTACTATTATTTATTGTTTTGTTTTTGTAAGACAAAAAAAATAAAAAATCGTTGTTCCTGTTACCATCATTTCTAGTTTCAGTAGTAGTGAAAGAGAACTGAATTATCAGTGAATCAGCAAAACTTGAAGGTAGAGAGCACCCATTCTCATACCAATATTATTAATCTTTATTAGGAGATTATGTGTCAAATGAGAAATATTCAATTTTGTTTATACTGACTGACCGAAAAAGCAGCAGCCATCGGTAATTCAATGGCCTTTGCAATATTGTATTACTAAGCCACTTTGCACACAGGACCCTCTAGCTGCAATGTGTCCCTCTCTGCGTTTTAGTCACCTGGGAGGTAAAGGGACAGCGTCCAACCCCACTGCCTGCAGCATGTCAAAGTCTATGGCAGGCTGCAACTGGCCGGGGCTGAACATTGTACCATTTAGGGCCCTATGTGTTCAGGAACAATTACCTTGAATGCATAAGATCTCTATTCTGGGCATTCGTCCCTGAATGCCTAGGGCCCTAAACACAGTTAGCACTCAGTACAGTGTTCAGCCCAGTCTTTGACATGCTGCAGATTATGGAAAATAAGGTTAAGGTGTAACTTTTCTTAAAAAATATTTACAGCCTAAATTGTAGTGAATATCTATGTTATTATCTAAAGTTAAAGTTTATATTTTCATAGTCAGTAAAATGGTGGTGGTGGTGGTGGAAGGGGGAGGGGGGGGGGGGGTGTCAGGCTTTAATTGCTCATATATACAATCCAATGGGAGTGCCAAGTGTGCAAGAGTCCAAAAAATTTAATAAATACATACATCTCTACATCAAAGCCCAGGAATTTTGATCGTGCTTAGAGGGACTCCGATAAACAGACCATTGTTTCTGGGCCTGAAAGCCATAAGAAATTCAAAATTTGGATTGTATGCAAGGGAAATCCCCCCACAACAGCGAGAAAAATGTATATGGGTTTTGTCAATTCCCTATCCAGCATAACAATAAAGGTTTGGCTTTAAGTATACTTAAAAAAAAAAAAAAAAATGTATTTGCACTACTAAACCACATTTAGAAGGCCTACTAGCATGCATTTCTGGCTTTGGTAGAGTAAAATATGACTGTTAAAGATGCACAAATGGTAGAATTCCCATAATAATTTCACTTTACACTTCTTTAATGAGCATGGAAGTAGGTATCCAGAATCTCTTTATTTCATAAAAATTGGGACCAACAGCTCTATCTGCAGATGAAACCTGGTATTACAACCCAATTACACTCTGAACTCTATTGCTTTCAAAGGGCTGTATAAACTGTCAAATAAACAAAGCATAATTTTGGCATTCAGAAAAATAACTCCTGATCTTGCAAGTCCCCTGATACCCTGGGTTTAGACATTCCTGTGATAACCAAAGGCAAATACACAATCTGATAGTAGAAGTCAGCAAAATAAAAAAAGAGAACAGTAACTAATTACAGTATATAATGAACACTTATACAAGATCAAAACTCTGCCTAAGTTGAGATCTATGGGTACAGGGAGAAAAAGGGCAGGGAAATGACCTTCTTTTATGTCAAACCACTCCCTTCTGTACCTGCACACCACAGGTCCAGAATAAGGTATCACACTGTATTTGATTCAGTGAAAACAATTTAACCACTTTCAGACCGAACCATCCTGCTGGCCAAAGACAAGACCACTTTTTGTGATTCGGCAATGCGTTGCTTTAACTGACAATTTCGCATTCATGCGACGTGGCTTCCAAAAAAAAATGTACGTCCTTTTTTCCCCACGAATAGAGCTTTCTTTTGGTGGTATTCGATCAACCGCTCAGTTTTTATTTTTTGCGCTATAAACAAAAAAAGAGCGACAATTTTGAAAAAAACACATCATTTTTGACTTATTGCTATAATAAATATCCACAAAAAATGTATAAAAAAGTTTTTTCCCTCAGTTTAGGCTGATACGTATTCTTCTACATATTTTTGGTTAAAAAAAATCATAATAAGCGATTATTGATTGGTTTGCACAAAATTTATAGCGTTTACAAAATAGGGGATAGTTTTATGGCATTTTTATTAATAATTTTTTTTTTACTAGTAATGGCAGCGATCAACGACTTTATTGTGACTGTGACATTATGGTGGACACATTGGACATTTTTGACACATACAAATGCACTGATTCCTGTGTAAATGACACTGGCAGTGAAGGGGTTAACTACTAGGCGGCAGTGTAGGGATTAAGTGTGTCCTAGGGGCGTGTTGCTAACTGTGGGGAGCGCGGCTTTGTTTTACACGTCACTGATCTTTGCTTCAATCACAGGGAGAAGAGATCAGTGACACTGTTGCTAGGCAGAACGGGGAGATGCTTGTTTACTTTAACATGCAATGGCACGGCGGCAAATTTAAAGGGATGTACCTGTACACCCATTTGCCTGTCTGTGCCATTCTGCCGACGTACAGCTGTGTGCGCCGGTTGGGAAGTGGTTAATCTTTAGTTGTAAACCAGCTCACTTAACAGACATCCCAAGTTTCCTGCGAGGTGCACAAGTCTCCGGCATTTCGGCTGCTGCTCCCTGACACCCACGTGATATCCCGGCTGCAGGGCCAATCCTGGGTCCCTATTTGACATCTCTGTTCCAGGTCCTGGGCACCTTCATTGCGGGACAATACAGTGTCCCGGAATAAAACTAAAACAGCCAGCCACCCTACCACATACATTGTGGTAACTGGTTGCTAGGACCACCTGCCACCTGGCATCTAGCAACCAGAGACATCTCACACACACAATGAGGCCCTGGCATTCAAAGCGGGGGAGGCCTAGTGCTAAACTCCACCCACCTCCTCCTCAATCGTCTCCAGTCTGGCGTCGCGGCATGCTCAGCCTCAGAGGGAAGGACTTGGTGTGATCGGGAAAATCGGAAGAGCCCTATGGTCTGATCGGGCACCTGGCACTGTCATCACAGGACTGTTGTTCCTCTGGCTGGGAGATGGATTGGAGGAGCTCTGCCAGACCTCTGTTTCTTCCCCTCCTGTCCAGAGATCATCTGATCATTTTTGGTATGCTGAGATTGGCTGCCCGACTTTTCCTCCCTGCCCGACTGAGGGACCTGAGAGAGCGGTACTATCGGCCTTATCATTGGGGAGTGGGCACACGTCGGGAGGCTGGTCAGACAGTTCTCCGGTCAAGAAGCTAAGAAAGGGATTCCCCCCCATGGCCCCACCTAATCAAATATCCCCCCCCACATGGTCATAAACCCCACCTACCTGGTCATATACCCCCACCTGGTCTCTCTCATCTCCTTCTCTTTGTCAGTCCCCCCTCTTTCATATCTCCCCCCTTTCTCTTTTAGCCCCCTCCCTCTCTAAAGTGGTTATGGTGGTTAGAGTGTTCCTTTATTATCTCTCAGAAGAAGTAAACCTCTGTACACTGATTCCATTTCATTTGCTCATCCTCTAGTTGTGTTAAATCGCTTAGCGGAGGGGGGGGGGGGGGCGTGTAGCCTAGGACTCTAAATAATTAGTCTTATAATAATGAGTCCTAGGTGAAAATAGGGACTTTGTGGCATCAAAAGCGTTGATCCCTTGTGTGGTGGTGGAATTTGTTGTAGTCCCTTGAAAGAAAAGAAGGTGTTGAGCCTTCAGCTAGCTCTTTGTTGGTATACTGGAGCAGAGTGAAGTAAATTAGATTGAGGTGTCCTGACAAGCAAGATAATGTAGTGTGTACTGGTGGTGCCCTGAAACAAGTTGAACATTGTTGCTTAGCAGTAGGGTCCTACTGGTTTGAGCAAAAGACAGACAACATAGTCTGCATGCAGTGTCTCTTTGTGTTACGATGGTGTGCAAATACCCGCTCACCAGTCCTGATGATCTCATTTGGTGAAGAGTGATATGAAGACTCCACAACAGGCCTTTGCAGAGCCTAGCTCTAGGCATGGTACTCAATCTCATGTTGCGTTGCAATGCTGCCCAGCAGTCCTCAAAGCTGACGCTAGATGACCAGGAGTGGTTGACACTGGATGCTCCTATACACACACGTGATGAATCTCTCCCTGTAACACAGTTTGTTTAGCAAAAATAAAAACCCGAGAGGTGAACAAATACCACTAAAAGAAAACTAATTGTGGGAAGAAAATTATAATTACAATTAAGTGTCCACCAGTGCCAGAAATCAGTGCCCACCAGTGACAGCAATCAGTGCCCACAAGTGCCATCAGTGGCTGCCCGTCAATGTCCATCACTTCTGCCCATGAATGCCACCCATCAATGCCACGTATACGTGCTCAATGCTGCCCATCTGTGCCCACCAGTGCCACCTGTGCTCATCAGGGCCTACCAGTGATACCCATCAGTTCCGCCTATCAATGCCACATATCAGTGCCTCTTCAGTGTCAGCTAATCAGTGCCCATAAGTGCTGCCTCATCAGTGCAGATTCAGTGCAGCCCATAAGTGCCGCCTCAGTGCACATTAGTGAAGGAGAAATATTACTTATTTACAAAATTTACTGACAAACTACAAAAAACTTTTTTTCTTCAAATGTTTTTTTTTTTTTAGGAAAAAATAAAAAACCCAGACGTGATTAAATACCATCAAAAGAAAGCTCTATTTGTGTGAAGAAAATGATAAAAATATCATATGGTTACAGTGAAGCATGACCACAAAGTGTGACAGTACTGAAAGCTGAAAAAAGTGGTGCAAGTGCCCTGTATTGAGGTGGTTAATTTGATAGTGTTGAATCGAAAATGATGTGAAAAGGGACCATTTAGGCTCTTTAGAATTGTTATTGTGACCAGAGTTATTCTGAAATAATTCATCTCTATCCAATTTGCGTATCCTATGGATTTCTTGAACAATATCAGTTTGAAGATACCCCTTTCCTAAAAATGTATTTTTAACCGTGATTGCTTGTACCTCAAAGTCATGAAGATTGGTATCATTAAGCCAAAGTCTTAAAAACTGACTCCGAGGCACAGACCGCAACCAGTTCCAATGGTGACAACTATTGACAGGAATGTATGAATCCCTGTCTGTTGATTTGAAATAGATACTGACAAGTTGGTTATCCTCCACTTTAATGACTAAGCCAAGAAAATGAATCTCTGATGGATTAGTATCAAAGGATAACAAAATACCTCTAGTGTTATTATTAAGAGTGGTCATATTTAAATGGAGTGAGTCAAGGCTACCATTCCAGAGGAGGAGGAGTATTTTGTCTATATATCGTGTCCAAGGGACCACCTCAGGTCTCCTTTGGGCATAAAGGACATCCTCCTCCCACTTTGCCATAAACAGATTGGCCAAGCTGGGGGCAAATTTGGCCCCCATGGCCACACCTTTTCTTTGAAGGTAAAACTGGCCATTAAACCAAAAGTAATTATGACTTGTGGCAAAAGTCAGTAGTTCCATGATAAAATTCTTTTGATTGTGGGGCACTGTTAAATTCTGAGATAAATAATGAACAGCTTCAAATCCTAGTTTGTGCAAGATACAGGTAAACAGGGATGCCACATCTGCAGTAATAAACAGCCCTCTGGGAAATCTACACTGTCCAACCGTTGAATGGTATCCTTGGTATCCTTCAAATAAGAAGGCATTTGTTTAACTAAGGCCTGTAAATAAAAATCAATATATCTACCCATTCTGGATGTTACTGAGTCAATCCAGCTGAAGATGGAATGTTCAGGGTGTTGCTTATACACTTATGTATCTTAGGAAGGTAGTATATCGTGGGATGTGAGAGGCTAAAGGGACCAAATAAGCATTCTCTTTTTTTTATCTAGAATGGAACCACTGTTTAACCACTTAAGGACCGCCGCATGGCAATGTACGTCGGCACAATGGCACCGACAGGCACAAGCACGTACATGTACGTGCTTGCCTTCCAGCGGGTGGGGGGTCCGATCGGACCCCCTCCCACTGGCTGCGGTGGTCCGTTTCACTTCAGGAGCAATCCGGGATGAGAGGATGGCCGTTGGTTTCTGGCCATCCCCTCACGATCGCTCCTGGCGAATGAGAAGCTTCCCCCCGCCTGTGTAGTGTAAACGCAGGCAGGGAGGAAGTGATGTCATTCTCCTCTGGGCGGTCTTTTTGACCGGACTGCGAGGAGAACACAATAGTAAGTGCACCAACACTACACTGACATGTAGGTAAACATAGGCACACAAATCCCCCCCGATCCCCCCGCCCCCCCCCCCCCCCCCAGTCACAGTGTCACTGATTGCAGTGATCATTTATTTACTGATCACTGCATTTAGTGTCAGTTGTGACAGTAAAAACTGTCAGGGCAGTTAGTGTTAGGTCTGGGGTAGCCCCCTTGCCCCCCCCAATAAAGGTTTAACCCCCTGATTGCCCCTAGAGTTAACCCTTTCACCCCCTTTTGCCAGTATCACTAAGAGATCGTTTCTTTGATATGAAAGCAGTGTTCAAACCACACATGTGAGGTATCGCCATGATCGGTAGAGCGAGAACAATAATTCTAGCCCTAGACCTCCTCTGTAACTCAAAAGGTGCAACCTGTAGAATTTTTTAAACGTCGCCAATGGAGATTTTAAAGGGTAAAAGTTTGTCGCCATTCCATGAGCGGTTGCAATTTTGAAGCATGACATGTTGGGTATCAATTTACTCGGAGTAACATTATCTTTCACAATATGAAAAAAAAATTGGGCTAACTTTACGGTTGTCTTTTTTTTAATTAAATAATTTTTTTCCCAAAAAAGTGCGCTTGTAAGTCCGCTGCACAAATACGGTGTGACAGACAGTATTGCAACACCCACCATTTTATTCTCGAGGGTGTTAGAATAAAAAATATATATAATGTTTAGAGGTTCTAAATAAAGGGAAGGAGATAGGCAGGGGAAGCTCCATTAGCATTGCTGGTTGTCATACCAACGACCACCACAAGAGGACTCCAGATGGACTGGTGTCTTTATTCAACCCAACTATGAAACTATGAAGGCCTCAAAGCCGCGGCCTCAATTACCGGCCGCCGGAACAACGGCCCGACGCGATCACGCCGGGGGGTCCACGGAGACATGGTACCCCCAGCTGTGCTGCCCCCCCAGGCGCCAGGTCGCTAATTCTAGTTGCAAATGCGATCTGATGATCACCCGACGCGTTTCGGAGCTAATATAGTCTCCTTCTTCAGGGATGGAGATACAGCATAGGATATAATTCTAGTGAAGGACAAATGACAGGGTATTAGAACAAGAACATGGTGAAGCAAGAATAGTCATAAATTATTAACTCTGATTAGTACTTACATAGCCAGATATAGTATCATGTGAGTATAACACACTATTCAAATAAAAATAGCAGACACGGTTGGATGGAGAGCATGGCTTCCCCGTATCCGAGGCTTCCATGAAGGAGGGGAAAGGTAATAACGTAGTAACAGGATATAAACCTGGGTGGCACAGTGGTGTAGTGGGTAGCACTCTCACCTGGCAGTAAAAAGGGTCGCTGGTTTGAATCCCAACCACGACACTACCTGCCTGGAGTTTGCATGTTCTCCCTGTGCTTGCGTGGGTTTCTTCCGGGTACTCCAGTTTCCTCCCGCCCTCTAAAGACATGCAGGTAGGTTAACTGGCTTCTGTCCAAAATTGGCCCTAGTATAAGAATGGGGAAATTGGATTGTGGGCTCCTTGAGGGTAGGGACTGATATGAGTGTGCAATGTACAGGGATAGGGACAATTGTAGATGCTCACCTAGGTTGAACTGGATGGACTGGTGTCTTTATTCAACCTTACTAACTATGTAACTATGTAAACCAATTTGTAACTATGTAAACCGATTTAAAATCTTTTTATTGATTTCTGCCTATTGCCAGCAACAAGAGATAAAAGATCCTGCAAAAGACCTCCCCTGGGGCGCCCCCTGTAGAGAAAACAAGGGGGGTTGTTATTTACTGGGCGCAACCAGTGAATACACTGGGGAGGGCAAAAAAGTTGCCGGGTCCAAAGGAAAGGAGGAAATAAGAGCTGCATTGGGGTATATAGGGCGGAAGAAACCGCTTCATAAATATAGTAGTGACTGAGGATGGGGTAAAACTTTTTTTTTTTTTTTTAAAGTAACTATACTATTTGTAATAATTATAGTAATGGTGCTCGAGATCATAACATTAAATATAAATATATACCTGTACTCATAGCGAAGGTACATGTAGGTAGCATAGCACAACTCCGAAGGAGATAATAAAAGCTGGAAAAAAATAAATAAAAAATTAAATTTTTTATTATTATTAAGGAGGCTTATACAAATCATCCAATAAAGAATTTTATTGAAAAAGACATAAGGTAATGTATGACAACCCAGCCCATGCATCACCACCTAAGATGTGTGAATGCATAGAGCGGGGTACAAAACAACAAAAAAAAACATTCACATACAGCACAACATTGTGCGTGTGTGTGTGTGTGTGTGTGTGTGTGTGTGTATGAAGAGTAGTGAGAGAACAAAACTACATACCTCCAATGCAGAGAAGGGAAAAGGAGATATCACCAGCGAACCGTCCGCTCGGTGTTCCACATGTGATACCTGTGGGATACTGGCGGAAAGCTTTAATAGTGGAATTACTACAATCTGCTGGCGCAAATGTGATTGCACCAGCTGATGGAGAAGGTGGAAAAAAGGACCTGGCTGCAACCCGCCCCCCGAGTGGTGTGCGCCGTCTACCTTCCATCTTGCCACTCCAGCGGACATGCGCTGTCTGCTGGAGTAGGCTTGTCTGTGTTGGCGGGTGGAGTGGGTGGGGCCCGTCCCGACGTCTGTCTTTGACATGCGCATTAGGGACGGGGCCCCACCCACTCCACCCGCCGACACAGACAAGCCTACTCCAGCGGACAGCGCATGTCTGCTGGAGTGGCAAGATGGAAGGTAGCCGGTGTCCCATCATATGCATGCGCAGTACACAGCAACACAGATTCCGAAAATAGTCGAGGATGAACGGTGCCTGCCGTGAGTCCAGGTTCTAGCCCCACCATCCAAGTGGACATAGAGTAGGAATAAAAAAAGAGCCGAGCGCAGCGAGGCCGAGCCCAAAGCATGGCGAGCGAATCTCGCCCGCGAGGGGCCGTCTAATTTTCACAACCCTATGTCCGCTTGGATGGTGGGGCTACCACCTCCACTCATGGCACAGGCGCTGTTCAGCTTCGAAGGTTTTATGCTATATGATGGCCGGACTGAATATGCCAGAACACCGGCGATGTAGATGCCGGCTAGAACCTCCTGATATGCTGCCACGAGTATATAACTCGGGTGGCTTAGTGTGCTGGGCGTACCCCCGGAAAACGCTCAGTCCCGAGGAGGAGGTGAGGTTAGCAGTATAAAATCAAGGAGCGTAGCGAGAAGGGCAGCAATAGATTTTAATAGAACTGTCAAACTAATCTTTGTGTTCCATCAAGAGAAAAAGAAAGGGGAGGAGGGAAGAGGTCGCCTGGGAGACTGGGAGCCACAATACAACTTAAGAAGCAACTAAACAGAAGCAAAATGTTAATATGAACAGATCAATAAACGTACATAATAGTGTGGATAGCGATCGTACAAATTGCAGAGGATAGGGGAAAAAAAATACAAAAACAAAACAAAAAAAAACACGTATTTTGTGACCCGGATTTACCCTTGGGCCGCCATACTAGCCTAGTTCACAATGGTATTTTCCCAAAAATAAAATTTCTAATTTTAGAGCGGGTCCACCCAGATCCCAGGGGGGACGGGAACAAGTCCCTCCTCCAATTGGAATCTCAGTGGATTCATAATTTCAAAGCTACTCAATCCCCAGGTCTTAAGGACATTATATGGTTTAAGCCTTTTCTTGAAGGGTTTGTCTCTGGTGGCAAGGAAAAATACTTGTTTTTTTTTGTTTTGTTTTTGTATTTTTTTCCCCTATCCTCTGCAATTTGTACGATCGCTATCCACACTATTATGTACGTTATTGATCTGTTCACATTAACATTTTGCTTCTGTTTAGTTGCTTCTTAAGTTGTATTGTGGCTCCCAGTCTCCCAGGCGACCTCTTCCCTCCTCCCCCTTTTTCTCTTGATGGAACACAAAGATTAGTTTGACAGTTATAATAAAATCTATTGCTGCCCTTCTCGCTTTGCTCCTTGATTTTATCCTGCTAACCTCATCTCCTCCCTGGGACTGAACGTTTTCCGGGGGTTCGACCCGGCACACTAAGCTGCCCGAGTTATATACTCGTGGGGGCGTATCAGGAGGTTCTAGCCGGCATCTACATCGCTACCCTCCATCTTGCCACTCCAGTGGACATGTGCGGTCTGCTGGAGTAGGCTTGTCTGTCGGCGGTTAATAATTTATGACTATTCTTGCTTCACCATGTTCTTGTTCTAATACCCTGTCATTTGTCCTTCACTAGCATTATATCTTATGCTGTAGCTCCACCCCTGAAGGAGACTTAGCTCCAAAAACGCGTAGGGTGATCATCTTTATAGGCTACCTTGTATAGTTGATCTGCTTTTTTGCACTGTACAATTTGTCATGACTTGTATAAACTTTTCTTATTTTTATACGATTTTATATTAATCCAATAAAGAAAGCCAATTGTTCTTACTACATTTTATAGTTGTACGAGCCTTTAAAGTCCGCCACCAGGGGTTTTTCTATTGTCTTAGGTTGTTTAGATAACAACTCTTTGCAAGTCAGTATTTCTTCTTTGATCCATGGTTGACTGTTCATATTAGGAATGATATATTTGTAAATTTGTAATGGGAAATCAGTACAAGTGTCCATTTCCTCTAGTGGTGCTATAGTATGTAGTTTGATCCATGCTAATATAGTAGCATCTACTGATGGGAAAGCTTTGCAGTCTAGTTTCATATGGGTCAGGCTCGACAACAGCAAGGTAGGCAGATGTCTATTTCCCACCACACTCTTTGATTTGGACCCATAGTTTGTCTGACTGAGGGTCAAACCACGCTTTGGTTTGGTCTAGGCGGGCTGCAAAATAGTAATTTTTAAGATTTTTAAGACCCCCCCCCCCCCCCCCTCTAGATTTATGCTTTCCTAGTAGGGGATATGGAATTCTGGCCATTTTTTTCCCCCATATCTATTGTTTAAATAGTTTATCCACTTCTGTAAAGAAGTGGTCAGGTATAGTGATTGGTATAGTTCTAAAATAGTATATTATTTTAGGAAGAAGAATCATCTTCAGAGCTGCAATCCTGTGTTGCAGATCTTGTTTGACAATTCCTATCAGTTTAGGAAAGTTTGCTTTGTACGTAGCAGCTGAAGGCGATGTCAGTGTGACCCCTAGGTATGTTAAATTGTTAGATATCCATTGCAATGGGAGTGCTGCTTTGAGATATTCCTTTAGTTTGCGTGCCAACCCTATAGGTAGAATAATAGATTTATTTGAATTGAGCTTATAGTAAGATACTGACCCAAATTCATGTAAAATCGATTGTACTTTTTCTAGTGAGGAAGCCGGACTAGTTAGTGTTAAAACAATGTCATTGGTGAATAGCCCGATTTTATGGGAATATCCCCGTATCTTAACCCCCGAGATTGTGTTACAAGCTCTAATGGTCTCTGCCAGGGGCTCCACCACTAATAAGAAAATACTTTTACTAATAAAACTTTCTAAAACTTTGTGCGTGTGCGTGTGCGTGTGTTTTATATATATATATATATTTTTTTTAGCAGAGACCCTAGAGAATAAACTGGAAATTGTTGCAATATTTTATGTCACATTGTATTTAGGTAGCTGTTTTTCAAATACAACTTTTTTGGAAGAAATACACTTTCATTCATTTACCACTTCAATACCAGGCATTTTCATCCCTTCCTGTCCAGGTCAATTTTCATTGTGGGGTCATGCAACGTTGTACCCAAATTAATTTTTTCCCACAAATAGAGCTTTCTTTTGGTGGTATTTGATCACCTTTGCGGTTTTTATTATTTGCGCTTTAAACAAAAAAAGAGTGCCAACTTTAACCACTTCATCCCCGGACCATTTTGCTGGCCAAAGACCAGACCACTTTTTGCGATTCGGCACTGCGTCGCTTTAACTCACAATTGAGCGGTCGTGCAACGTGGCTCCCAAACAAAATTGACGTCTTTTACCACAAATAGAGCTTTCTTTTGGTGGTATTTGATCACCCCTGCGATTTTTATTTTTTGCGCTATAAACAAAAATAGAGCGACAATTCTGTCAAAAACGCATTATTTTTTACTTTTTGTTATAATAAATATCCCCCAAAAATATATAAAAAAAACGTTTTCTTCCCTCAGTTTAGGCTGATATGTATTCTTCTACATATTTTTGGTAAAAAAAAAAAATCGCAGTAAGCGATTATTGATTGGTTTGAGCAAAAGTTTTAGCGTTTACAAAATAGGGGATAGTTTTATGGCATTTTTATTAATAATAATTTTTTTACTAGTAATGGCAGCGATCAGCGATTTTTATTGTGCCTGCAACATTATGGGGGACACATCGGACATTTTTGACACATTTTTGGGACCATTGTCATTTATACAGCAATCACTGCTTTACAAATGCAGTGATTCCTGTGTAAATGACACTGGCAGTGAAGGGGTTAACCAGTGGGTGGCAGTGTAGGTTTTAAGTGTTCCTAGGGGTGTGTTACTAACTGTGGGGGGCTGGGATTTCATTTAGTGAACACTGATCTCTGCCCCAATCACATGGAGTAGAGATCAGCGTCACTTGTTGCTAGGCAGAACGGGGAGATGCTGTTTACAACGGCATCTCTCCATTCAGCCGCCCGGTGAGACGATCGCGGGTATGCCCACGGCGATCGAATCCGCGCGACCCACGACCGGACTCACGGGGGTCCCGCTCGCGATGGCAGGAGGGCATTAAAGATTGGACGTACCTGTACGCCAATATGCCTGCCCCTGCCATTCTGCCGACGTACATCGGTGTGCGCTGGTCGGGAACTGGTTAAAAAAACTATATTTTTTACTTTTTGCTATAATATGCCAACTTAAAAAAAAAAAAATGTTTACTCAGTTTAGGCCGATGTGTAATTTTCTACATATTTTTTGGAAAAAAAATTGCGATAAGCAGTAATAAGTTATAGCGTCTACAAAATAAGTTATTGATTTATGGAATTTTTATTATTTTTTCTTTTTACTAGCAATGCTGTGATTTTTATTGTGACTGACATTGTGGTGGACAGATCGGACGCGTTTGACACTATTTTGAGACCAGTGACTTTTATACAGCGATCAGTGCTATAAAAATGCACCGATTACTGTATAAATATCACTGGCAGGGAAGGGGTTAACACTAGGGGGCAATCAAGGGGTTAAATGTGTTACCTAGGTAATGATTCTAACTGTGGGGGAGATGGGACTGATTAGGGAGGAGACCGATCCTATATACTAGGAACACACAATCTGTCTCCTCTCCCCTGACGGGACATGGATCTGTGTATTTACACACACAGATCCACATTCCTGCTCTGTCATGAGCGATTGCGGGTGCCCGGCAGACATCGCAGCAACCGGGTATGTGCAGCGGCTGCTCGGTGACGTGTACCGTCAGGAAGCCAAGGATGTCCTATGATAAAGGGCACACTGGTGACATCTATCAAAGAACCTGGTCCAGGAGGCCGGACTTCGTATGACAGCAGCTGCACTGGGTAAGTGGGAGATCTCGGCTCTGTGTTCTCCAGCGGCTTTTCTCTCTTTAATCCCCATGCACTGACCAGACTGCATTGATGGGCTATGGTGAGGCTGCATTAATGGGCACTGGCAAGGCTGAGCTGATGGGCACTGGTGAGGCTGCATTGATGGGCACTGATGAGGCTACATTAATGGGCATTGGTGAGGCTGCATTGATGGGCACTGGCGATGGTGAGCTGATTCGTGGATTAATGGGCCACTTGACTAGACTTGCCCCCCAGGCCTAAGGCTGCCAGCCCTCCCCTAGGCATGTTGACATCGTATCAACATGTCCCAGCCCAGAACGAGGCTAGAGCCGCGGTGAGCCACGCCACCTTATTCCACTCACAGCCCACTTACTGCATCAAAGTACCTCATTATCAGTGGGTCCTACACTACTAATAGAATGATTTTGAATGTATATTGGATTTACTCTTATTAGTGTCCACCAGTGGTGTAGGAGTCTTTTCAGTTCTCCCACATAGAGGAGTTTGTCTTCCATGATGGAGACGCAGGATCTTTCATTGTATTACAAGTGTAGGACCCACTGCTAATGGGGTACTTTGACGTAGTAAGTGGGCTTAGCACTATATCTATATGACCATATAGTGTGACCAAATCCCCATATTTTTGGAATATGTTCAGGTGTTTTTAAATAACCTTGCGGGATTTAAATGTAATTTTTGTATGTGTACACTGTAATCTATTTTGTACTGGCAATGGTAAAAGACTGGCTGCTCTGCTGATCAATAGATTTTATACATTGAACCGCAGCAGATCAGTGAGAAAAAGATCCTTAATAGCATAGTTGAGACCAGTCATAGATTTAAATAATTAAAGGACAGAGGATCAGCAAGGAAGCTTCAAAAGGAAAAAGGAAAACTAGCAATGCTCCATGCTTCTTACGATAGGATTTCTTTTTAGCTTCACCAAAGAACTTCAAAATTAAAAACAACTCCCCAAACTGATTCATTTCAGTACTAAGTGATCATACTTTACTGGTTTATACTGTACCTCAAGGACATCTCAGTGGGAAAAACTACCTGCAGTACTGCGAGTTCCTGAATAACCCTAAAAGACTAACAAAAAGGGGTGTTCATCTAGTAGCTGAAGTCTTCAGTCATTTGTTTAGCCCACATAATTAAGAATTCATCAGGGGAGCATCACACCGTTATTTGGCTATGCAGTTCTGGCTGAGATGCTCGATACTGGCATACTGAAAAGTTGAAAGAAACCATTTTGTAAACCAACTTGCCAGGAGCAAAAAAACAAAAAAGAAAAAAAAACAAAAAAAACAACAATAGCCAAGAAATCTCAAATTAACCTGTATGAAAAGTGTAAATAGGAGAAAAACCATAAACAGAAGTCAGTCATGTGATTACCATGGGAATCCTTCAGGATGTGTCTGCAACATCATGCGACCAAGGGTTTAATGTGGAAGCTTCTAATTAAATAAAAAAAAAAAAAAAAAACTCTGCAAACTTCTTTGAACTGAGGAGGTTCACACCTGACAGCAGGAATTTAACAATTTCATTTCCGCATGTCAGTCCTGACTCCGGGGGTGATTTCAGAGACATCTGTGCAGAGTGCTTCACAGATGTCCAGGGAAATTGCCCCCCTGGCTTTGCAAAAACGAGTACAGAAACTATTTTTGGGAATCGGTGCTGTGCTGCAAATGCAGCGTCACAACGATTCACACAGTGCCATTGCTGCTGATTTGGCATGCAATTTGAGATGTCAAATCGCATGCCAAATCTGATCAATGTGAACCAGGGCTAAAAAAAAAAAAAAAAAATGTTTTAAGCGCGCCATTCTAATTTAACATGAGAAACTGCACATAAAAATTACGATACAAAAAGTTTATTTGCTGCCTGATCAGAGCCATTGGATCCTTTTTTGTTTTTCAGGACAGCCTTGAAAATGAAAGGAAGAATCGAATTGGTTGTTAGGATGTAAATGCTTACGGTCCAGAAAGCCATGTGACAAAATTAGTTTTCAGAGTATATTTTTAGTCCTAGTGAATCATATGACTGCTAAAGAGCTTAGTGGTACAAACACAACCCATCCTATCAGCAGTGCATGTTGTACTTTTGGCACAATGTTTCTATTAATATATAAAAAGGGGGAAACCAGATAAATTCCCACACAGGGGATATGAAAATGAAGCATAAGGTAAAAGTTCATGCGAAAAGACATAATAAAACAAATTATTAAAAGGGTATATATTATAAACCGACACACTCAAGCCGAGGCCAGGGGTCAGTGCCTTATGACCAAGCCTTTGTCCGCTGTCCGCATAATGGGGAGAATTAAAAAAAAAAAAAACAAATACCCACACACGACAATTGGGGGGGTTGTTGGAGAACAGCGTGGCGATCAAGAGGCTCAGAAACGGGACGAGTAACAAGGGGGGACAAAAAGGGAGTGGGAAAGAGAAAGAAGGCTTCTCCAGGCTAGAGATGGGGTCAAATTAAATTTTGGGTCCTAGACTGGTCGGGAGCAAAAGCAGGAAATGCGTAGGACCACCACGGGGCCCACACCTTAAGAAATTTGGCGTGGGAGCCCTGGATGACACTGGACATGAATGTGAATATACTTCAATTCTTTTTATGAGACTGCTATGTGTCATGGTTATGCAGTGATCTTCCTCTGGTTGCTTACCTCCCCTCATGTGTTCTGAGTAAGAGGCCAGCCACTTCCACCTGGTGGTTTTTATAACCTCTCCTCTAAGCATGGCTCCACCCCAGGCCCTATCAAGGAACCCTATATTAACCTGTGCACTGCAAGCCAACAGTGCTTATCAACCATTGTGTATTCATTCTGCGTTTGGCTTCCTGGTTCCTGCTTGCCGTGTGCTCTATGTTTGACTCTGTTACCGACCTTGGCGTGTTCTCAACGATTCCTGTCTGCCTGTGACCTTGACCATGTCCCTGACCATCCCTGTCTGCCTGTGATCCTGAACCTTTGGCGTGTACTCTGTTGTTCCTGTCTGCTAGTTGCCCTGACCTTTACCGTATCCCCTTACTATCCTTGTCGTTCCAGCCTGCTGCTTCCTTCTCCTGTAGTCTACTGTGAGCGTGAGCTGTGAGACCCTAGGGGCTACGACCTGGAGCCAGACTGCAGCAAAGTCCATCCTCACCACTGGAGGCTCTGGCGAACACCCGCTGGCTCTTAGACTCCCCGCCCTGGGGAATCTATGCTCCAGCTCCCATTGGGATCTGTGTTAGTGATCCTGTAGACCTGTGTCCTGAATCTCCCTGGGTACAATCCGCAGCAGTCAGTCCTAAGGTCCACTACCTAGCGGTGCACTTCCGACTCTTACGGAGTGCGTCTGTCACCTGGTCGCAGGTGACCTGACACTATGAAAGCAAAATCTGCTTGCCAATGTATAAGAGTATTAATGAGCAAATATTCAGAGATAGGAATAGTCCAACATTGATCTTAAAATATCATATGCAGGGACTCTGCCTAGAAGCAGTATTAAACCCAGAAATAAAATTTAATGAGATTACCAGTGCTTAGCTGTGGTGCCTGCATTAGTTGTCTGTTTCAGGATTTATTTTTTATTTTTTACCTGGCTATCCAGCCAATAAGTTTGTTACGTTTCAATTTCCTTTAACTGACCAAGCTCTCTAAAAGCTCTCTTAAGGCCTGTTAAGCCCTTTACACACAGGGTGGGCTCCCTTTGAGTCCACCTGCTCAGTGGGAAATCTGTCCATTGATCCCCACAGAGCAGGCGGATTGCTGGTCTGTGTCTACTACACTTATGCAGAGCAGAAACAGACACAGCCTGCTCTCGTTCACGGGAGGTCAGATGTAACTGGACCACCTGGCAGTTGGGGAACGGATCCCTATCTGCTTTTAGCAGATGAGATTGTATGTAATATTTCTCAACTCTAATGAGCGTGTCACAAAAGACATGCGCAATCTGTAGAACATTCTCCCATAGGCTGGTTGGCTAATATGATGTGTACATACATGAAATAACCTGTTTAGTTGGCCCATTAAAGAGTTCTTAAAGTGGAAAAGAGTCAGATGAGAGACTTCTTCCTTGTATGGGGCCAAATCACAAGGGTCAATGTAACATCACCAGTAGGAATCGCTATGCATTTCGCCAAAGGCTTCCTCAGGGGATCCTAAAAGGTACTGGGGGATGTGTTATAATATACAAACTTATATAGTTTTAAGCACATATACAATATACATGTATTGCAAAATATGCATTTCTAATAAGAATTTTATGTACAGAAAACATTTCCCAATAATTCATATTTCTTTAAGCTGCTTTTGAGTTGCGTTTTTGTATTTAATCTGACTTTTTTAGAAAAGAAACAGCTCAGACATAGCTGTAGCCAATCTGAGCTCTGATTGTTATATTTTCTGTAATAGTTGGGTTCTCGTAAGCCTAGCATTGATTGCTTCAGCCTACTTTTGTAGGGCATTCCCATTAGATCGTGCAAGATATAATGTCATGGGTCAATATATTTTTCACTCTGGCCAATCAATAGGAGGTTTATTACCATTGATGTGGTCTGGGAAAAGAGATAAATATTCTGGGAGTTGAGGATTTCTTCCATCACAGTCTTTGCCTGGAGAGAATGTCAAGGTGAAGGATCCAGCTGTTGTCTACAAGGCCTGCTGCCCAGGGGTAAAACCATTCCAAAGTCAAGTCCAAAGTTTTGGGAAAGGGCACATATTAGGGCCTGGATAACAGAAATGTGGTTATTAAGGGGAGAACCTTCAGGAAGGCTTGTCATATTTGGTCGTGGTTGCATACAAGATAAATTTGCAAGTCTTGGCTTTAAGGCACATTATGTGCCTGAGATGGACTGAATTATTTTTGAGAGGAGGAAATACTTGTTGCGGCTTTTTTGTGTCCTGTATTCCCTAACCCGCGCTTTGTTGGACAAATAAAAAGCAAATAAAACCTGCAAGCAATAACAGAGTGGATGACGATCAGTCACCGATGGTTGGTGGGTGTCTTGGGGCAGTTATAAGCTAGATCAGTAGTTCTCAACCTCAGCATAGGCATGAGGCATATTGGATTAGGGTGTGCACCCCAAAACTCAAACACACGTGTGGGGGTATATTATATACATAAACAAACACACATACTTAAATGTAAACTAACATTTTGAAATGTGTTAAAAACAACTTTTAATATTTCAATACATTTTACATCTTATGGCAGAGCTGGTCAGAGGAAAAAAGTGGGGGTGAGAGAGGGGGGATATGGGATCAGTTTACAGTGGTAGTGGAGGGAGGGCATGGGATCAGTAGCAGTGCTGGAGAGGGGTGGGTTATCAGTGGCAGTGGTAGGGGGTTGATGGGATCAGTGGCAGTTGTGGTGGGGGGGTAATGAGATCAGTGGCAGTACTAGGGTGAGATGAGTGGCAGTGCTAAGGCATTGATGGGATCAGTGGCAGTGCTGGGGGTGGAATCAGTGGCAGTGTTGGAAAGTCGATGGGATCAGTGGTGTTGATGGTGGTTGTGGTTGGGGAGGGTAAAGGGGGGAATGGGATGAGTGGCAAGGTTGGGGGGGATTATTGGCAGTGATGGGGGTTGATGGTATTAGTGGCAGTGGTGGAGGTTGTGGTGGGGGGGTTCATGGCAGTGGAAGGGGGGGGGATCAGTAGCAATGCTGGGGGGGAGATGGGATGAGTGGCAGTGTTGAGGGGCATAAGATCAGTGGCAGCAGTGGTGGAGGGGTGGGATGTATGGGATCAGTGGCAGTGCTGGGTGGGGGGGATGGAATCGGTGCCACTGACTTGCTCTCAGTGTGGACTCCATACTTGCTGTATCTCCGGCTCCCACCAGCCTTCACGTGTCTCCTAACACAGTGGAGACCTCCTATGCTCTTCCTACTGGATCAGCTGGCTATTGTAGTCCCCTGGATGCCATTTCCCCATCTGCCTGCTGCTATAAATTCAATGGGTGGAGTCGTAGAGAAGCTGGATGGGCTGTCTTGCAGCAGTTACTTAGAACAAAAGAGTCAGGGGGAGCTGGGAGGCGCAGCCAGCATTTCAAGTACAGTAACCGATGAAAACAGAGTGCCAGGCTGGATGAGAGAGGCAGCGGGTGGCGTATAGAACAACCGATGCTCTGCATTTTCCTCCATGCAGCCCCTGAATGCTCGCTTCTCCTCCTCTTCTTCCCAAAGGCATTCAATGGCTGTAGGTTGGAAAATGAAGAGCATCGTTTGTTCTATATGCTGCCTGCACAACCGGCACCCCCCCAACCCCACCGTACACGACTATGGCCCTAAAGTAGCCCCAACGGGCCATTTTTTGGGAACTTCCCTTAGATAAAATAGCTCTTAACACCATGTCATTGATATTGATTTAAATCAGCTGTGCAAAGTAAAGCAAAACCTAAAAACATGGCCCTTTGGGGGTACTTGAGGACTGAGGTTGAAAACCACTGGGTTAGATCACCAGTAGAAAGACTAGGTAGATAAACAAAATGTAGTAGCTCCTTTGGAATCAGCATTACTATGAGCAACCAACATACCAAATTAGAGCCCTCTTTTTTGTTTAAATAATCCAGTGTGCATGAATGAACCCCAGATTGACTTCTGAAAAGGGCTTTGTGAATGCAGATTTAAGAGAGGTGAAACAAAAAGCTCGTACTAGAAGTTCCTTTTCTAGAATACAAACATTAAATTTTAAACCTTACGGTTACTTGTTTTTATTGGCAGAAATGTTTCACGCTAATATGAACATGTGAGGCGCCTTAATATCACTACTGTCAAGGAAGAACATACATTAGAACCAATGTATGAGCCTTAGTTTTGCGCAGCTGTACTGTCTTTTGTCTCATGCTCTTGTCTGACAGCTTGGTGCCCTGACAAATGACATTGCATCATGTATGCTCACAAGAGACAAATAGCTCTTCAACACAGTGCAAGACCCCCTTACTAAAGCGTGAATATCAATAGTTCACCGTGGATTTCAGTCTCTGGTGAACCGAACAAGTGTAAACTCATACGGAGAAGGTCAGATGTTGGAGAAAATACTAACATATCCAGAAAAATGCTTTTTGGCCACCTAATTAGGGCCACCTCATAGCCAAAAATTAACCCATATGGCTGCAATTTAATATATAAAGCATGCAGACATGGTCAAGAGTTTGAGTTACTGTCTGGCTAAAAATTTGAAACAGTAAGCAAGAAACTGCAGACCTCATTTTTTATAAAACAGCAAGCGAATAGTGTAAAACATCCAGTAAGCAGCAGTTGCAGAGGCCTAAAATGCCTCAATAAAAAGGAAGAGGTCAGACTTGTTCAAGATGACAGGAAGTCCGTAGCTGCTCAAATAACCACTGTATACAAATATGCTATTCAGAAGGGCATCTCTGAATGTTCAATGCATCATCAACATTTAATGAGAAAATTTAGTTCATTATTAGTAAATACACATTTTTTATTAACATTGTGTTTACCTTAACTTCTTGCTGCCCAGGTAAAACATATGTTGTGAGGCAGCAAAGAGGGTGGATTTTAATGCTCACACACCACACATATGCGTCCATGGATGGCTAAGGATTCTGTGCCGAGAGTGAGTGGTTAGTTTTGCCCCTCTGTCGTATAGACCAATTTAAAGGGTCCTCAGAGGTGGCTGGGAAGAGTTTAATCACTTCAGCCCCAGAAGATTTTACCCCCTTCCTGACTAGAGTATTTTTTGTGATTCAACACTGCATCGCTTTAGCTAACAAATGCGTGGTTGTGTGACATTGTACCCAAAAAAAATTTTTTTATTTTTTTTTTACACAAATAGAGCTTTCTTTTGGTGGTATTTGATCACCTCCGCAGTTTATTTTTTGCATTATAAACAAAAAAAATGTTTTTCCTCAGTTTAGGCCAATATGTATATACATACGTTTGGTAAATGCCTTGTTTACATACCTCTCCACACAACAAAATCGCAGGCCGCCGGTGAACATAGAGTTCCCGGGACCCGCAGGCATGCTCCTGCAATGTGCATGCGCCCCCGATAGCCAGCAAATTTAAAGGGGTGTACCTGTACGCCCATTTGCCTGCCTGTGCTATTCTGCCGATGTATATTTGTGTGCAGTGGACGGCAAGAAGTTAAGAAATTTTTGTTGCAACTTTCAAGTTTGCATTTTTAGAGTTTTCATATTGTATTAAATATAGCATATGCAATAGTATTTGTCATCCAGTTTTACAACTGTTTAAATAAGACAGTTGCTTTACTTTACCTTTAGAAAAAGCTTCAACTTCCTGCCACCCGGCAGCAGCTTATACCTTGTTTTCCAGGACACTATTTAGCAGCAAAGTTCCCCCTTACGATGGCAGCCAGCTTCCTGCTCATCTCCTCCTGGATGTGCCAGGAGCCCCTAAAGACAGGCCCACTCTTAGCTTCACCCTCTTCGGCAACAAGCTGAGAGGTAGAGACCTTCAACATTGCCTCCTCTCCTGGCAACAGCCCAGCAGGCCTAGAAGTTTGCCCCAAAATACTTATATTCCTTCCCGGCATTCACTACTGGCAATAAACCACCTACTGATTGAAC
Organism: Lithobates pipiens; assembly: GCF_037356315.1. Taxonomy (NCBI): domain Eukaryota; kingdom Metazoa; phylum Chordata; class Amphibia; order Anura; family Ranidae; genus Lithobates; species Lithobates pipiens. Next base: position 88,207,835 of record NW_027507788.1, read on the forward strand.
AGGGACACATAAATATTCATAACTCAATATTGTTGAATCTCCTTGCGCTATCTGCTAGGAAGCCTGCAACAGGCAGAAGTAAAAATAGGTTTCGCTTAGGGTAAATCCAATAAAAACAGAACTATAAAAAATCAGAGCTCAGGATAATTGCAACACATTTAGACTAGGGACACTCCTGCTTAGGACAGAATCCCTACATGTGCTCCTATGTGGACATGGCGGTCAGGAAGAACATGTAAAAATGATCAGCAGATCCCAGGGGCGGACTGACAACTCATGGGGCCCCCGGGCAATAGGAGATTATGGGGCCCCCAGGCAATCAGACATTATGGGGCCACACAGTATACACAAACACACACAGTATACAATCACACAGTATAAACATACATGTTTATTGACTGAGAAGGTACTGGAGAGACAGATGTAAAAAACAAAACAAAAAAAAAAACAGATTTTTTACATACTTTCAGGCTGGCAACCCTGATGGGCCCCTTAGTGGCACGGGGCCCTTGGGCAGTGCCCGAGTGGCCCAATGGTTAGTCTGCCCCTGGCAGATCCACATATAAACAGTGGAAATTATTAGCAAATCTTGTCTCTCACAGTCTCACACCACTTCTTGAAAGCCCTCATCTGTCTTTTAATTTGATAAGTAGCCTCTCTGCACAACAGAATTTCAAGAGGTAGAAAGGTGCAGAGTAGAGATGGCCTTGCGGTTCGCCCAGCGGTCGGTTTGCGGCGAACTTTGCTCATTCGCGATTCACCAAACCGGCAGACATATTTGTTTACATTGTGAAGAACTTTGACCCATGACACATCCATCATGGGGTACAGTACAGCCAATTGAGACATTTCAGCACATGGACATACCCCCTACCTTATAAATAGACCTGATCTGGCGGCCATTTTACATTCTGTCTTTTGTCAGTGTAGGGAAAGGACGCTGTGTGGAGCAGGGACAGTCAGTGTAATCACTAGCTATTACTATTAGGTCCACAAATGCCCTTTTAAGGACTGGTATAGGTGTACAGTATATAGGGTTGTAATACCCTTAGAATATACTTTCTTTCAAATATAGAAAGCATATTATAGTGCACTGCATGCAGTGCTGCTGACCGATTCTGCAGCTGTCGTTTCTCATTGTAGGGAGGGACAGTTTGGTTTTTGGAGCAGGGACAGTCTGCAATTCACTAGCTAGCTACTACTAGGTCCACAAAAGGTCCTTTTAAGGACTGGTATAGGTGTACTATTTGGTGTGCAGTATATAGGGGTGTAATACACGTATAAAATACTTGTACATATAGAAAGCATAGTATAGTGCATTTCCACTGTGCAGCATTGTGACTGCTGAGCGGTTCTGCAGCGATACTACAAAGAGCGACAAACGCAATTAGAAAAAATTATTATAACTGGTGTGATAGACCAGTGGCCCCCCAAAACAACAGATTGAAGCGGGGTGTTATATACCTTTTTCCACATATTCTGCACTTCTCTAGAGACTTTTGTCACGGGTCATTTAAAAAATGACAGGCAGAGGAAGAGGCAGCCAGGTAGGCCCTTCCGCAGGGGTGGTAGGAGTAGGGCAGGAGCAACAGGCTTGAGCCAAAGTGGCAAATTGCAGACGGTGCGTGCGATTACGTCAAAGGACGCACCAGACTTGGTTGAGTGACTCACTCAGCCTTACTCTTCTGCACCCTCCTCATCCTCTCGATCTGTACCCTCTTCACTCTCTGCTGTGTGCACACCCAAAGACCACACCACCACCACCATATAACCTCCGCTTGAGTCACAGGAATTATTTTCCGATCCATCAAAAGACATTGTCTATGCGCAGCCATTATTGGCATTGGATCTGGAAGAGGAGGTAGCAACAACCGCCACTCGGCAGTCTGACGACAGTACCCAGATCAGCCCAAGGAGGTTGGTCCCCGGTGTTGCTGCCTACTCCGAGATCTCCAATTATAGCAGTGGGGAAGGTGACGTCGATGACGACGTGTCTAGTGATATCACGTGGGTGACCACAAAAGAGGAAGAGGAGGGGAGGAGTTCAGAGGGAGATATGGACCAGCAGATAGGGAGGAGAAGCAGGTGAAACTTACATTGCACAGGAGGAACAATCCAGACTGCTAATGTATCAGGAGCGAGGCATCAACCATGTACGGTCACATCTGGCGCTCCCAGGATGCCAGCACACTGCTGACAATAGTGTTGCCGTCTGCAGCCTTTGTAGTCAACGCATAAGTCGGGGTAAGCCCAACACTCATCTAGGGACGACCGGCTTAAGAAGGCACATGAGCTGCCATCACCGAGCCCAGTGGGAGCAACGGAACCCACAAAACCAGACTCCAGGCTCTCACCATCCAGCCTCTTCTACTTCTCCTCTCTCCTCAGAATTGTCCTCCACTCCACCTTCCATCATGCCATCCTCACGTTTTTCTGGAAAAAGGCAGGCTTCCGTGGGCCAAACAATTGAGCGTAAAAAAATGATGACGCCGAACAACCCTCTTGCCCAACGGTTGACCGCTGGCTTGTCAGAACTGATAGCCCGCCAACTACTGCCATATAAAACTGGTGGACTCAGAGGCCTTTCGTAAATTTGTGGCCATTGGAACACCACAATGGAAGGTCCCAGGAAGGAAGTATTTCTCACAGAAGGGCATCCCAGAGCTATATGGCCATGTTCAGCGGCAAGTGAATGCATCTCTGGCACACAGTGTCGGTGCCAAGATACATCTGACCACAGACACGTGGTCTAGCAAACACGGGCACGGAAAGTATATAAAACTTTTACTGCCCACTGAGTGAACCTTCTGACGGCCATCAAGCATGTAACCCGTGGCACCCGTGTAGATTTGGTTTTACCGCCACAGATTGCATGCAGGCCTGGCTCTTCTCCTCCATCCCCCCTCTCCTCCTCGGCTGACTGCTCCTTTTCCGCTGCTAGCGTCTCTTCCGCTGCGCCGCCCAAGATCCCCAGAACCTATTCGACATGCCAGGTGAGACGTTGCCATGCTGTGCTGCGTCTGTTGTGCTTGGAAGCCAAGAGCCACACAGGCCCTGCACTCCTTTCAGCTTTGCGTTCACAGGCAGATCAGTGGCTAACACTGCTCAATTTGACAGTTGGTAAAGTGGTGTGTGACAACGTTGCCAATCTGCTTAGCGCATTGAAACAGGGCAAAATTACACACGTGCCATGCATGGCACACGTCTTAAAATTGATTCGTTGTCAAATACCTTGGGGTCCAGGACATTTTGGGGCAGGTAAGGAAAATCTCGGCCCATTTCAGAAGATCTTACATGGCCATGGCTCGCCTTGCTGACATTTAGCGGCGACACAATCTGCCGGTCAGACGTCTTATTTGCGATTGCCCGACGCGATGGAACTCAACCTTCTATATGCTTGATAACTGCACGTTTCTGCTGGAGCAGCTTAACGACAACCTGTACAAACTCTGCAGCAGAACAGGTTCTGGGAGCTTGGTTTTTTCACCGCGCCAGTGGCTGCTCATGCGTAACGCATGCAGACTACTGCGGCCATTTGATGAGATCACCAAACTAGTCAGTCGCAGCCATGGCGCCAGTAACATCGTACCTTATGCCTTCTTTATGGAGCGTGCATTGCGTCATGTCATTGATCAAGCTGTGGAGGAGCAGGAAGATGAGGAAATCGCAATGCTGGATGAATTTCCAGGGGGGGCTACTCTGAGACAAGTCAAGGAGTCTGAAGAGAAGTCAGAGGAGGATGGTGCTGGGGCGGATGAGGAGGAGCAAGAAGAGCATGCTTTAAACCTTTCTGGGATCCCTGTTGTCCGTGGATGGGGAGAGGAGAACGAGGACGACGACATTATCCTGGATGATGAGCAGGAGCCAGGCTACCACACCCGCTTCTAGTTTAGTGCAAATGGGGGCCTTCATGCTCCAGTGTTTTAATAGGGACCCCCGTATAAAAAGCATAAGGGTCAAGGACCAGTACTGGGTGGCAATGTACTTAGAGCCCCGGTACAAAACACAAAATGGCAGAAATGTTACAACCATCAAAGAGGGCTGTCAGAATGGAGCACTTCCATCCAGGCCTTGCTTAGAGAAATCCTGCATTCTGCTTTTGTGTGCGCTGGCAGAGGAGCAATTCCCACTCCCAGAGAAAGAGTTGCGGGTACCAATCCAACAGCCAGTACATCACCTCGTGTTTGTGATGGTTCCCAGGAGAACGGGTCTGTCTGTGTGCGTCCGGCCGGCGCAACGGACTTAAGGCTTATTTTCTTCTACACATTTGTAAGTGCATTTTTACTTTTTTTATTTTAAGAAATAAAGGGTTTTACACTATTTCGAGCTTTATCTTCCCTTTATGGTCCCGATGTCCCTTCTTTTGAGTCCTTCTTTGGGTCTTTGGGGAATACGCTTGGGAACAGGCCTTCTTCCCAATCCCCACTGGAGTAGTGGAACCAGGAGGAAAGTGAGGATCCCCCTTTGGCCGAAAAGTCATTCTTACAAGTCTCGTGTGACCCTCTGTAGTGGGGGGTCATGTTTTTCTGGTAAGCGGCAAATTTTTATCACATGTTGGTGGCGGATTGAACACTTACCCTCTCATTGGACTAAGTGGCTGTTTTTTCCATGAATATGGTGGTTTAGTTTTGGAAGGACTTCATCTTCACACTTTATAATAATCGTTTTTGTGGTTTATGTATATGGACTCACTGTTTAAATACTGGATGTTTTTGTTTTATTTTCTTTTATGCCGATAGAGGCCCACATAACGGAAATTTATGTTGTAAGGGTTAATTTTTATGTTCAAAGTTCTCTATATGTGCTTTACATTATGCACACATATTCACTAATTTATATATGGTTATTATACTGTGTTTTCAATTCATAATTTTTTTGTGCACAATCAGTTGTTTGCATAAGTTAAGCGCGGCTTAGTAGTATATTTTTTCATTTTTTCTGTATTTATGTGACAGAAAAGCCACAGCTAAACGTTCATTCCCACAGGTATCACTTTAGAGTACATATAATTTACACTTTTTCTTTTACCTTAGCGCAGTTTTTTACATTCTTTCTTTACCAATCCAACAGCGCCTGCAAGAAGAGGCCGGTTTGAAGATGTGTTGGTCACTTCTGATATGAGGTCATTCTTTCAGCCGACCCATCGACAGGTGTCATTCCGGATCCAGCATCAGGGAACGCCTAGACCGACAGGTGTCCGACTACATCGGGTTAACTGCCGATGTGGACGCTCTGAGAAGTGATGAACCCCTGGACTACTGGGTGTTCAGGCTTGACCTCTAGCCAGAGCTTGCCCAATTTGCAATGGAACTGTTGGCTTGCCCCTCGTCCAGTATCCTGTCCGAAAGGACGCTCAGCGCAGCAGGGGGGGATCGTGACCGATAAGCGCACTCGCCGAGCTCACAACAGTGTTGACTACCTCACATTTATAAAAATGAATGAGGCATGGATCTCGGAGGAATTCAAAACATGTGACCAGTAGACCATGTATTTGCATAACTCTATAAACGATTTATTTAATCGAGCACACGGACCTTTTTTCTACCTTTGGCTCACTTCCTTGTACAAAAAAAAAAAAAGCACACCGTACTATATGCCCGTACCCTCCTGTTTGAAGAGGTTGTCATATTTTTGGGTCCTGCAGCGAGTTGCTGGTATCAGTGCTCTCTCTATCACGGTGCTGGTGTGGCGTCAGTGCTCTCTCTCTATCACGGTGCTGGTGTGGCGTCAGTGCTCTCTCTCTATCACGGTGCTGGTGTGGCGTCAGTGCTCTCTCTCTATCACGGTGCTGGTGTGGCGTCAGTGCTCTCTCTCTATCACGGTGCTGGTGTGGCGTCAGTGCTCTCTCTCTATCACGGTGCTGGTGTGGCGTCAGTGCTCTCTCTCTATCACGGTGCTGGTGTCAGTGCTCTCTCTCTATCACGGTGCTGGTGTCAGTGCTCTCTCTCTATCACGGTGCTGGTGTCAGTGCTCTCTCTCTATCACGGTGCTGGTGTCAGTGCTCTCTCTCTCTCACGGTGCTGGTGTCAGTGCTCTCTCTCTCTCACGGTGCTGGTGTCAGTGCTCTCTCTCTATCACGGTGCTGGTGTCAGTGCTCTCTCTCTATCACGGTGCTGGTGTGGTGTCAGTGCTCTCTCTCCATCATGGTGCTGGTGTGGTGTCAGTGCTCTCTCTCCATCATGGTGCTGGTGTGGTGTCAGTGCTCTCTCACGGTGCTGGTGTCAGTGCTCAGTCTGTATCACGGTGCTGATTTCAGACAGTGAGGGAGATAGCAGCGGAGAAGCCAATTAGCAGGCAGTGCCAGCACCATGGCTGAGGATCAGCACTGGACTGGTACCTCCGGACCACCGCAGTGGAGCCCTGCATAGGTGGGGGTAAGGGCCGGGCAGAGGGAGGGGCTCAAGCACAGGTTGGCACACTGGGACACTGGCACAGTGTACCTGAGTAATTGTAAAATGGCCGCGGGTGGAGCTTGATCCACTAGAAAATGCCCGCGGTAATGGGAGTCTGAGAGACTCCGGAATAATGGCCGCTACATACACTAGTATAAAAGACACTTCCGTGAACTTGTATCCCATTCCCTGAGGAAGTCACGTGATCGGTGACGATACGCGTCGGAACTTGGATACCGGAAGTGACGTTCGTATTACGAGTGGAACGCTCGTTTGTTTGTGTCTAAAGCTGTTTTTATCGCCCGGTTTGTGAGTACCTGTTCAATATATTTATGTAAATAAAATTTTCATACATACTTCACTATTGGAGCACACTTCTCTCTTTCCTATGGAACACTTGTAAAATAACATTGAGCAATGAGACCTATGTGGAAACTATAGAAATACAAAACATCAACCGTGGGGGCCAGCACTTCCCTGCCAGGAAAGGGGATATAATCCCTGGATCTTTCTATTTGGTTGTTCTGCTGTTTACCTTACGGCAGTAAGGTAAGGGGCCACTTCACCTGATGTGCCGTGAAAACACTGAAAATAAGGATTAGACACACGTTTTTTTGGCAACCCTTTGGAGAAGCACTGAATTAATCACTGGTCACTTGATCCACCCCAAGTTCACATATAGACTTTATTTAATGAGCTACTTTGTTTTTTTTGCGCTTTTACTTTGTTGATTTTGCACGGTGTGTGCCACGTTTGGAATTTTACACAATACTTTGAATTATTTTAGAGATATTTTGTATGCACAAGACACTGATATTTATTGTTGTTACTTTACTTAAGCACTGGACACTTTATATTCACCTACCTGATTATTCACGATTGTATCTGTCTGAGGCACTTTATACATTTTGAACTATTTTGTATATACTGTGCAATATATAACTGTTTAGTTTAGGGTATACTACACCCACTTAATAGGCAGAAATTGCATCTTTGGTAGCACAATTTTTAATATACATTTTTTGTATAAGAGATTATAGTATAGTTTAATTTTGTGAGGTAGCGCAACACCATTTGTTTGATTTTATATACAGGTATTATTTGGGGGTAGGGTTTATACCCCTGTCGGTGGCTTGCTGCAACCTATTTTTAGTGATAGCTTATGCTCTTGATGATAGCGCAGGGATACTTTTACTATAAATCAGCAGGCAGTGCCAGCACCATGGCTGAGGATCAGCACTGGACTGGCACCTCCGGACCACCGCAGTGGAGCCCTGCATAGGTGGGGGTAATGGCTGGGCAGAGGGAGGGGCTCAAGCACAGGTTGGCACACTGGCACAGGACTGTGCTGCCCTGACTGTGGCACTGATCATCTCCTGCAACCCCTTCATAGCCTGGCCTGACCTTGCCTCTCCTCCATGGCCTTCATAGCTAGTAAATATTTTGTAGACATGTGCATTCGTTTTCGTCCGAATGCATTTTCGTCCGAATTTCAGCTATTTTCGTTTTGACAAACGATAACGAAAGCACAAAATCCGAAAAACGAAAGATCCGACATAAATAAATGCTTTATTTTCGTTTTCATTGTTACAACAGTTCGATATAGAATGGAGATTCGACCTGACAATAACAATCTGTCTATAGAACCTGTGGTCGAATATGCCTAACCTTACCTCTATTAGTCCAAGATTATATAGAGAAAATATTCGACAGAGAAAAAAGATTTGACAGAGAGAAAAGATTCTGCAAGTTACTGTCCTAAAAAGTGTTTGGGGACCCGGGTCCTGCCCCAGGGGACATGGATCAATGCAAAAAAAAAGTTTTAAAAACGGCCGTTTTTTCGGGAGCAGTGATTTTAATAATGATTAAAGTGAAACAATAAAAGTGTAATATTCCTTTAAATTTCGGGGGGGGGGGGGGGGGGTGACTGTCTATAGTATGCCTGTGAAGGGGCTCATGTTTCTGGTGCTTAGAACTGTCCCTGCACAAAGTGTCATTTATGCAGGAAAAAAAGTCCTTTAAAATCACTCGCAGCTATTATGAATTGTCGGCTCCCGTAATACAGAGAACACTCATTGAAAGTCATTGATAAAAAAAAAAAAAAAAAGCGTGGGGGTCCCCCAAATTCAATTACCAGGCCCTTCAGGTCTGGTGTGGATATTAAGGGGAACCCTGCCTCAAATTTAAGAAAAAATTTGACGTGGGGTTCCCCCTAAAAATCCATACCAGACCCTTTATCCGAGCACGCAACCTGGCAGGCTGCAGGAAAAGAGGGGGGGACGAGAGAGCGGCCCCCCTCCCTCCTGAACCGTACCAGGCCACATGCCCTCAACATTGGGAGGATGCTTTGGGGGTCTGTGACCCCTCAAAGCACCTTGTCCCCATGTTGATGAGGACAAGGGCCTCATCCCCACAACCATGGCCGGTGGTTGTGGAGGTCTGCGGGCGGGGGGCTTATCAGAATCTGGAAGCCCCCTTTAACAAGGGGACCCCCAGATCACGCCCCCCCGTTTGAAACGGTAAGGGGGTACAAAAGTACCCCTACCATTTCACAAAGAAAGTGTAAAAAATAGTTAAATAAGACAAACACACTTTTTAAAAATTCCTTTATTAAAAAAAAAAAAAAAAAAAAAAAAAAAAAAAGATTCCAGCGGTGGTAATCCATTCTTGCTATCCAGCGACGGACGGTCATCTCTCCAGCGATGGCTCATCTCATCCAGCGCAGCGAATCCATCCTTCTTCTGTCTCCATGGAGGAGACGCTGCAAGGATTCCGGCGGCCTGACTTTTCTTATATACGGAGGGCGGGGCCACCCGTCACCTGACCCCGCCCCCCTCTGACGCAAGGGGAAACCCGGGGTTCCCTGTGACGTATGGGTGACCCCCGCACCCCTCTGATGTAACACAGGCAGGTTTCCGTTACATCAGAGGGGGGCCCCTAAGTAGGGGCTGTCATGGGGGAAGAGAGCATAAATTGTATTAAATGTGGCTAGTTGTTTCCCCAATGCTACTCAGAGCATTTGAATACCAGTGACCTCTAGCAGGTGTCTTCACCATCAATACAAAAAGTAAATAGATACCCTCAATAAAAGCAGCAAAAATAAAGCCTCTTCCCCCGACGTAAGCTCTGACTTATTAGTGCCGTTGGGTAAGAGCCGTTATAGTTTTACTGTAGATATTGATTGCAGGCAACATCCCCACCTACAATTCACAGAGAAGTACATATTACACTGAAAACCCAATTTACAAGGTACCCCAACCCCCACAGAAAATAAAGTGCAGTCTCTACTGTGTGTACATGAAATGAGCACATTGTAGCAGAGGTGGTCTTTGACTAACGAAGACAGTTGATGAACTGATTAACTAATGAGCAATTACATATTCATTTTGCATTCCTCATTATGCATTCCATTAAATCATACCTAAATGAGCATTAATCATTTCATTATAAATTGAGATTCTACGTGCTAATTTTTATAGTCTTAATTTCAATTGTATAAAGACTAGATAGAAAAGCTAACATCTAGCAGAATTTAGAGAAATGTGTGTTGTAGGACAAAATGAAAATTTAGAAATCAAACTTTATAAAAGGTAACTTTCTATGATGGTTATCACCTGGTACAGCTGGAGATCCCCATGGCTAACTCCTGTAAGTGTTGGCAGTCAGAGTTGCTGAGGGGTTCACCGATTTTGAAGGGATGGCACTGGCAAACTAGGGTGCTGGTTAGGAGATAGTGGTAAAGAGTGGACCTGACACATTCTCTTTAAAGTCATGTTTCAATTGGCTTTCGAAAGCTTAATGTGTTATTAAGTGACGTCAAGTTGATGTTAACTTGTGGCGACTACATGGATAGCGTTTTTCCAGAATGCAACAGCAGGTTTATAATTTCTGTATCCATCCAACTTATTGTCGGTTGTCCTCTTCTTCTTTTATCTTTAAGTTTTCCAAACATAATTGTCTTTTCTCATATGTCCAGAATAAGACAGTTTAAGCCTAGCCATTACAGTTTCAAATGGCAGCTTGATGGATCCACTTAGTTGTCCTCGTTGTCCCTAGCAGAATTTTTCACCCACACCCAAGTTCAAAAGACATCAATACTTTTCCAGTCATGCTTCTGCATTGTCCAGCTTTCACATCAATAAATATTGACAGAAAATAACAGACGGGACAATTTTTAACTTTGTACTTTTTTTTATCTTTAAACATATCAGTACTTTTAAATACTTTTAGGCCTTTCATCCAGTGGTTTTCAGGGGCTTAAATTTAAAGTGGAACAAGGATTCAGAGGAAACTCCTCAAAATGAATGCAAATCATATCTTTGAATGAAAAATGTGTTCAACAGAACAGGCGTCTGCATTGAGAGAATGACTGTTACTGCTGTAAATTGTATATTTCCGTTTACATTCTATCCCAGTGACAAAAGGGCAGAAAGTTAGGGGGAAATCTCCAAAATGATGACCTAAGCTGGAGTTAGAATCTAGCAGGAGATCTAATTCTTCCCCTCTTTACCTAAAGCAGGAGAAAAAAATATTTTGGCTCAAGCTCCATTTTAAATCTCCAAATCTGCAGAAAAAAATGCCAGCAGGTGACCCTGTCAGCACAGGTTCCTCTTTATACAAAAACAAAGCTGCTAAAGATACAATAGACTTACCTTTCTGTCAGGCTGTGTGTTGACATGGCACAGCATTGCTGTCTTCTAGCTGTTGCAGTATTCAACTGGTAGGATGGGTCAAATACGCGTTACCCCCGCTGCATGCTGTAGTTCCTTCTGAAGCTCTTATGTGACCTGTGAACTAGTGTGGGTGGGGAAGCAGATATTCCCCACATCCAGGAATGTGGAATACCTGATAAGACCTGGGAGAAACAAAGCAGCAAGGTTTTAAGACGTGGGCCACAGGTAAAGTAGCTGTGATGATAGGACACTTTAAAGTGGACCTTAAAGCAGAGTTTCAGCCTGGGGAAAACACAAATTAAAAGTCAGCAGCTACAAATAATGTAGCTGCTGACTTTTAATAGAAGGACACTTACCTGTACAGGGAGCCAAAAATGTCGGCATCCATCAGCTTCGGGTGCAGGCATTGGCATAGTAAGGAAGCCGGCGGTGAAGCTTAACAGCCAGTTTCCTACTACGCATGCATGAGTCGCGTGGCGCTTTCTGAATGGTACTGTCATCTTTTGGGGGACACACACACACGTCCCAGAAGGCTGCGGGGGGGGGGGGGGGAAGAAGGAGGGCCCGATGCAAACGCGGAAGTGATGTACCTCGCCACAGCGACATGGGTCCTGAAGAAAACATGCAAAAATTTTTTTTAAAATGTCTAAAAAATGAGGGGGGCTGATCAATTGTTTGAAACCGATTACATTAACATCTGTTTGTCCACCTTGCAGCTGCCATTGAAATATCCACTTGACCACCACAAATACCTCTCAAGAACAGGCACATGCGTATTTGACCTGCAGTTGACTTGCTTAAACTGGGTTTTGCATTTCTATAGATTTGTATGCAAACAAAAGCCAGTCAATACAGGTTCTTACTGACACTTACTTTAACTCTGGCATAGTACCTGTATAAGAGATCTTTATAGGCAGAGGCACTGGATTGGCTGACTCCGACTGTTACCAATTATAAAGCACACAACTCCCATAAATGTTCTATACCCCATATCTAGAGCACATCATAGATACAGTACAAGACATATAGCATTATATAATCCCTCTGTAAAGCAAACAGTCTATGGATTGTGGGTTTTCCATGTGTACTTCTCTTTTCTATTTATCTGCTACAATGGTACACTGCATGGAAAAACCATCACTGGTAGGTACTGGTGCATAGCTTTTAGCATTAAAAACGTGTGTGAATAATAGTGGCCCACAATATGACCCATCCTCCAACTTTAACATTACTCTCACACTTCAATCCCATCTACTGGTAGGGCTAAAACTCTCCTAGCATTCTTCTTCTTCATCAGACTGCCCTATTTGCCTAATCCCTCTAAATGTCTGAATAACCTTGAATTTCACCCGGTGAAAATACAAATACCATCCTAAATAGATAACAGAAAAGGAATTTGGACCACACAAAAATCATATACCTTTAGTACTGCCCAGAAACATGTAAAATAAATCATACCAAGTCTGGTCGCAATGAATTCCAAGGGAAAATTTAGCTAAAATTCCAAGGGGAGATTTAGCTACATTGCGTTACAAAGTATTCTGGCTTGCACTAGCATTGCACTGATTGATTTCAATAGGTCTGGTGGTAATCTTTAAAAAAACACTACATATTATGACAAATTCTCAGCAAATAATCTTTATTTAAAAATACAAATTTAATTAAGGCATCAATTAAATGAAATGTGTTTCCAATACACATAAAAACTATGAAACATATGGCCACTCGATCTCCATACTCCCACACATTGGCACAATAATGACTGTTTAATAAAGAAAAGATGTAAACATTATCTATAGGCAATCTGCAGTGGTTTTATGCTTTTTATTCGACATTCCACCATGGGGCGGGTTCACAATCACATGGGTACCGGCAACGAAAACAGCCATGTTGTGGGCTAAACCAATGATTTAATTATTAAAGTGGCCCTCTACCTGATACTATCATATTTTGGAGGGATGGTGAAAACAGGCAGTGTAAAATGGTGCTTAAATTTAAGCCCATACTCTTTAGATACAGTGGTCTAAACTTCTTCCAGCAATTTTCTTTTCTTCGATTCCACCCCTGTTCCTAATGGCCAATAGACTCACCATAAATTTCTTCAGTGAATCCATCTAGATTCAGATGGTATAGTAGGGCTGGGAAGGCAAGCATAGGGTTTAGCCCATTAAAATAATGCTCCTTCCTTAAAGGGATTTTGTCACAAACCAAAGCAGCTGTTAGTGAAGGTTCAGATGGAAAGCCACTCCTCGACTCATGTGCCACATATAGTACTGTGGCATAGACAAACCCTGAAATAATTATGCATTCTGACAGCCAGGAGATTTACAATTCCAGTTTTTCCACAGTATTGCTACTTTTGAATCCATTTCATTCCCAAAGATCTCTACGTAGAACTTAGACAAAGGAAATATTCATCGATAGAATGGATTGCTTAGATCCCCCCCTCTTAAAAAAATAAATAAAAATGAAGTCAATAAAAACAAAACAAAAAATGAAGCCAATAAGATTCTTGTACCAGCAGATATTGCCAGATCCCTCCACATGTATAACAACGCAGCTTTTGTTTCAGACTAAAGCGGTGTACATTCAGTGCCCCCCACCCCACAACCTGTGTGCCCTTGCCCCTGCTCACTTCCTACAGTCCTGCCACTCATTCGGTCTTTAGTTAAACATGATCAAACAAAATATGGGAACTGATTACTATTACTAAAGCTGAACTCTGGGCAAAAAAACTTCACAATAGAATTCCTCAATAGCCTTAGCAAGTTGTTGTGTTTTAATTCAAGAACTTGCCACATATTAATATCACATCAATGTGCTGCACATAGCATGCAAAAAGAGCAAAGATATGCACTGGCTATGTGGTATGCCCACAACAGGCTGTCTGCCAAAAAAATAAAAAGGGGGGTGGGTGCAAGACCAGTCACTTGGCATGAGGAGAGAAAGCAGCAGTGACTGGTCTTTGTTAAAGGAAGTTTCTGACACAAAAGCAAATTGCAGTAGTTCTTTTATGCTGCATTACTGCAAAGATCTGTAAGAAGCACACAAAGGACGCTAAGAAAGAATACACACAAACATATTTAGACAAAATTTGTTTAGTCTGGATTTTAGCATTATACCTTCAGGACTGTCATACTTAAGTCACTATCCAGCCATTCATTGACCCAAAACAAAGATGCGGCTAGCATTGTCTGACCTGTACACACAACGCCTCAGTAGGTAGTAAGGAATGGATGACAAGCCCCTAAGCTTGAACATAAAAAACAGCAGTGACTTTTGTAGTTCTATTATGACCAGTTCCCTTAAAATGATGCTCTTTCAGCGTCTTCTAGTTTCCCTGAACAGAGAAAGAATTTGTATACATATATTACAGTCAAAAAACATTTTTTATTACTAAAAACACACAAAAGATACAAATTACACCTTTAAACAAAATATTTTCTCTTTTTGCTGTTCTTGGCTGTAGGTATGGCTGTTTTAAATATAAAAAAAAATCAAATATACACAACAGCCATCTTGTTGGTTCTGGCCTTGTTCAGCACTAAAAATTCACAGTACACCCTTCTCCCCATGTCATTAAAAGTCATTTAGAATGCTGCAAATCCCAGGCTTTATATTGACAGCTGCGTTAAACCTTGTCAGCTTGACGTGCCCTGAAATACATTGCTCTGGATGTACACATTAAGGCCTTCAGGCAGGGAATCTGAAAGCTTTTGGATGTGCGGAATAATCTCTGAAGTCACGTCCATCACAGATTTAGAGGAATTTCCTTTGGAATTTAGAGAACGGCTGGATGTTACAGGATAGAGGCAATTACTTCTGAAATATTTAACGCAGCTTGAACTAAACTAAAAGTCAAGCTTCGGCCCAGTAACCGGCTGCTTAGACTTCAGATTCCACCTGGAAAATATCATCATTGTAGGGTATTCTCAACCTTCTGGAGGAATTTTTGTGATCCCTGAAATTCATTTTCACACATACAGCAGTGCATTTCAAGTTGGGGAAAGATTTACATTAATGTAAGCCTTCGACAGCATTGGAATCTTGGTGTGCCCGTGTGATGGATAATGAGCGTGATGGCTCATATTAAGTTACAAATTCAGTTACTGAGATTGCATCCTGGGGATTGGATAAAGCGGCTTCTTCTAGCAGAGCGTAAACATTAATAAAGTCTTGAACCTGGTTCAGTGGTCATCTCTTTGGTAAGTGTTTATTTCAGTAGCATTATTAAAATAAAAAAATAAAATAAAAATTGGTCCACAGTACACGAGTTTCCCTGTCATGCGAGTCAATTGCAAACCTCAATCTTCAGCTGGGCCGATTAGATCTGGAGGAACCTTTAAAATATAATGGAAAGAACAGTCAGCATATGTACATACATAAGGGAATTTTTCCTTTGCAAAAAACATCCAATAATGGACAAGGAGAAAAAAAGAAAAGAACAAAAAGCAGTATTTTTTTCTTGGACATGATTGAATGATGGAAGTCAGCAGAGTTTCATCTCATTCACTAAGCTAAGGGAAAATTCTCTTGCAAGTAAACAGCCTGCTTGCCCTTAGTAAATCAACCTATTCTGTTCCAATCGTAGGTTACATTAAAATAGGACAGTAATTTTAAGCAAAACTATAGTCTAACTATGACATACTGTACTTGGCATTGTTGTCCACACCAAGAATGGGCTCTGTTTTTCTAAGCACCCCTGTAAATATTTTCTAAACCCTGCCAGTAGAACCATTGGAAGGAACTTCCTTTGATAGTGTGACAGCACTAAAATCACTTTAGCATGGTCACCCTTGATGCTGCTTGAAGCCGAATACGCAGTACGCATGGACCGAGCGGCATCAGCTGGTTCAAAGAAACCGTCCGACATTCGGCCCATGTGTACTGCAACCAGTCCAACAGAAGCCGGCCGCTCGGATAATTCGGTCGAAGGAGGAAGACCAAAAAATGCCTGTCCTCCTGTTAAAACAAAATAGAGCAGCAGGGGAGATGGTCGTTCTAACATTGGCTTGTTAGTACAGTGGCTCCGACCTAAGCTGTCAGTTTTTTTTCCTTCAGCCAGCTGGGTTGAACAAAAAATAAAAAACTATTAGTGTGTACTAGGCTTTAGTTGCTTAGATACTGACACGGTTGATAGTCCTATCAGTTAATAGCCATGCCTAGCTCTTCCTACAGCTCTTTAAGTTGATAGCACATTGCTCTATCCTGCAATAGCCCTGCTCAATTCCTCCCACCCCCTCCAGCGCTGTCCTGTAGAGTGCACATTAAAAAAAAAAAAGAAAGGGAGAAGGAGCTGAACATAGATTAGTATTCAACATACCAACTAGCCTTGAAAATTCCTGTTGATTACCCAGAGGGGGGGTGAAAAAAACAAAACAAAAAAAATTAAAATAAAAAAAGGCTCAGACCCAATAGGCTGTTAAATCCAATAGTGCCTGTTTGAACTATATCTGCAATGAAACACACACACACACACACACACACACACCTTATTGCATAAAAATGAATATAAAGTAGAAATCATATTCTTAAATATATAGCTAGGAATCATGCTGTGTCTTTAAAAAGATAGGGCAAGTTGCACAGTGTAAGCATTTATGTACCTTGAAATGGAACTAAACTCTCTCAATCAACATAACTATTTTAAATTTTCATGCTCCTAGCATAAATAAAAAGGTGTGTTATATTCACTTTTTTTTTTTTTTTTACATTTCTTCAATTGCTTACTGATTTATGGCCTACATCCCAGGAATTTCAACAGGTACCCACTCCCATTTCCGCTTGGAAAGCCTGGGCCAGTGATGGCGAACCTTGGCACCCCTGATGTTTTGGAACTACATTTCCCATGATGCTCATGCACTCTGCAGTGTAGATGAGCATTCATGGGAAATGCAGTTCCAAAACATCTGGAGTGCAAAAGTTTGCCATCACTGGTCTAGGCAATCCGAGTGGAAGTTTCCCTTTCCCCCTCACTGTCCACAGTCTTCTAGGACACATCCGAGACCCAGAAGACTGCGGGGCCATTCACAATGCGCAGAGCGGCTCATGCATATGCAGTGAGCAACCTGCTGTGAAACCGTAAGCCGGGGACTGAAGACCAGTGGACCAAAGGCTTGGGTGAGCACAGCACTGGATAATGGGCACAGGCGAGTGTCTGTTTTGGGTAAATGCACAAAAAATTTGCTAGGTTTGTCCATTTTACACACCTGCTGAATATAAAATTACTATTTTGAATGGTTTTTCCTCACATTGCAGAATGTCTAATCAAAAATGAAAAAAATTAAAAATTATTCTGGAAGACCTGGAGATGGAATGTGGGAATGGGAATAGTTGGTTTACTTTCTGTTCCATAACAGAAGCATTCCAACAGAACAGATACCTTTTTGTAATCGTAATGTGTACTTCACTTTTCTTTTGAACCTTTGGAAGCCTGGGACTGCGACTCCTACCTTGCCACCCCTATGTACCATTCAATCAATGACATTTTTTGTACTCTGTTACTCTATATACTGGTTTCTTAGTCTTGTTAAAATTCCTAAAAATAACTTTAAAAGAAAAAAAAAATGACTTTCTTGTATATGGATGTAAACCTGAAATGGTCCTTATGCGTTTGCAGTTATGCACGTTACACTTTTGTAAATTTTATGCACAGGTTTCTGAACATTTTTAACAACACAATTTTTTTTTTTTTCATTCATTATACAAAGTGGGCAGTAAACCTTCAGAAACAGGATTTTCCATTGTGTAGATATATAAAAATATACAAAACTACAAGACACATGCACTTGTTGCATTTAACATTCATTTCAATGTACCTGTTAATGTGCATAAAAGCACAAAAATCCAACATGCCCTTTGATTTTAAACATGGACTAAGATGTAGGACATAGATGTGAACAAGCAACATAGGAATGAATAGAATTTCTATTTGAATTGCATTTTCAGGCAGCAAAACCCAAAAATACATGTGTGTTTTACTGCATCTAGATCAGAGGTCCCCAAACTGCAGCCACTTGCTTGCCTTTATTCGGCCCTTGGGGCACTATTCATCCCACTGATATGAGAAACTATTCTTCCCTCTGACACCAAAAATGGGGCACAAGTCCTGAAACTGACAACCATGGGAGCCATTTCCCCCACTGACACCAACAATGGGGTGATATTTCTCACCTAATACAGACGATTGGGCATGGTTTACTCTCAGTGATGCTAGAAAAATGTTCTATTGCCCCTAAAGTCTGAAGAACAGTAAACTGGACCAGGGGAGGGCTGGCAGCCTTAGGCCTGGGGGGCAAGTCTAGTCAATCCACGAATCAGCTCACCATCACCAGTGCCCATCAATGCAGCCTCACCAGTGCCCATCAATGCAGCCTCACCAGTGCCCATCAGCTCAGCCTTGTCAGTGTCCATCAATGCAGCCTCACCATAGCCCATCAATGCAGTCTGTTCAGTGCATGTGGATTGGAGAGAGAAAAGCCGCTGGATAACAGAGTGGAGATCTCCCGCTTACCCAGTGCAGCTGCTGTCCTACGAAGTCCGGCCTCCTGGACCAGGTTCTATGATAGATGTCACCAGTGTGCTCTTTATCATAGGACATCCTTGGCTTCCTGGCGGTACACGTCACCGAGCAGCCGATGCACGTACCCGGTTGCTGCGATGTCTGCCAGGCACCCGCAATCGCTCACGATAGAGCAGGAATGTGGATCTGTGTGTGTAAATACACAGATCCACGTCCCGTCAGGGGAGAGGAGACAGATTGTGTGTTCCTAGTATATAGGATCGGTCTCCTCCCTAATCAGTCCCATCTCCCCCACAGTTAGAATCATTCCCTAGGTAACACATTTAACCCCTTGATTGCCCCCTAGTGTTAACCCCTTCCCTGCCAGTGATATTTATACAGTAATCAGTGCATTTTTATAGCACTGATCTCTGTATAAGTCACTGGTCCCAAAATAGTGTCAAAAGTGTCCGATCTGTCCCCCGCAATGTTACAGTCACTATAAAAATCGCAGCATTACTAGTAAAAAGAAAAATATAATAAAAATTCCATAAATCAATAACCTATTTTGTAGACGCTATAACTTATTACTGCTTATCGCAATTTTTTTTCCAAAAAATATGTAGAAAATTACACATCGGCCTAAACCGAGTAAACTTTTTTTTTTTTTTTAAGTTGGCATATTATAGCAAAAAGTAAAGAAAAGTTTTTTTTTAACCAGTTCCCGAGCAGCGCACACCGATGTACGTCGGCAGAATGGCACGGGCAGGCATATTGGCATACAGGTACGTCCAATCTTTAATGCCCTCCTGCCATCGCGAGCGGGACCCCCATGAGTCCGGTTGCAGGTCCCACGGACTCGATCGCCGTGGGCATATCCGCGATCATCTCACTGGGCGGCTGAACGGAGAGATGCTGTTGTAGTCAGCATCTCCCCGTTCTGCCTAGCAACAAGTGACGCTGATCTCTGCTCCATGTGATTGGAGCAGAGATCAGTGTTCACTAAATGAAAGCCCAGCCCCCCACAGTTAGCAACACACCCCTAGGAACACTTAAACCCTACACTGCCACCCACTGGTTAACCCCTTCACTGCCAGTGTCATTTACACAGGAATCACTGCATTTGTATAGCAGTGATTGCTGTATAAATGACAATGGTCCCAAAAATGTGTCAAAAATGTCCGATGTGTCTGCCATAATGTCGCAGGCACAATAAAAATCGCTGATCGCTGCCATTACTAGTAAAAAACTAATTATTAATAAAAATGCCATAAAACTATCCCCTATTTTGTAAACGCTATAATGTAATTTCTTCCCAAATAATAATATTAAAAATGTATGTTTAGCGTGGATTGAGGCTAACATATGGGTAGTTTTAAAGTGTGCCCATCTAGAGAAATCAGACCTCCCAAAAGTCCACGTTCATAGCATCCAGCAGGCTGGTTTGTAACAGATATGGCCATCTACAATGATGACCAACCCTAAACAATGCAGACCTTTGGCACACATGCTAAACATCTATACTATGTGGGAAAAAAAAAAAAAACAAGAATTAGGTACACATGGTATTGAAGCCAGGGGCCTTCTCTGTCAAAAAATGGTCTGGATGACCGTCGTCATAGAAAGTTGCGGGCTTGCTGCCCATACACTTATTTGACCAAAATTGTACATAACCTTTGTTGGATCACAACCATTGTTACTGGAGTATTACTGTAATTAGGATTTTAGGTGTAATTACCTCTAATATGGTGGTGGAGGTGCATCATAAGTGCCCGATGCTTCTAAAGCCTCTTCATACGACGGGAGTCCTGGGGCATTAGGTTCAGGTAAATGTGGAGGTGTCAACGGCAATGTTTCAGCAAGGGGTATATTGCTAGTAAGGTTTACTGGGGGCCTGATACAAAAAGGAAACAAGAATTAGACTCAGTAAACGTAATATTTTGTTTAATTGTAAAAAGGATCAGTCCACCCTTATAACAGGCAGATACAAATACCACTGTGTATACCTGGTATGCGTTTATTAACTGAATCAAAAAATGATTTAAATAAAGTACCTGTGTCACAGCAAAGAGGCCTGGGGGAAGGGGCCAGCCTGACAGAATAATCTAGGTAGGTTCTCATTTTACATAGTTCTAGTTTATGTAAAGGCAATTGTACAGTCAGCGTCTAACGTGAATGGTGAGCTTAAAGTGGAAGTTCACCCAAACCAAGCTTAACCTGCCCCCACCCCCTTCTTCTGAATCCTATTCTATCTACTCTGTGAAAGGAAGACTTACCTATCCTAAAAGGTGATCAAGTCCGGTCACATGATCTCCGCAGCGGCCAGCTTCAGTGAAGAGAACGTCGACAACAGCTGCAGAGCCTGGGCATGGACGTCACTCTTTGACTTACTATGAGGCATCGGTTGTTGGTGGTCCCTCATTCTACACTGCAGCCGCCGCTGACAGCTGATCAAGTGACCAGACCAGATCACTCTCAGAATAGCCAAGTACACACATCTTTCTTTCACATGAGAAATAGAATAGAGGGCTGGGAGCAGATTTAAGCTGGACTTACACTTTAAAGCTGGCCATAAACATTCAATTTTTTTTTTTTAAAAAGGTAAAATATACTTTGCAATTTGATCGAACAATCTTTGAAAGATCTAACAATTACATAGTGCAAGGGCAATGACTAGATACAAACTGAAAAGGCTGTTTGAGGTTCGCTCTCATATTACATAATTTTGGTAAATTCAAAAGGCGATTGTAAAAATCTGATATTTCATGTGCATAGCCAATTTAACACTGATTCTTGTAACATAGTTAGAAGAGTGATGACCTCACTGATTATCCTATATCAGGAGGTTGTGGTGGAAAGGTGTCGTGATCAAGCTCCACACATTGGTCTGGCAAGATTTCCTTGATCATTAGATTGGCTACACAAAATATGAACTAATTTGAGATATTATCCATTTTAAAAATTGATTTTGTGTGCATTTTTGACACATGGGTTTACGTCTTTAACCTCTCAGGTAGCAGTAATGTATTCCCTGTAAGGTTTTTGCTTGAGCCATAGAAACATAGAAAAGTGACGGAAGAAAAAGACAGTAGTCCATCGAGTCTGGCCATTTTTTTTCGTTAACTTTTTTGTCCGAGTATAGATCTATGGTTTTCCCTAGCATGTTTGAAGCCACTCTCAATTCTAAGGAACCCCCATTGTACAGCATCATTTCAAGTCTACTGGATAGAGCAAGTTTCCCTCCTAACAGGCACAGAAGATGGGTGAAATATACAAATCACTTCATGGCCAGAGTATATAAACAGCAATGAATCATTGCTGGGTAACCTAGGGCAGTATTTGCCAAGATGCTTGTAGATCCGTGCCAAGGAGGACATCCAGGGCCGGCAGCCCTACCATGGGTCCCAGTGGGTCCATTGGACCCAGGTAGCACTTTGAGAGGGGCAACAAATTGAACCATGGCCACCTCTCCTTCTCTTCTATTTACCCAGCAAATTGACGACCAATATTTTTTTTCCAGCAGTTTTGTGTGTCGTGATGAGCGACAACTGCCCCCTGGCCGCTCCGACTGCCCCTATGCTATCCTAGCCCATGTATATACTACCCCAGCCTGTCCATAGACTACCCAAGCCCACCCCCTAGAATTGAGCATAATGGTATGTCATAATTTTGCATATAGACAAGGCGCTGTTGCATGTAAATCTGACTTGCTGATAAGTTTTAGTTACAATTATCACAATATAAAATAATGGATGCGAGGGCCTTTTGGTGGACATAATTTTTTTTTTGGGGGGGGGGGGTTGCATTTCATTCATGGACCCAGGCAGCACAAGGTCTTGGGCCAACCCTGAGGACATAAAATCTACTTTTTTCAATTTAATACTGTATGTTTATTGTTTGACCACCTCTGCATGCCATTGGATACATCTAGAAAAAAACTATTGCATAGTGCAAAAGGAACTCTGCAAAACCAGTATTCCGTTGCAGTTTTTTGTTTTTTTTTTACATTGAGAATGGTGGGATTAAGCCCCAAAAGAGCATTACTATACACGTCCTAAAGCCCCATGATCTTGAAATTAATTGCTTAAGTAATAGTGTAGTTTAAACGTTTTATTAATTAGGTTACATAGGAAACAGATTTACCAAAAATAATCTTATCGATAAGTGTTAAAAAATAAAATAAAAAATAAAAACTCATGTGCATGAGGCTGCCATATTTTTGTCTAACCAAAGGAGAGACTGCTTCTCTCTAATCTCATATTATGGTTGATTTTCTAAAAACCGAAGGAGTAAAAAATCTGGTGCAGCTCTGCATAGGAATCAGTCATATTCCATATTTTCAAAAAAAGAGAAGTATGGATTTACAAAAATATACATTTATACTCACCTAGGTGGATGCAGCATTGGTCCAATGCTGTATGTCTCCCCCGCCGCTTCTAAGAGCGATCAAAGACCACTGATTGCTCAGTTCTCAGTCTTCACTGAGCAGAGAACTGGTGACAGTCCCCGGCTGTCTGATCTGCTCCACCAGCACTCACTGGAATGGCAGGCTGTGGAGGGGGAAGGAGTGGCAGGCTCAGTCTCCCAGCAGCTCGCTGAGAGGCTGAGCAAGCTGCCAATCCAGGATTTTGGGTAGATCCTAATTGAAAAGTCTAGATCTTTTCCGAGCCTGGACTGGCTCAGTGACGTCATGTCAAAACAGGTCACAGGAGTGCAGAACTAATGAAAAGAGGTATGGCTCCCTCAGGTCATTAGGTATTACAAGCGTTAACCCACACATCCAAATTGATTGGCAAACAAGAGCATGGCATGAGGGCAATCAAAGGCAATAAAGCCGATGGAGGTCACATCAAACAGAGGGCATATCAGAAGCTGTTGATGGCTCAGCTAAAACACTTAGACTGGACCTTGTGATATTTTTTGGGACAACCTATGGTGGCATATGTATCTTTATAAAGAGGCAGGCTGTTTACCAGCTGTTTCCAGAAAGTAAAGGGTGGGGGGAATGGACTTTCTGGCATAAAGCAGAAGCAAACCAACCAAAGAACATCCCACTACAGTAGGAATTAAGTATTCAATCAGCCCCAATATACAGATAGAGAGAGTTGCAGACATATGGCACTGACCAAATGAATGAGCGCCATTGCCTCCTCTCAGAACCCGACAGCGACTGAGCAGGTCCAGAAAATATGAGTAAAATCTCCTGGAACCCCTCCACACCACCAGCATTCCGTAAAAGAGCTGGGGTTGGCTATACTTCTCCTTTATTTGAATAAGCTGAAGTTAGAAGCTGATTGGCTACCATGCACATCTGCACCAGGATGTTGCACTCTCCAGTTTTAGTAAATCAACCCTATAATGTCTGTGTAATTCAAAATAAGCTCTCTGCAGTGTCCCATAGCATAAAAGGCAACATGGTAGAGCTTAGAGGGGTGATCCTCAATCATATCAAGAAAGGTGGACTTTTTGATTTTAGCAGTGGGTCCACACTAAACATGTTTTCAAGAAGCTTAAAGAGCAAATGCCCCAACTTTATAAGAGGTATTACAATCTCAGCAAGAAAGTGGAAAACCCCATTTTGGACAATAGTGTGGACTGGTGGCTCTATATTCTTGGGCGTTCTTAGAGATACGATCAGCAGTCTCTGGGTAGCTAGATATACTCAGAGGTATTTATATTGTTTGTGGGTGGCAAACAAGGTCAAAGCAAACACCAGACTGTTGAATGCTTGGCTTTGTTTTCAAATGTTCATGTCATGACTCACACATGTATACCATTAGCACTTACCTCCCTTGTCTTGTCCTTTCTTTGGCCCTGTACCTTACACAGTACATAATAAGAACTCCGATCATTATAAGAATTATTACTCCTGCTACCAGCCCAGCCACAAGGCCAGCAACATCTAGTGTTGGAGATTTTCCTGCATAAACAGAGGGAGAACATATATTAGAGCGAGTCTCAGACCACAGTGGTGCCCACACTAGCTCACTTCAGAAGATCTGCAAAGCAAAGATGCACAATTCTTTCTGCA
The DNA here is from genome assembly GCF_037356315.1 of Lithobates pipiens. Lineage (NCBI taxonomy): Eukaryota > Metazoa > Chordata > Amphibia > Anura > Ranidae > Lithobates > Lithobates pipiens. Next base: position 88,232,432 of record NW_027507788.1, read on the forward strand.
TCTGTAAATCAACACGGTGCCATTTTGTGTTAAACGATGAGAGAAAATGGGGAAAAAATAAATGTTATCTATTATGCTGCTAATTATGCCTGGCTGATTCAATGCCAACGGCTCTAAGCATAATGATTTCTATAGAGCACATACTTCTAGACCAGTATTTAGAAGTACAAAGAAAGCAAGGCAAGCTGCAGCATTTGCTAGTATTCTATGCAATAAACGTCACTGGCATCCTTTAGGATGTGCAAGCATCCCTGATGTTTCCTGACAGTCATTTAGAAGCCATTTTAGGGAGAATGCATGAATACAAACATGCCAGGGATGTCTTCTCTGATATAACTTCCTTTGCATAGAACTCTACCTGCAGAGAACTAGAAAGAAAAGTGCAATAGGTAGGATGCTCCAGCACAGCTCTCAAAAGGCAGATGGTCGTCTGGATATTTCAGAGGGCCTTGCCATTTAAAATGTGTATTCTATAAATCCATGGGTGGTCTTAAAGTGAACCTGTCACAACCCCGATACAGTATTCCACAGCACCTAGTCCTAGAGCAATGGAAATGGCACAGCCCTAGTCACTTTTATTCACTTTGAAAATGGAAATGGTCATTAAGCTACAACCCTTTCTATTGGAAGCTGCATACAAGTTCCAAGCAGTAACTTTACTTGCTGCAACACTGAACAGGTGTTCCACAGGTGTAGCGTGCAGAATTTTAGCTAGGTATGGCAGCCTTCATTAAAAAGAAAACAAAGTATTTTGTTTGACAAGTTTCCTTTAAGAAGAAGGCGATTAGGACTCCAAACTGAATATATTCTGAACTAAATTATGCATAAGGCAACAATACAGCTCAAGTGCTCATACCTGGGATTGTGTTCAAAATCAACCTTTGTAGAGCCCCTTGGAGCCTAGACCCAGACCCCTTCATTCAGCAGTCAAATACCAAAGCCTCACCGGGAAGTAAAGTCTCTGCCATTTGACTATTGAATGGTTTGGGGTAGGAAATTGTGAGGGTTGAAATATTACCTCAACTTTGTTCAATCCCTTTGTGAGACTATTGCCTGCAGGCACCACAGAGTGTTGGCATTTCAGCATGACTTTTCCTTATGTACGTTTTAGACCAGAAATTGATCACTTTAGGCACATATTTATTTTTATTCCTCAAAAGACATGGGGTATTGGACTGTTGGCACCTGTGTAAACAACTTCTAAGGGGAAGCAAAAACAGGCAGTTGAGCCACAGTTTTACCTGCCCATGACCACCAATCAAAACACAGAAATGCAGCCACTCAGAGCTTTACACCTGCCTTGGCACTTTGCATCATGGCAAAAATTAAATGGCATTGCATTCAGGAGATGGCAACGCTGCCACATGTGACCCATTCGAGTACAATGCGCAAGGTTGCTGTGCAGTGGGTTGGCATTTTGAAGGCTAAATCAGGCAGGGTTAACGCTTTCGCTGCCAAAGACATTTTTGTATTTTGTGCACACATGCTTAAAAAATAACTTTAGGCTTGAAGATTACATACAACCCCAAAAAGATTATTTTCTGACACCCTAGAGAATGGTAGTTCCAATTTTTTTATGTCACACAAAATTACTGCAAAGGTAATTTCGATATAAAATACTGTTGAATTTTAGGGCACACAGACGCAATAAATAAAAGCCCAACAAGTCAAACCTTAAATTTGCGTGCGACTGTGAAATGGTGTCAAACTTCAGTACCCTATATTTTCCATAGACAACACTTTTAAAGCCCCTATAGGTCATCAGTTCAGCATTACAGATGAGGTCTGGTACTAGAAATATTACTCACTTCAGCGTGCATGGCGATATAAGAGTATCACAATCAACTTTTTCATGCGTTGGCTCCCCCAATGCATGCGTTTACGTTCATATGTGTGTATATGTGGGGGTCTCAAATTTTTTGGGGGGCGATTTTATGTGCTTGAGTGTAACTCATTTTTTTACGACTTAGTCCCCTTTATTCATTTTTACTAGAAGGTTGATAGTTTGGTGACAGTTTTTCTATAATGAGACCCTGGATGTCTCCCTGTGCTCCACTAACGCCATCACTGGGCGTGTGTGGAAGCAACTGGGTGGCAGTGCAGCAGCCTGAATGCTTCCCCCTGATTGGCTGTAGCTACCGGATTGTGTGTGAAGCCCCCCGCTGTCAGGTCTGTACATTGTACGGCAGTACGAGGCAAGGGCCAAAACACATTGCCTCCTCACCTCCTATCAACCATGGTGTATCACTTTTTAAAGAGGGCAGCAATAATAGTCGCACATTTGAATGGGCCCCTAAAAAGTGGAATTCTGAGATAATTATACACATATTTAGCCTTAAAACTGTACCCTCCCTTCTAACACCTATGCTAACCAATCTGTATAAGAAAAGTGTATATATAGTGACAAATATTTTGGCCACTCCAGTCAGGCCATGTGATCTGGCTCCCCTGCACCAGCCAGCACTGCTGCAGGGGAGAGGAGGAAGCACAGACAACGGATGGGCCATTGAAGCCTATGGATGACACCCCCCCCAGGTTTATCAGTACCACAGTGCTCTTTTCCCCTGCAGAAGTCTCTTGTTGACACAGATCAGGACCAGATCAGAGCGGCCTGAAAATAGACGAGTATGCCCATCTTTCTTACACAGGTAGTAAGCATATGAGTTAGGTGAGAAGTGACAGTTTTAAAAGGGGTAGTTAGGGTTATCCCAGAATTCCACTTTAAAAGGTGTAAGCAGTGTAAAGTCTATTCTGCAGAATCATTTTCTCTAAAGGCTAAAATCTTTCTTTTGCAGTTATGATGAGCAGAGAAAGAAATGTGTTGAATTTATCACAACCAGCAAAATGGCACCCTTCTTACCGACAGCAGGAGTATTTTTTTAATCATCAAATGCTAGAATTCTATAGTTTAGAACAACATTTTACAGGCATAGGAGGTTGGCATTATACAGAGGCTGGTAACCATATTTTCAGACTCCAAGAGCTGGAATTAGCCCAACATACCATATTTTTGTCAAACAACCTGCTTGGAACTCCTCAATTGGCAGGTTCCTCAGGATGTGGGGTGACATAATACCCCACTGCCGCTCACAATGGAGACCTCTTCATTTGAACTGAAAAATAATTTGTGGGCCACGTTTTGAGCTTTAAACTATAAAATCACTTACCAGAGTTGCCTCCTTGTCCATTGTGTTGATACTTGCTCCAAAATGCTTTCTATAAAATAAAAAAAGAAGATATAGATACAGAATTACTAACACACACACACACACACACACACCTACTGTTAGAAGCAAAGGGCTAATTGGTGAAACCTGGAGCAAATAAAAAGCACCACCAAATCCTCTGCTCTTTTTGTGGCCATGCTATGAAGCTGAAGGCCAATTAAATTGCTATGAAAAACAAATTTTGTTTTTAAACCAGAATCTAAATTACAAAAGGTAGCCAAACACCTTAAAGTAAACATGGCATGACATAAATTACTAAAGTTTCAGTGCCGAGGACATGTGTGTGTGTGTTAAATTACCTACTAGCTCCTTTTATCTATTAGGAAGTCTGGTGATGAGACCTCCCTGCTAGATTTTCCAGCTCTGCAGCACTTTTCCTACCAAGCCTCCTCTAGTTGATGCAGCAAGGGAACAGAGCTGGGAAATCAGCTGCAGTGATCTCACTGCCAGAATAACGACAAGCTTTGCAAACCTAGATGGTATGTCAAACTGATATATACATACATACATAGTGATATTTTATTCCCTTTATGGTTTTTGATAAAATAATTGTACATAGATTACTGTGGTCTTGTGGCATTAAGGTCAATGCATTGACATGAATTGCTAGCTTTTATGTGATAAAACTTAAGATGTAATCATGACCTTCATATAGCCACAAAACTACAAATTGCCCAACCATAAACAGTGGGTGCATTCTGGAAAATAGCCACTAGAGGGCAATCACAAAAGTACTTTTCCTTTGTAGGGCTCATGATGCTGTGTAAAATTAAAAATAATACTGTAGTATATATTCAAATGTATTATATTTTTATTTACAAAACAGTCTTCATGACAAGTTCATTGATCAGAAAAACTAATTTTATTTATTTACAAAAAAATACATTGAAGCTCCAACTCATCAAATAATGAAATCACTGATTTAGCATGGCAACCAGGGAACTAGCATGTTCATAAGCTGGAGTCAAAGATGGCAGCCCCCATGCTTTATTAATAAAAGCTTCCTTTAAATCAGGGATCCTCAAACTACGGCCCTCCAGCTGTTTGCGAAACTACACATCCCATGAGGCATTATAAAACTGACATTCACAGACATGACTAGGCATGATGGGAATTGTAGTTCCTGAACAACTGGAGGGCCATAGTTTGAAGACCCATGCTTTAAATTCTGCCATTTCACTCTCTCCATTGGTGCTGCAGCATTATTATTATTATTATTATTATTATACAGGATTTATATAGCGCCAACAGTTTGCACAGCGCTCAACAAAATAAAGGCAAACATTACAGTTACATTACAATTTGGTACAAGAGGAATCCGAGGGCCCTGCTCGCTAGAGCTTACAATCTAGGAGGGAGGGTCAATTGATAGAAAAGTTAATAGCTGTGGGGGATGAGCTGATGGAGAAAGTAAAACAATGCATTAGTTAGAAGCAGGACAGGCTTCTTTAAAGAGAAGGGTTTTCAGGGATTGTCTAAAGATGGATAGATTAGGGGACTGTCGGACAGATTGGGGTAGCGAGTTCCAAAGGATGGGAGAAGCTCTAGAGAAATCCTGTAGGCGAGCATGGGAGGAGGTGACAAGGGAGCTAGAGAGCAGGAGGTCTTGGAGTAGGACTGAAGAGAGCGGCTTGATTGGTATTTTGGGACTAGGTTAGTGATGTAGTTGGGAGCAGAGTTGTGGACGGCTTTGTAAATTATTGTTAGTACTTTGAAATGTATTTGTTGGGTGAGTGGAAGCCAGTGCAGGGTTTGGCAGAGAGGGGTGGAGGACACTCAACAGTTGGTAAGGTGGAGGAGTCTTGCAGCTGTATTCATTATGGACTGAAGGGGGATAGTGTATGTAAAGGTAGTTCAATGAGGAGTGGGGTTGCAGTAGTCGAGGCAAAAGATGACCAGGGAGTGAATTAGAAGCTTAGTGGTGTTATTGGTTAAAAAGGGGCATATTTTAGAGATGTTGCAGGGGCTGAGGCGGTATTATTTGGGCAGGGATTGGATGTGGGCCTGAAAGGACAGTTCAGAGGCTAGGGTTACCCCAGCACCCTGGCATGTGGGGACGGACTGATAGTTGTGCCACTGCTCTTGACAGAGAAGTCAGGGGAAGGGACACGTGGGGGAGGAAATATTATGAGCTTGGTTTTAGATAGATTCAGTTTGAGGAAGTGGTGTGACATCCAGGCTGATAGGTCTGTTAGTAAATCAGTGATGTGCGAGGAAACTGATGGGGTAAGCTGAGGAGTAGAGAGATAGATTTCAGTGTCAGTGTCATCGGCATATAAATGGGAGGCTATCAGCTGACCCAGGGAGGATGTGGAGATCGAGAATAGTAGAGGTCCAAGGACAGAATCTTGGGAGACCCCAACGGTAAGAGGTGTTGGAGAGGAGGAAGTAGAGTTGTAAGTGACACTGAAGGTGCGGTAAGATTTGAAGCAACGGAGAGCACAGCCATGAATACCAAGCAAATTACGTTTTCCGAGGAGGAGGGGGTGATCAACTGTATCAAAGGCAGCGAAAAGGTCCAAGAGTAAGAGTACAGAACAATGACCGTTGGTTTTAGCTGTTAGCAAGTTGTTTGAGTTTTAGGAGAGCAGTTTCTGTGGATGAAATCTGACTGAATGTGATCAAGGTGGTTATTCTTAATGAGATGGTCGCTCAGTCGGTTGTAGACTAAATGTTAAAGGTGTTTGGAGGCAAAAGGAATAAGGAGATGGGTCTCAGGTTAAGATTGGTGGGGTCAAACGAGGCCTTTTTTTGTATGGGAGTGACTAGTGCTGATGTTTCAGAGGGTTGGGAAAGATGCCAGTAGAGAGGGAGAGGTTGAAGATATGAGTTAGAGTGGAATAGTCAGAGGGTGACTAATATTTGTGAAGGAACAGGATCCAGCGGGCAGGTGGTTAGGTGGGCATTAGAAAAAAAGTTTGACTTCCTCTATAGTAGTTAGGTTAAACAAGAGTTTTTATTATACAGGAGGACAGAGTAAAGTGAGGGAGCGATATCTGTAGAGTGGAGGAGATCGAGACAAATTGTCTCAATCTTATTTTTGAAGTGATTAGCAATCTCCTGGGCATTAAGTTAGAGGGTGGAGGTAATGGCGGACGAAATAGAGCATTTATAAAAAGGTAGAAGAGAGTTGGCGGAGCCAGCGTGAGAGGGTGTTAATGAGAGTGATAACAAGTATTTTTGGCAGCGTGGAGACAGGAATGTTATTTTTCGAGGACGTTTTTTTCTTGGCTGAAATCTTGCTGTGACTTTGTCTTATGCCACAGATGCTCAAGAGCGAGGCTGTTTTTTTTAGGCTTTTGGTAACGTCTGTCTGCCAGGGTTGTAGTGGTCGGGGCCGATTCTGTGCATAATGAGGGGGGCCAAGATATCCAGGGTGGATGACAGTGAACTGTTGTAGATAGATGTGGCCAGGTTGGGGCAGGACATGGATGAGATTTTGGCATAGAGACAATCTGTAGCAGAATAAAGAAGAGAAGGGTTAAGATGGCAAAGGATTCTACTGGTAATTGTTTGGTAGTTGGAAGACAAGAAGAGAGTGAAACTAATAAGTTGGTGATAAGAGAGAGGAAAAAGTGTTGGAGAGGTTGTGTAGTGTAGTGTAGTTTAGTGTGCATAGGTAGGAGAATATGAGGTCAAGGCAGTTGCCAACACAGTAGAAGTGTTTGCCTATTATTTCAGGTCAGAAGAGATTAGCATCAGAAATTTAGAAGAAGCGGGAGTGTTAAGATTAGTAGGCATGTTGAAGTCACCAAAAACGATTGTTGGGATTTCAGAAGAGAGATAGTAGGGTAAGCAAGGCAGAGAAGTCATTAAGGAAACTTGATACTGGTCCAGGAGGCCGATAGATCATAGCAATTCTCAACGAAACTGGAGAAAATAGACGACTACAGTGAGCTTCAAATGAGGACAGAGAGGGGGGTGGATGAAGAATTTCAAAAGTGCTTTGAGGGGACAGGAGGATTCCAACACCACCTCCTTTCTGTCTACTAGGCCTGGGAGACAGTCCACAGGAGGCCACCATGGGAGAGGGCAGCAGGAGAAGGAAAGTCAGATTCTTGAAGCCATGTCTCCATAATTGCAAGTAGGTTGAAGGAGTTTGTGATAAATAGGTCATGGACGGTGGTAAGTTTGTTGCAAACTGAGCAGGCATTCCAAAGGGCACAGGAAAATGGGAGGCTGGTTTTAGGCAGAAGAGGAATAGAAATTAGATTGCAGCTGCTGGCATAGGATAGGGGGTGCTTGGTATGTTGGCTCAAAAGGTAAATGATGGTGGTCCAGGATTTGTAGAAATATCTCCAGACATTAGGATAAAGCAGAAGGGTGAGAGAGGAGATATGGGAGTGTCTCTCTCTCCCTTGGTGCTGCAGCATATAGCGAGACTTCAGCTCCAAGACATTCTGCAAGTCATCTGCTTTACAATGTCTACATTCTTTTCTTGCGTTGTCACCCCTTTCCTCCCATCACAATTTAGATACTTTGCTTAAAAATATCAGCATAAATTTCTGCGTGACGTACCAAAGTGGCAAGCACTGGACTGATCTGTCAGATATATCTAGAAGGGATTTTCTATTCTGTTGAATGAAAAGGGGACACCACCTTATCGCAGAGCTGCAAGGGAACATAGCTGGACTAAGGTTGGAGGTCATTAGCTGCTTTTATATACACACACACACACACACACACACACACACTTTTATTTAATGCACAAAAATAAATAAAATGAAGAGTGGAAAAAAGGAAATTGCATTTCATGCGTGCCAAAATTTTGTGAATTATATTACAAATATGTATATCTATATACTGATGAAAACCAATTGCATTATAGCATTAGTTCATATGGGCCAAAATTTTGAATTCTTGAAAAAAAAAAAAAAACAAGCAGAAATTTATAAGCATCATAAATGTAAAAAGAAAAAAAATATATATTTCACGGGGGACAAAATTGGGAATAAAAAAAAAAAAAAAAAAAAAAAAAAAAAAAAAAAAAACATATCTATATACTATAGGCAATATGATTGCATCATCACGCAATGCATGATACCCACCATTAATTTAATGACACTACCCCAATGCTTTTCCCATCCCCCTTTCAGATACCAACAGAAAGGTTTTTGATAGTAAGAAAGCCATCTGGCAGTGTCAAGCAAAGCATGGCCGGCACTGCTCAGTCAGCCCTCATGTCTCCATGGCAACCTGACTGCCAGACCCGTCAATCACAGAATCTTCACATCTCCATCTTTAATGTGACTAGAATGAGTGAACATAAAGGCTTTTTCACAAGATTTCAGTATTTTTCCCTCTGACCTTCAATTACTGGACAGAATCATTCGCATATTACAGAAACCTAATTTCCCCATTATTTTCCCATTCTTCCATATATAACTGTGCAGCTATGAATATTCAGTGATTTAACTTGTGTCATTATATTAAATTGTGAATGTTAATATTTATCTAGGCTGAATTTAGCAGTATTAAAAAAAATGTGAATGTGGAATTTTTAGTCCATTAGCATGCATTGCATAATAAAAGAAAATTAAGACGGATGCTTCAAAATATATTCAAATTTCAGCAAATGTATGCAAGCAATTTTCGTGCTGTGAGCCATTATATGAACTTTAGCATGTCCTTTGCCAGTCATATATTCACATTTTGGAATGTTTTATAAAAATTATCATATATTCCATCCTTATAAAATCTGGGATAAATATTTTAACGTATATTCATAAAATTGGCACACACAATCTTACAAAAGTGAGTACACCCCTCACATTTTTGTAAATATTTTATTATCTTTTCATGTGATAACACTAAAGAAATTACACTTTGCTACAATAATACAAAGCCTCTTCTAAAGATGATGCACAAGAAAGCTCCCAAACAGTTTGCTGAAGACAAGCAGACTAAGGACATGGATTACTGGAACCAAGATAAACTTATTTGGCTCAGATGATGTCAAGCGTGTGTGGGGGCAACCAGGTGAGGAGTACAAAGACAAATGTGTCTTGCCTACAGTCAGCACGGTGGTGGGAGTGTCATGGTCTGGGGCTGGGGCTGCATGAGTGCTGCCGGCACTGGGGAGCTACCGTTCATTGAGGGAACCATGAATGCCAACATGTACTGTGACATAATGAAGCAGAGCATGATCACCTCCCTTTGGAGACTGGGCCGCAGGGCAGTAGTCCAACATGATAATGGCCCCAAACACACCTCCAAGAAGACCACTTCCTTGCTAAAGAAGCTGAGGGTAAAGGTGATGGACTGGCCAAGCACGTCTCCAGATCTAAACCCTATTGAGCATCTGTCAGGCATCCTCAAACGGAAGGTGGAGGAGTGCAAGGTCTCTAACATCCACCCGCTCCGTGATGGCATCATGGAGGAGTAGAAGAGGACTCCAGTGGCAACCCGTGAAGCTCTAGTGAACTCCATGCCCAAGAGGGTTAGGACAGTTCTGGAAAATAAATGATGGTCACACAAAATATTGACACATTGGGCCCAATTTGGACATTTTGACTTAGAGGCGTACTCACTTTTGTTGCCAGCGGTTTAGATATTAATGGCTATGTGTTGCGTTATTTTGAGGGGGACAGCAAATTTGCACTGTTATACAAACTGTACACTCACTACTTTACATTTTAGCAGGGTGCATTTGATTTAAATGAAGTCAATTTAATCACTAGTAAAAAGGCTTGATTTAAAATCATAATTTTTAAAGAGCAACTGTCATCTGTGGTTACTCCTCTGACCCGCTGTTGACTCACCAACAGTCCCATTCAATTTAATAGGATGGCTGGTGATGCAGCAGTGACACCACAAGATGCGGGACATGGCGGCTATAGGTGAGTGGATGCCCACTAACAGGCACTGCCATGATGGATCCAAAATGGCCAGTGCTCTTTAAATGCAAGGACTTATTCTTGCTGGTAGTTATAAACTTAAATTTTTGCAAACAAAATGAAGGTTTCCAATTTAGAATAGTAAGCTGTCAAGTTAGTAAAACAGTAATATCAGAACCAATTCATTCATACATTTTGTAGTGTACATAGATTTACAAACAATGGGATAAAGAAACATTCTTGAACTTTGGTTTATCTCATGGTTACTGTGAAAAATTGTGTGAATGCATCAATGCAGTGCACATTGTTATCTCAGCTTGCAGAGCTTGGATTCATTAAATGAGTTTAACAAAAATGGAAATATTGCAGATTATACAGCCTCATGCAACATAACCAAACTCCATTTCATACGGAGTAAACTAAATTGTTAATCTTAAATAGAAAATTACCTTTGGATAGATTTTTACTTCAAAAAAGGATTTTATTAAAATAATTTTGATAAATTTCAAATAGCTAAATCCAATTTAAATAATAATAAAAAAAAATCATTGATTTATAACAACCCTTCATTGTAGCAAAGTGTAATTTCTTCAGTGTTGTCACATGAAAAGATAATAAATGATGTACAAAATATTTGAGGGGTAATTATATATATTATATTATATATATATATATATATATATATATATATATATATATATATATATATATATATATATATATATATATATATATATATATATATATATATATATATATATATATATATATATATATATACACACATACATATATATATACATACATATACACACACATACACACAAACACACTTTGGCTGCTTGTCCTGTGGACAGATTCTCCCAACTGAGCTGTGGATCTCTGCAGCTCCTCCAGAGTAAACATGGGCCTCTTGGTTCTTTCTCTGATTAATCCTCTCCTTGGCCGGTCTGTAAGTTTAGGTGGACGGTCATGTCTTGGTGGGTTTGTAGTTGTGCCATACTCTGACCCTCTCACGGAGCACTGTTCAATCCATCATCCAAAGATGGAAAAAGCTTAGGATATTTTTTTTATAACCTAACTCGGCTTTAAAATTTTTGCCTTCCTTGGCCTTCATGATGTGGTTTGTTCACTAAAGGTTCTCAAACAATTAATTTAGATATAAGTCACCATGGTATGACTACCATGGACATATTAAAGTATACTATGCCATGCCCCTGGAAGATATAGAGGAGACATTACAAACGCAGAAAAATGGTCCCCATAAAGTCCAACTTTTCTGTGATTGCGATTTCTCCTCTATAAGGTTCTCTAACAAACCTCAGATGGCTCTACAGAACAGTTTTATTTATACCGAGATTAAATTAAACACAAGTGGTAAAAATGGTTCCACTAGATTTTAGTTAGGGGTATCAGAGTAAAGGGGGCTGAATACAAATGCACGCCACACTTTACATATATTTGTAAAAAAAATTGAAAAACTATTTATAATTTTCCTTCCACTTCACAACTTTGTGCCACTTTGTGTTGGTCTATCACACTTCCGCTTTGGAAATCTTTGTCAGGCTTCCTAGTCAATGCAAAATTAGGTCTTTGCTATTAAAAGGATTTTGTTAAGACAGGAAAATGAGAGCAATCATTGCTGATAATTTATTTTGAAAGGACTAGGCTCGCTATCATCAAGCTTTTCTTTTTCTGGAACCAGCCACCCAGAATAAGTACTTGCATATTGAGATTTGATACTATGCCAGGGTTTCTCAATATTTCTTCAGTCATGGCACCCTTTAAAAGTATGCAAAATCTTGAGTAACCCCCAGTCTAAAATGTAAATCTTCGTTATCAATAACCCTTGGATAAGATCATGCCAGAGTTTCCCCATCTCTTCAAAGACGTCACTAGATAGGAGATCCTCTCATTTCACAGAGTCCTCCCATCCTGGTGTTCTCTCATCACATCAGAGGTTACCCAATCACACAGTCCATCTATCAAATCAGAGACCTGCCTTTTGGCTTAAAGCAGAGTTCCACCCAAAAATCGAACTTCCACTTTAAGGGCAGTGACCCCCTGACATGCCACATTTGGCATGTAATTTTTTTGTTGTGGGGGGGGGGGGTAGCCGGTGCACCAGAAGGGAGATCACCTCTCCCCCTGTCCCTCCTGGTCCTATGTTTGTAAACACATGTCACAGGTCCCAGATGATTGCCCGGCCAGTCACAGCATGGAGCGTGGCTCGCGTAATTGCAGTGGGTGCCCGGCTGTGAAGCCACAGCCAGGAGCCCACAGTTACAATGCCGACGCCGCAGTGATGAGGGGGGAGACGACCCGACCCTGGGACAGGTAAGTGTTGGATTATTAAAACTCAGCAGTTGCAGTATTTGTAGCTGCTGATTTTTTTTTTTGTTTAGAACTGGTCTTGAGGAGGTGGACTTCCATCCTCTCTTGATTGCTGGGGTTAGGACTGCAAACCACCTTCCCTGGACCATTGTCATGTGTTGCTTTGGTGTGCATGGGCCAACCGCCAACACCAAAACAACAAATGATGTCAAGCAGCCGAAGGCTGGCCTGCACCATGGAAACTCATTACACTAATCCAGAGAAGAAAAAACATGTCTTATGGTTGCAGCACCCTGGTTGAGTAACATCATATTAACCTGCCTGTTTTAAGTAAGGAAAAGTCAATCATTTAAAAAACTGTAAAGTAAACCAATGAGAACAGCCCTGAAACTAGTAGCTCAAAAATAAGTCAGCAATCGCAGATCCTGCAACAAATTTCAATTCTGCTCACTTTGTCCGTTTCTTCTTACTTTTTGTCGTGCCTTCCCAATGGGACACAGATGACAAAATAATAAAAACTTAGAGGTTTAGCCACTCCCCATTTTAGCCAAAATGAAAAATACTAAAAAAATAATATAGGACAATGCTGTCAAATGAAACACCAGTAGAAATAAAAAAGAAAAGAAAAAGCGCAAATAGGACTTTTATTTGCTTTCCTTTTATTCCAGGGATAAAATAAACATCTACCGATTCTGCACATTTTACTAAACATGACAAGTCATCATATACTTACAGTTTTCTGGTCGTCCTCAAAGCACTCCCGAGCCTCCTCATAGTTGCACACCTCCTCATAGCACTCCCTCTCTAGATTACCTGGTGTAAACGCCTCAAAATCCCAGCTGTTATACAGCAGCCTACGGCCAATAAACTCACTTGCATCTTCACTGGCCAGGAAAACTGCAAGAAATGTGTGTCAAGATTAGCTCTATAATGCACGATAGGATGGACCAATATCCCTCGATATTGAATCTTTTAAAGAGATTGTAAAAAGGATTACATTTTATTCATTTCAATTAGCAAAACATATTATACATACCTGCTCTGTTCAACGGTTTTGCACAGAGCAGCCTAGATTCTCCTGTTCAGGCTCCCCTGCCAGTGCTCCTGGCTACTCCCTTGTTAGAGTGCCTCCATAGTAAGGCTGTGCCCTATGTGTGTCCCCCCCCCCCCCCCCCACCCAACCCAGGCTGTGATTGACAGAAGCAAACTGATGTCCCTGAGCCAATGAGGAGGGAGAGAGCCTTTGCTTTTGTGCACAGTGCTGGATGGAGATCGGGCTCAGGTAAGTGTGAGGGGGGGGGGGGGGCAGCTGCATGCAGGTGTTTATCTTAATACATAGAATGCATCAAGGTAAAAATATTTCTGCCCTTAGAACCACTTTCAATTTCCTCACACGTTAGCTGCTTGCTGCTTAAAATGCAGGCACTCAGAGATGCCTATAAATGCATTTAAAGCCCCATTCCAGGCAGCAGAAAAGAAATGGCTCTGGTATTGGAGCTTCCCTGCACCGTTGTGATTAAATGCCGTTATATCTAGGGGTAGGTGAATAAGCAGTAATACCTACCTCATTACAGTTCCCCACCATGAAGCCCCTTCTCTTCACTGCTCCTCTGGCTGCAAGACTGATGTCATCATATACAATGCAGCACTAGGAGTCCTGCATTGTTTGTTAGGATGGTAAGGGCCCACCTCCATGCCAAAGTGTCAGGAGAGAAGGGCACAGGCTGCTGGGGTATGGATATATATTACACACACACACACACACACACACACGATATAAAAAGTCTACACACCCTTGTTAAAATGCCAGGTTTCTGTGATGTAAAAACATGGGACAAAGATAAATCATTTCAGAACTTTGTCCACCTTTAATGGGGTTGCAGAAGTGTGCACACCCTCTTATAACTGGGGATGTAGCAGTGTTCAGAATTAAGCAATTACATTCAAAGCCATGTTAAGAAGGCGTCAGTACACACCTGCTATAATTTTAATTCAATCTTATTTTATCGAGAAAGGCAAAGTGTACAGTACAAAAATATATGTTATTCAATAACATAATAAATATAAATTTTAAAACTGGTGCCAAAATGTCTCATGTAGTATGGAATTTGTTAGCTTCAATTAATCTAGTTTGATATACAAGCCTGTGTAGCTATATCGTCAATTATGACTTATTAAAGTGGTTGTAAACCCTCCCCCACAACCTTGTCCCATGTAAATCAGCATAAAAAATAACCCTAATGAACACTGCTTGTAGATATCTCCTTACTTGCATAGTATTGTTGTAATCCTTTTTGTTCTTTAGAATGATGTCACTGAGCATGCCCAGATCTCCCCTGATTTACGGCACACACTATGTGCTTATTTGTTATCAGGACTTCCTACAGCACACCACTGTTATCCCAGGAGACTTCATAATCACTCAGAGCTTCCTCCTACACCCCATGTGACCTCACAAGCAGTGTAAAGCAGGGCATGGGACAGCATTACTGCAGACTTAGCTGAAGCTGATAGGACTCACACAGGAAAACACTAGATAATCAGCAAGTAAATACTATGAAATAAAACAAGTCAGCTATGAACAGAGAAGCAGGGTTGCCATAGAAACGTTGGATTGAGAAGGAGGCTTGGTTAACAGCACAGGAAGTGCTCACTATAAGGGCGGAAATACACTCCACTGTGGATTCTTCACTGTGGGAAAATAATACTTAAGATGGTGCTGCCTAACACCTGGAAACAAGTTTTTTAAAGTTTCTTTAAACAGTAAGTAATATGCAATTTGGGCTGGATTACAGTGGCTATAGTTTAATTACTTATTATAATGGACTAAATGAAAAGCATCACAAGGGGAGAGTTTACTTCCTCTTTAAGGGTCAGTGAGCACGACTATCCACTCAATAAGCGGTGCTCACTTATTACAAATATGCTACGGCTTTTGTTGTGTTAATCGCAGTTTCTCTTAGGGTGAAACTCTGTGTCACAATTTCCGTCTGATGAGACTAAAGATTATGTTTTGGGTGGTAGTGGTGGTCTTAAACCAAGGTCCAAAACTCACCCCCTGTATGGCCGGTGGAAAACCTGGAGTTCCAAACAGTGGATTCATGGGTCCCTACACCTGCCATAATTTATAAGTATCCCTGATTAACCTCAAATAAAGTTCAGCTGTTCTAGTAGGTCTTTCCTGACATTTTCTTAGTCGCATCCTACAGCAAAAGCAATGGTCCGCAGAGAGCTTCCAAAGCATCAAAAAGGATCTCATTGTTAAAAGTGATCAGTCAAGGGAAAGGTACAAACGAATTTCCAAGGCATTAGATATACATAATATATAAAGGTGCATACAAAACTAGTGCTAAAGATATAATTAACTAATTAGTTGCACGTGGCGCTGTTACCTGTGTGCCTTTCAGTCAACACTCCCTAATCTTCTAGAAAATCATATCCCACATCATACAAAATGTGATAAATAATAAACACTTAGGTAAATACCCAAATTTACATTTAGATTAAGTAAACAGTGACATAAATGAGCAAACGTGAATATAGTCCATCCGCCAAATACTAAAAAAATCTAGAATGTATAAAAAAAATATATTATCTATAAAAATAAACCAAAAAAAATTATATATAATATCCAAATAATAAAGAGTCTTTTTATAGAAGCGTGAGCAAGTCTCCAGTGTTTAAATCTCCTTATACACGTGACTCCTTCACCACACCATCCGTGCTTAATGACCCCCCTTCGTGAAAAAACTCACCAAATGCTAAGCCTTACACTCTCGTGTGAGGCAAAAGGGCTTGCAACAGATCTCTCAAGATGTAATTCAGATATCAGCACATCCGATTTTATCTTCTCCAATTGCGTACTTCAATGTGTATATATGAATACCTCAAAGATAAATCACAGAGGGAGACCCCAATAGTGTAATACTGCAATCACTCTTTAATGTAAAAAAATCGCACTCTTTATGCACTCACATGAACTTAAAAGGGTAAAATCACTTCAAAAGGATAAAGAAACTTGCTTCACAAATCCACTCCACAACAGCATTCTGAATACGTCGGGGCATTGGTGGTCACAGCGGACTTATTAGATACGGTACTGGATCACTTAATCTCACCCCTCCTCGTGCGTCCCGCCTGGTCCCACACAGCAGGTCCGTTCGAAAAAGGCGCCTTCAGATCAGATGATTCAGTTCACTTAGTCCTGTACCTCCTTCCCAGCTCCGTGTATGTCAGCTCAATGTTCACCAGATAGCCACGCCCCCGACATGTTTCGTCATATCAGACTTATTCATGGGATTGGTTATCTGGCCTAGCACCCCACCTTATATTCCCCCATCGTCCAATCAGCTCATCTCACTATCAGTCTCACATCCATATTGCTGGGATGTGTCCTGTCGTACACATTAAGCGCCAAAGCCAGAACTATGATTCGCGCATGCTCAAATCACAGTATTCGATATCCCCCTTTTTCGAAAACTGGTGATCGAAATATTCGATCCGCCAATACGCTACGGTCTCCGGTGCGTGTATCAAAGTATACTAGGTACGTCGAAACATTCGACCATAGTTGTAATATTCGACATACGGTAAATTCCGCTCAGGTGTCCACACAAGCTGCGTCCCACCAGGTCGCGCATGCGCCGAGATCGAAACCGCATGTCCCCGTCTCCACAATACTCAAGTGTAAGAATCCGTGTCACCGTCTTCTGGAACCAAACAAAGTGTGAAACCAATCACAATACCTATGGTGGTGTCAGTCCCCATCTATAGTATCTCTCCATCTATGAGGCGGTATCTTTCTAAATAACACCCTGTACCCAGTACACTCTGCTTAATCAATGTGTCCTCACACAGTAGATGAACCAGTCTGTCTACAGATACAGACTGGTACACTTATCTACCGCTGTGTCACCAATGCGCCAACGTTTACACCAATGATTAACATATAATATAAACTAACCCATTAGTGCACATTTTCATTATTATCCTGGAACATTCGATATACAGCTCCAATTAAAAATCAAAATGGAGATGTATATATATCTGAAGCAACATCTAAAGTGTAAATACACAAATAAAACTCCAAATAAAAATCATTTTAAAACAAATAAAACAGGAACCTACTACTATTAGTCCTAAAAGAGACATAATAGGTATTCTCATAATAATCTCAGAACTCCCCCATCAATAACTTCACATCTATTATAAAGAAATGAAGATTAATGATCGGTAACCTCATAAACACTTCCATATCGGAGTGACACCCTTCCCTCTATAATGTTTAAAAGACAATACTTATGGCCTATTAGTGACTAAAAGTCACTAATATAGCAGTTCAGGTCCAGTTCTACATTCATACCCCTCGGATGAAGGCTCTTCAGCGAGAAGATCCACCTGGTTTCCCTCTGCGACAAATCTCTAACTCGATTAGAGCCCCTCCAAGAGGGATGAACATGGTCTATTCCACAGAACTGCAATAAATTCGGATTTTGTTGGTGATATTCTTTGAAATGTAATGATACGCTACGATACTGGTAACCTTTACGGATATTAGTCAAATGTTCTGAGATTCGTACTCTCAATAATCTCTTGGTGCGTCCTACATACAGTAAGTTACAGGGGCACCCCAGTAGGTACACGACATGTGTCATAGTACACGTCATTAATTCCTTAATGTCAAATGTTTCACCCTCACTGTTCGTTATTGAGGTGATTCCCCTGTTTACCTGCTGTACAGTCCTACAACAGATACACCTCCTACAAGCATAAAAGCCTTTCAGTTCCCCCGAAATAGTTGCTCGCTGAGGAGGGTCCAGGATCTTTTTTACGACTCGATCACCGATGTTAGGTGCCCGTCTGTAGATGAACCCCGGAGTTTTGGGTATCACACTCCCCAGATGTTTGTCCCTTCCCAAAATATGCCAATGTGTCCTGAAAATTTGCTCTACCTCTCTAAATTGATGATGGAAATTGGATAGGAATCTTAATTGATGTTGTGTCCCCCCTTCTCCCTTTCTCCTCCCCTCCAGGCAAGCTTCCCTTGGAATATTCGCAACTGTCCCAATGGTTTCATCCAAGGTGGTCTCTGAATACCCTTTCTGTATGAACCTTTCTTTCAAAATTTGGGATTGGGCTACGAAATCTTCTCTAGTTGTACAGTTCCTGCGGACCCTTAAAAATTGTCCCTTAGGGATATTTCTAATCCAAGATGGATGATGTCCGCTCTTCGTTGTTAAATAGCTGTTCCTGTCTGTATTTTTAAAGTACACTGTGGTATTAAATCTATCATCCTTTCTCTCTATCAAGAGGTCAAGGAAATTTACCACCGTGGGATTAATATTGAACTCCAACTTAATGTCGTTCGAGTTGGAGTTCAATCTCTCCAAAAAGTTTAAAACAGAAGCCTTAGTACCCCCCCGTATGAAAAACAGGTCATCTATGAATCTGCGATAGAAAATTAGCTGTGGGCATTCAATACCAAACACGTATCTATCCTCCCACTCGGCCATAAATAAGTTGGCAAGGCTAGGGGCATATTTAGCCCCCATTGCCACGCCAACTCTCTGGGCATAGAAGGTCCCATCAAACCAGAAGTAGCTGTGGGTCATGCAAAACTCAAGTGCCTGGCCCACAAACACCTTCCGGGCATGTGGGATATCCTCCCTTCTGCTCATAGCCCAGTTAAGTGCTAATAGGGCATCTTGATGTTGAATGATAGTGTATAGGCTAGCTACATCATACCTATATCAGACTGGGAGAATATTTAGATAGATCACTCCAACCCAGTGTGAAAAATACAAGAGCATATCTGAAGGACACAACAGATTTGCTGAAATCCCTCAATATGATCTCCATCCCCTCGTCTATGGAAGTGTATTTGGTTACGGCTGATGTAGCTAGCCTATACACTATCATTCAACATCAAGATGCCCTATTAGCACTTAACTGGGCTATGAGCAGAAGGGAGGATATCCCACATGCCCGGAAGGTGTTTGTGGGCCAGGCACTTGAGTTTTGCATGACCCACAGCTACTTCTGGTTTGATGGGACCTTCTATGCCCAGAGAGTTGGCGTGGCAATGGGGGCTAAATATGCCCCTAGCCTTGCCAACTTATTTATGGCCGAGTGGGAGGATAGATACGTGTTTGGTATTGAATGCCCACAGCTAATTTTCTATCGCAGATTCATAGATGACCTGTTTTTCATATGGGGGGGTACTAAGGCTTCTGTTTTAAACTTTTTGGAGAGATTGAACTCCAACTCGAACGACATTAAGTTGGAGTTCAATATTAATCCCACGGTGGTAAATTTCCTTGACCTCTTGATAGAGAGAAAGGATGATAGATTTAATACCACAGTGTACTTTAAAAATACAGACAGGAACAGCTATTTAACAACGAAGAGCGGACATCATCCATCTTGGATTAGAAATATCCCTAAGGGACAATTTTTAAGGGTCCGCAGGAACTGTACAACTAGAGAAGATTTCGTAGCCCAATCCCAAATTTTGAAAGAAAGGTTCATACAGAAAGGGTATTCAGAGACCACCTTGGATGAAACCATTGGGACAGTTGCGAATATTCCAAGGGAAGCTTGCCTGGAGGGGAGGAGAAAGGGAGAAGGGGGGACACAACATCAATTAAGATTCCTATCCAATTTCCATCATCAATTTAGAGAGGTAGAGCAAATTTTCAGGACACATTGGCATATTTTGGGAAGGGACAAACATCTGGGGAGTGTGATACCCAAAACTCCGGGGTTCATCTACAGACGGGCACCTAACATCGGTGATCGAGTCGTAAAAAAGATCCTGGACCCTCCTCAGCGAGCAACTATTTCGGGGGAACTGAAAGGCTTTTATGCTTGTAGGAGGTGTATCTGTTGTAGGACTGTACAGCAGGTAAACAGGGGAATCACCTCAATAACGAACAGTGAGGGTGAAACATTTGACATTAAGGAATTCATGACGTGTAATATGACACATGTCGTGTACCTACTGGGGTGCCCCTGTAACTTACTGTATGTAGGACGCACCAAGAGATTATTGAGAGTACGAATCTCAGAACATTTGACTAATATCCGTAAAGGTTACCAGTATCGTAGCGTATCATTACATTTCAAAGAATATCACCAACAAAATCCGAATTTATTGCAGTTCTGTGGAATAGACCATGTTCATCCCTCTTGGAGGGGCTCTAATCGAGTTAGAGATTTGTCGCAGAGGGAAACCAGGTGGATCTTCTCGCTGAAGAGCCTTCATCCGAGGGGTATGAATGTAGAACTGGACCTGAACTGCTATATTAGTGACTTTTAGTCACTAATAGGCCATAAGTATTGTCTTTTAAACATTATAGAGGGAAGGGTGTCACTCCGATATGGAAGTGTTTATGAGGTTACCGATCATTAATCTTCATTTCTTTATAATAGATGTGAAGTTATTGATGGGGGAGTTCTGAGATTATTATGAGAATACCTATTATGTCTCTTTTAGGACTAATAGTAGTAGGTTCCTGTTTTATTTGTTTTAAAATGATTTTTATTTGGAGTTTTATTTGTGTATTTACACTTTAGATGTTGCTTCAGATATATATACATCTCCATTTTGATTTTTAATTGGAGCTGTATATCGAATGTTCCAGGATAATAATGAAAATGTGCACTAATGGGTTAGTTTATATTATATGTTAATCATTGGTGTAAACGTTGGCGCATTGGTGACACAGCGGTAGATAAGTGTACCAGTCTGTATCTGTAGACAGACTGGTTCATCTACTGTGTGAGGACACATTGATTAAGCAGAGTGTACTGGGTACAGGGTGTTATTTAGAAAGATACCGCCTCATAGATGGAGAGATACTATAGATGGGGACTGACACCACCATAGGTATTGTGATTGGTTTCACACTTTGTTTGGTTCCAGAAGACGGTGACACGGATTCTTACACTTGAGTATTGTGGAGACGGGGACATGCGGTTTCGATCTCGGCGCATGCGCGACCTGGTGGGACGCAGCTTGTGTGGACACCTGAGCGGAATTTACCGTATGTCGAATATTACAACTATGGTCGAATGTTTCGACGTACCTAGTATACTTTGATACACGCACCGGAGACCGTAGCGTATTGGCGGATCGAATATTTCGATCACCAGTTTTCGAAAAAGGGGGATATCGAATACTGTGATTTGAGCATGCGCGAATCATAGTTCTGGCTTTGGCGCTTAATGTGTACGACAGGACACATCCCAGCAATATGGATGTGAGACTGATAGTGAGATGAGCTGATTGGACGATGGGGGAATATAAGGTGGGGTGCTAGGCCAGATAACCAATCCCATGAATAAGTCTGATATGACGAAACATGTCGGGGGCGTGGCTATCTGGTGAACATTGAGCTGACATACACGGAGCTGGGAAGGAGGTACAGGACTAAGTGAACTGAATCATCTGATCTGAAGGCGCCTTTTTCGAACGGACCTGCTGTGTGGGACCAGGCGGGACGCACGAGGAGGGGTGAGATTAAGTGATCCAGTACCGTATCTAATAAGTCCGCTGTGACCACCAATGCCCCGACGTATTCAGAATGCTGTTGTGGAGTGGATTTGTGAAGCAAGTTTCTTTATCCTTTTGAAGTGATTTTACCCTTTTAAGTTCATGTGAGTGCATAAAGAGTGCGATTTTTTTACATTAAAGAGTGATTGCAGTATTACACTATTGGGGTCTCCCTCTGTGATTTATCTTTGAGGTATTCATATATACACATTGAAGTACGCAATTGGAGAAGATAAAATCGGATGTGCTGATATCTGAATTACATCTTGAGAGATCTGTTGCAAGCCCTTTTGCCTCACACGAGAGTGTAAGGCTTAGCATTTGGTGAGTTTTTTCACGAAGGGGGGTCATTAAGCACGGATGGTGTGGTGAAGGAGTCACGTGTATAAGGAGATTTAAACACTGGAGACTTGCTCACGCTTCTATAAAAAGACTCTTTATTATTTGGATATTATATATAATTTTTTTTGGTTTATTTTTATAGATAATATATTTTTTTATACATTCTAGATTTTTTTAGTATTTGGCGGATGGACTATATTCACGTTTGCTCATTTATGTCACTGTTTACTTAATCTAAATGTAAATTTGGGTATTTACCTAAGTGTTTATTATTTATCACATTTTGTATGATGTGGGATATGATTTTCTAGAAGATTAGGGAGTGTTGACTGAAAGGCACACAGGTAACAGCGCCACGTGCAACTAATTAGTTAATTATATCTTTAGCACTAGTTTTGTATGCACCTTCATATATTTTGATAGTTTGTAAGAAGTGGCAGCTAAGGTGTAGAATTAGTGTCATTTAAGCGCTGTGGTGATACACTAGGTAAAGGGTTCGGTGTGTGTGTATCTTTAATAATTAGATATACATACCATGGAACACAGTGAAGCCAGTCATCAAGTTGAGAAAACAGTGACATTACCAAGAGTCCCTCAAAAATTGATGAAAAGGTGAGAAGAAAACTGGTCAGGGAGGCTGCCCAGAGGCCTACAACATTAAAGGAGCTGCAGGAATATCTGGCATGTACTGGCTATGTGGTACATTTGACAATCTCCTATATTCTTCATACGTCTGGGCTATGCGGTAGAGTGGCAAGACAGAAGCCTTTTCTAGCCTAGCTAAATTTTGCAAAAACACATCTGAATTCTCCCAAAAGCACGTGGGAATATGGTCTGATGAAACCAAGGTTGGACTTTTTGGCCATATAGCCAAAAGATATGTTTGGCGCAAAAACACTGCACATCTCCAAAAGAAAACCATGCCCACCATGAATAATGGTGGTGGCAGCATCATGCTTTGGGGCCGTTTTTCTTCAGTTGGAACAGGGGCATTTGTCAAGGGAGAGAGAATTATGAAAAGTTTCAAATACCAGTCAATACTGGCACAAAACCTTCAGGCTTCTGCTAGAAAGCTGAACATGAAGAGGAACTTCATCTTTCAGCCTGACAACGAAAGCAAACATCCAAATCAACAAAGGAATGGCTTCACCAGAAGGGTCAAGTTTTGGAATGGCCCAGCCAGAGTGTCATGGTTATGCAATAGAGTTTGTCTGTCAGCTTACCTCTCATCATGTGTTCATCTCTAGAGACCAGCCACTCTCACCTGACTGCTTTTATAATCTCTCCTCTAAGCATGGCTCCACCCCAGCTCCTATCAGAGAACTCTATATTAACCTGTGCACTGCAGGCCAGGCCTTCTGATCAACATTATGTGCTTAGATTCCCGTTTCCGTATGCTCTCCGTTTGTCTCCGTTACACACCCCCCCCGGCATGTTGCCCTGCTCGTGACCCTGACCTTTTGGCGTGTCCTTGACTATACCCGTTTGCCTGTGACCCTGAATCTTTGGTGTGTACTCTGTTGTCCTTGTCCGAGAGTCACCCCGACCTTGGCTTATTCCCTTACTATCCCCATCATCCTGTTGCCTACTGTGAGCGTGAGCAAGGGGACTCTGGGGGTCATGACCTGGAGCCAGTTGCAGCCCAGTCCATCCTCACCACTAGAGGCTCTGGTAAACACATGCTGGCCCTGAGACTCCTCGCCCTAGGGAATCTTGCACTGTAACCCTGGTGGGATCCGTGTTGGCATTCCTGCCTTCCTTTACCACCCTGACTCCGCAGCAGTCAGCTGTAGGGTCCACTACTTTGCGGTGCACTCCTGATCCGAATGGTGTACATCTGTCACCTGGCCTCAGGTGGCCCGACACAGAGCCCAGACCTGAATCCAATTGAAAATCTGTGGGGTGATCTGAAGAGGGGTGTGCACGGGAGAAGCCCTCACAAATCTGACAGATTTGGAGTGTTTTGCAAAGTAGAGTGGGCAAATTTTGCCAAGTCAAGATGTGCCATGCTGATAGACTGATATCTAAAAAAGACAGAGCTGTAACACTATTACTGTAAGGGTGTGCACACTTATGCAACCATTTTTATTATTTCCTTCCACCTAAAAGATTTCAGTTTGTTTTTCAATTGAGTTGTACAGTTTATATCTCACAATAAAAAAAATAAAAAAATTAAAAAAAAGTGGAAAAAGTTCTGAAAGGATTTATATTTGCAAATAAATAAAATAAAAAAAATCTCAGAAACTTGACATTTTAAAACAGGGGTGTGTAGACTTTTTATAGTGTGTGTGTGTGTGTGTGTGTGTGTGTGTGTGTGTGTGTGTGTGTGTGTGTGTGTGTAATATATTAAATATATATATATATATATTTTTCTTTTTTTCCCTCCCATACATGTCAGCATCCATATTCATAGCCACAGAGAGAATTAGGATTTATATATCAAATCTAAATTAAAATGTTTTATGATGCATGCAAGATCATCTAGGTGCCTGTATTTAATGAAAGGATCAGTAACTGAGGAAATGACAGGTGAACCTAGCTTATCATTAATGCTTTATATAGCACCATCATCTCTGCTACATGGTAAAAAAAAGTGAAAGGAGCAAGTGTGTAATAAAAATATCTAAAACATTACATATAACCCTTTTGCAGCAAATATTTTATCTGTCTCCCTTTATTTATTTAAAGCGGAATTTCAGGTACCGCCTTTTTACATCGCTACATTGGTCCAGCTTGGACCAATGCAAGTATGCATAGGTCATATCTGTGGGATCCCTGGGGAAACACAGAATCAATGTAGTGGTCATAATTACTACAGTGACTAACATGATCTTCAGGGTCTCATGCCGTGCAGATGCCGTAATGTATGGTTAACATAGGAGGTTGCTCGCTGGACACCAGCGCCATTCAAATAACTCCTTGCATTTTTCAAGGCATTATCTGATTAGATGAGGTGGAGAGCCGGGACAGTGATGTTATAATCTCTACGGTATGTATATTTTGAATAATAGTAATCATAATCATCCTCATGACACACACAGTTGTAAGACCATATGAATTGCACATGTCCACTACATTGCAATAGAAACCCCTTAAAAGTAAACCATCAGCTTTAGCATCAGTGAAAAGTTCCTTACCTTCTTTCCCAGGTTTAGGAAGCTTATTTGGTTCCACAATATACCCTGCTGTGGCTGTGATAATTTGAAGCAGCAAGAGGCACCCTGCCCACATCTTGGCACAGACCTTTAAGAGATGTAAAACATATGCTGCACATTATACTATTTTAATGCTAACCATACACAAAATTGAAAATGGGCAGATGCAAGGACAAAGACTGCTAATCTAACAGAAGACATTTTTTTATTTTATTTTTTAAATAAGAACACAGCAATAACCAATTTGCATTCCTCTCCTTTTTATGCAAAGAAATAATATGAAGTCCAAAATCTGCCACCCCAAAACATATGGTGTCTGTGCCCAATCACTCTACTGCACACTGATTGACAGCATAGCAAGACAAACGTGTATTGATTTTGGAGTACATTTTTCTTTAATCAATTCAAACATTTTAAGGTTTGCCTGGCTATGATGTGCTTAGAGTAGCAATTTATCCATATGTTCTTGGCTCCTGCAACCATTAAGACCCCCTTTACAAGTTGTTGATTTTCTAAAAAGGAAAAAAAAAGGTGGTTCCTTATTCTAAAATTACTGTAAAGACTGTTGTGGGTGTTGTGGGGAACTTTAGTTAAAAATTTGGTGTGTAAACCTTAAAGCTGATCACAGACATCCAGGGCCAGGCACATGGCAGTAAACCCATCCTAAGGCATGCATCAACAATGGGGGAGGGGCGCATTTCCACATCCTTGCCCTGGGCACTAGAGAAACCTGTCCTGGGACAGCATACAGAGGGTGGTTGAATGTGCAGCTACCAGCCTGTAGGGTTCTTTAAAATGCAGGGATTCTTATGCTCCAACATTTTCACCTGGACAGTGGCTAAGCAAATTGGGTCTCTATGTGAGAGAGTACAATGGAGTTTATGGCATCTTGGAGGAACATGGTGTTTTCGGTCATGTTATCCCTGGGCAGCCGATGCAGGAGAAGCATTGAGATTTTAGTCTGTTCTCCAGAAAAGCCTAGGAAAAAAAAGGCCTACCTGACTGTAGAGTGGCTACTGAATCTAGAGCATGGATATGTAATTAGCGGACCTCCAGCTGTTGCAGAACTACAAGTCCAGAGGCAGAGGCATGATGGGACTTGTAGTTTTGCAACAGCTGGAGGTCCACTAACTGCATAACACTGATCTAGAGGTTCTATAAAATCGGTTCTTTTGCTGAAAATGTTTATTTTTAAAGAAAAAAAGGGAAGAAAAATTGCGCTACAGAATAACGTGTAAAAATCAATGCTGCTGCAGTTCTAATATATACCAAAAATTATATACACATGTGAAAGAAAGACAAGAAGAACCGCGCAATCCCTAGAAATTAATAATAGGGTATACGCCCCTCACCCGAGAGACTGAAATGAAAAGCAATAGTGATTAAAGTGCAATATCCCCTATTGCAAAAAAAACTCCATATATAAAAAAAATGACACTTATTATACATATAGTGAATCCCAAGTTATTATATCGCATATACTAAAAACACTCTTAAACGTACAAGTGCAACAGTGTCACAAATTGCATGTGCAGTGGATAACAAAGGTATTATACCACACTATATACTAAAGTGTAAAATATATTGTGCAAATAAAAATAATGAACTGATCATATAAGAGCTCAATAAGTCCTTTTGTTATAGTCCTTAGAGTGAGACCAGAAAAAGTGAACTTTAAAAAACACCACGTGTCACAGATAACTCCAACTTCCTGATTCGTATTCCAACTCATAAACCATGCTGAGGTGCACCACCACCAAAAAGATAAGATTGGCTCCTTACCAGACGTCCTGGTAGGTTACGCTTTGAGAGGTCAAGCCAGACCATACATGTGCCTTATTCTCCAGCCCTGCTTCCACTCTCAGACCAGACCACAGTTCGAAGGTATTCCAATAAACCGAGCGAATAATCCACCATAGAAAGGAAAAAGCACTCCAAATAGTGTAATACCATTTATTAAAATTGGAAGAAAAAAGAAGTACCCTGAGACGACGTGATATATCACGAAACGCGTAGGGCGGTGTGACACGCTACTTTTTTGCCTCTCAACATTAGCCGGTATAAGGATACAATTGTGGAGAATTGTGCTCGGCCGACGCTTCCCACTATGATATGCCTTCTCTTACAGCAACCTTGTAAGTGTATTTCTTTTTTCATTCAATTTTAATAAATGGTATTACACTATTTGGAGCGCTTTTTCCTTTCTATGGTGGATTATTCGCTCGGTTTATTGGAATACCTTCGAACTGTGGTCTGGTCTGAGAGTGGAAACAGGGCTGGAGAATAAGGCACATGTATGGTCTGGCTTGACCTCTCAAAGCGTAACCTACCAGGACGTCTGGTAAGGAGCCAATCTTATCTTTTTGGTGGTGGTGCACCTCAGCATGGTTTATGAGTTGGAATACGAATCAGGAAGTTGGAGTTATCTGTGACACGTGGTGTTTTTTAAAGTTCACTTTTTCTGGTCTCACTCTAAGGACTATAACAAAAGGACTTATTGAGATCTTATATGATCAGTTCATTATTTTTATTTGCACAATATATTTTACACTTTAGTATATAGTGTGGTATAATACCTTTGTTATCCACTGCACATGCAATTTGTGACACTGTTGCACTTGTACGTTTAAGAGTGTTTTTAGTATATGCGATATAACTTGGGATTCACTATATGTATAATAAGTGACATTTTTTTTATATATGTTGTTTTTATTTGTATTACATGGAGTTTTTTTTGCAATAGGGGATATTGCACTTTAATCACTATTGCTTTTCATTTCAGTCTCTCAGGTGAGGGGCGTATACCCTATTATTAATTTCTAGGGATTGCGCGGTTCTTCTTGTCTTTCTTTCACACGTTTATTTTTAAAGGCCTTATGAAAAAGAGATTCAAGAGAGATACAAGTCCCAAATTGTCAAAAACCATGGGTCAAGAACAGTGAGCATAGCACAAGAGTGATATATAAGCCAACAAGCCCATTTGCTATACCTGGTGAAATGACGATACCTTGATTGAGTACTAAAAGAGTGGGAGATGTCCAACCAGAAGTTGACTTGATGCCAAGAAGAGACTGGTGGTGACCTTTTCCTATAGTGCATAGAAAGAGAATACAGAATAGAGATTTCACCACCCCCCCCCCCCCCGGGCAGTGTGCAGAGGTCCCCTCCCACCCAGTCAAGTTCCTGGGGGGGGGATCTTGCAAGCTACGTTAACAGCAGTTCCCCTGTGATTAGGGGTGACTGAGAAACTTTGAGAGAGAGAAATTGGTGGCCTACAAGCCAGCTGATCACTATCTTAACAAAAAGTTTTTTGCGCATTTTTTGTCATTAACAATGCATTTAGAGATGACTGACTATTTCAACAGTGGTAGTGCAGAGAACAGGAGCATACACCTCTGAAGCCAGGCCCAAGCACCAAAATAGAAATCCGCCTAAAGTCTTCACTGCAGTGAATCACTTATCACAATAGGTATGCTGGAATTGGCTGCATCAGCACAGTGGTAAACAGAGGGTCGTCATCTAGATTTGGCAAGGTTTATATTATAAAATTACCCTCTAGGTTATATACTGTAGCAGCTCATTAATTACGAACTGTGAACAAATAAGGAAAATAGACGAAAATGCATACTATGCAAATTGCTAGCTTAGACTTTTTTTTTACTTCTTAGCCAGTCAAAAATTAAGCTGTAAAGAATATGGCACATTTTATCTCCATTTTTTTTTTTTTTAATTACATGTATTTGAGACTGTTGAAGCTGTGTATGTCAGCAGCACACTAGAGAGCCTGACTTCTGCTCACATAGAGCCCAGCAGTCTGACACCCTGCCTGTACAGTGCTGCAATCAAAGTGTTGCTGTGCAGGGGAGGTAGAATACAGTATGTTATATATTATTTTTCAGAGAATGTAAATAACAAACATTTTTCACTCATGATTAGTGTTTGGCTGAAGCCATTTATTATCAATGGGGCAGCATGGGGGCATGATATACATATGAATGCCGCCTTTATTTACATATCAATGCTGCCGGCCGCAGCTATTTACTTATGAATGCTGCCGCTATTTACATATAAATGTCGGTTATTTACATGTAAACACGGGGTCTGCAGGTGAGTCATCTGTACATAACAATAAGGCAGAGCTGGGCAGCATTAGTACCAGCACTTCACATTGAGATATTGGGACACAGCACAGGACTAAAACTTTAAAGGATAAGGGAATTTAAACTGGGATAGTTGGCAAGTATGAAGCAGCTGCTTTGGACCCCACAACAATGACAGGGCCCAGGGCAGCTGCCCCTTTTGCCCTGCCTTAAAACAGAAACTACTTAAATGACCCTGATCAAAAGTTTACATACCCCAGTTCCTAATACCGTGTATTGCCCCCTTTAACATTAATGATGGCTTGAAGTCTTTTGTGGCATTAGTGGATGAGGCTCTTTATCTTCTCAGATGGTAAAGCTGCCCATTCCTCTTGGCAAAAAGCCTCCAGTTCCTGTAAATTCTTGGACTGTTTTGCATGAACTGCATGTTTGAGATCTCCCCAGAGTGACTCAATGATTTTGGAGGTCAGGAGACTGAGATGGCCACTCCAAAACTTTAACTTTATTCTGCTGTATCCAACGACAGGCCAACTTGGCCTTGTGTTTTGGATCGTTATGTTAGAATGTACAAATATTCCTCTATTTTTTGATAACATACTGCATTCGTCTTGCCATCAATTTTGACCAAATTTCCTGTGCCTTTGTAGCTCGCACATCCCCAAAACATGGCAATGGTGTACCTTTCACCATAGACCTAGCTGACTCCTCTCCAAATGTAGCGTTTATGGTTGTGACCAAAAAGCTTAATTTTGGTCTTATCGCTCCAGGTGACTGTGCCAGAAGGTTTGAGGCTTGTCTCTGTGTCTGCCATATTGTAAGCGGGATACTTTGTGGCATTTGCATAGAAATGTCTTTCTTCTGGTGACTCGACCATGCAGCCCATCCTTCAAGTGCCTTCTTATTGTGCATCTTGAAACAGCCACACCATAGGTCTTCAGAGAGTCCTGTATTTCAGCTGAAGTTATTTGTGGGTTTTTCTTTGCATCCTGAACAATTTTCTGGGCAGTTGTGGCTAAAATTTTAGTTGGTCTACCTGACCGTGGTTTGGTTTCAGCAGAGCCCCTCATTTTCCACTTCTTGATTAGCGTTTGTACACTGCTGATTGGCATTCTCAATTCCTTGGATATCTTTTTATATATCTGAACTGTTTTGTACAGTTCAACTACCTTTTCCGACAGATCCTTTGACAATTCTTTTGTTTTCCCCCTGACTCAGAATCCAGAAACCTTAGTGCAGCACTGGATGAAAGATGCAAGAGTCGGTCAGGAGTCCAAAAACTAATTGACCTTTTATACAAACACGCCAATTACAAGCAAACAGATCACAGGTGAGGATAGTTACCTTTAAAAGCAAAATCAAACCCCTGTGTGTCAACGTCCATGCATGTCATCAGGCCAAAATCACCAGGGTATGTAAACTTTTGATCAGGGTCATTTCACATTCTATGAAAAATGGCAACGAAATCATAATTTTGCCAGGGTATGTAAACTTATGAGCATATCTCCATCTCTCTATAAAAATAAATAAAGCAGCAGGTGTTCTCAGTGTGGACTTGCAACAGGAGGAATTTCCAATATGGTTACAAATGGCAAAAATTACACCGCATTGTAAATTCTTAGCACTGCAAGTCCTGCTTAGTGCACCTGTTGTCTGCTTCAAATTCTACATAGCGCCTTTATAAGCATGTGCAATGACCCACTTCCACTATATATATATATATATATATATATATATATATATATATATATATATATATATATATATATATACACACACACACATACACATACACATACACATACACATACATATACACACACACACACACACACACACACACACACCTCAAGCGTTCCAAAATTTGGCTCTGGGATATAAAGCCTACTGTTAAAATCCTAGGTTGGAACACTTAATCAAAAAATAGTTTTAAATGATATTGATTACTTTTTTAGAATCTCTTAATGGTTTCTATAACGGAGTATACGTTTTGCTTTATACATATTTATGTTGACATTTTATATTATAAAGCTTGTTTTTGTATGAGTGATCACACTTTTAGAATTCATGTGGAAGTTTAGAGAGTTACTTATATAATTTCAGGGCTCAAAATTTCAAGTCCTGAGCTACAAGCCAGGCCTTAAGGGTTAATTGCCACCAGTTAATTGCCCTGGGTACTTTGATATATGTCTCACGTTCTGGCATTGGACGGGTGTTTTGTCCATCAAAATACCCGGGCCAGAAGGCGGGGCTGTATGCGACAGCGAGCGCAGGAGAACACTTGGCAATTCAAATGAAAGCTGTTACAGCAATGCTCCCGACTCTGTGTTGAACAGGCAGTCGCTCTTTTCCCCTGGGCAACCGCTGTGAGAAGGGCTCCCATTCAACCCCACCTCCGAGGAAGCCCCATACTCACCAGCAATTGTTTTCCACTACCAAATGGAAATTGAGGGCTGGTGTATATCATTATTATGGTTATTTTTATTATATTACCTTTTCATTTACATACTGAACATAGTTTATCAGACACAAAAATTAAAAACAAGAGCTTAACGGGACTTTATATGAAGTACGGGGTTAAAAAAGGAAACAAAAATAGCTATTAAAAAAATATTTTTTGTCTATCAAAACATGATTACATATATTTAATGAGGTGCGCCGACATACATATCATTAATATCAAAATTTTCTTTATACACTCATGGTAACTGATACAAAATAAGTTAAAAAAGGCGCACCTCAATTGTATACATAGAAACAATTAAATAATAGCCATTTTTGTTTCCTTTTTTAACCCCGTACTTCATATAAAAGTCCCGTTAAGCTCTCGTTTTTAATTTTTGCCTCAGTGATAGGAATGGAGGCTATGACCTCATTTAAAGTCCCAATTTTTCCCTTTCCTCATTATTTGATAGTTTGTCAGACCTTTCTTCTATCATTAACTTATGGAGTATTATTGATGCTCGATCACTTGAATTTGATAACTATTGTAAGAGATTACATATACTGTAGTACACTGCTCAAAAAACAAAAAAAAAAACAAAAAAACTACTAAATTTTTTTTTTTTTAAAAAGGAACTTACTAAGAAGTGGAAAATGTGGGGATCTCAAGCCAAGGTCAGGTAGATCAACCTTTTCAAATTAACAACACACAGCCATTAAAAGGTCTAAACCACTGCTGCATAAAGTTGAAGGGGTGGGGGGCAGCCTGTCAGTGCTTAGACCAGTGATGGTGAACCTTGGCACCCCAGATGTTTTAGAACTACATTTCCCATGATGCCTAACTACACTGCATAGTTAATGAGCATCATAGGAAATGTAGTTCTAAAACATCGGGGGTGCCAAGGTTCACCATCACCGGCTTAGACCATACCCTGCACAATACTTCAAATTGGTTTGCATGGCCGTTGTCCCAGAAGGAAGCCTCTTCTAAAGATGATGCACAAGAAAGCCCGCAAATAGTTTGCTGAAGACAAGCAGACTAAGGACATGGATTATTGGAACCATGCCCTGTGGTCTGATGAGGCCAAGATAAACTTATTGGGTTCAGATGGTGTCAAGCATGTGTGGTGGCAACCAGGTGAGGAGTACAAAGAAAAGTGTGTCTACAGTCATGCATGGTGGTGGAAGTGTAATGGTCTGGGGCTGCATGAGTGCTGACGGCACTGGGGAGCTACAATTCATTGATGGAACCATGAATTCCAACATATACTGTGACATACTGAAGCAGAGCACAATCCCCTCCCTTCAGAGACTGGGCTGTAGGGCAGTATTCCAACAGAACGACCCTAAAACACACCTCCAAGACAACCTCTGCCTTGCTAAAGAAGCTGAGGGTAAAGGTGATGAACTGGCCAAGCATGTCTCCAGAGCTAAACCCTATTGAGCATCTGTGGGGCATCCTCAAGCAGAAAGGTGTAGGAGCGCACAGTCTTTAACATCCACCAGCTTCGTGATCTTGTCATGGAGGGGTGGAAGTAGACGCCAGTGGCAACCTGTGAAGCTCTGGTGAACTCCATGCCCAAGAGGGTTAAGGCAATGCTGGAAAATAATGGTGGCCAAAAAAATAGACACTTTGGGCCCAATTTGGACATTTTCACTTAGGGGTGTACTCACTTTTGTTGCCAGCGGTTTAGACATTCCATTGTAGCAAAGCGTAATTTCTTCAGTGTTGTCACATGAAAAGTTAACATAAAATACTGTAGAAATAGATATGTAGCACTGGCTCCTGACGAGCAGGCGCTATTGTTTTTTAAAAGTTAAGTTGCCTGAAGCCACAGTTGGGCTTCTGGACTATTTGTACCAGTCCAGCTGGGTTGCACTGGGTCCTCTTTGAACGCAGGTGTCGCTGCCATCGCTGGCAAGAGTAGAAACACAGTTTAGCTGGGTGCATTGAATGCCACTCATCTCTCGGAAGCAGCCCAGTGGGAGTGTTTACCTGCTGTGCATTCTGGGGGGTGGTATTTAAAGGTACCGACGCCACGTTGACTTTTTTTTTTTTCTGTCTGTTTGGTTCTGGCGGTCCTTCTGACCCAGCCCCATGGCCCTCCTGGCTTGGGGTGTGGAACTATACATCCTGAGTCTCGGGCCGCCTGGCCCGAGCCAACGCCACTGCAGGGACAGGCCTGAGGGAATTTTTGGGCCTACTGATCCAAGGATGGTCCGGTGCCGTCTCATCTGAAGGGAGAGGCCCAGAAACTGATGACCCCCAAGGGGAGGACTCTTTCAGGAATAGACAGTGCAAAGGGCTGGTTTCTCTGAAGGAAACTGGAGGCTTAGTTGAAGGACGCAACCTGGATCAACACTCATATATCGCCGGATTGGCTGTGAGAAACTGGTACTGTATGCAAGTAATTTAAATTTATCCACATCCCTCAGTAATGCTCAAGTGTATCTCACAAGTCTGTGGGAGAGACTTTGTCAGGCTCCCCACCGGCTGCTAGGCCTAGCGAGAGAGGTCTATTCGGGGGTTGTTAAATCCACTTGTGAAACAGTTTTGATTCTCTGGATTTTCTCTCAAGACTTCCATCTTGCAATCTAAGTGCCTGAACTCACTCCTAACCCTCTATTGAGAGACTTTGTTTTGTTCTAAATAAATAACCCAAAAGAGGATTCAGTGTAAGTTTTCACATTCTATGGGCCATCTAACATAGGAAGCCCAAGACGGAGAAGCAAGCAGGTGAGGTAACTGTAAGCCCAAAAAAAAAAAAAAAAACAGCAGCTCCTTCGGGGGTCAGTGCCACACACACACACACACACACACACACACACACACACACACACACATTCCTTTTGTTTATCAGTGTTTTATGCAGCATCCCATATTCTCTCTTACTAGGTTGTTAGTCAGATGGCGGGGGGGGGGGAGGAGGGAGGAGATAAAATAATATATAGAGTTAGGGCTATAAATATTTGGACAGTGACACAATTTTCGCAAGTTGGGCTCTGCATGCCACCGCATTGGATTTGAAATGAAACCTCTACAACAGAATTCAAGTGCAGATTGTAACGTTTAATTTGAAGGGTTGAACAAAAATACCTGATAGAAAAATGTAGGAATTGTACACATTTCTTTAAACACTCCACATTTTAGGAGCTCAAAAGTAATTGGACAAATAAACATAACCCAAACAAAATATTTATTTATTCAATATTTTGTTGCAAATCCTTTGGAGGCAATCACTGCCTTAAGTCTGGAACCCATGGACATCACCAAACGCTGGGTTTCCTCCTTCTTAATGCTTTGCCAGGCCTTTCCAGCCGCAGCCTTCAGGTCTTGCTTGTTTGTGGGTCTTTCCGTCTTAAGTCTGGATTTGAGCAAGTGAAATGCATGCTCAATTGGGTTAAGATCTGGTGATTGACTTGGCCATTGCAGAATGTTCCACTTTTTTGCACTCATGAACTCCTGGGTAGCTTTGGCTGTATGCTTGGGGTCATTGTCCATCTGTACTATGAAGCGCCGTCCGATCAACTTTGCACCATTTGGCTGAATCTGGGCTGAAAGTATATCCCGGTACACTTCAGAATTCATCCGGCTACTCTTGTCTGCTGTTTTGTCATCAATAAACACAAGTGACCCAGTGCCATTGAAAGCCATGCATGCCCATGCCATCACGTTGCCTCCACCATGTTTTACAGAGGATGTGGTGTGCCTTGGATCATGTGCCGTTCCCTTTCTTCTCCAAACTTTTTTCTTCCCATCATTCTGGTACAGGTTGATCTTTGTCTCATCTGTCCATAGAATACTTTTCCAGAACTGAGCTGGCTTCTTGAGGTGTTTTTGGGCAAATTTAACTCTGGCCTGTCTATTTTTGGAATTGATGAATGGTTTGCATCTACATGTGAACCCTTTCTATTTACTTTCATGGAGTCTTCTCTTTACTGTTGACTTAGAGACAGATACACCTACTTCCCTGAGAGTGTTCTGGACTTCAGTTGATGTTGTGAACGGGTTCTTCTTCACCAAAGAAAGTATGCGGCGATCACCAGTCAATTCCTTTTTTCTCAGAATGTACCGACTGTTGATTTTGCTACTCCAAGCATGTCTGCTATCTCTCTGATGGATTTTTTTCTTTTTTTTCAGCCTCAGGATGTTCTGCTTCACCTCAATTGAGAGTTCCTTTGACCGCATGTTGTCTGGTCACAGCAACAGCAACAGCTTCCAAATGCAAAACCACACACCTGGAATCAACCCCAGACCTTTTAACTACTTCATTGATTACAGGTTAACGAGGGAGACGCCTTCAGAGTTAATTGCAGCCCTTAGAGTCCATTGTCCAATTACTTTTGGTCCCTTGAAAAAGAGGAGGCTATGCATTACAGAGCTATGATTCCTAAACCCTTTCTCCGATTTGGATGTGGAAACTCTCATATTGCAGCTGGGAGTGTGCACTTTCAGCCCATATTATATATATATATATATATATATATATATATATATAATTGTATTTCTGAACATGTTTTTGTAAACAGCTAAAATAACAAAACTTGTGTCACTGTCCAAATATTTATGGCCCTAACTGTATATGGGGCAATGGCTACTATAAATGGTTGGGTTGATCATAGATGGGATATAGTGTATATGATCAGCTTTCATACATGGGTATCACTGCAACGTTAGTTAAATCATAGAGTAATGCTGGCAATAGAAGAAGATTTGAATCTCGGCCAGTTCGGCAGGGACCGTCCAAGATTCTTAAGCCCCATACACATGGAGATTTTCCTTAAGATTTACTAAAACCATATATTACAAGGTCAACCCTTAGGAGTTTCAATTTGTAAGCAATCAGGCAGGCCCTGCACTACATGGTTTTGGTAAATCTGAAAGAAAAAATCATGAGAAAATCTGATATAGTGTGTATGGGGCTTAACTGTCTATGGCAGGCTGACTGTACAAAAGTTGATCAATCAACTTGGGTACAACCAGCCTGTCGGATATTTAATTGGATTATTGTTAGCTGCTATTATAGCCACTGCCTGTAATTACTGTGTTCCACTGGCAGGCATGGCTACCCCATCGCGCTAGAAGAACACAATCGCTCCACGGGAGGGATTCCCTCAATCAACACTAACTGTGTTGATGGGGGAAATCAAGTAAATTTTCTTTACTGCAACCTGTAGTTGCAGGAAAGAAAATTGCTCCATCTATGGCCTGCTTAACAAAGTGATTGTTTTCAAGGATTATCAACATTTGATAGTGACTTGTACATCACCGGTTGGGGAACCATGCTGACAGCCGAGGAGTCATCCATTGTTAAGCACTCGGTGGTCGGCTTCCCAGCCTGCTGCTTAGCAACCAGCTCAATGCGGTAAATTACTGCATGAAAAAATGCAGCAATTACCAATCAAACAAATCCTGCATTCGTTACATTGTAAATTGCACGTTCAAAAGCGATTTACCACAACGCTATTTTACAGCATTTTATTGCCCATTACACACTTAGTGAATTGACCCCTTAGAAATAAAAACAGAATGTGGCTGTTACGGGTTGCCATTCGGCACAGCAGGTGCCATCTTACAAACTGTAATAACATTTTTTTTAGCACCGATACATTGTACTAAATAAACTTATCACAACCAAATATTAAAATTTCAATAACACATAGAAACATAGCAGATTTAGCCCTAATTTAAACCCAATCTGTATAACCAAGCCTAGCTTGAACCTAATAACTGTAGATCCTAAACTAAAATGCAAATCGCCATGGCAATTACATGCTTTATTGCCAGTACAATAAATACTATAATGGCAATACTAATGGTGATATCATAAAAATTATCCCATCCAACATTTCATGCATTAAAACATATGGTGTGCAATAACAATACACCACAATATTAGCATCATAAAACCTGTGACAGAAACTTGATAGAAAATGCAAACAACCCAACTATAGGCAAATACATACACAAATCAGATAATCTGTATTGGACACAAAAAAAATCTTAACTTATATAAATGTGTTTATTGTTTGCTGATAAAAAAAAAAGGCAATCTAATTAAAAAAAATAAAAAAAAAGGTTTTATTTAGTTAGCTTCTTTTGAAGGTATGGAATATATCTGAACTCAAAAGGTTAATGTATTTTACTGGAAACTAAACAAGAATACACCTCAGTGATGCATTGACATTAGTCCAGCCCATCAAATCAATTAAATCTATTAACAGTTTGCACCGAAGACTGGGAAAGTACCGTCATTTTTATTTTGTGTAAGGCCTCGCAGTTATAAGTGACTTTTAAATTTTTTTTATTATTTTAGTTTTGGGCAGATGCTTGAAAGTTAACTACTGCAAATCTAAAGCCCCAACTTTTTTTTTCCTTTTAGTTTTGGATTGAGTAAGGAATGGTTTAAACACCTTTCATTTTTTTTTTTTTTGCTGGCTGTCCCATTGAGGAGATTCACCTTTACTTTCTGTCTTGGAGATACAGCAAGCAACGAGCGAACATCTCTCCAAATGTAAAGGGAACGAACATTCTTCTTAGGCAGTTGTCATTGAACTTCAATTTTAGTGCCCACGACAATAGTCACTAGAGAAAAAAAAAAAAAAAAAAAAAAGGGAAGAGGTAATCTCCCTTGCAAAGACACAGACCGCAAAAAACCACCAAAAAGGTTCCAACCCTAGTCTATCAGAAATGAAGATTGAAATTTCTTACTATCTCAAAAGGAGCTCTGTTGGAAGTTTGCTGGACTTGCTGGGTCTGTACTCCTACTTAGGAGGTCCCAATATGTTGGATTTTTAATCCGGAATGTATCAAATTTGGGCAAGAACTCCCAGAACGCTCATCCAGAAATGACAGGGGGGGGGGGATCTCGCTAACGGAAACACCCAAAACATGACAACAGGCCTGACTTCATCTGTGCCTAAAATATCACTTTTTGGGCAGACCCTTTGAAAAGGGAATATACTCAATGAGTAGAATCGGTCAAGGAAGTGTTGTGAAAGCTTGCATTTCTAGCTGCCCTTCTATCTCTGATCTTTGAACTCTGTAGGGGTTTCCCTCACAACACATGCATCAGGAATTCTTATCAGTTACCTACCTGTTGCAAAATCTCTGTGACAAATTATACATTTTAATTTCTCTAGTAACTCAGAAAACATACAATAATGTATATTTTTCTTCTGCTTAGATGGGAGGAAAAAAATAAAATAAACGTTTGGCAGGCAGACCAGAAAGATTTTTAAAGTGGTTGGATAGCGAACTTCCAGGACAGCAAACCTCAAACTTGCCAAGCATAGGTGCCAGCTTGGACCAATGTAACTATGTATATCCTAATACCTGATTGATGC
The DNA here is from genome assembly GCF_037356315.1 of Lithobates pipiens. NCBI lineage: Eukaryota > Metazoa > Chordata > Amphibia > Anura > Ranidae > Lithobates > Lithobates pipiens. The sequence goes on from NW_027507788.1 coordinate 88,271,765, forward strand.
CCCTGGAAAACAGCTGAAGCAGACACCGCTACTCCAGTGATATCTACTAGCTGTTCCGTCAGAATCAGCCACCCATCAGATTAGTTAATGCAAGTGACGATTCATCACCTGCACATGTGTACAGCCGCTACAAGGTTGCCTAATCTGACGGAACACCTGCAGTCAGAAGAAGACAGACATCTTACTGTCATGTTGCAAGCAAAAACGTAAAATGTATTTTATTGGTACTTCAAGGGCTGCTAGATACAAAGTCGCACATACTATGTGAAAAGTGTGGCGTGCATTTGTATTCAGCCTTCCTGAGTCAATACTTTGTAGAACCACCTTTCACTGCAATTACAGCTGCAAGTCTTCTTTGGGTCCGTCTCTATCAGCTTTGCACATCTAGGATAGTGACATTTTTGCCCATTCGTTTTTGCAAAATAGCGCAAGCTCTGTCAGATTGGAGAGTATCTGTGAACAGCAATTTTCAAGCCACAATCTCAATTGGATTTAGGTCTGGACTTTGACTGGGCAATTCTAACACATCAATATATTTTGATTTGACTTTGACCAAAGCACCTTATTCCACACGCTTGCCGTGTACCCCACATGGCTTCTCACAAAACGCAAATGGAACTTTGCATGGCTTTCAACAATGGATTTAGTGTACGACTAATAGTTGTCCTGTGGACAGATTCTCCCACCTGAACTGTGGATGTCTGCAGCTCCTCCAGAGTTACCATGGGCCTCTTTGGCTGCTTCTGATTAATGCTCTCTTTGCCCAGACTGTCAGTTTAGGTGGATGGCCATGTCTTGTTAGGTTTGTATTTGTGCCATACTCTTTCATTTTCTTATAAACGGATTGAACAGTGCTCCGTGAGATGTTCAAAGCTTGGGCTTTTTTTTTTTATACCTCAACTCTGCTTTAGACTTCTCCACAACTTAATCCCTGACCAGTCTGGTGTGTTCCTTGGCCATAATGATGCTGTTTGTTAACTAATGCCCCGTACACACGTTCCGATTATCGTAAGACCGATCGTTCACATTTTGTTGTATACAACTAAGATTGAATACAACAGTGCAAAATGTGTGTAAGACTTTTGTCGTACGATTCTGGAAAAATCTTCCGTCGTGCGTAGCTACGTATTTTAAATGATGTCAAAAACGTGTGACCTGTGTGTCCTTCTGGTTTATTTTCATGTTTCCGATCATGCGTGGTGTTTGTCTAATGACTTTTTTATCGGACGCATACTGTACTGACTACACGACTGTCGTACGATGGGCTGTCATCCGACCAAAGTTTTCCTGTTTGTTCCTTCGGATTTAGTTGGACGGACTGTCGTGATCGGCTGTCGAAAGCTGCGTACTAACGATCAGATTATCGAACGATCTGTCCGAAAGCGACTTTTGTGGTCCGATAATCGGAACGTGTGTACGGGGCATAAGGTTCTCTAAAAGACCTCTGAGGGCTTCACAAAAGAGCTGCATTTATACAGAGGTTAAAATTACACACAGGTGGACTCCATTTACTAATTAGGTGACTTCTGAAGTCAATTAATCTCACTGGATTTTAGTTAGGGGTATTGGAGTAAAGGGAGCTGAATACATATGCATTCCACACTTTTCATATATTTGTAAAAAATTAAGAAAACCATGTTATTGGTTTTCCTTCCACTTTGCAATTATATGCCACTTTTTGTTGGTCCATCACATAAAAATCAAAATAAAATACATTTACATTTTTGGTTGTAACACGACAAAATGTGGAAAATTTCAAGGGGTGTGAATACTTTTTCAAGACACTGCACATGACAGAAAGTTGTGTGCGTCACAGCACATGGACCAAGTTCCCCAACAGCTCGGTCAAGGCTTCTGACCAGGAGCCAACAGAACTGAAGCCACAGCATTAGGGGTTAAAAAAGGCTTGCAAAAATGGTCCAGTCCAAAAGCAACTTTTCATGACTGGGCAGATACAACATCCTAAAGATGAACATTTTCCCAAGATTATAATTTATAATATATATATATATATATATATATATATATATATATATATATATATATATATATATATATATATATATATATATATATATATATATATATATATATATATATATATATATATACACATATACACACACACATATACATATACACACACATACATATATATATACGCACTAGAAGTCTCCCTTGTCCACATCCCACACTAAATCTTTACCATTTTTTTCCTGGGAAGGTAAACCAAGGTGAAAAATAAAAATAGTACTTTGTGCAGACCGAAAAAAAAAAAAAAAATAATAAGTAAAATATTTCAAAAGGGGAATTGCCGCGTACACACATAGCAGACTTTCCTAACGGGCTACTTGCCCACACACGGCACTTTTTCAGCAGACTAATACGCCGTACTAAGTCCGCCAGACTATACGCCGTACTTATGAAATGAACGGACTCGCCCACACACGCGGAGGAAAGTCGGCTAATTTTGAGCGCGTCTCCAGGTAGACGGGCCCGCGAAGGAGACGTCGCTGGCCCCGCCACCTGGTATGGACTTAAAGGGGAACCCCAACGCCGAAAAAAAAAAAAAAAAAAAAAAAAAACACACAACACACGACGTGGGGGTTCCACCCAGGTCCACATCAGACCCTTGTCCGAGCATGCTACCCGGCTGGCCAGGAAAGGGGAGGGGACGAGCGAGCGCCTTGTCCCCATGTTGATGAGGACAAGGGCCTCTTCCCGACAACCCTGGCCGTTGGTTGTCGGGGTCTGCGGGCGGGGGGCTTATCGGAATCCGGGAACTGGCCCCCCACCCCATGTGAATGAGTATGGGGTACAATGTACCCCTACCCATTCACCTGTAAAAAAAAAAAGTAAAAAAATTAGAGTCCATTCACACAGGGGCAACACAATTTCCAGTGAGACTTTGGGAGGCAACTTGGACACGACTTGAGTAAGAATCACAGCACGACTTAAAGCAACTTACAAGGCAACTTGAAGTTGCCTCCAGGACAGGGGACTTTGCCAGTGGCCAATCACATAATAATCAGCTCTGTGGGAGGGAGGGGTTTGCCTAGAAAACCATTTTTACTTCCTTGAAAGTTGCTTCAGTTAAGACAGGGGATCCAACTTGAAGGCAACTTCCATTGAATTCTATGGGTACAAGTTGCCTAGAAGTCGGTATGAAGTAGTACAGGAACCTTTTCTGAAGTCGAAGCGACTTCAGTAGTGTGCATTAAGACGGCTCTCATTCACTTACATTGATTTTATCATGTTGCGCGAGTTGAGGCAACTTGGGGCGACTTCAAGTCGGATCCAAAAGTTGCCCGTGTGAATGGACTCCAAGACAAAGATCGTTCGCCTTGCAGTCCATCCTTCATGATTGTTGAACTGTGTCCACCTGGCCCTTGGAGGAATCAACAACTTTCTCCATTACTCAGAACCCTACCAGCAGCCCTTTTTTTTTCCACCGACCCCTTACACACATTTGAAGCAGAACGAACAAACAATGGCCCAGCTAACCATAGGTTTTTCCTAAGGCACCCAATCTTAAATACCCCTCTGATATGGAAATAGCATATGTCATATTCCTTGTTAAAGGTTGGCCTCACAAATATCTAATAAAGCCTCCAATATCCTGTTTATTCTGGTTACCTTAGATGACTCATCTTATTGAAAGGTGAACTGACTATATGGACAAACCAGCCCTCCTCACCTTCAGGAATTTGTCATTTTCCTTGAAAGGTAATTTTGCTCTGAAGGTGGGCTTGACCATTCCCTACATACTAGACATATATACCCTAGCTAGAATTTGAAGGGCTAGTCTCACACCAGAGCTTAACCATGCAAGCCTCTGATCTGGACATGCTGCACGTGCAGGGGGACTGGCAAAACAGCATCTCTAAGTATTCTTGTTATATTTTCTTTATCTGCATCTGTCATTATCTTTGATAAATGTTATAATTGTAAGCATTTGTATGATCCCTCTTTGCACATATCAACCCCAAAAACATGACAAAACACCCTCTCCCATTCCTAAATGAGCATGGCAACTTACAGATCTGCTTGTCCACTGAACAAAAGATTTCTATTGTCTCTTCTACATGCAATTGCGATCAGGAAACAGAATAGAAGATACTTACTAGATGGATTAAGGTGCGCTTCCTTCTTTCCAATTGAGGAACCTGTCCATACCTGAACTATGTTGGAGCTGGGGATCTCCAAACAAACGGGATATGCTGCACACATTCTAGCCAAAACTTGGGACATTTTGAAATGTAGCAAAGAGCTCTACACATAAATTTACTAAAAAGCTGGTTCAAAAACGTGATCCTGAATCAATTGGTAAATGCAGCCTATCCTGGCACTAAGTTTGTATCCCCACACAATTGAAATGTGGTTCCAACATATAAAAGAGATATTAAGCAGAGGGAAGTCCTCACTAGTCCCATCAAGGGAACCTCCATTTTCTCTTTCTCCCTCAAAACCTGGTTCTATTGGCTCAAATTTTCAAACTCCATAGAATACAGGGCCCTGCTGTGCTTCTCTCATGACAACCAAAGTCTGAAACATTCGCCTAAAGAAATTAAATTTATTTAATCACTACTCCATGTACTGGGTTGATGGCACTGCCTCCTGTTGCCCTTAATCTTTGTTCCCTCCTTACCTGCTCATATGTTTCCTGGATGGGGGCCCTTTCACCCCCCACCTTTTCCCCACTCTATCCCCAATTAACTGGACTTAGCCTCCTGCACCCATATCAGCTCGACCCCCTCCATACTTGTTTCTCCCATACTGATCCAACCGCCCAACCCTTATTCCCTCATTACCTTATTACCAAGGTAAGAGATGGAACATGACCTGTGTGAAATAAATTCACCATTCAAACTGATATATGGTCTCTTTAAAGCGGTTGTATAGCGTTTTTTTTTTTTTTACTTTTACCTGTATGATTTAGGAGATATTCCCCTCGAAATGAACCGCTGAGACATGCGCACAGGGGATTTTTGGCTGAAAGCCCGGCAGACGCCAGACCTTGCTGGAAAGACATCTCCTGCGCGCATGCGTGGGAGTGATGATATTGCGGCTCCGGCCACTCACAACACCGGAGCCGCGACACCCAGAAGACACGCCAAGGGGACATGTCAGCTCCCTCGGCATGGATCATCGGAGATATCGAGGCCTCGTTCTAAGGTAAGTATTTCATAATGAGCTAGTATGCATACTAGCTCATTATGCCTTTTCCCTTGCAGGTCTGAAAAAAAAAAAAGATAATAAATAATTCACCGGGTTTACTACCGCTTTAAGAGCAAGAGCAAAATTCCAAGTGACTGCAAATTGTGTAACTTGAGCCAAAAGCAGACTGACCCAAATTTGAATTTCAACAGGTTTTGGTTGCATTGAGAAAGGGATATAAAACAATTTCTGTATGTTTGCCTCTTGGGGAGATTTCACCTCATTTATTGTCCTGGTGACCAAATAGAAAAAGTAAGAGGATCTCCCCAGTGGGGACAGAGACCGCAAAAAAACAAGGTTACCCATATAGTATGGGTATGTGGTTTCAAAAGGGATAAACTAGACCATGTTGATAGAGGATTCAATTCCCTCCCTTCAAAACATACATGATAAATTCTGATCTACGTGGTTTGCTTGCATAGGATTTACTTCCATACAAGAATACTAAATGTGCTCTCTTCCTAAAATCACAGCAACCTGGCTTGTTCCTGCCCAACCTTCTCTTTTTGGCCTAGTCGGTTTCTTTTGTACATGTTTTATGCTTTGCCCCCTCTCCTTACACTTTCATTGGTTCCAGTTTGTTACTGTGATGCATCCCTTATGCTCACACTAAAAACTGAGTATTAAATAAAAAAATAAATAAAAACCAAAAACACACAACACCAAACCATACATAAACTGACTGGAAGACATTTCAGGAAAATCAGCACCATAAAAACCTAAAAAGGAGGTACCTCCCTACTAAAAACTATATATTTCACACAGTGGGTAAAATAAGTATTGAATACATCACCATTATTTGAGGTAAATAGATTTGTAAAGGTGCTATTGACATAAAATTTTCAGCACATCTGTGACAACCAGTGAAATTCAACGAAACCCAAACAAATAAGTTCAGAAATTAACTCATGTGTAATTAAATAAAGTGACACGTGGAAAAACTTATTAAATATCAGTTGGTGTGTTCAATATTTTGTACAAAATCCTTTTTTGGTAATGACAGCTTCAAGACACCTCCTGGATGAAGAATCAGGTGCAATTTTGGCCCATTCTTCCACACGGTCTTCAAATCTTGAAGGTTCCATTGGCCTCTTCTATCAACTCTGATCTTTATTTCTTTCCATGGATTTTTTTAATTGGATTCAAGTCAGGGGATTGGCTGGTCCATTCTAGCAGATTTCGTTTCTTTGAAACCAATTGAGTTTCCTTGGCTTTGTGTTAGAGATCATTGTCTTGCCGAAATGTCCACCCTCGTTTTATCTTCAACATCCTGGTAGATGGTAGCACATTTTTGTCAAGAATGTCTTGGTACAGTTATCTGTTCATCCTTCCTTCTAGTGATATGAACTTTGCCAGTACTGCACACCTTGATGTTCCCACCTACAAACTTCACTGTTGGTATGGAGGAGTTTTTGGGGTGATGTGCAGTGCCATTTGACCTTCAAACATGGTATGCATTATGGCAGGTGTCTCAAACTGGCGGCACTCCAGCTGTTGCAAAACTACAAGTCCCATGAGGCATTGCAAGGCTGACAAGTTACAAGAATGACTCCCACAGGCAGAGGCATGATGGGATTTGTAGTTCTGCAACAGCTGGAGGGCCAGTTTGAGATCCCTGTATTATGGCATCCAAAAGAGTTACATTTTGGTCTCATCTGGCCAGACTATATTCTCCCAGTATTTCAAAGGCTTGTCTAAATGTTGTGCAGCAAACTTTAAACAAGCTTCAACATGCTTCTTCAGCAGCGAAGGAGACTAGCGTGGTAAGCGTGCATGTAAACCATGGCAGTTGAGTGCATTAGTTATGGTTTTGTTTGAAACAATTGTACCTGCTAATTCCAGGTCTTTCTGAAGCTTTCCACACGTGTTCTTTTGGCTCTCAGAGAACCCTTCTGATATTTCTTTTCACTCCTTGAGGAGCACCTGGTCGTGGCGAGTTTACAAGGAAATTATGTTATTTCTACTTCTGGATTATGGACCCAACAGTGCTCACTGGAACATTCAGAAGTTTAGAAATCCTTCTGTAACCAATGCCATCAGTATGTTTTGCAACAATAAGGTTGCAAAGGTCTTGATGTTTGTGTGACACCTTGGTGATGACAGACCTTTTCATTCCATTTTATTACACATAACTTAATTTCTGAACGTATTTGTTTTGGCTCCTTTGTATGCATGAATTGCATGGGTTGTTACAGACATGTGGTGAAAATGTAATGTCTATAGCACCTTTAGAAATAGATTTACCTAGAAAAATGGTGAGGTGTTCAATACTTATTTTGCCGACACACACATACGTACATACACAGTATCTCACAAAAGGGAGTACACCCCTCACATTTTTTGTAAATATTTTATTTTTATCTTTTCATGTGACAACACTGAAGAAATTACCACTTTGCTACAATGTAAAGTAGTGAGTGTACAGCTTGTATAACAGCATAAATTTGCTATTCCCTCAAAATAACTCACACAGCCATTAATGTCTAAACTGCTGGCAACAAAAGAGTACATCCCTAAGTGAAAATGTCCAAATTGGGCCCAATTAGCAATTTTCCCTCCCTGGTATCATGTGACTCATTAGAGTTACAAGGTCTCAGATGTGAAAGGGGAGCAGGTGTGTTAAATTTGGTGTCATCGCTCTCTCTTACTGGTCCCTGGAAGTTCAATATGGCACCTCAAGAACTCTGAAAAAAAGAATTGCTGCTCTACATAAAGATGGCCTAGGCTATAAGATGATTGTCAAGACCCTGAAAATGAGCTGCAGCACATGGCCAAGATCATTCAGCAGTTTAACAGGACAGGTTCCACTCAGAACAGGCCTTGCCATGGTCGACCAAAGAAGCTCCGTGATGTCATCATGGAGGAGTGGAAAAGGAATCCAGTGGCAACCTGTGAAGCTCTGGTGAACTCCATGCCCAAGAGGGTTAAGGCAGTGCTGGAAAATAGAGAGAGAGAGAGAGAGAGATGTTTACAGTGACAAATCCCCGTTATGGCTCTTTATGGAGAGATCGCGGGTGGCAGCTGTCCTGGCCACACGTATCAGCTCCGGCTGCGCGTGCCTCCTATCGCTCTTAAAATCAGCCGACATGCATCTACGCTGATTTGCCCAGGAGAGCCAACCTGCCACAGTATAATGATAGCGGTTGGTATTAAAGCGTTTAAGCTTTACACAGGCTTTTCGGCATCCACAGAAACACTAACTATCTTTGTTACTGTGAATGTATTCCTCATGCTCACACCAAAAATGGAGTATTAAAAAGGAAAAAATAAATAAACACACACACACACACACACACACACACACACCACTCACAAGCCACCTGTGAAAGCTTTACCCACAGGCTTTTCGGCATTCACATTTTAAAACAGAAATGCAAAAGATATGTAAAGAATAGTTACAACAGGATATATTGCCTCTCTCCAAATGTACGTATACGCATCTTTACTCATATCACAGCTTCAAACTAATTGAAGGGTCTTCTCTTGTTATGGAATTAAATACCCAGTATTCCACAACAGATGTATTGCAATGTAAAACGATGTACATTCTATAGGCTATATGGGCATGGTACACAGCCACCTGAGTAACCTTGCGGACGCCCATGCTTTCAAAAACCAGCCCTGGAAAAAATTTCATACCAGCCTCACAGCATTATTATACCAGCCCAACAGCATAGCGTCATTTTCTTGTTCATGAAAGGGAAACCATAAATTTTAAAGCACGGAGAGACATAGATGGAGAGTGCGGTGGTGGAAGAGAGCACTGGGGGGGGGGGCAGGAGAGTGCGGTGGTGGAAGAGAGCACTGGGGGGGGCAGGAGAGTGCGGTGGTGGAAGAGAGCACTGGGGGGGGGGCAGGAGAGTGCGGTGGTGGAAGAGAGCACTGGGGGGAGGGGGCAGGAGAGTGCGGTGGGAAGAGAGCACTGGGGGGGGGGGGCGGGTGAGAGTGCGGTGGTGGAAGAGAGCACTGGGGGGGCAGGAGAGTGTGGTGGTGGAAGAGAGCACTGGGGGGGCAGGAGAGTGTGGTGGTGGAAGAGAGCACTGGGGGGGGCGGGAGAGTGTGGTGGTGGAGGAGAGCACTGGGGGGGCAGGAGAGTGCGGTGGTGGAAGAGAGCACTGGGGGGGGGGCAGGAGAGTGCGGTGGTGGAAGAGAGCACTGGGGGGGGGCAGGAGAGTGCGGTAATGGAGGAGAGCACTGGGGGGGCAGGAGAGTGCGGTGGTGGAGGAGAGCACTGGGGGGGGGGGGGGGGGCGGGAGAGTGCGGTGGTGGAGGAGAGTACTGCAGCCCCCCCCCCCCCTCGATCCTCCTATCCAGGCACTGTGGCACGGATGGGCATCTACTCCTCTGGATCACAGCGCTGGATGGCTGTGTTCGGCGGCCGCTCTCTGTAACACACTCCCGCCCCCCCAGACCGGCTCATGTGATAGGCGGAACGTGATTCTCTCTACTATCACACGAGCTGGTCTGGGGGGCGGGACTGTGTTACAGACGGCCACCGAACACAGAGCCAGCGCTGAGAACCAGAAGAGAGAGCAGAGGATGCAGCATGGTGGCGGCGGCAACACCTTGGGGATTCCAGGGGGGGGGGGGCACTTGACCCCCCTTGCCCCCTGCTGCGGACGCCCATGGGTGGAAGAGAGCACGGGGGGGCAGGAGAGTGCGGTGGTGGAAGAGAGCACTGGGGGGGGGGGCGGGAGAGTTCGGTGGTGGAAGAGAGCACTGGGGGGGGCAGGAGAGTGCGGTGGTGGAGGAGAGCACTGATGGGGGGGTTGGAGAGTGTGGTGGAAGAGAGCACTGGGGGGGGGGGGTAGGAGAGTGTGGTGGAAGAGAGCACTGGGGGGGGGGGGTAGGAGAGTGTGGTGGAAGAGAGCACTGGGGGGGGGGGTAGGAGAGTGTGGTGGAAGAGAGCACTGGGGGGGGGGGGTAGGAGAGTGTGGTGGAAGAGAGCACTGGGGGGGGGGTAGGAGAGTGTGGTGGAAGAGAGCACTGGGGGGGGGGGGGTAGGAGAGTGTGGTGGAAGAGAGCACTGGGGGGGGGGGGTAGGAGAGTGTGGTGGAAGAGAGCACTGGGGGGGGGGGGGGTAGGAGAGTGTGGTGGAAGAGAGCACTGGGGGGGGGGTAGGAGAGTGTGGTGGAAGAGAGCACTGGGGGGGGGTAGGAGAGTGTGGTGGAAGAGAGCACTGGGGGGGGGGGGTAGGAGAGTGTGGTGGAAGAGAGCACGGGGGGGGGGGGGGGTAGGAGAGTGTGGTGGTGGAAGAGAGCACTGGGGGGGGTAGGAGAGTGTGGTGGTGGAAGAGAGCACTGGGGGGGTAGGAGAGAGTGGTGGTGGAAGAGAGCACTGGGGGGGGGGGGGTAGGAGAGAGTGGTGGTGGAAGAGAGCACTGGGGGGGGTAGGAGAGTGTGGTGGTGGAAGAGAGCACTGGGGGGGGGTAGGAGAGTGTGTTGGTGGAAGAGAGCACTGGGGGGGGGGGGGTAGGAGAGTGTGGTGGTGGAAGAGAGCACTGGGGGGGGGGTAGGAGAGTGTGGTGGTGGAAGAGAGCACTGGGGGGGGGGGGTAGGAGAGTGTGGTGGTGGAAGAGAGCACGGGGGGGGGGGGGGTAGGAGAGTGTGGTGGTGGAAGAGAGCACTGGGGGGGGGGTAGGAGAGTGTGGTGGTGGAAGAGAGCACTGGGGGGGGGGTAGGAGAGTGTGGTGGTGGAAGAGAGCACTGGGGGGGGGGGTAGGAGAGTGTGGTGGTGGAAGAGAGCACTGGGGGGGGGGGTAGGAGAGTGTGGTGGTGGAAGAGAGTACTGCAGCCCCCCCCCCCCCCCCGATCCTCCTTATCCAGGCACTGTGGCACGGATGGGCATCTACTCCTCTGGATCACAGCGCTGGATGGCTGTGTTCGGCGGCCGCTCTCTGTAACACACTCCCGCCCCCCCAGACCGGCTCATGTGATAGGCGGAACGTGATTCTCTCTACTATCACACGAGCTGGTCTGGGGGGCGGGACTGTGTTACAGACGGCCACCGAACACAGAGCCAGCGCTGAGAACCAGAAGAGAGAGCAGAGGATGCAGCATGGTGGCGGCGGCAACACCTTGGGGATTCCAGGGGGGGGGGCACTTGACCCCCCTTGCCCCCTGCTGCGGACGCCCATGGGTGGAAGAGAGCACGGGGGGGCAGGAGAGTGCGGTGGTGGAAGAGAGCACTGGGGGGGGGGGGGCGGGAGAGTTCGGTGGTGGAAGAGAGCACTGGGGGGGGCAGGAGAGTGCTGTGGTGGAGGAGAGCATTGGGGGGGGGCAGGAGAGTGCGGTGGTGGAGGAGAGCACTGATGGGGGGGTTGGAGAGTGTGGTGGAAGAGAGCACTGGGGGGGGGGTAGGAGAGTGTGGTGGAAGAGAGCACTGGGGGGGGGGTAGGAGAGTGTGGTGGAAGAGAGCACTGGGGGGGGGGGGGGGGTAGGAGAGTGTGGTGGAAGAGAGCACTGGGGGGGGGGGTAGGAGAGTGTGGTGGAAGAGAGCACTGGGGGGGGGGGGTAGGAGAGTGTGGTGGAAGAGAGCACTGGGGGGGGGGTAGGAGAGTGTGGTGGAAGAGAGCACTGGGGGGGGGGGTAGGAGAGTGTGGTGGAAGAGAGCACGGGGGGGGGGGGGGTAGGAGAGTGTGGTGGTGGAAGAGAGCACTGGGGGGGGTAGGAGAGTGTGGTGGTGGAAGAGAGCACTGGGGGGGTAGGAGAGAGTGGTGGTGGAAGAGAGCACTGGGGGGGGGGGGGGTAGGAGAGAGTGGTGGTGGAAGAGAGCACTGGGGGGGGGGGTAGGAGAGTGTGGTGGTGGAAGAGAGCACTGGGGGGGGGGTAGGAGAGTGTGGTGGTGGAAGAGAGCACTGGGGGGGGGGGGGTAGGAGAGTGTGGTGGTGGAAGAGAGCACGGGGGGGGGGGGTAGGAGAGTGTGGTGGTGGAAGAGAGCACTGGGGGGGGGTAGGAGAGTGTGGTGGTGGAAGAGAGCACTGGGGGGGGGTAGGAGAGTGTGGTGGTGGAAGAGAGCACTGGGGGGGGGGTAGGAGAGTGTGGTGGTGGAAGAGAGCACTGGGGGGGGGGTAGGAGAGTGTGGTGGTGGAGGAGAGTACTGCAGCCCCCCCCCCCCCCCCCCGATCCTCCTTATCCAGGCACTGTGGCACGGATGGGCATCTACTCCTCTGGATCACAGCGCTGGATGGCTGTGTTCGGCGGCCACTCTGTAACACGGTCCCGCCCCTCCAGACCGGCTCATGTGATAGGCGGAACGTGATTCTCTCTACTATCACACGAGCTGGTCTGGGGGGGGAGGGCGGGACGGTGTTACAGACGGCTGCCGAACACAGAGCCAGCGCTGTGAACCAGAAGAGAGAGCGGAGGATGCAGCATGGTGGCAGCGGCGGCAGCACTTGACCCCCCCTTGCCCCCTGCTGCGGACGCCCATGGGTGGATTAGAGATTTTGCTCCCTAACCATATTAGTTGGTCATTTAGATTTACCACTGACTGCAAAGAGATATTTAGGAATACATTTTTTTTTTTACTTTACATATTAACTAAATTATACATTATACACTTTTATGGTTATTAATCAATTAATCAAACAATAAATCGGCCAACTAATCGATTGCAAAATAGTTACAGCCCTATATGCTTTTGCTTGTTTTCTAAAGCATTTTCTTTAGTGCCTGCATGCATTATTATCCAAGCATGTTCCATTTTCATGATAATTATTGCTTGGCACAGAGCACTCAACTGTTGGAGAAAAATCAGAATGTATTTGCAGAGTCAGCACTTGGGGATATTGGGCTACAAACTTGAAATACGTCAGAACAATTTTTATCAGACAAGCAATGTGCTCAGTGTGGTTTAAAGAAAGAAGGGCTTTGTCTGGTGCTGGTCATACTGCCTGCAAGGCTTATCTTTATGCATTCTGGCTTTTTTCCCCCCCCCCTTTTCTTTTTTTGTGCATGGGAGAAAATCAGTTGGCTGCAAGTGGGATTGCAGCAAGATCCAGCATAGCCAAGGTTAAACCTCCTCCACTGTGTGTTCAATGTGTTTCTCAGTCTGGGAATAATTACAGTTATGTGGCTGCTGCACAAGGCCTTGGAAACTAGTACTGTGCTTGTATTAGGAAATCAATGAACTTAGATAGTAATTCTAGGTTGCAGCTTCTGATAAGCTCCGATGGGGTCTAAAGCCCAACTTAAAGACACTTGTCAAAACAGAAAACTTCAATCCAAAGCAGTTTAATGGCCGTCTCCTGCCTGCAGATTATTTTTATTTTTTGGTCCCTTCCTTGTACCAAAATGTCATATGGCTTTTTTATCCTGAAAGAACCTGTCTGGACAGAAATATGGGAGAGGCCATTGGTGACTTGTTCACCTTATTGAGAAATGCATGGTAGAAGCGGGGGAAAAAAAAAAAAACACACACACACTAAACAAAAAAAGGAGAGATAACGGTCCTTGAGACTTCAGGTGGCCAGAAGGAGTAGCGGTCAGTGGGACTAAATAATGTCTAAGCCTTGGTGGTCAGTGGAAGTAAAAAAAAACATTTATTATTGCACCTGTGGTTAGTAGGAGGAGGAATAGTGCCCAATCATGGGTGCCAGTGGGAGGAAAAGTGCCCAATCATGGGTGCCAGTGGGAGGAATAACGCCATGTACAAGTAGGAGGAATAGTGCCCCAAAAACCACAGGCTGCAGTTTGGAGACTACTAGCATAGATCACTCTTTTGGACCCAGACACTGTCCCTTTGAATGAGGTAATGCACTAGAATTGCTTTTACTTCACCTGCTATACACAACACATGGGACCTTGAAGTCTGATATTCCCAAAAACTGCAACCAGAATTATTCCTCCGAGTCTCAACTATGTCCACTTTGTGTGATAAACACCTCAACTGCCACCATATGTAATATCACATTATTAAATTAGCAGATGGGAAAGATAGATGCATAAAAAAAGTATAGTAGAGATGCCACAATCTATAAGACTGTCATGAGAAAAAAGGTGTGTGCTGCTGGTGTGCAGCAGAATGATCAATCTAATGACAGAGGATCACACTTCCCAGAATACACAGGGGTATCGGACAGTATTGAGAGTAAAAATATAGGACAGACACTGGGTCATGCCAGTGATAGGATAGTAGTAACTATGACATCATAAACCTTACTTTGACATACCAATACTTCCTGAGTCCTTACAATATTGACTTAGGAAGTATTTTAACACGAGGACAATACTGTCACATCAAAGTGCTCATTATGACACCAACATAGTGACTGCCACATCATCTTTATCATTTTGACATCAAAATACTTATACTGTAGACTGACAACACTCATCGGATCACTAATTCTGACTAGGACATCAAAATGCTGCAACCTTAAAATAATTATTGGGAAATTAGAAGAAAATAGGACAGGCTCTGTGTAATGTGTAGGTTGTCATTCCTCCCTCTTGAAAGAGGAAGAACGCTTCATACACTTTCTATCAATGTTTAAATAGGAGGTGCAGTCTTCTTTATTAGTCATAGCACTGGACGGTGGAGCTTAGTGGCAACCGCAGCAAAGACATATTTATGAACCAACATTGCCTGTGGTCTGAGGAGTATGTTCAAATTAAACCAGCAAAGAAATGATGTGGTAGATCTGATGTGTATAGAGCAGTGGTCTCCAAACTGTGGCCCGGAACCAGATGCGGCCCTTTGCTTGCTTTTATCCGACCCTTGGCCCTATTTCCTCCCACTGACACCAACAATGGGGCACAATTCCTCCCAATGACACAAACAATGGGGCCCGATAACATCAGTGATGGGATACAATTCCCTTCAATTAAATCAATGATGGGGGCCCAACAACTCCTCCCAGTTAGAGCAATAATGGGGCACAATTACTCTCACTAAAACAAACAATGGGGCATTATTTTTTTCCTAATGATGTTGGGACCTTTTCTCTACCCACTGGCCAAAGTCCGGCCCTCCTAATATCTGAAGGACAGTAAAACGGCCCTTTGTTTAGAAAGAACCCGGGTATAGAGCATATGTGTTCCATCTGTGGCAGAACTCCCATGAGGCACTGCAAGGCTGAAAGATACAAAGTATAACCTCAAAGACAAAGGCGTGATAGGACTTGTAGTTTTTCAAAAACTGGAGGGCCACAGGTTGGGCCCCATGGTATAGAGGTATCAATATGAATGACATATCCGAAGGCCATGCCTGAGTTTGTATCTGCAGCCACAACCATGAAAATCGGAAGTGGATTTCAGAATACTCAACTTATGGGGTTTAGTTTCATTCATCGTTCATCAATAGCTCAAAAAAGTGTACAGGAAAAAGGTTTTCCTCAATGTTGTCTAGGTACTATGGTGCTCTTCCCAAGCAACGAACACTGTGGTGCGATAAACCTTTCTGTAAAAGGGGTTTTGTATGCACAGGTAATCTTTCAGACAAGAGGCTCTCCAGTGGATAACTTTTCAGAGTGTTTTAGAGTAGTAGCTGCCAGATGTTTAGGGGGCAATCATCCATTCTCCTGAACGTATTTAATTTTTTTTAATCTTAAGGGGGGTTATGTATTGAAATACTGCTCTGCAATCAGAGCCGAGCATTTGGCTCGTGGTTGCGGCGTGCTACCATTGACCTTAATGGACACGTCTGACAGTCCTGTCTATCAAACTCTGCAAGCCAATTTAAAATTGCAACATGCCCAGCTAACTTTCTATTCTGTGTCGGTGCTCAACACCCCTTTCACACTGAATGCAGCTTTGAAATCAAGCTACTTCATTGCATTTTCAAAGCCGCTGATCAGTGCGATTTCATGTGAGGCTTGCTGACATCTGTGTGACTTCATGCACAGGATGTCTATGCAAGTTGCACATGAAATTACCAAAAATAATGTAGTTACTTTTTTTAAATTGCTGCAAGTTGGAGTCGAATCTGTTTATAAATGGTTCCATAGGCACAAATAGGTTGTGACGTGTCATGCAATTTTAACCACTAGGTGTCCGCGCTATAGCCGTAAGACGGCTGCAGCGCGGACACCAATTGCCGGGAGGCCGTCCTCCTGTTCACTTCGGCGTTACGTGCTCCTGAGAGCGCGCATCGGGGAAGTTCTGTACTGGCCGTGTCCCCTGGACACAGCCAGTCACAGATCGCTGTAAAACGGCCAATCACAGCAGCCGTTTACAGCGCGATCGGCGTACCCAATGAGAGATGATCTCATATGTTTACATATGAGATCATCTCTCATCGCTGGCTTTCCCTCCTCACACAGACAGCGTGTGAGGAGGGAGAGATGAACGGCTGCAGGTTAAAAAAACAAAAAAAAAACAAACACATAAAATAAAAAGGTATTAGGGACATCAGTCCCGATCACGGCCAGCAATGCAAGTGCCCACCTGCCCCCTGCAGTGCCACCCTAAAAGTAAGTGCCACCCTGCAGTGCCACCCAGCAGTCTGCCTCAAAGGTGCTGCACCCCAGTGCCGCCCATCAGTGCCCAGCAGTGCCGCCCAGCAGTGCCACCCATCAGAGCCACCTATCAGTGCCCATCAATCAGTGGTACCTATCAGTGCCCATCCGTGCCACCCATCCGTGCCATCTTATCTGTGCCCATCGGTGCCGCCTTATCTGTGCCTATTAGTGCCGCCTTATCTGTGCCTATTAGTGCCGCCTTAACTATGCCCATCAGTGCCCACCAATGCAGCCCATCAGTGCCCACCAATGCAGCCCATCAGTGCCCACCAATGCAGCCCATCAGTGCCCACCAATGCAGCCCATCAGTGCCGCCTAATCAGCGCACTTCAATGAAGGAGAAAAATGACCCGTTTGCAAAATTTTATAACAAACTATTAAAACATGATTTATTTATTTTTTTGCATCTTTTTTTGTTTGTTTAGCAAAAAATAAAACTCCGAGCTGTAACTAAATACCACCAAAAGAAAGCTCTATTTGTGGGAAAAAAATGATAAAAATTTCATTTGGGTACAGTGTTGTATGCCCGCGCAATTGTCATTCAAAGTGCATCAGCGCTGAAAGCTGAAAATTGGTCTGGGACTGAGGGGGGTTTAAGTGGCCAGTAAGCAAGTGGTTAAACATTGCTGGAGGAAATTAACCTATGCTTAAAAGTAGTTCTAGAGGCATACATTTAAAAAAAAAAAACTTTTTTTAACCCTAATGCACTGCATTAAGGTAAATAACCAACCCCCCCCCCAGGAGCTCTTATGCTTACCCGAGTCTGATCCCAAACCCATGCTGTGTCAGAGCAGGGACTCTATCCTCATTGGACACGGAAGAAGCAGCGGGAGCCATTAGCTCTTGCTGCTGTAAATCACAGCCAGGTAGGAGACAGCAATGGCGGGCCCAAGCCACGCTGTGTGTGTCAACACATACACACAAAGCACGGGTCAGGATTTACCCTGTTGTCAGAATTCAATAGAACAGTAGGGGAAGTCACAGCTCCAACATTATTTGTGTTGGTACAGTGATCTGTTTTTTTTTTCATCAGTCAGTATGTACTCAGCTTTAGACTTATATGTCCATATCCAACTTATTTAACCACTTGCCAACCGACGCAAAACAGATGTACATTGGCAGAATGGCACGTCCTTTTAAATTTGTCACCTTTTGGGCGTATGCCCGCTGGTCCCGGGAACTCAATGTTCACTGGTGGCCTGCGATTGCTGTGTGGATAGGTAGAGCAGGGAAATGCCCATGTAAACAATACATTTCCCCGTTCTGCTGTGTGTCATGACAGAGCTACTGCTCCCCGTCATCGGGAGCAGTGATCGCTGTCATGTCCTAGGTTCCAAAATTGTCGCCCTTTTGTTTATAGCGCAAAAAATAAACACAGAGGTGTTCAAATAGCACCAAAAGAAAGCTCTATTTGTTGGAAAAAAAAAAAACCCCCGTCAAATTTTGTTTGGGTGCAACGTCGCATGACCAAGCAACTATCAGTTAAAATGACGCAGTGCCGAATTGCAAAAAGTGCTCTGGTCAGGAAGGGAGTAAAATCTTCCAGGGCTGAAGTGATTAAAATAGAGCTCCTGGCAAAACCGACTTCTTTTGGCGTAATTTACTTTTACTTCCTTGTCCTGGGGACAAACCAGAAAGATGATAAAACTGGCTACACACTGACAGATCGTCGTCCAAAAACAAGTGATGCTGGTGCGATGATCAACCCTAAACTCTGGCAGCGGAGAGGCTCTCCTGCCCCCACCAGAATTCACAGATCAGGGCTTGCAGTATTGGCAAGCCCATTAATTCTCTGCAGTTGAGACAGACAAGAATAAAAACCTGACAGAGCTTTCAACCCTTCCCCCACTTTGTACAAAACAGGAAAGTTCACCAAATGCCTTAATGCTCCATCAATGAAACCATTTATACTACTGTATTGGTGCTGTAATGTCATTGTTGCCCCTGGCTAATCTCTTAGACATGTTTGAAAGTGAATAGAATGGGCGTGAGGGTGTTCATTATGTAACACAAGGAGGTGGTCATGCTTTCACATACACCATTTCAAGTGATACTAGGTCACGTTTATTCTCTTTTCATGTGTATACAGTTAAGTCTTCCAGAGAAAAAAAAAAAAAAAAAATCTTACCACATAATGTAGCTGCTCAGTTAATCACAAACAGCAGACCCTCACCACAACCAGCAGACATCCCTGTGCCTAACTTTTAGAGGACAACGTGATCAGCCAGGTAAAGTTGGCCATACACATATAGATTTGTTTCATTCTGCCTATAATCTTTAGTGTTTTGACATCTGGTTGCATCCGATTGTGTGCAGCCTCTTCTGACAATTTTTCACCGGGCTTCCATTTTTGGGCAGGAGATTGCCAACAGGGCTACCAAAATTCGGCTGATTCATTAGGAACTGGACGCAGTGTACAGCCAGCTTTAGGTAGGGCTTGCTTTCAATGAAAACCATGTGACAAAAGGATCAGTGGATCCAGAGAACGGAAGTTAGATATAAATTTATATTCCCTTTTCTCTTGTTGCCTTCAAAATCTGGGCTTGGCCCATCCTCTACTACAACCTCTCAACATTTGTACCCCAGAAGGAACCCTTGAAATAGATTTTCAGGTCTCAGAGAACCTCTGCTTAAAACGATTGTAACTACGAGGCAAAGCACATTAGCATGATCAATAAAGGTGTACATAATAAAAAAAATATATATATATATTTTATCTTTTCATGTGACAACACTGAAGAAATTACACTTTGCTACAATGTAAAGTAGTGAGTGTACAGCTTGTATAACAGTGCAAATGTGCTGTCCCCTCAAAGTAACTCAACACACAGCCATTAATGTCTAAATTGCTGGCAACAAAAATGAGTACACCCCTAAGTGAAAATGTCCAAATTGGGCCCAATTACCCATTTTCACTCCCCAGTGTCATGTGACTCAGTGTTACAAGTCTCAGGTGTGAATGTGGAGCAGGTGTGTTAAATAATTGGTGTTATCGCTCTCACTTTCTCATACTGGTCACTGGAAGTTCAGCATGGCACCTCATGGCAAAGAACGCTGAGGATCTGAAAAAAGTAATTGTTGCTCTACATAAAGATGGTCTAGGCTATAAGAAGATTGCCAAGACCCTAAAACTGAGCTACAGCACGGTGGCCAGCACCATACAGCGGTTTAACAGGACATGTTCCACTCAGAACAGGCCTCGCCATGGTCAACCAAAGAAGTTGAGTGCACAGCGTTATACACAGATGCTGTCTTTGAGAAATAGATGTACGATTGCTGGAGAGGTTGAAGGGTCAGCCTGTCAATGCTCAGACCATACACCGCATCAAATTCTGAGTGGCTGTCCCAGAAGGAAGCCTCTGCTAAAGATGATGCACAAGAAAGCCCAAAGTGTTTGCTGAAGATAAGCAAACTAAGGGCATGAATTACTAGAACCATGTCCTGTGATCTGATGAGACCAAGATAAACTTATTTGGTTCAGATGGTGTCAAGCGTGTGTGGCGGCTACCAGGTGAGGAGTACAAAAGACAAGCGTGTCTTGCCTACAGTCAAGCATGGTGGTGGGAGTGTCATGGTCTGGAGCTACACGAGTGCTTCCAGCACTGGAGAGCTACAGTTCATTGAGGGAACCATGAATGACAACATGTACCGTGATATACTGAAGCAGAGCATGATCCCCTCCCTTTGAAGACTGGGCCGCAGGGCAGTATTCCAACATGATAAACGACCCTAAACACACCTCCAAGATGACCACTGCCTTGCTAAAGAAGCTGAAAGTAAAGGTGATGGACTGGCCAAGCATGTCTCCATACCTATACCCTATTGAGCATCTGTGGGGCATCCTCAAAAACGGAAGGTGGAGGAGTGCAAGGTCTCCAACATCCACCATCTGGTGAATGCCCAAGAGTGTTAAAGCAGTGCTGGAAAATAATGGTGGCCACACAAAATATTGACACTTTAGGCCCATTTGGACATTTTCATTTAGGGGCGTACTCACTTTTGTTGCCAGCAGTTTAGACAATAATGGCTGTGTGTTGAGTTACTTTAAGAGGACAGCAAATTTACACGGTTATAAAAGCTGTACACTCAATACTTTACATTGTAGCAATGTGTAATTTCCTCAGTGTTGTCACATGAAAAGATAGAATAAAATATTTACAAAAATGAGGGGTGTACTCACTTTTGTGAGATACTGTCTGTGTGTAAAATATTATAATATATAATTATATATATCTCACACAAATTAGCTCTAGGTTTTGTGGCCTTTCACTGCCACTTTTAGCCTTTGCCATATATAAAAAAAATTAAAAAAAATTTGATAGATCTCTATATACGGTTTTAAAAGACATAGTTTCACCTGTTTCTATTTTGCTGACAATTAGTAGCATATACACAGCAAAGGTCTGTAACTGAACTGTTTTCCATGCATGTGTGAAAAAAAAAAAAAAAAAAAAAATTGTTGTAAAACGGTAACAGGATGCCAGGAAAATAATGAAACTTGCTTAATACATTTTGCAGCTTCTGTCCACAACTATGTTAGCCTGAGTGAATTATCCCAAAAGCAGCCCTCAATGGAATTGCTGCATTCCTCTCTCATGTCAGATACCAGACATGTAGTCACCCAGCAAAATATCAAGGGCATGTTCTATACAAAGTTCAGAAAGTGTTTCCCAGAGAAATCTCTTACCACATTCAGGAGCTTATCAGTCATTTTTAGGCAACCCTCATACCTGTGGACCCACTCAACATCTTGGGGCCTTTTTCCATTTTTATATTTTCAGTTGAAATTTTAACAGTAGAAGACAATCCAAAATCAGCAGTGTTCCTAGTCTGCCCGCCAGAATGCTTTGTGGACCCCTTTTCACCTGCTCTGTATAGGCTGAGGATTACCCTGTCAATAGCAGTTGACACAACAGCCCACATAAGCCTGGTGGCTGGGCAGACCCTTAGGCACGCCGTGATAAGGGGGTGACACTTCTTAGACTTCTCTAGAGGTGCTTGTCCTACTTGATTTGTATTCTTTTTGGAGGAGAAAGGAGAGATGATAACGAGTTATACCAGTTCAGCTGTCGCGCCTGTATAACCCTTATACACAAGAAAAATTGAACTTTGCCAATACTTATATCTGGAGTCAGTTTTTTTTATTTATTTTTTTTAAGTAACCTTGCAGTGTCCACCCATTCCTGCACTGCAAGAGTTAAACGCTTGAAACATTATTGCAACAGCATTTCACCCAAATCAATTGTTCTTGGACCAAAAGGCCTGGAAAATGGTGGCAGTCCTTTCTGCACTTAGCCACGGATATGCAAGATCCATTTGTCTAAGCTTGTGGTTTGGTGGGGGGGGGGTGAACTTTGACATCTAAGCCTTGAATGACAGAAAAACTTGTCCAAAAACAGCAGAAGTTTGAACTGAGCCTAAAGCAGAGCAAAAAACAGTGTAAAAATTGAAATGCCGAAATGCTGAATTTTTATAGTATGAATCTAGCCCAAATACTTCGATTTTTTTTTGGAGGTTCGATGATATATGAATACCTTCTTAGGAACACAATGTCATACTTTAAACCACTTGCAAACTGCAATACATACATACATGCATACATACATACATACATACACACACACACACGTTTCAGTTTGTACGTGGTTAACCGAGATTATGGCTGAAGATATCGCCCACACCCCCAGTATTAGTTTGTTCAGCCAGCGACTGGCTTTCTCTTGAAAGCATTTTGAGCGCCTCATGAGCTCAGAAGCGGTAGGTGACATCTCCCCGCCACTTGCCGGTGTCTCTCCAGCCTACCATTTTGGTTTGCCCGAGAAATGATCCAAACGGTGCACCCGGCTAGTCACGCAGGCATCAAACAGTAGATCCTCTTTGATCACCTCTATAGGCCTTGGAGGACTGCAGCAACATCACTGTCGGTCCACAGTGGAAAGTTTTTTTTTTGTTTTTGTTTTTTAAAGCAAAAAGTAAAAAAAACTTTTTTTGATCTTTTGCTTTTAAAAAAAAAAGTAAAGAGATTTGGGGTCTTTTTGACCTCAGTTCTCTTCAAAAAGAGAACCCGACATCCTTCTATTACAAGAGACGTTTACATTCCTGATGTTTACTTCCCGGGGGGGGGGGGGGGGGGAAGAAGATCGCAGATCGCTGAAATGCCATAAATCTATTCCCTATTTTGTAGATGCAAAAAAAACTGCGCAAACCAAATCAATATAACAACACACACACACACACACACACACACACACAACGGGGATATTGTGGTTTTTCTTCAATTGTCGCTGTTTTTTTGTTTATAGCGCAAAAAATAAAAACCGCAGAGATGATCAAATACCACCAAAAGAAAGCTCTATTTGTGGGGGGAAAAAAATTGTTTGAGTATAGCATCGCACGACCGCGCAGCTGTCAGTTAAAGAAACGCAGTGCTGAATAGCAAAAAATGGCCTGGTCATTGAGCAGCCAAATCTTCCAGGGCTGAAGTGGTTAAAATTGTCACATATGGAGATTTTTAAGTTCAGGAACATTCCTCAGAACTAGTGCTCACAGCAGCTCGATCCCGTGATCATTGCGATCACAGGATCCAGCTGAGCAGAGATTGGGATATGGGCGCTGTGAACTCTGTGTGAGGATGAATTTTACACAGAGAGCTGTTACAGATCACCCTACAAAGTACACCAAGCACCACTGATATGCCCCTGTCCCTATACACATTTCAGTGTCCTAATTAAAAAAAAAAAAAAAAATCTAATTTGGGTTCTTTTTAGCAGCATCAATTTTGGTCAAAATGTATCAAGAGAAATTCCTTTTTTGCTAAATTTTATAACAGAAAGTAAGAAAAATGCTTATTTTGGTCCTTTATTTGTAGCGTAAAAAATAAAGACTCCATCGGTGATTAAATACCACCCCAAAAAGAAAGCTCTATTTGTGTGAAAAAAAAATTTTTGAAAAAATGTAATTTGGGTACAGTGTTACATGACCGCGCAATTCTCATTCAAAGTGCCACAGCGCTGAGAGCTTAAAATTGGTCTGAGAAGGAAGGGGGCAAAAGTGCTCAGTATTGAAGTGGTATTTTTTTTCAATTTTCGTTTGAAAAACTGCTGCACAATCACTGTGTGACATACAAAAATCACCATTTTCTGGGTTCTCTGCTAAGAAAAAAAAAATAAATATATTATTAATAATAATAATAATAATAGTTATTTTCTAGCAATAAAATACTGATCTAAACTTGTAAACAAAAAAATGCCAAAAAAAAGCTTGGTCTTTAAGTGGTTAAATGGCAACTAAATGTAGCACCCTGGAGTTTAGGCAGGGTTGCGCTTCACAAATTTACTTGCCAGGAATGGTTATCTATTGATTTCTCCCCAAGTTTGGCTTTGTTGCACTTTTCTCTTCTACAACTAGGTGGCTGGGTACTTGGTGGTACTAGTTATGAGAAGGACATTGCAAGGTCAGATTATGGGTATGTGGGGTATCTCAGCCAATGGGCAATGGTTTTCTTGAATCCATTGGCCTACTGGGAGAGCCTAGATATTCGGGTGGAGTCAAGTGATCTAAGTTCTGTGCCACCTGGACATGTGTTGTACTGCTTGGGCTGCTAGGATTGGGCCTATCCAGGGCACATCTGGCTGCTAGGCTGCCTGAGGGCCTATCCAGAAGCAAGAGAGCAGCACAGTGTTGGGATTGCAGCTTGCAGTCCAACCAAAAGGGACGGTTCTGCCGGCCCTAGAACCAGTTGTGGTTGGAGGAAGAGGGGAAGCTGTCGCCAGTAAGGGACTATCAGCCCAATTAGCAGGGACTACAGTGAATAACTGAAGTACCAGAGCAGTATTCTCAACCATGGACGATGAAGAATCTGGAAACTTCAGGTTGTTATCAAGTCAGGGACCCAACCAGTAGAGGTTATGTTTGCAGAGCAGCCTTGTGTGTCAAGCCAGGAACTGAAGCTTGAGAACCATCTAGAGTGCCAATCTAGTGGCCCAGCAAAAAAGCAGGGGTGACGCTTGAGGAAGATATCACCTTGAAGATTGGAGGAGCTCAAGGGATTCAGTGGCAGGGAATCAGCAGGTCTAGTGAGAGACCAGGAGCTCAGTGGGCTGAAGAACTACAATAAGAGATTGTAGTGGAATAGAAAGGAACTGTTCAGCTTTGTGTTAGGAACTGTTCAAGACTGCTGCCATAGGAGACAGCATTCCTGCACATGCAGATGTGGCGTCTTGTTGGATGCCTTTCCCTGCATGGCTGTCCTCCTATTGAAGTCTCAGAGTCTGCCAATTACCTAAGGATTTCCTGGCCCTAACCCTCTCTACCCCAAAAAGTTAAGAGAAATAAAAGTTCTTTTGCATTCAAGAAGTGTCTGGCGCCCAATAACTAGCTACTCTGCACCCACCATGCCTCACAACCCACTACATACCGACCTGGGAGGTTCACATTAAAATCAAAAGGAGACCTAGGACCTTGCTACATGCAAACAAACAAAAAAAAAAAAAAAAAAAAAAAAAACACCTTTATATAAACAAATAATTAAAAAAATGATTATATAGAGAGAAGAAAGCCATTCACTGACACAACTGAACAGAGAAGAATGACACTAATGTGGTCACACCCTGTCCTCAGGCCAAACTAGTTTTCATTTTCAAAGCTTTCTATTCCTGTACATAGTGAAACGGCTGCAAGTGGGATAATCCACATCAGCCCAGCACAGTAATACATAAACTCTGCTGTCACATAACTACAAGACGACGACGAGGTGAAATAGGTTATAATAACAGGTGGAGAGGGATTACAGGAAAAACGAAAGCACCGGGGAAGTCTCTGCCTTCCAGTTCTTTACCAGAAAAAGCAAACAGCATCAGAACATACAAAGAACTATGCACTGGATTAAAGTATTCAGCGTCTGACAAGCTGGGCTGTTCCCAACTACAAATGTGGGCTGTGCAATGAAAACCAGAGCAAAAAAGGCAAGCATTGCCTGTAGAAAGCAATGGGCTTAGCTGAAGTTGGCCAAAGATCAACTTTAGCTCCATTTTGCATATATTAATTAGCCAACAAAAAGCCAAGTTGAGAAGCAGGTCAGCTATTAGTATTTGCCTAGTGTGGAAAGTCAATTGTCTGTGAGAGTAGGATGGAACATGTAGACCCCAATAACTGGAAGATCTATGCAGACCAAGCCATGCCTCAACAGATGGATGGAGAACTCTGTGAACCAAGCCATGCCTTTTGGATGCATTTTTGACTGTATTCCAAGTGTATAGATAGTCCAAAATCCAGGTTATCCTATGGGCATACCATACAATGCACACTATTACAATGCAGTGCAAAAAAAAGTAAAGCAAGCTGCATTTTCATACACTGCAAACACAGGAACGTGCGCACAAATGCACCACATCACAGCGTCCATAAAAGTACAAAGAAGGAAAGAAAGAAGTGCCCTCAAAGCACAAAAGCAGATGGAAAAAAAACATGCATCAGAAGCATGTAAATTTGCATAAAAAAAAAAAAAAAAAAAAACACGTAGTAGACGCACTGTTTCTGATGTGAATGGGCCCTAAAAACTGAGTAGCTCCATGCTGACTGAGCCTTGCCGAAACAGCAGGGAACCCCATGCTGACTGAGTATTGCCTTAACAGGTAAGGAAACTATGCTGAACATGCCATGCCTTAAAGGTCAGCCAATATGTAAGTTATCAGTGCACTGTGATAAATCCTAGTAATCAAATCAGATTTTATTGCTTATCCTGCACCAAGTTCATTACAATTGCACATACTTCAGGAACTGAAATTGTTTTGTTGCGGGCAATTGTATATTGCTTTACCGTTCTATTAAATTACGTTTTTCCAGGTTTTCATGGCCAAATCCATGAAGTAGAACTGTAAGCCATAGCAACCAACTTAATTTGCCAACTGCAACATGAATAATGAAAGCCGCTTTCTGATTGGTTGGCATCAGTAAAATGCTCATTACTGCCACTTGCAACAAAACTGCTGCCCTCAGCTCAGTCTAGTTTAACACAGCATGAATTGAATAGTTTGGTGAATATGTGTGTGTATTGAAATGCGGCTACCATCAGCCTGTCATTGTCATGTCAGACTTCCTGGATGGCAGCTATTCCCATAAGCCTGCGATTCTTACTGCAAAAATCTGCTTTTCATTTGTAACCACCCAAGTGAAAGTAGCCTTAAAAGTGGTTGTAAAGCCTCAAGGTTTTTGAGCTTAATGCATTAAGCTGAAAAACCTTCATTGCTGCAGCTCCACCTGAGAACCCCCTCTTTGTCTTACCCAAGCCCGATCCAGCGATGTGCAGGGCCGAGTCCTACTGTCTGTGTCAATGTACACAGCAGCAGGGAAGGTTAACCAATTGCCGACCAGCCGCCGCAGTTTTACTGCAGCAGAATGGCACGGCTGGGCGAAAAGACATTATACAACATCGCTTTGCCCCGTGGCCAAAAAATAAAAAATGTATTAAAATTTATTTTACTTTGAATACCCAACCATGTGCACATCAAATAAGTAAACAGGAGTTAGCTTTTCACACCACTGGACAAGGCTATAGGCAACATACACTGGGTGTCCAGTGAATCATCCCAGAAGACTGGGGGGGGGGGGGGGGTGTAGCCAAACTTCAGGCTCAGTTTGTCGCAGTGAACTGAGCCATAAGTGGGAGCAGGTACCTGTCAAAACCAGGTACCTGCTACCTACCCCAGCTCCCCCAAAAAGGTGGCAAAATGTGTCAATGAGGGGGGGGGGGGGGGGGTTGGGTGCAAACAAGCATAATTCCCACCCAAGCAGCCCGTAGATTTGATTTTCTTTCACTATAGGTGGAAGAAAAATATAATATAATATAAATATATATAACTTGGTCCCCCATCAACAGTCAGTGTTGGGGAAAGTTCTCCCACAGCGCTATTGTGTTCTACCAGCATACATGTGGAGCATTCCTGCCCATCAGAACACAAATGATAACTTCTAGCGGCTATAGCCACCAGGAGTAAATATATTGTTTAAAATCTGACAGGCTGTTTGTATGTAATCGATCGATGAAAATGACTTGAGTACAATCAGCCTACTATTAGATGGATGGCTTCTCAGATGGTCCCTGCTGAAGCGGACAAATTCCAATCCATCTATGGCCAGCTTTAAAGTGTATGTAAACAATATATTTCTCTTATTTGTTCCCGGTTGGTCTGTTACTATTGCATGGTTATTTACTATTTATGATATTTGTTTTAAAAGTGCAAAAAAAGACAAAAAAAAACCCCACAACAAATGCAGCCACCACCTGGGGCCGGTGAGCTGCAACACTGCCAATTTTTGTTTTTGGGTTTCGATACGCTTTAAGGGACTTATTCACAGAAGCAGCTGCAGTTTTATTGTGCTCCTTATCCTAACGTTCAGGGCCCTGTTAATAGCATCATGGGCCCCTGGGCAAAGTAATGCACTTGGTCCCTATCAGCATGCCCAAATGAATGCACCTACTCTCATAGTTGATAGAGTTAAACATTTTTGTTCGTTTGATAAAATTGATTTTAAACAATACAAAAAGCATTCCATAAATCAAAGACGAATCAAATCACAAATGGCACAGTACAGAGGTGGAGGCACAAGGGTACAGTACAGGGGGATCAGGAGGGCACAGTACAGGTTCTGGGATGCTGCTCAAGACGAGGCCATCCTGGGACAGCTTAGTAAAAAGCGTGACTGGCCCGGCAAATCCTGGGACAGTTGGAAAATATGATATAATGTAAGACTATCATGGGGGCCCCCTGCACCTGTGCACTGCAGCTGAAGGGAACTGTACACACTTTGCAGCAAAAAGGAAACTCCCTGACCCATTCAAGTAAATCACAAGCAAATGGATACGCCCCCTGTTACAACACCACCCACTGTGCCCATCAAACGCAGCCACTGTGCCCCCCTGCCGGCTGCCCAGCACTTAACCTGTCTCTTGGTGGGGCAGCAGGTGATGGTGGCGAGCGGTCTCAATGTCTTCTCCCATACTCTCTTCCCGTCCTCTGCCATGATTGAATGCTTCACAGCGCCTGTCGTTTCAGCCAATTAGGTGACGGGTAACAGACCCAAGCACCTGATTGGCAGAGAGGCGGCTCAGTGTTAGGAAAGTGAATATTCATTCACTTTCCCAACACAGCTGAGTGAACTGCGAGTGCCAAGCATGGTGCTCGCTGTTTACCTTTTTCGATGCCTATTAGAGCCTATGGCTCTAATCAGGTGGTTAAAAAACAAATACTTGAATAGGGGGCAGCAGCGGCGGCCATAGATAGATTCATGCAATGCATGAATCTATTGGTGATAAAGGGGGTGGCAGGAGAGAGGGGGTGGCGCCCGTACATTCTTATGGACGCACCGCTACTGGGACAGGCTGGCTGTACTGAAGTCAATCCACTGACTGGTGATGCAGAATGAAGTAATACTTTTCTTCAA
The DNA here is from genome assembly GCF_037356315.1 of Lithobates pipiens. NCBI lineage: Eukaryota > Metazoa > Chordata > Amphibia > Anura > Ranidae > Lithobates > Lithobates pipiens. The sequence continues at coordinate 88,300,881 of NW_027507788.1, forward strand.
ACTTTTACTTTAGACCTCTTTCACGCTGTGGCAATTTTCAGTTGTTTTAGCTCTAGCAATAATGCCTGTAAACGGCCTGCCATTCATTACAATGGATGCTTTCACACTGGGGTGGTGCGCTTGCGGGACGTTCGGAAAACCCCTGCAAGCAGCATCTTTGTATTCACTGTACACAGTGCTCCCAAACCGCCCCTGCCTATTGCAATGACTGGGCAGCGCTTCCGAAGCACCTGGAAAGCACTTCGGAAGCGCCGCAACATGGGAGTTTTTAACTCCATGTCTGGGGTTAAGCGACCTGGGTAGTGGCCGAAAAGTGGCGTTAAAGCGCCGCTTTACCGCTAACGGCTCAGGGTGAAAGCAGCCTTAGGAAAGAAAAATGTATGGCTTGCTTAAAGAGGTGACATACTGCCTCCCAGATGTCTGTCAACCGCCCTCTGAAAAACAGTCCACTGCAGATAGCTTTTTAGAGGTGGTTGCAACCAACATACCCAAGCCTCAACAGTGTCCTTATGTTGTAGAGAAGCAAACTTGAGGAAAAAAAAAAAAAAAAAAAAAAAAAACAAACAAAAAATAATAATAATAATAATAATAATAATAATAATAATAATAATATCATCAATTATGAGCCATGCTAAAAATATTTTGTATTTACAAGGCGACTTCAAAAACATTTGCTTGTAAAAAATAAAAATAAAAATCCCTGCATTAAAGCCTCCCAGGATTACGCTCTATTAAAGCATTATTACTACAGAGGGTGGGAAGTCATTACGCTCAAGGGATATAAATGTGTCAGTTTACAGTTTAAAATATTTAAAGCTGCCACACACAGGAGGAATCAGCAACACATAAAATGTAACAATACAACACAAAACTAGCATCTGGCTCGGTGCACTTACCGCCGTGGGAGTTTATGGTTAAAAAAAAAAAAATCCACCCTACAGAGTTATGGAAAAACAAGAACAGCTGGAATTCTGTTTGGAGACCAGAAAATCAGCCTTCAAATTTCTCCGGCTTACAAAAGAAAAAAAATGAAAAGCCCCCAGGAATCAATGTGATCCAGCAGTCCAAGTCAACGTCCTGGTCAAGAAGGAGCCAGCAAGGCTATTTTAAGGCAATCACTTGATCTTGGAGTCCTGAAGTGAAGACCTCCAACATGTCAAGAGGAAGAGAAGAGATCCTCAGCTTGCAGAAATAGAAAAACTCTGAACTGATACATGACTTGTTGCTTTGAGAAGAGTTTCTTCCTCCAGGAACAGGGGTCTCCTTTCCACTGCTGAATCACAATATGTTCCTCCTTTTCCTGTAAGCTCACCCGCCTCTCTCCCCCCTGCTCTTTCCTTTTTACCAGCTCAGCCCCGACTGATCAGAGGTCCAGCTCAGGTAGGAGGAGGAAGAGGTGGTGGAGGAGGAGGAGAAGGAGGAGGAGGTGGAGGTGTGCTGGGAGGTCACATGGCTAGCTGGGAAACAGGTAGAAGCTGTACAAAGGGCTAGAGGCAGGTGCACAATGGAATGTGAGCATTCCTCAATGACTCTCCCTCTGCTTCAAATTCATAGCCAAGTTCCTGACTTATAACACAGCGATCAGACGTAAACTCTCTGATCGGATCAATTTATAACGGGCTAAGGAAAGGTGCACATTAGGAGGGACCCAGCTGCATGGGAGCTCAAATAGATAAAGTAGTAAGGCTCCATTCACACCTATGCATGTTGCTTTTGAGCGTTTCTGCAGCGCTTTTTGCGTTTTTTTTCACCACGATTTTGACACAATTTACATGTTTTTTCTTCAGGCTCCATTCACTCCATTGAGTTCTGTTTTGCGGGCAGAATCCTATTGATTCTGCCCGTAAAATGGAACGCCATGGTGCAAATGGAGCCTGAAAAAAACCCATTACAAAGAATGGAAACGCCCTTGCGATCCCCGTTAAATTGAATGGCGCGATTTTGCCACGACTGTCGCCTGACGAATCACAGTAAAGTCGCTCCTGTCGCCCCAAAAGAAGTTGGGCAAATTTAAATACGCAAAATCGCAGTAAGAAGACACTACATGCTTTTCTGCAGCTTCTCCATTGAAGTCTATTGAACCAAAAACGCAAAAAAAAAAAAAAACAACAAAAAAACACAGTTTTGCATTTAAAAAAGTCCATAAGGCTGGGTTCACACTGGAGCGGCTACGAGAACCGGATGTGATTCGCACCGCACTGCAGTGCAAATCGCATCCGATCTCTGTGCGATGCGAGTTCAGCCATACAGATAGTATGGCTGAATTCGCATCGCACCCGCCGCAAACTCGCACAGGACCCTTTTTTTGGTCCGCAGCAGAATCGGATCGCATGGGTGTTCACACCATGCGATCCGATTCCTGTCCGAGTTTGCAGATCGCACTGCGATATGCGAACTGATCTGGGGGGTGTCATTAAGGTTTCACTGACACTCCCAGCAGTCCGCATAGGGCAGTGTGAACTGCCGGCGGGAGGTATGCGATGCGGGAACCCGCCGCGGATTCGCGGCGTTCCCGCATCGCTTCAGTGTGAACCCAGCCTAAGGCTCGATTCACATCTATGCATGTTGCTTTTGAGCGTTTTTGCAGTGCTTTTTGCGGTGCTTGCCGCGTTCTTTTGGACACGCTTTTTTCTTTTTTTTTTTTTACACTGTGGTTGCTTAGCAACCATATATATACAGTGAAAAAAAATGAAAAAACAAAAACGCAAATCGTGGCAAAATCACGGCAAAAACGCGGCAAAACGCGTTAAAAAAGCGGCACTTGCGTTTTTGATGCAGGTCCATTGACTTCTATTACATGCAAAACGCTGCATTTTGCATGAAAAAAAGTCCCCGACCCTTTCCAAAAACGCAGAGGCACAAAAATGCATTGATGTGAACATGTTCCATAGGAACCCATGTTAAAAAATTTCCTTGCATTTCTGCAAAATGCATCAAAAAACGCGCTAGTGTGAATCGAGCCTAAGGCCTGATTCACACCTATGCATTTTTAGTGCTTTTTGCAGATTTGCTCTACAGAACGGGTTCCATAGGAAACCATGTTAAGATGGCTGTAGTGCAAATCTGTAAAATGCAAAAAGCTCTAAAAATGCATAGGTGTGAATCCAGCCTTATGCTTTACAAAAATGTATTGATGTGAACGTGTTCTATAGGAACCCATGTTAAATAAAAATTCCTTTTTTTTCAGTAGAAAAAGCATGAAAAAACGCATTGGAGTGAATGGAGCCCTAGGCTTGAGTTACATCTATGCACATTGCTTTTGAGCGTTTCTGTAGTGCTTTTTGCATTTTTTTTACCGCGATTTTGTGACGTTTCAGAAAAACGCCTTTGCGAACCCCATTGATTTGAATGCCGCAATTTTGCCACGATTGTTGCCCGACGAATCACAGTAAAATCACAACTGTTGCCCAAAAGAAGTTGGGCAGATTTAAACATGCAAATGGTGGCAAAATCGCAGTAAAAAGGCACTATTCTATTCTAGTCTATTGAACCAAAAATGCAAAAAAACACAGTTTCGCATTTAAAAAAGTCCCTAACTCTTTCCAAAAATGTAGAGGCAAAAAAATGCATTCATATGAACGTGTTCCATAGGAGCCAATGTTAAAAAAAATATCCTGTGTTTCAGTAAGAAGCATAAAAAATGCATTGGTGTGAATGGAGCCCTAGGCTCGATTCACATCTATGCTCAATTCACAATGCATGTTGCTTTTGAGCATTTCTGATGTGCTTTTTGCATTTTTTTTTACGATTTTTGTTGCAATTTACATTTTTTGTAATGGGTTTTTTCAGGCTCTATTCACACCATGGCATTTCATTTTGCGGGCAGAGTCGCTGCGATTTGAAAATGCCCTTGCGATCCCTGTTAATTTGAATGGCAAGATTTTGCCACGATTGTCGCCCGAAGATTTACAGTAAAATTGCGCCTGTCGCCCAAAAGAAGTTTGGCAGATTTAAACACGTGAATGGTGGGAAAATCAGAGTAAAAAGGAACTACATGCTATTCTGCAGCTTCTCCATTGAAGTCTATTGAACCATAAACACAAAAAAACCCCCCACAGTTTTGCATTTAAAAGTAAAAAATGCAGAGGCAGAAAAAAATGCATTGAACTTGTTCAATAGAAACCCATGTTAAAAAAAATGTCCTGCGTTTCAGTAATGCCGTGTACACACGATCAGACTTTCCGGCAGACCAGAGTCCATCAGACAATTCTATCGTGTGTGGGCTCCAGCGGACTTTTGCTTCCCCAAAGTCTGGCGGACCTAGAAATAGGTCCGCCGGACTGAGTTCATGTCGAGAAGTCCACTCGTCTGTATGCTGGTCCGACGGACCAACTATGATGCAACGGCAACTACAGCACCTGCCTGCGAGAATGTTTCCAGAGCAATCCCATCGTGCTGGTTCTCAGCTACAGGGTACTGTACACCAGGCCCTTAGGTCTGCTATGGATTTTAAGGGGACCCCCTAACGCCAAAAAAAGGTGCGGTGGTCCCCCCAAAATCCATACCAGACCCTTATCCGAGCACGCCGCCCGGCCAGTCAGGAAAGGGTGTGAGGACAAGTGAGCCCCCCCCTCCTGAACCGTACCAGGGTGCATGCCCTCAACATGGAGGGTGGGTGCTTTGGGGAAAGGGGGCCGCAGCCCAAAGCACCTTGTCCCCATGTTGATGAGGACAAGGGCCTCTTCCCGACAACCCTGGCCGTTGGTTGTTGGGATTTAATAAGGGGCCACCCAGATCCCAGCCCCCACCCTATGTTAATGAGTATGGGGTACATCGTACCCCTACCCATTCACCTGGGGGAAAAAGTGTTAATAAAAAAACACGTTACACAGGTTTTTAAAGTAGTTTATTAGGCAGCTCCGGGGTCTTCTTCTGACTTCGGGGGTCTTCTTCCGACTTCTCCATGCTTTCCAGATCTTCTCGCCGGGCTCCTCTGCTATTTTGCTGCTCCTTTGCTAGCGGGGGCCGTCTTTCTCCTTCGTCATCGCCGTCTTCTTCTTTTTCTTCCTTCTTCTGTTCTTCTGATGTTGACACGACGCTCTCTCCCGCTGTAATGCCGTGGACACGGTGCACGGCGACTTATATAGTCTTAAGGGGCTGGGTCCAGGGCCGTCTTTAATATTGATTGGACCCTGGGCAAAAGTTTTTTTAGCCCCCCCCCCCCCCCATGCAATTTCACTCTCCACCTGCTCTGAGACATACAATAAATAACAGCTAGACTTAAAATCAGTTTACTGTATCAGATCAGGCAGAAATTGCGATTGGTTTTCAGAAGTTACAGCATATCATTACTGCTTACTGACTGGTTGCTAGAGGTTACAGCACACATTATGGCTCACTGATTCGTTGCTAGAGGTTACAGCACATCATCACCTCACTGCAGGGGAGCATGGTATACATATGAATGCTGCTTTCATTTACATCTCAATGCCTCCGGCCGCATCTATTTGCTTACTAATGCTGCTGCTATTTACATATGAATGCCGGTTATTTACATGTAAACACAGGGTCTACAGGTGAGTTACTTGTATACAACAATAGGGCAGAGCTGGGCAGCATTAGTACCAGATATTGGGACACAGCACAGGACTAAAACTTCAAGGGACAAGGGAATTTAAACTGGGATAGTTGGCAAGTATGAGGCAGCTGCTTTGGGCCCCCAACAATGACAGGGCCCAGGGCAGCTGCCCTTTTTGCCCTACCTTAAAGACGGCCCTGGCTGGGTCACTGGGTGATGTCACCCAGGGACCACGCCCCTTATGATGCCACAGTCCCGGGGCATGCTGAAACTACCTTAGATGTGGTGCAACCACCACATCTAAGAATTGGTAAGCTGCAATATAGTGTTTGCTTTTGGGTTTGTTGACATATCAGCATGGATGTCGCATCACTTCCTTAAGGCCCCTTCCACACTGAGGCGGTGGGTGCATCAGCGGTAAAGCGCCGCTATTTTTAGCAACCCTTTACTGTCAATTTTGCAGTGATATTCGGCTGCTAGTGGGGCAATTTTGCAGTGATATTCGGCTGCAGCAGCGCTATGTCGGCGGTATAACTACGCTGCCCCATTGATTTCAATGAGCAGGAGCAGTGTATACACTGCTCCTTCAACGCTCCAAAGATGCTGCTGGCAGAACTTTTTTTAGCGTCCTGCCAGCGCACCGCTCCAGTGTGAAAGCCCTCGGGGCTTTCACATTGGAGAGACAGCTCTTTCAGGGTGCTTTGCAGGGGCTATTTTTAGCTCTGTAGCGCCTGAAAGCACCCCAGTGTGAAAGGGGTCTAAACGAAATATCTCTAAAAAATCTCTAAAACCGAGCTGGTAATATTCCCCCGCCCATGCCCCCCAACCACTCAGTGTCTGCCAACCCTCTCCGCCAATCCCTACACTGGCTCCAGATCACCCAGCGAATGAAACTCAAAATACTAACCACAACTTACAAAGCCATTCACAACTCTGCCCCGTGCTACATCACCAATCTTGTCTCCAAATATCACTCAAACCATCCTCTCAAGACCTCCAGCTATCAAGCTCCCCTGTCTCCTCCTCCCATGCTCGTCTCCAGGATTTCGCCAGAGCCTCTCTCTGAGCCTCTCCCCTCCTCTGGAACACTCTAACCTCAACCTGTCCAGCTATCTCCTACTCTAGCTGCCTTCAGGCAATCCCTGAAAACTCATCTCTTCTGGGAAGCCTATCACATCTAAAACTAATCGTTTACCAGTTCCATCAGCTCATTCCCCACAGTTGCAACCTTTTGTACCACCTGCCCCAGCCTATTAGATGGTAAGCTCTTCTGAGCATGGCCCTCTTAATCCTATTGTATTTTATTGTATTGTATCTGTATTGTCTCCCTTTTATATTGTGAAGTGTTGGCACTAAATAGTATACGAAATACTATACAGAATAAATTCTGTATAGTATTAGTGGGAATATTACAATAAATTTGTGTTTATTGTAAAATTGAACAGGTACTCACATTTGAGTACATGCACGCTCCAGATGACTTCAGAGTGACGAAACTCATATGGCGGGGCTAGCTCACGTCTCTGTATCACTTCCATACACGGACGCTAGTGTCAGCAATATAGGCTTTTTTCAATCTAAACAAATGCGAGTACCTGTTCAATTTTACAATAAACATTATAATACAGTACTACACTATTGTTAGGTACCTGGTGTTGAAGCCCGACTTGTAGAAGGAGACCTCTCTTACAACGCTGGTTCAGGAGCCACTGGAATGGGAACAGCGGTCTCGAAAGCACAGTGGGTAGGAGTGCCTGCTGGAATAGGACCGCTGGGACTGATAGCGGAGAAGAGATTCCTCTGGATGGCTGGATGGCTGGAAGTTGATAGAAGAGCTGAGAAATGCAAGCAGCAGCTACAGGAGCCGATGAGAGGAACCACAGGCACAGCAGAACACTGAACAGGCAGCAGGTTGGAGCAGGGTCGGACGGTCCGGGTCAGTAGGCGAGCAGACAGGTGATAGCAGCTGGCAAGGAAGCGTCGGTAAAACTGGCAGAGGTTGGCAACGGAATCACAGGCAGAAGTGGTAGCAAGGTCAGGCGGGCCGGGTTGGGTTTGGAGAAGTCAGAGAAGTCAGACAAAGCCGGGTCGGTAACAATAGCAGATGATCAGGTTCAGGTTCAGGTAGTCAGATACACAGGAGCTGAGACGAAACATCGCCACACCAGCGCACTAGGAGAACCTTTAAGCGTTCAGTGGCGGCAAACAGCGCTATTGCGCACACGTGCGCGTCTAACGTACGCCCGCGCACCACTCGTGAACGTGTTCCGGAAGCACGCACCGACGCCTGCCAGTGTGAACGCGCTGAGGCTCAGTTTGAGAAGAAGCACGCGTGCACGCAGCTGTGCCTGTCCATCGCTGGTAAGTCCCTGACAACTATATGGGATTCCTCTCTTTTATGATATTTGATGCATGATGGAAGCTTTTTAAAGTAACGTGGACGGGAAAGCCTCTGAAGTGCTACACAGGGGCATATACTGTGAAAGCCTCAGACCCCAGGAGGGGGTGAATTTTCCGGGGAGTGCAATCACATTAGGTGCACGGATAAAACACCCGCTTGCTGTGATCACCTTGGGAAGTGAAAAATATCAGCATTGTTGCTTTTTTTTATCACTGCCACAAGAGCACTTCATGGACTTTGTTATTTATTAATATTTTTTTTTTTTTTGGACTGACATTTTTAGGATTGATGAATTTAAATGCACAATTTTGGACTAATTATCGTGTAATCTAATATTCGTATATTCATTTGCAGACCATCACAGGTGGTCTGTGGATCACATTGTTTCAATTATTAATTACATTGTTTCATTATTAATTATTACGTTTGTATGTGTGTAGTTCACATTTTTCACTTTGGCATTATTATTTGGTGGACATAATTTCATATAGTATATAGTTAATGAATATCAGTTATATTCATCTTTAACTATCACTACTGTCATATTAGGTATTTTTACACATTTTTATTTTTCATTTTTTACACTTTTTTCACTGAAGTTTTCTGAACAGAGCCAATCTCTACTTCATCTTTTTCTATACCCATGTACTCCACCTAAAGTAATAAGTAGAGGCAGCAGTTCCCTTTCACCTAATTAGCATATGTTTTTTCCTTTTTAACCTGTTCTCTGCTGGTATTTATTCCTTGCACAGGATCATTTATTTTTACTTTAAGTCTCCTCATCAGTTCCTCATACGGTTCATATCAGATATCCATGCATCATAACATTTCACTACTCACATAGTTGTCTGACACATCTTCGGGTTTTCTTTTGGGCCTGAGCTATATTTTAATTTGCCTGCCATGTTCAGGTTGTTCGGCCTGTGTATTTCAGGGGGTTGACACATTTTCAGTTCTACTCATACGTTGTATTTCAGGGTTGGCCTCGGTCACCAGGGGCAGGCCTTAAAGCATAAGAGAGGAAATCTAGGTTGAAAGTAAGTTATGGTTGCTTTTGGTGTGCTGTTGGTTCGCCGCTTACCGGTGTCTCGTTGCCATTTTATGGTACATGTTTTTCCTTCACGTTTTAGGTCACGGCTTTCTCCACTGCAGTATTACCTATCACGTTTATAGGTAACAGCGGGTTGAGGTGATCGTTTCTAATCCTTCTCACCCATTTCTCATACAGTAGACGTTAGACTGTTTTCATATTTTGTTGTCATTGCAATACTCACCACATTAGATCTGACATGCCTTCAGGTTCCATGGGCCTGAGCTTACATTTTTAATTGGCCTGCTTCACCTCAGGTTACTCAGCCTCTGTAATTCAGTATCTGCATGATGAACACTTTCTTGGTCTTATAACGCATACTTCATTTTCCCTTTACACCAGGTTCATTGTCATTGCATACACGGTACATGATCATAGCCTCACACTGTATGTTTTACGGCAACTCTCCACTGCAAGTTACCTATCACGTCTATAGGTACCAACGGCTTAAGATGATCGTTTCTAATTGACTTGTCTGGTGGCAAGTCTACTCATCCGTTTCTCATACGACTTATGTTTCATACGTCATGACATCACACTACTCATATCACTTGCCTGACATGTCTTCAGGTTTCATAGGCCTGAGTTCACGCATTTAATTTGCCTGATACACCTCAGGTAACTCAGCCCTGGTAGTTCTTGAGACTGACACGTTTTCAGTCCTTGTCATTAACCACGATCACTGTTGGGAGGTTGTTAAAAAAAAAAAAGTAAAGAGATTTTCCTTTCCTTGAAATAAGTTGTGGTACATTAAGTTATGACTCTTGCTTATGACAATTTGTTCTCAGTTGCATAGGTCATGTCACAGGCAGTGGATATCAAAGCCTTTGCCTCCACCCCTCCTTCAGCAGCCAGGGGTTTGGAACAGGGTAGCATGTCCTCTTTAAAGAACCTGGACCGTCCCGATGCTCATGGCAGAACTGTGGTACAGAGGTATTTGGTATCTGGTTTCAGCTCGCAAAGCTGAAGTATTAAGAATATTATTCCCAGGGGCGGGCTGGGCTGGGGGGCAGGGATGCAATTGCCCCCTGGGCTGCTCTGATATGCTGTGGCAAAGGCTGTTGTGCCATCAGCCCAAGAGCACACATGCGCAGATCTTCAGCTGGCCGAGTCCAGTACTGTGATCCAGCGATGTCTTCATGTCAGGGCTGACAGTCTGTGTTACACAGCACAGCCCCGCCCAGCCCCTCCCTACTCCACACCATTGGCTGGCAGAGGCTGGACCTGCTAAGCTGCCGCAGCGATCACTGTATTCTGATGGCTTGAAAACTTTCAACTCAGAGCACACACCCACACACGGCTCTTACGGATGCTTAGTAAATCAAGTGCCAGGCTTCTCTAGCATTACACCTGTGTGACTGCGACCAAGTCTGGGCACAAGCTAGCACAGGCTCCTGGAAACATGGGAGGGTGGCCAGTAAGAGGAGAGCTGGGATATGACCTTACTTGCCTCATATTCCTGCCACTCCTAAACCTGCTCCACTGCAGCATCAGGCCAACGATGCCCTTAATCTGGCTGGTGCTCTGGTGTGCACCTGCATTTGCTTTTCTCACTACCCGCAATTGACACAGGAGGAGCCTGCACCTTGGTGAATCTGGTGGTCATGCCAAAGAGAAAGCAGGACTTGCGTGTTTAGCCTGCTGAACTCGCTGTGACTCTCAGCTACTCTGCTGGCTTGGCTTGCCCAGTGGTGCAGTGCTCACTCACCAGAGAAGCTCCAGACTCAACAGGTAGCACTTAGTGTAGCTGTAGTGACAGCACAGTCTTTAGTCTTCATCTTCCTGCAGTCTTATTGGTCTTTTTACTGAGTGTGGGGAAAGGGCAAGCTCTTTTTCTCAGTCTCTCTGGGGGCAATCATGCAGTCTCTCTGAGAGACTGCTCCAAAATGATTGCCCCACACTGCCTGCACAGAGAGAGTGACCACTTCACACTGCCCACACAGAGAGTGACGGCTTCACACTGCCAGCACAGAGAGTGATGGCTTCACACTGCCAGCACAGAGAGTGACCGCTTCACACTGCCCACACAGAGAGTGACCGCTTCACACTGCCAGCACAGAGAGTGACCGCTTCACACTGCCCACACAGAGAGTGACCGCTTCACACTGCCCACACAGAGTGACCGCTTCACACTGCCAGCACAGAGAGTGACCGCTTCACACTGCCCACACAGAGTGACCGCTTCACACTGCCAGCACAGAGAGTGACCGCTTCACACTGCCAGCACAGAGAGTGACCGCTTCACACTGCCCGCACAGAAAGTGACCGCTTCATACTGCCGGCACAGAGAGTGACCGCTTCACACTGCCCGCACAGAGAGTGTGACCGCTTCACACTGCCCACACAGAGAGTGTGACCGCTTCACACTGCCCGCACAGAGAGTGACCGCTTCACACTGCCCGCACAGAGAGTGACCGCTTCACACTGCCCGCACAGAGAGTGACCGCTTCACACTGCCCGCACAGAGAGAGTGACCGCTTCACACACTGCCCACACAGAGAGAGTGACCGCTTCACACTGCCCGCACAGAGAGTGTGACCGCTTCACACTGCCCGCACAGAGAAAGAGTGACCGGCAGTGTGAAGCAGTCACTCTCTGTGCAAGCAGTGTCAAGCAGTCTCTCTCTCTGGGGCAATGTGGAACAGTCTCCCTCCCTCTCTGTACAGGGAATGTGGTGTAGATGGTTGGTGAGCTGATTCGGGGGTTCAATGGGCCACTTGACTGGACTTGCCCCCCAGGCCTAAGGCTACCAGCCCTCCCTCCCCTGTACTTCAGGCTCTTATGCGGAGCAGGTTACCCCCATGGACTGTCGCCTCATCCTTTTAACTGATTCACGCCACTCTGAGCTTGCTGGCAACCTCCTGTCAGGGTTGGGGCTTTGGAGAGCCATCCAAGTCTGGTCCTGGTGGATCCTGCCATTCCAGGCACATCAGCAAGTTCCACTAAAGGCTATGTGGCTATTTTTTTGGCACTCACTGACAGCTAAGCCATGGCCAGACGAGATCTTGGATGTTCCAGGGTTTTGCAGAGATATCGACTTTATTTGAGATTTACCCCATAGTGTCGGCAGCACAGGCTTGGAGTTGCTTTTGGATAGATGAAACAGTGATTTTCTCCACAGATAATTAGGCTACCTCAGAATTGTTTAACAAAGCAGAGCCAGGTCTTTACTCATTATGTTTTTTGTATGTAGGCTGATTTGGCTGTCCCTTCAGTTCCATTTCCACATTCACTGTAGGTCCATTTGTGGTGTATGATAGTGGTCATCAACCCTGTCCTCAGGGCCCACTAACAGGCCAGGTTTTCAAGATAACTGAAATACATCACAGGTGATATAATTTGCTGTTCAGTGATGCAGTATTCCAGTCTGCATCTCCCCAAGGTAATACATAAAACCTGGCCTGTTAGTGGGCCCTGAGGACAGGGTTGATGACCACTGGTGTAGGTCATACAGCAGGGGATGCTCTGTCTTGTTTGAACTACCCTCTATTTTCTGACAGGTCCCAGAATCAGACACATGTGCCACACAATCCCCGCTTTTTTCACTGCTAACAATGGACTAGATTCCAACTGGGCCGGCGCAGCAGTTTTGATCAACCAGTCATTGTGAGTTAACGTCAAGTAGGCTTTTGAAACGGCCTGGAATATTTTCCAGGCTTTCTAGTCTAGGTATCCTAGGTGTGATTGCCACAACATCCAATATCTACTTGCGTTCCTTGCTTTCTGACACTCATAGCTCAAGCTAACCTGCAGTACTATAAAGACATATCTAGTAGGTATCCAGCATGGTTGCCCTTGCCGAACCCTAATAGGCCTTCCTTTTTTTGGAGCACATCCCATCTAGGCCATTTTTAAGGGGATTCGGAAGAGTAGCCCCCTACCACTGTTATGAGACTCCCTCTTACAGGGCATATTTTCGAGGGCATGTCCGTTTTACTCTCCAGGGCTCCTTTTGGTTCTGCTACCCAGCTTGGTCCTTAAGGTGGCCGTGTATGTGGCTTTCTATGGTTTCCTCAGGCTAGGTAAGTTCATTCATACTGGACGTGATACCAGTTAGGTAAACCGATCATTTCCGTTTGCATGTGAACACTTACAAGATGCAGAAGGCAGGGGCCGGTACTGGCGCTAGAGTTTTCGAGACTAGCGATGCCTGGTGCCCAGTCACAGTTATATCAGCCCATGGTGATCACTGCGAATAAAACCAGGAATAGTCCACTTTTACCGTTCCCTAGTACTCCCTTTTCTCCACAGTTCATAAATCATTGTTACACCCTGCTGTTAAACCTAGGTAGGTCCCCAAAGCTTATTCTGACCATTCTTTCAGAGTAGGGGTGGTTTCTGCTGTTTCTCGCCAAGGGGACCCTGTTCACGTAATTAAGAAGTCAGGTAGTTAGAATTCAGTATGCTTCTCCATATATCCCGGTGTCATGGTTATGCAGTGATCTTCCTGTGTTTGCTTACCTCCCCTCATGTCTTCTGACTAAGAGGCCAGTCACTTCCACCTGGTGGTTTTTATAACCTCTCCTCTAAGCATGGCTCCACCCCAGGCCCTATCAGGGAGCCCTATATTAACCTGTGCACTGCAGGCCATCAGTGCTGATCAACCATTGTGTATTCCTTTGTGTGTTAGCTTCCTGTTTCCTGCCGTGTGCTCTGCTACTGTTTTCCGTTACAGACTTTGGCGTGTTCTTGACTATCCCTGTTTGCCTGTGATCCTGACCTTTTGGCGTGTCCCCGACTATTCTTATCTGCTTGTGGCCCCCGACCTTGGCTTTGTCCCTCACCATCCCTATCCTCCTGTTGCCTACTGTGGGTGTGAGCTGGGGGACACTGGGGGTCGCGACCTGGAGCCAGTTGCAGCCAAGTTCATCCTCACCACCAGAGGAGCTGGTGAACACCTGCTGGCTCGTAGACTCACCCAGGGAATCTTACGCTCTAACCCCAGTGGGATCTATCCCCCGTCTGCAGCAGTCAGCCGTAGGGTCCACAACCTTGCGGTGCACTCCTGATCCTACGGTGTGCACCTGTCACCTCGCCTCAAGGTGACCTGACACCCGGTTCCTCATGTACTGATGTCATGGGTATTTCATGCATTTGGCTGATTTATGCTGCATACGGTGACTTTCAATAAATCTGTTTTGTTAGCTCTTCCTACTGTCTTTATTTTTTGCCTCCTTTAGGCATACTGACCACATGACTATGACACACCCCAGGTCACTTTCTGTTTTCCCTTCATACCTTTCCTTATATGGTCTACTAGAGACTCAGAGTACAAGAAGGAAGGCTGACCACAGGTCAGCCTGATTTTGTAGGAGGAGTCGGGCTGTATTTAAGCGCGCCCTCTAGCCTCCATTTCCTGATGACTTTTCTTTTGTGTCTCATCCGCCCTTTCCCTTTTCTTTCTATTTCTTCTCTTATACTTATACTTGGGTATGCCTCCTATAGGCATACTGACCATGTGATTACGGCACACCCCAGGTCACTTCCTGTTTTCCCTTCATACCTTTCCTTATATGGTCTACTAGAGACTCAGATTAAAAATATAATAATTACCACTTTCAGAAGACAGATGTGGACATGTGCACTATTCTATGCACACTACACATCCCTTAGTCCATCTCGAAAGTGAGAAAGAGAGGGTGGGTACATTCCTACATACAGTGGGACCACAGAGAATGAATGTAACCACCCTAAAAAAGGAGGGTACCTGGTCATGCGCTGGGGGTTGTGTGAAGCATCTTCATGTTCACTAAATGCCCCCCATCCCCCACTGGGGCAGCGTGGAGTTCTGCAATCTTACCATGCAGCTCCTCTGGCCCGCACCCCCTCACCCCTCCTTCTCTCACATTAGCTACTGGTGGTAGCATTGCTTCTGCACAATAGGCCTGGAGCATGCTGACCACTGAGGGGTAGGCCTCATTACTGGATGTATAGGATGCCTGTGGGTACCCGGCTTCCTAACATGCATCCTTAAAACCCAATGAATAGCTGGTTGTTAAGGTCCTGGCACCCGACAGTGTCCTTAACAACCAGCTATTCACACATATGCACATATGCACTGTAATGCAATTCATTTAAAGCACACTGGGCATTTTTTTAACCCCTTCCCACCGAGCGTACGCAGATGTGCGTACTCGGCTTTCGGGGGGTATACCGGGATGATGCCCGCACCTGCAAAAAGCCGCTCAGCTGTTATGCCGGAGGAGCGGGAGGGGACGTCCCCTCCTCCCGCCGCCTCCCGCCGCTGTTACCGGTGCTCCCGCTCGATCGGGAGCACCGATTCAAATTCCGCTGCCTCCGGCTGCTGGGGAGGAACTGGAACGAAGCCGTAATCGGCTTCATTCTAGTCTCCTCATAGTAAATACGGAAGCGACATCATGACGTCACTTCCCGTTTACTCGGCTGCCAATGGCGCCGGTTTAAAAAAAATATACGGTATTCAGAATCGCCGTTTTCGGCGATCTGAATACATTGAAGTGTAAAGGAGAAGTGGGGGGTCCCCCGATCCCCCGATCCCTCCATAAAGAGTACCTGTCACCACCTATTACTGTCACAAGGGATGTTTTCATTCCTTGTGACAGCAATAAAAGTGATCAAATTTTTAATTTTTTTTAAAAAACAATTTAGTCATTTTAAAATAAAAAAAAATAAATAAAAATGTTTAAAGCGCCCGCCGTCCCCACGAGCTCGCAAAGTAAAGAAAACGCGTACGGAAGTCGCGCCCGCGTATGTAAACGGTGTTCAAATCACACATGTGAGGTGTCGCCGCGATCGTCAGAGCGAGAGCAATAATGCTAGCACTAGACCTCCTCTGTAACGCTAACCTGGTAACCGTAAAAAAAAATTAAAGCGTCGCCTATTGAGATTTTTAGGTACCGTACTTTGTCACGCAATTATAAAGTGTGACATGTTTGGTATCTATTTACTCGGCGTAACATTATCTTTCACATTACGCAAAAAAATTGGGCTAATTTTGCTGTTTTTTTTTTTTTTAAATTCATGAAAGTGTCCCTTTTCCCAAAAAGTTGCGTTTAAAACACCGCTGCTCAAATACCGTGTGACATAAAATATTGCAACAATCGCCATTTTATTCTCTAGAGTCTCTGCTAAAAAAATATATATAATGTTTGGGGGTTCCAATTTTCTAGCAAAAACTTGTAAACACCAAATTCCAAAAATAGGCTTAGTCATGAAAGGGTTAAGATACACAGTGCATTTTAGAAGTGCTGCAATGTGAAAATATATGTGCTGCGATATGAAAGCAACTTAACTACTTATAAAGTATTCGCTGGAGTTTGGCTTCAATTTGTTAGTGAATTTAAATCTGCTAATTCATCTAACATTCCCCTCCCCCCCAGACTAACAATGCTGTCCAAAGGTGCCCCCCTGTGCGCTTTCATCCAGAGTGTAGGCACCATAATATAGGAGGTGTGTTACTGGTCAGATCACCAGGTGAAAATAGAGGGGAAAAGCCTGAAAAAAAACAAATGCAGCCATCACGTCTAATAGTAGATAAGCTGGAATATATTTACATTTTTGGTTTTGAGTTTAATAATACTTGAATTCAATTGAAATGTTTTAGATTAATATAGACAGGATATAAATAGACAAACATATATCGAAAATATATTTTTTTGGGTAGCATACACTTTTTAATACACATTTCAATTAATTGTTTTGGATGTCATTGTACATCATAACACAAATTACCGGGGTTTATTTATGTGAATTATGACGTGTTGACATGTGTCATGAGGGGCCTTGAGATGTGTGTGAGTCCACTATAAATATTAAAGTATAACTATAAGGAAAAACACATGTCTATTTTTATTGGTGTCTGTGCCCCCATTTGGGAGATACATTCTTTCTGTTTTTCCTGTTTACCATTATCATTAAAAGTGAAAAATCCCAAATTTTGGGTTGACATTAGCACACTAATAGAGGGGAAATATCCAATGGGGACACTAGTACTGGTGACACTCCGGCAAATCCCTCACTTTGGAGAGATTTCCTTTCACTTCCTGTTTGGCTGCGGGACAGGAAGTGAAGGGAAATCTCCCGTGATGGCAAAAAAAAAACCAACAAAAAAAACAGATGTGTTATAATCCTCCCTTCTGCCTCATACACACGATTGGAATTTTGGTCAGAAAAAGCTCTGATGGTTTTCCCAAGGGAATTCCAACGGGATTTCGCTCAAGTTGTCTTGCATACACATGGTCACACCAAATTCCGACCGTCAAGAACGTGGTGACGTACAACATATACGATGGGACTAGAAAAAGGAAGTTCAGTAGCCAATAGCTTCCATCTCGTAGTTGAATCTGAGCATGTGTGAGTTTTTGCGCATCGGAATTGCATACACACGATTGGAATTTCCGATAGAAACCTTTTCCGTCTGAAAAATTGAGAACCTGCTCTCAATCCTTTGCTGGCGGAAATTCAGCCAGCAAAATTCCGATGGAGCATACACACAGTCGCATTTTTCAACGAAAAGCTCTCATCGGTCTTTTGCTGGCCAAAATTCCGACCGTGTGTATACTGAATTAGGGTCCGTCTTGTGAGACCCCAAGTCGGATGACATGTGAAATTCAATGTTTCCCTATAAGAGCTGTCTTGACTGATACTACACAAATCTGTCCGACTTTAGAGCTGGTTCACACTGGTCCGATGTGTGCTCCGACTTCAAGTTCCATGACATGTCAAAATCTATGGTTCTTTATGAGAGCAATTTTAACTGGGCCGACTTGTGTCAGTCCAAGTTTGAAAATGCTTCCTGCACTATGTTGGTCCGACTTGGGTCACGTGACATCACAAGAGACAGGGTCTCATTGTGACGCCACTGGATGGCTACATCCCAGGACTATATAAGAACTGGCAGACATTGCAGATGACACAACAGTGGGAGCCAGCATCAGAGGAGGACCGGGTCGGTGGCAGAGAAGACAGCAGCAGAGGGAGAAGACCAGAGGAAGAAAACATTTGTGGCAAAACCGGAGAAAGAAGACATGTTGGCGCTACGATGGGGGCATTCATCACTTTTAATAAAGGACTTGTCAAAAACCATCTCTTGTTTTTATTTCCACTACACTTTTTTCTTTAGGGGTGAATGGGTAGGGGTACAATCCCCAAAGCACCTACCCCCCATGTTGAAGGCATTTCACTTGGTATGGCCCAGGACACGGCGTGCTTGCTCATCCCACCCTCCTTTCCTGACCTGCCGGGCTGCATGCACAGATAAGGGTCTGGTATGGATTGGACGGCCCCAGATCGTTTTTTTTTTTAAACAGAGGGGAAAAGCCTCAAAAAAAAAAAAACAAATGCAGCTATCACATCTAATAGTAGGTAAGCTGGAATATATTAAAATTTTTGGTTTTGGGTTTAATACTACTTTAATTAGATTGAAATGTTTTAGACTAATATGCACAAGATATAAATAGACATCCCCACATCCTGTCAGGGCTGGCTTAGCCCTTCCACCTCTGAGCTGGCCGCTCAGCTGTCGACTAATTGCCAGCTCTTTTCTCTCTCCACTGTTACCAGCTGTTTCCGATGATGCTCGTCTGACCTGCCTATTTAAAGCCTTCCAGCTCATTTCTCCATTACCTTCACATTTGGTCACATCATAGGGAACCATCTCCTGCTGTTTATTTCAAGACTGGCTTGCTGACATCCCTCCTGGCTTCTATCCTGCTTGCAGCTGCTCTTCTTGGATCCCTGGCTTCCGGCCTGGCTGATTACCCGATCTGGTTAATGAACTTTGGACTGGCTGACTACCCGATCTGGCTACTGGACTCTGGCTATGCTTGACTACGCTTTTTTCTATTTACCTTTTTATTTTTATTAATAAACAAGTGTGATTTGATTGTACTTCTGTCTCTGTCTGTTTCATGGTTCCTGATACATCCACATTTTTCCCATTCCTACATCTCAGTTATTCCGAAGCCTGGTAAAGACCCCTCTATTCCAGAAAACTACAGACCCATTGCCCTTTTAAATTCAGATTATAAAATATTTACTAAGATCCTTGCCTCTAGACTGTCTGGGCTGATCCCTAAACAAATTCATAGAGATCAGGTTGACTTTGTCCCCAGCAGGCATGCTGGAGTCAACACCCGATGTACAATAGATCTGATAGATCTTCTGGACAGGTCTACCCGCTTGGCATTGATTCTGAGTTTGGATGCACAAAAGGCCTTCGACAGGCTGGGTTGGCCTTATATGTTTACCACCTTAAAAGTATATGGTTTAATGGCCCTTTTTTAAAAGCTTTAGAAGTCTTTTTTACGATGGTTATAGCCCAGGTACGGATGCCGTCTCTCCTGTCGCCTAGCTTCCCCATGACAAATGGAACTCGGCAGGGGTCTCTCTTATCCCCTTTGCTTTTTATTTTATGTCTAGAACCCCTGGCCGAGTCCATACACACTCATCCAGATATTCGTGGGGTGTTGATGTGACAGGGGGAGTACAAACTGACGCTTTTTGCGGACGATGTTCTTCTTACTATCACTAACCCACTAATATCCCTCCCCTCACACAAATTGCTGTCCTCCATTGGTGCTATTTTCGGCTATAAGGTTAATACCTCCAAAACTGAGGCCCTCCCCATACACATCCCAGAATCCTTGGTATTGCAACTTAAGGAGGCATACCCTTATTAATGGTGCAACACTTCTCTTAAATTTTTAGGGGTCCTCCTCACTCATATATCCTGATAATTTCCCTCCTCTAGTTTTAGACATATATAAATCCCTGTCGACCTGGACAAAATATCCTCTATCCCTATTAGATAGGATTAATGTCCTAAAAATGTCTATTTTATCTAGACTGCTCTATCACTTTGAAACACTGACAGTTTCCATGCCAGTCTCTCAACTAAAAGAACTCCAGAGGACCTTTCTGAAGTTTGTATTGGGCGGTAGGGCTCACCGTATAGCGAGCTCGATGCTATTGGCTCTAAGATCCAGGGCCCGCCCCGGAAATTATCAAATATTATTACGCCTCACACTTGAGGGCTATAGTTTCATGGTCCTCTTTACACTTTAATCAGTGGACGGCTATTGAAAAGGGAATATTATACCCGGTCCACCCTTGCTCCTTAGTTTGGGGTACTCCTCCATCCCTGAATCCCATTTTTAAACGCCAACGTACCACTCCAATGAACTTTACTTTGAATGTTTGGCATAAATGCCTCAAAAGCTACCCCCTTGCCTCATCATGCCCTCCCCTTATGAATGTGTTGTTTAACCCAGTCATACCGGACAACATGTCTCTGGGCAGGGTATTTCCATGGCTTAGTGCCCCACTATTTCAACTTCAAAACCTGCTCCATCCCACTATGCGGAGGATGTATTCTTTCTATACCGTTCTTTGTTTCATATCTTTTGGGAGTGCTCTCTGATTCAGCCCTTCTGGCGTGATGTGAGGCAACTAATCCAGAGGGTGGTAGATGTGTCACTTCCGCTAGATCTCTTAAATTGCCTACTGGGGCTTCCTGTTAATGGTCTAACCAAAAAAGTTAACCAGCTGATCTCCTATATCTTGCTTGCAGCCCAAATAATTATTCCACTATGCTGGCTGTCCAACACGCCTCCTTCGTGGCTCAGATTTTTATATTTGGTAGCCGAGATCCTGAGGATGGAATATCTAACGGCTTCTGTACACGATTCTATACCCCAATTTGATAAAGTTTGGGAACCATGGGATCGATCGGAATATGGGACTCTACATGTGAGTTGTTTACATTATATAACTTTAATAAGCTGTGCAGATCACCCCTGTGCTCTGCATAATGGACATTGTTCACCTGTTCTCATCATTTTCATAAATACTATCTGTAATCATTATGCTTATACTATTGGTACAATGTGCACTGTACTTCAATTTCTGTATTTGGTTTTACTCTTATAACCCAATAAAAATAACATTTTGAAAAAGGTATAAATAGACAAACACATATATCGAAAATATTTTTTTTTTGGGTAGCATACACTTTTTAATACACATTTCAATTAATTGTTTTGGATGTCATTGTGCATCATAACACAAATTACCGGGGTTTATTTATGTCCATTATGACGTGTTGACATGTGTCATGAGGGGCATTGAGATGTGTTTCGATGCATATCTATTCATTTCAATGGAAAACACATCAAGCAAAAGATGCAAAGAATCATTAAACTGTACCTCAGACCATATTACAGCTAGCCTCGCTAAAGAGATTAGGGAACTAGGTCAACGCATGTCTGAACTTGAAATTAGAGAAGATGACATGGAAAACTATAGCCTGAATTACTCGACAGAGATTGAAAACCTTAAAGAACAAAATATATGTAGCAATGTAGTTGCCGCTAGTAACAAACAATCCAACAATTCACCCCACTGTCAGACTTCATACATCACTTTCAGAGACAATGCACAGTCTTTAGCTGGGTTTGTTTTTGTTGTTTTATTGGGGGCTACAACTTGAATAGGGATATGGGATGCCCATAGAATCTATCATTGTCATCATATTTTAAGATTTAAGCACAACAGCGCAAAGTTAGAGCCAGAAGATTAGATGTACATATAAACTGAGTATGAATCTCCTCCTGCATCTCCATGCTCCTCCTCTTCTTAACTGCTGCAGACTATCTCTTCTAACACATTTACCGACCTTCCACTGCCCTGAGTCCTTGATGAGGAACTTGACAGGACCATGCATTCCGACAGCTTCACCTGCCGCTCTGCTCCAGGAGTTCTTTACCACTGACCGTGTGGTGCTAAAGACAATGGCAACGACTGTGTGGAGGCAAAGTTCCTTCACAGCTCTCCTCGGGCCTCCTCCTGCAATCGGTACACCCCTCCAGATGGGGGTGCCCTCCTGCTGCTGCCTAGCATTCCATTCCTCACTTCACTCAGCTGACATCTCAGTTCACTCAGCCGACATCTCCCCCCATATCACCTCAGCTTATATAGGAGTTCCACCCCCTACCAATACCAATTGGGGATTGGTCAGGGCTCCCACATGAGCTGCCTGCCTCTCCAGTTCCAGACCCAACCCCTCTTCCAGAATCTTCTCCCTGAAAGCAGGAGAGGTGCCTCAGAACTAGAGCACAGGGGGTAACCCCCACTGCTACTCTGACCACTACCAGCCCCCAGATCAAAACAGACAGGCCTAGCTTACAGCATAGGCCTGCCTAAATTTGCCCGTGCTGACAATCTCTAGTATAAAACTATTATTAGCACCTACCTATTGGCAGAGGGTGCCACATATAACATAAAAACTAAATATTGCAGCGCTAGTGTCTAGAAAAACTGGATAATGAATCCAAAAAAGTGTCCATATATTTGTCCAAACACTCCTCGTGATTCTTGGAATGAAGGATAACAAAGAAACCCAAAGTGCACCTTCCATTGTGAAGTATAAAAGATGTACCCTTACCAGATAGATACAGTGGGGATCGAAAGTTTGGGCACCCCAGGTAAAAATGTGCATTAATGTGCATAACGAAGCCAAGGAAAGATGGAAAAATCTCCAAATGGCATCAAATTACAGATTAGACATTCTTATAATATGTCAAAAAACGTCAGATTTTATTTCCATCATTTACACTTTCAAAATGACAGAAAACAAAAAAATGGCGTCTTCAAAAGTTTGGGCACCCTGCAGAGTTAATATCTTGTACTGCCCCCTTTGGCAAGTATCACAGCTTGTAAACGCGTTTTGTAGCCAGCCAAGAGTCTTTCAATTCTTGTTTGAGGTATCTTTGCCCATTCTTCCTTACAAAAGTGTTCCAGTTCTTTGAGATCTCTGGGCTGTCTGTCACGCACTGCTCTTTTAAGGTCTATCCACAGATTTTCAATAATGTTGAGGTAAGGAGATTGTGAAGGTCATGGCAAAACCTTCAGTTTACGCCTCTTGATGTAATCCCCCGTGGATTTTGAGGTGTGTTTAGGATAATTATCCATTTGTAGAAGCCATCCTCTCTTTAACTTCAGCTTTTTCACAGATGGCATCAAGTTACCATCCAAAATTTTCTGAAATTTTATTGAATCCATTTTTCCTTCTACTCGTGAAATGTTCCCTGTGCCACTGACTGCAATACAACCCCAAAACATGATTGATCCACCCCCATGCTTAACAATTGGACAGAGGTTCTTTTCATTAAATTCTGTGCCCTTTCTTCTCCAAACGTACCTTTGCTCATTCCGGCCAAAAAGTTCTATTTTAACCTCATCGGTCCACAGAACTTGTTTCCAAAATGCTTCAGGCTTGTCTATATGTTCATTTGCAAAGTTCAAACACTGATTTTTGTGGTGAGGATGTAGAAGAGGTTTTCTTCTGATGACTCTTCCATGAAGACCATATTTGTACAAGTATCTCTTTATAGTGGAATAGTGTACCACAACTCCAGTGTCTGCCAGATCTTTCTGGAGGGATCGTGCAGTCAAACGTGGGTTTTGAATTGCTTTTCTCACAATCCTGCGAGCTGTTCTGTCTGATATTTTTCTTGGTCTTCCAGATCTTGCTTTAACTTCTACTGTTCCTGATGACTGCCATTTCTTAATTACATTCCAAACAGAGGATATTGACATCTGAAAATGCTTTGCTATCTTCTTATAGCCTTCTCCAGCTTTGTGAGCGTCAACTATTTTCAGTTTTCTAGACAACTGCTTAGAAGAACCCATGGTGCTGATTGTTGGGGCAAGGTCAGATGAGTCTGGCCATTTAAAACCTTTGAGATTGACATCACCTGGTCTTCCCAGATGATGATTGAGAACAATCCATGACACTGGCAGGTCTCAGCTTTGCAAAGGGGGCAGTGCATGCTATAAATTCTGCAGGGTGCCCAAACTTTTGCAGACGCCTTTTTTTTGTTTTCTGTAATTTTGAAAGTGTAAATGATGGAAATAAAATCTAACGTTTTTTGACATATTATAAGAATGTCTAATCTGTAATTTGATGCCATTTGGAGATTTTTCCATCTTTCCTTGGCTTCGTTATGCACATTAATGCACATTTTTACCTGGGGTGCCCAAACTTTCGATCCCCACTGTAGACTGCACGTTATAGGAGCCTAGCAAAGCATTGATTCACACACTCCATTGAGGACACATCCATGGAAAACAGACAAAGATAGCATTGAAATCAGCCTTGCTAGTTCTTCCTTTTCCTTTCTCTCTCATGCAAGTGATATAAAACAAGAAAGAGATTGCCACATTGTGTAAACCCATGGTATTTACAAGTCACCTTGATTCTATTCTTTTATTATTACCAATTAGACATGTGCATTCGTTTTCGTCCGAATGCATTTTCGTCCGAATTTCAGCTATTTTAGTTTTGACAAACGATAACGAAAGCACAGAATCCGAAAAACGAAAGATCCGACATAAATAAATGCTTTATTTTCGTTTAGTTGTTACAACAGTTAGATATAGAATAGGAGATTTGACGTGACTCTGACAATAACAATCTGTGTCTATAGAACCTGTGGTCAAATGTGCCTAACCTTACCTCTATTAGTCCAAGATTATATAGAGAAAATATTCGACAGAGAAAAAAAGATTTGACAGAGAGAAAAGATTCTGCAAGTTACTGTCCTAAAAAGTGTTTGGGGACCCGGGTCCTGCCCCAGGGGACATGGATCAATGCAAAAAAAAGTTTTAAAAACGGACGTTTTTTCGGGAGCAGTGATTTTAATAATGATTAAAGTGAAACAATAAAAGTGTAATATTCCTTTAAATTTCGTAGGGGGGGGGGGGGTCTATAGTATGCCTGTGAAGGGGTGCTTGTTTCTGGGTGCTTAGAACTATCCCTCCACAAAGTGTAATTTATGTAGGAAAAAAAGTCCTTTAAAATCACTCGCAGCTATTATGAATGGTCGGCTCCGTAATACAGAGAACAAAAAAAAAAAAGCGTGGGAGTCCCCCAAATTCAATTACCAGGCCCTTCAGGTCTGGTATGGATATTAAGGGGAACCCTGCGTCAAATTTAAAAAAAATTTGATGTGGGGTTCCCCCTGAATATCCATACCAGACCCTTCAGGTCTGGTATGGATATTAAGGGGAACCCTGCGTCAAATTTAAAAAAAAATTGACATGGGGGTCCCCCTAAAATCCATACCAGACCCTTTATCCGAGCACGCAACCTGGCAGGCCGCAAGAAAAGAGGGGGGACGAGAGAGCGCCCCCCCTCCCTCCTGAACCGTACCAGGCCACATGCCCTCAACATTGGGAGGATGCTTTGGGGGTCTATGACCCCTCAAAGCACCTTGTCCCCATGTTGATGAGGACAAGGGCCTCATCCCCACAACCATGGCCGGTGGTTGTGGGAGTCTGCGGGTGGGGGGCTTATCAGAATCTGGAAGCCACCTTTAACAAGGGGACCCCCAGATCCCGGCCCCCCCCTGTTTGAAATGGTAAGGGGGTACAAAAGTACCCCTACCATTTCACAAAGAAAGTGTAAAAAATAGTTAAATAAGACAAACACACTTTTGAAAAATTCCTTTATTAGAAATAAAAAAAAATAAAAAAAAGATTCCAGCGGTGGTAATCCAGTCTTGCTATCGAGCGACCGATCTCCGGGGTCCAGCGATGGATGATCTGATCCAGCGCAGCGAATCCATCCATCTTCTGTCTCCACGGAGGAGACACTGCGGGGATTCCGGCGGCCTGACGTTTGTTATATGCGGAGGGCGGGGCCCCCCATCACCTGACCCCGCCCCCCTCTGACGCAAGGGGAAACCCGGGTTTCCCCGTGACGTATGGGTGACCCCGCACCCCTCTAATGTAACACAGGCAGGTTTCCGTTACATCAGAGGGGGCGGGGTCACCCATACGTCACGGGAAAACCCGGGTTTCCCCTTGCGTCAGAGGGGGCAGGGTCAGGTGACGGGTGGCCCCGCCCTCCGCATATAACAAACGTCAGGCCGCCGGAAATTCCCCACAGTGTCTCCTCAGTGGAGACAGAAGATGGATGGAATCGCTGCGCTGATTCAGATGAGCCATCGCTGGAGCCCGGAGAGATGATCATCCGTCGCTGGATAGCAAGAGTGGATTACCACCGCTGGAATCTTTTTTTATTTTTTTTTATTTTTAATAAAGGAATTTTTCAAAAGTGTGTTTGTCTTATTTAACTATTTTTTACACTTTCTTTGTGAAATGGTAGGGGTAATTTTGTACCCCCTTACCATTTCAAACAGGGGGGGCCAGGATCTGGGAGTCCCCTTGTTAAAGGGGGCTTCCAGATTCTGATAAGCCCCCCGCCCGCAGACCCCCACAACCACCGGCCACGGTTGTGGGGATGAGGCCCTTCTCCACATCAACATGGGGACAAGGTGCTTTGAGGGGTCACAGACCCCCAAAGCATCCTCCCAATGTTGAGGGCATGTGGCCTGGTACGGTTCAGGAGGGAGGGGGGCCGCTCTCTCGCCCCCCCCTCTTTTCCTGCGGCCTGCCAGGTTGCGTGCTCGGATAAAGGGTCTGGTATGGATTTTTAGGGGGACCCCCACGTCAATTTTTTTTAAATTTGACGTGGGGTTCCCCTTAATATCCATACCAGACCTGAAGGGCCTGGTAATTGAATTTGGGGGACCCCCACGCTTTATTTTTATTTTTTTATTTTTTTTTATCAATGACTTTCAATGAGTGTTCTCTGTATTACGAAGCCGACAATTCATAATAGCTGCGAGTGATTTTAAAGGACTTTTTTTCCTACATAAATGACACTTTGTGGAGGGATAGTTCTAAGCACCAGAAACAAGCACCCCTTCACAGGCATACTATAGA
Organism: Lithobates pipiens; assembly: GCF_037356315.1. NCBI lineage: Eukaryota > Metazoa > Chordata > Amphibia > Anura > Ranidae > Lithobates > Lithobates pipiens. The sequence goes on from NW_027507788.1 coordinate 88,327,656, forward strand.
CACCCCCCCCCCCCCTACGAAATTTAAAGGAATATTACACTTTTATTGTTTCACTTTAATCATTATTAAAATCACTGCTCCCGAAAAAACGTCAGTTTTTAAAACTTTTTTTTGCATTGATACATGTCCCCTGGGGTAGGACCCAGGTCCCCAAACACTTTTTAGGACAGTAACTTACATATTAGCCTTTAAAATTAGTACTTTAGATTTTGAACGTTGGAGTCCCATAGACTTTAATAGGGTTCTAAAGTTCACACGAAGTATGCTATATACTAGCTCCGTCTAATCTTCTTTATACATTCGACAGACACCATAAGCCTTCAAAGACAGATTCGACCGTAATTCATGTGGATTTTCGGACGAATGCAATTTTTGAACGAAAAACAAAATAAATAAAATTTCAGGAGTAACTAAATAAATAAATTTTGCGGTCGAAAACGAAATTCCGAAACAAAATATTTTACTCTGCACATGTCTATTACCAATGAGCATCTGGCTATGTTATGTTCATAGGCTCACACTTATATGATTTATTTTTGCTATTTCATAAATGCTAAAGATGTTATAAGGTTTTATTTTTTCATTCCTCATTCATTCATTCATTTAATTATTATTATTTTTTTTTAACCTTTTTTTGCATCAATAAGATTAAGCAATTTTAATACATTGTGTTGTAGACATCAATATGTTCCAGACTCACATGGCTAGCTTCATATAAAACCTGGATTCCTTTCTAGTGATCATATTTTGCCATTTTCAGACCCTTAATTCATGCTTGGGCATTTTTTGTTCTTGTTTCAGAAATGGTTATGGTACAATTTTAATAGTTGGCTTTCCATATCCTTCAGGGATTTTTCCCTGCACTCACTTATTGCTACCCTCAGTTAATCATTGACAGTAGCTAATGTACCCTTGGAGGGAGATTTATTCTCCCCTCAATGGATATGTTATAGGTTAATTAGTTATATTATATCTAATATTCATGACATTTAACATTTTCTTTTTCTTTTGGATCTTCTTCCCTTTCCTTTTTTATCTTTCTTTATCCTCCCCCCTTCCGGAGGCAAATTCTTTCATATGCAGTTTTTGACTACGTGTCCGTGATACCATACTTTATAACTCTTTAATATCATGGCTCCCTTAAACATATGCCTGAGTGTACAGGGATTCAACGTCCTGCAAAAATGCACTAAAGTCTTTTGTGCATTTCATTGTAGTATCTAGGGATGGCCCTGCGGTTCGCCTGGCGGTTGGTTTGCGGCAAATTTTGCATGTTCGCGATTCGCCAAACCGGTGGACTTCTGGTGCTGTTCGCGCGGGCGGACATATGCGTTTACATTGTGAAAGAACTTTGACCCATGATGACACATCCATCGTGGGGTACAGGACAGCCAATTGAGACATTTCAGCACATGGACAATTGGACATTCCCCTTACCTTATAAATAGACCTGATCTGGTGACCATTTTACATTCTGTCTTATGTCAGTGTAGGGAGAGGTTGCTGTGTGGAGCAGGGACAGACTGTAGTGACACAAATCACTAGCTATTAGGTCCACAAAAGTCCTTTTAAGGACTGGCATAGGTGTACAGTATATAGGGTTCTGGTGCACTGCTGCTGACTGCTGTGCTGCTGATTGCTGAGTGCACTGCTGACCGATTCTGCAGCTGTCTTTTGTCAGTGTAGGGACAGGACACTGTGTGGAGCAGGAACAGTCTGTTTAATCACTAGCTATTACTATTAGGTCCACAAAGGTCCTTTTAAGGACTGGTATAGGTGTACAGTAAATAGGGTTGTACAGGTATATTATACTTTCTTTCAAATATAGGAAGCCTATTATACTTGACTGCTGAGCTGAGTGCTGACTGATTCTGCAGCTGTCTTTTATCAGTGTAGGGACTGAGGGAAAGTCTGCAAATCACTAGCTACTAGGTCCACAGAGGTCCTTTTAAGGACTGGTATAGGTGTACAGTATATAGCAGGGGTAGAACACGTATAATATACTTTCTTTCAAATATAGAAAGCCTATCATACTTGACTGCTGAGTTGAGTGCTGACCGATTCTGCAGTTGTCTTTTATCAGTGTAGGGACTGAGGGACAGTCTGCAAATCACTAGCTACTAGGTCCACAAAGGTCCTTTTAAGGGCTGGTATAGGTGTACTAATTGGTGTGCAGTATATAGGGGTGTAATACACGTATAAAATACTTGCACATATAGAAAGCATAGTATAGTGCATTTCCACTGTGCAGCATTGTGACTGCTGAGCGGTTCTGCAGCGATACTACAAAGAGTGACAAACGCAATAAAAAAAAGTATTATAACTGGTGTGATAGACCAGTGGCCCCCAAAAACGACATATTGAAGCGGGGTGTTATATACCTTCTTCCACATACATACTGCACTTCTCTAGAGACTTTTGTCACAGGGTCATTTAAAAAATCACAGGCAGAGGAACAGGCCTGCCCTTCCGCAGGGGTGGTAGGGGTACGGCAGGAGCAACAGACTTGAGCCAAAGTGGCAAATTGCAGAAGGTGCGTGCGATTATGTCAAAGGACGCACCAGACTTGGTTGAGTGGCTCACTCAGCCTTACTCTTCTGCACCCTCCTCATCCTCTTGTCCTGCACCCTCTTCACTCTCTGCTGTGTGCACCCACAAAGACACTACCGCCAACACCACCATATACCTTCCGCTTGAGTCACAGTAATTATTTTCCGATCCATCACAAGACATTTCCGATGCGCAGCCACTCTTGGCATTGGATCAGGAAGAGGAGGTAGGAACAACCGCCACTCAGCAGTCTGACGACAGTATCCAGATCAGTCCAAGGTTTGTTCCCCGCTGTTGCTGCCTACTCCGAGATCTCTAATTATAGCGGTGGGGAAGGTGACGTCGATGATGAAGTGTCTAGTGATGTCACGTGGGTGCCCACAAGAGAGGAAGAGGAGGGGAGTTTAGAGGAAGATATGGACCAGCAGATAGGGAGGAGAAGCAGACGGAACTTAGATTGCACTGGAGGGACAAAGCAGACTGCTAATTAATCAGGAGCGAGGCATCAACCATGTACGGTCACATCTGGCGCTCCCAGGATGCCGGCACCGGGCTCCGCAGTGTGGGCTTTTTTTAACGTGTCCGCTGCTGACAATAGTTTTGCCATATGCAATCTTTGCAGTCAACGCATAAGTCGCAGTAAGCCCAACACTCACCTAGGGACGACTGCCTTAAGAAGGCACATGAGCTGCCATCACCGAGCCCAGTGGGAGCAACGGAACCCACAAAGCCACACTCCAGGCTCTCACCATCCAGCCTCGTCTTCTACTTCTTCTCCTCTCTCCTCACAATTGTCCTCCACTCCACCTTCCATCATGCTGTCCTCACGTTTTTCTGCAAAAAGGCAGGCTTCTGTGGGCCAAATGTTTGAGCGTAAAAAAATTATGACGCCGGATAACCCTCTTGTCCAACGGTTGACGGCTGGCTTGTCAGAACTGATAGCCCGCCAACTACTGCCATATAAACTGGTGGACTTGGAGGCCTTTTGAAAATTTTTGGCCATTGGAACACCACAATGGAAGGTCCCAGGAAGGAAGTATTTCTCATAAAAGGGAATCCCAGAGCTATATGGCCATGTTCAGCGGCAAACAAATGTATCTCTGGCACACAGTGTCGGTGCCAAGATACATCTGACCATAGACACATGGTCTAGCAAACACGTGCAGGGAAGGTATATAACTTTTACTGCCCGCTGGGTGAACCTTCTGACGGCCGTCAAGCATGTAACCCGTGGCACCCGTGTAGATTTGGTTTTACCGCCACGGATTGCATGCAGGCCTGCCTCTTCTTCTCCTCCTCCTACTCCATCCTCCTCCCTCTCCTCCTCGGCTGACTCTTCCTTTTCCTTTTCCGCTGCACCGCCCAAGCTCCCCAGAACCTATTCGACATGCCAGGTGAGACGTTGCCATGCTGTGCTGTGTCTGTTGTGCCTGGAAGCCAAGAGCCACACTGGCCCTGCACTCCTTTAAGCTTTGCGTTCACAGGCAGATCAGTGGCTAACACCGCTCAATTTGACAGTTGGTAAAGTGGTGTGTGACAACGGTGCCAATCTGCTTAGCGCATTGAAACAGGGCAAAATTACACACGTGCCATGCATGGCACACGTCTTAAACTTGGTCGTGCAGCGATTCGTTGTCCAATACCCTGGGGTCCAGGACATCTTGCGGCAGGCAAGGAAAATCTCGGCCCATTTCAGAAGATCTTACACGGCCATGGCTCGCCTTGCTGACATTCAGCGGCGGCACAATCTGCCGGTCAGACATCTTATTTGCGATTGCCCGACTCGATGGAACTCAATCTTCTATATGCTTGATAGGCTGCTCCAGCAGAAACGTGCAGTTAACGACTACCTGTACGAACTCTGTGGCAGAACAGGTTCTGGGGGGCTTGGTTTTTTTTTCACAGCGCCAGTGGCTGCTCATGCGTGACACATGCAGACTTCTGAGATCATCAAACTGGTCAGTCGCAGCCATGGCGCCATCAGTGACATGGTACCTTATGCCTTCTTTATGGAGCGTGCATTGCGTTGTGTTATTGATCAAGCCATGGAGGAGCAGGAGCAGGAAGATGAGGAAGTCGCAATGCTGGATGAATTCCCAGGGGGGGCTCCTCTATCTGAGACAAGTCAACAACAGGAGTCAGAAGAGGAGTCAGAGGAGGATGAAAAGCATAAAGGTCAAGGACCAGTACTGGGTGGCAACGTACTTAGACCCCCAGTACAAACACAAAATGGCGGAAATGTTACCACCGTCACAGAGGGCTGTCAGAATGGAGCACTTCCAGGCCTTGCTTCGAGAAATGCTGCATTCTGCTTTTGGGTGCGCTGGCAGAGGAGGAATTCCCACTCCCAGAGAAAGAGTTGCGGGTACCAATCCAACAACGCCTGCAAGAAGAGGGCAGTTTGAAGATGTGTTGGTGACTTCTGATATAAGGTCATTCTTTCAGCCGACCCATTGACAGGTGTCATCCGGATCCAACATCAGGGAACGCCTAGACCGACAGGTGTCAGATTACATTGGGTTAACGGCCGATGTGGACGCTCTGAGGAGTGATGAACCCCTGGACTACTGGGTGGGCAGGCTTGACCTCTGGCCAGAGCTTGCCCAATTTGCAATGGAACTGTTGGCTTGCCGCTCGTCCAGTGTCCTGTCCGAAAGGACGTTTCAGTGCAGCAGGAGGGATTGTGACCGATAAGCGCACTCGCCTAGCTCACGACAGTGTTTACTAACTCACATTTATAAAAATGATTGAGGCGTGGATCTCGGAGGAATTCAACACATGTCACCAGTAGACCATGTATATGCATAACTCTATAAACGATTTATTTAATCGAATACTGACCTTTTTTCTACCTTTGGCTCACTTCCTTGTACAAAAAAAGCACACCGTACTATATGCCGTACCCCTTCTGTTTGAAGAGGTTGAGCGGTGTCATATTTTTGGGTCCCGTAGCGAGTTGCTGGTTCAGTGTTGCTGTCAGTGCTCTCTATTTCGGTGCTGGTGTCAGTTCTCTCTCTCTATCTCGGTGCTGGTGGGGTATCACTGCTCTCTATCTCGGTGCTGGTGTGGTTTCAGTGCTCTCTATCACCGTGCTGGTGTGGTGTCAGTGCTCTCTATCTCGGTGCTGGTGTCAGTGCTCTTATGGCGCTGGTGTCAGTGCTTTCTGTCACGGTGCTGGTGTCAGTGCTCTCTATCTCGGTGCTGGTGTCAGTGCTCTCTATCTCGGTACTGGTGTCAGTGCTCTCTATCACGGTGCTGGTGTCAGTGCTCTCTATCACGGTGCTGTTGTGGTGTCAGTGCTCTCTATCTCGGTGCTGGTGTCAGTGCTCTCTATCTCGGTGCTGGTGTCAGTGCTCTCTATCACGGTGCTGGTGTCAGTGCTCTCTATCTTGGTGCTGGTGTCAGTGCTCTCTATCGTGGTGCTGGTGTCAGTACTCTCTATCACGGTGCCGGTGTGGTGTCAGTGCTCTCTATCTCGGTGCTGGTGTCAGTGCTCTATATCTCTGTGCTGGTGTCAGTGCTCTCTATCATGGTGCTGGTGTCAGTGCTCTCTATCTTGGTGCTTGTGTCAGTGCTCTCTATCACGGTGCTGGTGTCAGTGCTCTCTATCTCGGTGCTGGTGTCAGTGCTCTCTATCACGGTGTTGGTGTCAGTGCTCTCTATAGCAGTGCTGGTTTCAGACAGTGAGGGAGATAGCAGCGGAGAAGCCAATCAGCAGGCAGTGCCAGCACCATGGCTGAGGATCAGCACAGGACTGGCACCTCCGGACCACCGCAGTGGAGCCCTGCATAGGTGGGGGTAAGGGCCGGGCAGAAAGAGGGGCTCAAGCACAGGTTGGCACACTGGGACACTGGCACAGGACTGCGCTGCCCTGACTGTGGAACTGATCATCTCCTGCACCCCCTTCATAGCCTGCCATGACCTTGCATCTCCTCCATGGCCTTCATGCGCTCCTGAATTGTTAAAATTTCACAGATAAAAAAAGAATGCTTGTCGTTGTCAATCCTAGATTCACTTAATACTTTTGTTATGTCAGTGTCCATATTGTGGGACTATGTGTGCACAGCTAGTAAGTATTTTGTGGCTGAAAATATGACCTGTAGGTTTTTAAGGTTCGCCTGCCATTACAGTCAATGGGGTCCACCTCAGACTTTGCAGTTCGCGAACTTTTGGCCGCGTTCGCGGTTTGCGTTCGCGAAACGTCCCGTCGGAAGTTTATCCATCACTAGTAGTATCCCATTTACATTATTAAAGGAGATTAAAGACTGTTATCTGATTCTTACAGGTCATTTATTAGATAGATTGTGTCATACTATGCCACTAATAAACAACCTACTTCTTTTCTCTCACATGTATTACAAATGGTGGAATCACATAAAATAGGTACTGTAGTTACATACAGAGATTATATTCAGACTCTTTTTCCCTTTTTAGACAAATCACCAATACCTCAGTCAAACATCCCCAATAAACACTCCTTTTCACAACTTATTTTACGAAATACAATTTAGTAGACTAATACAATTTAGTAGACTCCTGGTGTGAGTTGAATCCCACTAAAAGACAGTATACTGTATACATTATTCATATCCCCATCGTTCACTTTCGTGGATTGATCGTATATTCTTGACCATAGGTATGGTCCCAGAAATTCTGGTATTCAAAATCGTACCCATCCCATGGTCTGATCCTAGCACAATCTACACTGTTATAGTCTCTACAATTCCAAAAACACATGTTCCCACATGGCTTCTTAAAGATTTTTTACTCAAAAACGTAACGCCATTTGCTGTAAGTTAGAAACAAATATTAATACATACTATATGGCATTTCAAAATAATCCTCCTCTTTCACTGAAATTGAACTTAGATAAAGCCAAATTAGAATTTGATTTGTTTCTGACAGGGTCAGCAGACAAAACTATTAAATGATCACGCCATAATTTCAACATGAAAGCAAATAAAACTGATAAAATGTAACCGGGTGGCCCTGCCCCCCTCTGACGCCTCTGGAAAGCCATGGGGAAGTCCCTGTGCGTCGGAGGGGGCGAGGTCACCCAGGAACGTCACTGTGTGGCCCCGTCCTCAGTTATATAAGAACTGTCAAAGCCATGGAGGGGGGTCGGTCGTGGCTTTTGTTTTTTCTTTTTCGGTCCGTCGTCAGAGCGAGAGAAGAAGATGAATGGACTTTGTGGGACATTTTTATTTTATTTTTTCCCAAGCTGTGTCTTGTCTTTTGTACCATTTTGACACTTTTTTTGTGAAATGGTAGGGGTACATTTGTACACCGTTTCCTTTTCACACAGGGGGGAGGTGGGGATCTGGGGGTCCCCTTGTTAAAGGGGGCTTCCAGATTCCGATAAGCCCCCCGCCTGCAGACCCCCACAACCACCGGGCAAGGGTTGTGGGGATGAGGCCCTTGTCCCCACCAACATGGGGACAAGGTGCTTTGGGGGGCTACACAAAAGCACCCTCCCCATGTTGAGGGCATGTGGCCTGGTACAGTTCAGGAGGGGGAGGGCGTTTTCTCGTCTCCCCCTCTATTCCTGCAGCCTGCCAGGTTGCGTGCTTGGATAAGGGTCTGGTAAGGATTTTTGGGGGGGGCCCCACACAATTTTTTTATTTTAATTTTGGTTTGGGGTTCCCTTTAATATTCATACCAGACCCCAAAGGGCCTGGTAATGGACTGGGGGGATCCCATGTTGTTTTTTTCAATGACTTTTATCTGTATTGCTGGGAGCGACAATTCATTGTAGCCGCGAGCAACTTAAATGCCTTTTTTTCCTTTAGAAATGTAATTTTGTGCAGGGAACACAGTGGTGTAGTGGTTAGCACTCTCACCTAGCAGTGAGAAGGGTCGCTGGTTCAAATCCCAACCACGACACTACCTGCCTGGAGTTTGCATGTTCTCCCTGTGCCTGCGTGGGTTTCCTCCAGGTACTCCGGTTTCCTCCCACAATCCAAAGACATGCGGGTAGGTTAATTGGCTTCTGTCCAAAATTGGCCCTAGTATATCAATGGGGACCTTGGATTGTGGGCGCCTTGAGGGTAGGGACCAATGTGAGTGTGCAATGTACAGGGATAGGGTCTATTGTGGACACTCACTTAGGTTGAACTGGATGGACTGGTGTCTTTATTCAACCTTACTAACTATGAAACTATGGAATGTTCAAAACACGGGAAAAATGTGCCACTTTACAGGCATACTATAGACACCCCCCAGGTACAAAATTTCAAGGAATATTTCACTTTTATTTATTGTTTCACTTTAAGCATTATTAAAATCACTGCTTCCAAAAAACTGTCCGTTTTTAGAACTTTTTTTTTTGCATTGATACGTGTCCCCTGGGGCAGGACCCGGGTTCCCAAACACTTTTTATGACAATAACTTGCATATAAGCCTTTAAAACGAACACTTTTGATTTTTCATGTTAATGTCCCATAGACTTTAAGCCCCTGTACACACGGTCGGAGATTTTGCCAACCAAATCCGTCGGATTTTGTCCGTCGGATTTAGTCCGACGGATTGTGTCCGAAACTGTTGCATACACACGGTTGGGCCAAGTTGTCTGATTTAGCGGTTGCCAAGAACGCGGTGATGTAAGCCATGTACGGCGGGACTAGAAAAAGGAAGTTCAGCACCACGTCTGGCACCCTTTGAGCTCCTTCTGCTGATCTCGTGTTTTAGTACAAGTTTGGTGAGAGACGATTCGCGCTTTTCAGATTAGTGATTCAGATCGCTATCGCTCTTCAGTTTGTGCTTGTCTTTGCGTATCTGATAATCAGTGCGTGCAGTCATTAAGTATTTGCTTCTCATTGTGGACTATATCTTGTTATAGTACGCTTTGAAAGGCATTTTTTATTGTCTGCTTGCTTCTGCTATTTAGGTCGTCCTTTCAGGCCTTGCTGTTTATCGGTGTTTTCTGGTGTCCGTTCTGACCAGCCGACCGTTTTCCAAACATGTTTAGTCTGCGTACTCATCGTACAGTTTGTGCTGTGCAGGGGCTTCTTGTTGGGGTTCTTACTTTGACTTTGACACAAGCCCGGTCCATTAACAGGGAGGGGAGGCGTTTGTGGACCAAGAATTGGTTGCGCCAGCGTCACCAGTTCTCCCACATGCCTTTGCTCCGTGAGATCCGCGAGAATAATCCTGATAATTTCTGGATTTTTCTCAGGATGACGGACCCCGTTTTTCACCGTCTGCTGGCTTTGCTGACCCCTTATATCACCAGGCAGGATACCTGCATGTGGCAAGCCATCACTCCGGAGCAGAGGCTCATCGCCACGTTGCGCTACTTGGCGACAGGGAGACGTCTTCTGGACCTCAAGTTCTCTACAGGCATCTCCCCCCAGGCTCTGGGGATCATTATTCCAGAGACCTGTTCTGCCATCATTCAGCTCCTGCAGAAGGACTATATTATGCTAATTTTTATCCTTAAACATCACATTCTATGTATTTCATGATTGCTAATGTCTTGCATTTCTTTCCTCATTCCCTAATTACCATCATTGCAATATGCTCTAATTCATATGCTCTGCCCCTTTGTCCTTACCTGTCTGGTGGGCTGCCAATAGTGTAACTAAGGAGGGGCTTCCCAAAGTATCACACATTATTTAGGCATTCAGCTCTCAATCAAGTGGAGAGGGTTACCTGTCCTAAACATCCCCCCTCCCTTTTTAGCAAGGGCCCATCAGATGGGGGGGGGGGGGGGGGGGGATGGGGGGTTATGACTCTCATAAGGGGACCTTATACTTTAGGCTTTAAATACTCAGTTAAAAAAATGTTATACTAATTTTGTCCAAAAATGTGGGTGTCTAATCTACATGCAATGTTGATTTGTCAAATTACTAGTTTTTGTTCTTGTTTCACTACACAGTGTCCTTCAACGCCACAGGAATGGCAGACTGTGGCCTCCCACTTTGCCAGTTTTATTAAAGTTGTGCCTTTTTCACCAACAGTGCAAACCCAAGTTCAGAGCGAGATGAGGGGACAGTCTCTTCTTCAGATAATCTTATTATGTTGTGGGTCTGCTACACACACACCTTCTTTTTGTTAACGAATGTATGTAGTGCATTACTGATCAAAATCGTGCTCATTTTCAGCACCATGGCAGGAAAATGGCATGATTGTCCAAATTTACACCTCACTGTGGGTGCTTTTTACTAAAGGCACATCCACTCTGCACTACAAGTGCACTGCAAAAGTACACCTGAAACTGCACTTGGAGTGCAAAGTGGAGTTGCCTTTAGTAAATCGCACTCCTTCTCAGCACAAACTCAAATTTGACTACAAATACATTTTATGCCCAATGAAAAAGGAAGCCACACATTGTTGAGAATTCAACTTTTTAATACAAGCACATTCATATGTGCATTTATTAAAGGTTTTTACAACAAACCAAGAGATTTTGGGTATCCAAAACAGAGTTTAATCATATTTTTTTTACTTGTTTTTTTTTGTGTAAACAGGCATGTATTAAACCGTAAAATACAGAACAGAGGAACTTACAAAGTTCAACTTTGAAAAGTGAAGACAATATCAGACATGAGTATGTACAAACTGGGCTGATATTGCGTTCATCACATGGGGTGTGACCCCTGAAAAAAACACATTTGGAAGATGCACACAATGTGTCAACATGTGCTATCTCCCATCATGCGGCATCAATGTACATGCTTTGGGGCTACAACCCCTTCATCTCAGACACTTTACACAAAACACGTACATTGATCCTCCATGATGGGAGATAGCGCATGTTTACACACTCTGTGCATCTTCCAAATTTTTAATTTTGCAAAATACAACATTTTTATGTTAAAAAGCAAAAATAAAACCCTATCTAGTTTTTGAGTTTTCACACTCTCCCCAAAACATCAATGATGTTCTTCATTTTATTTTTAACATCATTGATGTTTTGTTGTACAATTTCCAAATCCCGATTGCACCCCATTATCTCCCCGATCAAGATCTGGGCACTTTCACTGGTAAAACGGGAATCTTCTTCCACATCACCTAGAAAACAAAGCAAACAAACACACCATGTAATCCAAATATGGTGATATACATTGCTGAGCTTACCGGAAGCTGTGTTCTCCGACACTCACCTGTTGTGGTGACAATTTGTCCAACCTCCACAATCTATCCTTCCTCATCCTCCTCCTGCTCCTGCTCCTCTGTTTCTGCTTTTGGAAGTTGCCCTTCTTTGGGAGGGGTGTGGTCCCTCATGTCCTCATACTTGCCGAGTCTTCTCCCCCCTATGAGAATGTAAACAAAGATTAATTAGCACACAGAAGGCAGAAATAGGAATATGAAACATTGCTTGTAAGTGTTGTACAATTGTGTTTTTGGGCCGAGTTACAAGGTGAGAACATTATTGGGGACAGTTTGTTAAGCTGGAATACTTCCCTGCAGAACAATGTTTCATACGAACGAAACCATGACCTTGAAAGTGGCCATTTTAAAATGCACAACATGAAATCAAAGCACATGGAGAATGTATGTAAGCAAGAATAATCATATGAACACACGACAACTACTTACTTTTTTGAAGAACACGCTTGATCCTTAGGTTCTGCTCGTGCTCCCTCAGTTTCAGGTCTGACCAGCGTTTTCTCAGTTGATCCTTGGATCGGCGTACCCCAAAATTCTTCAGAAGAGTCTTCACAACTTTATTCATGATCTTGGCCTTTCTGATATTTGGGTTTGGGTAAGGTCCATACTTCCCATCATAGTCGGTCCTGTTCAATATGTCGACCATCTCCAACATCTCTCCAAAAGACATATTTGAGGCCTTAAATCTTGTCTTTCTGGATCGGGATGTTTCAGGCTCCGGGCTTTCCTCACCCTCCTCCTCGTTAGTGGAACTATTAGTGCGCACCTGTGTTCTCTCCGCCATGTGCTCTCCCCACTGCGCAGGAAGCGAAGGGGCGGGGAATAGTCTGGAAAGAACCTCAGGGGCGGGCGGAGTTTCACGCATGTGCACTGTATATAAAACGCAACACGTGTGTATCATCCGTACGATCTGGGAGGAGAGTGTGAGGCACGGACGCGACGAACGTGGAAACGAAGGTAACATTTTTAAATTGGTGCTTCACTAGACTAGACTGCTTCTATCTAGGCCGATGTTGGGACAAGATTAGGAGGGATTTTAATTACATTATTAGTATTTGAGGGTTTGTCTTGTGTTGTGTCTTGCAGACAATATGGATCCATTCACAAATGCCAACTTTATGGGGCTATTCATAGAACTGTACATGGAGATGCCCTGCCTGTGGCAGTTCCATAACAAGTTTTATAATGACAGATCAAAGAGGAACGCAGCACTGGAGAAACTGCTTGCTTTGTTGCGGATCATGGTCCCCACGGCAGACATGACCTGAATCGCAAAATTGTGGCCATGAAGATGACATATCTCAGGGAAAGAAATAAGCACCTGGAGTCCTTGAGAGCAGGAGATACAGATGCTGTTTATTACCCCAGGATGGTGCACTTTGACAGGCTGCATTTTCTGGTAGACCAAGGGGTACCCAGGCCACCACTCAGGCAACCACTCTCCAGGCTTCCTCCAAGGCACCCTTCACCCCCAGCTGAAGCTTCTGATGTCCAACCTGGGCCTTCCAGGCAGCACCATGTGGTGGGGCCCAGCTTGAGACAGGTATTGCATTGTTGAACATATTTCTTGTGTTACATTTAATGATGTTAACTAGATGTTCTTATTGATCAGTAAGTTGTGATTTCTCAAAGTGGTTTACATCTCAAGAGACAGTAGTGACCAAAAATGATTAGGACGGGAGAGAAAAATGCCGCTGTCAGAATGATAGTCTGTTCTATTTGGTAACATTCAATTAGCAAAAGCCAGGAGCACAAAATGGTGTGATTGATGATCAAAAAACTAAAACTATGTCCCCTTTTCATACACAGGATGACCTCAGTCGGGGGGAGGCTGTGGCAAGTGGCAGCCAGGAGGTTGACCAACGTCCTCCTTCTCCTGCCCCAGCTACAGGAGCCCAGCCACAGCCTGGAAGGATGCCTGGTGGGAAGTCCCAAAGGAAGACCAGAGAGTGATGGCCTGGGTTGAGTCTGGTGTGCCAGAAGATGCAGCCTCTTAAAGATCCACATCCTGGGGACAGAAATGGCTTCTGAATTTCCTGCTCTCTTGGACTTCTGGACCAGACTTCTCTCCCTGAGATATGTACTCCTCAGGCCACCAATTTTTTAAGATCTAATTTAGTCACGTCTGCCCTGGGGGCCAAAGCCTGCACCAAAGTTAAGAAGTTTCTCCAGTGCTGCGTTCCTATTTTTAGTTTCTAGCGAACAAAATACATTTTTTTTTGTTTGATGAAATACTCGTGTAATGTGTTTTCCTTCAAAAAGTACAGTTTATTTGTGAGCAGGCAGGTACATTTCAAAAATACAAAGTGAACTAAATAACAAGGGGTAACATCACTAAACAACCTACTGTAGATTAAAAAAGAAAAAGAAAATATAAAAAATACAATAATGTTTTTGTTGTAAGTTTACACACAAAAAAATAAATAAAAAAAACAATAAGGGGAAATGAGCAAACTGTCTTTAAAGGAGATTTTTAGGCCCCTCCCCCCCAAAAAAACATCCAAAAAATTAAAAACCAAATCAAAAATTGTGTAGATGTGACACAAACTAAAATTGTATTGCTGAAATGGTTAAAAAAGAGTAATGAAATCCGCTCGGGAGAAGTGTGTGTGACTATGAGCATCAAAAGAAGTTCGTTCTTGCAGCATTGTAAAGAACAAGAGAATGCGCTTGATGAAAGAATTTTTAACATTGCAGCGTGACGAATGTGCTATATCGCTTACGAGCAGTAGTTTTACCTGAACGAGCACTTCCGTGTCGGAATTTGAATGTGAGCATGCATGGCACTTAGTCCGATCAAAATGCTCTACACATGATCGCATTAGGTCCGCCCGGCCCAGTTGGTCGGGAAATATTTCCAACATGTTGGAAAATTGGGTCCGACGGAGATTCGGACGGAATCAGTCCGATGCATATCACACACAGTCGGATTATCTGACGACACGGTCCGATAGGACACATTCCGACTGATTCTCCGACCGTGTGTACAAGGCTTTACAGTGTTCCGGTGGCTTTCGAATTTGCCCTGAACACCGCATATTGTGTGGTTTTCTGCAGAACATCCCAACAACCAAAGTTCGGCACCAACTTATGCTTGGGCCAAACTGTTCGCCCATCCCTAGCGGTCATCCATACCAACCTCCTGTTCGTGAAAATCAATATCATAAAAATGGCTATACTCCCTAAATTTTTATATCAATTTAGAGTCTTCCCAATACATGTTCCTACCTACTTTTTAAGACTTATACAACAAAAAGTAATACAATATACTTGGGGGGAAATCAAACCAAGACTGCCTAGAAAAAATTTGTACCTCCCTAAGATACTGGGAGGCTTGGGATCTCCAAACTTCCTACTATATTACAGGGCTGCTCAGTTGGCACAATTATCGAAATATCATTCTACTATAGAGATTCCTCTGTGGGTAATAATTGAAGCAATAGATTGTGACCCTCTCTCCATAAATAATATGCTATGGTTGCGACCAGTAGATCGTAAGACTTTAAAGAACCCAATCACTAAACATTCTCTATTTGGGATAGAAAAATAAAATCTCACATAGTCTACAGTCTACATATAACCACTCCTTTCTTTTCAGAACTTTTCAGGCCTGGTCTAAGGCTGGTATTTCATGCTTATACAGTATAGCTTCAGCCACATCAATCCATAATTTCCCGCAATTATGTGAATCCTTTGATCTCCCCTTATCCAACATATTTTATTACCTTCAAATCAATTTTTTTTTATACTGATCTTTTAAATTGATTGTAAACCCTTACAGACCACTTTCACCTACATGTAAGCCTAGATTAAGGCTTACCTGTAGGTGCAAGAAATATCTCCCAAACCTACACGGTTTAGGAGATATTTGCAAAAAACAGGCACCGATGTCTACGGCGCATGCGCCACAGACAACTGCGCGCAGGCGCACTGAGCGTGCCGTTTCTAATGGCAATCGTGCCATTTGTGGCGGCTCCTGTGCGCATGCGTGGGAGTGATGTCATTGCGGCTCCAGCTAATCACAGCGCCTGAGCCACGATATACCCGGAAGGAAGATGGACGCTTCGTGGAAGAGGGGACAGCTGTGGCATCACAGGCTCCTGTGTCAGGTAAGTAACCCATCAGGGTTTACTTCCTCTTTAAGCACTAATGGTACCGTAAACAATCTCTCCAAATTTGAACAAAAATGTATAAAAGACCCACACTTTAAAGGTCGCATTTCAACAATTTACTCTCAATTGCTTATTAAATCAGATACAAATGTGCCATCATATGTTGCTAAATGGGAAAAAGATCTTGATCACACTATTGATATTACAGAATGGTCTACAATATGGTCTAATACCAAATCTTCACCAAACATAATGGCTGCTGAAACATCATAAAAGGTACTTGCACGGTGGTATTGGTCCCTGCTAGAATCTCAAAATTTGCACGTGACCACTCAGGCCTCTGTTTTCGTGGCTGTCCTGAACAAGGCACATACAAACATTTATGGTGGAATTTTCCAATTGTACACAAACTTTTGAAAAACGTTTTTCTACTTGCCTCAGAAATGTTTGAATGTTCTATTATAGCAGACTCGACAATGGCTCTTTTAAATTTAAGGCCAGACTTTCTAACACGTAAACAATTCAAACTGTTCCTTCAACTCTCGACAGCTGCGAAACAGACCATAGCTAGAGCATGGAAAATGCCTCTATTAAACATAGCAGAAAAGTTTTTTTAGTGAAAACGCCCTAGGGATTGTATGGGTGAGGGGTGACTAGAATGTATATAAAGAAGAGTATTTTTAACAATATTTGATTTTAAGATGCATTGTCTATACATGCTATGCTACTTATCTATAGATCAGATGATCTGCTTATACTCCAATAGCCATCAGTGTTTTGCCAGCTTTCCCCACAATTAATTAGTGGCTATATTATTATCAATACCAATTGCTAATCAACATTGATTTAGCTATGCATACATACTGCTTACTCCTGACTTCGTATTTATACCACACTATGTTTTATGCTTAGGGGTCCGTGTCCTCTTCCTGCGGTTCCTCATGGATTTCATAGCCTGACGCACTCGCCATTTCCTGCTGGTGCTATCTTTGTGGTCCCTTTTGGTAGTTGCTATCCACTCCTCTTGTTGCAATCCTATTTTTCAATATTGCATTGTTTAATATTCTTACTTCTAAAATCAATCTTAGACTGACATCTACATTTGAACCTTGGAGGGTAATGTCTCATCTGTTGTGGAAATTGGCCTCCTAGTGCCTGTGCATATTTTGCGCATTGACATTTCCACCAGTAAGTTTCTCAACTTCTTGCCCTTCAATATTTCCCATGTTTTAATGTTGTTCTCAATTGTTGCATGTATACTTTGAGTAATTTTTGTTTATGTATCTTTACGTTAGATTATACAGTGTATCTTCAAACCCCTGAAGAAGGAATTTTATAAGTAAACTCCGAAACATGTTGGTTGTTCTGATTGCTATATGATTGATTGTGATTTCTTACCCTAGAGACCCTCTCCTATGCCTTAAAATTTAGCTGTATGGATATGTTCAATATAATCATTGGCACTATCACGTACCTGGTGTTGGAGCCCAGAATGCAGGGAGTGGCCTCTCGTAAGCCTCTGGCTCGAGAATCCCTGGTAGTGGAGACAGGGACTCAAGAGTTCAGAGGGCACAAGTGCTTTATAGATGGCAGGTGTGGGACTGGTCCAGACCTCTGAAGTAGCAGGACAAAGGCAGGCAGGAACGGCAAGCTGGAACTGGTGACTGGAACCCCGCAGACAGCTAGGAGGAGTTCTGTAGTGCAGCAGGAGCACAGGATCTGTAGGCTGTAAAGTGGTGCACAGGAACCTGGCAGGAACACTGGAACAGCGGAAGTATGGAGGTGCCTGAGCTTGGCAGGAACTCAGAAAGAGCTGACAGCGAGGAGGTGTCCTGTAGTACAGCAGGAGGGCTGGATAGGCAGGACACCCGCGTGCGCCAGTTAGCTCTTAGGATAGGGATTCTGCGGGCATGTCTTCCATATACCGCCGGATTACCAGGACGTCCTTCTTGACAGGCACTGTCTTTTAACCATTCTTTTTATGGATATTGTATTTGTTTAATACATTTTGATACTCTTTTGACATACTCAATTACTCTTCTTTATATACATTCTAGTCAACCCTCACCTGTAAAATCCCCGGGGCATTTTCTCAAAAAAAAACTTTTCTTCTATTTTGGGATGTGGTTTGTGTTCAAACTTTTCTATTTCCAGGTAGTTTCTATATATTTTTATACATATTTATTAAACATAGCAGAGACCAAGAACAGAATGAATCGATTATTAATATATGCAAAGATGTATGCTTTGGAAAAGGATAATTTAAATGAATTTGATAATTTATGGAGACCATGGATCACAAATTGCCTACCTAATAACTTTGACAATCAAGTGCTCTCGTCATGGTAACAAACCTTCTAAGTAATTTTGCTTTCCAAAACCTTGATACCCTTACTTCTTATTTTCTTCTTTCGTCTTCTTTTAAGGTTTTCTAATTAAAACGGTAGTAAAGCCACTGACTTTTTTTTTTCTACACCTGTAAGGGAAAAGGCATAATGAGCTAGTATGCACCGCATACTAGCTAATTATGAAATACTTACCTTAGAACGAGGCGCCAGTATCCCACCTGATCCTCTACAAGGGAGCTGACATTTCCCTCGGCGTGTCTTCCGGATCACTCCCACGCATGGGCACGGGAGACTTCTTTCCGGCAAGGTCAGGCGTCTGCCGCACTTTCAGCCAAGAATCCCCAGAGCGCATGCGCCGCTGAAGTCAGCGGCTCATTGCGAGGGGAATATCTCCTAAACTGTACAGGTTTAGGAGATATTCTTTTTACCTACAGGTTAATTCTCTTATACAAAATAATCTGAATAAACAGGTGATTTTGAAAAAACGCGGATATCATTAATATTATTAATATTTTAGCTAGATATACTTAATTCTATGGTTTTTAACTATAACACTTCAAATATAAAAGGATTATTAATGTAGCACTGACTCCAGAAGGAGCGGCTGATTTGATTTCAGGCCTGCACTCTAGTAACAAAACCCCACTAACTTGCCTCAGTTCCATTGACACAGCTGTGGTGCAATACAATACAGTACAATATAATATATCACAATATACCTGTATTGTCCTCTCAGGATTCACTGGCTCCACCTGCTGGGAGAAAACAATACTCCACACAATGAGGTACTTAACCAAAGTATATTTTACTATATGTATTTGTAAATAGGTGATTACAACAATTGTACTGTCATCCAACATAGATTGACAGGACAATGAACTTTGGTAAAACAGTTACAAACAATATATATATGGGAGCTCCCCCTACTTTTATAGCTATGCGTGAGATCTCACTTAAAGTACTCAGTCTTTATCTTCGGATCTTCGCTAGCAAGGGTAACTCCATATAAATTTGTAAATCCAAGGTCAAAGCAGTTAAAGTTGAATTAAGAATGATCCTAGTGTTGCTTCCACAAATATAATACAGTGCTTGAAGTGTGATAGTAAGTAGGCCTTATGCCTGCCTAGCGTCAGTTGCTATACTCCTCCTCCGTGGGACTAAATATCCCAGGGAGGCCTGTATAAAAATCTGACTAGGTGCAATGGTTTATAAAACGGTGGGTAGCAACCCGGTCACCAACTGGATCGGAACTTTGGTATGGTAACTTTGGTCCGGTAGTTGCAGCTTGCCTCTGTGTCAGCTGGCTCCGTCACTCTGTCCTGTCCCGACTGGTGGACCTGGTCTTCCGATGCTCAAACGAGTGTCTCTGGATCCTCTCAATTGGATCTCTGAGTCACTGGCCCTTCAGGTCACTCACACAACCAAGCAGGGTTGCGCTCCGCATAGGCAATAAATAGCTTCCTCCGGGAGGCCTCTGCACAAGTCCTCACAGACAGGCCATGCTTTCCCAAGAGACCTAAACTGGCCGCTCAAGGTCCTTTTATCTCCTACCCAGCATTCAATGCAAGAGAGGGTGTCCATGGGTAGGTCACTCGCATCCTGGGTAAAAGGGTCAACTCTCCAATGTAAATAACAGTCACTTCCTGTAAATAGTTCAATGCTTGAAAGCCAAATATTATTTAAGTTCACTTTCATTGTTTGGCCGCTAGATGGCGCCAAACACTAAGCCATAAAAAGGTCCATAGACTTCTGTTATAACATGCTAACATACATTAATAGACAGGAGAGTCAGCGCTACATTAACTTTATTCTTGATTTAAATAAATTTATGTATGACAATTTAATATATTATTGTCGTGACCAAGGATTGTTTTAACACTTCGACTGAAACAGATCTCAACAAAAAAAGGATCCTTCCTTTAAAATGTCATATATTCATAGTAATGTATTAACCTGTATTTTCTCTGTAACATAAATTGTTTTGAAAATCATATCTGATATATTATAATTGTTGTTTTTATAAGGGTCTTTCAAATAAAAACTTTTGAACAAGGAAGACAATTGGAATTAATGGGCTGCCTTACATCAATGTGCATGAGTTACAGTACTGCAAACATGTAAATGGGCCCGTAACTTTCATTCACATTGGCGCAGAGAGCCGTACACTGTAAAAAGTGAGCGCATTTCTACAAGTGGGAGTGACAGGTGTTTGCTTACACCTGCCTGTACAAATCAATGTCAGGATGCAGCTGCATGCTGGTAATCACACATCCAAGTGTTTAGATGCATAATCCTTGGTTCACCCTGAATGTGGCTTTGAAAGTGTGCAACTTCACTTGAAATCACACAATCTCAAAGCCATGTGTCAGTGTGACTTGGTTGACATCTGTGTTAATCCATGTACAGATGTCTATGGAAGCCGTACCTGAAATCAGAAAAAAGTTGTGCAGGAACTACTGAACAGTTCCATTGCCGACAATTGGATGCGACTTGGCATGAGTGTCAGATCGGTGTAAACGTGAGATAAAAGAAAGAATGTGCACCTGATTGCTGTTCTGTTTCAAATGCTGCTTTATGCATTGACATACCTCCTGAGACCCAGTCTGTCCAGGCATTATGGTTAGCTGCTGACTTAACACCATCCACAGGCAGCTTAAAGTGGATGTAAACCCACTCTCATCCTTTCTAAACTACTGCAATATTGGTTATCTAGAAGGCTATACATGCCTCCTGCATGTATACTTATTTGTCAAATGTCTCCCCTCTGTCTGCTATGAGACCCCAAAAACTGCAGATTTTGTGGGTGGGTCTGTTTTCCAGGGCTCAGTGGGTGGAGTCGTGATGTCAGTAGACTCCCCGCCCACCTCTACACTCCCCTTTTCAACATGCATTTTCTCCTGTGTATTTCATACAGTGAACTTCTGCTACGATCTCTAACATCCAGTCAAAACCCAGAAAAGTCCCCACACGACTTAAGCATGTCAAATCATGCCGAGGTGTGGAACAGCCAATCCTTGCAGAGCAGCAGAAGAAAGGAGTGGGAGGGAATTAAAAAATAATGCATGTCTCTTAGGCTAGTAAACGAGATATGTAAATCACCTGTCACTCACAGCAAGGGGGGGGGGGGGGGATTTGACAAAGTTTTTCTCTATTTGTCAAGATTTATCTCACTGAACAATAAAAGAGGATTGCTCAGAGCTGGATTAACTCTTTGTGGCAAGACTGGGCTCAAATTATAGGAAATTGTATACTCTACATTATGACATAAAAAAATAATAATTTGGGGTTGCATCCACTTTAACTCTTCAAAAAAACACAAAAGTTGAATGCAATGCAATTTTATTTCAGCTAATTGATATACAGAAGATGTTTTTCTAATCTTTTGACATGTAAGAAGACAAAGCCTTCTCTCTGAAAAATACTAACACTGATTGAATGTACATGGAAGAAGTGGGAAGGGTCTAGCTAGGGCTAAACTAACTAGCCTTAAACAGTAGGGGAAGACAGAGGAAGATAATAAAAACCACATTAGTAAACAAGTTGTAGTGGTCCAAAACGAGCACGTCAGTTGTCAGATGTCAGTCTACCACAGAAAATGGTAATTGCATGCAGTACAAAACAAGACATAAAAAAATGCATAAAAGTCCCAGATTGAAAGCTCAGATAGTTCAGATTTAATGTCCACACTTTCAGAGGAGCTTTGATGTGGCAGTGTGGCTTCATGCGTGTTTGCAAATGTATGCAACAAAAACCCTCTATTTTAATCTAATATTTGCAATAGTTTAATTCATATTTTTGTGCTGTATAACTAGATCAAGTGCTGTTAAATTTACAGGAAGTCATGCGGTAAGCATTCTTGGTAAATCAATCTTTATAATTTAATTAAAATTCAGAAAAGACACAGGCATTTGATTTTAAGAATGATGTGCTTCTGGGATTGAACTTCAAAACTGTGCACCACATAACTGTGCTTCTAGGTTAGTTGTACATCAAATAAGAATGAATTCACCATAAAGTAAACATTTTATTTCTAGATGGAGCTGAGTAAGACCTTGGTTTCTAAGGTCTCATGTGGATTGGGCATTTAGCCCCTGTGCGTGAGTTCCAGGTGGTTGGTGGTGGAAGACATATGTTCACCATTAAGCACCCCCATGCTTGTGGCATGGTCCCATTTACTTGAAATGGTCATGCTCAGCAACGGCACTGGGACCGAAACATAACATGGGGTATATGTTTTGCCACAGCCATAAAGCAACGCATTGTCTCCACAGCATGTGCACAACCCCTGTGTAGGCACTCTTGTAGAGTGGCCGTAGGGCAGTTGGGGAACCCATGTGAACAAGGCCTAAGAGGGCCACTCGGAGGCAGGAGCAAAGAGTTAAATCCTAAACATTATTATTGTCCCTGCGCTACGGTGTGTATATCAATATATTTATATAGACTTCTGCTGTGGTAAAAGACAGGGTTTCCTAAAGTGCTAAAATGATATACATTAAAACCTTGGTTTGAGGGTAACTTGGTTTGAGAGCGTTTTGCAAGACAAGCTGAAAAAAAATAATTGACTTGATATACAAGTGATGTCTTGATATACAAGTAGCGTCAAGCCACAACTGAGTATAAAAGAGAAGAGAGGCGCCTCAAAGTGTAGCAATATGATTACATTTAATGGAGGTACAACATTTAGCAACTCACTTGGTTGATGATTAAAAGAGGCACATCTAAGTATGCAGGCATCCGGGGTAAAGCTGTCCACATAGATCATCCTCCGCATCACCATCAAAGTCATCCCTTCCATGCTGTGCTCTATGAGCGCTTCAAGCCTCGCTTTTAGATCACTGTACTGCAGGGTAGTCTCACTGGTCACAATTGCAGACTGACAGCGGTGAGAACCGATGGTGAGTGGGATGGTCTATGTGAACTACTTTACCCTGGATGCCTGCCTACTTAGATGTGCCAGTTTTAATCATCAACCATGTGAGTTGCTAAATGCTGTACCTCCATTAAATGTAACCATATTGCTACACTTAGAGGCATCTCTCTTCTATTTTATACTCTGCAGCTCTTACTGGATTTTGCTTCTAATCGCATTGTGGAGGCTGCCATTTGCAAATGGACATTTTATGGTTACACAACCTGTTACATTGCTATAATGTTTTTATATGTATTATAAACTGAAGGATTATGAATAAATGGTTGTGGAATTAATCGTCTGAGTTTCCATTATTTTTTATGGGATAATTTGCTTTGATATACAAGTGTTTTGGATTACAAGCATGTTTCTGGAATGAATTATGCTAGTTTAGCACCCTGATGGGGCAGGTTTGCTCCTAAATTTACCCGCCAAGTGTAGTTACCTTGGCTCATTGTTAGGCATCAATTGAGTTCACCCTAACTCTGGAATTGCTGCACTTCTCTATTCTGCTGCTAGGTGGCCAGATACCTGACGACATTAGATAAGGCAAGGGCAAAGCAAGGAGAGATTAGGAGTATATGGTGCATCTCAGCCAATGGGCAGGGGTTTTCTTAAATCCCTTGGCCTGCTGGGAGAACCTATATATTTGGGTGGAGTCAGGTGATCAAGGTTCTGTGCCACCTGGGCGCCTGTCTGGGTGGATGTGTGTTGTACTGCCCGGCTGCTAGGCCTGGAGTTTTGGCCTTTTCCAGGCACATTTGGCAGCTAGGCTATCTTTCCAGAAGCAAGAGAGCTGCACAGGGTTGGGATTGTGGCTTGCAGTCCAACCAGAAGTAACGGTTCTGCCGGCAGGAGAACCTGTCTTGGTTGGAGGTAGAGGGAAAGCTGTTACCAGGAATTGCTGCACTTCTGCCGCAAGGTGGCTGGGTACCTGGCTACATTAGATAAGGGCAAAGCAAGGACAGATTAGGAGTAGGGATGGCCTTGCGGTTCACCCGGCTGTCGGTTTGCAGCGAATTTTGCTCATTCGCGATTCGCCAAACTGGCGGACTTCTGGTGCTGTTCAAGCGGTGAACATATGCGTTTACATTTTAAAAGAACTTTGACCCATGATGACACATCCATCATGGGGTACAGGACAGCCAATTGAGACATTTCAGCACATGGACAATTGGACATTCGACCTACATTATAAATAGACCTGATCCGGCGGTCATTTTACATTCTGTCTTTTGTCAGTGTAGGGATAGGACGCTGTGTGGAGCAGGGACAGTCAGTTTAATCACTAGCTATTACTATTAGGTCCACAAAGGTCCTTTCAAGGACTGGTATAGGTGTACAGTATATAGGATTGTACACGTATAATATACTTTCTTTCAAATATAGAAAGCCTATTATACTTGACTGCTGAGCTGAGTGCTGACCGATTCTGCAGCTGTCTTTTATCAGTGTAGGGACTGAGGGACAGTCTGCAAATCACTAGCTACTAGGTCCACAAAGGTCCTTTTAAGGACTGGTATAGGTGTACAGTATATAGGGTTCTGGTGCACTGCTGCTAACTGCTGTGCTTCTGATTGCTGAGTGTACTGCTGACCGATTCTGCAGCTGTCTTTTGTCAGTGTAGGGACAGGACGCTGTGTGGAGCAGGGACAGTCAGTTTAATCACTAGCTATTACTATTAAGTCCACAAAGGTCCTTTTAAGGACTGGTATAGGTGTACAGTATATAGGGTTGTACACGTATAATATACTTTCTTTCAAATATAGAAAGCATATTATACTTGACTGCTGAGCTGATTGCTGCCTGATTCTGCAGCTGTCTTTTATCAGTGTAGGGACTGAGGGACAGTTTGGTGTTTGGAGCAGGGACAGTCCACAAATCACTAGCTACTAGGTCCACAAAGGTCCTTTTAAGGACTGGTATAGGTGTACAGTATATAGGGTTGTACACGTATAACATACTTTCTTTCAAATATAGAAAGCATATTATATTTGACTGCTGAGCTGATTGCTACCCGATTCTGCAGCTGTCTTTTATCAGTGTAGGGACTGAGGGACAATTTGGTGTTTGGAGCAGGGACAGTCTGCAAATCACTAGCTACTAGGTCCTAATCACTAGCTACTCGGTTCTGGGGGGGGGTGTCAGTGCTCTCTATCAAGGTGCTGGTGTGGTGTCAGTGCTCTCTATCACGATGCTGGTGTCAGTGCTCTCTATCACAGTGCTGGTGTCAGTGCTCTCTATCTCGGTGCTGGTGTCAGTGCTCTCTATCTCGGTGCTGGTGTCAGTGCTCAGTCTCTATCGTGGTGCTGGTGTCAGTGCTCAGTCTCTATCACGGTGCTGGTTTCAGACAATGAGGGACATAGCAGCAGAGAAGCCAATCAGCAGGCAGTGCCAGCACCATGGCTGAGGATCAGCACTGGACTGGCACCCTGATCACCGCAGTGAAGCCCTGCATAGGTGGGAGTAAGGGCTGGGCAGAGGGAGGGGCTCAAGCACAGGTTGGCACACTGGGACACTGGCACAGGACTGCGCTGCCCTGACTGTGGCACTGATCATCTCCTGCACTCCCTTCATAGCCTGGCCTGACCTTGCCTCTCCTCCATGACCTTCATGCGCTCCTGAATTGTCAAAATTTCACAGATAAAAAAAGAATGCTTGTCGTTGTCAATCCCAGATTCACTTAATACTTTTGTTATGTCAGTGTCCATGTTGTGGGACTATGTGTGCACAGCTAGTAAGTATTTTGTGGCTGAAAATATGACCTGGAGGTTTTTAAGGTTCCCCTGCCATTAAAGTCAATGGGGTCCACCACAAACTTTGTGGTTCGAGAACTTTTGGCCACGTTCACGGTTCCCGTTCGCGAAACATCCCGTCGGAAGTTCATCCATCACTAATTAAGAGTGTATGGGGCATCTCAGCCAATGGAAGAACCTATATGTTTGGGTGAAGTCAGGTGATCAAGGTTCTGTGCCACCTGGACGGCTGTCTGAGTGGACATTTGTTGTACTATGCAGGCTGCTAGGCTGGAGTTTGGGCCTATCCCGGGAACATCTGGCTGCTTGGCTGTCTGAGGGCCTATCCAGAAGCAAGAGAGCAGCATAAGGTTGAAATTGCGGCTTGCAGTCCAACCAGAAGTGCCGAACCTGTTGTGGTCGGAGACAGAGAGGAAGCTCGCCATTAAGGGACCAACCACCTTATTTCCAGGGAGCACAGTGAGTAGCTGAAGCAAGTACCGAGCAGTATTCTCACCACCCAGGGAAGGTGAAGAATTGGGAAACTTCAGCAGGTGTTAAGCCAGGGACCCAGTCAGCGGAGGTTACGCTTGTAGAGCAGCCTTGTGTGTCAAGCTAGGGACCGAGCAGGCCAGTGGGATGAAGCTTGAGAAATATCTGGAGTGCCAAGCTAGGGACCCAGCAGAGAAGCCGTGGTGACGCTTGAGGAAGATACTTAAGTGAAGATTGGAAGAGCTGAAGGGATTAGGTGGCAGTGAAACAGCATGTGCATGATTTTAGGCTATGCAGCTCTATACACACGGTCAACTCTTGTCTTGTTATCGTGTAAATGCAATAAATATTTTTCAGTAAATAGATAAATGTGCAAAATTGTGTCATAAAGTGCAATGAATGATCCGAATGACAATTCATTTCCAGAAATACAATTAGTTTCTTGAAAGTGCAGTCCGTGCTTTTCTCTGGTGCCGATATTGTGCAGTGATCAAGAATAAGGTGCTGTGCTCCCCTTTACATGTGCCCTTATTCACCAGATTCCATTGGATAAAACGCCCATAGGGTATGCAGCAATCCTCTGGATGTCTGTGCTGAATAATTAGTTGTTTCTCTGTGCTTTTCAACAGGACGGTGGGTCTCTTGTGTGCGTTTTATGTTAAAAAAAATCAGAGGATATCCATAGTATAATTCTGTTTATTAATTACTTCAGCCCTGGTTGGTTTCAACACCTTCCTGACCAGAGCATTTTTTGTAATTTGGCACAGCGCTAATTTAACTGGTAATTGCACATTCATGCAACAATCTACCTAAACAAAATGTATGTCTTTTTTTCCCACAAATAGAGCTTTCTTTTGGTGGTATTTGATCACCTCTGCGTTTTTTATTTTTTGTGCTTGAAAAAAAAATTTTTTTACTTTCTGATATAAATCATATCCAATAAAAAATGAAAAAATCTAATTTCTTCATCAATTTAGGCCAATTGGTATTCTGCTAAACGTCTTTGGTAAAACTAATCCCATTAAGCATATATTTATTGGTTTGCGCAAAGGTTATCACTTCTACAAATTATGGGATATTTTTATGGCATTTTTATTTTTAGTAGTAATGGCGGCGATCAGCAATTTTTAGCGGGACATTTGCAACATTCCTGCAGACAATTCTGACACTTATCACAAAGTGACACTTTTTGGGGACCAGTGACACCAATTCAGTGCTAAAAAAATGCACTGTCACTGTACTAATGACACTGGCAGGGAAGGGGTTAACATCAGGGGCGATAAAAAAGTTAAATGTGCTACTAGGGAGTGTTTGCTAACTGTGTGAAGTATGCTTTGACTAGGGATAGAAAGAGATCTGTGTTTCTGCTCATCAGAAACACAAGATCTTCATCCTCCCCTCTGACAGAATGGTGATCTGCCTTTTTTACATAGGCAGACCGGCATTCTGCCTTTCTCATTCTCATTTCTCATTGCCGGGTGCTTGCGAACATCGGGCCTGCCGGACCCGCTTTGTCCAATCAGAGCGGAAGCGGATCGCTGGCAGGGCACGCGCGCCCCAGACCCGGGAGAAGCCGCAATGTACAGGTATGTGAGACCGCCCTGCCACAGTAAAAGTACATGGGGCGGTCCGGATGCGGTTAAATAAAGGTAGTAAAAAAACAGGTATTCTACTCACATGTAATACACTTGTGTAAAAGCAAACAACGCCGCCTGGAAACACTCCTTCGCCTCCATCGGCCCTCCTTCGCCTCCTCCGACACCACCATCTATCCTGGTTTGACTTCCGGGTATCGCTGCTCCAATGCTGTGACTGGCCGGAGTGGCGATGACATCACTCCCACGCATGTGTGCTGGTGCCGCCACTAACGGCCACTAACGGTATGATCACCGTTAGAAACGGCACTCTCGGTGCGCCTGCACCCAATGTCTACGGCGCATGCTGCAATTTCTGCAAATATCTCCTAAACCTTTTAGGTTTGGGAGATATTTCTTGCACCTACAGGTAAGCCTTAATCTAGGCTTACCTGTAGGTTAAAGTGGTTGTAATGGGTTTACAACCACTTTAAAACATAAATCTGCAGGAGGTCAAGAAAGCAAAACAAGAATTGTATTTTCTTTTTTATTTTGGATGGAGCAAGAAAGGGTTATAACCCCCGACAGATTTTTTTTTCTGCCATCTGTGTCTCATTGTGGAGATTCCCCTTCACAGTGTCCCCACTAGATTTCTCCTCTATTACTTTTATAGAGACATCCAACATTTGGCATTTTCTTTTACTTCCACTTTCAATGATAACAGTAAATAGGACAAATAAAGAGTATGAATTTCTCTGAGACCAGGTTCACACTGACTGCATGTCAGTCCCGACTTTGGGGAGATTTCAAAGAAATCTGCACAGATGTCAATGGAAATCACACCTCAAAATCTCCAAAAGTAGCGGCGCTGCGCCGGTTTGGACTGTGCCATTGCTGGGAATTACAGCAGATTTGGCATGTCAAGTCGCATCAATGTGAACCAGAGCTAAAGGAAGCAAAGAAAGCAATAAAAATGTACAAGATTTTTAATCTCTCTCCATGCTCTCCAAAACTAAAAAAAAAGTTTTGCCTTTAAGTGAAACTAAACACACTCTGTTTAATTTACATTATCTATTCTTTTTATGTATGCAGATGATAGCACTGAAAAAAACAACCTACATTTATTTGTAATCGATATACAGCTGTCTTGCGACCCAGCTATTTCCCAGCCCATCTGCAGGGAGACATCAGTGTGATTTGCTTATTTTCCTCTGCTGCTGGTCACATGTAAAAAAAAAAAACAAAAAAAAAAAAACCTTTGAAATACAAAGGAAAAATAAATACTTTATTCGTCATACATATTTTTAATCTCAAATCTTTACTATTTTTGTGCAAAAACATGGTGTGGGCTATCTAGTCACAGCCTGTTTCACACCCCTACCCTACAGCTTATGTCCATTGTTTGTATGTGCTTAGAAATACAGGGAGGCAGGCTCGGACTGGGACAAAAAATAGGCCCGGGCATTTTAGATTGAGCAGCCAACCTTTCCAGGGACCGGGGGGGGGGGGGGGGGGGGGTTCGGTAGACATTAGCGGGAGTGGCTGGTGTTGGTCCTCCACACTGTAATGTGCAGGGACACTGTGATATAAAGGGAACTGCACTAAAAAGGGGCACTGCAATGATTACAGTGCCCTTTTACGGGGCAGTCCCCTTTATATTATAGTGTCCCAGTCCTATTGTGGCCATGCCAGTACTGTCTGTCTCCTATTGTGTCCACGGCCCAGTGACACTGACCTGCTCTCTGGCGCTGCGGGTACAGGGTGGCTCCCTCTGGCGCTGCGGGTACAGGGTGGCTCCCTCTGGCACTGCGGGTACAGGGTGGCTCCCTCTGGCGCTGAGGGTACAGGGTGGCTCTCTCTGGTGGTGCGGTGCAGCGTAGCTCTCTCTGATGGTGCGGTGCAGCGTCGCTCTCTCTGGTGGTGCGGTGCAGCGTCGCTCTCTCTCTCTGGTTGTGCTGGGGCTATTAGTTCCCCCAGCACAGTCCTCTGTTTTATTTGCCATGTCTCCTGTAGTAGCTGCTACAAGCACTCCTCAGCTTGTTTCTGGGTTTTCTCTTTCACCCCAGCAGAGTGCATGCTGGGGACTGTAGTCTGCTCCCTGCTGAGACCAATGGTGCCATGTATCTCTGGGACTACATTTCTCATGATGCCCCTCTAGTTTCTTCTGACTGGCCCTCTTTGTTGGCCAATGGGGAGGGAAAACGACCATACAGGAACGCCTTCTCTTCCCCTGCTGCTGACATGAGAAGGGGAGGGGGAGCGAGGGGGGGAATAGTGACAGCAGCCTGAAGCTTTCCCCACCGTGCGGACTCCCATGGCTGGAGGAGGAGAGCGGAACTGTCAGCGCGGCGCTGAGGCTGAGCTGTGTGTGAGAGAGACACACAGCACAGCCCATGCACCCGCCAGTTCCGCATGACACAGGCACGGCCGCACGGCGGTAGGCGAGCGGTTGCCACTTACCTCCCGCTGTGCGGCCTGATCATCAACAGGACACGGGCGGCCCCGGCCCACAGGGCAAATGCCCGGTCTGCCCTATGGCCAGTCCGGGCCTGCAGGGAGGTGATTCCTCCATCAATTAACATGTAATATCCCACCATTGTTTTAAGCTGTTTAGTGGAGCAGGAGGGAGGGAGTGGGCTGTCATTTATCTGGATTGTATTCATGTGTGACTCTATAGTCATATGGGCTGATCAGATAAGAAAAAGGAGGAAAGTAACAGTCTAAAAATGAACTGAAACTGGGGCATGCCCAGTAGATCTGGAAATGGCTGGTCTGCATAATTTTAGGCTGCAGTGGGGACACAGACAAGGAGAGAGGAACACAGAACAGCAGGATCCATCAGGTTTGTTTTTTTTTTTTGTCAGAATACAGAAAGCAAATCCTATAGTGACTGAGTGAGTATGAACAGCATGTACTGACAGTTTCCTTAAAGTGATTCTAAATACACGCTGTTGAATTTACATTATACTCCCTCTTTCTATATATGGATGATCGGACTGTATTTTTTATTTTATTTTTTATTTAAAAAAAAAAAAAACAATCTTTGTATATTTTTTTCCTAAGTGATATACAGAACTGCTGTCACATAGTCCAGCTCTTTCTCAGACTATCTGCCCATAACCAGTGGCAGGAGGAACGTCTAGTCCTCAGCTGCTGGTCACGTTAAAAAACAGCTTTTGGAATAAAGAGTCAAAATAAATAATATCAATAAACTTCTAATTCACCATACAAATATATATTTGAAATCAAATCTTTATTTTTGACAATAAGTGGGAGTGGATTTCGGCCACTCCCAGACTGTGTCATGCCCCTCCAGCCTGTGTCTTAGAGTAATAGGGAGGTGAAGTCTCCATCAATCAAGATGTAATATCTCACCCCCCATTGTTTTTAGCTGGTTAGTAGGCATGGAAGAGGAGGGAGGAAGCGGGCTGTCATTTATCACAGTGTATATGCCCACATGTGTGACTCTATAGTCACATGGGCTGCTCAGATGTGATAGGGAGGAAATGCTCAGCGTAGAAACTCACTGAAAACTGAGCATGTGCACTAGCTAGCTGCCAACACTGCTCTGCAAAATCCCCAGCTGCAGAGGAGACATGGACAGGAGGGAGGGGCAGTGAAAATAGGGATCAACCAGTTTTTTTTACAGAATACAGAAAACAAATCCCATAGTGACTGAGTAAGTATGGAAAGCATGTAATGCAGCATTTATTGATAGTTTTTAATGATGTGGGTTTAATGACAATTTAAATCTGAGCTCCAGAATAAGCAACGGTTGTCTATATACAGGAGTCATATATATTCGTATTGGAATCTTGGTGTGCTTTGTGTATTTCTTCCAGATCAGTGTGAGACTTTGCCTCTGTTCCTGTAATAAAGACCTGTCACTGCTGCTTTCTCTTCTTGTGCAGGGTGACTGGTCTTGTCTCTGCCCACTCCTGTAATTTCCTGCAGGCAGCCTACAGTTGGTGGGTCTGTCCCTCCCACAGCTCTCTACACTGGAAATGTGTAGCACAGTGAGTATGTTGGTTGATTTTAAAAGGTAATAACTAGGTTTACAAAAAAATGGGAAATGCTCCCCCAACAGTGGGATTTTTAGGCAGCAGAGTTAAAGAGGAAGTAAACCCTGATGAGTTTACTTCCTCTTTCATTCCCTGCAAAGGCAAAGCATAATGGACTACTATGCATCGCATAGTAGCCCATTATGTGTCACTTACCTGACACAGGAGCCAGCGAAGTCACCGCTGTCCCCTGTAGTCCGCCGCATCCATCTTCTTGGTGGGGTCTCGCAGCTCCGCCGCTGTCATTCGGCGAAGCCGCGATGACGTCACTCCCGTGCATGCGCACGGGAGCCGACACGCGCGGCAGCTCCGTCGTTGAGAATGCCGCGCTCCGTGCCGCTGTCTACGGCGCATGCACCGTATACAGCGGTGCCTGTTTTCGGGCAAATATCTCCTAAACCATATAGGTTTAGGAGATATTTCTTGGACCTACAGGTAAGCCTTAATCTAGGCTTACCTGTAGGTCAAAGTGGTTTGTAAGGGTTTACAACCACTTTAATGGGTCGAATCAGCAGTGTATAAGTAATTCAAAATGATTTTATTATTAAAAATATTTAACAAGGTAGTTAAAAAATGAGCTCCAGCAGGACAGTAATAATGTAGAAAATATGGATATACAGTACAGACTGAGATTTCATGCAAACAAATACATAGAAGTTGTCTAAACTATGAAACATAACTCTGACGTGTTTCAACCCACACTCATGGGGTCTTCTTCAGAGGGGCAGTCTGTTAAGGAAAACACATCGTGAGTATATGTATCAGTTAATATTTGCACATAATACATGTAATTGGCAATATCTTATAGCGCAAATGTTTAGTATAATTACCCAATAATGTATATCCAAAACAGAAAACAAAGAAGATTTTAGTCCTGTATGGAGATCCCTATAAAAATAAATAAATTAGGTTTACAAAGGCATTTGGTGCATATAACGTGGGTTTATAACTTCTATGGCAATTGAACAGTATAAATAAAGTTTTTGTGCCTAGTGTTCAGCTTTAACATCGCACTTCTTGCGTGTGCTGCAACAAGTGATCAGGATCAAGAGGGTCTGGTCTTTATAGGTATCAATTGTAGTTCATCGATAAAAATTGATTAAAGTGATTGGTGCTGATGAATGTCATTTGCTACTTAGATTTCAGATGTTCTAAATGTGATTTGTAATGCAGTTAAACATCTGGCAGATGTTGGGCTAGAAAAATAAATAAATTATTGGTAAATCAATCACTTGATGCTTTATAACTATGCCGCAGAGAGGAACGTACTTAGCTAACCTCCCCACTACATAAACTCTGGATCCAGTGGCTGAGCCTGTGATTATTGGTTATACAATAAAAGCCTTTCTTTTTTTCCCTTCTAAATCTTCCCAGCGATCCGACTAGTTACAAATCCCAGGATTGTTCATTGTCTAATATTTGTTCTTCACATAAGAATTTCAGGATTAGATGCCAGGCTCCTCTGACTTTGGACCTTGTTTGCTAAAGGTGACAGCAGAGCCTGCAGCCATAACGAATTCCTGCTTAGGGCACCAAGAAAATGACATCATGCCTACAATTTATTTTTACGGTGCCATGTTGAGAGGCTTTATTTTAGGCATTCAATAGTTATTGTGTGTACAGCAGAGCTGTACAAATAAAAATAATTGTGTGCGCACATGA
This sequence comes from Lithobates pipiens, assembly GCF_037356315.1. Taxonomy (NCBI): domain Eukaryota; kingdom Metazoa; phylum Chordata; class Amphibia; order Anura; family Ranidae; genus Lithobates; species Lithobates pipiens. Next base: position 88,361,210 of record NW_027507788.1, read on the forward strand.
CCATCCTACCACCTTGTACTGGTCTGGATTAGAACTGGCTACTCTGGCGTTTTGCCTTTGCATTGATTATTGATCAAAGCCTCGTACACACGATCGGATTTTCCACAGACAAAACCTCTGACTTTTGTCCGAAGGCGTGTGCCTGGATTTTGTCTTGCATACAAATGGCAAGGAATTGTCGGCCAACAAATACCAACGTAGTGACGTACTATATGGTTTTTCAGCTCTTTAGTGCCACCCTTTGGGCTCCTTCTGCTAATTTTGTGTTAGCAGAAGTTTGGTGAGTGTTGATTTGCGCTTTTTATTTTGCGATCTTCATGTCATGCTTTTCATTTAGCTCTTTTCATTTAGCGCTTTTCAATTTGCTCTTTTCATTTTGTGCTTTTCAATTTGTTTCTGAATGGCTGTTCGTCAATCAGCCATGTTGTGGAATCAGAGAAGATAACGTGTTATTTATTATTGGCCTTGGAGTTATTGCTTTGACCCAAGTCCAGTCCAGGAACAGGAGGAGGAGGAGGAAGAGGATTTCTTGGACCAAAAATTGGTTGCTTTATTAATCGTGACCAATTATGGCATATGCCTTTGCGGCGGAAGCTCCAGGAGAATAATCCAGATGATTTTAAGAATTATCTCCAGATAACAGACCCCTGCTTTCACCAACTTTTGCCATTGTTGACCCCCTTATATTAAGAAGCAGGACATATGCATGAGGCTTTTAGTTTATTTTTTGGTTGAATAATAATGATTTGATTTGTTATATTTTCTATATTTTTGGATGCATAGAATGCACTTTTTGGTTAAGTTCTATTGGCAGATAGCATGTCTAATTTTATTTGTTTTCTTTTTTTAATGCACAATAAAAAAATTGTGTAGAATAATACTTGGCTATGTGTTTTACTTCAAATGGCAGTTTGGGAGTAGGCAGTTACATTTAAAAAAAAATACAATGTAAAATTGACAAGGGACACCAACATAGTTGTATCTTTGATCTTAAAAACTACGGGATAAAGGTGCTGTGGTAACTTGTACCCCCCCCAAAAAAAAAAAAAAAAAAAAAGCATATTAACCACTTTCAGACCGGACCATTTTGCTGGTCAATGACCAGAGGTCTTTTTACAATTTGGCACTGCGCTGTTTTAACTGGTAATTGCGCGGTCATGCAATGTTGTACCCAAACAAAATTTGCGTCCTTTTTTTCCCACAAATAGAGCTTTCTTTTAAAGGTATTTGACTGACTCTGCGATTTTTATTTTTTGCGATATAAACGTAAAAAGACCGCAAATTTTGAAAAAAAATGATATTTTCTACTTTTTGTTATTAGAAAAATTAAATAAACTCAATTTTAGTCATACATTTAGGCCAAAATGTATTCAGCCACATGTCTTTGGTAAAAAAAAAAGTAAATAACTGTATATTTATTGGTTTGCGCAAAAGTTGTCACATCTACAAACTACGGGCGGACTGTTCGCCCAACTTAGTCCGCTGAACAGTGTTTCAGCGGACAGTCCGCTCGTGTGTGGGCTTCAGCGGACTGTTTCAGCGGACAGTCTGACGAACAAAGTCTTACGGAATTTCCGTAAGACAGTCCGTTCAAACTTGGTTTTGTCCGTCCAAACTTGGTTTCAGCGGACAGTCCGCTCGTGTGTAGGCAAGTTGGACGGACTAAGTATCGCGCATGCTCAGAAAGGGTTTACACGGCCGAAGGTTGCATTGCAGTGTATAGGACGTCGTTTTTCTAGTCCCGTCGTACGTGCTGTACACGTCATCACGCACGTTTTCAGCGGACTGTTCGTTCATCGTGTGTGGTCAAGTCCGTTCATGCTAATTTTGAACGGACTGTTTGTCGGATTGTTTGACGAACTTAGTTGGGCGAACAGTCCGCCCGTGTGTACGCGGCCTAAGGTACGTTTTCTGGAATTTACTCAGCTTTTAGTTTATGACTGCCTATCTCATTTCTTGAGGTGCTAAAATGGCAGGGCAGTACAAAACCCCCCCAAATGACCCCATTTTGGAAAGTAGACACCCTAAGGAAATTGATAAGAGGCATGTTGAGCCCATTGAATATTTTATTTTTTTGCCTCAAGCGATTGAATAATGACAAAAAAACACAAAGTTGTCACTAAATGATATATTGCTCACACATGCTATGGGCATATGTGAAATGACATCCCAAAATAAATTCTGCTGCTTCTCCTGAGTACGGGGATACCACATATGTGGGACTTTTTGGGAGCCTAGCCGCGTACGGGGCCCCGAAAACCAAGCACCGCCTTCAGGCTTTCTAAGGGCATACATTTTTGATTTCACTTCTCACTACCTATTACAGTTTTGAAGGCCATAAAATGCCAAGATGGCACAAAACCCCCCCAAATGACCCCATTTTAGAAAGTAGACACCCCAAGCTATTTGCTGAGAGGCATGTTGAGTCCATGGAATATTTTATATTTTGCCACAAGTTGTGGGAAAATTACAAACTTTTTTATTTTTTTCACAAAGTTGTCACTAAATGATATATTGCTCACACATGCCATGGGCATATGTGAAATGACACCCCAAAATAAATTCTGCTGCTTCTCCTGAGTACGGGGATACCACATGTGTGGGACTTTTTGGGAGCCTAGCCGCGCACGGGGCCCCGAAAACCAAGCACCGCCTTCAGGCTTTCTAAGGGTGTAAATTTTTGATTTCACTCCTCACTACCTATTACAGTTTTGAAGGCCATAAAATGCCAAGATGGCACAAAACCCCCCCAAATGACCCCATTTTAGAAAGTAGACACCCCAAGCTATTTACTGAGAGGCATGTTGAGTCCATGGAATATTTTATATTTTGCCACAAGTTGCGGGAATATTACAAACGTTTTTTTTTTTTTTTCACAAAGTTGTCACTAAATGATATATTTCTCACACATGCCATGGGCATATGTGAAATGACACCCCAAAATAAATTCTGCTGCTTCTCCTGAGTACGGGGATACCACATGTGTGGGACTCTTTGGGAGCCTAGCCGCGTACGGGGCCCCGAAAACCAAGCACCGCCTTCAGGCTTTCTAAGGGTGTAAATTTTTGATTTCACTCCTCACTACCTATTACAGTTTTGAAGGCCATAAAATGCCAAGATGGCACAAAACCCCCCCAAATGACCCCATTTTAGAAAGTAGACACCCCAAGCTATTTACTGAGAGGCATGTTGAGTCCATGGAATATTTTATATTTTGCCACAAGTTGTGGGAACATTACAAACTTTTATTTTATTTTTTATTTTTTTTCACAAAGTTGTCACTAAATGATATATTGCTCACACATGCCATGGGCATATGTGAAATGACACCCCAAAATAAATTCTGCTGCTTCTCCTGAGTACGGGGATACCACATGTGTGGGATTTTTTGGGAGCCTAGCCGCGTACGGGGCCCCGAAAACCAAGCACTGCCTTCAGGATTTCTAAGGGTGTAAAATTTTGATTTCACTCCTCACTACCTATCGCAGTTTTGAAGGCCATAAAATGCCAAGATGGCACAAACCCCCCCCCCCCCCCCAAATGACCCCATTTTGGAAAGTAGACACCCCTAAATTTAGGGGTACACTAGTGAGACTCACAGGTAAAAAAGCACCTAGGCTGTCAGCGACTATATCAAAACGCTACAAAAAAAACTGTTAGCGATCGCAGGGATCAGGCCTGACTCTGCGAACGCTGCAGTTATGTGTGTTGTGTTTTGTAAGTGACAGTGATCGATCGATACTGCACTTGGGTGGGCTGGGCTGGGCTTTGTGGAGGGGCTAAACGCAGGTGCTAGCAGGTATCTGGGCTGATCCCGCTAACAAACCTAAACTGCTGGCGACGCTAATATAGATCTGATCAGATACTATATTACTAAGGGATGGGTGTTAGCGGTACTGGCACTAACCTGACGCTGCCTGGGGCGACGCAGACCCTATCTGACCCTCAAACTTATATCACCCGCCGGGTGATCAGGGGGTTAAACCTTTATTAGGTAATAAATGGCGGGTGCCCTGAAACTATAAAAAAATAACTAACCAACCAGCGTCACCTGTAACAGTTATATGGTGATCACTGGTGAAAGGGTTAACTAGGGGGCAATCAGGGGGCTTTATGCGGTAGTATATGGGGGTCCCTGGCACTATAAAAAGCTGCGGCGAACCTAAATACCTACCTGCCTAACTAGCGTCACCTGTGACACTAATACAGGGATCAGAAAAACGATCGCTTATTAGGCTGGGTTCACACTGGAGCGATGCGGGAACGCCACGAATCCGCGGCGGGTTCCCGCATCACACTGCCCTATGCGAACTGCTGGGAGTGTCAGTGAAATGTTAATGACACCCCCAGACCAGTTTGCATATCGCAGTGAACACCCATGCGATCCGATTCTGCTGCGGACCAAAAAATGGGTCCCGTGCGAGTTTGCGGCGGGTGCGATGCGAATTCAACCATACTATCTGTATGGCTGAACTCGCATCGCACAGAGATCGGATGTGATTTGCACTGCAGTGCGGTGCGAATCACATCCGTTCTCATAAACCGCTGCAATGTGAACCCAGCCTTAGTGACACTGGCGACGGGGGGTGATCACCGGGTTAAACCTTTATTGGGGGGTTAGGGGGGTACCCTAGAACTAAAGGGGACTAACCCTAACTGCCCTAACAGTTATTACAGTCACAAATGACACCAATGCAATAAAAAAAAAAATGCAATTGGTGTCACTGTGACTGGGGGTGCAGGGGTGATTGGGGGGGTGATCGGGGGGTGAAGGGGGGGTGAGAGTGTGCCTGGCATGTTCTACTGTGTAGTGTAGTGTTGGTGCAACTCACCGATCCTCTCTCCTCGGTGCTGGAACGAAAAATACCGACACGGAGTAGAGATTACATCACTTCCTCTGCCTGTGTTTACATTACAGGAGAGGAAGTGATGTCATGCTGCACTTCCATTCGTCAGGATCGATCGCGAGGGGGTGGCCATGAATGAATGGCCACCCCCTCATCCCGGATCGCTCCTGAACGGATTCCGACCGCCGCTGGCACCGGGGGGGGGGGGCCGATCAGGCCCCCAACCCGCGGGAAGGCAGGGACGTACAGGTACGCCCATATGCCTGCCCGTGCCATTCTGTCGACGTACATCGTCGTGCGGCGGTCAGCAACTGGTTAATAATATAAATACTAGAAAAAAAAAGCCTTTGAAAATGTGTTTGCAATAACTCCATCTGTATCACAAGCAAAGCAGCTTCATTATTATCCCATTAAAGAAGAGAATTGTGTGCTGCATTTCAAGATTTCATAATTTACCGCATCACGAATGTTAATTCTCCATTACGAAGCTAGTTTACAAGACCGACCACTTCTGGCTTGTCCTTCCTTCCAAGCATGTGTGTTAGTACTTTGGACTCTTGTCCGACAGACTTGTGTACACATACTCGGAATATCTGACAACAGACATTTGTCCACGGGAAATTTTAAAACCTACTAGCCAACATTTGTCCACAGAAAATCCGACAACAATTGTCCAATGGAGCATACAAACGATCGGATTTTCCACCAACAGCCTGTCATCACACATTTCCCGCCATAAAATCTGACCGTGTGTACGCGGCTTTAGGAAAAAAAAAAATGTAATTTATTCAGGTAATTAAAACTTTGTAAGGGCTCTTGGACAATGGTAGCTTATGGACAGTAAAAACAGGTGGCTGAGCTGAAGCTTTACTGATGCAGTGGGTTGCGGTAAGGTGCATATTACTGCAATATATGTTATGTGCAAAAGCTAATTTTGTGTGATTTATTTTGAACGGTAATGAGAATTACTCAGTCAGTAGGTCAGGATAATAATGAGCTTGAGTTTGGTGTGAGCTTTGGTGCCACCGAACTGGAAGGCAATGACATTGACCTGATGATGAGGCCATATTAGGTCAATGATGTCACGCGCATCCCTGTCTTATTGTGGGCGTGCAGCATTGGGGCAGGGACTGGCCTGACAAGCTCATCCCTAGTCAGACATTGAGGAACAGATATGGTCCAATACACCCTTCACAAGGGACCAAATACACAAACAATGATCCAAGAATAAACAGCTGTATACACTGTCCAATGAAAGTGCACTTGGATAAGGCCCGGAACCTGTATTTAATGGTCACACCATCAAGTCTATTAACCACTTGCCGACCAGAGGTGTGATCGCACGTTGATTGGACACAGGAGATGACAATCAGCGGGTCCAGTGGACCCGACGTACACCGGCCACCTGTGATCGTTCCCCAGAGTCATGGTAGACATAATGCTTAAAGTATAACTAAAGGCAAAACTTTTTTTTTCGTTTTGGATAGAGTATAGAAGGATTAGAACACCTGTCTGTTTTTAATGCTGTCTGTGCCCTCATTAGGGAGATTCACCCTCTCTATTTGTCCTGTTTATCATTATCATTGAAAGTAAAAGTAAAGAAAATCCCAAATTCTGGCTTGTCCCCAGAAAAGCAATATAGGTAAAATCTTCCAATGGGGACGCTAGTTCTGATGACCTGTGGGTTCCCTTAATTTTCAGCGATTTCCTCTCACTTCCTGTTTGGTTATGGGACAGAAAGTGAGGGGAAATCTCTGCAATGGAACACAGATGGAGTTATAATCCTCCCTTGCGCTATCCAAAATGATAAAAAAAGTTTTGCCTACAGTTCTACTTTAAGCACTTCCGGACCTCTCCATGTACATTTACTGCGGCAGGGACGCCTGGGTGTGCAATATCACATATTTTGTGCCCACAGTTTAGGGGGCGCACACTCACACTCCCACTGTAATTGGTCACAGCAGGATCCGGTGGCTGCGATGGCCATCGCGATCTGCCGATCGTTCACAGGAGAGATGGATCAGCCGCCTGTCTGTGTAAACAAGGCAAGCAGCAGATGTGTCAGGAAAGGAAAGAGAGATCTTGTGATTCAGCTAAGCTGAATCACGGATCTTTTTTCCTTTAGTGTGACACTGCCCCACACAGTTAAACTCCATACACATTATACAACTTTTTTTGTCTGGTTTCCTTTACATTTACCAAAACCATCCAGAAAAAGTCAGATGGAATCTTTTGATTGGATATTTCCGATCATGTGTATGCCTCATCCTTTTTTTTTTTTTTTTTTTTTTTTTATTCTGACGGCCTAGAAATAGAACATGTTTTAATTCTTTCCGACGGTATCAATTCCTATCCGGAATCGTTCGTCTGCATGCTGTTCCAAAAAGAACACAAGGGTAGCTATTGGCTACTGGTCATTGAACTTCCTTTTTCTAGTCTCGTCATACGTGTTGTACATCACCACGTTCTAAAGGATCGGACTTTGGGGTGATCTGTGTAGGCAAGACCGTTTCAGCGGAACTCCGTAGAAAAAAACTGTCAGAATTTATTCTGATGGAAAAAACGGTTGTGTGTACGTAGCATTAAGGTTTGACCCCATATTATATGGTTTTGGTAAATCTAAAGGAAAAAATCCACAGAAAAATTATATAGTGTGTATCCAGCTTTAGTAAGTAGCTTCCTAGAGAACATTTAACCCTTCCCTACTAGTGTCATTTATACAGTAATCAGTGCATTTTTATAGCAGTGATGCATTACGCATTATGCATTAGACTGCATTAAGACCAAACAATGATTACATGTTATGTATTTGCTACTAGAAAGATTAAAAAAGAATAGAAAAAATGTCTTAGTAGAAATTGCGAAAAACATTTTCTCAAAGCCATACAGACCTGTCCTCTTTCCTTCACCTTTAAAAATGCACTGTGAAATTATTTTGGAATACTTATATAGTATATGAAACCTATTATATCAGTGATTCTCAACTAGGGTTCCTCCAGAGGTTGCTAGGGGTTCCTTCAGCATTGGGCAATTTCTGCCTCTTAGATAAGTTCCCACTGACACCATTGAGGCAATTCTTCCCAATGACCACAAATGTGGACCATTCCTCTCACTGACCATCACACTAATGTATCATGAGTTGTAGATTTCTAATTTTTAGCAGGGGTTCCTCGAGACCGGAGAACTATTTCAAGGGTTCCTCTGTGTTGAAACGGTTGAGAAAGGCTGTACGATATATTCACACTAACTTTGTTATATTAAAAAAAAAAGAGTAAATGTCAACTTGGCTGTCACTCACTCTTGATTTCATTGTTCCCACTATCCAGAGCCTAAATTTATGGAAATATAATGTTCACCAAACGCAGTCGCACCCACAATACTTCAGTGAAATCCCATTACGATTGACTTTACTCACCGTTTTACAGGGGTGGTTTTTAAAAACATGAAAAACAGGTTTGTGGTGTTTTTTTTTTGCCTGTTATGGTCAAGCCATAATGAAGGTGCTACGATTATCATGACAACAACTGGCTCTATTCTGCCCTTTAAATCCGGGGGGAGTCTTTCTGTTCTTTACAAAGGATGCTACTATTATGTCACTTATTTCCTACAGCCAAATTATTCACTCCACCTCTTTTGGGCCCAGGAGCAGTTTCTGGTCATTGAAGGTTGTAGAAGTGAGAATGCCGATAAGGATCTGCATAGTTTCATCTTCAAAAACTGTAACACCTGAATATATTCTCATGTTCCTTCCTGTCTGTATGTATGTATGAAGGTGGACTATACTTCCTGCTCATAATTAACCACTTGCTTACTGGGCACTTAAACCCCCTCCTGCCCAGACCAACTTTCATCTTTTAGCGCTGTCAATCTTTGAATGACAATTGTGCGGTCATACAACACTGTACACAAATTTTATCATTTGTTTCCCACAAATAGAGCTTTCTTTTGGTGGTATTTGATCACCTCTAGGTTTTTTATTTTTTGTTAAAAAAATGAAGTCCGAAAATTTGGAAAAAAATACAAAACAGTTTTATATTTTGTTATTAAAATTTTGCAAACAGGTAATTTTTCTCCTTTATTGATGTACACTGATGAGGCTGCATTGATGGGCACCGATAGGCTGCATTGATGTGCACTGATAAGACGGAACTGATAAGTTGGCAATGATGAGATGGCACTGGTGGGCACTGAGAGGTGGCACAGAGAGGTGGCACTGATGGCTGGCACTGATGGGCGGCACTGATGGGCACTAATGGGTGGCAGTGATGGGTACTGGTAGGTGACACTGATAGGCAGCACTGCTAGGTGGCACTGATGAGGTATTGATTGGCACCACTGGTGGGCATTGATAGATGGCATTCCTGGGTATTGATAGGTGGCACTGATATACACTGGAAGGCAAAGATTGGTGGCACTGATATGCACTGTGGGCATGGGCAGGTGGCACTGGCAGACAGCACTGGTGGACACAGATGAAGTGGCTGTGCCTCTTCCTCATCAGGACCGATGTCCCTTGCACAGAAGCTAGTGATCGTTTTTATATTTAAAAAAACGATTACCAATCTTCTACATCACGTGATCAGCTGTCATTGGCTGACAGCTGATCATGTGGTAAGGGGTCGGGATCGGCCCCTTACTCTTATCTGCAGGTACCCGAGTCTCATTGACTCACAGCGCACGCCACGCACGCCCTGCAGGGGATGCGCAGGGAGTGTGCAAAGGGGAGGACATCCATTGGCGGCCTTCTGGCAATGTAGGTCAGCTCTGTAGCTGTCATTCGGCTATAGCGTGGATGGAAACTGGTTAAGGTTGCACAAAGGAGCAATTTAACCACTTGTCGACCGCCCGACGCAGACATTCTGCTGCAGGGAGGCCACTCTGATGTCACATATCTGGTATGTGATTAGCCTTTTTGGGTAGGGAATGCACATGTGTGCGCCGGCTGCCCTGAATGTGCTGTGGTTTGTTACAGCACAAGCCAATCAGCAGGTCCCGGCGAATGCTTTATGGTCAGGACCCGCTGATTGGCTCTGTCATTCAGGGAAGGGAGCTCTAGGTTGTAAAAATCACAGAGCTCTGTACACTGGCCTGTAATCTTGCTGGTTTTATTCCCTGGTAAGCACTTAGTAAGATCACTTAGTAAAAGCAGTGCATAATACACACATTACACGTAGTTAGGCACACAGTTAACCCCTTGATTGCCCCTAGAAGTAGACATTAACCCATTCCCAGCCAGTCAGTAGTACAGTGACAGTGTATAATAATATCATTGATTGCTGTATTAGTGTCACTAGTGTCAGTTAGCCACTGACCGCCTAACTGTATGTCATTAGTTTGACATTAAATATGGGGGTTATGGCTGCAGCTAGATGCCAAATCCACCCCCACCCCCCCCCCCCCCAACCCCCGGTATCCTTTTTTTTTTTTTACTTAGGTGGTCGGTTTTTCCAAAAATATTGTCCCAGTGGCGGATTTGCCACTATATCACTTTAATAAAAGCGGCAGAAGAGGTGCCCCCCCTCCTGTTAACCTGAAAATTTTTTAATTTAATTAATTTTAAATTTGGATATAAAAGACTATAATAAAATAGAAAATAGACTAGAAAAACGAACAGAACAGAACAGAACAGAATATATTATATTTTATTCTGTTCTGTTCTATTGTTTATCTAGTCTATTTTATATTCTATTAAAATCTTTTCTATTAAAATCAAAATCATAATATACTAAATTCGAATTTCGGAAGATGGTTTTATATATATTCTTTCCGACATTTGAATTTCGTATAGAATGAATTCAAATTTGAATAGAAAAGATTAGAATAGAAATAGAGAATAGACTAGAACAATAGAACAGAATAGAATATAGATACTATCTATTTCATTTAAATTTTTTTTGCAGATTACCATTTGTTTTAATAAGATCTCCTGCAGACTATTAGCATCTATTTCATTTTTTGAAGATCTCCTGCAGACTATTAGTATCTATTTAGTTTTTCCAACAGATCTCCTGCAGACTATTAGCATCTATTTCATTTTTTTGCAGATCTCCTGCAGACTATTAGTATCTATTTTGTTTTCTTACCAGATCTCCTGTAGACTATTAGCATCTATTTCTTTTTTTAGCAGATCTCCTGTAGACTATTAACAGCCATTTCACTTCTTTTTTTGCAGATCTCCTGAAGACTGTTAGAATCAATTTCATTTTTCTTTTTTGCAGATTACTATTTATTTCCATCAGATCTCCTCTAGTATATTAACATCTATTTCATTCTATTTCATCTCCTGCAGACTATTAGTATCTATTTCATTTTTATTTTTTTGCATTAGAACAGCCATTTCCTTTAGTTCAGCAGATCTCCTGCAGACTATTAGCATCTATTTCATTTTTTTTGCAGATTACTATTTATTTCCAACAGATCTCCTGCAGACTATTAGTATCTATTTAATTTTCTCATCAGATCTGCAGACTATAAGCATCTATTTATTTTTTGCTGGTCTCCTGCAGACTATTAGCAGCCATTTCCCTGTGTATAGAGATATAAGCGGTGATGTCTTTCTTGTTGTCCATTCATAAATGAAATAGATGCTAATAGTCTGCAGGAGATATGCTGAAATAAAGGAAATGGCTGCTCTAATGCAAAATAAGAAAATAAAAATTAAATAGATGCTAATAGTCTGCAAGAGATCTGCAAAAAAAATAATGAAATAGATGTTAATATACTGCAGGAGATCTGATGGAAATAAATAGTAATCTGTAAAAAAAAAAATGAAATTGATTCTAACAGTCTGCAGGAGATCTGCAAAAAAAAAAAAGAAGAAGTGAAATCGCTGTTAATAGTCTACAGGAGATCTGCTAAAAAAAGAAATAGATGCTAATAGTCTGCAGGAGATCTGTTGAGAAAACTAAATAGATACCAATAGTCTGCAGGAGATCTGCAAAAAAATGAAATAGATGCTAATAGTCTAATAGTAACAAATAGTAATCTGCAAAAGAAATTAAAAATGAAATAGATAGTATCTATATTCTATTCTGTTCTACTGTTTTTCTAGTCTATTCTCTATTTCTTTTCAAATCTTTTCTATTCAAATTCGAATTCATTCTATACGAAATTCGAATGTCGGAAAGAAATATATATATATATTATAAAACCACCATCTTCCGAAATTCGAATTTAGTATATAATGATTTTGATTTTAATAGAAAAGATTTTAATAGAATATAAAATAATAGACTAGAAAAACAATAGAACAGAACAGAATAAAATATAATATATTCTATTCTGTTCTATCGTTTTTCTAGTCTATTTTCTATTTTATTATAATCTTTTTCTATCCAAATTTAAAATTAATTAATTAAAAAATTTGAATTCATACTATTCAAAATTCTAATTTATTCTATTTGAAATTTGAATTTCAGAAGATGGTTGTATATTCTTTCTATTTTATTCTATTAAATTATATATTTTTTCTAATCTTTTCTATTTGAATTAGAAATTTTGGAAGATGGTTAGTTACTTACTTATATACATCTGTCACTCAACTGCTCATACTTGCAGTGTACCAGTGCAAAAACACACACATCTTATTTCATGTATATTTATCACATCAATGAAGTTGTCAGCATGCCTGATTGAAGAAGTCACGGATGTCATGTCGATCGTAAGGCAAGTACATATGCTGTATGTCATTGTCCACTTGCCACGTCACCTGCCACAAGTTGTGTATTGTCCACTTGCTACATCACCTGCCACAAGTTGTGTATTGTCCACTTGCCATGACACCTGCCACGAGTGCCACGTGACCTGCCACATGACCAAGTTGTGGATTGTCCACTTGCCACGTCACCTGCCACAAGTTGTGGGGTTCCTAACACCAAGTGACCCCGAGATACGGACAATATGTCAAGTACTTTTCTGCAGAAGAGAATGACCTTTTGCGACACGACTTTGGGGCCACGTATCTCGGGGCCATTTGTAGCTAGGAACCCCAAATTTGGTATGCAAACACAGTAGAACTAGCACTACAAAATCACCAATTGGAGTTATTTCAACCATATTCGAAAATATTTCTACCGGATTCAAAATGATTTCAACATGATTCGAAATTATTTCAACCACATTTGAAACAATTTCAGCCGGATTCAAAAATATTTTAGGGCCATGTATCTCGGGGTCACTTGGTGCTAGAAACCCCAAATGGAGAGGTTGTAGTGCTAGTTCCACTGTGTTTGCATACCAATTTTGGGGTTTCTAGCTACAAGTGGCCCCGAGATACGTGGCCCCAAATTCGGGTCGCAAAATGTCATTTTTCGAATTTGATTCGAATTTCATTTGAATTCATTAGCATTGTAATTTGGTAATTCGGATGCATCCGAATGTCCGAATAATGAAAATTAGTCCGAATTTCAATTCGGAACGAAACGAAATGCACATGTCTAATTTTAACTTGTAAGCAACAAATGTAAAAAAAAAGGCCTGGTCGGTAAGTGGTTAGTTAGTGTACCCCCCAGCAAGCATCAGTTAGTGTCAAATTGTCCGCCACACTATCACAGTCCTACTATAAAATGCAGATGATTGCCATTACTAGTATAAATTAAAATAAAAAAAGAATACTCAGAGCACTCCCAGGGCACCACTCTGAAGTAATGCTTAACACCGTAGGCTCTCTGGCTTCCTAGCCCATGGCCCACAAGGTAGCACTTTTCGAATGAGGAGGCACTGGGCCCCCAAAGCCTCCATTCCAGAGATATACTCCCGACCCCACCTTGCCCATTGATGGCTTAATTTCCTACATGGAGGGCGCCCAGGACCCCCATCATACCAGCAGAGATACTATACAGTCATTCCAGCCAAAATAACAGCAGAGCTACTGGACAGTGAGAACAAATACTACACGTCATCGTAGCCAAAAGGCCAATAAACATTAAAGTAATCTTAAAGTCTCTCCTTTTTTTTTTTGATAACAAACATGCTAAACATGTACCTACCTGTTATACCATGTTTTACTTATACGTACCTCAGCCAATGAGGGAGAGTCCCCGGACAGCCGAGGCTCTTGTGCAACATTGCTGGATTAATATGGGGCTTAGGTAAGTATTTGGGGGGCTGAGGGGGGCTGCTGCACACAGGTTTTTTTTTATGTTAAAGGGGTTGTAAAGGTTTGTGTTTTGTTTTTTTTTCAAATATATATTTTATTAGTTTTCAACTAGTTTTCAAGGGCCCATTTAACATACAGCGGTAGCATAAAAATGGAGGTCGCAGCCTCCTAGTCACACATCTTGATAGGTTATAAAATACAGTGCATATTCCAACAGCACAAGAAAGAGAATATAACCCGGGTCTATACACCCCCGAGACTCAGTCCGTTGGTACAGCCAAGGTCTAAACAAGATAGGCCGACATATCGCTACCAGAAAAGAATGAGAGAAGAAAGAAAGGTAAGTTACAGGGGAGGGGGGGGGGGGATCGGGAAGGAAGGGGGAAGTGGAGGGATAATGGGAGGCGTTCGACTGGGGTACGTGTCCATGGGGTTGGAACCGCCGTATACTGCCTAGTGTCTGTATAATCACAACAGCTCAAGTCGCAAGCAGGGACTTTCCTTCATCTGAGAGTATGAACATATTCCAGAGAGACCAGGTTTTCCTGTAGGTGTCCTGTCTGTGCTGTCAGCACTAAGTCTTCCATTTTATTCATGTCTTCTACCCTCCTCAACCACATTGCTACGGTCAGAGGACAGTCTTGTTTCCAAAGTATGGGAATACAGGACTTAGCTGCGTTAGTCAAATGTCGCAGTATAGATCTCTTATATCTTCTGGGGGGCAGAATGGACACATGGAGTAGGAAGAATGCTGGGTCGTTGGGGATCGGTAGGTCAGTACATTTTTGAGACACCTCGCGTACTGCAGTCCAGAAAGGCATCAACTTAGGGCAGGACCAAAACATATGTAACATGGTCCCCCTTTCCTCACGGCATCGCCAGCAACGTTCTGACGTGTCCGGGAACATGGCGTGTAGGCGACTAGGTGTAAGATACCACCGTGTCATGATTTTATATTTGGTCTCTTGAATTTTAGTGCACAGCGACGTTTTAAGAGAATGATCAATTATATTTTGTTTCTGGACTGCAGTAAAGGTGCATTGAAGCTCTGCCTCCCACTTGTCTATGCACGCTAGGCTCGGCGGGTGGGCGGGTGTATTTAGTATTGAATACATTTTAGAGAGGATCCGAGAAATTGGTTCCGTGCCCGTGAGGAATTCCTCATATGAGGTCAGCGGTCTTGCATAAGACTGGGGATTTGAGATGCTTTGAAGAAAGTGGTGCACCTGTACTGCATCCCAGAAAGAGAGCTGGAATGAGCCCGCGGGATCGGTTAGCTCCGTTATCAAAGGCCATCTACCTTGCCGCACAAATCGCGCAGCCGTTACACAATCTGAGTCCCTCAGCGTCTGAAAGCGTGTAGGTGAATTCCCAGGGGGGAACCAGTGGTTACCTAGAATTGGGGTCAAGGGTGATGTTTTGGTAGTCAGGGAGTTTTGAAGCGTCGC
Organism: Lithobates pipiens; assembly: GCF_037356315.1. Classification (NCBI taxonomy): domain Eukaryota; kingdom Metazoa; phylum Chordata; class Amphibia; order Anura; family Ranidae; genus Lithobates; species Lithobates pipiens. The sequence goes on from NW_027507788.1 coordinate 88,376,602, forward strand.
CTTAAGACATTGCGTAGAGTGTTCCCTATCAAAGGATGCGATTTTATCTCAGGGGGGAGGGAGTCACTACACCATAGCACAGATCGCAAGGGAATGTTTACCTGCCGTTGTTCTATCTGTGCCCATAGTTTAGGTTTGTGTTTTTTCACCTTAATGCGTCCTATGCAGTTTAGTTACCTGAGCCAGTTCACCTGCTGTGCGCGTCCCCCAGCATCCTCTTCTCCACGGAGTCTGGCTGTTGATTGGATAGATAGGATAGATTAATAGCAGCGCAGTCTACCCCCCCCCCCCCCCCCCCCAAAAAAAAAAATATTTAAAATATTTGTAGCTGCTGACTTTTAATATAAGGACACTTACTTGTCCAAGGATCCAGCAATGTCTTCACCTGATCCGATTTTTCAATCGGCTTTGGGTCCAGGCTAGGGTTGTCACCTGCTGTATGGTTTTCTCCCAGACAGTATGGTTTTTGAATAATGTGTTTGGGTTTACTTCTGCTGCAGACCCGGACACATCATTCACACGGACAGCACCGAGAGTGACATCTGATGTCTCCCCTCTCCTTGACAGCAGCTTGGTTCAGCAGAGCAGCAGAACACAGTGTCAGTGTATCGAAGCTCCTCCCCTCCTTCTCCATTAATCTGTACACATGAGGAGGAGGGGAGCAGGGACCCACTGATATCAGGTCTGTAGAAAGTTTTTATTATGCAGCTGGAAAGGAGGACAAGGTAGAAAATATGTAGAGTGATCAAGGGGTTAGGAGGATATATGCTGGGAGGGGGGGCTTTGGCAGCGGGAAAATATGCTAGAGGTGTGGATTGGATTTGAAATCTGGCAACCTCTCCTTGCACTATCTCTCTTCCATTCCCAAAGGACCCCTCCAGCACATATCTGAACCCTCCTCCTTGCATTGGCCCTCTTATCTCACAAAGCGCCCCCCCAGCACATATCTGACTCCCCTCAAGCGCAACCAGCATATATGGGCACAAGCTGCATATGATGGGCACAGAGGCTGTATGATTGGCACAGAGGCTGTATGATTGGCACAGAGGCTGCATAGGATGGGCACAGTGGCTATATGATGTGCACAGAGCCTGCATATGATGGGCACAGAGACTGTATGATGTGCACAGAGCCTGCATATGATGGGCACAGAGGCTGCATATGATGGGCACAGTGGCTGTATGATGGGCACAGAGGCTACATGTGATAGGCACAGAGGCTGCATTTTATGGGCACAGTGGCTGCATTTGATGGGGCACACTGAGGCTGCAATTGATGTTGTTTTTTTCTCCAGAATATTCAGTTTGGTTGCGCGCCCCCCCCCCCCCCCCCCCAAAAAAAAATTTTGAGCACCAGCCGCCACTGCCTCCCAGCACATATCTAACTCTTCCCCACCCCCCTGCTAGCACTAGTCCTCTCCCAGGACATATCTGACCCCTGCATTCCGTGCAGAACACTCGCAACTCAGCCACGTACACTGTTTTCTGCGGCGAGCTATGTGCCACATTACTATTCTCTTTCAGGCCACCAAAAGTGTCCCAGGTCTTTTACAATCTCATAGCGTATACCCCCCCAAAAAAGTTTTCTGGTTTGGCTTGAAGAAAAGGTGGCAACCCTAGTCCAGGCACCAGCATCTCGCCAGCAGTCCTTCACGACCAGTTTCCAATTGCGCATGTGTAAGCCGCACAGAGATTTGTGATTGATACCGCAGTTTTCTGGGACCTGTGATGTGTCCCAGAGGGATGTGGGGGTTGGGGTGGGACTTGACCTTCCGCTCAGATCGTCCCCCCCTCTTCCCCCCGAAAAAGTGGCAAATGTAAGGCTGCTTTGAGACTCAGGTGCTTTACAGGCGCTATAGTGCTAGAAATAGCGCCTGTAAAGAGCCTCTCCTCTCACTACTCCAGTGTGAAAGCCGATGTGTTTTCACACTGGAGCGGTGCGCTGGCAGGACACTAAAAAAGTCCTGCAAGCCGCATCTTTGAAGTGCTGTAGGATCAGGGTATATCCGCTCCTACAGCATCCCTGCCCATTGAAATCAATGGGTAGCTCTGCCGAAGTGCTGGCACAGCGATGCTTTTAACCCTTTTTTTCAGCTGTTAGTGGGGGTTAAAAGTGCCCCACCAGCGGCCGAAAATGGCTGCAAAAATGATGGTAAAGTGTCACTAAAAATAGTGCCGCTTCACCGCCAATGCCCCCAACCCCCCAGTGTGAAAGTACGCTTAAAGTGGTGTTGCCACCAAAAAATAAAAAAGTGATTAAAAATCTTTAAAAAATAAAAAAATATATTTTACTCAACTCTAAATACCTGTTGCTAGGGGGTCCCTCGTAGTCTTCCTTCTTCCTTGCCCGGGCTGGTGACATCACTTCCCCTCGCGCTGCACAGTCATCTGGGACCTGTCACGGGTCCCAGATGACTGTGCGGCGTAGTGCGCAGTGGGTCCCCAGCTGTGAAGCCACAGCTGGGTGCCCACAGTATGAATAAGGGCACCGCGAGCAGAGCGGGGAACGAGGGGGGGCTTCGTTAAAAATCCCCCCCTGTGGAATATCGATAAAATGGGTTGTGGACTATGGATTGATTGTTCCTAATGGAATGGATCAATCCAAAAAGAAATCAATCATTTATCTATGCGTGGATGAACACCGTTATACTTTTATTTTTTCCTGTATTTACCGATCACACTTGATATAGAATATTGATTACTGATCACACTCAGTAGATTATTGATTACTGGTCACACTTGATATAGATTGAATATTGAACACACTTGATATAGACTTGATATAGATTATTGATTTAATTTGATATACAGTAGATCAATTACTGATCACACTTGCTATGGATTATTGATTACTGATCACACTTGCTATGGGTTATTGATTACTGATCACACTTGCTATGGGTTATTGATCACATTCAATATCGATTACTGATTACCCCTAATGGATAATTGATTACTTATCACACTTGATATAGATTGAATATTGATCACACTTGATATAGATTATTGATTGCTGATCACACTCGATATACAGTAGATCAATTGCTGATCGTACTTGCTATGGATTATTGAATACTGATCACACGTGCTATGGATTATTGATCACTAATCACACTGAATATAGATTACTGATAACGCTTGATACAGATTATTGATTACTGATCACACTCAATAGATGATTGATTACTGATCACACTTGATATAGATTGAATATTGCTCACACTTTATATAGATTATTGATTACTGATCACATTTGATATACAGTAGATCAATTATTGATCACACTTGCTAAGGATTATTGATTACTGATCACACTTTCTATGGATTATTGCTCACATTCGATATAGATTACTGATCACACTTGCTAAGGATTATTAATTACTGATCACACTTGCTATGGATTATTGATCACATTCAATATAGGTTACTGATCACTCTTGATGGATAATTTATTATTGATCACACTTGATAAAGATTGAATATTGATAATACTTTATATAGATTATTGAATTCTGAACACATTTGATATACAGTAGATCGTATTTGCTATGGATTATTAATCACTGATCACCTTCTATATAGATTACTGATCACACTTGATATAGTTTATTGATCACACTTGATATAGATTATTGATCACACTTGATGTACATTAAATATTGCTCACACTTGATATGGATTATTGATTACTGATCACACCTGTATACAGTGGAATGGAGTTCCTGTACTAAAGAGCTGTGGATGATTCGGTGTCTATAGCAGAGTGTCCGGCCCTCTGGTTGTGTATTTCATGTGTCACTCATTGATATCAGGTTGTCTGTCATACATTTTATTGGGATCTGTCCCTCAGCTGTAGTCTGTACATGGGGAGGCGAAGCACTGGCACAGAACGAGCTGCCATATGTCACAGCCCCGAGCATAGCTCCGCCTCCCGCCCGAATGACACACAACAGGGGCGGGGACTCTCAGCAGGTCATGTGGCAAACACTGGGAATATCCGTACGTCATAACTATGCGCCTGCTTGAGATTATAGAGCCGCACTTCCGGGCACGGAGAGGTAAACACAGGGTTATGTCTCCTCTGGGTATTGGGTATTGTGTATTGTGTATGTGTGTATATATATCGCTATCTATCTATCTATCTATCTCGGTGGTGATGGGGAGGATACTGATATTAAGGTACTGGTTTGTGGCTCTCCAGCTGCGATAATGAATGCTGGGACTGATAGTCCCTCAGGAGTAGGCGAGAGAGCCATGGTCTTCCTCATGGTGTATAATGGCTTCTATTCATTTGCCAGCACAGTGCCCATGTTCTGTCTTCCAGCTACCCCTCTGTTGGACACATCACACTTTTTTGGTGTGTGTATGCTGATCTTGTAGTAGTTGATGAAAGGTTTGGTGTAGTACAGGGGTCAGAAAACTCTTCCACACGTAGGCCTTGTGCACACAGGACTATTAGAAGAAGAAGAAGAAGAAGCAGAAACATAAATCCACCAAAGGTGTGTCCAGCGAGGAGTGTTTCTTGAGCATGAAAAAAGTGCAAACATACTGGAATACATTTATGTGTTTATGTAACAAGAATACATTTACACCGCTTTTAGCTCCTTTTTTATGCCATGATTGCCTGCGGAAGTTCTGTCATTCGGAAGAGTTTTCTTAGACTCCCTGTGTGTATGAGGCCTTGGACCCCTTTCTCACAGGGCTGACTCTGTTTTGATCAGCAGAGGATCTGTGAGCCGATATCCAGCAGTGCTGATCGGGTGACATCTGTGTCTGCTCACTTTATGCAGAGTGGACAGACCCCTCTTTGATTGGCCATAAAGTAAACTGACTCTTCTATGTAACTGTGCAGGGACCGCCCTGTGAGATCTCCGCTCTCCTCTATGGGGGATCGGATGAACACGGACCATCTGTTCGTGTTCATCTGATCCGCTCTGCAGACGGATAGAAAAATAGGATTTTCCTCTGTCTGCAGTATCGGCCCATAGCAGAGACGGATGATATCGGGTGTCAGCGGATATTCATCCGCTGACACCCGCTATCCCATAGGGATGCATGTATGTCTGTATTTCATCCGAAAATGGATGGAGGAAATACGGACATTCTGTCTGCACGTGTGAAAGGGCCCTTAAGGGATGAGGTGGCAACCCTACTTTAGAGCAGTGTCACTCCAATCTGCCTGCCTAAGGAGGATGCATCCCCTTTATTTATTTTTTTTATTTTTTTTTTGTGGACCCGAGGTGGGGGGTTGTAAATGAACACTAGTCTGCTTACACCTACTGGTCCATGGGGGCAAATTGACCACCTGATCCAGTCTGCCAGAGAAATGGACAGGTGAACCTGATCAGACCTTTTGTGCAAAAGGGCCTCAAGTGTCATTTTACACAATCATTAGAAAACCGGCTTGTGTGTGTTTGTGTGTGTGGTCTTAGTATGTTTTTCATTTTTGGACTTGTAGTTGTGCTACTAATGGCAAGTTAGTATATAATGATCTGTTTAACTCACTATTAGCAGTGCAGCCGTGAGTGCAAAAATGTCTCACCTAGTGCACACACAAAATATGTTAAACCCAAACGCAAGCTCTTCACACCTCAGTGAAATTATAAGAATATTATCGGGTTAATTGGCGCTACCTAGAAAACAGGTCTCCATTACAAAAAGGGTCTTGTGGAGAATCAATGAATGGGGAGCCAGGGTACGGTCTTTGCAAAAAACACAGTATTCCCTCTCACCCTACTTATAATGACACTGTATACTGCCAACCCCAGAATCACATAAAGAGCTAAGGACACCAAGAAAAGCCCCAGCTCCGCCCAAAGAAAGATTTGAATCAAACACTAAATGTAATAAATCTGTAGGCCATCATAGAAAAAAGGGGTCCCAAAACATTAATTACTAGTGACGGGAATTACCAATCAGACTCATTAAAATAATACTACAAAACAGTAGAAAATCAGGAACTAATGATGTTAGAACAGGCTAGGATCCTTCCCTAAAGAATATCTATTCAAACACACATTCTCAAGTATGTTAAAAATACAGGCCAAAAGATCATATGTGCCAAACTACATATGCAACCTGATGAAATTAAAAGTCAAATCGCCTGAGATGCGACAAATTACATTCAGTGGCAGGCCTATTAGCAACAATGAAGAACCCTTTATCAGTATAAGTGAAAAAAGATATATATGTATATTTAAAGTACCGTGCGCTAATGAGCAAACTGGGGCCACATAAGTGTACCCACCAGTGTGTAGTGCCGAAAGGTGACAGGCCTATTAGCAAACAGTAATGAAAAACCCTTTAACAGTATAAAGTGAAGAAGATATATATATATATATTTAAAATGCCGTGCACTAATGAACAAACTGGGGCCACATAGGTGTACCCACCAGTGTGTAATACCGAAAAGAATATATATATGTGTATATAACCTCAAACAGTATTAATATTAAATCTGTGTATAGTGAAAACCAAAAGGAAATTGAATATGTAAACAAATAACTGAAAATGTGAGCTTTTCACACCCCAGAACCCAAATGGTTAAAAAATATATGTGTGTGTATGTGTTAGTGCATACAAAAAATGAAAATGCAATAATGCAAAAATTTTTTTTTTGGCGATAAAGGCTAAAAAACACATGTGCGAAGTGCAATATCACCTAAAATGGAAATAGTGAAATAGATGAAAAAAATGAAAAAATAAAAATAAAAATAAAAATAAAAATAAAAATAAAAATAAAAATAAAAAATAAAATCTGAGGATGAGTAACAAAAACTATATATAAAACATAAGCAAAATGGCAAATATATATATGTGAAAAATAAGTCCCAAAAAAAAGAAAGTTCAATGGTATTAGTCCAAGGGATCCTAGAAAAATCCTTATAGTGACTTTTGTGCTTCCTATTCAGTCTTCACTGTGACTTCTGTGCTCCCCCACCAGGAATCCTACTCACCAGAAGTAGATACCCCTACAGGGGTTAAGAGCCTTAAGAATCAATCTCCAGATATCCCGTTCTTGGTTTAGTGATAGATGCCCGAGCCTGTGTCAGCTTGGATTCCTCAAGTCCTCATGGGGAAAAAAATGGAAGCCTCCATAGTGTAATCCGTAAAAAAGGTTTATTGGCACAATAAAAGATATGTATATAAGAGGCAAAAACAGCAAAAAATCAAAAATAAACAACCAAAAAAATATAAAAAATATACAAAATACCCACAATTCTCATAAAGTGGGCTATTGTATAGAACCACAGTTGATCAGGGGATTAAAATGAGAAACTCCCCCAAAAAATTCCAGATTAACCCCAGAAACTACCATGGGCCATATGTAATAGCATTAAGAACACAAGCGGAAAATGGAAACACTTGTTCATATACCAGGACAAACCTCCCTATAGAGGTGGTAGATCACGGCTGTGTTCCCCCTAGGATAGGGCCCTTTCCGTAGTGTTCAAAAGCGCAAACAAATCCTTCCTTCGGGGGCCGTGTGATAGATACGCGGTTTGCGTTCCACCTGCGTACCAGAACAACAACGGCAACCCGGAGGTGACGTAACGGCGTGGTTCCGTCGGACGCGTTTCGTCATAGACGTTTCGTCATAGACGGCCCCCGAAGGAAGGATTTGTTTGCGCTTTTGAACACTACGGAAAGGGCCCTATCCTAGGGGGAACACAGCCGTGATCTACCACCTCTATAGGGAGGTTTGTCCTGGTATATGAACAAGTGTTTCCATTTTCCGCTTGTGTTCTTAATGCTATTACATATGGCCCATGGTAGTTTCTGGGGTTAATCTGGAATTTTTTGGGGGAGTTTCTCATTTTAATCCCCTGATCAACTGTGGTTCTATACAATAGCCCACTTTATGAGAATTGTGGGTATTTTGTATATTTTTTATATTTTTTTGGTTGTTTATTTTTGATTTTTTGCTGTTTTTGCCTCTTATATACATATCTTTTATTGTGCCAATAAACCTTTTTTACGGATTACACTATGGAGGCTTCCATTTTTTTCCCCATGAGGACTTGAGGAATCCAAGCTGACACAGGCTCGGGCATCTATCACTAAACCAAGAACGGGATATCTGGAGATTGATTCTTAAGGCTCTTAACCCCTGTAGGGGTATCTACTTCTGGTGAGTAGGATTCCTGGTGGGGGAGCACAGAAGTCACAGTGAAGACTGAATAGGAAGCACAAAAGTCACTATAAGGATTTTTCTAGGATCCCTTGGACTAATACCATTGAACTTTCTTTTTTTTGGGACTTATTTTTCACATATATATATTTGCCATTTTGCTTATGTTTTATATATAGTTTTTGTTACTCATCCTCAGATTTTATTTTTTATTTTTATTTTTATTTTTATTTTTATTTTTATTTTTATTTTTATTTTTTCATTTTTTTCATCTATTTCACTATTTCCATTTTAGGTGATATTGCACTTCGCACATGTGTTTTTTAGCCTTTATCGCCAAAAAAAAAATTTTTGCATTATTGCATTTTCATTTTTTGTATGCACTAACACATACACACACATATATTTTTTAACCATTTGGGTTCTGGGGTGTGAAAAGCTCACATTTTCAGTTATTTGTTTACATATTCAATTTCCTTTTGGTTTTCACTATACACAGATTTAATATTAATACTGTTTGAGGTTATATACACATATATATATTCTTTTCGGTATTACACACTGGTGGGTACACCTATGTGGCCCCAGTTTGTTCATTAGTGCACGGCATTTTAAATATATATATATATATCTTCTTCACTTTATACTGTTAAAGGGTTTTTCATTACTGTTTGCTAATAGGCCTGTCACCTTTCGGCACTACACACTGGTGGGTACACTTATGTGGCCCCAGTTTGCTCATTAGCGCACGGTACTTTAAATATACATATATATCTTTTTTCACTTATACTGATAAAGGGTTCTTCATTGTTGCTAATAGGCCTGCCACTGAATGTAATTTGTCGCATCTCAGGCGATTTGACTTTTAATTTCATCAGGTTGCATATGTAGTTTGGCACATATGATCTTTTGGCCTGTATTTTTAACATACTTGAGAATGTGTGTTTGAATAGATATTCTTTAGGGAAGGATCCTAGCCTGTTCTAACATCATTAGTTCCTGATTTTCTACTGTTTTGTAGTATTATTTTAATGAGTCTGATTGGTAATTCCCGTCACTAGTAATTAATGTTTTGGGACCCCTTTTTTCTATGATGGCCTACAGATTTATTACATTTAGTGTTTGATTCAAATCTTTCTTTGGGCGGAGCTGGGGCTTTTCTTGGTGTCCTTAGCTCTTTATGTGATTCTGGGGTTGGCAGTATACAGTGTCATTATAAGTAGGGTGAGAGGGAATACTGTGTTTTTTGCAAAGACCGTACCCTGGCTCCCCATTCATTGATTCTCCACAAGACCCTTTTTGTAATGGAGACCTGTTTTCTAGGTAGCGCCAATTAACCCGATAATATTCTTATAATTTCACTTTTAAAAGGAACCCTTCTAAGGGGTTTCCTTTCGTTCGGGGGGCAGCAGCCTATGTAGTGTTTTTACATGCAGGTACTTTAGATTCATACAGAGCTTTTTATTTTTATTTTGATTTGGCTTAAGCCTCTCCTGGTGCTGATTAGCGCGGTTTTTTATATAGATTTTTATTTCTCATTATTTCTTCACACCTCAGATCAGCCCCAATGCATGATCTTCAGATCTCAAGTCGGCCCCAAACCCTATAGCTATGCTAGGCTTCTGCACAGCTTACAACATCCTCAGTCACCAGCTGGTGTTCACTGACGTCAGAGAGGTGGGTAAGCCTGACTTTGTAAATGGCAGTGGGTGCCAGTGCAAACAACATTGTCTGCCCGGCTGGGGGCACATGCTGAAGTGCACATCAGACATCATATCAGCTACTATGCACACCTCGCGTCCGCCCCAGTGAATGTTCTTTAGAATAGATGTCAATTTATTTCCAATGCATGCACTTTAGACATCAGATCAGCTCCAGTACAAGCACTTCAGATCTGAGATCAGCCCCAATGCATGCACTTTTAGATGTTGCTTCGGCCCTGATGCATTCACTTCAGTACTTAGGTCAGCCTCAAACCCTGTACCTGTTCTGTGTTTCCCTCAGTAGACGACATCCACAGCCATTGGTGGGCTTTCAGGGGGATGGGAAATTTTACAGGTAAAAAAGGGTAATAGAACAGGTCAGTTTAGAACAAACTATTATGGTTTCCCTTTTAAAGAGGAACAATATTGCATTGGTAATGTTATAATTGAGTTTTACTTCCAATTAGCAGTACAGTTATGAGTGAAAAATAATATTACAAAGCCACATGCAAAATATTTTCAACCCTATAGCGTTCGCACTCCGGACGCAAGATTGTGTGAATGCAAAAACTTCAAATGTCAGTTCAGCTCCAATGCATGCACTTCACACCTCAGGCCAGTCCCAATTCATTCACGCTAGATGTCTTAGCGATACTTATGCATGCACTTCAGACATTGGCCTCAAACCCCCATACATTTAGGACCACCGGTACCCCTGTAAGGTTAACTGGCAACTTTTCCCATGAAGCACACTAACATTGTCAGACACCTTCTGGCTTTCAGTGACATGAGGGATGTGGGTAAACTGGACTTTGTAAATTATATCCTAGCTAATTGTCAACTACAGCCAGTGTTAGTGGGTGCCAGCCCACTCAGCACTGTGTCCCAGCCTGGGCTGCAACTAACATAATCCCAAAGTATGGGCTAAAGGTGTTTTTTTTTTTTTTTTTTTTTTTTTAAGTGAAGTTCCGCTTACTTGGTCAATATAAGGTAAGATGAAGGCAGATATGACTGCCACACAGTCATTTTATAGAAAATTGTGTAAACACAACCAATTTTGCTACGTGTGCTTACTGTAAGTAGTCACTTCTATTGTTGACCTTGTGGTTATTAGTTGGGAGTATCCATCCCAAATGATCAATTCTTCCTTAAAGAGCAGTGACCTAGCTCAATTTGCACAAATTCAAAAATGGTCTGTAGACAGTCAAAGATTTTGGGGCAGAGACAGCAAGGCAACTATCTGTGCAATAAGAAGGTTCACCATGGCAGTGAAGGTTTCTTTTATGGCTTGTCTGTCCATATTGTTTTTAATTTCCTTTGTGAATTTTTGAAATAAGCTGTAAACTGAAACCTCACTTTTATTTTTTATTTTTATAGTTGCTTTTTCTGTGACTAAAGATGACAAGACATGGAAAGAACTGCACAGCTGGAGCTGTGTACACCTACTACGAGAAGAGGAAAGACACTGGTTTGTAGCAATAGATTTCCAGCCAGATGGGTTTTAATTAGTTTTGGATACAATGGTGAAGGGCTGCGACCCTGTCCCTCATCTTAATTTCTTGTCACAGCAATCAGTTGTCTAATTATCATGATGAACCATTAGTTTCCATTCTTTCTAAGTCAGTGACCTAAAAACTAGGGCTGAAACAACTAATCGATTACTATTTTCATAATCGATTAATCGGCCAGTAACATAATGGGGTTAAAAAAACTAAACTGAGCCCTTTACAGTACAGAGCAAATAATCGCTACTGTAAATATTACTTCACCTTTCTACAGTAAAAAAATTAAACCCTTTACAGTAGTGATTATCTGCTATTTTTTGTACTATAAAGGGCTAATTTTAGTTTATTTTTGTTTTTGTTTTTTAACCCCATTATGTTACTAAACGTCTTAGGCCTGGTTTACATCTATTTTTTATTTATTTATTTTTTTTGTGCTTTTTTCAGAAACGCACTACAGTTCATTTACATGGTTTCCTATGGGACATGTTCACATCTGTGCTTTTTTTTTCAGCCGCTGCGTATTTGGAAAGTGTCAGGGACTTTTTGTTTGTTTTTTAAAGCAAAATTATGCATTTTTGGTTCAATATACTTCAGTGGAGAAGCTACAGAAAAGCATGGCTGCGATTTTGCAGCAATTTGTTTTTTTTAATCTGCCCATCAACAAATTGGCCCAAAAAACGCAAATCGCAGCAAAATCATGTGTGCAAAAATCAAAAAGCACTGCAGAAACAGATCAAGAGCAAACTACATAGGTGTATACCTTTTAAGAGTATATACAGCATACAGTGCCTTGCGAAAGTATTCGGCCCCCTTGAACTTTTCAACCTTTTGACACATTTCAGGCTTCAAACATAAAGATATAAAATTTTATTTTTTTGTGAAGAATCACCAACAAGTGGGACACGATTGTGAAGTGGAACGAAATCTATTGGATATTTTAAACTTTTTTAGCAAATAAAAAACTGAAAAGTGGTGTGTGCAAAATTATTCAGCCCCTTTACTTTCAGTGCAGCAAACTCACTCCAGAAGTTCAGCGAGGATCTCTGAATGATCCAATGTTCTCCTAAATGACTGATGGTGATAAATAGAATCCACCTGTGTGTAATCAAGTCTCTGTATAAATGCACCTGCTCTGTGATAGTCTCAGGGTTCTGTTGAAAGCGCAGAGAGCATCATGAAGACCAAGGAGCACACCAGGCAGGTCCGTAATACTGTTGTGGAGAAGTTTAAAGCCGGATTTGGATACAAAAAGATTTCCCAAGCTTTAAACATCCCACGGAGCACTGTGCAAGCGATCATTTTGAAATGGAAGGAGTATCGGACCACTGCAAATCTACCAAGACCTGGCCGTCCCTCTAAACTTTCAGCTCAGACAAGGAGAAGACTGATCAGAGATGCAGCCAAGAGGCCCATGATCACTCTGGATGAAGTGCAGAGAACTACAGCTGAGGTGGGAGAGTCTGTCCATAGGACAACAGTCAGTCGTACACTGCACAAAACTGGCCTTTTATGGAAGAGTGGCAAGAAGAAAGCCATTTCTTAAAGATATCCATAAAAGGTCTCGTCTAAAGTTTGCCACAAGCCACCTGGGAGACACACCAAACATGTGGAAGAAGGTGCTCTGGTCAGATGAAACCAAAATCCAACTTTTTGCCCACAATGGAAAACAATATGTTTGGCGTAAAAGCAACACAGCTCATCACCCTCAACACACCATCCCCACTGTCAAACATGGTGGTGGCAGCATCATGGTTTGGGCCTGCTTTTCTTCAGCAGGGACAGGGAAGATGGTTAAAATTGAGGGGAAGATGGATGCAGCCAAATACAGGACCATTCTGGATGAAAACCTGTTGGAGTCTGCAAAAGACCTGAAACTGGGACGGAGATTTATCATCCAACAAGACAATGATCCCAAACATACAGCAAAATCTACAAAGGAATGGTTCACAAATAAACGTATCCAGGTGTTAGAATGGCCAAGTCAAAGTCCAGACCTAAATCCAATCGAGAATCTGTGGAAAGAGCTGAAAACTGCTGTTCACAAATGCTCTCCATCCAACCTCACTGAGCTCGAGCTGTTTTGCAAGGAAGAAATGGCAAGAATTTCAGTCTCTCGATGTGCAAAACTGATAGAGACATACCCCAAGCGACTTGCAGCTGTAATCGCAGCAAAAGGTGGCTCTACAAAGTATTAACGCAAGGGGGGCGAATAATTTTGCACGCCCCACTTTTCATTTTTTTATTAGTTAAAAAAAGTTTCAAAAATCCAATAGATTTCGTTCCACTTCACAATTGTGTCCCACTTGTTGGTGATTCTTCACAAAAAACTGAAATTTTATAGCTTTGTTTGAAGCCTGAAATGTGGCAAAAGGTTGAAAAGTTCAAGGGGGGCGAATACTTTCGCAAGGCACTGTATCTCACCTCTAATAGTATATCTCTTCTGTCTGTTATTATCAGAGTGGATTCGATATTTTGCTCCCTTACCATATAGTTGGTTATTTATATTTACCACTGCATAAATGTTTTAGAATAAATTGCCTCTTTTTAAAACTTTAAATATTATTAAATAAATTTAGACACCGCACCCTTTTTTATTTATTTATTTTTTTGGTTAAAGGTTTAATAACCGATTAATTGAAAACAATAATCGGCCAACTAATTGATTATGAAAATAGTCGTTAGATGCATCCCTACTAAAAACCAGTATGTAGATCAGATGCTCTGACTTCACTATGACTTTTTGACTTGCTTGTTCTGGGCTAGTGCTTTTGGTAGAACAGCCAGGCAACTAGCACTTGAAGGGAATAAGCAGTGGCAGCACTTATATTTTTCTCATTCACACAAGTGTGCAGATATCTGTGTTCAGATCCGTAATTTGTACAGATCTTAATGTAGCACTATTGTATCCTATGGGCCCATACACACAGGTCTGTTTAAAAATCCACATCCAAGGTCCTGCATAAAGGCTGTATTTTATGCTGTATGCATGTAAACATTTGTGTGTCTAGCATACATGGACCCTGTTGTCTGTTATTGCTGCTCAGAGCAAGTTGGGCTTCATCGGCTCAATCTTTAAAATTAACCTGTAAATTGTCCATTGAGCAGTTGTACCTACCTGTACCTTCGGCAGCTGTACTTACTTTTGCTTGGTTCCTCAGCATCCTAGTCACCCGTCAGAGCCCTGGCAGAAAAATGCTAACAGTTAAAGCAGTTGGGGAACAGCTTTTTAGCCCCGTGGAAACTCCAACCCAGCTTGGAATTGGCACTGTGATTTTATTTATTTTATTTTTTTATTTTTTTTTAAGGGGTTTTGTGAGAAAACATGGTAGTGGAGGAGCTCATGGAAATAAATTAACTTTTGAAGGTGCATATGAAAGAATCCTTATGTTTGCCTTGTATAGGCCAACTACAGGTTTACTCAAATCTAAAATGGCAAGTGCAGGTTCGTCTTGATGGGGTTTTATTTAAATAATCAACCGTTAAAGAATAAGGTCTCGTTTTAAGAGATTCCCGCTGGGACTGAAGTGAAACACTACTCAAACAGCCAGTTTGTATTTCAGCTGCTTCTGGATATGGAACACAAACTGTTCGGCTCAGCAGAGATGCCGTGAAAGATTTTGATTGCTGCTGCTTATCCCTCCAGCCATGTAAAGATCCTGTGGTAACGTAAGTATTGAATTAACCACATGTCAAATATAGGCTACCTTTGAGGCCCAGTGGCTGTTCTCCTCCTTTCTTTGCACATAGCCCAGGATATAATGAAATCTGTTGGGGTGGTTGCCTGTCAAAACAAAAGTTCCCCACCAGGGGCTGTAGGATGCCACTGTTTGACTTTTTGATGCACAGAACAAGGACACACCATCAGTAGCGATAGTCCAGAAAGATATTTTATTGAAAGATCAACAATGTGAAAAAGTTGATGTGTTTAGTGGGTTCACACATTTTTTAACTCTCTATCATCTATCTCTCTATTCGAGTAAAGACCATGAGAAGCAGAGCCAACTGTGCAAGTGGAAAATGAGGGCTGGTGAGCACCGTCGTTAGGCAGGGTTAAATTAGGAACTCTTCTCCCAGTGATTGCCCAGAAGAAGAGAGAGGAGAGAGCCGGCTGAATCATCAGATCGCGGAACATCTCTGTAACCACTTTCATTTCAATTGCCTTGTGTGCCCCACCTCCTGGCCCAGGTACTTTGATAGACAGAAAACTTCGACCAATCCCGTGACGTATATCAAAGTCCCTGGGCCAGGAGGCGGGGCTGTAAGTGATGGCCTGTGGTTAGAACACAGGGAAATTTTAAATTAAAGCTGTTACAGCAATGTTTCTCTGCGCTCTTATGATTTGATCTGCAATCCTCTTCCTCTCCTCCCCTGCACAGGTGAGGCTGCATTGTTGGTCACTAAGGATGAGCTCAGGCATGTTCGCAAACAGCACATGCAGAGCCCTCCATGAAGTCGGCACTGCACAGTGCTAATCACAGGCAGTGAGACATTTCCCGATCTCTGCAGCCAACATGTCATTTCATGAGATAATTTATGAGGGTGTGATTAGGGGAGGGCAGGGTAGGGGTTGGGCGGAGCAATTGGTGGGGAATAACCCTTGAGGCCTGGCTAGTAGCTTAAGACTTGAAATTTTGCCCCCCATTTGCTAGCGTTATATGTTTGGAATCTCGAAGTGAGCTCAGAGCAGATTAACACTCATAGGAGTTCCCTGATAGTGACTACAGCTCATTTAGAGAATTGTTGCCTTTATTTTGATACTACACTATAAGGGCTTCTTTAAAGAGAGCGTATGCCAGAATATTGTCTCTTTTAGTGCAAATAGATAGATATCTCCCCATTTATGAAGATGATGTGGAGACTGATATATTTCTCTTGATAACTTTTTCTATGCTTCCCCTGTTAGTAGAAAGCCACATTTGTCTGTGAATGCAATAAACAAAAATATTATAATTTTGATAGTAAAAGTTATGTTTTCAGCCCTAGTGGGTTAGCTATGTGGATAGTGGAGCTCATCGCCTCAAATTTTATTGTAGTTAATTCCCACACCATGGCCATTTATGTGAATAATAATCGGGCTTCCTTTTTATCATATAAATAACCACTTCTTGTCTGAAATTATTTTCAGCAAAGTCCACAGTGAATATTTGACTGAAAAGCTCTGTTGAGCAGGTACTTACTTGGTTCCAGGTTCACTCTAAAACATTGCAAAAAGGGGACACCGCTTTATAAACAAACAAAATCATTTACCTAGTTATAGAAAACACAATTAAAGATTTACTTGCTGACTGTACCATGTTACTGTAGATAAGTTTCTCTTGATGCTCATCTATGCAGGCCAGATGGATACATCTTTGAGAAAGAAGCCATCTTGGAATACATCTTGCACCAGAAGAAAGAGATTGCTCGTCAGATGAAGGTTAAGCATGGTTTTGATGGGGTTTTACGCTGTATATCCAATTGTCAGTGGAACAAATAGGCCTTTTGTGTTTCTTATCATGATGCCATATTTCAAAAACATTATGAACTGCCAGAAAAAAGGACACAGTTGTGCAAATCTGTTGTAGTTCTTAAGCGTGTCATGCAGAAGTGGAAACAAAAGTTTAAAGCTCTATGTCTTTAGTGATTTGCAGAGTCACTGAATAGGCATTTTATGTTGACTTTCTTTAGCAGACCCAAAGTGTGCTTTGCAGTGCTTCCCCATTTTCCCTTTACATAAAAATGCATACTAACTGTTAAATAAATACACATAATCAGGATTGGGTCCCTCCAGAGACAGGTGGCCATCTTATTCCATACAGCCTGGGGACAAGCTTAGCCTCCATAATTTTAGTACAGGATACTTTAAAAATCCAATCTAATGGTTATAGCACATAACCTTTTGTTTGACATTTTGGGGGGGATTTACTAAAACTGGAGAGTGAATAATCGAGTGCAGCTCTGCTTAGAAACCAATCGACTTCCATGTTTTGGCCCTCATTCACACTGAAAGGCAGGTTTGAATTCGTCCCCAAAGTCGCCAAAAGTAGACAGTACTACTTTTGGAAATTGGTGCGCTGTAAAGACGCTGTCCCACCGATTGGGACAGTGCTGCCATTGCCAGCAATGGGCTGCTATTTGGCATGTGATTTGACATGTCAAATTGCTCTGATGTGAACGGGGGCTCATTGTCAAAGCTTAATTGAACTACCTAAAGTTAGAAACGGATTGGCTACCATGAACAGCTGCACCAGATTGAGTGCTCCAGTTTTAGTAGCTCAAACCCTTTGTTCCTCCAAAGCCCATTTAAAGTTGCCATGAAAATGTAGGCACATCCTACACCCCCCCCCCCCCCCCCCCAGCTCTACTTGCTATAAAGCATCCTTTGATTAAAATTGTATGCTGTTATAGTGACACAGTTGTCTGTAGCACCAGTTAACTTCCATTATTTTTATAATATATATATATATATATATATATATATATATATATATATATATATATATATATAATTTTTTTTTCCTTTTTAATATTTTGCACTGAATAGCCCCAAGCCTCCTTTTCTGGGGTCCCCTGCCAGCACTGTTGGGACCCCCCCGCTGAGTGCCCACCATAGTACTTGCTCTGGGTGCACTCATGCAGGCTCACTCCCAATCCGGCTGTTTGTGTCTATTGACACGCAGACCACAGCTGAGCCCCACCTTGCCCCCAGCTCTCTCCTCACAAGCTCTTATTGGAAGAAGTAGGAGCTGACAGCTCCCGCTGCTACCTCTATCTGAGGAGAGAGCGAGATGAGGGAAACCGCTGCTCTTGTGCACATTGATGAATCAAGATCAGGTCCACGTAAGTATTTAAGGGGGCTGGTGGGAGATCTGCATACAGAAGGGTTAATTAAAAAAAAAAATGTACTTTTTTTTTTTTTTTTTTTTTTTTTTTTAGAACCTCTTTATTAAAATATGCAGGGGGAGACATTGGTCAATTTTATTAGTTGAATAATGTCCTAATTATATGGTAAATCAATTTTTCTTAAAATTGGTTAAATTACAGTCAACACCTGTAATGGCAACAGCAAATTGTGCTGTTTATGCATGAAAATTGCTTCTCAACTGAACAAAGAACCCCCCCCCCCCCCCCTTTTTTATTATTTTATAAACACACAGTTGTATGAAAAGCAGAAGAATGAGAAGAAGGCAGAAATGGAAGAATTAAGTAAAGCTGCAAAGGAGTCCAAAATGAAAGTGTTTCTTGATAAGGAAATGTCCATCATCAGTAAACCACTCAACCCCTTCTCAAAGAAAATGGGTATAGTGAAATGTTTTGTTTTTCTGCTAATCCTTTCCTCCTTTTTTATTTTTTATTAATTTTTTTCTTCTTGCACTGCTGTTGGTGGAGTCTGCGAGGTTGGTAACTCATCCCATTGCCTATTGTTGCATATATAGATGGGGTATGTAATTCTTTCCATCACTTTAGATCTTATACCTCTGCTGATACCGAACACTATTCTTGGTACCGCGCAGCCTGGTAAAGCCACACAAAAAAAAGTTCAGGTGCAGCATTACTGAGCACATTTCTGCCAGCCACTGCATCTGCTTGTATGACTGACACAGTGGCCTGGGCAGGAAAGTTTGCTCAGCGACGCTGAGCCTGCACTTTTAATAGGCTCAGTACTACCGAGCTGACTGCCTGTGTGTTTGTATATGTGTACACAAGCCGCACTGCCACCCGAGGCATCCATCTTTGCCATGGGAGGAGCAGCGGAGGTGGCCACCACTATATTTGTGTATGTGGTCTGTTTTATTTTTTTTTATTTTTTTATGGCTTCCTGTGTCACTTTTAACACTAAGCTCTTGTTTCACATTCTAGTCTGACCATTTTTATCTTAGTTTGGCTACCTGGTGATTTTAAAAGGGGGTTTTATGTGTTTCCGTGTATCATCTGATGTACAGTACATGATCTTGCATGCGCTTTCTTTGTTTTCTTTTATGCTAATATTCATTGTGTGTTTTTTTTTTTTTTTTTTGTTTATTATTATTTCATTTTTAGAGAGTAATGGCTCAGTAGAGGAGGCCAGCAGCAGTAAACAAAGCAGTGAGGATAAAAGCAAGCAGCTTCCCAGCTTTTGGATCCCTTCACTGACACCAGAGGCCAAATCCACACTTGTGAAGAAGCCAGTGAGTATCCTAAATTAAAACAAAACCAATTTATTTTTACAAATAGAATTGATGTACCGGATTTATTCACTTTAATAGGATACAAGGCAGTTCAACGAAACACAAACTTCAACCTGAACTCCAGGCAGCTAAATATGTAAAATGTTATATCTCCTTTAGAATACATTCTGTTAACAATTTAACAATCGTTACATCACAGCCTGCATTCAAAGAACAGGTGATTACATGTTATTCACTATAAGACAGATTTTCCTAAAAATAAAAACCTTCCTTTTAATACGCATAATAAAATTTACCTACGTGTTCCTAATTCATACAAATCTTTCCCCTTTACTTCACATTTATAAATGTTATATTGGGCCCTATATGGGCAGCTACCATAGCAATATTGCTTATAATTACAGTTTATACACGCACATTTTAACCTTAAAGCACCCGTACAGTTCATCTGTGATTGTGGTGTGTGTTTTTCTACTTGTAAAAAAAAGAAGAAAAAAAAAGTTTCTTGAGAAATAGATCAGTCAGGTACAAGCAATGCAGCACATTGTCGTACAATAAAACAATCCTCTGTTTGTTTAGGCAGCTGGTGGGACCCACTCATGGGTTTTGTCAGCTACATTATGTGTCCCTCTTCAAAATCACTCTTCTTTCCAGTAATGCTCGGTTGGTTTGGTTCCATATTTGCATTATCGCCGAGAGCAGTCAAGCTGCAATATCTGTATTAGTAAATACAGGATCAAGTATTTCAGCCACAATAGCTTCATAATAAGTGCTGGGTCAAGCAGTAATGCCACTCTAGGTCAGTGACCGACTCTCACATGTTGTGAACTTTAAACTAGGGTGCTGCACAGCTCATCTGTGAGATTCAATAACGTGCACTAATCCGGAATATTGCTGCACACCTTTTATCTTTATTGAAGCATTAAAATGATATCACAGGAATAAGGTCGAGCTCAGGCGTGTTCGCAAAGAACACAGGAGCACCACCGGTGGGGGGGGGGGGGGGGCCCGTCCAGGACCGTAATGCCAGGGGTCCGATGAAGGGAGAACCAAACTAACAGGCACAGGAACAGTTGGAGCTGTGACATCACTTCCAGGCTTCGTACACAGTGTGAGCGGCTGCTGTATACCGGCCAGTTCCTGTGCCTGCAGTTTGGTTCCCCCTTCATCGGACCCCTGGCCTTTCGGTCCTGGACAGCCCCCCGTGTTCTTTGTGCTGGGTTTCCCTAAGCTCCTGTCATCCATGCGGCTCCAGCCTCCAGGTACTGTCAGTTTTTTTAATCCAAGTCTCTGCGTGACCATCGATTTGATTGCTGTATGCCTTGGTAACCGTTTTTTATTTCTTTTTTTAACAATAATTAAAAGTTATTACTTTGCCTCTGAGGGAACTATTTATGTCTGCTGATCAGTACTGTTCACCCCTTTTGATTATATAATTCCTCGCGCTCTGCAGCTGTGCATCGAGAAAATGTCTTGCTGCCTGCGATAAGTGCAGTACGGACTTCCTGGCTGGCTCTGCACGTGCTAATTTCCAAAACGCCTGAGCTCATCCTTACACGGGAACATTTAAAAGGTCATACCTGTTATGTAATTTTAATGCTTCATTAAAGAGACCAAGGAGTGCACTGGACTTGTTTATCATGTCATAAAAGTTGTGCAACAAACACCAGACAAGGCAATTAAGCCTCTATTAATAAAGTAATAGTGCAGCACTGATGAAAAATTAAATAAACAATGAGATTATTTCCAATAAAAATTGATATAATGTATAAATGTGCAGATAAATACACAACAAATTAAGATTGCCCAACAATAATGAAAAATGTAAGCAAGCCATATAGTCCATATAATATGGCAAAGAATAATGTGACTGTGAAATGGTTGTCTGTAGATAATCCACCACGGTTAGGAAAGAGGCTTACCAAACAGGTTGAACCCAGCTAGGCGTTTGCCTGATGGGTCAACCAAGCTTTTGGTGTAACACACCCAAGGAAAGGTACAGCAACCACGACTTCCAATATAGACCAATCTGGTAGGGATCCGTCAAAGTAGTGACATCAATAGGTATAATGACTGAAATTCATAAGTGATTACTCTCAACATGACAGGGCAAAAGGAGAAAAATGGGGCCACATAGTGTGATTCTGTTTTAAATGTAAAACATTTTATTGAAAAAAATTATAAAATGATAACTCCTATCTTGAGAAGACATTAAAAGCATATGGATAAAACCAAGTAATGCAGTCCCGACGTTTCATCCTAATAAGGCATCCTCTGGGGTGCTGGTCCACTGCAACCACTGTGTATTTATAAGGTAAATGATCACTCCAAATGAGGGACAGCTCTATGACCACCAAACAATCATAAACAAACCACTTCCTGTTTGTAAAGATGGCACTCATGGCTTGCACTTCAAGCCTCACTTTGATGTATAATTCAAGCCTCTATATGGGTGTAAAATGGCACTTCAAGCTTATGGGTGTAGCCAAAACTCTATAATCTGGACCATTCTCTGCTATACTTGATAGGCAGAGGACAACTAGAATCATTGATAGAGTGCAATGAAAGTGCCAAGTGCCGTTGTATAGTAATGAAACTTACTGTTATGATCACTATGTAAAATATACAATAATACAGCAAGGAAAAGGAACCGAGTGCTTGCACCAAAGGACGCCAACAAAATGGCACCTGAAGCAGCAAGCAAAGTCCTCTATTGGGCGTCAGCGCAAATATGGCGGCGATACTAAACAAGGACAATCTAAGCCTCATTTTGGTCTCCATTGATAAAAACAGGAAGTGTTGAGATAACCGCAAATGAACCAATCGTCAAAATAACAATGGAAACGCCTGGAAATGAGCCAATCGTCAAAATAACAATGGAAACGCCTGGAAATGAGCCAATCGTCAATGGCAACAAAGTCACCGACTCATCTAAAATGAAAATCATTCAAATAGGAGTAAAATGGATATGAATATTAATCATATAATCGTCTGTATATGTCCCGGATTAAAACCTGTATAGTGCATTGTTGTATAATTAGTACATGACAATCCGGACTTCCCAATTTTATGGAGAGCTGGCCCCCACACAGGGATCAATACAGAAAATTCATAAAAAATATATACAATATGTAATAATATGAACCATACATAAATATAGAATCACCATACAAAGAGATCCACCCCACAACTAACGAACAAAAAAAAAAAAAAAATATGGATAAAAGGAAAGCCAAAAAATCACAATGTATTAAATTTAGTTAGAGTCAAAAACTCTTAATAGTCAGGTACATAGAACCTAGAAGTACATTTGCGACTTCCAAATGCCTAAATATCTTGGTGGCACCAGACATAGTATATGATCTTTAAATAAGGGTAAAAATAGGGGTGAACATCGGCGCTAGATATGGTGATAATAAAATTATATAGCAACGGGAATATGGGTATACATAAAATGTATGTGAATAGGCACACATAATATTAAAACATTTTGTTTTAAAACATAATGTCCATAAATGATCCGGGATCTTGAATGATTAGCACCTGGAGGCAGCTCCCTTAGAGTGAAGCGATGAGCTCTGTGTAGAAATGGGAACAGAGGGGCGCCAGACTAAGTGCAGTATAAATAATATATTTAATAAAAACAAATAGTAACTCACAGGTTAAATTAGATGAGTTCAGTATCTGGTGAAAATCGCAAGTTCTGGAGTCTCATAAATGTGTTCCTTTGCAGCCTGGGGCACGGGTGTGATCTTAAGCCCCATACACACGGTCGGACTTGTACAAACTTTTCCGTGGACTTTTGTACAAAGTGTGTTGTCCACAAGTTT
Organism: Lithobates pipiens; assembly: GCF_037356315.1. Classification (NCBI taxonomy): domain Eukaryota; kingdom Metazoa; phylum Chordata; class Amphibia; order Anura; family Ranidae; genus Lithobates; species Lithobates pipiens. The sequence continues at coordinate 88,399,917 of NW_027507788.1, forward strand.
GTATTGCATACACACGGTCGGACTTTTTGACAACAAACACGAACGTAATGACGTCACAACGTACTGACGCCGCTTCAAAAGAGGACGTTCAATGACTCCAGCGCCACCTTTGGTCAACTTCTGTATTGTAGTCTGATCGTTTGCAATGGTTCTGAGCATGCGTGTTTGTACCTTGTACAAAAGTCCGATGCTTTTGCGTACACACGGTAGGACTTTGCTCCATCGGACTTCTGTTGTCAAAAAGTTTGTCCGTTCGCAGAGCCAACAAAAGTCCGATGAAAACAGAAAAAGTTTGTCCGATGGAGCGTACACACAGTCGGATGTTGCTCCAAAACAGCTAATTTGCATGTTTGTTGTCAAAAAGTCCGACCGTGTGTACGGGCCTTTACAGGGATCCAGAGATTGCTGGGAACCAGGAGGCAGGATACAAGAAGCAGCTGGTCGTGACTTCACAGGAACAGGAAATGTGATTATTCACAGTGGCAAGGCATGGTAATGCATTTCGAAGCTACAGCTTCATCAGACCATGATTGGCTGGCAAACCTGGCATTCTTAAATACAGAGGAAATAGAAACAGAGCTCTGAATGGGCTGACCAGCCCATCAATCAAATGGACATTGAAAGAGGTACACTGTTGGAGACCGAAATGAATGTAAATATGAGAAAAAATCTTGCTGATTTAATAGTGGATAAATCATCATCCACTATTAATCAGAATGCTTTTTACTCATTTAAATTCACTTCGGTCTCCAACCGTCTACCTCTTTTAATCTGTCTATTTGATTGCATTACCAGTCCTTGCCACTGTGAATAATCAAATTTCTTGTCCCTGTGAAGTCACGACCAGCTTCCTGCCTCCTGGTTCCCAGCAATCTCTGGATCCCTGTAGGATCACACCAGTGCCCCAGGCTGCAAAGAGAAGACATTTATGAGACTCCAGGACTGGCGATTTTCACCACATACTGAACTCATCTAATTTAACCTGTGAGTTACTACTTGCTTTTATTAAATATATGAGTTATACTGAACTCAGTCTGGTGCCCCTCTGTTCCCATCTTAAATAAGGGGGCTACGCTTTATTCAAAAAGGCGTTTATATCCCATTCTACGTTTAATTCCCCAGGGTTGATAAGATTGGAGTTTGTATATTCCATATGTTTCAAGTTGGGAAACACCTCTGGTCCGCGCTCCTTCTCTCTATGGGGGGACTATAGCTGTCAATCACCAAAAAACTGGTACCTTCAGGGTTACGGTTGTGACGTTCCCTGTAGTGTCTTGGGACCGTGTGTTTAACGTCTCCACTTTTTATTTTGGCGATTATGTTCCTCCTACTCTAATTGAAAAGGTACGAGTGGTACGCCCAATATATTGCTTTCCACATGTGCATGTTATCAGACAACATATCTTGAGGCACACGTGTGGAAACCTTTTATAGGATAGACATGATTAGTGACTGTGGAGCTAAATTTCATTGTCTTAGACCTATATAGAATTCGGAGTGGAAAGGAAGGACCTTAGAGAATCAGGGCTGCCGTCCCATAGGAGGAGGATGTCGTTTATGTACCTGGCCCATAGGACCATGGAGGGACCACCCTCATTAAGCCTGTTTTGCTGTAAATGCTAAGCATCTGAAGTGTCTTTGCAATAGTTATAGATATGCTTTTCTGGTGTACATGATTCTGGCTGAGAGACCATCCCTGTTTCGTCTGCCAAAGGATTTATAAATCTGTCCAGTCACGATTGTTATTTGACACACAGCACAGCTAGGAAGGAGACATCACTTTCTCTGTTAGAATTGAAGACCACAGTGTGCACATTGGAATGTGCATTGGAATAGTGCATGTTTTATATCTGCCTGTAATTCAGCTTTAAAGTTTTTGTGTCTCAAGCTGACAGACAGGGAGGGGGAAAGGAGAGCTGTGGATGAGAGACTTGTACACTGACCATGGTGTTGGGGCTCAGCAGCCATGATAAACCATGGTCCGTTTACAGGGGGGAGGGCAGAACCAGGCAGGATCTGCCAGGTATTTTAGGTTATGCAGGGGGCAAATTATACAGCATAAGCATTGTGCTGCTGTTCATGCTTTAAGGGAACAGGAGATGTTCTGTGACAGGTGTGAAGACATGGCAAACATTGTAAAGGTCCATTTGCACCCCTACACCGTAACCATGCTTTAATATGTCTTGATTTCACCTGAAGAGCTTGAAGGGTTTTTCAGTTTCCAGCAGCTATGTTTTCCATAAGGATGATTGTAAATGACACATAAAATGCAGTAGACATGAATTTCTACCCAAGGGGATACACTCATGATAATCTTCTCAGAAACTGCATAGGAAAAGCAAAGATAGGTGCAAAATAAAATTGTGAGATAATTGAGAATCAAGCGTAGGTGCTTTATCAAACCAGATGACAAGCTCTGCGCTTATATTGCAGAACCTTGCATGCTAAATAACTTCACCAGTCCATAGGAAGATGGTAAGATGCTGCAAGTAAGGTAATGAGCCCTGAGATATTCATTATTAGGGTGTTTGCAATGCCTCCAAAACAGTAGGTAGGAATCTGCAATAGTTGATATATGTGTACATATTTTGTAAACCTTTTATGGTGTTCCAGAACACATTTCCACATTGTATGCTCACTACTGTTTTTTTTTTTGACAGGACAAGAATGTTTACTGTCCCATGAGTGGAAAGCCTCTGAAGATGAAAGACTTGATAACTGTAAAGTTTACTAAAGTAGATGAAAAGGTGGATCGGGTCGGTCTCATAAACCGCCAAGACAGATACGTTTGTGCAGTGACGCGGGATATGCTTGGCAATTCTGTACCCTGTGCAGTTTTACGGCCTTCGTAAGTCCATTCATTTTTTATTTTTTGTCCTAAGTCTCATTTTATAAAACTAGAGCAAAACCTATGAAGTCAAAGTGACACATGATTGAAATAGGTTTATACACCGTTTTTTCTTTTTCTCTTCCCCAGCCTAAAAACAAAAAATGGGGAAAAAAAAAACAAAAAACAGTATAATCCTTCAGTTAAATTTTTACAGTGGGCCGAGATAGAATTTATCCCATTTCAGAAAATTGGGGGGGGGGGGAGAATCTCAATACAGCAGAAGTATCTTGTGCAATGGGTGTGATTTACTAATGGCAAATAGACTGCAGTTGCTTCAGAAGTTAGTAAATTAGGTGAAGAATATCTAATCCCATGCAAGGAAAATAAAAACACACCAATTTTGCTTGCACATGATTGGATGGTGGAAGTCTGCAGAACTTCCCTCATTTACTAATCTCTGGGTCAACTGCACTTGCAAAGTGCACAGTCTGGGGTTGATTTACTAAAACAATATGTAGCACTAAATTAAAGCAGTACATCTGTGTGAATGAGGCCTAAATAATGTGGGCTTCAGAATAGTATGGCTGACTAAAGCCTTGTACACATGATTCGATTTTTGGCAGGGAATTGTGTGATGACAGACTGCCTAAAATCCCACCATTAGTATGCTTCTTCAGACAATGGTTGTCCAACTTTCTGCCAACAAATGTTGGATGGCAGGCTAGTAAATTTTTGGCGGACTGTCAGATTTTTGTATCGTGTGTACACAAGTCCAAACACACATGCTCGGAATCAATGCTCACCAAACACAACATTAGCAGAAGGTGCCCAAAGGGTGGTGCTCGAGCTGAAATTCCTAGTAGTACATCATTACTTTTGTGCTTGTTGGCCGACAATTGTGTACCATTTGTATGCAAGACAAGTTCCTGGCACACGCCCTTCAGACAAAAGTCTGACGCTCTGTTGGCCATCAATCCAATTATGTGTACAAGGCTTTAGATAGAAGGCACCCCAAATTCTTGCATCACACATGCATCTAGCACTTTGCATGACAGCCCACCAACCAATCTGTGTGAGTGGGAGGGATGAAGAGGGCAACATATCTATAGCTGTATTTTCATGCAAATCGTAGAGAAAAAAATCTTTAAATATGAAACCTTTTGTAGCAAAACGGAACCGGGAGACTGTAAATTAGAAGATCACTGCATGGAATATATCTATACACAAAGCAAACTGTACCAGTTAAAGTGGCTTTCCTTTCACACCGGATGTATTTGTAACCTATTTGGCGCATGTGCGGTGGATAGATCTATATTGTTTTGGCCAGGTCTACTTTATGTAACTGGATTTTCTTTGTGACTTGATCACCCATTCATTGCTTTCTAGCAAAGGCCTTTAATAGGGAAGGCTTGATGCTGGGTATGTCTTATTTGATCTAGAGCTAAATGTCACCTTGGCACTTTACTGTAGACTGAACATTTTCACTTAAAATAGACAAGGTAAACTTTTGAAATGGGGAACATTTATTTCCTTGCATACACATGAATTGCATTTGCAGTGCATCAACAAGATTCATTCGTTCGTTTTATCTCTCATTGAGGTTATGACGTTCTTTTGTCTACAGTCTAGACGTATCCTTCTTTTTTTTTTTTTTTTTTTTTTTTTTTTTTTTCTTTCTTTCTTTCTTTCTCCACCCCAGACCATATGTGATTGGATCTGGGGTCAATAGTCTGGATGGTAGATATATGCTGACACCTGGGGGACTTAATGGGTACTGCGCATTGTTTTAAGGACTTGTCAATTTGTAAATGTTAATTTTTTAAAATATATTTATTGCCTTATTTATTATTTGCCATCAGGGTGAATCATACAAATCTATACAGCCTAAAATTATTATTATATATTTTATATGGTATAAACCAACTATATTAGAAGGCCGAGCCCAGGATGCAGAATTGTATAGGTGTATGTATTTGAATCATTTTTGTACTTAAAGTACATTTGAACACCTACATTGTGTGCTCTCATGCCTAGTGTGGATAGTGTGAAATAGAAAAGCAGAGGGATTGGTAGGAACACCAGGTATTTCACATAAAGGAATCAATACTGAGAGAACAGGATATTTTTTCATACAAGCACATGGTACAGCACGCATATATCAGGAGTATGAAATGTTGGAGTAACATATTCGTTTACAACTTTCTTCTGGTGGCTTAGGGGAGCTGTGGTCACTTTGGAGTGTGTGGAGAAGTTGATCAAGAAAGATATGACTGATCCAGTCAGTGGAGAGAAGCTTACAGAGAAGGATATTCTTGTTTTGCAGAGGGTAAGTGTCATTCCCTTGTTCCTTGTAGAATGCTGGCAATAATTCTAAAACCTGTACAGCCTGGAAATGTTTATCTGCTTTATTTTTCACACCTCTGCTATATAGAAACAATATTCCTAGCCTTAACTCATGTACAGCTGTTGGGTATTTTAGGAACTTATAAAGGACCATGGTCTAATCCTCAGAACACTGTGTCTGGACACCAGTTATTGAAGAGTTTTCAAAAGGCGCATTGTGTGTTTTTTTTTTTTTTTTTGGGAATTAATGTTATGATTTCCATGTGGGATCTCTCATTCTGTGTTGTCAATAATGATTCTGCCTTAATGTTCTTTGGTCATTGTAGCACCAAAGTCCTTTAATACAATTTATAAAACTGAAGTAAGAAAACCTGTACATGTTGCCCATAGCAACGCATCAGATTTCAGCTGTAATTTTTCTAATCTGTATGGGTAGGTCACTATGGACAACACAGATCCATTGCTTCCAGTTTTTAAAATTTGTCCACACTGTGCTGGTATCCTGATGATGATATTCAGCAGAGCCTCACTCCTCTTGCCTTTTATCTGTTGGTGTAGTATACAGTAGTTAACTTCCTACATATAGAAATGTAGTGCTGGTAGAGCATACTCCCACACAACAAATGCTTGTTTAACTGACAGAAGGATAATTACGGTCCCTCCAATTTAATTTTTTTTTTTTTGTTTTTTCAGAGAAGCATTTTGCTTCATTAAAACAAAAAATAGCTCACAGTACTGTGTAAATAAGTCAAAAAGGGATGGTTAGCTCATAGAAGTCCACAAATAGACCCCAAGGTGAAGAAATGGGTAAGGACTTGGTCATGCAGCTACTGAACAAAGAGCAAAAATCTTGTGCAATAAAAGTAGATTTTACCGTAGTAATCAATTTAGAAAACATTTATAGAGAAGTGATCAATTGAAAGCACATCTGAGGCACTCTGGAGATGCAGTAATAAGTCATTGACCAGTGGAGGGCTCAGAAATAGAAGTATCAACCTGCAATAACATTCGCAGCGTGGGACTTGCTGTGAGGTAGCAAAAGTGTTGAGCCCTCAGTTGCTTGGGGGTGGCTTCTGGGAGGCAAATGCTTCCAGAGAGTGGTGCTGAATGATGCGTTTTGGGGCCTCAATGGGTTCTATACTATAGGTCCTATTGTCAGCTGATACTTGTATCTTTAAGCCCTGCCACTGTCCAGGGACTGTTTGGCTTAGTCCTGCTGCTGCATCCTTTGAGTGCCTCAGATGTGCCTTTTAAATGATTACTTTACTAAAACAGTTTTTTATGCTGATTACGAAAAAAAAATCTACTTTCAGCGCTCAAGTTTTGCGTCTCCTGTTTGCTCATTGTTGCATATAAAAAAAAAAACAGTTGGGGGCAAAGTACAGAGCTCAACCTTAAAGTGGAAGAAAAGCCAAGGTCTAACTTTTCTGTTGCTCCTCCCTCCACCTACCTATCCTACCTAACCTGTATCAGAAAAATGTATTTGTAATCCACTCCAGTCTGGTCACATGATCCTCCGACTCAAGAAGCAATTGGCAACGGTTGTGAATTCTGGGAGCTGTGACATCAGACGCTGCTGTCTGGTTGCAGATGTTGAGCCCAGTGCATTTAAGGTTTTTAGAAAGCTTTAACAGCTCTCCTATTTTTCACTTCAAATAACCACACAGGACTGATTGCTTAGCTGTGATTTGCCTTTCAGGTATAACTGTCTCTATTTCTCTCACTGTACATAGGATAATAACTTTGGCTTCTCTGCAGGGTGGCACAGGATTCTCTGGATCAGGAGTACAGCTGGAAGCTAAAGAAGCTCGACCAGTCATGCAGGCATGAGAAGTATTTGTATCACCAACCTCTCCATTCAGCACCCTTCTGTAATTTTCTGTAATTACACAACAAAAATTGGTTATTTTCTTTTTGTGTGCAATAAAGTAGGCATTGAACATTGGTTGGGTCCTAACTGCTCTGCAGAACTAAATTTTAGCCCAGTGATAAAAGTAGCCAGCCTGCAGTTTGCTGTGGCTCCTGTTCCTCTATTATTCCCTCAACATTGAACGGCCACATGTTCCTGGGAGTGGATAATGTGCACATATTCTTTTAGAATATTAAGGTGAGCAATCCAGCTAAGATTTTTAAGCTTTTATCAATATAAAAACAGATGCTAAGTCTTCTTATTTTTCTTCTTTTACAAAATCAAATGACTGATATTTTGACTGGAGAACAAAGATGTTGGTTAGTAAATGTTCCCATATTTATTGCAATTGTCAGCAATGGGCTAAGACTGAAAGCAATACAGAGAAAACTATGTAGGCTCCTCCTGAAAATGCTGGCTTGATAAAGGAAAACTTTTCTTGAGATAAAAATAGAGGCTGCAATTGCTGAGGTTTTTAAAAATGCTGTGTGCCTGGCTGGAATAGGAGCAAAGTCTGCTCTTCAATACTTTGAATTATTGATGCAGAGCAAGAATGTGGATAGGGAATTGTACTATCCTGATCTGCATACTTGAGTTGAAACTAGAAGATTGGCATAGACAGACAAGTAACTAGCATTTACAGCCTTCAGACACCAACTTGGGACATGTATGCAGGTACTTTTAGATATAGTTGGTGATTTGAAAAAGTAGTGAAGCCATTGGATCAGCCAGGAAACGCATGTTTTCAGAAACTGAGGTTAGCAGTGGTCTTTCCTAAAAGCACTGAATAATTAAAGGATAAGTTCACCTTTTTAAAAAAAAAAAAATAATAATTTTATTCAGGTAAAAATTTGCATTTTATTATTTACATTATTTTTTTGTATCGCGGGTGCAATGTCAGGCTCCTGCAGAATGTCTGTATAGCTGTCTGTTCATACCTTCGATACGGGCAGGCACTTACTGAATGACAGGAAGATCAATTAATTACCTAGAGTGCTCATCAGTGCTGCAAAGGCTGACTGGACTTGTAGTTCATTAAAGGATAAGTTCACTTTAAAAAAAATAATAATAATAATAATAAATGCCCATTTTTAAGGTTGAAAAAAATTGTACATTTTTTTTTTTTTTTTTTTTTGCCACCTGGAAAGCATTACATCATTGATCGCTGGTGCCATACAGGTCTCCTGCAGACTGAGTGTAAGCTGTCTGCCTGTGCATAGTACGGGCAGGCAGTTTCACACTGATTGGAAGATTCAATGAACTACCACAGTGCTCAACAGCACTATGATAGTTCATTGAGAACTACAGGCCGACATCCACAAAGGATGTTGGTACTTGTAGTTCATTCACAGACCTCTTGATGCGATCAAGTGGGAAGATCCCAGCACGGCCGTGACAGCTAGTATGGGGGAACTTCTCCCCGTACTGATTTCATAGGGACAGAAGGCATCGGGGGAGCAGCTGCATGTTCCACCCTAAAAATTAGTGAAACATGTAACTTGTTCCCAAAGGTGAATTTATTCAACTCCCAGAACTCTGTCGATGAAAGCCGCATCCCTGTGGGCAGAGCCCTGCACAGCCACACTTTTAGAATTGTGACAATGGGTGCGGGGAGAGGAACCTCAGCTCGTTAAGGGGGGGGGGGGGGGGGGTCAAGGCAGTCAGGTCAGGGAGATTTATTCTAAATGTAACATGTTCACAAAGGTGAACTTATTCTTTGAAGTCATTAGGCTTCCCATAGCTATAAAAAGATCACCACCACCCCCCCCCCCCCCCCCATCAGTCAGCAATTGAATCGTAAAGCAGTTGTCATGTATGGAAAAATAAGTTACTTGTACTGGGTGTTTCTGGCTTGTCAAAATGTTATCTTTTTGTTAGCCAAGTACAAAATACATATTTAATATTTTGTATTAAAAAAATGTACCTGTTCCAACTTGCATACAAATTCAATTTAAAGTGATTGTTAAAGTCTTGTTGCTTTATTATGTTTAAAATATAAGCCAGCAGGTGCCACTATTTGCTGTGTTGGGGATTTTTTTTTTTTTTTTTAAACCTTGTTCTCATCTCTGTTGTGAAAACCCATAACCATTCTCTTACATGTTTTCTCCACATTTTTTTTTTTTTTTTTTTTTTTTCAGTCAAGACTACCCCATTCTAATAAATAGTAAAAAAAAAAAAAAAAAATTTGTTTAACATAACACAGCAACATCCACGCCTGTAGGATATCCAAAGTTGGAGGTGATTGATTCTTCCAAAGCAAATACACCTTTGCACATGGGTACTGAATAGTATTCTCTTGTTCACTCAGCTAATGTAACCCCAGTGGTGATGGAGAGGGGCAGGGAATGAGAAAAAGAGGATGATGTGCAGGCGCCCAACATGCTCCTTACCAAACGATTATGTAATTTGGTTGTTAGAATGCTGGTGGCTGGAAGGTTGTAAATGGTGTACAATAAAAACCTGTAGCTTTGTGTGACTAAAAGGCAGGCTTCATCCACCCGCTGGCTTGTATACAATTTTAGGCATTTTGCCAAGGCATACCTGAAAAAAAATCTAAATGGACCCTGGTTTAAAAAAAAAGTGTTCAATTCTGTTACTTAAAAATGAGCATGTGGTTACATTTTTAAAGCTGTATATCCAGTCCAGCAAATAAAAAAATAACTCATGTCAGGTCCTCCTATAAAACCCAGCTTCAGCTTTCTGGTATTTTTTTATGCAGTGAAGACACCAGCTTCACCCACACTATAGCTGTTATTGCTGGATTCACATTTCCATGTTAAAAATCATCCTATTTCAGCGTGTATTTCTTAGTTCCATGTATCTGTTGATTATATTTTTTTTTTTTTTTTTTTTTAATAAAATTGTAAAATACTGTGTTATTGAATGTTGTGTTGTGTTTTATTATTCAGGCCCTGAATTCCCCGTTAATAGCAGACCCTTTGTTCTACTACACTTACCTTTTTGGTTCTCCTTCCAGCATTGCAAGTTCTTCCTTCCTTCCTTCCTTCCTTCCTTCCTTCCTTCCTTCCTTCCTTCCTTCCTTCCTTCCTTCCTTCCTTCCTTCCTTCCTTCCTTCTTCAGACAGATGGCTCCTGTAGAATTCCTCTGTGCAGGGTCCCCAGTTCCCTCTCTGCCTCTGGTGTGCAGGGGGTTAATAGTTGTGATTATTCTGAAGTTGTGAAAAAGTTCCTGATGAGGACTGCTCTATTCCTCCCTTACCCTCCATTGGGAAAATGTTAAATTTCATTGTTTTTACTGCTTGTGACCTGATCTGTGACTGGCCACCAGTGAAAAAAAATCATTCAAAATCAACACACGGTCGTGAGAGCAAGTGATATTGCCATCATATAATGACCACATAACCAATGATAAATTGTTTAACCACTTTAGCTGCAGACGGTTTTACCCACTTCCTGACCAGGAATTTTTTTTTTTTTTGCGATGCTGCTCTGCATTGCTTTTAACTGACAATTGCATGGCGATGCAAAATAAATTTGATTGTCCCTTTTTTGTTTATAGTGAAGAAAAAAAAAACGGACTAGTTTGAAAAAAAAATTGAAAATTGTATCATACTCACCGTAATTTTCCTTTCCTGACGCCAATCCATGACAGCATACTAGTGATAGGCTCCACCTTTCTCCCCTCCCTCAGGACCAATGAAATAGCATAAATTAAAGGCCAGTTAGGCCCTGCCCCATTCTTCATAATTGGCTAGATACCGAAATGCACAAGGGTGGGTCCGTATGCTGCCATGGATTGGCGTTAGGAAAGGAAAATTTAAGGTAAGTATGATACAATTTTCCATTTTCCTGACGCCACCATGGCAGCATACTAGTGATACATATCCTAGCTGACAGGGTGGGTTCTACTTAAACCAAAAAAATTATTAAATACATTTTTTTTCATTCCTCCGAAGCCCACTGATGACAAGGCACCCAGATCTATTCTGTAAAGGTTGAAAAGGTCTGCTGGGAAAAGCATGTCACTTTGCTGTGGAATTAATCCATAGATGCTTTCAACTGGGCCGCCTATGAGGCCTCAACCTCTCTGGAAGAGGATGCATCCTGCCACTGAAGGAGGCTCACGTCCCATCTACACAACCAATGTTGCTAAAGTCCAGGAGGCAACCTCTCTTGCCTGATGTATTCCAGCTGGAACAGTGAAAGACTTATCATAGGAACTGAAAAGAGCAATTGTGGACAGAAACTTCTTTCAAGCTCTGGGAATGACAAATTTGTGTGGTTCTCTTGCTTGAATGTCTGTAAAGTTAGGACTGTTGCTACCTCTGTTATAAGCTGAATGTCTTAAACCGAACACTGCCCTGTTGGAGTAAACAGTTAATTTGAAAAGCCCAACAGTGTCAAAAGATTTTAAATGTGAAAGATTCTTACGGTTGACGAAACCTCTTGACAGTCTTCAAAATTTTGAAAACGAAAGGGCTTTCGGACAAATTATCCTTTGTTATTGCCGACACCTGCAACCTCAAAAGAGTATAGGGTAAGGTTCATGTACAATCCGACCTACAAGAAGACCAGAATAGGTGTGGTATGAATAATATCTTGCCATGCAAACTAGAAAAAAGACAAGTTTGTTCCAGATCTTGGCTTAGAAGTTGTTAGTAGCGTGCCTTTTGCTCCCCCCAAAATAGAGCTCACTCTTGGAGCAACTCTGGAACAAGCTAGGTTCTGCAGCTTCCCCTTCCCACCATCATGCTTGCATCTCTGGCCTGCGCATGTGTGAAGGGGAATTGACTTCTGTATTCTGAAGCAGATAGCCAGGAAGCACCAAGACTCCTATGGTCAGAATGGAGGGGTGGTCATGACTACCATGCTCATTATTGACAGCTTTAAGAGGAATTTCATTACGCGAGAAGATTGGGGAAAATCCATACTGTAGGCTTGGTTTCAGTTTCACATAGAAACTCTGCTTCTGTTCTCTCTGCTTTGGGGTGCAGAAACCGAGTCAGACCTCTTCTTAAATTGGCATTTGCTGTGAGAAGCAAAGAAGCCTCTGTGGTAGGCCACCTGTGAACAAGCCTCCCCCTCACGCTCTGGCAAGCTTGCATGATGGTCAGTATGGCAATGTATTCCAGTCCCCTAGGAGGTAAATTGCTTCTGGAATTTGCTGGTAATCTTCCTACCCAGACATCCTGGGTTCTACCTCTCTCAATAGCATATTGCCGCAAGATCCTCCCTGGAGCTGAAAAATATGCAATTGCTGTCCTGTTACTCACTGCATGATGACTAGTCACCCTTGATTCTGTGTAGAAAGGTCAAAGTGATAAAAAAAGGCTGCCTGACTTATAGCACTTTTGAGACTACCCTCCTTGGCTAGCAATCTCCGCTTGCCTTGACCGACAGACCCTCGCCATGCACCTGTCTTGCCAATATGATTCATCAAATTGCTCTAGTTAAATGGTTCGTGACATCCTCAAGGTCTTTCCATCACCGCGGACCGCTCTACATGCTGCGTGCCACTGACTATAGCTGCACAGATGCCCATGCACCCAAGGAATCCTTGGTATGAATGAAAACATAACGGCCAGGAGGCTGAGACACCTAGAATTTGTCCAGGAAGTAGAGGCATCTGACCTCAGAATTCTCCTCCTGACTGTCACCATCCTTTTCCGATGGAAGCAAAACGGGAACCAGTAGAGCCCACACAGACACTTTAATGGTTGAAAAACCAAAGTTGGCTTTTTTTTTTTGTAGAAAGGAATGACGCCCAGGTAAAGGCAAACCGAGAGACCCTGTTCTCCAAGAGGAACTGACACGGCACTGAAGCCTCTGTGAACATTCTTAGAGATATTCATAGGCTGATAAAGCAGAGATGTGTCCAACTGATCGCCAAATTTATTTACTTTGGAATAAAAAGAAAAGAAAACATTTTGGGATGTAAGGATAAGAATCCTGATAATCTAGCGAATGCTCATCTCCAACCCCTGCGACCTACAATCTCTCCTGTGAGATGGGACCAGGACAGCTCCTACCTCAATCTGAAGTGTCTAAGTATTTTAACCTCTGTGGTTGCGGTGGACCATGAGTGCCTATCCTCCAAGGATCTGCACAATACACTGTCCAGTAACACATGAAGTGTCTTCTGGGACTTACCTTAAAAGTGTGGGCATGCGTCCGGAAAAGGGGTTTTGTGGGTACCTGCGGTACACCCAAAGATTTTCATTTATGGACCTTATGACAGGTTGCCCCTAGAGAAGCGGAACCTAGCGGGAGAAACGCATTTCTCTCTTTATTTTTCCTGCTTTCTGTTATTATGGGAGAAGAACATACCCCCTCCTGTCACTTCCGATATGGCTGTCTCTGGTTTCATATGAAACCGAGATCTTGCACTATAAAGTGACTATTCCAATTTGGATTATAAAAAGTCAAACACAGCCCCGGATCTCAACCATAGGGTACCCCTAGCCATAACTGAGTATAGCATTGACTTGGCCAGGCACCAGGTTGAGACTATTGCTGCTTCCCCCTGTGAAATTTGCTGATACATCGTGGCCGGGACCTGAAGATATCAGCCCTAAGGATTTCCTCCCCAACAACATCCTGGGAGCAGAAACCCAAAGTACCCGTCAACAAGGACATATCTCAGTGGAGGGCCCGAGAAAAAACAAAAAATAAATGCTGGAGCTATGGATAAGATCCTATCCACCGCCCACTAACCTACACCTATTGGGGCCCCAAAACTATCTTCTGGATAGAAAATAATTAAACATGTGCAAACTGGCACGCTCTGATGATGTTACCGCGTGCGTCCCAGCATATAAAAACAGAGCTGGGCGGCCGCTCTTGCCCTAAAGGGATGCTAGGACAGCAAAGGACAGAAAACCTGTCTAGGGGGAGTAATGTACCCAGAACAGTGCCACCGCAGGAGGAAAAGAACAGGAGGTGCAGAAATGAGAAAATGACAGGAAACAAACAAAGGCTCAGAGGGCAAAGGTAAGAAGGATGCATAGCTGGCCTCCCCAAACCCAACAAGAGTTGCAGTCACCAACCTTAAAGGCAGATTTCATTCCTAAAGAGGAAAAACTGCACAGCTCCATCGAGACCCACAGAAGGAGCTCCCAAGCTACTCTGGCGCCTTTAGCAGCCTGATACTGGGACTTTGCATTGGGAGAGGCTTAACCCAGACGGCAGCTGCCTGGAGGCAGAGGGGGGAACATAGTACTGCTTACTCTTCACTGGTGCGTGGAGGTTTGAGGACAAAAAGAAGAATGGGGCGGGGCCTAACTGGCCTTTAATTTATGCTATTTCATTGGTCCTGAGGGAGGGGAGAAAGGCGGAGCCTATCACTAGTAAGCTGCCATGGTGGCGTCAGGAAATACTTTTATAATATTTTTGGTAAAAAAAAAAAATCCCAAAAAGCGTATATTGATTGGTTTGTGCAAAATCTATGAGATAGACTTAGGGATTTTTTTTGTCTTTACTAATGGCTGCGATCAGAGATTTTGAGTGGCACTGTGACATTATGGTGGACAAATCTGACACTTTATGCACTCGGGAAGAGAGATGTGTGTTCCTGATTAGCAGGATGACGGTCTGCCTTGTTTACATAGGCAGACCATCCTGTCTCTCCAGCGAGCAATGGCGGGTGGCCGGTGTTCATCGCGACTGCCTTACCTGCTGATTGGCTCCCACCGATTATCCAATCAGTGGGTACAGCCAAGGACGAGAATCTGGTACAGGTTTGTTATATTGCACTTAGGGGCTGCCCTGCCATGGTAAATGTATGTAGGGTGGTCCTTTAAATGATTAATGGAGGACATTTTTTATTTTTTTTTGCTTCTCGGTCATATATGCGCAGTACCATCAGTTCAATTTTTAACAGGCGAGAAATACAACGAAAGGTTAATTTATCACCTGTTGGGCAGAAGTTTCCAAACATTTACATTTTTTTTTTTTTTTTTACAAACATCGCAGTGTTTTATTGAAGACAACTCAAAATAAGTTGTACAACGGATACATTACAGTAACACAATATCACAAGAATGGTAGACGGTACATGGCTGGGGGAACAGGTACTTCCTGCTAACCAAACAATTAGTAGAATATAGAGATGGGCAATACAGCCGTAGGCTCATGCACCATGTAGATAGAAGCTGTCCAATATATCATTGTATATTTAAGCATACAGTAGTGAGGTGATGCTAGAGTCCTCCGGCCCTTATACGGGGATCTCATTGCACTTAGTGGCATTGCCCAGCCAGGCATCTCAAATCCTATTGTACTTGGTCTCGCAGCCCCTATGGGCATAAAGTTCTTTTTTTATACGGAAGTACATTGTTAACCGCGGCTATCCACTCCCGGAGTGTAGGAGACTGAAGTTGTAGCCACTTTCTCGCCACCAACAACCTGGCCACAAAAAGAGATTCTTGCAAAAATATCTTGTGGTATTTGTCCGAGTCTGGATCCAGGAAAATTCCCAATAGACATTGCTTTGGGCACAATGTCAGAGGCGATCCCATTTCATCATGGATGAATTGTACTATGTGGGTCCAGTAGTGTTGGATCTCCGGACCACAAGATATGGAAAAAAAGGGCTCTCGGGGCTATTACATCTAGGACAGAAGGGGTTGCAATTGGGTTTGTATTTGGCTATGCGCTTTAGTGTCAGATAAGTCCTGTGCAGGATGTATAGTTGTGTAAGGCGGTCTGAGAGCTTAGCCGAGACCTTTTTACCACCCTCCAGTGCATCCTCCCATTCATCATCCTCCAGCTCTCCCACATCTCCGACCCAACGCCCCCTAAGGCCTGACACCTGAGCTATCGCTGGTGGTCTGATTAAAAGGGTATAAAAGCTAGAGGTCAGTTTGCGTGGATCACGTCCCATTATAATGTTCATTATGTCTAGCCTCTCCACGATGGGCGAGGTATGCAAGAACTGTGCCTGGAGAGAGTGGTGGAGCTGGAGGTAGGGAAAGTGCATCCTATTCGGAAGAGCAAACTCTTCTTTTAGTTGTTGAAATGATTTCAGTATCTGTCCTTGATACACATCTGAGGGGTATCTGACCCCCTAATGGAGCCATAATGTATAGTCAGGTAGCAGCTGTAGTTCGCTTAACCCAGGGTTGTCCCATAGTGGTGTGTGTGAATGTGTCGCAGGAAGCCTCAGTTTGTTCCTAATTATCTCCCAAACTCTGCAGTGATGGTATAGCAGTCCTTTACGGTTGCCCAGGGGCCCTGCTGTGGTGTTATCCCTAAATATGAATTGAAACGGGTGGGTAAGCGTCCAGCCGCGCATGGGGCATATGAGTGTCAGGTACCGGTCTTTGTCCTGTTTGTCTAAGTGGTAAAGGTGGGACACCTGGGCCGCCAGATAGTACAAAGCAAAGTCTGGCAGGGCTGGCTCCCCCCCCCCCCCCCAGATCCCCAGGGCCCTTCAGCACCTGCCAGGAGAGCTTGTGGTGACTAGAGCTCCAGACGAAGGAGTTAAGCAGGGCTTCAATGGACTTAAACAGCCTAAGGGGTAGGTATATGGGAGCATGCCAGAGGATGTACAGAAATCCAGGGAGAATAATCATTTTTATCAAATTTATGCGGTCCATTACCCCCAGTGGGAGTTTGGCCCATGTCCGAATCTTAGCTTTCAGAGTTAGTAAGGTTGAATAAAGACACCAGTCCATCCAGTTCAACCTGAGTGAGTGTCTACCCCTATCCCTGTACATTGCACACTCACATTGGCCCCTACCCTCAAGGAGCCCACAATCCAAAGTCCCATTTATATACTAGGGCCAATTTTGGACAGAAGCTTTCATGGCCATTATCAAGGGGTCTATGTTTAGTCTAACGTAGTCCTCTGGGGATTGAGTAATTGTGACTCCTAGATATTTTATAGCACTGACTCTGAGAAGTGGAGTGGAAGCTTGGAGCACCTATGTCAATAGGCAATATCTGGGATTTTTCCCAATTGATTTTGAGCCCAGAGTACGTTCCAAATGTCGATAGTTTCAAGAGCTGCTTGGAGAGAGGGGCCTGTATCCGTCAGATATAACAGCATATCATCCGCGTACAGGCTAACCCTCTCCTCCA
Organism: Lithobates pipiens; assembly: GCF_037356315.1. NCBI lineage: Eukaryota > Metazoa > Chordata > Amphibia > Anura > Ranidae > Lithobates > Lithobates pipiens. Next base: position 88,417,039 of record NW_027507788.1, read on the forward strand.
GGGTCCCACATTTCAGCCCCCTGATGCCCGGATGCTTTCTAAGAGCTAAGGCGAGGAGTTCTACGGCAATGTCATATAGCAGCGGTGACAGGGGGCAGCCCTGCCTATTGCCCCAAGAAAGGGGAAAGGAATCAAAAATTCTCCCATTGACCAAGATCCTGGCACAAGGGCCATTGTACATGAGGCAAATCCATTTAATAAGCATCCCCAAAGGTACCATTCCACCGAATCAAACGCTTTTGACCGCTCTGGATTCCAAATGATTGTGATGGGCCTGTAAATTCATGTGGAGCCTTCTCAGGTTATAGGCTGTATTCTTTGTAGGCATGAACCCCGTCTGGTCAGGGTGGATAAGTTCGGGGATGACCGTGTTTAGGCGGATAGCCAGCACTTTTGGCCAGGATCTTGATGTCAAGTTGGAGTAGGGAAATGGGGCGATATGACTCAGGGAGTTCCAAATTCTTCCCAGGTTTGGGAATAAGGACAATGTATGCTTCACACATAGAGGGGGGCAAAGTTTCTGATTTGAATATGTGTTGGAAGAGCTCCTGTAGCCTGGGTGTCAGAGTCTCTGCGTATTTAGTGTAAAATTCGAGAGGAAGACGATCTGAACCGGGGGCCTTAGATGTGTTCAGTAGGGGCATAGCCTCTGTAATGTTGTCAGTGGTGATGGGGGCCTCCAGTAGCACCACCTGGGTTTGTGTGAGTGTGGGTAGATTTAAGTCCTTTAGAACCAGGGTCAGTGGCTATCGAGGAGTACAGGGATATGAAGAACGTCCGGAACTCTCCAGCCACCGCAGCAGGGTCAGTAATCAACTCCCCACTAGGACTGCGTAGAGAGACCACAGTCGGAGGTTTGTGATCCAAATGAGCCAAGTAGGCCAATAAGCGGCCGGCGCGCTCTGTGCACTCGTACGTCCTCTGTTTGACTTTGAAAAAGCAGAAAGAAGCATTTTTTAAGTGTAGGCGGTTTACCACCCTAGATTGCAGTCTGAGACAGTCAGCCGTAACAGGGGATGGATTGCTGACGAACTCTCGTTCATCAACAATCAGTTGTTGTTCTGCTTGAAACAGTGCCCTTGATGATGCCTTTCTGTATCGGGATATCGTTTGTGCTAAGTATAGTCTAGCATGGGCCTTAAATGAGTCCCACACTATCGCAAAGGGGGCCGTACCCGGTTTGTTTGGAAAAAAAATTCCCACTCCAAACCTGCCTCATCTAGTCCAGGGGTCACCCCTAGCCAGAAGGGGTTAAGCTTCCAGGTGTAGGATGCGGGTGGGCCCACGATCCTAAGCTCAATCCAGTACGGAGCATGGTCGGATAGTATACAGGCGTTAAATCCAACCTCCCCCAGGTTAGGGAGGAGGATGCGGGATATAAATATAATGTCAATACGTGACATGGCGGTATGTGATGTGGAAAAGTACGAATACTGCCTGTCCGCAGGGACTTTATGCCTCCAGGTGTCTATCAGGGCAAGATCCAGAAAGAATTTACCAAACCTGGTGTGCCCGGGGCTCTGTGTGGCCGGGGGGGTTAGTGTAAAGCCCCGTACACACAAGAGGACTTATGTCCGACAGACTTCCGAAGGAGTTCCGTCGGAGTTCTGCCGGAGTTCCGACGGAGTTCTGACGGACTTTTCGGCGGAGCGGACTTGGCCACACACAATCACACTAAACTCCGACGGATTCGAACGTGATGACGTACGACTGGATTCGAATACGGAAGTTCATAGCCAGTAGCCAATAGCTGCCCTAGCGTCGGTTTTAGTCCGTCGGAATAGCATACACACGAGCGGAGTTTTCGAAGGGACCCGGGTCCGGCGGAGTTCCGTCGGGAAAATTTGAAGCATGTTCCATATTCTAAAGTCCTTCGGACTTTGGCGAGTCAAAAGTCCGTTGCAGCCCACACACGATCGAATAGTCTGACGGACTCAGTCCGTCGGACTTTGGATGTTGAAAAGTCCGCTCGTGTGTACGCGGCATAAGTCTTTCCAACTCCCTATGCGCTATTTTGTTAAAGTCCCCCATCCACACCGCCAGCACAGTAGGGAACTGGGACATAAACGCCAGGCCCTCATTCAAGACTGTGAATTGAAAGGGAGGGGGGGTATGTATATTGCCAGCAGGAGCAACTCCAGCCCATTAATCCTAGCATGCAAGAACAGGTACCTACCCTGGGGATCTGACCTGAGCAGCAAGAGTGAAAACTGTAAGGATTTCGACACTAAAGCCCCATACACACTATCAGTTTTTCTGCTGAGTTTTTCCTTCAGATTTACCAAAACCATATAATATGAGGTCAAACCTTAGGAGTTTCAATTTGTATGCAATCAGGCAGTCCATTGCACTACATGGTTTTGGTAAACCTGAAGGAAAAACTCAGCAGAAAACTGATAGTGTGTATGGGGCGTAAGGGGGGGGGGGGGGGGGGGGTATGTATATTTCTAGCAGGAGCAACTCCAGCCCATTAATCCTAGCATGCAAGAACAGGTACCTACCCTGGGGATCTGACCTGAGCAGCAAGAGTGAAAACTGTACGGATTTCGACACTAAGAGCGCTACTCCTCTGGAGTTGGTGGAGTATGGGGCCTGATATACCCAGCCCACCCAGGGTTTTTTAAGCGTCATCATGATCTGGCCAGTCAAGTGCATCTCCACTAACACCACCACTTCCGCTTTTTGAGCTTTGAGATAGGACAGGACTGCGCTGTGCTTTGGTTTTGCTCTAATCCCCCTAACATTCCAGGTGAGACACTTCAAACTACTCATGACAGTAAGGGTACATAACAGTACTTAATGGATATCCAATTCCCTATCCCACCAAATCATGAGCATATAACATAACACCCTCTTGTGCAGAATGATCACCCACCATGTATCTCCTGTATTATAACACAACAAACACCAGCGTTTTAAAACAACAGTCCAACTATAAACTGTAAACATTGCCATAGAACATACACCAAGCCGTTCGGCGCGGCCCCACCCTGGCCAACGAGCTAGGGTGACGAGCCAGCGCCGGCCGGCCCACGGAAACCAACCTTGTGCATAAGAACTAATATCATAGGTCCTGCGGGACCAGTCCAAGTCTCCACTGTATAATAAAACTAGTGGGGGGATTAATGGCTGCAAAACAGAAACTAGCGTGGGGAGTGTGGCCCCCGGGTATATCCACTGAAAGGTACAAAAAGGATATAGCATAGAAGCCAAAGTTCTATACCCACCCCCCTGGTGCCATGGTGAATTTGAGCCCGCCTTCGATATCAGGGGATAGGGGGCTTGGTATACAGGGACCTTTGCATCTGTAAGTGGGACACGGGCCAGTCCAGGTATAGGGTTGGGGGCCAGTCCGGGCACCGAGGCAAGGGGGGGGGGAGAGAGGGGAGGATGACAGAGGGAACCCAAGGCTGGAGGCTTCCAGGGGGACGTAGGATGGGGGAGATGCATAGGAGCAAAGTCCAGTAGCTGGATGTAAAGCCAGTTCAAACCCGAGCAGCGCTCGTGGTAAGCAATGTAAGGTGGACAATGCACAGTACCTTTCAATAGGACATGTCGCCGCCCCAGCCGGGAAGACAGGATTAAAGAGACGGTGCTTCGCAGGTTCCCCACTGTGTAGCCAGCAGGGCTTCGCGACAGAGTCTCAAGCTGCATCTCGTGCCGGCGCTGCCCTGCTCTCCAGCCAAGAAAACACCGCCTCCGGGGTATCAAAAAAGTGAGCCCTGTCATCACCTGCCACTCGGAGCCTGGCCGGGAAGAGAATGGCATACGAGTAATGGCGTATCCGCAGTTGCAGCTTTGCTTCCGTGAAGAGCGCACGCTTCCTTTGAACCTCCGCCGAGAAGTCTGGAAATACCTTCATTTCAGTGTTCTTGTAAAGGATGTTTCCCTTCAGTCTCGTCAGCCGCAGAACTGCATCCCGGTCGCGGAAATTCAGCAGCTTGGCGATAAGTGTCCTGGGTGGTGCTCCTTGTGGGGAGGTCTGGCCGGTAAACAGTGGGCCCTCTCCACCACAAAGGATCAGGAGAACTCCGCCCGGCCAAAGGAGGTGATCAGCAATTGCTCCAGAAACGTGGGGGGATCATTCCCCTCTTTTCCCTCTGGTAAGCCGACGAAATGCAAGTTGCACCTCCGTAAGCGGTTTTCCATGTCATATTGTTTCGCCATGACCACTGACAGTTGGTGTTGCAGGAGCTCAGCGGTGGTTTGCAGCGGCAGCAGCTCGTCCTCCACGTGACTGATGCGGGTCTCCCTTTCAGTAACCCTCTCTCTGAGCTTCTGCATATCCTGCCGAAGCAGGGACACATCCACTTTCACCTCCTCGATTTTGCCCATTAGTGCACTCTTACAATCCGATATAGCCTCCAGCACTCTGGCGTCCGGATCGGCCGCAGAGGAGGAAGGGGAACCGGCGCCATCTGCAGCCATATTGTCCTTTCCCACGTGGCGGTATTTGGCCAGCTTAGCTGCGGCTTCCAGCTTCGCTTTCGACTGGGACATGTCCCCCTCAGATGCAGGATGTCAGGTAGCCCGTGTCGGTGCAATTTAGCAGCAGTGACCACCTCAGGATATTCGTAGTCGGATATATATCCAGCAAAGCTCTCACTCAATGCTCCTCACGCCATGCTGGTCCAGGCCACGCCCCCAACATTTCCATTTTTTTAAAAAATTTGGGCTTAAACGTTACAATCGATTTTTGATTTGTGCCCATTAACTGGATGAAAAACGAACAAACTGTCCAAATTACAGATTTTTCATCTAGTGTATGGGCACCATAAGAGGGAGTAATTTGGGAGGTAGCAGAAACTGCTTTAATGTATATCATTTAGTGAGGTTCCCAAGCAATATGGATGAAAGCATGTTGCGTTTTTCAGATTTCTATAGAAATTTTCATGGTTAAGGTAAGCTTGGTGCTGTGCAGACTGGAAAGAATGTCTGGATCTCTCTGTTCCCTGAGAGGTAAAGAGGGAGCAGGGTGGACATAAAGGGCTGGGTACGGGGGAAGCGGTGGTAAGGGTGAATGGAATAGGTTTAAGGTCCTCTTCTTCAGAGTCAGACTTCTTGCTTCGGGCACTGATGATGTAACTCCTGTGCTTGTGTGTTGAAGTTACATTATCTTGCAACCCAGGTCCATTATTGGCATCTGTAAGATTCTGGGACTATGGCCAGGACTGTACACTGTAATACACTAGTCAGATAAACGATTAGAAAAATTGCTAGCAGAAGGAAGACTTGAGATCTTTTACTACAAGTTGTTACTTGCGGTAGGTTTTGGTATTAAAGGGGTATTTCGGCTTTAAATGGTATCTATAATGTGTTATTGAGCTCTCCTTCCTGTTTTATTTTTTATTTATTTTTTTGCGCTACATACATCTGACTGCATATGACTAGTAGGTACAAACAGAAGGCAATAACAGGAAGGGAGAGGAAATCTGACCCTAGGAAGTGAAATTCACTCCTGTAAGAGTTATCATGGGGGGAAAAAAAAGATGTCTACTAAAGCTTTATCACCATGGCTTGTTCCACAACAACCAAAGATTTTCAAAATCCAATTGTCACAGGGACAGAAAGTGAGGTAAAATCTTCTGATCAGCGGGGGCGTGGCCTGGGGTGCAATGGAGTAGGACGTCTGCAGTGAGAGCTCCGCTCGTCCATACTCCTGTTCTCACCATCCTGCACCATCCTTCCTCTGCATACCACCTGGACGACCCTGCCTTACCCCTTACTCTATCCCTGGAGCCATCTGCCCGCTTTGGAGGCTGCGCGGCGCCGCTCCGGTAAGCTTTACATCCCTGGGGGCTGCCTGTAGGACAGACCGCGGCTTCGGCCTAGTCGCCGGAGCAGCGGCCATCTTGCTCCACCCGGCGGCAGCTTTCTCGGGCCTCCTCAGCCCTCCGAGCCACTCGGGAATCGCTCCACAACACCCCCGGCTACCGGATCGCCCTCAGCCGCGGGTGTGGTGCCTGTAATACTGATAGCGGGCGGTGGGATAGTCAGCGGCGCCGGCCTGGTCCCCGAGCCGGCGGCCATCTTGCTCCACCCGCGGCAGCCTCTATAGGCCTCTTTAACAGTTCCCATCTATATATCCGCCTGCCTGTGGCTGCCAAATCACCCCTTGCCACCTGTGAAGTGCCCCTCTACCCTGCAGCAGCCGGTTGGATAGCCTGTGGTGCCAGCCTGGGCTCTGGAGCAGTGGCCATATTGCTACACCCACCGCAGTCCCTTGCCAAGTACTCTGCGTCCACCTGCCCGCCCTGTGCCCGTTTCTCCCCTGCTGCAGCCACTGATCCTTGCAGGCACCAAGCCCCCATCTAATAACCGTACCTGCAGCACTTGGCGATTGTTACGAGAAGGGAGATTGAGGAGCTGGCCTAATATATAACGGCCATCTTGGAACACCCCGGACCATTCTGGACCATGTCCCCACCGAAAAAGTCCAACGAGGCCGCTGACAAGCTTGCCATATACCGCCGCCATGAAGAGGACCACCGGGCCAAAGATGGCGCTGGTGCTCCCTCTGACGCAGACCACTCTATGTCGGCCACTAACCAAGTCCTGGACGCTATAGCCCTATGTCAGAGCACGCTCACCTCCAAAATTGAGGAGGTCAAAATTGATGTGTCCCTCATCCGGCAAGATCTCTCTACCCTCCGGGATCGTGTGGCAGAGACGGAGACCCACATCAGTAGAGCTGAAGACATCATACACCCCCTGCAACACACCACTGACGAGGTACGCCGTCAGCTGCAACAGCTTTACGCGAAACAGGACGACATGGAAAATTGTCTCCGAAGATGTAATCTCCGCTTTATCGGCCTCCCTGAGACAGCTGAGGGCAACGATCCGGCGGGTTTCCTTGAAAATCTCCTGACCTCCACCTTCGGAAGAGAGGCATTTTCGGTGATGTTCGCTGTGGAGAGAGCTCATCGAATTCCCGCCCGTACACCTCCCAGGGGGCCCCACCACGTACTCTGATTGCAAAATTTCTTAACTTCAGAGACCGTGAAAAATCCTCCGCCTGACTAGAGAGAGGGATAATATCCCCCATACCAATACTCATGTGGCAGTATTCCCTGACTTTTCCAGCGAGGTACAACGGCAGCAATCCAGGTTCCAGGATGTTAAGCGACGCCTCCGGGTTCTACACCTCAAATACGCAATGCTGTATCCTGCGAAGCTTCGCGTGGAATACGAGGGCCGAACCCACTTTTTTGAAGACCCTGCATTGGCATCCACCTGGATTGACCAGAGAGAACGCCGAGACTGAACATGTCACCCTACATATAAGCTGTGGAGGCTTTTCTTTCTTTCTCCCGCTCCCGTGGGTGCCCGCGATCTCTCCTGCTGCTACTTTGATGATTGAGTCGTCGCGATGAGCACACTATCAATCATCGCCCTTTGCAGGGCCAGGGGACAAACCCGGGAAGATTTTCTTTACACCTCGTACTGAATCTCACAGCATGACTATCCTCTCCCGGCGTTCTCGCTGATCTGAGATCCCTGCCTCCCCTGTGCCTGAGGAGCACCTGGGGAAGACCGAAGATTATACGACACCCAGGACTTTTCTACTGTACTTTATTCATCATCCATATGGCGGGCGGAGCTCCCCCCTGCTCAGCCATGATGGTATCACACCTTTGTGGCTCCTGCTCCCCATGCACCTTCCAGAGAAGAAGTCGCCCCCCTAGGATTTTTAGGATTTTTGTGTACTTCTCCCTCCCCCATTTGTCTGATTTTTTTTTCTCCCCCTTTGTTTTTCTCTTTGTTACCTTGGGTATCTATGCTCCTCTGCAATTAAGTTCCTTGCCTCCAATGGGTTCTAAGTATTGGATGTCCCCTGTTGGTACCCAGTTATGGGGTATGATGTCCAAGCCGTGTTGGGGTGGCGCTGGACTGGGTGGGGGGTGGGATGTTGTGGTTTTTATTTTTCTTATACCACTATGTTTGCTAACGTTTGTTTATGCTGAAGGTACTATGTTAAAGTCATACATGCATTATTGGAATTGGCTGCTATTGTGTTTTGTGTGCACTGACTTGGCCATGACTGCCCTGCTGATTCTGGCCCGCCTATGGTTTATTGTTTACGCCCTGCACCCATCATGAGCTCTTTAAAGTTCCTTACGTGGAATGTCAGAAGCATGCGGAATAAGATAAAACGCACTGCCGCCCTGACATTCCTCAAGTCTCAGCGTGCTGACATTATCACACTTGTTGAGACCCATGTTACTGGCCATCTCCAGTCCTCTCTTAAAAATCCGTGGATAGGTTGGGCGTATCATGCTACCCACACCTCATACTCCAGGGGGGTTTCGGTCCTAATTGCTAAAAGGGTGCCGTTTAATCTAGTGCTGCTCCAGACGGACCGGCAGGGCAGATATGTATTCCTACATGCCACCATCAACGGATCCCCTATTTTGATAATAGCCTGCTATGTCCCCCCTCCCTATAACTCAGTTGTACTTAAGGAGGGCCTTGCATTTATGGCACACTACCCCTCGGTGCCGGCAGTGTGGATGGGGGACTTTAATATGACCCTCATTCCCGCTCTGGACTGAATGGGCACCCCGGACTCCCCTGGTGACCCACCAGCCCATACCAGACTACATCGTATATTGACCGACTTTGCTCTTGTGGATACATGGCGCCACAAGCATTCGCATGCTAAAGCATACTTGTGCTTCTCAGCCAGCCATAACACAATGTCCCGAATTGACTTCATTCTCATCTCACAGACCCTGACACCCAGACTGGAAGATGTGGGCTTCGCTCCGAGAATCCTCTCAGATCACGCCCCCTACTGGATTATGATGCGGCTCCTGAAGGCCTCTCCCTCTCCTACTTGGCGGCTGAACCCATTTTGGCTAACCGCCCTGCAGGAGCAAGAAGACATCCCTACGGAATTGCAACACTATTTTACAGTTAACGGGGACTCCACTACATAAGACATAGTGTGGGACACATTTAAGCTTTACGCCCGCTCCCTGCTCACCACGCGTATTAACAGACTTAAGCGGTCGTCAAAACTTGTTGTCCAACAGGCTACAGAACACCTACAAAGACTGGAGGAGGAGTTTCATCGAGAACCCTCGCCTGACGCAGCCACTAATCTTAAGCTCCAGCTATGACAGGTCTCCCAACTGCATACGGAACAGGCCAAGCAGCGCATCTTTTTCTGTAGGCAAAGGATATTTGAGTATGGAGAAAGATCGGGCAAACTACTTGCTTACCTCGCCCACTTAGATTCCCATCCCCCAGTCGTGGTATCGCTGATAGACACCCAGGGGAATGGTATTACTGATCCACAACAGGTGGCGGAGGAATTTGCGAGATTTTATCGAGCACTCTACGCCACTCGGGTCACTCATACTCCCCAAGACACCAGAGACTACCTAGAGAGAATTACATTTCCCAAACTGACAGACGCCCAACGTGACCTTTTAGAGGCCCCCATTACTGAGGAGGATATTTCCGAGGCTATCTCCTCTCTGGCCACTTCTAAAGCACCAGGACTGGATGGTCTACCGCTTGAATTTTATGCCACCTACTCTGAAATTTTGACCCCTAAACTCCATGACTTATATGAATCCATATTTGACACGGGAATCCTACCCCCCCCCTCCATGAGAGAAGCACAAATAGTTGTAATTCCCAAGCCAGGGAAGGACCCACACTATCCAGAATCATATAGACCTATCTCCCTACTACAGGTCGACATTAAAATACTGGCCAAGATTCTTGCCTCCCGCCTTAATCAGGTCATCCTCTCACTGATCCACCCTGACCAGACTGGCTTTATGCCAGGAAAAAACACCGCCATGAATATCCGCCGCTTACTTATGAACATCCAGGGATCCCATGATGAAGTCGGCTCGCGGGTCGTGGTGGCCTTGGATGCTGCCAAAGCCTTCGACTCCTTGGAGTGGAACTACCTGTGGGAATGCCTCTCGGGATTTGGACTTGGCCCCAACTTTATTCGATGGGTCCAACTCCTGTATCAATCCCCGAGGGCCAAGGTGCTTGTGAACGGCTGGCTGTCTGATCAGTTCCCGCTGGAGAGAGGGACTCTACAAGGTTGCCCCCTTTCTCCCATGTTGTATGCATTGGCTGTGGAGCCACTGGCTATTATGGTTCGCGCAGACGCCAGAATTCGTGGCCTTAGTATAGGAAACCTGGAAGAAAAGATCGGGATGTATGCTGACGATACACTCCTACACTTAGCCAACTCGGCTCCCTCCCTTCTTGCAGCCCTCCACACCATAGACTGTATTGGTAGTCATTCGGGTCTGAGCATCAACTAGTCCAAATCCCAGATCCTTCCGCTTGATCATTTCCCCCCTGTACCCACGTTCCTTCCTCTAGATCAGGGGTGTCCAAACTTTTTTCAAAGAGGGCCAGATTCGATGAAGTGAACATGTGTGAGGGCCGACCATTTTGCCTGACATTCTTTGAACCATTAAAATTCGGTCATTCGAGCACTCATACCTGGCCCAACAAAAATTCTTGTGCCTTTGTCGCGCTCGTTTGCCCGACACACAGACGCATGCTCTGTTCTTTAGGGGTACCGTTAAGTCTTAATGGTACCCCACACATTGGAAACATGGGGTGCTTTTGGTGCAGCGCAATAAAAAAAAAAAAAAAGCTCTGGGACTTCTTTCCCTGCATTTTTGTGGGTATGGAAGCCCATTGAAATGCATGGGCTGCCCTACACACAGCATGCAGCCATGCAGATGTGAGCCAAGGGCTTATTGGAGGGGCAGTAAAACTACATGGTTGAGCTGTTTTTACCACCCCCAACTTCTCCCCCTTTAGCTGCAGAGGGAGCAGCTGGGGGTGTACACATGCTGTGGCTGCAGCTGGAGGTATGCTCAGGGTGAATGGGCCTGCACTGCAACTACCCCGCAAATGTGTGGACTGCACAGTTGCGGTATAGTGATGCTACATTTACGGGCTTAAAACAGGTGGTGAGGAGGCAACATAATGCCTCTTTACCACCTTTCAAATGCCTCTAAAAAGCGATCTGTATATGGATTGCTTTTCAGAGGAGCAGCAATCCTGGCTGCTATCACACACACACAAGCACCACAAAAGCAGTTCTGATGGTACAAGAATGGGGGGGGGGTCTGGATTAAAAGTAACACACATGCATACACATACACACAGACATACACACATACAGACACATGCATATACTTACATACATACAGACACATGCACACACACACACACATACAGACACATGCACACACGTACATACATACATACATACATACATACATACAGGCACATACATACATGCACATACATACAGACATACACACACACACACACACACGCACACAGATACATACAGACACACATACATGCACACACATACAGACAGACATACACGCACATACATACAGACACACATGCAGACACACATGCACATACGCATACATACAGACATACATGGAAACACACACACATGCAATCATACATGCACAGACACACACACGCACACACACACACACACACACACACACACACACACACACACACACACAGACACACATGCACATACAGACACACATACACAGACAGACATGCACACACACACACATATAGACACACATGCACACACATACATACAGACATGCACACACATGCACAGACACACATACATACAGATACACATGCACACACACACATACATACATACATACAGACACACATGCACACACATGCATACAAACAGACATGCACACACACACACATACAGACAGACATGCACACACACACATACAGACAGACATGCACACACACATACAGACACACATGCACACATACAGACACACATGCACATACATACAGACACACATGCACATACATACAGACACACATGCACATACATAAAGACACACATGCACATACATAAAGACACACATGCACATACATAAAGACACACATGCACATACATACAGACACACATGCACATACATACAGACACACATGCACACATATACATACAGACACACATGCACACATACAGACACACATGCACACACATACATACATACAGACACACATGCACACACACACACATACACATAAATGAAGCCTTTTTAAAACGAATCTAGCTTGTAGTACAGTACCTTTCCATTCCATTTCCTCATTCAGCCGGGTACTGCACTGTAGGGGGAAGCAGAGAGCACAGCACACTCCTCTGCACTTTACTTTCACTTTTGAAGCCGACGGAGCTTCACACAGTGCCGGGGATCGGCTCATTTGACAGCCCTGATCCCGCAGCACACCAGGCGGGCCGTTCAAAACCGGACTGCGGGCCGCGATTGGCCCGCGGGCCGGACTTTGGACATGCCTGCTCTAGATCTCCCTAGGGTTTCCGTGATCAAGTATTTAGGAGTGCAGGTCACTAGATCGCTGACAAACTATGTACCCCTAAACATTGAACCCCTTTACACCCTGATCAAGAACAAGACACAAACCTGGGCCAGACTACCTCTGGGTGTTATGGGACACATCAATCTGGTCAAAATGATACTCCTGCCCAAGATACTTTATTTGGTGTGGCATGCTACCCTGTATATACCACAAAATTTTTTCAAGACGATTGAATCAATTCTCAATTCATTTATATGGGGCCACAGCAGACACAAATTGTCTTGGAGACTTCTGAAGAACCTAGTGACAATGGGAGGGGCTGCCCTTCCAGATTTCCAGGATTATTATCTTGCCTCCCAATTGTCCCATTTTTATCACTTTGACAAGAGCGAGCTACCAAAATACCAGACATTACTTTGTAAATGCCCTGACGACCCTGCCCACACCCCACTTCAGTCAGTCCTTAGGGCCCCATTGTCAAGACGTTCCCCCCATCACAAAGTAGACATGCTGACGCACCACCGGAGGATATGGCGGATGGCCCTTAACAAACTTGGGACCCCACAGGTTCATTCTTATACTCCTCTCTGGTTCGACACTCACTTGCCCGAACTGCTGTCCGTTCCGGACCCCGCAGCTTGGACACGGTATGGGATCCTGTACATGCACAAAATTATGACTAGCACTGGGCTTAAATCCTTTCAAAGGAAGAATTCACACTCCCTAACCATCTCTTCTTCAGATATTTACAGCTCCAACATGCGCTACAGACTCAATTTGCCAGCTCCAACCCCACTCTGACAGTCCCTCCTATAGTAGATATAATCACAGGTGCTGAGCCAACCAAGTTGATCTCCACCCTCTACTCCACCATCCGTCTCCCAGGCTCCGGGGCATTGGCCTATGCTGCCAAGGCCAGATGGGAGGTGGATGTTGGAACAATTGAGGATGAAGAATGGGATGAAGTCTTGGGGGATGTGAAGAGAGTATCCCCCAGGCTTTCGGACCGTCTCACACAGCTGTACATAGGACATACCTGACCCCCCAGAAGATAGCACGGTTCAAACCCACGTATAATCCGGGATGCCGCTTATGTGACCACACTCCAGGCTCCTTCTATCACCTCATATGGTCCTGTCCGGTTATCCAAACATACTGGATACAGGTAATTCGCTTTCTCCATGACCAAATGGGCTCTCCTGCTAGCCTCGACCCAAAGCTGTGCTTACTTGGTCTATTGCCAGAATTAGATGCTGACAAGTCCCTTCGCACCTTTTTACATGAAACACTGTTCCTGGCGAGAAAAGCGATTGCTCGTGGCTGGATGCAGGCCCTCCCCCCCACCGTCCAATGCTGGAAGAAAGAGGTTAACGATACCCTCCCGTATAAGAAATTGATCTATACACAGAGGATGTCCACTTAAATACGAGCAGATATGGGGGTAGATGGTTGGGGGATGGGGAGACACGTACTTTGATATGCTGTTATATTGATCCCTTGCCCCCCTCCGCTTTTCCCTTTCTGTGCTTCCTCCACCTCATGGGCCTACTTTTATTATGTCCCCTTCCCTCTCCCCCTTTTCTTTCTTTCTATGCCTGCTGCCCTCCCCCGGTTGACACAGATTAGTTTTATAATGTCTCTACCCATGATGGGTGTCTAAACCCTATGCAGCGCAGCTAACCCAAAGCATTCATGTATGCAACACTGCCTTGGCCAGGTTGGCCCTCATTACTTGATGTACCTTATGTATGCCTACTATGTATGTTATCTTCTCTGTTTCCTTCTTTTTTTTCAATAAAGTTTGTTTTTCAATTTAAAAAAAAAAATCTTCTGATCAGGGGCACAGACAGCAAAATAAACATTACAGGGATGTTAACCCTTCCCTATCCTCTCAAAAAAAAAAAAAAAATTAGTTACACTTAAGAAATTTATCCATTCCAACTTACATACAAATTCAACTTAAAAGTAATTTGGTAAAGTCTTTTTTTTTTTTTAAAGAAAACCAAAAACACAAGTACCTGCTCTGAATTAGTTTTGCACAGAGCAGCCCAGGTCCCCCTCTTCTCTGGTCCCTCTTCGATGCTCCTGGCCCCTCTCCCACCTGTCAAGTGCACCCACATCAAGCAGCTTGCGATGGGGCACCCAAGCCAAGCCGCAGCTCTGTGTATCTATTTGGACACGGAGCTGCGGTTCGGCCCCGCCCCCTCTCCTGATTAGCTAACTGACTAATCAGGAGGCAGAGTTCTGGACGGCACTCGCATACATCGCTGGATAGAGATGTGACTCGGGTAAGTATTAGGCATGCAGCTGCACACAGAAGGCTTTTTTTTTTTCTTTTAATGCATTAAGATAAAAAAAGACTTGTGGCTTTACAATCACTTGAAGAACAAACCAACATGTGCCTAAAGTTTCAGTCCAAGCCGTGTGAACTGAAGTGCCTTTTTTTTTATTAGTTATTTAATTTATGCTATTTGTAATATGCAGCATGGGGGGGGGGGGGGGTTTGTTAATGTATTGCCACCATGCTGCATATTACAAAAAAGCATTGTACAAGCCCGGACTGCCCATAAGGCACACCAGGCATGCATTTGCACACTGGTGCAGCTCATCCCCCAGACCCCCACTAAACACAGATCTCTCTTGGAAAACCTATGGAGTTGGAGATGCAGCCTCTCCTGCTTTTATTTATTTTTTTCAGTGGTGAAAATGATTAGTGTCTCTGCCCCCCCCCCCCCATATTTTGAGTGTGGTATCTTATGTCCCCCCCCCCACATATTATATTGCTCTTAGAGTCACCATGGCGGCAGGGCAGGCAATGTAAATTGATGGATTTTAATACATTTTGTAGCAGATTTCTACCTTTTTTGTTGCCAAGAAGAAATAGCTGTTTTTCACCATGCTCATTTGATACTGATTCTGAATGGGTGGGTCTGGTTCATTCTAATGACCTGGTATGCTCTGATGAGAAAACTTGTAGTGTCAGCAATCCTTTAGAAGTATTTAACCCTTGAGGAATAACTCACCAAAACGAAAAAAAAATACTGAGGATACCTAAAATCTAACTTGGATCTTGGCGGCACAGTGGTGTAGTGGGTAGCACTTTCACCTAGCAGTAAGAAAGGTCGCTGGTTCAAATCCCAACCACGACACTACCTGCCTGGAGTTTGCATGTTCTCCCTGTGCCTGCGTGGGTTTCCTCCGGGTACTCCTGTTTCCTCCCACAATCCAAAGACATGCTGGTAGGTTAATTGGATCCTGTCTAAATTGTCCCTAGTATGTATGAATGTGAGTTAGGGACCTTAGATTGTAAGCTCCTTGAGGGTAGGAACTGATGTGAATGTACAATGTATACGTAAAGCGCTGCGTAAAGTTGACGGTGCTATACAAGTACCTGAAATAAATAAAATATTGCAGACATCGGGTGAACCAAACACATAAGCAGAAAATTCCATTACTAACAGTGTACAAGAACACCTCCAGTTTGCCATATTTAATAGAAATTTACAGCGGCTGCAGACTGAAATGGAAAGATTTTTAACATTTAAAGTGTAAACCTGATTCATGAAATTTGAGTTGGATGCATATATCTGTAGTGTTTGGTTACCTCTCGTCAAAACATTATGTCCTGTAGCTGTCTCCTGCTCCATTCGTCTGTTATCAGCCTGATAACTCCTGACAAGTTCGCAGAGGCGGTGTCCTGACAAAATATGCAACTCGGCAGAAAAATCGAACTTTGCCACTTCCGCTTTCTTTAAACCATTACTAATTGCTGATTTGTATTAATTGGTGATTGGAAACACTGGCTACTGAATACAGTCCAGTGCAGGAAGATTGAGGTTTTCACAGCACAGCAGCTAACGAGGACAAAGTTGTCGCCGCCTCAGAGGTGGCCATTTTCTTGGTTAGTTTTGTAGCGGAGGGAGAAAGCAAAAATATAAAAGTAGATTTTCAAAATAATTTTTATCAAGTGTGAGAAAAGCTATCCAGCCTGCAATAAAAAACAATTAAAGTAGAGCTGGGATGGTTTATAAGTAGTCTCTTTTTTTGGCCTATAACCTGGTAAGGGGACATCCTGGCCATGTCATCTCAGGCTGCCTGAGAGTGAGCGAGGAATAATATACAAATCCGTGGGCTTCATGCATACTACAGCTGATAAACTCAAATTTTAACAGCCCTTAACGGGGTTGTAAAGGCAGAAGGTTTTTTACCTTCTATGCAGTATGATTAAAAAAAAAAAAAAAACCTGTGTGTAGCAGCCACCAAACACCCCCTAATACTTACCTGAGCCCCATTTCTCTCCAGCAATGTCCACAAGTGCCTAAGCCATCCAGGAAACTCCTCCGGCTTCGCTGAGACTTACCAGCGGCACCATTTTCTCCCACAGCTGTCAGTCAGCCAGCCAATCAGGAGAAAGGGGTCAGGGCTCCGTGTCTGAATGGACACAAGGAGCTCTGACTCAGCTCTAGTGCACCCATCAAAAGCTGCTGACTGGTGGGGCACTCAACTGGGGGGGGCAGCAAAAAGGGACCCGAGAAGAGGAGGATCTGGACTGCTCTGCAAAACCAGCTGCACAGAGGAGGCAAGTACAAACATGTTGCTTTTTTTTATTTTTTATTTTTTTTAAATGACAATCGCAATAGGTGTTTACACAAAAGTTATATATAGCATCTACAAACTAGGGGATATGTTTATGGCAATTTTTTTTTTTTAAACTAGTAATGGTGGCAATGTAGGATTTTTAGCCGGCTTGTGACAGACAGATCAGACACTGTACACAGATTACTGTATAAATGGCATGGGCAGGGAAGGGGTTAAGTGTGTCCCCGAGGTGTGTTTTAACTGTGGGGGGGGGGGGGGAAATCGCCTTGGTTATAAAGGCAGGTCCCCATTATGCCTCTATAATAGGTGATCGTGGGCTGCCAGTGAACATCAAGTCTTCCCAACCCGCAGCAAGAGCGTGCTGCCAGAAACTGCGCAAGCCACCATATAGGTACGGCTATCGGACCTGCCACAGTTGATCTGCGTGACCAGGTTGGGTATTGGTTAAATAAGGACATGTGTGTTCAAGTGCTTTTTTTTTACATCATCCAGTACAGGGGGGAAAAAAAAAAAAAAAAAAAAAAAAAAAAAAAAAACACACAGCATATTCTACACCCCACCCCCCCGAACTGCAAGCACAATTGTGAGCTAAGCCATTGAAAACCATACAACCTACTTTCCATGTGTGTGGTTTTTTTTTTTTATGCATAAAAAAAAATAAAAAAAAATGCATTGGACTGGTGTAAACTGGCACTCACTCAGGTGGGCACTGGCACCCATCCTTACATCTGCCTTGAAGCTGTAGTGGATTACAAAAAAAAAAAAAAAAAGCCAAGTATATGGCCAGCTTAAAACAGAAAGTCTGGAGATTGGCCAGATCTCCAGGTGAAAAAAATAAAATAAATTAAAAAGTCTGTAATCACTACATCTAAGCTGTAACAATTTTTTTTATGGCTTGCTTATACATATCAATAAAAACAATTGCAATTGTGGTGCAAACAAATGCTAATGCACATCCACTTGTGTAAGCTTTTACAGTGCTCCCAGCGCCCGAGTGTGAAAAGTCACGCTGCATTGAATGGCAGGCAGTTTTCAGGCACTAAAGCACCAGAGTGAAAGGGGTCTTATAGCCACAAAGGCCCATGATCTTGGCAAGGAATACCTGCAAGCGTTTATGCCAATAGTCATAAGAAGCTGGAATTCCAAGAAGCAGCACATGTGAAAAGCAAAAACTACAATAAACCAAGTGAATTTTCTTAATTTAAAAAAAAAAAGTGGTTAGTTTTTCCAGAATTTCCCATTGTAGCCCACATTTGTATCTTTGACACCAACCAAGGAAAATTTGTATTTATACATTTTATTTCTTCAAATGGTTCACAATATTTTAAACATTTAGAATTGCAGAGGAGTGACAACTGACGATGGAAGTGCATTCTTATTTGGGTGGTTTAAAAACTCTTTGGTCATGGAAAGTATGCGTTTGTAAAAGCAAAATAATGGAAGTGTTCATCATAAAAAAACAGAAAAGTGACAAAATGAAATCATCATAAATTAATGTATTTGCAAGAATGTTTACTCACCAGAATTAAATTGGTTTATAAGATGATGCTGCAAGTTTGTCACTTTAAAGAAAAAGCCCAAGGACTGTCCTTAATTTGGGCATCAAAAAAAAAAAAAAAAAAATAAAAAAAAGTGGGTAGAACTTTAGCCAGGCTTTTAGAGTTGCAGGACCTTTGTTTTGGAAACACATGATCATGTGTGCATTGCAGTGCACTATTGTACAATAACTTGGACGTGACCTTCACAGTGAATGACACCCCAACCTATAGAAGAGGCGAGTTGCTGCAAAGCACTAGTAGGATCTCAAAAGCATAAGATACCACTTATTGTTTCAGGCCTTGCATGTCCATCCATAAGCTAAATATTCACTTTTCATGCACAGCTCACATTCCTAAGGACCAGTTATATAAAGGCATTTGTTTAACCAAATGCACAATACTATTGTGGTCAACGACTATAAATCATACAACACAACCTGCAACATCTAACAAGTTTTAAAGTGGTATTGACTGCTCTGTCCAATCCCAAACAAGTCTGTTAAAACAAATTATCTCAGATCACATACAATATAGTTGTAGGCTGAGCATCGGACAAGCCTTGTTATTGAGAATAAAAAAAAAAAAAAAAAAAAAAAAAAAAAAAAAAAGCACCCCTTGTCCTGAGGTACCTATTGGCACAATTGGAATCCAGTCTCTAAGGCATCAGCAATGTGCTGAGGCGGTGTAAGCCCATCCAGGAGTGAACAGACAGATGTTCATCAAAATTCATCATGCCGCCTTGTCAAGTCTTCACCGTAGTTAGTTGCTTGACTGCCAACAAACATGTTCCAGTTGTCCAAAATCTCTTTTTTGGTTAG
Organism: Lithobates pipiens; assembly: GCF_037356315.1. NCBI lineage: Eukaryota > Metazoa > Chordata > Amphibia > Anura > Ranidae > Lithobates > Lithobates pipiens. The sequence continues at coordinate 88,436,372 of NW_027507788.1, forward strand.
TTTATCATCCTGAAAAGAAAACAAACCATTATAAAACAATAAAGACACAGAAGTTTATCTGGTTTGAGCCCAATGCCTTTAACAGGGAACCTGTCACTATAAAGGTTAAAACAAAGAAGCAATAGCTGTGAATAGAAGAGGCAAAAGACATCTCTGCAGTAGCCCGTGTGTTATAATGCTGCTCCTGAGCACTTCTTGCAGGTACAGCATGTAAGGGGGGGGGGCGCAAGTATTCTATATAACCAGAAGTGTGGAACAACTGCAGCAGGCAGGAAAATTAAATATTACCCAACTTTCCATTTCAGTGAAGCAGGTCGTTGAACCACGCTTACTGCCCCTACCCTTAAGCTGCAAGTGGGCTGGACAGGGTTGTACATTTGCTACAGCTGTGTCATTTTACTTTGTGGCAAGAATACCCCCCCTCCCTGTCACGTTCGGCATGCTGTAGCACTTGCAATTCATACAAGTGTATGGAGACGCACTGCAACTGTCCTGCCAATGCTTGCAATGCCTGCTGAGAGCTGAAAAGCAATCCACTAATTTTGTAAACCAGCCCTAAAAAGGAAACCTAAAATGTATTTGAACATATTTACCTTATTATGCTCAGCACACAAGCATGAAATATACTGTAAGAATATTTCTTGTTAACAGTTTCAGTCAGCAGGTGGTGAACTAAGATAGTTTTCAAACATTAAAGCGGAGTTCCACCCAAAAGTGGAACTTCCGCTTTAAGTACCCCTCGCCCCCCCCCCCCCCCCAACATGGCACAATTGTCATGTCTTTTTTTTGGGGGGGGGGGGGCAGCAAATACCTGGCTTTGAGAGGGGACTTCCTGTCCCACTTCCTCCCACCTGAGCGACCCCCTCCCTCCATGCAATCTTCTGGGATACGTCACAGGCCCAAGAACATTGCCTTGCCACTGACGGAGCGCAGCACGACTCGCGTATGCGCAGTGTGTGCCCGGCTGTGAAGCTGCAGCCTGTCACAGCCGGCTGCCCACACTTACACTGCCGTTACTGTGGAGAAGAGTGAGGCATCGGGTGGCCGCATCGCTGGACCCCTGGGACAGGTAACCGTCTGTTAAAAGTCAGCAGCTACACTTTTTGTAGCTTCTGACTTTTAATAAACTTAAAAACCAGTGTAACTCCTCTTTAAGGCCTGATTCACACCTATGCATTATAGTGCATTTTGCAGATTTGCACTACAGTCCATTTAAAATTGTTTCATATGGAACAGGTCCTCTAGTGCAAATCTGCAAAATGCAAAAAGCACTAAAAATGCATAGGTGTGAATCAGGCCTTACCAAGGAAAGCTTAACTGTTTTTCAGAGTGCACCATGTTGTAGGTCCTATTTCCAGCCCATTCACATCATACTAGTCTGTAGCAATGTTTAATACATTTGTGTTAATATGTATTATTTTAAAGCCAGCAGCAAATGAGATTTGCAGCTTAACCATATGCCGACCACCCACCGCAGTTGTACTGCGGCAACATGGCTCGGGGCTTTCACATTGGGGACACAACAGCGGCTGTTTTAGGATGCTTTGCAGGCGCTATTTTTAGCGCTGTAGTGCCTGCAAAGTGCCCCAGTGTGAAAGGGGTCTAAGGCTACAGTAGGATTGAAGTGGTGGGTGGAACAGTAGGCTTGTGCTGATGTCAGTGATGTTCTTGCCCTTGCCGCCCCCACCTTTTCACATGGCAATGGAAGGAGGGGAGGGGATGAAAGGTTTGGGGACAGTATTGGCATGGGTGGGTAGGCCAGGAAGGAGAAGCTGAAGGCACAGGGAGATATCACAGCCTGCAGCTCTATCCAGCATTTTCCTTTTCTGCAGCATTGACCAGCTGCTTCTGATACCAAGCTGACACGAGAAGTGATGCTACTGTCAGCAAGGAGGCAGGACAATGCTTATATGCAGTGCTACCCCCACTAAAGAAAAATAATTCTAAATTTCGATCTTCCAATAAAATTCATTACCCGGTCTTTATCGGACTCATAGATTAGATGTTTTGCCTCCAAGTCTGCATGATCGTATTCATGAGGATGGATCCAATGGGCGATCTCTGATCGGTCCAATTTGCCATCCTTATTCAAGTCACGATGCTCTGCAAATTGATGACGCTCTGACTTTACCCATTCTGGCTCAGGTTCGTCGTTTTCAGGAGTGTACATGTCCGCTGGGGGGAAACAAAGTAAATTGTAGTGGATGCAATTAGCATATTCAAATTTTTTTTTTTTTTTACAATATATGGAAAGTTCAGATGCACCAAACAAAGTAATGAGCCTAAAGGGGTCATTAACCAGTTGTGGGCATTGGGTGTGCTATATATGCCCAAAAGTACTTTGAAGTACACAAGACATGCCCCATTTACACTGCTACTCGCTGTAAATCTTGGTCTAAAGACAGCCAGGATCTTCCATGTAACAATGCAGCAGCTATCAGACATGCTGGTGTCCAAAAACAGACCTTCTGATAAGTGGTTAGAAAACGGCCAATTGAACCATGGTTTTACAGCCTATAGTGTGCAGCTGAGATGCTTTGTGGCAAAAAAAAAAAAAAAAAGAAAAAAAAAAAAGAAAAATGTAACCACATTCCCTTAATGATCCATTCAAATGAAATGGACTGCATTGCAACCATGATATAGGCACTTGGCTCGTGGATGTGGCACAGCATTTGCAAACAAAATCTCCATGTGGAGGAGCACACATGGGTGCCCAGGCATCTAGGGGTTAGGATGGTAAATGAAGAGGGCAATTGGTATGGTGGGGGGGAATTACAGGAACCAATGCCCGGCGTGTCAATCCTTGCAGCAGCTGAAAGTTGGAAAGAGGGAGAGGAGGAAAAAAAAACGGTATTTGCCCTCTGCTGCTCACATGATTCCTTTGCTGCCCAGGAATGGTACAGGTGCTACCCCTTTATCAGAGGCTCTGTCCAATTCCCCAGCAAGTGGCTGGAGATTTGGAAATGACCTCCCCCTCCGCTCGTCTTAGCACCCGAAGGTGGCTGCCTAAGCAGCATTATGCTGGCGCCGGCCCCAAGTGGATCTTCTATGCATGCTATTAGATTGTAAGCTCTTCTGAGCAGGGCCCTCTTAATTCTCTTGTATTCTAACTGTATTGTCTTCTTTTATATTGTGAACCGCTGGGTAAACTGTTGGTGCTATATAAATCCTGTATTATAATAATGCACCACTTTATTAGTTAATTTATGCCAGAACCTCCCTCAGGTGCACTGTACTGTAGGCTGTATATTAAGGAGCATTCTCTGCATGCTTGTACAAAGCTGTATGTGTCTGCACATATTTGTGTATTCAGTTTTGGGAGCACTCCTAGGAGGGCAACTATATTGCTATATACAGGGAGAAAATTTCAACCATGAAGTTCTGATTATTATTTTATGGCTGCAGCTGGAAGGGGGGGGGGGGGGGGGGCACGGCGCACAGATCGCTACAACATACATGTATGTATGTATGTATGTATGTATGTATGTATATATTTTACTTGGGTTGAGCATTACTTTAAGCCACTTTTTTAACGCCTTTATTGGAAACTGTAATTTAGTGTCATTTTAAATGGAAGAATTATAGACTAAAATTTACTCCATCTAGCAGTAGTGGTGTGTTTTTTGGGGGAATGTATATAAAAAAAATAAAAAAAAATAAAAAAAAAGTAAAACCATTTTTTGCAAGACAATGGGGTTTATTTACTAAAGGCAAATCCACTTTGCACTGCAAGTGCACTTGGAAGTGCAGTCCCTGTAGAGCTGAGGGGGACATGCAAGTAAAAAAATTAAAATAAATAAAAAAAACACTTTTGCTTGTACATGATTGGATGATAAAAATCAGAGCTTCCTCTCATTTCAGATCATCCCCTTAGATCTAAAGCAACTGCACTTTCAAGTGCACTTGTAGTGCAAAGTTGATTTGCATTTAGTAAATCAACCTCAATATCAAAGTCATAACCAACAAAATGTATTTATTGCTACAGTGTGAGATAATATTATGATCAGGGAGGCGTTCTGCTTGAGTTGCCAGTCCATCAATATGCAGAGAAGATGCACAGAGGAACTTCATATGTAATGTGAAATACATAAGACTAAGATTGATTGTAGATGAACCCCCCCTCAAAAGCTATAATAAAGATTGTCAGGCAAGGAAATGTTCCAACTTACCTATGTATTCATTAACATCTACTAACATATCTCCATTTTTATCTATGTCCTCAATGGTCTCCTGCAAAGTCAGAAAATATAGAGCATTAAGAAAGTCAAAGATTATGTCCAAGATCTTGGTTAGAATAGATTATTCTTACACTACGCCATGTAATTTCTCCAATGAATCCCAATTATTAAATCAAATCTATCAAGCAGAAATGCTGAGCTAGTTAGGCTGCAGGCCCTCACTAGCAGTGCAGCAATTGACAGAAAGTAGTCTCGTCATTGTAGAAGAGAATTTTAGAGTGCAGAAAAGAGATAACCGACTCTACTAATGTAAATGGATAAAGAATTTAAATGCGTGTTTACTTTTGGGAGCCTAAACAAGCCCTATCCACAAGGTACTCACTGTGATCACAATATCCTTCATGTAGTCAAACTCTTCCGGATGTAGGAATGCAGTGAATTCATCCCGGGTGGCAATCAGATCACCATCTTTATCCGCTTGCTTAAATCTGCGTTCATCCCGTTTCATCATATTTCTGTATCTTTCCTTGTCGGGGACATCGTAAAATGGTTCTTCATCTGACCAAACAAAACAAAAATTACCATCATGATTTAAAAAACAAAAAAATTGACAGGCTCGGTTCACACTGGTGAAAAAACACAGACATCGCATTTGATTCGCACCGCAATGCTGTGCAGATTACGTGTGAAGTCTGTGCGATGCAAATTCAGCCAAACTGAAGGGCTGAAGTTGCATCGCATTCGCACCAAGATGGCGCAGGACCTTTTTTGGTTCACACTGGAATTGGATTGCATGGGTGCTCACACCTATGGGATCCGATTCCTGTACGATTTGACAGTTTGCACTGCAACCTGGGAACCGATCTGGGGGTTTCATTAACTTTCTATTGACAGCAGCAGGGGTTCGGAGAGGGCAGTGTGAACCGCCTGCAAGTGACACACGATACAAGAACCCGCACAGGAATCATGCTGGTGCCCACATCACCCATATGTGAACCTAGCCAGAGTCAAGAACACAGTGCTGCGAATCAAATCCATGAGAACAATACTCAATGCTATCCCTTTAAGTTATTAGGTCTAGCTTATATCAACTCACAATACTATTTTAAATGCTGCATCCAATACTATTACTCCTTAACCTCCCTGGCGGTACGATTATTTCAGATTTTAGGTGCTGAAAGCGGTACCATTATTTTGCATGGAAATTTGGCGAAACTCTGTCCAAACAAGAGTTTAATAGACATCCCGGGTATGATACAATTTGAAATATGAAATCATAAATAGATGATAGAGATAATAATATATATATATATATATATATATATATATATATATATATATAACTATATTAATAATAAAATGTATTCAGTAATGTAATCAAATCAAAAACACTGAAATATGCCGAGTTGCAGAATTGTCGCTGTCATTACTTTTAGTGTTTGATGACGAATTTCCCCACAAATTACCATCGCTGAATTCTGCGAGTGATTCTAGTTTATTATCGCTGTTTTCTAGCTGTTCTATAACCACTTTTGATGTAAACAGACATTTTTTGGTTGCTATGGACAATCTCCAGTTTCCTGGCATAAAGAACAGTATTTATAATATAAAACTGCATGCAGGACACTGGACAATCCAATAGGGACAAAGGGGATGTGTAATTATTTGATACAGTACTGTAATCTGTAAGATTACATTATACTGCATCTATACTGTGTTTTTTATACTTTTGAATTTGGCGCCGAACTCCGTATCCCATGCGTCGCAATGCTCGCAGGGAACAGAGCTCTGCACTGTCACAGATCGAGCGAGACGTGTCGGCTCACTGATCACAGCAGGGAGAAAAAACGCTGGATCCAGGGGGTCAAGGTAAGTAATCCCTACATGGATTCGGCAATGCGATCCCAAGTCTGGCTCGGGAATACCACTTATGGTAATTAAATCTCACCCTGAGCCAGACTCGGGAATACCGCCAGGGAGGCTACAACATGCATATATTATATAAATGTAGTGACATACACTCAGCCACTTTATTATTATTAGGTACCAAGCAAGGTAAAAACTGCGCTAAGAGAGTTTAAATTAAATACAAAACATCAAAAAAGCTGCAAAACTCTTCTGTGAGATATAACACAGTCCCAAGTCATACATTCATATACAGAGTTGCACTAATTAAAGAATTATAAAGAAATATTTGAAACACCAGTGAAAAAAAATAAAAGTCCAAAAGTGATGAAAAAAAAGGCTGTTTAACCTGTTCCCGACCAACGCACGCTGATGTATGTTGGCAGAATGGCATGGACAGGCAAATAGGTGTACCTGTACGTCCCTTTAAATTTGCTGCCCTGCCATTGCGCCGCAGGTGGCGCGCTCTCATGCTGGTCGGGACCCCCGTGAGTCTGGTCGCCGGGTCCCGCGGACTCGATCGCCGCGGGCATGCCCGCGATCGTCTCACGGGGCGGCTGAACGGAGGGATGCCATTGTAAACAGCAGCTCCCCATTCTGCCTAGCAACTAGTGACGCTGATCTCTGCTCCATGTGATTGGAGCAGAGATCAGTGTTCACCAAGTTAAAGCCCAGCCCCCAACAGTTAGTAACACACCCCTAGGAACACTTAACCCCTACACTGCCACCCACTGGTTAACCCCTTCACTTCCAGTGTCATTTACACAGGAATCACTGAATTTATATAGCACTGATTGCTGTATAAATGACAATGGTCCAAAAAAATGTCCCATGTGTCCGCCATAATGTCGCAGTCACAATAAATAAAAAAAAATAATAATCGCTGATCGCCGCCATTACTAGTAAAAAAAAAAAATAAAATTATTAAAAATGCCATAAAACTATCCCCTATCTTGTAAACGCTATAACTTTTGCGCAAACCAATCAACCGCTTATTGCGATTTTTTTTACCAAATATATGTAGAAGAAAACGTATCGGCCTAAACTGAGGGAAAATTTTTTGGGGGATATTCATTATAACAAAAAGTAAAAAATAATGCGTTTTTCTCAAAATTGTTGCTCTATTTTTGTTTATAGCACAAAAAATAAAAACCGCAGGGGTGATCAAATGCCACCAAAAGAAAGCTCTATTTGTGGGAAAAAAAAGGACGTCAATTTTGTTCGGGAGCCACGTCGCATGACCACGCAATTGTCAGTTAAAGTGACGCAGTGCCGAATCACAAAAAGTGGTCTGGTCTTTGGCCAGCAAAATAGTTTGGGGCTGAAGTGGTTAACAGTATTCATCACCTTGTGGGGAGTGATCTTTTAACTACCACCTCCACCATATGCAGAGCGCTCGCTTACTAGCATGCACAGACCTCCCATCACAGAAGGTCAGGGACACTTGTGGAGCTAAACCCGGCCAGAGCCTTTAACCATACAAGGAACCTCTATGGGCATATGGACTCACCATCTGGGTGACGTTATTACAGGAGACCCCCAAAATGCAAAAGGCTCACCATAGTATTTGGCAACGTCACCACTATGGTGAGCCTTTTATATTTTGGGGATCTTCTGTGATATCACCCGGATGGTGGCTTCATATGCCCAAAGAGGTTCCTTGGATGGTTAAAGGCTCTGGCTGGGTTTAGAGCCACAAGTGTCAATGCCCGTCCGTGATAGGAGGTCTGTGCAAGCTGGTAAGCGAGTACTCCGCTTATGGTGGAGGTGATAGTTGAAGGATTACACACTACAAGGTGGTGGATGGTGCAAATACTGCTAAAGAACCTTTTTTTTCCAATCACGTTTTAGCTTTAATTTCATCACTGGTGTTTGAAATATTAATTTATAATTCTATTAGTGCAATGCTATATGAATGTATGACTTTATTAGGTAGACCTGTTTAATTGCTTGGTAACACAAATTGGCTGATGGAGAAGAAAGAATTTAAGTGACTTTGAACATTGCGTGGCTGTTGGTGCTAAATGGGCAGAAAAAATGTCGGATCTACTGGGATTTTCACACACAACCATCTCTAGGGTTTACAGAGAATGGCCCGAAAAAGAAAATATCCAGTGAGTGGCAGTTTTGTGAACAAAAATGCTTTGTTATGGTCCTGGAGTCCAGCAATGTCAGCACTGCAGCTGCTGTTACCACCAGGTAAGGGTGCCTGGCAATGTACTGCTTCATGCCGGGAACCCTACTGTGCATGCGCAAGGCCTCGCTTTCTCTCCTACTGATCTGGTGACAGGGAGAGGAAGAGGGAGCCCCGTGGTGATGTCACGGGCCACGGCCTGGACGTGGGAACAGCATACCTGTCCCCCCGGAAAAGGTGCCAATTGTGGTACTGAGGGGGAGAGGAGACAAATGAGTAGAAGTTCCACTTTTGGGTGGAACTCCACTTTAATGTCAGAGGAGAATGGGCAGACTGGCTCACAAGGCAACAGTAATGCAAATAAGCACTCGTTACGACCAAGGTATGCAGAATACCATCTCTGAACACACAACACATTGATCATTGAAGCAGGAGACCACACTGGGTGCCACTTCCGTCAGCTAAGAACAGGCAACCGAGGCTACACTTCACACAAGCTCAACAAAAGCAGACAGAAGATGGGAAAGCGTTGCCTGGTCTGAGGACTTTTGATTTCTGCTGTGACATTGAGATGGCAGGTTCAGAATTTGGTGTAAACTTCAAAGCATGGAACAACAGTTCAGGCTGGTGGTGTAATAGTGCGGGGGATATTTTCTTGGCATACTTTGGGCCTCTCCGTACCAATTGAGCATCGGTTAAACCCCACGGCCTACCTGAGTATTGTTGCTGACCATGTCCATCCCTTTATGGCTAGTGTACCCATCTTCTGATGGTACTTCCAGCAGGATAATGCACCATGTCACAAAGCTCAAATCATCTCACCACTGGTTCTTGAACATGACAATGAGGTCGTTGTACTCCAATGGCCTCAACAGTCACCAGATCTCAAGCCAATAGGGCACTTTTGGGATGTGGTGGAATGGGAGATTCGCAACATGTATGTGCAGCCAGCAAATCTGCAGCAACGGCATGATATTATCATGTCAATATGGACCAAAAGCTGAGGAATGTTTCCAAAACCTTGCTGAATTGATGCCACGAAGAATTAAGGCAATTCTGAAGGCAAAAAGGGGGTCCAACCCAGTGCTAGCAGGGTGTACCTAATACAAAGGCCAGTGAGTGTATATTAGGCCTGATTACAGATACATTTCCAGGAACAAAAGGCAGACATCCATGTGTCCCCTGCAGCACCAAGACCCAGCACTGTATCATGTGCAATTCAGCTGGTGGCAAGAAGTGGGAATGGCTTTCCTTTCCCTTTTCTTACAGGTATAGGGAAAGGATCAGCCCTGCCACACAGACGCTCCAATTACCATAGAGCTGGGGTAGCCCCTCCAGCTGTTGCAGAACTACAAGTCCCATCATGCCTCTGGGAGTAATTGCAACTGCCAGCCTTGCAACGCCTCATGGGAAATGTAGTTCCACAACAGCTGGAGGGCCCCCAGGTTGCCTATCCCTAACAGAGTAACTCTAAACAGATCAGCCCTCCTTATTGGGCTGCTCACTGCAATCTTGAGCATGGCCAGCATTAGAATATAAGTGACTTTTAACACCACAACTCTTAAACCTAACCTGAATCAGAAGTAAAGGATTGAAGATAAACATAGCATTGCATCCAACAATACCCATTTTGTATAAGAACCCCCACATCCCAGCCTGAGCTGTCAGACCCTGAATAATTTCCTATGCAATTACAGACAGTATTTGTATTCTCCCACTTTCCCCAGACCTGACATTTCTCGGGCCTGCTCTGGTATTAAACACTTTATTGTGGGATGGGAATGGACATCTTATAAACTCACACCTTGAAAGTTCAGACATCTGCAGAAGTTTTGAAGCCCAACTAAACTTTGAGTTTAAATCTGCCAAATACATTTCAGATTCATTAAACAAAATGTGTGCAAAGTCTAATGCCGTGTACACACAATTGGACTTTCCGGCGGACCGGAATCCATCAGACAAGTCAATCGTGTGTGGGCTCCAGCTGACTTTTTCCCCAAAAGTCAGACGGAACTAGAAATAAAACATGTTTCAAATCAATCCGACGGAATCAAGTCTGACGGACTAAAAATCGGGAAAACCAGTCGTCTGTGTGCTAGTCCGACCTACCAAATACGATGCAAGGGCAGCTATTGGCTACTGGCTTGTTTAGTCCCATTTACGCCATCGTGTTCAAAACGAACTGACTTTCGAATGGACTTAGTCCGGTCGTGTGTGGCCAAGTCCATTCGTTCAGAAAGTCCATCGGACCTTTGCCGAATGTCTGTTGGGAAGACAGTCGGACCTAGTCCGCTGAAAAGTCCGGTCGTGTGTACGCGGCATTACAGGTTTTAATTCTAAAAAGCAGCCACAGGTCAAGTAGAAAAGCCTGTCTTTTGCCAGCATGTAGTGCAGGGAGCGTTTGACATCTGCATAGAGACCACTGCTTCCATACAGCCAGAAAGGGTCCTTTTTTTTTTAACGCATGCTGGCAAAGGACAGTTTTCTAGTCAAGCTAAAGACTTGAACATCTTTTGTTTTAATGCACCTAAAATGTATTTATCTGAATTAAAGTGAAAGCTCAGTTGGGCTTTAAAGCCGATTTCCATGGTTAATGTCCCTTTAAATTCTAGATTGTAAGCTTTAACGAGCAGGGCCCTCCGATTCCTCCTGTATTGAAACTGTAATGTCTGCCCTCATATTGTAAAGCATTGGGCAAACTGTTGGCACTATATAAATCTTGTATAATAATAAATAGTTCAATTTGGGCCATCTTGGTACAAAGCTATCTGCTGCATTAACTACCGTAATTATCGGCTTATAACATGCACCCCAATTTAAAAGGGACGTTTCTGGAAAAAAAAATAAAAAAATATAAATACAAACACCTTTTAAATAAACCACTTTGAAGCAAAATAATGGTCAGTGAGGATCAATGCATCCTGATCTGTGCCCATCTGCAGCCTGATCTGCGCCCATCAATGCAGCTGCCCGATTAAGCCTCACCATCTCTCACAGGAAATCACTGAGCCGTCATCTCCTGTTTACTTGGCTCACAGTCAGCAGTCATGTACAAAGTCCCACCTCTGCCATCGGCATTGGACCAGCTACTGTGATTGACAGAACACTGGTCCAATGCCGGTGGCGGAGGCGGGACTGTGTGTGACATGAGAGCTGAGCAGAGAGGAGATGGCGGCTCAGGGAATTCCGGCGGCACTCGTCCCCCTTCTTCCCCTGTGAGGTACGCTGTTGGCAGATAACACGCACCCGTGATTTCCCCCCTATTTTCAGGGGGGAAAAAAAGTGCGTGTTATACGCCGATAAATATGGTATATGTAGACTCAGCTACATACATTATATAGTGCTGTGTACTGGCAGTTTGATAAGAACTTCCCATCTCACACCCAAAACAAAGTACCGCACAGCCTTTGGTGGAAACTTGCTCTAAATAATGAGTGTGACATCATCCGCCTGCATCTCCCCTGCAGCCAATCAGTGGAAGTTTTGCATTTGGTCATAGAAAAGGGCTTCCCCTTAATGGCTGAGCGGCACACAGCCCAACTATTTTGTTTTAACAGTGAGATGGAAAGTCCCCATCACACTGCCGAAACACAGCACTGTATATTGTAGATAGCCAAGGCTACATACAGTGCCAATTACCTAGTACCATGTTTATTTTCACTTTGTTCCTTAGACAAGATTACAATTCTAGAAAAGGTTTCAGCTCTGATGTCTCTATACGAGAACACTTCCTCTCCACCTTACAGTAGCCCAATAAGGGAATGAAAGCAAAAGCCTGGAATGAGACCCTTCACCAACTGCACCCAAAAGAGCCAAGGAAGCCAATGTGCAGACAGCATGGATGAATTTAGATGTACAATCTTGGAACTGGATCATGACGGGTTCCCTTGGAAATCCCAACTGGGTCAATAGGTATAGCTGCTGGAGACAATAGAAGTATTATATTGAACAAAGAACAGCCATAGCAGCGAGTTCTTTGCCTATATTAATAATTCTGCCATTTATGTGACCAAAATGTCCCTGGTTATCTCAGATATTAGAACAATATACATATTTATTTGGTACAATAACTGTAATGGCATAGTATAAATCTTGATCATGGTCACACTAAAGAGCATGCCTGAGAAAAGTAAGGGAACGATTGGGGGAAAAAAAAAAAAGGAGCAGAAGAATTACAAACATAATTTTAATATTGCAAGCAGCTTATAAGTCCAAGTGGAACAGCCAAGCAGGTTGTAAGAGCACTAGCTTGAGTGACAGTATTCATCCAATAGAGAAGCACAAGTCATGCAAATCAGTCTTCCCAATCATGGCTACTTGCTACAACCATCAATAAGCAAGGGCAGTTTTAAAGGCGAGAGAATGGCACAGGCATTGCTATCATTCCTTTACCTGCGGCATACCCATAGGTAGTATTCTTGTATTCTTCCCAACTGATCTTATCATCTTTGTTGTTGTCATAATCCCTCCAGTGCTTATTAACATTCTCATAGATATAACGGTTCTGGGCGTGTGCAATCCAATCCTTCAGCTCCTGGTTGGTAATAAAACCATCCTTGTCTCTGTCGATTTTATCAACTATCTTCCTGTTGAAGAAAGAAGGGTCGAATTAGAAAAAAAAAATAATATAGGAAATTAGTCTCACCTATTAGATGGGAGTAGGTGTGATTGTAGTACTCCTCCCAAGACACAGAGCTGTCCCGGTTCTTATCAACCATCGCCATTTGTTTAACTACATCTTCTGAGACAAAGCGCGCATGCACAAACTTAATCCACGCCAGGAGTTCAGCCGCTGTGACATAGGTATCATTATTGCTGTCAATCTTATCAAACATTTTCCTGCAATGGACCAAAACTGCATTGAATAAAGTTGAACAGAATCTCAGAGACTGTACTTCTAAAAAAGAAATTAAAGTTATACGTCTGCTTTGTAAAAAGCAACAATTAGCTAGAGACTACTGGAAGGTGGTCAACATTCACACTGACAATACTCTCAAGCCACCATGGTCTGCCACTTTAGCCTGAAGAAAAAATAAATAAAAAAATCTGGTGTTTACAGGTATGGGGCATAGGCAACACTCCTGTCTCCCACAATGCAGTGCTTAGTTCCTGAGCAACCAACTGCAGAATAGTCACCTTTGGTTAGGTCTAGAAATATGCAAATACTGACTTTCAGAATGTATTCATTTGCATAGCCTTTTAGGGGCTGCAGTTGCAGGATGGGGGTATGTAGGTATGTAGGTAATTCTATTGGCTTCTAGGCTGTATGACTTTTTCCAGAGCTTTGCAGTGGTGTGAATTGACTTCGTAAGAAAACAAGGCAATTATCTTGTCTTTGCTTTGGGGCAGTGCCACACAAGGTTGCACAGCACATACCAAAGCTGTGTGTGAACAGACCCTTATGCTGCGTACACGCGATCGGAAAAAGCTCTGATGGTTTTCCCGACGGAATTCCGCTCAAGCTGTCTTGCATAAACACGGTGACACCAAGTTCCGACTGTCTAGAACTCGGTGACGTACAACACGTGTGACGGGACTAGAAAAGGAAGTTCAATACACAGTAGCCAATAGCTTCCATCTCGTTGTTGAATCTGAGCATGCGTGAGTTTTTGCGTGTCGGAATTGCATATACACAAATGCATTTTCGCATTGGAACTTTTTCCGACCGAAAAACGTAGAACATGCTCTCAATCTTTTGCTGGCCGAGATTCCGCCAGCAAAAAACAGATGGAGCATACACAGTCGCATTTTTCGACCAAAAGCTCTCATCGGTCTTTTGCTGGCCGAATTTCCGATCGTGTGTATGGGGCATACGATCTAGATAGGCTGGTAAGGCATTAGTACTACTTTCAGGTTGTCATTCGTGTCTGTGACCACACTAAGAAATTCACTCTAAAGCCAGCCATACCTGGATTGAAATTTGTCTGGTTAAGCAGGGACCGTACAAAATTCGATACATATATGGCCACTGTGGTTAAACAGAAGTCGATCTGTTAATTAATTTCTGTTCAACCACCCTGTTGGAAAATTTGCACTCGATCGGTACTGCAGGCTATAAATTGCAGCGCTGATCAGTGTATTCTGATTGTTGGAATGTCTCCCCGCTGTCAAAGACATGGTAGGAAGGGTTCCTCCATCTGTCCCGCTGGTTGAACGAAAAGAACAGACTCATCGGTGGCCCGTTTAACTGTCCTTAATACCAATGCGATCTTGAAAAGAGAGCGGGATAAAGCCAAAATTTTGATTAGCCGTAGAGGGGAAATCTTCTAACTGGGACACTAGCTATCCTGCAAACCCTGTAAGACAGGACTTCTCTAACTTCCTGAAGAGCCTACAGGACAGGATGTGAAGGGAAATCTTGACTTTAGATTTACTTCAGATAGATCTTAGTTAAAGATATACCTTAGATCATAGGTTGTCAACTTACAAGGTGTAGAAGGCCTCAACTGTAACTCCTGACAATTCCAAATGGGCACACATAATGTTCAGTATATGACAGAAGACTATTAGAGCGTCCAAACATAGAGGAGATGGATCAGACTGCAGACATGTAACAAGGGTGGGTTGTTGGAGCCTGAAGGCACACAACAAGAGACAGACTGGGGACAGGCTACATGGGACTACTAGAGACCAAAGTTATTATAGCCCCTTTACAAAAGGAAGGTTTCCCTCTCTGGCTGCTGGAGCTTAGAAGGGGCTGCACAACAAGTACCAAAAGGGGGCTACATGTGGCCCTCAGGCTGCAGATTGGGTACCAGGGCTTTAGAAAAGGAAGTTTGGGGTTTTTATGTACTTTATACTCTGGCTGACAAAAATCAAAGCATACAATTGAAGGAAGCACTTAATATGAATTAATAATCCTTATGAGCTTGGCTGCCTCTTTCTACTAACATCCTTACAAGGACAGGAGCTCCCTTCACTTGTGCCAAGGAATATTTGCTGACAGATGACTGTGGCTGAGCAGTATTCTGTGTCCACATCTGTCTTGAACAAAATAAAAATCCAAATTAGACGCTGAACAGTTAGACCCCTTTCACACCGAGGGCGTTTTGCAGGCGCTATAGCGTTAGAAATAGTGCCTGCAATCCGCCCTCAAACTGCTTCTCCTTTGTCTCCAGGGTGAAAACCCCAAGGGCGTTCACACTGGAGCGTTGTGCTGGCAGGACGTCAGGAAAAGTCCTGCCAGCAGCTTCTTTGGAGCAGTGAAGGAGCGGTGTGTTTACTGCTTCTCCCCATTGAAATCAATGGTGCAGCGCTGTATTACCGCTGGCAAAACGCCACTGTTGTGGGCGGTTTTAACCCTTTCCTCGGCCACTAGCGCGGGGGGGGGGGGGGTAAAAGCGCCAGAGCCCTAAATGCGCTGCAAATCCGACAGTAAAACGCTGCTAAAAATAGCGGCGTTTTACCGCCGACGCGATAGGCTCAGCGGTGTGAAAGAGGTCTTAATATCAGATTCTTTCAAGGAGCCAATTTCACCTGATTTCTACTGAATTGGCTAAAATTCAGTCTATGGGTGGCCCTACAATACCCAACTCAAAAGTTGAGTTTCCAATAAACTTGAACAGAAAATTCTGATGAACAGCACCTGCATCCAGAGTATTCTGACAGCCATCAAAGCCAGCTGTCGAAATACTATAGCTGGCACTACAGATTTTCCCATCCACACCATTTAGTTAGGATAGGGGAATCACATGGTTTCTTTGGTTCAGAAAAAAAGTCTACCTAAAAGCAGAACTAAATACTACCATAATTTATGGTCAAGGAAGCAGTCATCTTAGCCTTGATTTGCTCTGATGTTGCCATGGTGCAATCAGACATTTGTTTGACAGTTCAGTTGATATTAGCTTCGACTTAAACGTCTATGGCCAGCTCTAGGAGGTTAAATTCCTTGCCAGAAGCTGTCAGCTTATCCCTGGCTATTTCCGGCTTCTTGATTAGTCGGTAGCAGAATGATGTCATCCCATGCATGCGCACAGAAGTCCATCATTCCAGCACAGCCAGGGCGAGCCAGGAAACCATGCCAAGGTGCACAGCTCAGTGTGTATTCAATAGGAGGCTACGAGCAGGGAGGAGTTTGGTATTGCAGAAGAAACACTGCATGCCTGTTCTGCAATAAAGAGCTGTCCTGCTTGCACTTTATTAGTTACCTTTAAAAATCAGAACCAAAGCCTCCCATTCTTTTTAGCCAAGAAAGCTGCCATCTTTGCCTCGGTTTGATTTGCAACTGCCATTATGTTACAGCCGTTTGTTGATTTGACAGTTTGCTTGAAAGCACAAGCAATTAAGACAGCATTCCGGGTACGCAACAGTTTTTAAAAACCATTACATTGAGTTTAGTTCGGCTTTAAACATACATCTCTTTATTGACCGTTAAAAATGAAAATGATGTAATACTAAGGAAATTAGAATTTGGACACCTGTCTGAAAAAAAAATGGCAAACTCTCAACTGACATCTTTACAGGCAAATAAGGATAAAACAGGAAATTGAATCAGGGAAAGAATAAAAAGAGAATCATTGGAAAGAGCCCCTTTTATTGCCAATGAGTACCGTTCATTTCTGTGCAACTTCAAAGTAGTCCCTACATTACTTTGGTCTGACTTTGATGCAACTTGAGGTCCATAGACCTCAAGATTACATAGGCATTGCTTCAAATCGCGTCAAAGTCACGCAACGTTTAGGTCGTATCAGTGTCAAAAGGTGCCCAAGTTGTAACAAATTAAATTTATATGGCAATAATGACTAATGCCCCGTACACACAATCGGACTTTCTGACAACAAAACCGTGGATTTTTGTTCGAAGGGTGTTGGCTCAAACTTGTTTTGCATACACATATGTTGGCCAACAATTATGAACATTGTGACGTACAAGACGCTAGTTTTACCAAGTGCCAACTTGAGACCAAGCGCGTATTTGATGCCAAGCATGCATGGACTTTTGTGCACACGATTGGAAAGTCCAAACATTTGTTGGCGCAAAATTTGAGAACCTGCTAGCCAACATTTGTTGGTGGAAAGTCCAACAACAAATGTTCGATTGAGCATACACACGGTCAGACATTCTACCGACAAGCTCACATCCAACATTTGTTAGAAAATCAGATCGTGTGTATGCAGCATAAGAGTCCATTCACTCCAATATAAATTACAATGTAGCAGATGGTGTGTGGTGCGGTGCAGCTGGACCAGCACAGTATTGATGAATAGATCCTGCACATTGCCCGGTTCCCTCTCTTTTTTTGTAACTCCTGGTTTAATGAAAGTTTTCTTGCATCATAAAGTTTTATTTTCTGGAATGCTGTGACCTGTGCTATGCTGGAAAAGAGTACCGACTGCAGTACTTTTTTTTCCAGTGCACATCACCTGCATGCCACCACAATGCAGTGGTGTGAACTGGCCACACTGGAGATAAGGCATTTTGTCTCTTCTTGCAGTGGACCAGTTCAGAATAGCTGCCCAATGCAGTCCCACCTGGTGTAAATGGACCATCAAACATTCTCAAAAAAGCTAACAGTACATGCTGGGACCTGACAGCATGGTAGTACTGCAGCTGAGAATCCATGAGTTGTCTCCTTGTTCTCAGACTTAAAGGGCAAGCTCATGCTAAACATACCGTATATAAGTTACAGTTCGAATCTGTTGGGTTTAATCCTATCTACTTATAACTCTTGGCAATTGTGGATGCAAGGAGTATAACTTTGTCAGGAAGGTCTTACCCCATGGAGTGCCTACCTAATGTGAGATTCATCAAATTAAGATGATCAACATCCACCCATAGCTGAATTGTCAGTTTTGGGTGGAGCCATTTTGTATTTCATGTAAAATGAAAGGTAGAACTGCATTTTAGATCCAATTACTGTAAATTTAAGAGTTCAGATGACACAAGTGTAAGTGTCTTTGCTACATTTAAACATGTGACCATTTCTCATACATCTCAGAGGGGTTGAATGTGATCTCAACACAGCAGTTCCTGGCTGTTTATATCACTCTACCTACTGGATTTTTTAAACGCATTTTATAATGATATTATTATGGACAGTACAACTGGATGAGCAATTGCTCCACTCATGCAAAGGTAGCTTGGAAGTGGACAAAAACAATCTCGCCATTTGAGTATTCACTTTATGGACTTCGCATATTATACTTTTATCTTAGTTTTCACCATTTGAGGTTTATTTCTATAATTTATGGACACCATGTTTTAGATTTTTAGTTCAATTTTGGATTTTGATAAATTTTTCACTTGCTGCTATGATTTGCACAGGATTCTATCACATGACTTGAATGTTAATGTATGTCATTTTTTGATTTCATAGTTTTAGGATTATGTGGGTAGCGCAATTCTAATTTTTTCTAATGGGATGACCCGTTCACAAGGTGTCACACATACAGAAAATCACTTCTCGGTGGGCTGGGTCTTTAAAGCCTGCAGCTATATTGCTATACTGACCCCCCTCAATGTAGTCATTATGGTCAACTCAGCCACTTGTGATTAGAACACCAAATTCTGCAATCCACTACTATCAAATAGAGGAGATTAGAAAGCCAATTATTCAATAAATGTATGCAAACCATTGTGATCACCGGGAATCTTAAAATCACACGGCATATGCAGAAAAAATAAGAGCAATTTTTCCAAAGCGTAGCTGGGATGGTTTCCTATTAAAGTACTTCCTATTCATCCCCCCCCCCCCCCCCTTCTTCCCTTAAAGGAGAAAAAAAAATAAAAATCTGGAGAGTGCCACGTTAGCAGTCTGGAATGTTCCCCCGACTCCCCCCAGGCTTTGTATAGGGTGGGAAATGCAGGCTGTACCTCCTCTGAAGGCAGTCTTACACTTCTGTGCTGACATCAATCACTGAACTCGTATATGCTTCCAGAGACCACACTAGTACGAGACCTCGCTTCACCCAGTAGACTTTCTGCATCTGTTAGCAACGACATACATATACATATACATATACATATACATATACATATACATATATATATATATATATATATATATATATATATATATATATATATATATACATATATATACATATATACATATATACATACACACACACACACACACACACACACACAATTAAACCAAACTGTATTTGCATATTCCATCATCTTTTACACAATTGTAACTCAATTAAAAAAATAAAAAATAAAAAAAAAAGGTGCCATATTCCAACCAAATTGGCCTTAGTGTATGTCTGTACACTAGTGGCAGGGGTTCCATGTATTCTGTAAAGCTGGCCATACACTGATCGAAATTTGGCCAGTTTAGCAAGGCCCGGATGAATTTCAATCAGTATATGGCCATCCTTGCTTGAAAGAAGTTTGTTGGACTTCTGTCAAGAGGACATGCTCAAAAACTTTTGTTGATCAGCAGCTGAAGTCGCTCGCTGATCAGTGTGTTCAGACAGCAGCAAGCCCCGCTGTCAGAATGCAATGGCCAAGCAGGGGAAGTTCCTTCATTCACCTAGTTTGTGTGACTGGAGGTCCCTTCAATAGAAGTTGATGAAATGATTGGTTTCTGTCAAGGGACTACCAATTTTTTTCTTTCTATCATAATTCGGTTGGTGCAATCAGTGTATGGCCACTTAGGGCTCTGCAGATTTTGTCATCTCTCCATAATTGACATAGAGAAGAATTTCACTTTCCCCTCTTTTTTCTATCACCTTCTTACCCACTAAGGACAGTTTTCCTCAAGTCACATACTTAGAGGCTTGCCTGGTTACGACATCTAATTCTACATCCAGTCCCTCTGGTTGTTGGTGGTCCGCGGTGGAACGCACGCCAGGATAACACTATACGCAGAGCGGATTCTCCACATATTGAGAACGCAAACAGTCCCAGTGCCGGACAGAGGCACTAATCAATGTAAGCAGCCATTTGGCATGCGTTTTATTTATTTTATCTTAATAAACTGCATTACACCATTACGTTTCTTCTTTGCATCCTCTGTATTCAACATTTCGGCTGTCCAGGTTGGTGGAGAGGAGGTGGCTATCCCTTACATGGCCCATTCTGGGCATGGCAGCAAGTGATATCCTTGCATAGGCTCATTTTCACCTTTTTCTAACCATTAAGGTCAACAACTTCGGGTAAGGAGACATCCACTCCAGAGCACATTTGGGTGTACAGCACTAGCGGTGGAGGTGGTCCATATACACAGTGGAAGCAACACTTTATATATGTTTATGAGCATCTGGGGACAGAATTTGCACAGTGTAATCTTCTGATGTTTGAAAATTTTATATTCAGGACTTGCAAGCACTCAGGACTGCACTTTTTATGAAGTACTGTATATACATACAATTGTATATCAAATCACGTTGTAGGATTTGGGTGATTTTATTTCAAATTTGCTAATATCTATGCATTGTTTTTTGGTTTAGGCATCATATTTATTCATACACAGTGGTATTCATATGGTTAATTAGCACCCCTCACTCCAAATATTGAATTCACATACTTGCTTGCCCAGTGAAATCGAATGCACCGCTGCCACATGCCAGGTTCCATGCCACTATCTTCTTCTCAGATTTTAGTGGGAGTCTGGCTGTCTGTTCTGGGCTCAGGCAGTCGGCTCCCAATAAAGTGTGCAGGTTTGCCCTCTGGCCGCTGTGTAGCTCTGTGTAGCTCTGCTCCTACATCCTCTTGGGATATGACCCGATAGCCCAGGGAGCAGGGACATGTCATGGTCACCAAGATGAGAATGGCAGTGGGGAAGGCAGGAATGGATTAACATTTTTTAATAATCTGCTTTAAAACTTGTGGAGGGAAGAGGATTGCAGGAAGGAAAATACATTTTAGAGTAAAGGTCTGCTTAAAAGTGGAAGTGAACTCCGAAAGCTGTACCCAAAAAATGGCAGGCAGACTGAAAGGAACTAGTATTGCCTGTTGTCATCCACACCATCTTACACTACAGATATACAGCTATGAGGCTGTATGTACAGCAGTGCCTAGGCACACTCACATACCAGGAAGTGCACAGCTATTGCACAGGAAGGATACAGTACATTTTTCAGTGCATTGCTTCAGTACAACTAACCTTTCTAAATGTTCCCTATAGCATAGAAAATCTTCACCTTCTGAGTTCACTTTAATGAAACCAAGACTGCTTTTATAATGATGAAAGCTCTGGTCGGCACACCAGATCAAAGACAGAGAGATAGAACTCAACATTGCATGCTGGAAATTTAGTTCCACGTCTGGAATGCATTTAGAGGGCCAAAGCTGATCAGCTTGAGTAATAAGCTCAGGTTCATACTTCTTCTACAAGACTCATTTTAAAATGATAAGAGCAATCTACAGTAACCTATTATGACCAATCAGAATTAGCTGGCCACTGGTCTGACCTCAGGAACAAAAAAAACAAAAAAAAACAAAAAAAAAAAAAACACACGTACTCATTGGCTGCTTTGGGTTATTGTATGTACATAGAGGCTTTCTGCACTCCTTTAACAAGCATGTGTCAGCCATATGCATGCAGAGAGTGGGATGAGGTGGCAATCACAGACCATCTCAGCTTGACAACAGAGATCATGCTAAAAATCACAAAATCTGCTAAAATACACAGATGTATGCTACAACACAACACTACAGGTGATGAACAAAGTTTAAAGAAGAATTCAGTTACATTGGTCCACCTTGGACCAATGCAACTATGCATATACCAGCTTTTGATGAAGGCCTAAGTCAAACTGAATCAGCATTTTGGATGATGTTATTGCTGTAATGCTCAAATAAATATTTTCTATGGAGAAGCTGTTGAATTTCCAGCCTGTACTTTCTATGCATATATTATACTTGGGGGATCTTTCCAGAAGCGTGGTAGGCATCTCCACTAGCTTTTAAGTCACGTGCTGAACAGCTTTTTTTACTGAAGGAGGTCACCAGTTTGGCTTGTTTGCCACTCAAAGAATGCTTTGCATGTCCTCAAAGAATTGCAAAGCACTCACTGATTGGATGAAGTCGAGAGCGCAAACATCACTGCCATGCGTCTACAGCCTCATTCTGTAGTTTGTTTTGATGTTTTCCCACAGGCGGTGGTCTCAGCAGGGGCATTGATAGTTCCAAAAAAACTAAGCACCTGAACGAGCACAACATACAGGGATATACAATGTATTACT
This sequence comes from Lithobates pipiens, assembly GCF_037356315.1. Taxonomy (NCBI): domain Eukaryota; kingdom Metazoa; phylum Chordata; class Amphibia; order Anura; family Ranidae; genus Lithobates; species Lithobates pipiens. The sequence goes on from NW_027507788.1 coordinate 88,458,721, forward strand.
AACATATAAATCACATGCATTAGGTTGGACTTGATGGACTTATGTCTTTTTTTCAACCTCACCTACTATGTAAGCTTTATATAGAAGTAAGACCCTGAGCCTATCACTTAAGCATTTGTGATCAGATGTGGCCTTCTAAATGCATTCCAGACATGGAACTAAATTCCCAGCATACACTGCTATATTAATGTCTCTTTCATATGGTGCACCGACCAGTTTTATCATTATAAAAGCAGCTGTGGCATACTTAAAGTGAAACTGAACTTAGGTGAAGATTTGCTTTGTTACAGGAAATATTTACAAAGTTGTACGGAAGCAGTGTCCTGAAAAATGTACCATTTGTCTGGAATCCTTACTAAAAAATAGCAAGGCACTTCCTGATATGGAGTGTGCCTAGGCAGTCTTCTACCTACAGCCTCATAGCTGTATATCTTTAGTGCGAGATCTAAGACACTGCTATACATGATATACAGAGTGCCATAACCATCAGTGAAGACAATACAAGAATTTGGAACTGATTACAGTCACTTACAGCACACTGCTCTTTAGCAGTACATTCGACAACTTGACGAATGTCCTTGGAAAGTACTTTAAAAAGAGTTTGCTTTTAACTTTCCAGCCAATGAATCTCTGCAATAAAGAGGTTACCTTGTGTCTTCGGCTTTAATGTATCATGAACCTGTCAGTATCCACAAAGGCATTAAAAAACACCACTTGGATTTGTGGGGCTGCTTCACGTAATGTTGCTGTCTGCAGAATGACGTTTAGGGGTGTGTCCATGACACCCAGGCTTCTGAGGAAGGAGCTGGGTGTCATACAGCCTGAAGTTCCTTGCTGGCCAAGGTCTGCATTGGATATTTACACTGTTGTGGAGCACTTTGTTCTAAGGCTTGTGTGGGTGGGTATTCCTGTCAAACAGGGATTTTACATTTGAACACAACCCTGCTAAAACGCATGCATTTAAAATGCAAGAGGCTTTGTTTGACCTACTTCGCCTACAAAAATCATAACCAAAAGGGACATGCAGAGTCCATAGAAATGAATCACAAAGCAGGCCAAATGCACCCTCAGAACTGTTATACACACTGAACTACTGAAGAAAATGAGAATCATCCGTAGAAACGCACAATAAACACAGGCCAATAGCGCCCAACTACATGAGCCCTAAAGGCAATGCAAATTATGACAGGTTAATTTTGATAGTAATCATGTGTAAATAGCGCGTGTCTACTACTCATCAGGAAAATGATGCTGGAAAATATTTTGAAATGCCCTCAACTGTATAGCGGGTTAAATGTAATTTCCTTACCCCAGTCTCTCTTTGCTCTCCTCTGGGGTCAGCTGGTCGAAGGTCTTAGCATCCTCCTTGCCCAGGAAGGCTTCATGGTCATACTGAAAGTCCTTGCTGTCATCGTGCTTGTGGTCACTTAAATCTTTACCGTGGTGGATACGATCTTTTTTCTCCTGAGTTGGCACACAAGTCACTAACCATGAACAAAGAGTCACAGCAAAGAGTACGCTTAAGATCTTCATCCTTCCAGCAGAGGCAGACCTACAACAAATCACCGTTTACTCCATTAGGAGTTAGCACAACTGAACTGGAAACTGACCGCTAATCTTATCTGAGAGTATACTTTGTGCAACAAAGTTACAACTCTAAAGAGTTCAAGCGAACACCAGTTACAAATCTGAACCGGAAAAAAAGGAAGGAGGTCACCCACACTCAAGGATGAGCGCCCAAGATTTAATGTGAAGACCGCATATTGCTACATAAGTCAGAGGCAACATTTTAAGGCCTCGCAGGGTCCCCTCAGAAAGGGGACCTTGTAAACCCCTGACCTGAGCAACACCATTTTTCATGATAAATCTTGGAAACACATCCTTGAGTGCTGGTGACTTCCTTCTCTTTTGGTTTTGCATAGCACCGTCTGCTGCAGTCCTTACAAGCTCCACTTAAATGATAAAGGCCCAGCATTGTCAGTAATGTGCAGTTCCACCCAAGGCCAACTTTGGACCCTCTACAGGTCTGTTAAAGGCAGATACTTACTTGCAAAGTTATTAATTACCAAAGTTCAGGTGAACATCAGTTTCAAACCTGACCTAGAAAAGGAGGAAGGAGGTCACCGGCATTCAAGGACCAGTGTGCAAGATTTATTTTGTAGAACACATAATGTCGCAAGGGTCAAGATGCCAATGTTTTGGATCCTTGCAGAATCCCCCTCCTCGGGGCAACTCAGTGACGCAAGGAAGGAGACCCTGCAAGCCTCTGAAACGCTGCCATCTTGACCTATGTGATGCTACACATTTTTCACAATAAATCTTGCAAACACATACTTGAGTACTGGTGACCATCCTTCCCTTGATTTTGGTTTTCATGGTGCCATCCGTTACAGTCCCAACAAGTACCACATTATGTTATAGGTCCAGCATCATCAAAAATGTGCAGCTCTCCTGGAAACCGATCTCTGACTTTCTGTAGATCTGATCAGAGAAGATACTTACCTGTAACAAGGTAACAACTATTCCATATCAGGAGAACATCAGTTTCAAACCTGAACCAGAAATGGAAGGAGTCACCAGAACTCAAGGATGAAAGTCCCAAGATTTATTATATCACAGGAGTCAAGATACCAACTTTTCAAGGACTCACAGGGTCCCCTTTATCAGGGCAACCCTGTGGCTCAAGGAAGGGGAATCTACAAGCCTTGAAACATTGACATCTTGACCTATGGGACAATACAGGGTCTATTCATGTTCACATATATTCTCTGTTGTGGAACCATCCAGGTGCATACATTTTTAATGGGAGCAATGGATTCTCCACCAGTGAATGTTTGTGAAAATCATATGCTCTGCTTTATCAATAGACCCTGTAATGTAACATAAGTCAACATGTCAAGGGTTGCACAGGGTCCCCTTCCTGAGGTCACTGGGTAGTCCTGAGGAAGGGAGCCCCCAAAACATTGGCATCTTGACCCATTAATGCTGTCAATCTTGAGTGCCATCTTTGAGTGCCAGGAACCTCCTTTCATTGTGTTTTGGTGGTGTGATCTATTGCAGTCCCCACTGACACCACCATATGATACGATAAAGGTCTACTAACAATATGCAGCTTCACAAAAGACCTGCTTTGAATCTGAATTAGACTCAACTCTAGAGGGAACTACAAATCCCAACCTACTTTCGTACCTTTGTTTTGAGCTTTTCCAAACCGGCTAACAGTTTTATGGTGGCCATAAATGCTTTGATAACTGACAGATCTCTTTCCATCTCCCTTCATAGAAATCAGCAATTTGAAATGGAAACTCATTTGATCGATACAACACACACACACACACACACAGTGAGGTGGATTTTCATTGATAGTTGGAAGATATGATCAGTCACATCTTTGGTTTCCATCATGCAATCTAACCGATCGTATTCCGATTCGATTTATAACTGACCCATCTCTTTGCTGCCGATTGATTTCATTGTCTGGGGTGGAAAATTATCTGTTTGATCATATTTAATCTACACTGATTGGAAGGGAATTTATGACTTTGATAGTTTGCAGAGTTGATGATTTTGACTTAATCGCACATTGACCAGATAATAAAACCAAAGCATGCGGCCACCATCAGATGGACCATGCCATTACATTTTCTCAGACTTTACATAAATATAAAACATCAACCATACTTATCATCAAGCCTTCCAAACATAAATATGCCACGTCGTGTTTTTGCAGCTGACACCCCCAGATAATTCATCTTTAGGGGCGATGATGGGTCAGATCTACCAGCTATGGTCAGTAGATAAGGGTGACCACACGGTGTATAGATCATGTGCCTTGTCACTGTATGCATTCAGCTCTATACACCAGCTGAACTCTGGTGGTCGATCGATCCATCCAACCTTCATCTAATGTCTATGGCCAGATTTATAATCAGAAATTGATTTCCCAGCAAACGTCCATGGAATGCTAGGTCAAAAAGCCAGCAATTCCAATAGCAAAAACTACCCAGATCCCACATCCCACTCCCCATCTATATTCTACAACAATGGAACTTTCAGTAAGTTTGACAAATGTTACAAAACTCCCAACATTGCATCTACAGCCATTTCCCTTCAGGGAGCAACTCTGATCTCTATGTACACTACTCTACACAGCAGCCTGCCACGCATTGCATCCCCCCCATCACTTACCCAGATATCACACTCCAAACTCCTAACTCAGGATCAGAACTTTGTATATAGCGTACGGTCCCTTTAAATGCTTGGTCTCGGTTGGGCGTTGACGAGGGCGTGTTTTCTGTAATTAGAATACTTGCCCGCCTCCGATGGGCGTGTTTACAGAAGGTTCTGGACTGAGAATCGGGCGCTGATTGGCCGGTGCTCGCCACGTTGACACGAGCACGTGTAGAGGTGGCTGGGTGTAGACGTGCCGCGGGAGCGCGCAGAGAGGAGGCTGGTCGGAGGGTGTTGCTAGGTAACCTGGCCCCGTCAGCTGTCAGAGTGATGGAAGACAGCTCTGTGTTTCCAAACATTGCAGGAGGCCAGGCGTGGATTGCAAGTGACATAAACGTGTCTGAACACTTCTATTCTTACTTATTATTAATTGATATTGATTATGAACCTTCAGATGAAATAAGCTGAATACATTTCTAGGACATCAAAAAAGGTGTTCAGTATCTAAAAGTTCATGTAAGCAGCCACTGCCTAAGTAGGCATGTGCCCTGCCAGCAGATGCACCGTGGGAACTTTGATCTCTGCATGCAAGCAGTGGTCTCTCTGCAGAGGCACGGCACCCCCCCTTGCCAGTCAGATCTGCAATCAAAACTCATGTTTCCCACCGATTGGAGAGCTTTGGCTCAGGAGGGGATGTTGGATGTCTGCAGAGAGACCACTGCTTCCACTAGGGTTGCCACCTGTCCAGGATTCACCCGGACAGTTCGGGTTTGGAATCCTGTGTACGGGTTTCAGTCTGCCTGAAACCCGGACACATTATTTAGACTGGGCTGTGGCTCCCCAAGTAGCTTAGATAGTAACACAAAAATCTGTTGCCATTCGGGATCTGCTCTCTAAAGGTTGGTTTGGTAATTATCTGGGGGGGCATGAGGTTAGTAAGAGCAGTTTGGCCACACCCGCTGTTTGCCGCAGCGCACTGCATTACCACTTTCCTTGGGGGGCACCCAAAGGTGTCCCAGGTCTTTTATAATCCTATAGTGTATACTACAAAAAAAATGTGCCCTGTGCTGCTAAAGTGTTCGGGTTTGGTTTGAAAAAAATGTGGCAACCCTAGCAGATTATAAAGGGTTTGCAACATGCTGGAAGGGGGCAGATTTTATTTCAATTTGGAGATTGGCCTAGAAACACACACAGACCCATGGCTCTGCTCAAGACTGGCCTCTCTTGTACATGGACAAGCCAGGCGCTGGTCATCATAGTCCATCTCCACCCTGCATTAAAAATATGAAAGCATCTCAGCGGCACTCCACTTAGCTCCGCTTGCAGTATTTTTAAAGTTGAAGTAATCCCATCAATTTAACCGGGAATGCTAACTGTCACATTGGTTGTGCTCTCAGCCAAACCATCCAATGGCTGGTGTGATAATGGGTCACATAGACCAGTGGTCATCAACCCTGTCTTCAGGGCCCACTAACAGGCCAGGTTTTATGTATTACCTTGGGGAGATGCAGACTAGAATACTGCAATCACTGAGCAGCAAATGATATCACCTGTGGTGTATTTCATTTATCTTGCAAACCTGGCCTGTTAGTGGGCCCTGAGGACAGGGATGATGATCACTGACATAGACAGTATCATGGCAGGTAAAGATTAAACAGGGGCCAATGTGGCAGCTTCCTTGATAATAATAATAATTAATAATCAATGAGTTTATTGCATACAGTAATGTTTTCATCAGGAGCGGCTGGTCCATAAGGGGCACCTCCCCCCTAGGTGGATGCATGCAGGGATGCATGCAAGGCAGCAGACTCATAGGTTTCTATGAGTTTTTTTTTCAAGCCACATGAGTCTGAGGCTCTAATTGTCTTGAAAAGGTTGGGCTCGGGGCGCAGAGCACCGAACCCACCCCATCCACTTGTGACACCGGCGAATCAATATTCGCTATTGTCTTCCTGCTTTTCCTTCCCATCCAATCAGGACAAGAGGCTAATAAGGTTGGCCAGGCGGAGAAGCTGAGGAAGCCACGGAGGGGCTGAGTGCAGGGGGACCATTGAGGGATGAGTGAAGGGGACAGCGGAGGGGGTGAGCGTGGACTTGGTGGGGCTTTGCTTGCCACCACTCCCCCAAAAAACCCAGCCGCTGGTGTTCACCCAAAAAGCCAACCTTCCTTGATCTCTGGCTTGCTCACAAGCAAGCCAAGAGTGGTGAAATACATCAAGCAAGGTTAGGTTTTGGGTGGAGACATTACTGTTTACAATTCATTGATTATTAAAAATACTGCAAGAGGAGCTAAGTGGGGTGCGGCTGATATACTTTAATGGCCTCACACATAGATGGCATTATAGTATTAAACTGTGGACACACATGGGCAAATGTGGCAATATTTATGCAGCCAACACACTGTCGGTCTTGGTTACACTTGAGCAGCACACTGGCATTCAGTGCAGGGACCAGGTCATCCAGCACCCAGGATTCGGAACTGCAATGCCCTCCTCCGCTGCTAACACATGGTATAAAATGGGTGTACCGCCTGTGGTCCACCCCCACATGCTCTGGCTGCAGATGCTTGGCTTACATGTGGCCAATCGCTTTCTTTCCATCAGCTGGAAGGTGGTTGCACATGTAGTGTCTTTTTTATGTGATGGCTGGGGTAGAGAGTGGGCATGGTGGACAGCAGTAACTGTCACTGCAGATGTGAAGCTGTCGCCCACTGGTCTACAGTGTCCAAACAGCATAACCCCCCCCCCCCCCAATGAGGGCGCTGCACCCAGGGAAGCTGCCCCTTCACCCTACCCCATCCTGAGTCTGCAGGCAATTGTGGCGTAAGTGAAAATGTAAATAGTAGTGTTCAACAAACTGGAACAGCACATGGGCAACAAACGGGCAAATGTCCCAATTTACATGCAATAAAAGACACTATGTGGGCAACAAATGGGTAGCTTTAATAACTACGTATGCAGTAAAAGAGCAGTCATGACAATACATGGGTTAACAAAATAGGCAGTCTTGACAATACTTGTGCTGTAAATTAGCAATTGTAGCAATAAATAGGCAGCCAAAACAATGCTCAGATAAAGAATGGGAAGCAGTGTCAAAACATAGGCAGTAAAATGCTGAGAAATTATTGGAGACGTTCTTGGAGTTCTTTTTGTTAGCCCTGAACCTTAAACCAGCTGTAGGACTGCACACCGCTAGTTTGCAAAGACAGTATCACAAGAGGACCTGTGCATGCATGTGCTCTGGCCTATGGGCCGAAGGGCTAGAGCAGGGTTAGGGAAATAGCTGGAGAGCCGAGGTTCCCTACCCCTTTGCTAGAGTCATAGCTGTGTGCAGACATGTATACACAAGCACACTACTGCACATGGGTGCAGACAATCAGTTTTAGCATTGGCACCAAAAGGCCATTTAAGATCAGATATGAACCAACAAAATGCTAAATGATCTTCAGTCATTTACCTTGTAACCTGATCATGTTGTCTGGCTAACCACTGCTGACCCAACTTGCCCTTGCATCTGCTTCTACTCTGACTACCAGCTGCTGACCCACCTTCTCTTGATCTGCCATCAACTGATGGCGGGGCGGTTCGGCTCTCATTCTGGGGCGCTGTGATGTGACGGTGTCCCAGAATGGCTGGTCTTGTGTGGCCGCACCATGTTGCTAGGACAGGGCGTGACCCCTGTAAAGAGCTGTGTCCGCGGCTCTTTAACCTTGTGATTAGCTGTGTCCAATCACAGCCAGTCACATGTACACACACGGAGATGCCGGTAATCAGTGCTCCTCGACTCACACTTACAGAGTGTGGCAAGGAGAGCCAATCAGCGACATCTCCTCACAGGAACATCTATACATGTAATCAGGGCACTGCTCATCAGTGCCCTGATTACAATAGCGACACCAGTCACTGGTCACTTGGGCAGCACAGTGGTGTAGTGGGTAGCACTCTCACATACAGTGGTGTGAAAAAGTGTTTGCCCCCTTCCTCATTTCTTGTTCCTTTGCATGTTTGTCACACTTAAGTGTTTCGGAACATCAAACCAATTTAAACAATAGTCAAGGACAACACAAGTAAACACAAAATGCAATTTGTAAATGAAGGTGTTTATTATTAAAGGTGAAAAAAAATCCAAACCATCATGGCCCTGTGTGAAAAAGTGATTGCCCCCTTGTTAAAACATACTATAACTGTGGTTGTCCACACCTGAGTTCAATTTCTCTAGCCACACCCAGGCCTGATTATTGCCACACCTGTTCACAATCAAGGCATCACTTAAATAGGAGCTGCTTGACACAGTAAGGTCCACCAGAAGATCCTTAAAAGCTACACATCATGCCGAGACCCAAAGAAATTCAGGAACAATTGAGAAAGAAAGTAATTGAGATCTATCAGTCTGGAAAGGGTTATAAAGCCATTTCCAAAGCTTTGGGAATCCAGCGAACCACAGTGAGAGCCATTATCCACAAATGGCGAAGACATGGAACAGTGGTGAACCTTCCCAGGAGTGGCCGGCCGCCCAAAATTACCCCAAGAGCGCAGCGACGACTCATCCAAGAGGTCACAAAAGACCCCACAACAACGTCCAAGGAACTGCAGGCCTCACTTGCCTCAGTTAAGGTCAGCGTTCATGCCTCCACCATCAGGAAAAGACTGGGCAAAAATGGCCTGCATGGCAGAGTTCCAAGGAGAAAACCACTGCTGAGCAAAAAGAACATCAAAGCTCGTCTCAATTTCTCCACAACACATCTTGATGATCCCCAAGACTTTTGGGACAACATTCTGTGGACCGATGAGACAAAAGTGGAACTCTTTGGAAGGTGTGTGTCCAAGTATATCTGGCGTAGAAGGAACACTGCATTTCATAAAAAGAACATTATACCAACAGTAAAATATGGTGGTGGTAGTGTGATGGTCTGGGGCTGTTTTGCTGCTTCAGGACCTGGAAGACTTGCCGTGATAAAAGGAACTATGAATTCTGCTGTCTACCAAGAGATCCTGAAGGAGAATGTCCGACCATCTGTTCGTGTACTCAAGCTGAAACGAACTTGGGTTCTGCAGCAGGACAATGATCCTAAACACACCAGCAAGTCCACCACCGAATGGCTGAAGAAAAACAAAATGAAGACTTTGGAGTGGCCTAGCCAAAGTCCTGACCTGAATCCTATTGAGATGTTGTGGTATGACCTTAAAAAGGCTGTTCATGCTCGAAAACCCTCTAATGTAACTGAATTAGGACAATTCTGCAAAGATGAGTGGGCCAAAATGCCTCCAGGACGCTGTAAAAGCCTCATTGCACGTTATTGCAAACGCTTGGTTGCAGTTGTTGCTGCTAAGGGTGGCCCAACCAGTTATTAGGTTTAGGGGGCAATCACTTTTTCACACAGGGCCATGATGGTTTGGATTTTTTTTCACCTTTTAATAATAAACACCTTCATTTACAAATTGCATTTTGTGTTTACTTGTGTTGTCCTTGACTATTGTTTAAATTGGTTTGATGTTCCGAAACACTTAAGTGTGACAAACATGCAAAGGAACAGGAAATGAGGAAGGGGGCAAACACTTTTTCACACCACTGTAGCAGTAAAAAGGGTTGCTGGTTCTCCCTGTGCCTGTGTGGGTTTCCTCCGGGTACTCCACTTTCCTCCCACGCTCCAAAGAAATGCTGGTAGGCTAATTGGCTTCTGTCCAAAATTGGCCCTAGTATATGAATGTGAGTTGGGGACCTTGGATTGTGGGCTCCTTGAGGGTAGGGACCGATTTAAGTGTGCGACGTATGTGTAACTTGACGGCGCTATATGGGTACCTTAAATAAATAATAATATAATAGATAAGCATCTTAATGAGATGCAATGTACAGGGATAGGGATAATTGTAGACATGCAGACTCACTCGGGTTGAACTGGATGGACTGGTGTCTTTATTTTAACCTTACTAACTATGTAACATAGTAGTGCCACCTCATCAATTGCCATCAGCACACATCAGTGAAGGAGAAAAATTACTTAATTACAAAATTTACTGACAGAAACTAAGTAAAAAAATATTTTTTTCCAATTTTTTGGTCTTTTATTTTTTAAAAACTAAAAAACCCAACAGTGATTAAATTCCACCAAAAGAAAGCTCTATTTGTGTGAAGAAAACAATAACAATTTCATCTGGGTGCAGTGTAGCATGAACGCACAATTGCTGAAAGCTGAAAAATGGCATGGGCAGAAAGGGGGCGTAAGTGCCCTGTAGGCAAGTGGTTAAATGAAGTTGCAAGCCCCAATGAAATCAGAGGTGCAAATTGCACTGATCTGTGGCTTTGAATGCCACACTGGTATGAATGAGAGCTTAATGTCCCTTCTGCAATAAAACACACCTACATTCCTGCTCGCAGCTTTCAGCGGAATGTAAACTGAGCTGTGCATGCGCTGATCTGCATACAGTACATCACCGGCATAGTACCCGTGTGTTGGGATGACTAACTCTTGTACGTACGCAGTAGTTACATTATTCTGCACTGGCCAATTAAGATGGCCAAAGACCTGCCCCCGAGGGAAGATGCCGGTGTTGGCAAGAGACCCTTTGCGGACTTCAAACTGTTAGCCCTTGTACACACGGTCGGAGATTCCAACAACCAAATCCGTCGGATTTTGTCCGACGGAATTTGTCCGAAACTGTTGCATACACACGGTCGGACAAAGTTGACGGAAAATCGGACGTGATGACGTTATTTTGTTACGACTGGACTACGTTCAGGCTAGTAGCCAATAGCTTTGGTGTAGGAATTTGATCTGAGCATGCGTGGCACTTTGTCCGATCGAGATTCTCTACACATGATCGGAGTATATCCGATCGGAGCATTTTGTCTGAAAATTTTACCAACAAGTTGGAAAACTTGGTCCGTCGGATACTCCGACGGAAACAGTCCGATGTAGACCACACACAGTTGGAATATCCGGCAAAACGGTCTGATTGGACACATTCTGTCGGAATCTCCAACCGTGTGTACAAGGGCTTAGAGAGGCGGTAAATAGAGTGCCTTTAGTTCCGTTTTTAAAGAGGAACTAAAGTTACAATACTTAGCTCATCTCCAATGGTCTGACATCATGAGAGGTCCTCTGCGGCTACTTTTGAGTGCCGGTCTTCAGTTGTCTTGATTGGCTGGCATGAGATGAAGCAACTTTTGTGCATGTGCAGGAGTCAGTCATCTGAGCACACACGGACAGCAATGTAAACTGAGTTGCGCATGCTGAACAAACAGCAAATTAAATATTCATTTACTCTGTTCTAATCTGATCTTTGTGCATTTGAACAGACAGATAGTTGTATGAAATTGACTTATTTATACCGAAGACCATATGATATTGAAGACCATGCATGGATATTTTTACCGGGGACCTCTCAGAATGTCTGATGGTGAATGTAGGTTATGCTAGGTACACTTAGTTTTTTTTTTCATTCGACCCAGCGGGCTAAGCGAAAAAAAAAAAATGATGTTATTACAGTGACCCCCCCCCCTACTGAGCTATTGTGTTCTGACAGTGGGAACTGCCCCCGCCAGAACACACCAATGGCTGCCAGTACTGATCAGATGCTGGTTTTCCAGCATGCCTATTTGACTGAAGTCAGCCATTCGGCCAGCTTCTGTCAGACATGCTGGTGTACACATGGGTCGAATGTCAGCCGGTTTCTGTTGAACCTGCCGATATTCAGCCCGTGTGTATTAAAGAATCAATTGTAGTTAGTAAATTCTCAATTACAACCACATGGATTCCATCTGGGGTCCTGCTGTTAAAAAAACCTGAGCTGCACGATCTTTTTGAGGTTAGCTGCAAAAAGCAAACTGGGGAGATTGGATAGCTGGGCCTTGTGTTCTAACTCCTGTGTATGCAAACAAAGCCCTGATATGTTTACAGTGGGGAAAATAATTATTTGATCCTCTGCAGATTTTGGAAGTTTGCCTACTTACAAAGAAATAAAGGATCTATAATTTTTATCACAGGTGTATTTTAAATGATGAAGACAGAACATCAACCAAAAAATCCAGAAAAAACAAATGATACAAACGTTATAAATTGAGTTGCAGTTCAGTTTGTAAAATAAGTTATTGATCCCCAAGCAAAACTAGACTTAATATTTGGTGTAGAAACCCTTGTTGACAAGCACAGAGGTAAGACTTTTCTTGTAGTTAGTGACCAGGTTTGCACACATCTCAGAAGGTGTTTTGGTCCACACTTCTTTACAGATCTTCTCTAAATCCTTAATGTTTCTTGGCTGTCGCTTGGCAATTCAAACTTTCAGCTCCCTCCATAAATTTTCTATAGGATTAAGGTGTGGAGATTGACTAGGCCACTCCATGACCTTAACATGCTTATTCTTGAGCCACTCCTTTATTGCCTTGTTGATATGTTTTAGGTCATTGTCATGCTGGGAGACCCATCCATGACCCATCTTCAGTGTTCTGGATGAGGGAAGAAGATTCTCATCCAAGGTTTTACAATATATGGCCCCGTACATTGGCCCATCAATGCAGCAAAGTTGGTCTGTACCTTTTCCTGAGAAACAGCCCCAATGAATAATGTTTCCACCTCTGTGCTTGACTGTAGGGATGTTGTTCTTAGGGTCATAGTCAGCATTTTTTGTTTCTCCAAGCACAGCGAGTCAAGTTAATACCAAACCAAATAACGCAATTTTGGTCTCATCTGACCACAGCACTTTCTCCCAATCTTTCTCTGAATCCTTTAGATCAGGGATATGCAATTAGCGGACCTCCAGCTGTTGAAGAACTACAATTCCTACGAGGCATAGCAAGACTCTAACATCCACAAGCATGACAGCCAGAGGCAGAGGCATGATGGGACTTGTAGTTTAGCAACAGCTGGAGGTCGGCTAATTGCCTATCAGTGCTTTAGATGTTCATTGGCAATCTTCAGATGGGCCTGTACATGTGCTTTCTTGAGGAGGGGGACCTTGCAGTCACGGCTGGATTTAAATCCATGGTGACGCATTTTGTTACCAATGATTTGTTTGGTGACTGTGGTTCCAACTGCCTTGAGATCATTCACAAGCTCCTCCCGTGTAGTTCTGGGCTGACCCCTCACTTTTCTCATGATCATCCTTACCCCATGAGGCGAAATCTTGAATGGCGCTCCAGACTGAGGGGCGATTGATGGTTACTTTGTATTTCTTCCATTTGAAAATAATCACTCCAACAGTTGTCCCCTCACCAAGCTTCTTGCTGATAGTCTTGTAGCCCATTCTAGCATTCTGCAAGTCTGAAATCTTGTCCCCAAAGTCCTTTGACAGCTTTTTGGTCTTGCTCATAATGGTGAGGAGATTCTATGGGCAGGTGTCTTTTTTACATATAACAAGTTGTTGTTAGGAGCACCTTCTTAACCACTAGGCGTCCGCTCTATAGCTGAAAGACGGCTGGAGAACAGACGCCAATTGCCGGGAGGCCATCCCGGGACGTCCTCCTGTTTACTTCCGCAATGCGCGCTCCCACGAGCGTGCATTGGGGAAGTTCTGTGCCGGCCGTGTCCTTCGGACACATCCAGTCACAGATCGCTGTAAAGGGCCAATCACAGCGGCTGTTTACAGCACAATCGGCATGCCCAATGAGAGATGATCTACATATGTTTACATATGTAGACATATGAGATAATCTCTCATCATCGGCTCTCCTTCCTCACACAGACAGCATGTGAGGAGGGAGAGATTAGCGGCTGCAGCGGCCTTAAGTAATATGTCCCCAGTGTGCCATCTGTCCCCAGTGTGCCACCTGTCAGTGCCATCTGTCCCCAGTGTGCCACCTGTCAGTGCCATCTGTTCCCAGTGCCATTTGCCCCAGTGCCACCTGTCAGTGCCATTTGCCCCAGTGCCACCTGTCAGTGCCATTTGCCCCAATGCCACCTGTCACTGCCATCTGTCCCCAGTGCCACATATAATGCCATCTGTCATCAGTGCCAGGTATAATGCCATCTGTGATCAGTGCCACATCAGTGCCATGTGTCATCAGTGCCCATATCACAGTCACGTGTCATCAGTGCCACATATTAGTGCCTTCTGTCATCAGTGCCACATATCAGTGCCATCTGTCATCAGTGCCACGTATCAGTGCAATCTGTCATGAGTGTCATGTATTAGTGCCATCTGTCATCAGTGCCATGTGTTAGTGCCACCTGTCATCGGTGCCACGTATTAGTGCCATTTGTAATCAGTGCCACGTATTAGTGCAATCTGTCAGTGCAACGTATTAGTGCCATGTGTCATCAGTGCCCCATATTAGTGCCATCTGTCATCAGTGTCACATGCCATCAGTGTCACATGTCATCAGTGCCACGTATCAGTGCCATCTGTCATCAGTGCCACATCAGTGTCACTGTCCTGGTGCTCCAGGGCCTTCAAAAGTGTAATAGTTAGTCAAAAAGTTAGATGTGTAATTTATGCTCCTAGAACACCTGATGGTGCTCCCTGCATGTTGGGCCTCTCTAAGTGGCCAAGCTGTGGAAAAGTCCCACACATGTGGTATCATAATACTCAGGAGGAGTAGCAGAATTTATTTTGGTGTGTCATCTGTGGTATACACATACCATGTGAGAGAAATAACCTATTACAATGACAATTTTGTGAAAAAATATATATAAAATCTTCATTTTGCAAAGAATTGTGGGAAAAAAATGACAACACCAAAAACCTCACCATGCCTCTAACTAAATACCTTGGAATGTCTACTTTCAAAAAAGAGGTCATTTGGGGGGTCTTTGTACTTTCCTGGCTTGTTCGGGTCGCAAGAAATGAGATAGACCACCAGTACATCAGATGTGATCAATTTTGTATGATTTGCACCACAACTTGTAGACTGTATAACTTTCACAAAGCCCAAATAATATCCACTAATTTGGGTTATTTTTACCAAAGATATGTAGCAGTATAAATTGTGGGCACAATTTATGAAAAAATAATAATTAGCAAAATGTATCACAGAAACAAAGAAAAATTTGTTTTTTTTTCAAAATTTTCAGTCTTTTTTCATTTATAGCGCAAAAAATAAAAACCCGGAGGTGATCAAATACCACCAAAAGAAAGCTCTTTGGGTTCAGTATTACATGACTGAGTAATTGTCATTCCAAGTGTGAGAGCACCGAAAGCTGAAAATTGGTCTGGTTACGAGGGGTGTTTAAGTGCCCAGTTGTCAAGTGGTTAAATTGACAGCACTAATCTGTGTACCACGTGCGCACGTAGTGTAGCCAGTCTGTGGGAGCCAGAATTATTGTTGGTTGGTAGGGGATCAAATACTTATTTTATTCACTGAACTACAACTCAGTTTATAACATTTGTATCTTGTTTTTTTTCTGGATTTTGGTTGATATTCTGTCTCTGTCATTTAAAATACACCTATGATAAAAATGATAGACCCTTAATTTCTCTGTAAGTGGGGAAAACTTTCAAAATCTGCAGAGAATCAAATAATTTTCCCCTCTGTAAACATATCAGGGCTTTGTTTGCATACACGGGAGTTAGAACACAAGGCCCAGCTATCCAATCTCCCCAGTTTGCTTTCTGCAGCTAACCTCAAAAAGATTGTTTGTGCAGGTCAGGTTTATTTAACAGCAGGACCCCAGATGGAATCCATATGGCTGTAATTGAGAATTTACTAACTACAATTGATTCTTTAACCACTTGCTTACTGGGCACTTAAAGCGGTAGTAAACCTGCAATTTTTTTTTTTAACACCTGCAAAGCAAAAGGCATAATGAGCTAGTATGCACCGCATACTAGCTCATTATGAAATACTTACCTTAGAACGAGGCCCCGACATCTGGCCCAATCCACGCAGAGGGAGCTGACATGCTCCCTCAGCGTTTCTTCCGGGTATCGCGGCTCCGGGGCTGCGAGTGGCCGGAGCCGCCATATCGTCACTCCCACGCATGCGCGTGGGAGATTTCATTCCGGCCGGCCGGCCACTGCCGGATTTTCAGGCCGAGAATCCCCTTGTGCGCATGCGCCGCTGCAGTCAGTGGCGCATACCGAGGGGAATATCTCCTAAACCGTACAGGTTTAGGAGATATTTTTTTACCTACAGGTAAGCCTTATTATAGGCTTTCCTGTAGGTAAAAGTTAAAAAATTGAGTATACAACCACTTTAAACCCCCCTCCTATCCAGACCAATTTTCAGCTTTCAGTGCTGTCGCACTTTGAATGACAATTGCGCGGTCATACAACACTGTATCCAAATGACATTTTTATCATTTTTTTCCCCCAAAATTTTTTATAATGGGTAATTTTTGTCTGTTATTGATGTACACTGATGAGGTGTCACTGATGGGCACCGATAGGTGGCAATGATGGGTGGCGGTGATGGGCACTGATCGGTTACACTGATAGGCAGCACTTCTAGGTGGCACTAATTGGCATCACTGGTGGGAATTGATAGGTGGCACTGTTAGACTCTATAAATG
Source organism: Lithobates pipiens (assembly GCF_037356315.1). Lineage (NCBI taxonomy): Eukaryota > Metazoa > Chordata > Amphibia > Anura > Ranidae > Lithobates > Lithobates pipiens. The sequence continues at coordinate 88,475,333 of NW_027507788.1, forward strand.
AGGCATAATTGCCTCTTCCTTTTCGGAACTGATGTCCCTTTAAGATAAGCCAGCGATCGACTTTTTTTTCCTCCTCCGCTGTCAGCGTGAGGAGAAAAAGAAAACTATCACCGAGCTTTTGTTTTGATCATGTGATCAGCTGTCAATGGCTGACAGCTGATCATATGGTAAGGGGCTGGGACCGGCCCCTTACTCGGATCGGTGATCACCCTAGTCTCATTGACTCGGTGATCACAGCGCGCTCCGCGTGCGCCCTGTAGGGTGCATGCAGGGAGCGTGCACAGGGCGGATGTCAGGTGGTTAATAAGACTTAAGCTTGGTACTGTACGTAGGCAAACTTACAAAATCTGCAGGGAATCAAATAATAATTTTCACCACTGTATAGCTAGAGGGTCTGCAAAAACCCTGCGATGGGCCTTTTGACCAAAGTTTTCTAAACACTAGTAGAATTTTGCTTAAAAGTTTTTGTTTTAAAAACGATTGTTCATGTATTATTTTTTTGCACACAAATCATCTATTTCTAGCAGATTCCAGGAGGCTGGGCTTAAAATCCTGATAGGTGGTACACAGTGCCTATCCTCCTGAAAAAAACATTTCCCTATATTCTGTCAACATGTTGGAGATGTCAACAGAAGAGGGGTAACATATTAAGTATTTTTGGGAATGCCAGTTAATACAGCTGTGGGTGGTTGCAGCATGGTGCAGTGGCAGAGAACACTTAGAGCAGGGGTGCCCAACCTTTTGAAGAGCGAGGGCCACTTAAGCAACTTGGTAACTGATTGCGGGCCACAATCAGTGGAGCCGACGGAAGACAGATCCGTGTCCGCTCTGTATATGCAGAGCGGACATGGACAGAGCCCATTCTACATTGTGGGCCCCTTTATCCAATCCAACCAGATGGAAGGGGACGGAACCCCTTCTGTTTTTTTTTTTTTTTTTTTTTTTTTTTAGTGGATCAGATTGGAGGTAGGTGGGTGCAAATGGACACAAGTCCATCCATAGAGGTGAATGGAGGGTCCGCGTGGGTTGAACCGATCATGTGAAAGGGGCCTAAGGCTGCTTTCACACTGATGTGCGGCAGTTTACCTGCACTGCGGGTGCAGTATAGTGCACCTGTGGCTTTCCTGCAGGTTTGCTGCACTTTGCCATCGATGTCTATTATATCCTGCAGGTGTGGTGCACTTTCTGAAAGTGCACCAAACCCACAGATAATAACAGAAGTCTATGAGTCTGTGCAGGTAACCCGAAAGTGCAATGCGCTGCACCTGCAGATCAGTTTGAAAGCAGCCCAGTAACCAATGCAGAACAGATATGCCCATATATACATTGCTTTTAGTAATAAACTTACCTTTAATAACAGTCTTCCATTCAGGTATCACTGGCTGTTGCTGTCCCAGGCAGAATGCATTTGGTATCACTCTGCTTGGGACAGGAGCTGGTGCTATACAGGAAGCATCGGCAAACACGGCTCTGCTCCCTCTGCAGCCGCTTGCTTCCTTTACCGCTGGCTTCATTTAAAACACTGATGCTCTGGGATGGTGGGTCGGCAACCCATGATCAGGGCTTGAGAAATTGCTATCCCAAAGCAGGAGGTTGCGGGCCACATCAGAAGGCTCTGCGGGCCACATGTGGCCCCCGGGCCACTGGTTGGGCACCCTTGACTTAGAGACTAGATGCAGAAAACAGAACTGTATTAAAGTTGACGTTCAGCAAAACACAACAAACCCGATGGCAAAGCAACCTGATCAGGAGCTTTAATAGACTGCAACAGCGATTAGTGGTAACAGTAGGTCTCGGGTGTGCCGACAGCATCTGTGACAAGGGGAGGAATGCCGTGTGGGCAGGCTTCCAAGAAGGATGGTATGTCCCTGCAGTTTCTCTTCTCATCTGGAACATCTCCCTGATGCTAAGCACTGTCCCTGACAGATGGGTGACCTGTCCCTGCTCTATCCACATGCAAAAACCACACCAAGCCTAGGAGCCAGGGTCTTAAATAGGCCACCAGAGTCACATGGGGTGCCAGTATCCAATCAGACAGCTGCCCCCTGTGACCCAGGAAACCACAGAAGATCCATTTCCTCTTGATTTCTCTCCCCTGCAATGCCACTGCAGTTGAATGTCACCTGCAGTGGAGCAAGCAGGCCACACCTGCCTAAACAGCCATTTTCAGAAGATTTTCAAAGATTAAATTCACAGATGTCTCTTTAGGTAATTGCCCCTAGGCATTTCTATTACACCTTACTCTGATTTCAAAATACGTATATAAAAAAAGTCTCTCTTCATCCATTTGGTGAATGCAGCAGGAGCATGCATTCCCCAAAAATGTGCAGACCCTCCCCTTACTGGACAGCAGATTTGAAACACAAAGAAGAGCAATTTTGCAAAATGTGTTTTTTCTGGCATTGTTTTCATTTTACTCCCCAAACATCTTACACTTCTAGAACTACACATTTACTATGAGCTTGCACCCCACTAAATACTGGTGTGGTGGGCAGACCTGCCCTTATAACCCCCCATTCAAGAATTCTAAAAACCACCGATTTTCTACAAAATAATTCTCTAGGCTAAATGTGAGTTGCTTAATGTAAATGAGCAACCAGACCAAATTTTATGTAACATTGGTTGTAAAAGTGTTGTGATGTAAACATTTTTTCAAAGAGGCATATTTATTAAACTAATAACGTTACAAATTTGTGCGGTGCTTACCATTCAATAACTTATAGAAATATACAGTATATACTCATTAAAAAATATGTAGAGTGCAAAAAACGTATATGTAAACCTCCTATGTGAATATCACCAGTATGTAAATTTAAATAACTCATAAAATTACATGAATATACCGTGAGTGCGGTGAAAAGGGAGGGGAGCACGGGATGTTTGCACGAATGAAAACGGGATGCAGCAATTTTTAAGCATTAGTCACTTAAACTTGCACATGTGAACTTCATATCTGGACTTTATATATTGGGACTTTTAGAATTTTGGTTTAACACTAAAATATTGAATAGAACATTGGAGAAAAATATATGTATATGACACTTTAAATTTCAGTTTGATGGTATATTTATGATGATATTTTATAAGTTATTTTTTAGTAATACATACTGGTGATATTCACATATGAATTTTTTGCACTTTATATATTTATTAATGAGTAGTTATTAAGTGGTAAGCGCTGAACTAATTTGTTACACTGTTTGGATTATTTTCTTATTTGGGGGAATAAATATTTTGCAGGCAGCTACACATATGAATTTCTAGTACACTATAGCGCAGAGTTTTTTATTTTATATTTATTATACTGTCGTGGTACACTGGAATGGTATTTTTGTATGATGCATAAGTGTAATGCCCTGTACACACGATTGGACATTCCGACAACAAAATCAATCAGATTTTTTCCAACGGATGTTGGCTCAAACTTGTCTTGCATACACACGATCGCACAAAGTTGTCGGTTTTTCCGACTGTCAAGAACGCAGTGACAACATGTTCGACGGGACTATAAATGGGAAGATCAGTATTACGTGCACCACCCTTGGGGCTCCTTCTGCTTATCTCGTGTTTATCACGTGTTAGTAGAAGTTTGGCTAGAGACGATTCGCGATTTTCTGACTTTTTTCTGATCGTTACTTGTCTTCAGTTTGTGCTTGTGCTGAAGGGTCTGGTATGGATATTTAGGGGGAACCCCACGTCATTTTTTTTAATTTGACGCAGGGTTCCCCTTAATATCCATACCAGACCTGAAGGGCCTGGTAATTGAATTTGGGGGACCCCCACGCTTTTTTAAATTTATTTATTTATTTTTATCAATGACTTTCAATGAGTGTTCTCTGTATTACGGAGCCGACAATTCATAATAGCTGCGAGTGATTTTAAAGGACTTTTTTTCCTGCATAAATGACACTTTGTGCAGGGACAGTTCTAAGCACCAGAAACATGCGCCCCTTCACAGGCATACTATAGACACCCCCCCTCCTTTACGAAATTTAAAGGAATATTACACTTTTATTGTTTCACTTTAATATTATTAAAATCACTGCTCCCGAAAAAACGGCAGTTTTTAAAACTTTTTTTTGCATTGATACATGTCCCCTGGGGCAGGACCCGGGTCCCCAAACACTTTTTAGGACAGTAACTTGCATATTAGCCTTTAAAATTAGTACTTTAGATTTTGAACGTTGGAGTCCCATAGACTTTAATAGGGTTCTAAAGTTCACACGAAGTATGCTATATACTAGCTCCGTCAAATCTTCTTTATACATTTGACAGACACCATAAGCCTTCAAAGACAGATTCGACCGTAATTCATGTGGATTTTCGGACGAATGCAATTTTTGAACAAAAAACGAAATAAATAAAAACGAATTTTGGGAGTAACTAAATAAATTAATTTTTCGGACGAAAACGAAATTCCGAAACAAAATATTTTACTCTGCACATGTCTAGTATTTAATGTTTGCTAATGTATTTTATTTCTTTCATCATTCCCTAACTACCATGATTGTAATGTGCTGTAATATGCTGTGCCCCTTTGTCCTCATGCATGCTGGAAGCTTTTAAAGTTCCTTTTTTGTCCTTCTTGCATATTTGCCTTCACTAACCTCCCCAGCATGCTCTTCTGGGCCCATATACACCTATAGCCTAGTCACTTAGCAATGTATTTTGTCAGCTCCATAGTAGTGCTTTCCCCTAAACACCCCCTAAAATGTGTACAAATGTTATTTGTGTCCTTAAATTCATGCAGAGTGGCAGAGGCTTTTTTTTTTGGTGGCCCAAACTCATTTGGAACCCCCCTCCCCCCAACCGCTAAGTCAGCTGACTTTGGCAACCCATGCACACTATACCTACCTCTTTTTTGGTCAGATTTATGGATGAATTCACCAAAGCATGTAGTGAAAGGGCCTGCCTGAATACTTTCAAATGGTACTATTTAAAGTTTGTTTCTCCTATTATTATCTTGATAGGTAATAGCAGAATGTAAAAATGTGCTTCCATTTGTTCAGTGTGTATTTTTATTTTTTTATTATGACACTTCTTACCTGTCCAGTGGGCTGCCAATAGTGTAAGTAAGGAGGGGCTGGCCAAAGTTAACACACATTATTTATGCATTCAGCTCTCAATGAAGTGGAGAGGGTTACCTGTCCAAAACATCTCCCCACCCCCTTACATTTTTGCAATGGACCATCATATGGGGTGAGGAATCTGATAAGTGGACCTTATACTTTTGTCTTTAAATACAAATTTCAATAAATGTTATACTTATGTTGGCCAAAAATGTTTGTGTCTAATCTGCTTGCAAAGTTTATGTGCAAAATTACTATTTTTTTTTCTTGTTTGACTCCACAGTTTCCTTCAACGCCACAGGAATGGCAGAGTGTGGCCTCCCACTTTGTTACCCGTTGGGACTTTCCCAACTGTGGAGGTGCTATTGATGGGAAACATGTCCACATAGTCCCACCCCCCAACTCGGGGTCATACTATTACCATTACAAGGGGTATGATAGTATAGTGATGTTGGCATGGTGTCAGCTACTTATGAGTTCCTCTATGTGGACATGGGGAAAAATGGCCGGATGTTCGGATGGTGGAGTGATCACCTAAAGTCCTACTGGCGTGTCCAGAATGGCAGTTTGGGCTTGCCACCTCCAGAAGACAATGTGGAAGGACTCCCCTTCGTCTTCATCGCGGATGAAGCTTTTGCGCTGGGGGACCATCTTATGCGGCCATTCCCTATGAGGACCCTCACTGCGGACCAGTGGGTTTTTAATTACCGGCTGGACAGAGCCAGAAGAGTGGTGGAGAATGCTTTCGGGTTAATGGCCAGCTGGTTCCACCTATTTTTGACACCAATCCACATAGCGGAATAGAAACTGAATCATATTGTGCTTGCCTGCTGCATTCTGCACAATTTTCTAAGACAAAATTCCACAAACTATCTGGCCTCCGTTGGGCCTGAGGCCAACTTTGCAGATGCTATGTCCCTGATGGCACTTGAAGATGGCCGCCCTGGCTTGCGCCTCCAAAGCGCCTGCAAGGTTAGAAGAAGATACATGGAGTACTTTGCAGGTAGGGGGGCCATTGAGACATTTTTTAAATAAATTTATATTTGAAACTGGAATAATATGTGCTTTCATTTACTGCTTGGTTTTCTCTTAGCTGTCTCCTATGTTTTCTTTTTTTGGGGGGCCTTTTTCTTCAACCGTGCAAACCAAACCAAAAGATAACAGTCTCTTCTTCAGCTAATATTATTATGTTGTGGGTCTGATACATTAACAACAAAAACAAGGTGTGTGTGTGTATGTAGTGCATTACTGACAAAAATATTCATGATTTTCAGCACCATGACAGACATTTGGGAAGTCATGAAAATGGCTTGATTGGGGCAAATTAAAACGCACTGTGGGTGTTATTTAGTAAAGGCAAATCCACTTTGCACTACAAGTGCACTGCAAAAATGGACTTGAAACTGCACTTGGAGTGCAAAGTGTATTTGCCTTTAGTAAATAATACCCATTGCCACTGAAAACACCAACTTTACTACAAAAACTGCTTTTGAGCATTGAAAGAAGAAGCCACACTTTGTTGATGATAATAAAACTTTTTACTCAAAGCACATTCAGATGTGCGTTTATAAAAGGGTTTTTCAACTAACCAACATTGTTGGTGTATATAACATTATTTTTTGTAACATTAATATAACTAGCCTTTTTTGTTAAAACAGGCATGTTTCAAAGCATAAACATACACAACTCAAGAACTTACAAAGTTCAACTTTGAAAAGTGAAGGCAATATCAGTCATTAGTATGTCCAAACTGTGTTGATATTGCCTTCATCAGATGGGGTAATGTCATCCCTGTAAAAGTAAATTTTTGAAGATGCACAAAAATTGGGATTCAAACTGGCCATTTTCCTCCTGATCCCATGCCTAATGTCAACATGTGCTATCTCCCATCATGTGGGATCAATAAACGTGTTTTGGGGGGTGCAACCCCTTCATCTCAGCCACTTTAGTAGTGAGGAAGGGGTTGCACCCACAAAAATAAGCGTACATTGATCTCCCGTGATGGCTGATAACATAATGTTGACACACTATGTGCATCTTCAAAATTTGGCTTTTCTAAAAATTTTAAACTGGTTTTTAAAATCTCAAATCGATGCTAGCTAGTTTTATGTGTTTTAGATTCTCCCTAAAACATCAATGATGTTCTTCATTTTTTGTTGAACATCATTGATATTTTTCTTGAGATTTTCTAAATTGCGATTGCACCCCATTATCTCCTCGATGATGATCTGGGCGCTTTCACTTGTGAAATGAGATTCTTCTTCCACAACATCCACATCACCTAAAAATACACAAAAAACACACCATGTATTATAAAAATTCAGGCATACATCTATTACTTGAAGCTGTGGTCTCAGACACTCACCTCTTGTGGTGACAATTTCGCCAATTTCAAAAATCTCTCCCTCCTCCTCCTCCTCCTCCTCTGTTTGTGGTGTTGGTATTTCCCCTTCTTTCGGAGGTGTGGGGTTCCTGGTGTCCTCAGACATCCCGATTCTTTTCTCCCCTATGAGAATTCAAAAAAGGAATACTTAGCACACTGATATTTCAGGGCAGAAATATTAATATGAAACATTGCTTAAAAGTGTCGTACAATTATATTTTTTGGCAGAGTTCCAAGCTGAAAACATTATTTTTTACATTTTCTAAAGCTGGAATAATTACCTGTTTTGTGCAAGTTTCACAGATGGAGAAACCCCTATAGTATCCACTGGAGCACATGTGTGGGACACCCTAATAAAAAGGGTGTTCCGGTATCCCACACTAGTGTTCCTGAGTCCAGATGTGTAAACTGCTGCTGAGTGTCCTCTCCTTTACACTGAATCAAGTTTGCATTTCATTCTAGTTACATACCCATCTAGACAACAAACTTCTTTGAATAGAAATAGGTCTGAAGGAATGTAGTTAACTGCAACTGCAACTTCCCAAAACATCATATTTTCGTGGCGAATGAATGATGTTTCCTATGACCGATTGAACTCATGAAAGTTGCCATTTTAAACTGTACAACAGTAAAGAAAAGCCAATGGAGCAGTATGCAAGTAATAAAAAAATATGAACACACGACAACTACTTACTTTTTTGAAGAAATCACTTGATCTTTCTGTACTGATCATGCTCCCTCAGTTTCAGGTCTGACCAGCGTTTCCTCAGTTGCTCAGTTGTACCCCAAAATTCTTCTGCAGACTCTTCACAACTTTAGTCATGATCTTGGCCTTTCTCTTATTTGGATTTAGGTAAGGTCCATACTTCCCATCATAGTCTGCCCTCTTCAAAATGTCCACCATCTCTACAAAGAACATATTTGAAGCCTTAAATCTCCTCCTGGATCGGGGCGTCCTTGTCCTTCTCGTTGCTGAAATTAGCATGCACCTGCTGCGTCTCCGCCATGTGTTCTCCCCACTGCGCCGAAAGAGAAGGGGTGGGGAATAGACTAGAAAGAATGTCGGGCGGGTGGAGTTTCACGCATGCGCATTGTATATAAAACGTAACAGGCGTGCGTCGTATGTACGATCTGTGAGAAGAGGATGGAGAATTGGAAGCCACGATCGTTATAACGAAGGTACAATTTAAACTTGGTGCATCACTGGCTTATACTGCTTATAGATTGAGGCCTATATTGGGTCAAGATTAGGAGAGTTTAGCCTGACATTGGAGTTTGTCTTGTGTTGTGTCTTGCAGAGAAAATGGATGGGTTCAAAGACCACAGCTTCCTCCCAGTCTTCATTGGCAAGTATAGGGAGCGGCCCTGTATGTGGCAGGTGAAACAACCCCATTATAACAACAAATTAAAGAGGCAGGCAGCGTTGGAGAAACTGCTGGAGTTGGTGAAGCCGGTGGTCCCCACGGCAAACATCCCCTATTTAAAAGGCAAAATTGGTGGCCTGAGGAGCACTTATTTTAGGGAGCACAAGAAGGTCCAGGATTCCCAGAGGTCAGGAGCTGCAGCAGATGACATTTATGTCCCCAGGCTGTGGTACTATGACAGACTGCATTTTCTGTTAGAGCAGACTGAAGTCAGGGAATGACAAGTGTTAATAATGAAATTCAAAAAAATCCCAGTGAAGTGATAAAAAAAGTCCAATAAATGAAAAATAGTCCAGTGAAAATTTAATAAATACCTACATTTCATAAGAATTCATGGAAAAATAAAAAAATGTTTGATTAATAGTAGCAATAAAAATGAAATGTAAAAAATATATATTAGTGATAATAAAAAATGGTGATAATATGAGTGTAATAAAATCCATGATCACAGTAGGCTCCCTTATTGAATGAAACAGGCCGGGACCGTCAACAGCAGCACGTGAAGCAGAAAGGCAGTACTCGGGAATCCAGGGAAATGGAAAGAATACTCACCATCGCATAATTTCTTATAACAAATTTAATAAAAGTAAAGAAATACACTTAACATAGAAAGCAGTAAAAACGCACATAAAAATGCTGTCCGGCATGCAATCGCCCGTCCAACCTACGCTGTATCGTGATGACGTCAGCACATCTGCCACCCGACGTACGTTTCGTCGTAAAAATACTTATTTGTGGGGACCCCTAAATAAGCCTTTTTACGACAAAATGTACAATCATGGTCTGAGGAGGTGCTGTGGAGATTGACTATGGGCATGAAATCGCTTGCCTTTTGGTTATTACATATTTAATGTGGTGGTGGTCATGATCCTTGGTGTGTTTTGGTTGCACAGAAGATTGAACACTTTGTATTTTTTATTTTATTTTATTTAATTTTTTTACATTATTATTAAACTCATATTATCACCATTTTTTATTATTATCACTAATATATATTTTTTACGTTTAATTTTTATTGCTACTATTAATCTAATATTTTTTATTTTTCCATGAATTCTTATGAAATTTAGGTATTTATTAAGTTTTCACTGGACTATTTTTCATTTATTGGACTTTTTTTTATCACTTCACTGGGATTTGAATGGGTTTTTGTTAATTTCATTATTAACACTTGTTATTTATAATTCTTTTTATAAATTATGGTATGTTTGATTTATTAGAGGGGTAGATCAACTTTTTTTCACTACTATTGTAATCAATTAATCACTCATAGGTGTTTATATTTAATTTTATTTACAGTATTTATGTATGTGCGTGGCTTTTTTCTTTTGTTATCTTATTGTGTTTACGTGTATCTTGTAAAACTGAGCTGCAGCGATTTTTAGTTGTACTAGTGTAGATTTAGGTTTAGTGCAGTATTTATTTTTCTTTTTGAAGTCAGGGAATCCCTCTCAACCCTTCCTTCCACCCCAGCTGAGGCTTCCGATGCCCACCCTGGGACTTCCAGCCAGGAAGAAGTGGAGGAGTCCAGCTTGAGCCAGGTATAGTATTGTTCTACATATTTTTTTTTTTTTTGTAAAAATTAATGATAACTAGATGTGATTATTGATCACTAATTTCTGATTTAATAAAGCGTTTTACATATCAATAGACAGTAGTAGCCAAAAATAATTGGGACAAGAATGAAAATTCTGGGCTCAGAATGATATCTTTTTCTATTTGTTAATATTCTATTTGCAACAGTCATGAGCTGAAAATTGTGTGTGATTGATGAACCAAAAACTAAAAGTATGTCCCTTTTTCATACACAGGAAGACCTCAGCCAGGAGGAGAACATGGAATGTGGCACGAGGAGGGTGCTGTGGAATGTGGCAGCCAGGAATTGGGCAGGCCAAGGAGCCTCACAGAATCCTAGGTCCCTCCCCATTACCTTCCAACCAAAAGGCCCAGGAACATGGAGGAGTCAGCACTCAGGCTGATTGGGGAGGCTTCTGCGGCCCTCAAAACCACCTCCACTCTTCAAGAGGCCTTTGCCTCCATGGCTGCATGCAAACTGCAGAAAATGGAGGAGGGCCAACGCCTCATGTGTGTGGAAATCATATACCACACACTAAACTAGGAGTTGAGGGGACAACTCGCCAACAAAACCCACCTGTATCAGTTGGACCATCCTCCTCCTTCTGCCACACCTCCAACACCACAGCCACAGCCTGGAAGGAAGCGTGGAAGGAAGACCAGAGAGTTATGGCCTGGGTTCAGTCTGGTCTGACAAAAGATTCAGGCTCTTGTATGACCATAGCCTGGGGACATAGATGTCATCTGCTGCTGTTCCTGATCTCTTGGACTATTGGACCAGATTGTACTCCCTTATATATGGACTCCTCAGGCCACCAATTTTTTACCTTAAAAGAGTTGATGTGTGCCCTGGGGGCCAAAGGCTTCGCCAATTTCATCAGTTTCTCCAGCGTTGCCTTCCTTTATTTGGTTATGACACCTAATAAAGGTTTTTTTTTTGGTTAAATAAATACTTGCCCATGTGTTTTACTTCAAAAAGGACAGTTTATTTGGTTGTAGGCAGGTACATTTCTAAAATACAAAGTCAAACTTAACAAGGGACACCAACACCAAACAACCTCCTCGAGATTAAAAAATACAAGATTATAAACACACACAAACACACAAAAAAAATTATGGAGGTCGCCAAAACCACCCCCTCCCAAAAAATAAAAACAGGAGATCTTGATTAAAAAAACAAGCACAACATTTTTAAAAATATTAAAACATAAAAAAATGATTCGGGAGATCTAACAAATAAAAATATTATATTCATGAAATCAGGAGAAATAATAAACAAGGAAGTTAGTGAGAAGTCTGTGTGACTATGAGCAGCAAAACAACTTAATTCTTCTAGCATTATAAAGAAAAAGAGAATGCTCTACATTAACAATTTTTAACATTGCAGCGCGCCGAATGTGCTATATCCAATATGAACGCTAGTTTTACCAGACCGAATGCTTCCGTCTCGTAATTTATTCTGAGCATGTGTGGCACTTTGTGCGACGGACTTGTCTACACATGATCGGAATTTAAGTGATCGGATTTTGTTGTCGGAAAATTTTCAGATCCAGCTCTCAAACTTTGTGTGTTGGAAATTACGATGGAAAAAGTCAGATGGAGCCCACACACGGTCGGAATTTCCGACAACAAGCGTCAATCACACATTTTCCGTCGGAAAGTCCGATTGTGTGTACAGGGCATAATGCGTTACCTACAAATAAAAAGAATGTCCCACTTTCTATTTATTAGTGGGGTCAAATCAAAGTTCAGCAGGAACTGCATTTTTTTCTGAACAAACAAATTTGTATAAGATTTTTGTTCAGGAAAGTCCATTCATCCAACTGAATGTTAGAAGCAAACAACAGAGTGTAATAATAACCCCCACATTGATGTCAGTGAGTGTAATAATAACCCCAACATTGATGTCAGTGAGTGCAATAATAACCCCCAACATTGGTATCAGTGAGTGTAATAATAACCCCCAACATTGGTGTAAGTGAGTGTAATAATAACTCAACATTGATGTCAGCGAGTTTAATAATAACTCCAACATTATTGCTCTTTATGCAATCTAAACCTATAAGTGATCCTTTCTCAACCTTTTTACCCCAAACAATGTTAAGGTCTTGAGGAACCTTACAAAACCAAATTCATTAGGGGTCAATGGGGAAATTTCCCATATTGGTGGGCAGTGGTCAGCCTCCCTTACAGTGGTGATCAGTATGTCACCCTTATGCCGCGTACACACGTAGCAGACTATCCGGCGGACTTAGCCTGGCGGACTTTCCGAACGAGCTACTTGCCCACACACGGCACTTTTTCAGTGGACTAATACGGCGTACTAAGTCCGCCGGACTATCCGCCGTACTTTTGCAATGAACGGACTCGCCCACACACACGGAGGAAAGTCCGCTCATTTTGAGCGCGTCTCCAGGTAGCCGGGGCCAGCGAAGGAGTCGTCGCTGGCCCCGTCACCTGGTATGGACGTAAAGGGGAACCCCAACGCAGAAAAGTCGGTGTGGGGGTCCCCCCCAGGTCCATATCAGACCCTTATCTGAGCACGCTACCCGGCCAGCCAGGAAAGGGGGTGGGGAGGAGCGAGCGCCCTCCCCCTCCTGAGCCGTACCCCCACCCCAAAGCACCTTGTCCCCATGTTTGATGAGGACAAGGGCCTCTTCCCGACAACCCTGGCCGTTGGTTGTCGGGGTCTGCAGGCGGGGGGCTTATCGGAACAAGGGGGCCCCCGGATCCCGGCCTCCCACCACCTATTCACCTGTGAAAATAAGTTAAAAAAAAACACAACCCACAAGGGTTAAAATAGTTTATTGCACAGCTCCGGGGGTCTTCTCGCCAGACTCCTCCGCTATCTTCTGCTCTTTTGCTAGCTCTTTCACTAGCGGAGGAGCCCGGCTTTCTTCTTCACCGCCGCCCTCTTCTTCCGACTTCGGGGACTGGGACTGTGACATCATAATGGGTGGGGACATCATCCGGCGATGTCCCTATATAAGTCGCCGCACGCCGCGTCCCTGTCATTGTGAGCAGAGACAGCGCCGAGGCAACATCTGAAGAGAAGAACAGAAGATGGCGACAGAAGACCGGGGCACTGCCTGTGAAAGAGCTAGAAGAAGGCGCGGTGGCCCGGCAAGAAGAACCGAAGAGGGGGACAAGACCCCCGAAGTCGGAAGAAGAGGGCGGCCGCGAAGAAGAAAGTCCGGTGAGAAGACCACCGAAGACCCCCGGAAGTGTGCAATAAACTATTTTAACCCTTGTGTGTTGTTTTGTTTTTTTTACTTTTTTTCACAGGTGAATGGGTAGGGGTACATTGTACCCCATACTCATTCACATAGGGTGGCGGGCTGGGATCCAGGGGCCCCTTATTAAAGGGGGCTCCCGGATTCCAATAAGCCCCCCGCCCGCAGACCCCAACAACCAACGGCCAGGGTTGTCGGGAAGAGGCCCTTGTCCTCATCAACATGGGGACAAGGTGCTTTGGGGTGGGGGGGCCGTGCTGCCACCCCTTCCCCAAGGCACCCCCCCATGTTGAGGACACACGGCCTGGTACGGCTCGGGGGGGGGGGGCGCTCGCTCGTCCCCACCCCCTTTCCTGGCCGGCCGGGTAGCGTGCTCGGATAAGGGTTTGGACCCCCCACACCATTTTTTCGGCGTTGGGGTTCCCCTTTAATTCCATACCAGGTGACATGGCCAGCGACGACTCCTTCGCTGGCCCTGGCTACCTGGAGAAACGCTCAAAATGAGTGGACTTTTCTCTGCGCGGGAAAAGTCAGCTCATTTCAAAAGTATGGCGGACTAGCACACACACGGCCGTACTGTCCGCCGGACATATTGGAGTGCAAAAATACTTTCTTAGTCCGCCGGACTTTTGGGTAAAAAAAGTCTGCCGGAGGCTACACACGGGCGGATTGTCCGGCGGACTTGAGTTTGCCGGACTTTTCCACCGGATTGTTTGATCGTGTGTACGAGGCATTACAAACAGCTATAGAGATCATTGGATCATACTGCTGGTTTATAAATTATTACACTTCAGACACTAGAATAAAAGAAAAGCCATACCTGTGTTTCTAGCAGTTGTCATAATGCTTTTATAGTACTGTGGTACCATGCAATTTGGTGCCAGCAAAAGCACTGTGTTTTAGATCCTGTTACAATACATTAGCATACATACAGATCGCAAGGGCAAGTGTGTCCACCTGCAGTGAGAATGTGTTTTACCTGCACCATGATGCGACCCGACCTTAATGGTGCCCTCTCTCTGTGCCCAGTCACACTAGGAATCACAGCAGCGCGTTCCTGTGCGATTCACATCTGGTTTAGTGTGGTGCGATTTGAGCCCATGCACTATTTTTGGAAATTCACCACAACTTCGGTACCATGTCATCTCTTCTGTACCATGTCATCTCTTCTGTACTTCTGTACCATGTCATCTCTTCTGGACTTCTGTACCATGTGATCTTGTGCAGACAAACACACTGCGTTGGTGACCTGCATTTGCCTGTTAAAAATGACACCCACTGCAGATCGCAAACTGCAGTGTGCTTTGAACGTGGTGTAGGAAATAAGCACATAATGCAGGTTTCCACCACATTCTAGTGTGAACGGGGGCCCAAATCATAAGGCAAATGCCATAGGCGTGCGCACAAGGTGTGCAGGGTGTGCCTGGGCACACTCTAATCAACTTGCATGCAGTATGACTCAGTGTGCAGGTGGGAAAGATCTCCCTCTTATCGGCTCTGCCATAAGAGAAGTGCTTTCACACTTCTCTTTCACTGTGCTGGCAGAGAGATCAATGTGTCGGAGACATAAAAATATAGACACACACATATGCATGTGTGTTTGCGTTTTGGGGTGCACGCAATAGGCTTTGCACACCTATCGCAAATGCACTTACATTAATAATGATGAAGTGAGGGCACAGATTAGTTAAATGTGCAGGGGTTTCTACAGTCATTGTCCACTCCACCAGTAATTAGTATTAGGTGAAGCTAATTGGTTTTCTTGGCAGTAGAAGAGAGCAGCACCTGTATATTGTATTTAATCAACAGAACACGCTTGCTTTTGATTGTAATATAACTTCAAGACTTTGGTGACATCTAGTGGTATAAAAGCTAACTGCATGATTGAGTGTCTAGTATTTTCCAAATTTAAGAAGACTATTCATAAAGAAGGATAGTGTTTTATTAATAATTTATCATTAGAGAAACCGACTGACTGTTTCCTTTGCTGGCTAAATACTACATATACAGTTAGTTGTTTGTCATGCTGATCCTTTAGCTTCCATACCGTGTGTCGCTAACTCAGAAGAGGAATGTTGATCAGAGCCTCTGCTGCTTTTCTCTGGCTTATTCGATATACATAAATGTCACAAGTCAATGACCAAGAACATATTGAAATTAGTGGAGCGGCATAACTGCCAGCCAACATGTATTTTCAGATGGAGGTCAGCAATGGCAGCCCTCTGTATTTCTATCATGATAGGTTTACCTGAAGTGTATGGAGGTTTTGTTTTTTGTTTCCTGCAGAGAGATTTCCCTTGACTTCCTTTCCTAGAGAAACTAGGAAGTAAGAGGACAGTTGTCACCAGAACAAGAGCGCCCACTGGAAGATATCCCTGGACCCGAGTCCTGTTCCTGTACTGGAGACAATGGTCACCAGGTGAAACAGCAATAAACAGGACGATACTTCTTCATTTGGATTCTACTGTCCCACCCATGGCTGCCACATGTCGTTCCACCCACACTTCTGTATATGTAAAAGCATAGTTATATTAACGGAAACTGCCTGAAAAAGTTTGACAAAATATAATCTGATTGGACTGATTCATGGGGCTCTGTTATATTTCCCCACCTAGGATAGATGAGGAGCCCAGACTCGAGATTCTCATTCTTTTCGGAGATGCTCCCTACCATGTTGAACTTCCAGTGACCAGAATGAGAGAGTGAGAGCAATAACACCAACATTTAATACACCTGCTCCTCATTAACACCTGAGACATTGTAACACTAACGAGTCACATGACACCTGGGAGGGAAAATAGCTAATTGGGCCCAATTTGGACATTTTCACTTAGGGGTGTAATCGCGGTTTAGACATGAATGGCTGTGTGTTGAGTTATTTTGAGGGGACAGCATATTTTCACTGTTATACAAGCTGTACACTCACTACTTTACATTGTAGCAAAGTGTAATTTCTTCAGCATTGTCACATGAAAAGATATAGTAAAATATTTACAAAAATTTGAGCGGTGTACTCACTTTTGTGAGATACTGTATATGGTACTCATACTTTAGCTTGTCATGATTTTTGCAAAGTTTGTGTTTGCTGTATGTACAATAATTCTTATTGGTTCTGGATAGGATTTGTATTCTGCTTGTAATTATGCTTTTATTCAATAAAAATCTTTATTTGTAAATAAAAGAAAAAAAAAAATGGTTTGGCTAGATTCACAGTTGTGTATCTGAAAAACAACCCTCGGTTGATCAATTGCAGAGCATGGCTAAACAGCCATAGTCAAGTGAGATTAAGGAGACGATCCTATCAACTTCTGTATGCCTGTTTTTTTCCTTGATGAGTGATAATTTTCAATGTATCAAATGCACCGCAATCGCTTTTGACTTGCGTTTATGGCTTGGCCCCACTGACTTGAATGGCTAAGTTTGGCAGGTAGTGCAGCCTGGCAACTTGACTTGCAATGTTATATTTGGTGAGACTCCACCACAAAGAAGCATTTGCAGACCCCCCTCTTACTGTATGTTAGGCATTAGGTGAGCAGTCAGAGGTGGGGGGGACACGATAAAACCGTGGCTTAGCTGACTGTTTTTCCATGTGAAAGGGACCTTAGTCTGGCTACTTCTGGAGATAACATTCAAGTAACATGATATAAAATTATTTATATACCTGATGGTTTTTGCTTTACATTTAGATGTTTCTTCAAGGGCTCTTCCAGCTTCTCTAGCATAGTTTGGCTTTAAAATATTCTATCTGTTCATGTACACAATAGACTAGCCGATTATAGATTGATATGTTCAATGATCAATATAATATGCAACATTAGGGGGCACTATTGTACTGCAGTTGCAGTAATCGTGACACAGCACCGCAGTAACACCGAATTAATTCATTAACTGGCAATATTTTACCACTGCGTACAAAGCTGCTGTGTCCCAATATCACCTCTGCGTGGATGTGGGTATATAGTTATGTCCATATATATTTGGACACAGGCACAAGTTTCATACTTTTGGCTCTGTAGACCACTAGAATAAAGTAAAAATAAAAAAATAAAAATGAATTTTGAAGTGCAGACTTTCAGCTTTAATTCAAGGGGTTGAACATAAATATCAAGTACAAATTTTAGGAACTGCAATCATTTTTTATACACATTTTTTAATACCTCGTTTTCAGGGGCTCAAATGTATTTGAGCAAATGAATATAATTATAAATAAAATGTTCATTTTTAATATTTTGTTGAGAATCCTTTACTAACAATGACTGCTGGAAGTCAGGAACCCATGGACATTACCAAAGACTGGGTTTCCTCCTATCTGATGCTTTGCCAGGCTCTAACGGCAGCTGTTTTCAGTTGTTCTTTGTGTGTGTTTCTGCCTTTAGTTTTGCCTTCAGCAAGTGAAATGCATGCTCAATTGGGTTGAAATCAGGTGATTGACTTGGCCATTGCAGAATATTCCACTTCTTTTCCTTCAAAAGCTCCTGGGTTGCTTTTGCAGTGTTTTCTGGATCATTGTCCATCTGTACCGCGAAGAACCATCCAATCAACTTTGCTGCATTTGGCTGAATCTGGGCTGACAGTATATCTCTAAACACTGCAGATTTCATCAGGCCGCTTTTGTCTTCTGTCACATCATCAATAAACACTAATGACCCAGTGCCACTGGAAGCCATGCATGCCCATGCTATCACACTGCCTCCACCATGTTTTACAGATGACGTTGCGTGCTTTGGATCATGAGCCATTCCAAGCCTTCTCCACACTTTTTTCTTCCCATCATTCTGATACAGATTAACCACTTCAGCCCAGGAAGATTTGGTTGCTCAATGACCAGGTCATTTTTTGCGATACGGCAATGCGTCGCTTTAACTGACAATTGCTCGGTCGTGTGACGCTGTACCCAAACATAATTGACATGGTTTTTTTCCCCCACAAATAGAGCTTTCTTTTGGTGGTATTTGATCGCCTCTGCGCTTTTTATTTTTTGCGCTATAAACAAAAGAAGAGCATCAATTTTGAAAAGCAACAATGGGGTTTATTTACTAAAGGCAAATCCACTTTGCACTGCAAGTGCACTTGGAAGTAAAGTCACTGTAGATCCGAAGAAGATATGCAAGGAAAATAAAAAACAGCATTTTATCTTGCACATGATTGGATGATAAAATCAGCAGAGCTTCCACTCATTTCAGATCTAACCCTTATATTTAGAGCGACTTGCGCTTCCAAGTGCACTTTCATTGCAAAGTGGATTTACCTTTCGTAAATAACCCCCAATATCTTTTAAATTTTTTCTATAATAAATATCCCAAATTCTTTTTAAACAAACACATTTTTTACTCAGTTTTGGCCGATATGTATTCTTCTACATATTTTTGGTAAAGAAAATCGCAGTAAACGTATATTGATTGGTTTGCGCAAAAGTTATAACATCTACAAAATAGGGAATAGATTTATGGCATTTTTATTATTATTATTATTTTTTTTTTTACTAGTAATGGCGGTGATCTGCGATTTTTATCAGGACTGCGATATTGCTGCCAACAAATTGAACACCTTTGAAACATTTTTGGGACCACTGACAATTATGCAGTGATCAGTGATATAAAAATGCACTGATTACTTTATAAATGTCACTGGCAGGGAAGGGGTTAACACTAGGGGCGATCAAGGGGTTAACTGTGTTCCCTACTATGTGTTCTAAATGTGGGGGGGGTGGGACTGACTAGGGAAGGAGAGAGATCAGTGTTCATACTTGGTATGAACACACAATCTGTCTGCTCTCCCCTGAGAGAACTCGGTTCTCGCTCTGTCATGATCAATCGCATCAGCTCTGGCGTGCGCCCCCTAGTGGTCAAAAGACGAACAGACGTACAGTTAAGTTGTTTCAGCCAGGGCAGCCAACCTGCCGCAGTATAACTGCAGTGGCTGGTCAGGAAGGGGTTAACCTTAGTTTCATCTGTCCAAGAATGCTTTTCCAGAACTGGTTTGGCTTTTTTAGATGTTTTTTGGCAAAGTCTAATCTGGCTTTTCTATTCTTCAGGCTTATGAATGGTTTGCACCTTGTTGGAAACTCTGTATTTGCTCTCCTAAAGTCTTCTCTTGATTGTAGACTTTGACAATGATACGCCCACCTCCTGGAGAGTGTCCTTCACTTGTCTGGATGTTGTAAATGGGTTTTTCTTTATCATAGAGAGGAGCCTGCGATCATCCACCACTGTTGTCTTCCATGGACATCCAGGCTTTTTTATGTTGCTGAGCTCACCAGTAAAATCTTCTTTCCTCAGAATGTACCAAACTGCTGATTTGGCCATTCCTAATGGTGCTGCTATCTCTCTGATGGATTTGTTTAGTTCTTGAAGCCTTACAATGACCCGTTTCACTTGCATGGACAGCTTCTTTGAACGCATGATGTAGGTTCACAGCAATAGATTCCGAATGCAAATACCACACTTAGAATCAACTTCAGACCTTTTAACTGCTTAAGGCTCCATTTCCACTTGTGCAACTTGTCCTGCGACTTGGGACTGCAAAGCCGCATGACAAGTTGTACCCCATGATTTCCAATCAGTACCGTTCATACCTGTGCAACCTCAAAGTAGTCCCTGTACTACTTTGGTGTGACTTCAAGAATACACAGGCATTGCTTCAAGTAGCATCAACATCGTGAGACTTTGAGGTTGCAATAGTGCAAACTTAGGGTTATTGATGAAGAAATAACAAAGGAGTAGCCCACACATGGCCGTAAAACAGCTTTTGATTCAATTGTCCAATTACTTTTGGTCTCTTGAAAAAAAGGGGGGATGGCTATTCTTAAGAGCTGTAATTCCTAAAAGATTCCTCCAATTTGGATTTACATACCCTCAAATTAAACCTGAGAGTGTGCACTTTCGGCCCATAGCCATCATAGAACTATAGCTTGAATATGTTTTGGTAAATACCTGAAAAAAATCTAAAATTGTGTCTGTGTCCAAATATATATATATGGACCTAACTGCACGTGGTTGTGTTCGGGGACACGAACCTGCAATTTTTTGTTTTCACTTTGGCGAACATCCTTTGAACCAAACCCACGTTCGGCTAATCACTATTTTTTTAGGCTTTTCCCTCTGTTTTCATCTCTTGATCTGGCCAGCAGTGGCGGCTGGAGCTCTATTTTTTTGGGGGGGTGGGCGGTAGCGACCAAACCACCCTCCAACCCCCGGTCTGTCTGTCAGTCGATTGACCAGGAGGAGATTCAGGAAAACAATAGTGAATATTAATTTGCTATTGTCACACAACTGGGTGGGCTCAGGGTGCAGTGATCTCCACCCCGAGCTCACCCTTTTTTAAAGCCAATTAGAGCCTCAGGCTGTAATCATGTGCTTCCAAAAAAAAAAAAAAAAAATACATTTAAATCTATACAGCCAGCACCCTGCATGTAGATTAGGGGCCGGGTGCATGGATGAGGGGGGCGGCTCCTCTGCATTCCTAATGGAACAGTCGCCACTGCTGGCCAGTAACACACCTCCTGTATTAGAATGCCTCCACTCTGGATGAAGGATCACAGGGGGCACCTTTGGACATTAGCATTGTCAGTCTCGGGGGAGTGGAGTGTTAGATGTACTAACATATTTAAATACACTAACAAATTGAATCTGAACTCCAGCTAATACTTTATAATCAGTTAGAGCAAACTTTATCATTTTGGGATAAAGGTACATAAATAAGTAAAAACTGATTATTTGAAGGACCCTGTCAGGGTTGTCTCGTCCCTGTACCTGCAAGAGAGCTTTTCTGTTAAAAATCAACAGACTTACCTTGCCAGATGAAAATGGAAGAAAGAAAGCCTAAAAAAAGAAATCGAATGCAGCCACCAAATCTAAGAACTGGTAAGCTACAGTATAATAATTATTTGCTTTTGGGTTTAATACTGCTTGAAATGTGTTGTAGGAAGCCATTTAACCACATGCTGACGGGACATAGCCGATTGACGGCTACAGCAGGGTCAGCTTATTCTGGGTGGACGTCTGTGGGACGCCCTCAAAGAATCTTGCTCCTGTGTGCACCCGGGAACATCCGTGACCGCCGGGTCCCCCTGGATCATGGTAAACGGCAACTGTTAGCGGCCGTTTGCCACGCGATCATGACAGGACGCCGGTTCCTCCCTCCCCTCTCTGTACCGATCGGCACAGTGAGAAGGGAGAGGGGGGAGAGATGGCAGCAACGCTGTGGGCTGGATGTGTAGTGCCCACAGCACTGCTCAGTGACAATACTCTGCCCATACTATGCAACACTGTGCAATACTCTGCCAATACTGTGCAACAATCTGCCAATACTATGCAATACTCTGCAATAAATTTTAACAGAAACAAGGAATTTTTTTTTTACCAAATTTTCTGTCTTTTAATTATAGCGCAAAAAATAAGATTAAATACCACCAAAAGAAAGCTCTATTTGTGTGAGAAAAAGGACAAACATTTCATATGGGTACAGTGTTGCATGACTGAGTAATTGTCATTCAAAATGTGAGAGCACCAAAAGCTGAAAATTGGTCTGATTAGGAAGGGGGTTTAAAGAGGAACTAAACCCTGATGAGTTTACTTCCTCTTTCATTCCCTGCAAAGGTAAAGCATAATGGACTACTATACATCGCATCGTAGTCCATTATGTGTCACTTACCTGACACAGGAGCCAGCGAAGTCACCGCTGTCCCCTGTAGTCCGGCGCATTCATCTTCTTGGTGGGTCTCGCTGCTCCACCGCTGTCATTCGGCGAAGCCGCGATGACGTCACTCCCGCGCATGCGCACAGGAGTCGCCACGCACGGCATATCGCTCAGTGCGCCGTAGACAGCGGTGCCTGTCTTTCGGCAAATATCTCCTAAACCGTGTAGGTTTAGGAGATATTTCTTGGACCTACAGGTAAGCCTTAATCTAGGCTTACCTGTAGGTTAAAGTGTGTTGTAAGGGTTTACAACCACTTTAAGTGCCCAGTGGTTAAAGATCACTACGATCTTTGCCTGCTATACTAGACAATATAAGCTTTTGAAGGCAGCAGTTCTGTCTACAGCTGCTGCACATTTGCTTTGATGTCTAATAAACAGGTGCCATAAATCCATCAATCTGGACTTTTTATCAGGTGACAGAATTCTGGAGATTGATGTATAATCCTCTCTAATTTTACCCAGCTGATTTATTTTGCAGACTCCTGTGAGCACTTCTGAATATGTATGTATTAGGCCTTTTTACACAGGCTTTCCGATCAGGTCCGCCTGAAAAATCAGGTGGGCCTGATTGGAGCCTCCATTCACTCCTATAGGGCGGCGGTGGCAGGGCTGGACTGGGACAAAAATTTGGCCCTGGACTTCATCCAGACCAGCCCACTTTAATTTTTCAAACAAGCACAAAAACAGTATATAAAACTATACGCAATTGTGCAAAAAAACATAAGTAGAATAACATAAGGAGTCCTCACTAACCTCTATTAATTCACTTATTCTCCTCTGTATTTTTCTCATCTTTCTCACATCACTGCGTGAAGTTGAGGGCGAGCCGCGCAGCCATTACTTTGTCACTGAAACCGGCCCACTGAGCCATCGGCCCACCGGGAAACTCCCTGTAGTCCCAATGGCCAGTACATGCCTGGGCGGTGGTCAGTGGTGACATGTCTGCTGACACCTGCTGCTATCTGATCTGATCTGATCCGATCCTGTCTGTGAAATCTAGAAAGATGGTGACCCTATTTTCCATCTGTCTGGCGGATCGGATGAAAACAGACAGGCGGTCCGTATTCAACCGATCCCCCCATAGAGGAGAGTGGGACTCCGGCAGATCTGTTTCAGTACAGTGAGCGGAGACGGACCTGTCATCCTGCTGCTCAGCGATCGATCCACCACTAAGCAAAGCCGAGTCTGCCAATTGGGCAAGCCCCTGTGAAAGGACCCTTAGGCTGCTTTCATAATGCTCCACTGAAAGAAATCCATCAAAAACGTATATACGTTTTTTGATGCATTTCCATTGCGTTTTCTGGGTGCCTATTACCTAGCATGCACCTGTGAAATGTTGACAAAGCACCAAAAACGCAATGCAAGTGCATTTTTGCTGTGTTTTCTATTCATTTCAGTGGGGACTGGTGTTTTTGGCGCAGTTTTCAAAACGCACGCACCTGCAGTGCAGTGGTGTGAGTCACACAGAATTTAAATGGAATTTTTTTTTTTCCTGCACTTTTTAGCAAGGTAAAAAACACATCAGTGTGAAAAGGTCCTCAGGCTACATTCCCATGACTGCACAGGGGAGGTCAGGGGCAGATGGCGTTGCCCATGGGACCAGCAGCAGCTGCCGGTTATGGCACTGTATAAGTCAATTGCTAGCTCCGAAGCTGTTCACATGTAACTGCTCATTTGAGTGGATGCATGTGAATAGAGCTTCCAACTGATCCTGGACCCAGACACTGTTCGTGTAGGGTTAGCATTTTTGCAGAGTTCTGGCTGCAGCTAATCAACCAGCCTGCATGTGACCATTGCACAGTGTTTAGCCACATGTGAACATGGCAGATTATCCGCACCCATGCCGCTGTGTGAATGCAGTCTTAGGGCTCATGTACTTTGCGCAAAACACCCATAGCACGATAGCCATACCGTTCTGGGCATACATTCCTGGGCACATACTGCCCTAAACGTTTGGACTCCTCAATGCACCATTCAACCCCATCAGCCATAGCAGCTTTCAGTCGCTCACAGAGTTGCAAAGGCTGCTGGCAGTAGGGCCGGTCAGTGTGTCTTCCACTAATCCTGGGATCTCATGAACTGAGCTAAACACCCAGTGTGCATGAGGTCTTAATATAAAAGCAAAGCAAATATTATATTTAAAAAAAAAAAGCTTTAGGACTTGTTTACACTATATGCAGTTGAACGCAGTATAAATGCATATGCAAGAAAAATGTATGCTTTTTTCAATGAGACCAGTTTACACCATTGCAGTAATTCACATGCATTTAAAAAAAAAAAAAAGTAAAGCATGCTGCATTATTTTAAACCAAAATGCACATAAACTCACCGCAAAAACATGTAAATGCAATTCAGTAAAAAAAAAAAGCCTGTAAATGTGCGCGCTGAACATTGCACGCAAGGATTGCCGTGTAAAGAAGCCCTAATGTATTTGGGTTAAGACATATTAAAGTGCTATTAAACCCAAAAGCAAACATTTGTTATATTGTAGCTATAAAATTGTTAGGTGTGGTGGCTGCATTCATTTTTTTATGCTTTATTTCCTTTATTTTTACCTGCCGATCTGGCCAGTAAGTCTGTTGTTTTTCAACAGAATAAGCTCTCCTGCAAATATAACAGTTACAGATCCAAGGAAAACCATTCAACACTAGCAGGGATGCTTACCATGATCAGCTTTTAAAAAAAATTTTTTATGTAAAATCCTAATGCCAAAAGGAAACAAAAGTTTGCTGTAACTGTTTATTAAGTGTCAACCGGAGTTTGGCTTTAATTTGTTAGTTTGTAAATTAAATCTGCTAATAAATTTAACACTACCCTCCCCCAAAATGAACAATGGTGATGTCTGCTGTGCCTCTTGTGCTCATTCATCCAGAGTTGTGTTTCACCAATACAGGAGGTGTGTTACTGGTCAGATCACCAGGTGCACAGAAGGGAAAAGCCTAAAAAGAGAAAACAAATGCAGCCACCACATCTAATGATTGCTAAGTTGTAAAATATTCAATTTTTGGTTTTGAATTTAATAACTCTTTAAGGATGAGGTGTATGTTTGGACGAATTTTATAAACTAACTCCACCTTTTGGACTCCACTGTTTCATGTTACACCCATATTTAGCCTGATGAGTACAAAAACAGATGATTTTGTGTGCATTTAGGAAACACGCAAAAAATGTGTGTCATGCTTGCAGTGCCAATCAGTATTAGTGATACCCAATGTGAGAACGAGCTGCAGGCAGATAAAAACACTTCAAGTTCTCAAAAATACATGATTTTTTTTGCCGCACTTTTTTATTACCAGGCAGGGTAGCCTATTAAAATGAATGGGTGTGAAGTGCGTCAGTTTATGAAAATTGGCGTGGTGTCGCTCTATAGTAGTGTGAATTGGGGCTCTGCTCCTATAGCCATGTCATTCATAAACAGAGATTTGAGAATGATCTTTCATGATCTGCCACCACGAAAGAGGGACTTGTAGTTCTCAATGGACCACACGCATGGTGATGTTGCTGTACATGTAGTCCATTGATAAATGCTCCAGCTTCATAACTGAAGGCCTGTACTGAGCTGAAAGGGCCTGCAGAAGCCTGTGCTTTGCATTGCATGATTTACAGGCTCAAATGTAATACAAAATAATAAATGCTTTTTGCAATATGGGTGCATTTATTGTTATGTATTTTATATATATATATAAAATACAACAAATGCACCCATATTGCAAAAAGCAAAAATGTGCATTTATTTATTTTTAATTTATTATATATATATTTTTTTACATTTGAGCCTGATATTTATTTTACTAAAGATGTAATTCATCTTTAAATTTGGTCTGAAGTTCAGGTGTTAGAACTGTGGTCAGATGCAATACTGGGACCAGTAAATGTGTTGTGATCAATGTGCCCGCCCCCTCATTATAAAAGTCAGCTCTCCCATCAGCCCTTTGTCGCTGTGTTGGAGTTAGTCAGGGGCAGCTGGTTGTAGATTCAGGGAAGAGGTTTATGCTATTGTGCTAGTGGATGGCAGTGCTGTGTATTGCCACTGATATATAACAGTGAGGTCCAGTTAGTGGAGCGTGACCCCCCCCCCCCCCCCCCACCTGTATTCAATAGACACACCACTCCTTTTTAGCCCTACTTTATTTTCTTTGCTTTTTGGTTCTGTTGCTGCTGTAACCATTTTTTTTGTTTCTTTCTTTTATTTATTAGGTTTACAAGTGTATGTTTTTTTTTTTTTTTTTTTTTTTTTTGTGTTTTTCTCTTTTTTTGTGTTTGTTTAGGGTATACTGTAGGTTTTGGTTATCTATTTCTTTTTTCCCCATAAATACAATATTTTTCTTTTTTATATAATTTTGGCAGGCCATTTTTATTATTTTATGGGGTCATTAGTAGTGTGGACTTGTTGCTGACACAGCAAAAGCTGCTCCTTGTTAGCAGCAGAGCACCACATACCATCATACTGTTTAGGCCACCAGAGCACCACTGTGTCAAGTGCGGCAAAGCACCACACCACTCCTCCCATCCACCTATTGTGATAGCGGTTAATAAAACTGCAGTATCGCTCATTTTCCATCATGTTTGGGAGGCCTAATTGGAGTGGAAGTTGTTCACATGTACTGGCCATGATGGTTGGGGGTGCACCTTCAAAAGGCAAATCTGCCTTTTATTTTCTAGTTGGTTTGCTATACAGCCAGAGCATGCTGGGAAGGTGGAGGATAACCAAGCCTTCATCATCCTCCTTTTTTACTAGCACAGAGTACTGCAATGCCATCTGCAACTGCAAATATGCTCAGTTCTATCTCTTAAAGTATATGTAAGCCCTCACCTTTTAACCACTTGACCACTGGGCACTTAAACACCCTTAATAACCAGACCAATTTTCAGCTTTCGGTGCTCTCGCATTTTGAATGACAATTACTCAGTCATGCAACACTGGACCTATATGAAATTTTTGTCCTTTTTTTCACACAAATAGAGCTTTCTTTTGGTGGTATTTAATCACCGCTGGGTTTTTTATTTTTTGTGCTATAAAAGAAAAAATACCGAAAATTCTGTAAAAAAACGAATTTTTCTTTGTTTCTGTTAGAAAATTTAGCAGATTAGTAATTTTTTCTTCATAAATTTTGGCCAAAATTTATACTACTACATATCTTTGGTAAACATAAGTACAAATTGGTGGATATTATTTGGTCTTTGTGAAAGTTATAGAGTCCACAAGCTATGGTGCCAATATCTGAAAATTGATCACACCTGAAGGACTGACGGCCTATTTCAATTCTTGAGACCCTAACATGCCAGAAAAGTACAAATACCCCCCAAATGACCCCTTTTTGGAAAGAAGACATTCCAAGGTATTTAGTAAGAGGCATGATGAGTTTTTTGAAGTTGTCATTTTTTCCCACAATTCTTTGCAAAATCAAGATTCTTTTTACTTTTTTTTTTTTTTTCACAAAATTGTCATATTATCAGGTTATTTCTCACACACAGCATATGCATACCACAAATTACACCCCAAAACACATTCTGCTATTACTCCCGAGTATGGTGATACCACATGTGTGAGACTTTTACACAGCGTGGCCACATACAGAGGCCCAACATGCATGGAGCGCCATCAGGTGTTCTGGAGCACCCAGGACAATTCTGACATTTCTCTCCTACATGTAAAAATCATCATTTATTTGCTAGAAAATTACATAGAACTCCAAAACATTATATATGTTTTTTTAGCAAACACCCTGGAGAATACAATGGTGGTCTTTGCAACTTTTTATCTCGCACGGTATTTGCGCAGTAATTTTTCGAATGCTTTTTTTTGGAAAAAAAACTGTTTTGTGCTTAAAAAAAGAAAAACACAGTAAAGTTAGCCCAATTTTTGCATAATGTGAAAGATGAAGTTACGCTGAGTAAATAGATACCTAATATGTCACTCTTCAAAATTGCACACGCTCGTGGAATGGCGGCAAACGTCGCTACTTAAAAATCCCCATAGGCGACGATTTACATTTTTTTTACTGGTTATATGTTTTGAGTTACAGAGGAGGTCTAGGGCTAGAATTATTTCTCTCGCTCTAACGTTCGCAGCGATACCTCACATGTGTGGTTTGAACACCGTTTTCATATGTGGGCGGGACTTACGCATGCGTTCGCTTCTGCATGCGAGCACATGGGGACAGGGGCGCTTTCAAAAAAACATTTTTTTTTATTGTTCATTTTACTTTATTTATTTTAGTTTGACATTTTTTTCCCCAAAAATAATTTTTTTGATCACTTTTATTCCTATTACAAGGAATGTAAACATCCCTTGTAATAGGAATATGGCATGACAGGTCCTCTTTACAGTGAGATGTGGGGTCAATAAGACCCACATCTCACCTCTAAGCTGGGAAGCCTGAAAAAAAAAAAGATTCTGGCTTTGATCGTATTAGCGATTCGGTAGAAGCACCGGAGGGCGGAGGGCGGCGGGAGATGTCTATGGCTGGGTATTGCAGGGTATCACCGACTATGGCTGGGTATCTCAGAGCATGGTGTTGCAGAGTACTGCGTTGCAGAGCATTGCAGGGTATTGGCGGGTGTTGCAGAGCATTGCAGAGTGTTGCAGGGTATTGGCGGGTGTTGCAGAGCATTGCAGAGTGTTGCAGGGTATCGGCGGGGGTTGCAGAGCATTGCAGAGTGTTGCAGGGTATCGGCGGGGGTTGCAGAGCATTGCAGAGTGTTGCAGGGTATCGGCGGGGGTTGCAGAGCATTGCAGAGTGTTGCAGGGTATTGGCGGGTGTTGCAGAGTGTTGCAGGGTATTGCAGAGCGTTGCGGAGTGTTGCAGGGCATTGCGGAGTGTTGCAGGGCATTGCGGAGTGTTGCAGGGCATTGCGGAATGTTGCAGGGCATTGCGGAGTGTTGCAGGGCATTGCGGAGTGTTGCAGGGCAATGCGGAGTGTTGCAGGGCAATGCGGAGTGTTGCAGGGCAATGCAGAGTGTTGCAGGGCAATGCAGAGTGTTGCAGGGCAATGCAGAGTGTTGCAGGGCAATGCAGAGTGTTGCAGGGCAATGCAGAGTGTTGCAGGGCAATGCAGAGTGTTGCAGGGCATTGCAGAGTATTTGCAGGGAATTGCAGACTATTTGCAGGGAATTGCAGAGTAATGCAGAGTATTTGCAGGGAATTGCAGAGTAATGCAGAGTATTTGCAGGGAATTGCAGAGTAATGCAGAGTATTTGCAGGGAATTGCAGAGTAATGCAGAGTATTTGCAGGGAATTGAGGGGTTAATTTTCGGTGAGCAGCGATGTGGGCACTGCAGATGCAGCCCACATCGCTGCTGACACCGATCTCTTCCCCCTCCGCTGTACCGATCGGTACAGAGAGGGGAGGGAGGAACCGGCGTCATGTTATGACGCCGGCTTGTTTACAAGTGATCACTCCGTCATTTGACGGAGCGATCACGTGGTAAACGGCCGCGATGAGCGGCCGTTTACCGTGATTCGTGATGCGCCGGGTCCACTGGATCCAGCGGTCACGGATGCTCTCGTGTGCGCGCCCCAGGGGGCGCGCGAGAGCAGAATTCTGGGAGGCCGTTAATTAACGGCCTCTCAGAGTTAAACAACCGCCCTGAAGCCGTTAATCGGCAATGGGCGGTTGTTAAGTGGTTAAAACATCCCATTCAGTTTAAAATAATAATAATAAAAAAAAAAGTTATTTATAATGTTTTTAAAATCTATACACAATTGTTTTACCTTTTTAATTTGTTTTGTGATTACATACCCTCTTTTCTCAGCTGCATAACAGCTGGGGGAGGAGAAGCAACAGTACACTGAGCTTCCCAGTGAAGGCTGTGCAGCAGGGGTGTGCCAAGTCTGATCATTGGAGGAGAGCGCACTGATTTCCCAGCATAGTTAGAGAACTGACCGCTTGCCGTGGTAAGTTTTTAAGCAGGGGGACTGTCAGGAACACCAGGGATTTCACACATAGAATCGACACAAAGAGAGCAAGATACTTTTTCATACAAGTACATGGTACACCAGGCACATATTAAGAGGATGAAATGCTGGGTTTACATATTCCAAACTTACAAACATGTGCAGCAATTCGTTTCCTCTGGGGTTCAGAAGGAGAGCAATGGAAGCATAGAGGGAGGGGACAACAGGTAGAGAGGTATTTGAATGCACCTAGGTGCTAGAGCAGAGGAGGAAACAGAGGCACAACATTAGCAAATATGGATGTCATGCAGGAGAAGCTCACTGAGGAGTGAAGGGAACAGCTGCCCTATTCTATTGGATGGCACTTCAGGTTGCTGGTACTTTCAGATCTACTCCCCATAGCTCAGCTGTGTGGACCCTTTTCCACACCTGTGCTGCAGACAGCACCATAGTGATTTGCAGTCTCTACCAACAGTATAAGTGTGGCAAAGATGTTGGTCATTTGGGTACCACATGCATGAAGAGTCTGTGCTGTTCCCACAGAACTTTGTGGGAGCAGCGTATGAATGCTACAGGTCTCCAGCAAAAGGCCTCCTCCTTCCTGCTCCTCCTTTTCCACTCCTGCCCCCACTACGTTATTCTCAATCTGCAGCCTCCAGGAATATGGATGGAAGTCTTACCGGTGGTATGATAGGCTTACCTTAGTAGGAGCAAGTGTAGGGTGCGGTCTTGATCTAAGTCTATAAACTCCACTTTGCCATCTCCAACTGTATCATTGAGGAGGTAGTTTTCTTCCCCCAACTGCTGAAACATAGGAAAAATATGGAACCAGCCACCTGCATGCTTGAAGTCTCAATGCCCATTAAGTAATATTGCTGGCATCCAGGATGGATACAAAATGAGGCACACAACTGGAACTCATTAAACACAAATCTACGAGGTAAATGGATAAATCAATTCACCCGTAGAGACAACAGCGCATAATACTCAATAGATAAAAAGAAATTATATGTGATTTGTGCTAGTGCAAACTGTTGTTCTACGGAAAAACATGTATATCTTCCCAAATGTAGTCATACAAAATAAGTATTGTCCATGATCACTGTCCATATATCTAGATTATACTGAGTAATCAAGATGGTTTCAGGGAAAAAACTGAAACGGAATATCTATTTCAGTCCATAAACAAAACACAAAACTGAAACAAAGTGTCCTGGTACAGATCATAAGGAGTATGTGATACAATCCTTCCTTCCAACAGTAAAATGCAGTATTCCCGAATTTGCTGGGGTGCAATCTCAAGCATGAGGTGACCCCCCTTAGTAATATTCTTACCAGATATGCCTGGTTACATGGGCTCTCGGATATTACTCCTCATCGGCTTGATCTCCTCCGCTTCGTAAGCACCAGGTCATGCACGATCAGATTTGATTGGTTACAACGGGCTCTCAGATATTCCACGGGCTCTCAGATATCACTCATCGGCTGGATCTCATCCACTTCATAAGTGCTGGGTGATTCAAGATCTCCGAAAAAAGCAATTATGGGAAACAAACATAGCGTAATACCGTCTTGTAAAAACACAATTTATTTTAATAAAAATATTGCACTCACAAAAAAACAATTCTTTAAAGCATTGGTTCACTCAGCGTGCATAGTTCTTTATCACAGTCTAGGGAGAAGTAATAGCATCAGCCGCCAATGGCCGTCACCACATAATAGCTCACGATTAAAGCTGTGCGTCTCTTCCTCCCTCCTGTCAGTTCCTCTATGCTGCTAACGTGTGCTACCACCCTGACGCGTTTCGTCGTGTAGACATCATCTGAGGCCTCAGATGATGTCTACACGACGAAACGCGTCAGGGTGGTAGCACACGTTAGCAGCATAGAGGAACTGACAGGAGGGAGGAAGAGACGCACAGCTTTAATCGTGAGCTATTATGTGGTGACGGCCATTGGCGGCTGATGCTATTACTTCTCCCTAGACTGTGATAAAGAACTATGCACGCTGAGTGAACCAATGCTTTAAAGAATTGTTTTTTTGTGAGTGCAATATTTTTATTAAAATAAATTGTGTTTTTACAAGACGGTATTACGCTATGTTTGTTTCCCATAATTGCTTTTTTCGGAGATCTTGAATCACCCAGCACTTATGAAGTGGATGAGATCCAGCCGATGAGTGATATCTGAGAGCCCGTGGAATATCTGAGAGCCCGTTGTAACCAATCAAATCTGATCGTGCATGACCTGGTGCTTACGAAGCGGAGGAGATCAAGCCGATGAGGAGTAATATCTGAGAGCCCATGTAACCAGGCATATCTGGTAAGAATATTACTAAGGGGGGTCACCTCATGCTTGAGATTGCACCCCAGCAAATTCGGGAATACTGCATTTTACTGTTGGAAGGAAGGATTGTATCACATACTCCTTATGATCTGTACCAGGACACTTTGTTTCAGTTTTGTGTTTTGTTTATGGACTGAAATAGATATTCCGTTTCAGTTTTTTCCCTGAAACCATCTTGATTACTCAGTATAATCTAGATATATGGACAGTGATCATGGACAATACTTATTTTGTATGACTACATTTGGGAAGATATACATGTTTTTCCGTAGAACAACAGTTTGCACTAGCACAAATCACATATAATTTCTTTTTATCTATTGAGTATTATGCGCTGTTGTCTCTACGGGTGAATTGATTTATCCATTTACCTCGTAGATTTGTGTTTAATGTTTTCTAGTGGTTTTATTGATTTAATACCTTTTAAAACAGCTGCTTAAATTCCACAGCTCCCAGGTAGAAAGCAGATTTTTTGATGCTGAGCGCCTTTTATTTGCGTGGTTAACGGGCGGAGGTTATCCTAAGCAAAGGTGCACATTTACACAACTGGAACTGGTGGTGCTGATCCTCATCCTGAAATGTGATAACAGTGACAGATCAATTTCCTCCACACCCTCCCTGTCAATTGCTTCTTTGGTAAGTTGTCGTCAAAACCACTTTTCCTTCCCATGCAACCAAGCATCTATGCAATGGCAAAATGCTGCTATACTGTTTTGTAGCCCATATGTTTTAACAGGAAACACACTGGGGCAGAGATTTCATAAGCTCTGCAGGGGCAGGCCCAGAAGTGGCCAACGCTATGCAATCGTGTACCAGGAAAGGTTGTGTGTAACCACACCAACTGCTGTCCACCCTTCAACAGGGAAAGTTCTCGTGTGTCTTGCCTGGCACATGTCCTCAACCTGGTGGTGCAGCAGTTCTTGGGTACACTGGCATACATGATTTTCTGAGACTGGCCAGAATAGTTTGTAGCTACTTCAGGTGGTCATACCCAGCCAGTGTTTAGTTAACTAATGCTGACCATACACTATACGAAAAAATTGGCCGAAATTCGGTCATTAGACCCTTCGTTCGTTTTTTTGGCCAGTTAATGGGCAGAAAATTGATAATCGTTTGGATGTTTTTGAGCTGCAAAAATGAAGTTTGGAAATTTTCTGCCAAACGAATGATAAATTGAAAGGTTAATGTGTTTCCCGTCCGACCTGTCTGCACTAGGTATATGTAAAAAAAAAAACTAACATGAAATGTATTTATCTATGTCCACTGGATGATTTATCGGTCATTACATGATGGCACCATCGTTTGCGCTCATGGCCGAACATTTGTTTTTCGAAATTGGGTTTATAGTGTATGGCCAGCATAACATTCAGCGAAAACTCAACCTTCCTGCCCACCGCCTGCTATGATATGCCCATATGCTTTGGGATGCTGCACTTGCTTCAGCACTCTGTCAACAAGTATTTGTGTAAGTATTTCATGAGGATAGGCTCAGGGGATCTGGGTGGATCCTCGGGAGTTGTTTGTGTGTGGAGGGAGATAGCTGAAGATGACTACCATTTGAAATTTGTGGCAAATGGGCTCATTTATGATCTTATGCTTGTGAAGGGACGTCAGGATTTGGGCGATCAAGGAGAGGGATTGTTAAAGGTTGGCCACACTTTTGGATCTTCACTATAATGAGAAAATGGCAGAGATCATCCTGCCATCACAAACAGAGCAGAAAATTAAACCCCTGGAGGACCTGCTGCAGAAGAAACCTTTTACCATCTATTCTAGAGACTGGAGCTGTGAGTAAAAGGATATCAGTGAGCAGTGGTAGTGGTGGCTGCCTAAGTGAGGCTTTAAAGTCCTTCTACGCTTAGGGCTGTCAGCTGCGGGAGTTATAGGTAGTGTCTGAACCATATGGTGGCTGAGTATATGGAGTTGAGAATAGATGCTGACACCTGACCTTGGCAGCCCTATAGACATTATGCTTTCAAAATGTGCATTTAGTTACAGGAAAAAGTCCACTTGTCCCCAGACACAGTTGATGGCTCACCTTTGTAAAAAATGAACCAGTCCAGGATCAGTGTTAATGCATTGCTCATTAAAGTGTTACTAAACCCACAACTGCAAAATCGGTAAGAAAGTAAAGCATGCCTGTTTTACTCACTATGGAACTTAAGGGGATTAATCCTCTGCATTGTGTAAAATGGCTGTTTGATCCTCCCCTTCTTTCACAGTCCCCAATCCATCTCCCAGAGCCTTTGGGTGCCCTTGGTTTATTGTGTATTGCCAGAGAGTTATTTTTTGGGGAGAGTGCATGTGATCAGCAGAGGGCCAATCAGACAGAGGGTCAGGGGTCCTGCTGCCTCATAGAACAGTCAGAGTGGAATGAAAACTTCTCCTAGGAGCTTTACCAAACATTGATAGAAGTAATAAGACTACTATATACTGCATATGAGAAAAAGTATATAGCAGTTTATATTTACTAAAATAATTGCATTTCCATGTTCTGTGTACTGTGGGAGACCAGATAGTGAATGCAGGTTTTTTTTAAACCCCCGGCAGGATTTACCCCCTCAATGACCAGGCCATTTTTAGGGATTTTTTATTTTTTGAGATATGGCACTGCATTACTTTAACTGAAAATTGAGCGGCCGTGCGATGCTCTACCCAAACACAAAGGAAAATTTATTGTCAAATACTTACCGTAATTTTCCTTTCCTGATGGACTCCATGGCAGCCTACGTGTGGGTTGACTTCGCCTCCTCTCCAATGCTATAGGACTCCATTCACATAAATGAACACTCACCACTCCACATGGTGTTCCGTAACTAGCCTACTCATATAACTCATGGGTGGGTTATCCATCTGCCATGGAGTCCATCAGGAAAGGAAAATTACGGTAAGTATTTGACAATAAATTTTATTTTTTCCCTGACAGACTCCATGGCAGCCTACGTGTGGGAAATAACTAGCCGACCACACGGGTGGGTATGCTTAAACAGAAAACATTTAATTGGACTACCCGGTCCGGAAAAAAAACGTCAAAAAGGGTTCTTCGAAGCCCAAGGATCCAATCTCCGATACCCTTTTGGCTGAAGTGACCGCAACTAAGAAAACAACTTTTGCTGAAAAGTCTTTAATAGAGAGCGGGGATGGCCCCAATGTACTTAAACCCGAGATTGAATCCAGGACCAGGGGAAGATCCCACTTGGGAAATCTAGGCTTTCTTTGGGGTTTGAGTCTTGAGGCTCCCCAGAAGAACAGAGGAATCAATGGATGCACTGCCCAAGATGTACCTGAGAAGGCCAACAGAGCCGATACTTGTACTCTGAGAGAGCTTATTGACAAAGGAAGAACGAGGCCAGTCTGCAAGAAGCCGAGAATGTCCTAGACTCCTGGATGTTCAAAAGGTCTATTTGAGGATGAGCAGAAATCAACAAATTTGGTCCAGATTCTGCTATACACTTTGTTCATACTTGATCTCCTTGCACTCATGAGGGTGGAAATTACACTTGAGGCACACCCAATGAATTCCAGCCTCTTCCTCTCAAGAACCAGACCATCAGTCTCAGAACTTCCAGGCAAGGCTGCAGGACTGCACCCTGAGAGAGAAGGTCCAGCCTGAGAGGGAGAGGTATGGGGCCTCGAACACTGAGTTGGACCAGGAGGGGAAACCAAGGCCTGTTGGGCCAATAAGGAGCTACTGTCACAACCTCCACTGTTTCCACTCGGAGCCTCTGAAGGAATCTGAGGATCATGGGAAGTGGAGGGAAGGCATAGGCCCTCCTGAACCTCCACTGGTCTGTCGGGGCATCTGTCCCGCAGGCCCGACTGCAACGACTTTGTGTGTAGAATTTCTCCATCTTGAAGTTGCAGGGGGAGACAAACAGATCAACCTCCGGATTGACCCCCAATGACAGAATCCACTTGAAGGTTTGAGCATGAAGGGACCATTCATTGTTGTCCAGCTGAGTCCTGGACAGAAAATCCGCTTGAGAGTTCTGAACCCCTGGTACAAAAACCTCTGAGATGTTTTACATAGGAGACTGCCATGGTGTTGTCCATCCTCAATAACACCGATTTCCCCTTCAGAAGATGAGAGAAGTGCTGGAGAGCACACCAGGCAGCTCGGAGTTCTAGGACATTCGACCCTGGCAGAGGGAGACGAGCATTCCACTTGCCCTGCGCAAGATTTGATCCGCAGAGAGCCCCCCAACCGGTCCCACTGGCATCGGTCGTGACTGTGTCCCAGGAGATGGGAATGATGGAATGATAGTTCAGCAGGTTCTTGTGCTGTAGCCACCAAGAGACTCTCCCTCATGGTTGTGGTTAAACGAATACTTTGATTTTTGTCTCCTGACTCCCACTGCTTGAGAAAACCTGCCTGGAAGCAGCGTAGCCTCCACAAAGTCCACTTCACCATCGGAGCCGTTGAGACCATTGTACCTATGATCTTGAGACACTGAGAAGCTTTCAGATATTGAGTGTGTAGGGCCCAAGAGACTTTCTTGTATAATTTAAATTTTTTCGTCCGGGAGAGAGTACTCTGCAGAGTTTCGAATTGGGCTCCTAGATATATTAGTCGCTGGACTGGCTCTAGATGACTTTTTGCCAAGTTCAGAAGCCACCCGAAACTGG
This sequence comes from Lithobates pipiens, assembly GCF_037356315.1. Taxonomy (NCBI): domain Eukaryota; kingdom Metazoa; phylum Chordata; class Amphibia; order Anura; family Ranidae; genus Lithobates; species Lithobates pipiens. The sequence continues at coordinate 88,512,583 of NW_027507788.1, forward strand.
ACAGAGTAGAAATCACCTGCTCCCTATGTTCCAGCAACTGTTCTCTGCTTTGGGACAGAACCAGCAGGTCATCCAGGTAATGGTATAGTTGTATACCCTTTAACCTGATAAGAGCCATTACGGCCAGGAGAACCTTTGAAAAAACTCGGAGAGAGGTCGTCAACCCAAAGGGAAGGCAAATAAATTGGAGATGGTCTTGACCAATGTGGAATCTTAGGAACATTTGGAAATCTTTTTCTACTGGGACGTGGAAATAAGCGTCCTTCAGGTCGATCGAAATCATCCAATCCCCTGACTGTATGGCTTGCTGAATAGTCGAGAGTGTTTCCATCTTGAATTTCCCATACTCTATGAACTTGTTTAGATAAGTGAGATCTATCACCAGGCGCCAAGAGCTGCTCTTCTTTTGGACCAAGAAAAGAGGGGAATAGACTCCCTGAAACCATTCTTCCTTTGGTATCTGAACTACTGCACCTTGAGCCTTTAACAGATCCACGTAGGAGGACAATACTTGATTTTGTTCTTCCGAGCGAGGGAGCAGGGTGGACACGAATCTGGGAGGAGGGGTGCTGGAGAAGGTCCATCTGTGACCCGACGAGACCGTCCTGATTACCCAGTAATCCGAGATCGAGGCCACCCAGACGTGCCGAAAAAGGGATGGACGAGCCCCCACTCGACCCGCCTGGGTGGGCGCGATCTCAGAATGACTTGTTTTGGTCACGACCACTGGATGACTGGTTTTTACTGGGCTTACGAAAGGAAGCTTGCCCTCTGTACCAATTCCTCCTGAAGTCCCGACCAGGTTTGTAGGAGCGTGCATCCCTCGAACGCTCTGGACTGCGTTTCTTATACTGGGGTCTCTTCCGACCCAACAATCTTCTGTCCTGGGGGAGGAAACCTGACTTACCACCCGTAGCAAGTGTAATGGCGTCATCAAGCTCGTTGCCAAATAGTGTAGAGCCCTAAAAGGGAATTTTGTACCACGCCTGCTTAGAGACCGGGTCAGCCAGCCAGGGACATAACCACAAGGCTCGCTTAGCCGTAACTGATGACAGCATAACACGTGCCAGCAGACGGATCAGATCAATGGATGCCTGCCCCAGGAAGACTGCCGCAAGCTTCAGCTCTGCTGCAGCTGAACTTCTAGCCAGCTCCTCAGAAACGCCCTTAAGGAATGAGTCCACGTTTTCGGTCCAGGCTTCCATGGCCTTAGACATAGCCGCTAGTGCTAGAGCTGGTTTACAGGCCATCCCAGCCAAACCGTAAATCCTCCTAAGATCCTGGTCAATCTTCCTCTCCAGACCATCATTAAAGGACACTGAATCCTCCAATGGGAGGGTAACGTGTTTGGCCAAAGCATCAAAGCTGCATCCACCAGTGGGGCGTTTTCTAAGTGTTTTACGTCTTCCGATTTAAATGGATACAACCTGGATGTTTTATTGGTCATAGAGTACTTTCTATCCACTTTACTACATTTTTCATCAAAAATATCCTTCAGCTCGGTAAGAAAAGGAAAACTTGGACGTTCTTTCCCCAACTGTTTGAAGAATTTCTTCTGTTTGGCTGGAGGGGTAGATGAGTCTTCCCACTTAAGGGCCTCCTTAACTGCTTTAATCTGGAGAGACCATAGCAAAGTCAAAGCCCCCAATATCCTCTTCACCTAGGAGCTCATCCTCAGAGGACACATTAGATGCTGCGTAGGGCTGGGAAGTACCCGGATCACCATGGGCCTCATCAGCCTGAGGGCCAGACAAAGAGGTGGATTTACCCAGCGTGTGAGAAGTGTCCATGTCTCTCTGCTGCACCACGCGTTTCACCAGGGATTCCATACGCTGGCTTTCTAAATTCCTTTTCCCCAACCGCCTGGGCATAACACCGATCACATAGAGACTTGCCCTCCGGGACTCGAGTCCCACATCCCCAGCAGGCTCTGCAATCAGAGCGACCATCATGGCAGTGGGAGCGGTGTCTGGAGGAGGAATGTGAACATCTCCTCTAGCGGTGAGATCCATGTGGAGAGTCTCGTCTGGATCTAGATGACGAATGTTGTGGCCAGGCAAGGTCTTTATTCTGCGGATCCAACCTGAAAGGGCTAAAGCAAACAAACAGGGGAAAAGGGAAAAAAGTGGCATCAATAACGCAAACAGGTGCGACTGTACCTCAACCCCTCCCCTCATCAGTACATACCTAGTGCGTAAGGGCTGACCACTTAAAGGCGGTGATTTGTCCATGATTTTCTGGACGAAGAGCATCACAATAAAAAAATAGTCTGCAAAAAAGATGAGGACCTAAGCAAAAACATACTGGAGCCAATAAACAATATATACACACATATATCCATAAATATAATTATATATTCATTTTATTATTATCATTTTTTATTTTATTTATTTTTTCTTTCCTAGTTCCATATATAAACATGCATTACCCTTCTTTATATACATATCATTAAAAAGAGTCCATAAAAAGAAGCTCGCTTTCGCAGACTAGGGGCTGGAGGAACAGACTTGCTGCTTCCAATAGACTGACAGAACCGGTGAGACTGAAGCAGCAGCCTGGTTTTTAAATTCCCCGCCCGTGACGTCACCGCTCCCCTACCTCGCGCCTGCGCTGTGTAGAGATGGCCAAACTGCACTTGTGCGGCCGCTATCTGCTCAGCCAAACCGTGCATGCGCCAACCAAGCCTCAGTTTTGAGAGAGGCTAAATCAAGGTACGTGCCTTGGTCTAACGGCGGCTGACTCATAACTGTAGGGGCAGGCAAGGGCAGAAAGGCGGCTGGATAGAATACTACAGACAAAAGAGAAAGAAAGCTAGATAAGAAAATTTTTAAATGATCTTCCCCTCCCTAGACCCGACTGACAAAATAAAACACAATATTTCCTCTATAGTTTTTTTTCTGAAAAAAACTCTACACAACCTCTAACTACCAATATAACCCCCTGCACAGTTTTAACCAACAGACCATACAAAAATATCTACAAACAGTTAGATGACCTTTTTTTTCTAATTCTTCTCAGACTTACTTTTCTGGAGCTTGGAGCAGAAATGTTGGAGCACTCCCCCAAGGCAGGACCTGCCTCCAATAGGACCTGCCTCCAACAGAGCCTGCCGCCTTCTGAGCCAAGTATGTTTTAAATAGGAGAGGGGGAGGCGAATTGGCCAACCCCCTCTCCCTGGCTCCCCCCCGAAGTGAGAGGGCGAATCTACCTACTTTTGCCCACAACCAAGATGGCATCGACAGCGTCATCCTCCCACGCATGCGCCGAATGGCAACGCCTACCACTCTGCCAATCGCCGCTAGACCGAGTCCATAATACTCACCCTGTCATGGCGCTCGCCGCTCTACCAACACTGAGGTACAGGATAGAAAGAGGCACACCATATTTAAAACAGGAGAGCAAAAGTAAAATAAAGAGAAGTATGAAAGAAAAGGCTCAGAAAGAGAGCCTCTACCTGCCCCACAGAAAACAGCTTAGCCTGAACGCAGGACTGTAGCTCCTAATTAGGAAGCTGCTGCTGCCCCAAAAGAACCTCAGAAAGGGCTCCCCTCTTTTCAGCGCTGTTAGCAACCCAAGACAGGGGACTGCATCTGGGGGACACCTGAACCCAGACAGGAGTTACCAAGGCAGAGGCAATACCACGTACTGACACTATCCATCATTTGAGGATAAAAAGGAGAATGCTTTTTCCTGTCTCTCTTATGTCATGTCATTTTGTTTTTATTTTTTCTATTTTTAGCTGAAGTCTGCACTCTTTCTCCCTTTGAAGTGATAACCTATGAAATAGAGCTGCATGATTCTGAGCAAAATGACAATCACACTTTTTTGCTTAGAATAAAGATCACGATTCTCTCACGATTCTCATAGCGTAACATCTTTCACATTATAGAAGAAAATTGGGCTAATTGTACTGTTTAGTATATATATATGTATATATATATATATATATATATATATATATATATATATATATATTTTTTTTTTTTTTTATTGTTTATTTATAGCAGGAAATGGGTCCACATAGACAAACAGGTTACATACTTTCCACATATCTTACAGAGAGAAAGGCAGTACTGGTAATACAACATCAAATCTCTGCTAGCCTTATCATCAAGAGTAAAAAAACAAAAAACAAAACATCAGCATGTGGAGTTGTGAATTCTCGTCGTCCTGTGGCCTCACTTCCCATTTTCTTTTTAACTAACGTAGTATCTACAGTAGTAACCCCTCCAATATATGGAGGGGGAGGTGAAGCATAGGAGTAGGAAAGACATAGGGGAAAAGAGAAAAAAAGGAGGTGAATCGGGTATGGGGGGTAGAGGGAGAGGGGTGGGGGGAGGGGGAAGCAAGGTGTGTTCCTCAATCATGGAGTGCTCAGATAACCAATCGGAGTTGCAGTTACAGGGCCTCTGTCCATGGCCTCATACTCAACAAATCTTTGTCCCTGTATACGGCATTATGTGTCCGTGTCAGATCCTCTCAGGGCCTGGCCCTCAGCCGAGTATATAAACCCATTCCAACCCTGCCAGGTTTTAGTGAAGGTCTCCTCTCTATTTTGCGCTGTGAGGATAAGATCCTCCATTTTCCTGATGTCCTCCACCTTACGAAGCCAGAGGTCAATGGTCGGAAGGGGCGATTTCCACTGGAGTGGTATGCAGGCCTCAGCTGCATCAAGTAGGTGGCGAATCACTGATTTCTTGTAATTCCTGTCCGGGATATCAGAGGTGTGTACCCTGTTTCCCCTAAAATAAGACCTAGCGTGATTGTCGACGATGGCTGCAATATAAGCCCTACCCCCATATAAGCCCTAGTTAAAGTCCTTCTATGTCTAATTCTCAGGGTAGGGCTTATTTTTGGGGAAACAACACAAGATACTAGCGCTTTAAAAGATACTGGTGTGTCCTTTTCAGTTCAGTCTGTATTGTTCATTAAAATAAATTCAAAACAGTTTTTATCAAAGAAAGATGTTTTTAAAAAAAGTTATCTGAGAAAACAGTACTTGGAATTTGCTGAAAATCCAGAAAGGTTGCTTGCTGTCCTTAGAGGATAAGGGATGTATGTGCACAATCACCTGCGGCAGCTGCTTCTTTAGAGTGAAGTCATCTCATGAATAGGATACCAATAAAGGAATATATAGAAGAGCGCCAAATCAGTAAAAAGTGCATTTATTTTATACAATTAATAAAAGTCTCACTTTTCAGTTCTGTGTGTATATAATTATGTTTGATCTCTCTGTTTCTGTACACACAGAACTTGGGTATATATTTTAACTGTGAAGGCTTGTAAACAATTTCCCTTCCTTCCTCCTTTATACATATACCTTTTTATACACATATCTTTTAAACATAATTTAATTGCATCACCTCTATCAATCTTGACGTGAGTTTTCACATACAATTGTGATATATTGATCTTGTATCTCCACCATCAACATCATTGTCGTGCGTTTAAAAATGTGACTAAGTCGCATTTATCTGTAACTGGGCTCATGATCATATGCTATTAACATGAAGTTATTTCTTCATTTATAATACCTCCAACCAGTCAAGATTGATTAGTAGTAAGAGTAATGGTGGTAGCATTATTGCTATTACTACTATTGTTGTTGTTATCATTATGATTACCATGTTCACATTATTCAAGCCTTTAGTTGTTATCAACGTCTCTATAGGCATTCCTCAATTTGGCCTATTATCAATACTTTTGAGATCCAAAATTACCTACCACCTATAAATATACTTACTATTACCATCTTTATATTTATAGTTATGTTTATTTTTTATTTTTATATTTATCTTTATTTTTATTATTATCATTTTTTCCTATTATTATTATTATTAATATTATTATTATTATTTTCATTTTCATCTTTATTCTCATTTTTATTTTTACTTTTATTTCCATTATTATCCCTTTTTTTGTTATTTTTATTATTATTATTATTATTATTATCATCATTATTAATTTTATTAGTATTTTTGCAAAAATGTATTTTATTTTTATTTATTTTTTATTTTTATTTTTTCTTTTTTTTCATTTTCATTGTTTTTTTCATTTCTGTTCATTTTCCACAACTCTTTTATACATACATTCTTTGTTCCCTATATATATATATAACTCTTCTCTAAAACGTTTCACCTTTTTCAAGTTCACCTTCGTTACCATATATTTTACTCATTTGCCATAGTATTATCATTAGTATAACCCTCTCAACCAGCTTGCATCGATTATAGGGTTAATTGCTATCTTGTCTGTCATTATCTATTTACTCTCCTATTTAAGAGCAGTCCACTGCAGCATTGCCTATACCTGCACTTGAGAAAGGAGCGCGCATGCCCGAACGAGGCTTGCGCAAGCTCAGAAACGCGTTGTGCTTTTGGGTACCCCCCCGGCTGATGTCACACGCTGCCTACGAGCCAGTCTGAGTCTCTGTGCATCACAGAACACAGCAGAGCTTCCCCTAGCGCGCTGTGGAGGAGGATTCATCCAGTAACAGCACCAGCGAAAGGGAACAGTGATTTGACTATCAAATGGAGGACAATAATAATTATGGATGTAAGTGAGACTTTTATTAATTGTATAAAATAAATGCACTTTTTACTGATTTGGCGCTCTTCTATATATTCCTTTATTTTTGGGGAAAGAGGATGGGGTTTATTTGGGGGGTAGGGCTTATATTGCAGCCATCACCGACACTCATGCTAGGTCTTATTTTAGGGGAAACAGGGTAGAAGAAAGAATGCTGGGTCGTCTGTGAGGGGCCGGGCCGTGAATTGTTGTAGTGTCTCACGCACCACTTTCCAGAAGTGCGTAAGTTTAGGGCAAGACCAGAAAATATGTAGCATGGTCCCTTTGTCGGTGTGACATCTCCAACATAGGTCTGATGTATTCGGGTAGAGCTGGTGGAGTAGCGAAGGGGTCATATACCACCGTGAGAGAATTTTGTAATTTGTTTCTTGGATCTTGGCACAAATAGAGGATTTATGTGTAAATCGGAGAATATGCTGTCTCTTGGTGTCATTGAATAGGCAAGCTAACTCTTTTTCCCAGTTGAGTAGTCCCGGGGCAATAAAGTCTGCTGAGGGAGCGTTTAAAAGGTTGTAGGTCAGTGAAAGTGTGTGTGGAAGGGCACCCGCGTCAGTGCATAGCACCTCCAGGGCTGTGAGCGTCTGAGCGTCTTCCTTGGGGGGTGGGATCGTAGAGAGGAAATGTGTTAGTTGGAGTGTCCTCAGGAAGTCTAGACAGAACGGGCCCGTAGGATCTAGGAAATTCGCCATCGTTTTCCAGCGCCCACCGCAACTGAAGTGGGAAGCTTGATGTAGGCCCGCCTCCCCCAGACTCCGAAGACCCCCATCGTAAAGACCTGGGGTAAATAAGGGGTTGCCTATGATAGGGTAAAGGGGCGAGTTCGAGGAGGTGAGGGACGCTTGCGAAATTATTCGAGTGCAGACGCTCGCCGAGTTACCAATCAGTGGGTGAAGTTTTATCTCTGCTGGCAGTGCTGGGTAGCACCATGGTGCCCCCCAGAGCGGAATCACACTTTGGGATTGTTCCAGCCTGGCCCATAGCTTGGTGCCGCCATTAGGGAACCAAGCTATGGGCCAGGCTGGAACAATCCCAATCTATGAGCCTCCCCAGATGAACAGCCTGATGGTCTTTTTTTCACCCAGACAAATTCTGTGAATGCATATTGTACCCTTTTAAAGATGGTGGTTGGTATGTGTATGGGTAAGGCCTGCATCAGGTAAAGGATTTTTGGGAGGATAGACATCTTTTAAGATGTTTCAACGTCCTATCCAGGAGTGCATGCCCGATTGCCATTGGGTCAGAAGTGTTTTTATTTCCAATAGTAGTGGTGGGAAGTTAAGCTTGTACAGTTTCGAGAGTGTATGAGGGATGTATGTACCTAGTGTGGCAGCAGGCAGGTAAAGTCACCTGGTTGTATCCAGGATGGTAAATATGTGTGTCCTAGATTCAGGCTTTATGCAGACTTTTACAATTAGAGGGGAAGAGTTAATGAGCCCAGCTGAAGTAGGTGGGCTCATTAAGACCTCTACAAAAAAACCCCAGCATGCATAGGGAGATGCTCCATCCTGGAACCAGTTTTTGTGTTGTATAGACTGGGGAGTGTGACACCTGTTCTGTGCGGTGAGTTAACGCCTGTGTGGCAAATCTCTACAACAGGGACAGGGACTGGGGCAGCACAAGGCTGTTCTCAGTTGTTAGACAGGGAGTCTACGTGTGTAGTTAGAGGTCAAGCTGACCAGGATTTATTTTCTTGTTTTATTTTGTTTGGCTGTTATATGTATCACTGCATGTAGCCTAAATAAACCGGATCTTTTGTTTTTTGAACCTACACCGCTGTCTGCTGTGCCTGACTTTGTGTTGTGAACCCATCCAGGGGGTCACACACACCCGCTGCCGAGCTAACCCCTCACAGTTGGTGGAGAATTTTGGCACTTTTTTTTTGTTAAGGCCAGCATGGAGGAGATACTGAGACAGCTGGCTCTAGCAAATGCAAACCAGCAACAAGCAAATGCAAATCAGCAGCAAACAAATGCAGGTTTACAAAAGAGCCTTGCAGCCCAGCAGCAGATAAATGCAACTTTGCAGCAGAGTTTGGAAAATCAGCAGAAGGCTCACCAGCAGAGTTTGGAAGCTCAGCAACAAGCCCAGCAGCGATCTGAAGCCCGCTTCAAAGACCTGTTGCAGAAGCAAGAGCAGAATTTTCAACAGAAAATAGAGACATTAATACAGCAACGTCCGCAGGCCAATGAAGCAAGTGGTTACAATAATACCGCATCCTTTGGTGTGAGCCGTTTACTGACAAAAATGACTGGAGAGGATGATCCGGAGGTGTTTTTGACCACATTTGAAAGGACTGCTGAAAGGGAAAAGTGGCCTAAGGAGCAATGGGCTGGACTGGTGGCCCCTCTGTTAACTGGGGAATCGCAGAAAGCTTATTATGACCTAGAGCCTGACCAAGCAAAATACTATGTGGTGCTAAAAGCAGAAATATTGGCACGGCTGGGTGTCACCCTGGCCGTCCGGGCTCAGCGTGTGCATAACTGGACTTTTCAGGTTGGAAAACCTCCCAGGTCTCAAATGTATGATCTCATTCACCTGAGCAGGAAGTGGCTGCAGCCAGAGACTTTGACTGCACCAAACATTGTGGAACGTGTGGTTATGGATCGTTTCCTGAGAGCTCTTCCTACTGCCATCCAAAAATGGGTAAGCCATGGAGACCCAGAAAATGCAAATAAACTTGTGGATCTGGTTGAGAGGTACTTGGCTACAGAGAACCTGACCACCTCTTCCAGGGACTCACGGACTTTCCCCCCTAAGACCAGATCATCCCCAGTGACGGGTAAGATGACTCCAAGGGGTGAGGGTGGAGAGAGTGAGAGGGTGGGAGTTCTACCTAAGGTCTGGCGGGAGCAGCCCAGGAAGCCCATGCTGCAAGAGGCAGCGAAAAAGATTATTTGCTACCGCTGCCGGCAAGAGGGACATATTGCAGCCAATTGCCCAGTTGTGGATGAGCCTATGCAATGTGACTTTATAAGGGAGAGACGTCAGTCGCTGTTTGCGACAGTTGCATGCACTGCCATTCGGGGACCTGAGAGACATTTATGTAAAATGTGTATTAATGGTAGGCATGTTGATGTGTTGCTAGATTCAGGTAGCCTGGTAACATTGATAAAAGCTGAATTAGTTACTACAGAGGTCTCTGGGAAGAACAGGGTGGCTGTTATTTGTGTGCATGGGGACACCCGAGAGTATCCTGTAACTTCAGTGTTTTTTGAGACCCCCAAAGGTAACCTCTCTCATCAGGTGGGGTTAGTGTCTCACTTACCACATGATGCTATTGTGGGAAGGGATTTTCCAAAATTCTGGGAACTCTGGGATTGTCCTGAGCCCCCCACTGGTGCCCCTATAGACCAGGAAGATGACCAGAATTCCTCTGGGAGTGGTGAGGACTCTCCTGAATTTGGAAACTGGGGAGGAGCCAACATCCTCAGCTGAAAACATGCCGCCTGTGGAGTTTTCGGACCTTGAGGTTCACAGGGAAAATTTTGCCACAGAACAGTTAAAAGACCCCACCCTAATAAAGGCACGGGAAAATGTGGTGAAAATAGATGGCGAGTTAGTGAACCCAGATAAGACTTGCACTTACCCGTATTTCACTGTGGAAAGGGACCTGCTGTATCGAGTGGCTCAAAGGGCAGAAGAAACCATTGAGCAACTTGTGGTGCCCAAACCTTACAGGAAGTTGGTGTTAGAATTGGCCCATGGGCACATTCTGGGAGGTCATCTGGGGACCGAAAAAACCAGAGAGAGGGTACTGCAGAGATTCTATTGGCCTGGGGTCATGAAGGAAACAGAAAATTATTGTTCCTCCTGCCCTGTGTGTCAGAAGTCGGCACCTATGCCACATTTCCGTAACCCGCTGATACCTCTTCCTATCATTGAGGTCCCCTTTGAAAGGATCGCAATGGATTTGGTAGGTCCGATAATGAAGTCTGCTAGGGGGCATCAGTACATTTTGGTTATATTGGACTATGCTACCCGTTATCCGGAAGCAATTCCTCTTCGAAATACCTCGGCCAAAACCATAGCCAAAGAGCTATCTCTTGTTTTTAGCCGCGTGGGTATTTGTAAGGAACTGCTTACGGACCAAGGTACACCCTTTATGTCCCGGGTTATGAAAGAATTATGCAAGTTGTACAAAGTGAAGCAATTGCGTACATCTGTGTATCACCCCCAAACAGATGGGTTGGTTGAAAGATTCAACAAAACCCTAAAACAAATGTTAAAGAAGGTGGTGGATAGAGATGGAAAGAATTGGGATTGTCTAATACCCTATCTGATGTTTGCCATTAGGGAGGTACCCCAATCCTCTACGGGTTTCTCACCCTTCGAGTTGCTCTATGGGAGACACCCAAGAGGGCTGCTGGATATCGCCAAGGAAACTTGGGAAAATGAGAGTTCTCCTCACAGGAGTGTGATTGAGCATGTCGCCCTGATGCAAGATAGAATTGCACAGGTAATGCCAATTGTAAAGGAACATTTAACCCAAGCGCAGTTAGCACAGCAGAGAGTGTACAACCGTGGGGCCAAGACACGTACTTTTTCCCCGGGGGATAGGGTCTTGGTGCTAGTCCCTACGGTTGAAAGCAAATTTCTGGCCAAATGGCAAGGTCCATATGAAGTAATTGAAAAAATTAGTGAGGTGAACTACAGGGTTAGACAGCCAGGAAGGCGAAAGCCGGAGCAGATCTATCATGTCAATCTGCTGAAAGCCTGGAGGGATAGGGAATCCCTAGTCGCAGAGACTTTGTCACAAGTACAGCCTGATTGCTTAGTTCCTGAGGTTGGAATAGCAGACACCTTATCGAAAGCCCAACAACAGGAGGTTAAAGAGTTTGTACTTCGTAACAAAGAGATTTTCTCTGAGCTTCCGGGACAAACATCTGGCGTAGAGCATGACATTATCACCCCGCCAGGAGAAAGGGTAAAAGTAAAACCTTATAGAATACCAGAGGCCCGACGGGAGGCAATACGTGGGGAGGTTCAAAGGATGTTGGAATTGGGTGTGATAGAGGAGTCCCAGAGTGACTGGTCCAGTCCTATCGTACTAGTGCCCAAACCTGATGGGAGCTGGCGGTTTTGTAACGATTTTCGACAATTAAATAAAGTTACAAAATTTGACACCTACCTCATGCCGCGTATAGATGAGTTGATTGACCGGCTGGGAACAGCCCGATATATGACAACTCTTGATCTCACCAAAGGGTATTGGCAAATTCCCCTGGCCGAGTCGGCCAAGGAGAAAACTGCGTTTGTAACCCCAGATGGGGCATTCCAATATAAGAGAATGCCGTTTGGGTTACAGAATGCACCGGCAACATTCCAGCAGAAAATGGATAAGATTCTGAGGCCCCATCAGAAATATGCTGCAGCTTACCTGGATGATGTGATTATCCATAGCACAGACTGGGTCTCACATTTGCCAAAAGTACAAGCAGTCCTAGACTCTATCCGGGAAGCTGGGTTTACGGCCAATCCAAAGAAGTGTACCATTGGACAGGAGGAGGCCAAGTATCTTGGGTACACTATTGGGAGGGGGGTGATAAAACCCCAAGTCAATAAAGTCGAGGCCATACAGAGTTGGCCACGTCCCAACAGCAAGAAACAGGTACGAGCCTTTCTGGGAATCGCTGGCTATTATCGACGATTCATTCCCCATTTTGCTTCTCAGGCTGTGCCCCTCACCAACCTGACAAAAGGGAAAGAGTCGGTTATGGTTAAATGGTCCCCAGAGGCTGAGGAAGCATTTCAGTCCTTAAAAACAGCCTTATGTAGCCAGCCAGTGTTGTACTCACCAGACTTCTCTAAGGACTTTGTTGTACAAACTGATGCATCAGACGTTGGGTTAGGAGCAGTGTTATCCCAGGTCTGGAACGGGGAAGAGCACCCAGTCATTTACCTCAGCAGGAAGTTAAAGTCCCATGAGGTAAATTACTCCACGATTGAGAAGGAATGTTTAGCAGTGAAGTGGGCTCTAGATTCCCTTCGGTACTATCTGCTAGGTAGGCACTTTGACCTGGTGACTGATCACGCTCCTTTAAAGTGGATGGCTCAGAACAAGGAGACCAATAGAAGGGTAAATAGGTGGTTCCTAGCCCTACAGGAATTTAACTTTACAGTTAAGCATCGCCCTGGTGTTAAAATGGGGAATGTGGATGCTTTGTCTCGGATACATGCGTGTCTGACTGCTGGTGTTACAACCCCAAGGTTGAAACAAGAGGGGGGGGTATGTGGCAGCAGGCAGGTAAAGTCACCTGGTTGTATCCAGGATGGTAAATATGTGTGTCCTAGATTCAGGCTTTATGCAGACTTTTACAATTAGAGGGGAAGAGTTAATGAGCCCAGCTGAAGTAGGTGGGCTCATTAAGACCTCTACAAAAAAAACCCAGCATGCATAGGGAGATGCTCCATCCTGGAACCAGTTTTTGTGTTGTATAGACTGGGGAGTGTGACACCTGTTCTGTGCGGTGAGTTAACGCCTGTGTGGCAAATCTCTACAACAGGGACAGGGACTGGGGCAGCACAAGGCTGTTCTCAGTTGTTAGACAGGGAGTCTACGTGTGTAGTTAGAGGTCAAGCTGACCAGGATTTATTTTCTTGTTTTATTTTGTTTGGCTGTTATATGTATCACTGCATGTAGCCTAAATAAACCGGATCTTTTGTTTTTTGAACCTACACCGCTGTCTGCTGTGCCTGACTTTGTGTTGTGAACCCATCCAGGGGGTCACACACACCCGCTGCCGAGCTAACCCCTCACACTAGGTACTTCAGGGCCCTGTTTGTCCACTTCAAGTGAAAGCTGGCTTGACGAAGTTAATCTTTTAAGTTCAAGAGCGTCCCATATGTTTCAAATTCCCGCATCAAATTTGGCAGGGATATCACCGGGTTTGAGAGTGAGAACAACAAGTCGTCAGCGTAGACTGAAACTTTGTATTGGGTAAGTTTAACCGAAATACCAGTGATGTTCGGGTTTAATCTAATGTGGCATAGGAATGGTTCGAGGGTCAACGCGAAAAGGAGGGGTGAGAGCGGACAGCCCTGTCGCGTCCTGTTTGTAATCCGAAAGGGTTCGGAATGTACCCCATTGGCCCTGACCCTGGCCGATGGTGTTATGTATATTGCATGGATCCATCGTAACATGTTGTCACCCAGTCCTATATGACGTGGTGTGGCAGACATGAAATCCCAACTCACCCTGTCAAAAGCTTTCTCATTGTCTGTGCTGAGAAAGATACTCGGCCTGTTTTCCAAGGTGGCAGCATGCAACAGGTTCAGGACTTTGGTGGTGTTGTCCCTAGCCTCCCGGGTGGGGACAAAGCCTACCTGGTCAAGGTGTATCAGATCGGGGATGTGCGACTGCAGCCTCGTAGCTATGATTTTGGTAAAAAGCTTAAGATATGTGTTCAATAGGGAAATTGGACGGTAGCTCCCGCACTGAGACGGGTCCTTGTCTTCTTTAGGGATCACTGCTATATGGGCCTGTAACGTGGCCTCATGGAGCTTGCTTCCCTTAGTAAGATCATTGAAAAGGTGAAGTAGGTGATGTCCAAGTGATGGGAGTAGAGTCTTATAATATGGTAGTGTTAGGCCGTCAGGCCCCGGGGCCTTCCCTCGCTTGGTATTACCTATTGCCAGTTGGATTTCGGACAATGTTATAGGTTCCTCCAAGACGTCCCTCGCCTCCGTCGGCAGGACGGGCATCTTGGAAGAGGCTTTGTAATCGGCTATGTGCACTGGGGAGGGACGGGCTGTGTCTAGGTTGTAGAGAGTCTCGTAAAAGGACTTGAATGTATTGGTAATTTGTTGGGGCAGCGTCTCTCGCGTCCCCAAAGGAGAGAGAACGTGAGGTATATACGATGCCGCCCGTTGGGCTTTTAGAGATTGCGCGAGTAATCTACCACATTTATTACCTGATTCGTAGATTCTTTTACAGGAGATCTGGAGCGCTACCTCAGCTTTAAAGTGGAGGAGATCGTTTATCTGGGTACGTATCATATCCAGCTCACTACCTAAGGGAGTATTCGGTGTCTGTTTGTGTTTTGCTTCTAAAATTTGAAGTTTACCGAGTAACTCAGCCAGTTGAGCGGTTTGCTGTTTTTTAAGTCGTGCGCCGTGTTTTATCAGTACCCCGCGAATCACTGCCTTGTGTGCCTCCCAGACTAGGCCCGCATCACAGTCCCCATTGTTGTTAGTGTGGAAATAATGGGATAGTTCTGTCGTCACGTCCGTCAGTACCTCAGCGTCCTGGAGGAGGCTCTCATTGAGTCTCCATGGCTTCTTCTGTCTCCTGTAAAAGTCGGTCAAGGCATAGCGTAATGTAACTGGGGTGTGGTCAGACCACGCGATAGACCCAATGGTGGATCCTTTGACTGCCTGAAGTTGGTTGTGTGGCATCAAGAAGTAATCAATGCGGGAGTACCCGTTGTGTGGTCTAGAAAAGAAGGTGTAATGCCGTTCCCCGAGGTGAAAGAGGCGCCACACATCAATCAGTTGTGCGGCATGCAAGGCTGCGTGGGCAGCCTTCCTTACACCAGGGGGGGCGAAGGACAGCCCTGTAGAGGTGTCTTCTGCGGGTATCAAGGGGATGTTTAGGTCTCCGCCTATGATCAGTTGGCCTTCCTTTGAAGTAAGTTTAAGTGTCTTTTCACAAACAGGTCTTGTCTGCTGTTAGGAGCGTATAAGTTAGCAATGGTAACCTTCACACCACCAATCAGGCCTTTAAGGAATAAAACCCTTCCCTCTGGGTCTTTTGTTAAGTCCAACAGAGTCCACGGTACTCTGGGCGCTATTTGAATGGAGACCCCTCTAGATTTGGCCTCCATGTATGTGGAATGGTAGACTGTCGGGTAGTATCTGTTTTTCAAAATAGGGAACTTGTTTTCCCTAAAGTGTGTCTCATGTATTAAGACAATGTCAGCGTTCTGTCATTTAGCAGCATGCGTCTCTTCTCGGGGACATTGAGTCCCTTCACATTGAGGGTAACAATGTTAAGCACATCCATGATCGGGTCAGGGTAGGAGGAGTGGGAGGGGGGAGAAGAGGGAAGGAGGGGAGGAAAGACGTGAGGGTGGGAGAATATATCAGTGTAGAATAGTAGTGCTAAGGAAACGGGGTAAGGAACATACAGGGATGTGACCGAGAAGGAAAAGACTCTCAGCCAGCACTGTCCAGCGGAGCTGGAGAACTAGAATGCAGCTAGTGGCTGCTTCAACGCCCACCAAGTATACCTGGATGAAAAGTGTCAACCTAATTGGGGAAGTGTTCAACGGGGAGTCTCCCCAGCCCCCCCCGGAGCCCCAGGCCCTAGGTGCATGTGTAGTGAACAACTGAATGGTGCCCGTACGGGCAGGACTGGCGTGGGCGGAAGAATAGAAAACTCCCAAGAGTCGTGTAAACATAACATATCACAGATCTAGGCAAGAAATAACATTGCATAAATACCTACAGAGTCCCTACACTGGCTGATGACATAAACTAGTTAAATCAAAATGGTGAAAACCATAAAACATCTCTTAACCAACATTACCCCTTGTCCATCAGGTTGGCACAGCTTCCCCTGCACCACCTACCCACACCCCACAGTATGACATCACCCCCAGCCACCACCCAACTTCAGCACGAAACCCGCCCCAGTGACCCACCCGATCCCCACACATGTTCTGGGAGGTCACCAAACTCCGGGCGTCCTCAGGAGTGTATCAGTCATGAGGTCCAGGCAGATGGGCCATAAGGGACCCTGAGGTTGGAGGCTGCCCCATTCGTCCAGGGGGTCGTCATTGCCTCTGCAAAGTATTGCATGTGGTGGTGTCGCTACACCCACGGGCGTGGACATACCTGTAGGTACGCCCGGGGACGCCAAAGCGCGGCTCTGCTCCTGCATGGCATTAGCACCCGTGATGGCCATAGGGCGGGGGCAAAGTCCAGAAGAGGGGGAAGCCGGTCAAAAGAGAGTAGTGCTGACGAGGGGTGAAAATTTCAACCAGTGCAGAGCAACATAAGAAGAGCTAAAGGGCGCCGTCATGTCTCACGTGATCCATTAACAGACGTGGACGTGGTGCGGGACCGACCTCGGGGCCTCCGGGAGCGAGCTGGTAGGGCGGGTCTGCCTGATGGCGGGCCTAAGCGGCCTGCAGGGTGCTGAATCCTTGCTAGCCAGTTCGGCACTGGGACCGGTTCTGCCCCCAGGAAAGTAAAGAGGGCAGGTAGGTCCGCTGGTGTGCGCAGTGTAAAGGAGCCGCTATCCATGCGGAAGATAACTGTTAGGGGGTAGCCCCATCTGTATGTGCAACCATGGCGTCTCGCAACTTCAAGAGCCGGTTTCAGCATGGCATGGCGCTGTAGGGTGGCCCTGGATAGGTCTGGGAGTATCTGGATCTGCGCTCCATCAAATCAATGACCCCATGTTCCCATGCCTTCTTCAGGAGTACTTCCTTCTGTGCGTATCTGTGGAGGCGGCACAGAACATCACGGGGTCTTGCCGGATCGGTAGATCTGGGGCCCAACGCACGGTGAACCCGATCGATTTCCAGAGAGGGAGGTGGGGTTCCCAGGAGCCTGTGAAAAATAGCGGTAACAGTCTCACCCAAATCTTCAGGGCCTGTAGCCTCCGGGAGTCCCCGCAGTCGCAGGTTATTACGGCGGCTACGGTCCTCCATTTCCTCCAGATGAAGCTGCATCTCCTGTGCCACCACCGCCTGGGAATCCTGCGCACGTTCCAGGGCTTGCACCCTAGTCTCCAACGAGGTAATCTGGGTTTCCCCTGAGGACACCCGGTCTTCTATTGCGTGCAGCTCCGTTCTCACCTCTTGGATGTCCCTGCTGTGTGCTTCTTCTATCCGCAGGATTAGGGCTTCAATGTACGCCCTCGTAGGCAGGGCCCGCAGTATTCTGCAAAGGTCATCATCCAGGTTTCCCTGGTCAGAGGTAGAGCCGGCCATCCCAGACCGTGACACAGTTGGAGCCACTAAGAGGGGGTCCAATGTGGGTACAGCGGGAGAGGTCCGTGTCTCAGGGGGGACTGTTTCCGTGCGTGACCCCCGAGGCGTGGTGACAATGGCATCAAGGGAGCTGCACGGGCTCCCTCTGAAAAAGCGCTGGATACCGGGCTGTGAGGGTCTTCTGTGGGTCCCATGGGTCGCTGATCGTGTCCTGTATAGTTTGGGAGTGTTCATGCCGAGTTCACATCTGGTGGAGTTGTGTTGTGGCCTGTATGGTCCGGGTCAGGCAGGGGGCCCCCCCATGGATTAC
This sequence comes from Lithobates pipiens, assembly GCF_037356315.1. Lineage (NCBI taxonomy): Eukaryota > Metazoa > Chordata > Amphibia > Anura > Ranidae > Lithobates > Lithobates pipiens. The sequence goes on from NW_027507788.1 coordinate 88,530,418, forward strand.
CTTCACCCAGCCATCCTCAAATTGCAGCCACCGGAGCAGGGTATTTTCATGTTAAGGGCAGCAGGGGCTTCTCTGTGGGCACCTCTCCCCTCCCACCCCTGGTCCAGAGATGTTGCTGAGGGGCAGTCAATGGCCCCTAGGATCCCACAAACCAGCCTTCCACAAAGGCAGTGCCCCCCTGCAGTCTCACAGTCCCCTTACGGGCAGGCAAAGAGAGACTTGGCAATGTGCCTGGGAAGCTGGGCTTATAATAGTGTAGTGATTCCAGTGCACAGTGACAAAAGCCACAGCCTGCAAAATCCCTAAGCCACGGGCTGTGGTGGCACCTCAGGCTGGGGCTGGGACCAGGAAAACTGATTGGGCAGGTGTGGAGAGGTGGCCTGTGCCCCCGGTGACGCCGCCCCAGGAAACAGCGGGGATGTGCAGGCTGCACTAGGCCGCACCAGGCTGGAACGGGCTGCCGCGTCGCTAGGGCCTAGCGAGGCCCCTAGGCCGTGTCCCGCAAGTCTCCGCACAAGGATGGGGGTAATTCAGAGTCCCCTACCTCTGCCTCCGTGGCAATGTCCCTGGTAGGCCTCCGAGCAGCAAGATGGCGGCGGACGCGGAGTAGCAAGATGGCGGTGGCCATGGTGGGCCAGAAGACAATCTTCTCAGTGGGTTGCCCGCAATCCTGGGCGATATCAACCCGGGGCACCTCCGGAGAGCCCAGGGAGGTGTGTAGGCGGATTTCCGTGCCGCGAGCCCGTTAATTATGCTCGGATGGCGGTGGATTATCGGCGGTGACCAGGAGCTCCCTGTAGAGACGTTCGCCGCTGCCCACGCTCAGACACGCCCCCTTAGTTTGTATTTTTTATTCATTAAAGTGTATTCTTTTTCCCCCCAAAAAATTGCATTGAAAGGCTGTTGCGCTAATACAGTGTGATATAAAATATTTAATATTGCAATATTGCACCATTTTATTCTCTAGGCTCTCTGCTTATATATATATATATATATATATATATATATATATATATATATATATATAATGTTTGGGGGGGGGGTCTAAGTAATTTTCTAGGAAAAAATTATAATTTTAACTTGAAACCAATAAGTGTTGGAAAAAGGTTAAGCCTTTAAGTGGTTAAACTTCCCTCATTTACAGACCAAAGTTCATTCTTTTGCTCTAAAGAACAAAACGTTAAAATGTTTATAGTTAGCTCAGCGGTTGAGGAATGTTGTGAAACTTGTCAGACTGCCTTTTTTTTTTTTTTTTTTTACAGCTGTCGTTTTAATTCAAAGAACACTGCGTAAAATCGGGAAAATGCTGTAAGATCGAAGGGAGAAAGAATCGCAATCTTGATTCTTAACGATTTAATTGTGCAGCTCTACTATGAAAATATAACATTCACAGAGAAGTCTCCAGGGTGTTATTCTGGCCAAAACTTCATGGGAGTTTAGTGATAGCACACATTGTCCACTTCTAGCACACAGTGCAAGTTGTTACCTTGGGCTCATACCACATGGCTTCTGATAAGACTCTGTGGGTTAGCATAAAGGCATATTTAAAGTGGAGGGCTACCCTAAAAAAAAAAAAAAAAATTACATAAACATTCACAAACAAATATAAAAAAAAACATTTTTTACTTAGCAGGAACCCCTGTTGCTAGGCAATCTTCCTAATCCCGCCTCTTCCTATTCTGCGGTGTTGCGCAGTAGGAAATGGGCAGTGAAGCCACAAGGCTCCACTGCCTGTTTCCCTTCGTTAAGATGGAGGCGCCAGCAGCTACAGTGTTTGTAGCTTTTGACTTAAAAAAAAAAAAAAAAAAGAAACCCGGCTGGAACAATGCTTTAATAATACCTTTTAACAATAGTATAACCTCCTACAGACTGCTAAAGATTTATGTAAACATATCACCAATCTGGTTCATTGAAAGTACAGGACTCAATAAAATATTCAGGAAGGCTGTTATTATCACATAGGCATCTTGCTATCCTAATCAACAACTATCCTTTTGCCTAGGCTTTGAGGAACCATGGAGGTTTTTGTGGAAGGACCAATCAGGCTTTAGTTGGGTGTACGACCTGCTAACTATGAAAAAAGAAAAACAAACCACTCATACGCGACAGCCACCATTAATTCGGAAGAAAAAGGTTAATTTGTAAACAAATTGATAATAGCAAAGGAGCTACCTCATAGCGGGCTCAATATCATACCTTTTAAATGAATAAAGCACAAGATAGAGCTCTCTTGTATAGATCATCTAGCGCCACAGGCATGCAACCATCATCCAAAGCAGCGGTGGAGCACACCTGGCTGGCGCCGGCTTTTTAAAGCGGGCATGGATACGGCAGACGGCGTGATGGCGCCGGAAATATACAAAGCGCAGTACCATGCAAGCGCAGAGAGAGAGATCGAGATCAAACAGATGTAAACATCGGTTGCCACAGCGACTGGTAAACATAGAAAAAGAGGGCGAGCGGCCGGAATCCTGAGTATTAAGGGCTGAGCAAAAGAAAAAACAAAAAGGATAACAAACATCTAACATGCTTAAAAGGTCGGAGGTGCGATAGCCAAAGCCCCATAGGGAACCTGGGCGGCAGCTGCAAGGGCGCTCCCCAAAGAGCTGGACCAAAAAGGGCCCCCTACTGGGGTAAAGCGTCCTGCAGGTACAGCCCACCGGCGCCAAAAGCCTTCCACAGCAGCCAAATGGGCCACAGACACATAGTGTCAAAAGCCCGGGGCCGCAAACAGTGGGCCGCACCAAAAAGCCCCCCAAGAAAAAACGGGGGGCCTTTGTTCGCCGGATGGAATAACAAAGGGTCCACATAAAAGTGCAAATAAGTCCGCATTGTTAGCCATCAGTCCAGTAAACACACATATTTACAGGTAAAGGAGTGTACAAATTACATGGAGCATCTACATAAAAATAACAATAAAAAATAATAATAATTTACCATATAACAAAATAAATTATTAAAGCCCAACAGTCAATAGGAAATTAATGAAAAAGTAACAGCACAGTGGTTGCAGGGACGAACGACAAAAGAGTTATTTCTTCTCACAGCCACCTGAAGAGAGCCCCTCAAGGAAGGGTTTAAAGCTAAGCTGTTCATTGAGTCCAGGGGGTAAGGTAGCCCCAAGGTCAGCAATCTAATGATTCTCCCACTGGAGGAGGACCTTGTTCCAATCCCCACCCCTCGGACTCAGATGAACCCTATTCAAAATCAACAATTGGATTTTTGGGAATTTACCCTGGTGTCTGTCAATCACGTCTCCCCAAAGGTAATGTAAGATTTGCAGTCCTCATCGAAGTTAAATGTCTGGTTGCTCTGATGTAAAACTTCAACTTTGTTTTACCAATGTAAAACTGATGGCACTGACAAAACAAGAGGTACACCACCCCCTCCGTTTTACAGTTGAAAAAATGTTGCGGTTTATATGGGCGTCCATTTGGGAGTATTACATCCCGCCTGTTGTTCATATACTGCCATATAGGGCAGCCGCCACATGAAAATGTGCCCAGCCTTTTGCAGGGGTCCTTGTGGAATTCTCCTACAAACTCACTTTGTACAAGGTGGTCCTTAAGTGAGACAGCACGTCAATACGTGATAGCAGGACTTTCAGTCACGTAGGGGCTTAATGAAGGATCATTGCGTAAAAGATAGCAAAACTTACCAATTATTTGCCTCACTGTTTTATGTTGATTGTCGTATATGGTAATCACAGTGATTACAACATGTTTGCAGTATCTTAGGCATCACATCCATATATTCTAGAGTGACATTTCAGTATACATGAGCCCATCGAGGTGTGCCTGGCAATACCATGGCTATTGATCAATGAACACCTTGTTTAAGCAATAATCCCTTTCATTCAACAGAGATAATTGTAGTAGATACTAGACGGTGGGGGGCCCTCCGCTGGCCCAACAGTATTTCACTGGACTCTGATCTTACGATGCCCGACCATGGACCTAAACCAAACTCAGGTTCCTTTTTGCCACCCATGCCGCCCATATTTTTTCAAATTTTTTGGGACAGTTGCGTCCTACGTATGTTATTTTATATAGAAGGAGAGCAGTGTCTACCAGGGATCTCCATTGCTGCACTGTTGGGGGTGTGGGATCCTTCCACTTCATAAGTATCACCTTTCTGGCATAAAAGGCTGTGTAGAACACAAACAGTTTCTTGGGTCGTGTGGTCTCAAGTGTGTGAGCTATACCCAGGAGTAGAGGGATAGGGTCTCGTGGGACGAGTAGCTTGCTTATCGAGTTGATATCCCTGAACATCCCTAAAAATCCCTACTAGGCTCTATTAAACCTAAAACCTTCCTTGTGTATCTCTAATCAGTTTAAACGTGTGTCTTTCAACTTTACTACTGCTAAACAAACTCTAGCCAAGAACATGGAATTCTGGAACTCCAAAAGTTATGCAGGTGAAACAAAAATATCATGGTATTCAATGAAAAGCTGGCAGCTATGTTACATGACATAGTAAAAAATGTAAAAAGATGTGGAACCTGTGGATATCTTAACTACTTTGCGGGAAATATTAATAAGATGGTATGGGCAATCTATTATTTTAAAGTCGGTTAACTTGTGGTTTGCTGTGCACATGGGGGCCTGTACCAGTCCAATTCCTACTCCTTATGCTAACCTTTTCTTTATCAGCCCCTCATTTCTTTTTTTACTTTTATTCACAGACTAATTTATCTACACAAATTTCTTTGCTCCAAGTATTTTATCTCTGTAATACATGTCCTCTCATTGACTGTTTCAGCAATAGTTGGAGCAGCTAATACCAATGCTAATACTACAGTTAATGCTCATTCTTTGCTCATTCTTTGCTCATTCACGTGCAACTAATGCTAGTGCACATGTCCCAGCACACGGACAAGCTTGGGTTAATATTCAATGTGCACTGACACGTAGGTGCATTGGTGCCAAGCTGCCCATTTAAATTTTATGTTCTTCAGCTTCCACCGTGACTTTTGTTCCTCCTTATGCTGACCAATCTCCCGTTGCTGACCCGGCTAGTTCCTGATCTTGCTTTGTGGATTTTGCTAGTGGACCTCACTTTGCCTGCTTCTGGTACAGACCTCAGCCTGCTTCCTGACCAAGCTTCAGCCTCAACGTGTATAACCGTGGCTCACCCTGACGACGCCTTGCCCCTGGATTTCACCTGCTACCAAGCTACCGACAACCTTTTATGCTTTTTTGAGCCTTGAACCTCTGTCAACACTTTCAGGGGTGCTGGAACCAGAGCCGCAAGGGAAGCCCTCTCGTCAACTTGACCTCCAACCAAGGTACATGACAAGGAGTGTCCCCTGGAAAGGAGCCCATTATTATATCTAAACATGTGGGGGGGCAGGTTGTCCTAGTTTACAATAGATTTTTGAAGGAACATTATACCAAAGGAACCTTGCATGACAGGAAAGTACATTTCATTTGAGGTAAGTGGGGCTAGATGCAATATACTCTATTGCAGCCTTTTTCAACTAGGGTGCCTTAAGATTTATTCAGGGGTGCCTTGGCAAATGCCTACAAATTGCCCAAAAATTGTATATAAGCTGGCGTGTGGATGAAGCCTGTCTTTTAGTTACACTAAGGCACTGGTTTTCATTGTGCACCATTACAACCTTCTAGCTGCCTGCGTCCTAAAGACTAATGGCATCAGTAGCAGTTGATAAGGAGGATGTCAGTTGCCTGCTTAGCATTCTTATTTGATCCTCCCTTGCCTCTCTCTAATGGGGTCTCATTAGCTGAATGATTGAGAAAAACTGAGGGAGAAGAGAAACCTTGGAATACTAGCCAGTACCAGTTTGCAAAACCTGTATTTGCTTTGGAAAAATATATCACCTCTAATGTAGGGTGTCCTATTTGGACTTGTGGATGTTGCTGCATTATGTAAAACTATTAGAATAGTTTTTACATTTTAGAATGGGGTGCCTCGAGAATGTCCATAATTTTCAAACAGTGCCTTGACTAAAAAAAGGTTGAGAAACACTACTCTATTGTAATTACTTGTTATACCCATATTTGTAATATCTCTTTATACAATATGTCAATACACGCACAGAAAAGTATTGCAGCAACACGTTTTGCTATACACAAGTTTATTCCCTTTGTGTGTATTGGAGCAAAACAAAAAAGGGAGGAAAAAAGCAAATTGGAAATAATGTCACTCAAAACTCCAAAAATGGGCTGGTCAAAATTCTTGGCACCCTTTCAAAATTGTGGATAAATAAGATTGTTTCAAGCATGTGATGCTCCTTTAAACTCATTTTGGGGCAAGTAACAGGTGTAGACAATATAAAAATCACACCTGAAGGCAGATAAAAAGGAGAGAAGTTCACTTAGTCTTTGCATTGTTTGTCTGTGTGTGCCACACTAAGCATGGACAACAGAAAGAGGAGAAGAGAACTGTCTGAGGACTTGAGAGCCAAAATTGTGGAAAAATATCAACAATCTCAAGGTTCTGGGATGCCAACAATTTCGGCCACGACTATATGTAGCACACCCCACATGCAGATGAACAGGGACCTGCCACTTCTGCACAGCCAGGCACACCGAATCTTCACAGGCACACAAAGTCATTAAACAGTCTGTAGCTTTGCTTTCGCTGTTTATAAGGGGGTTAACAACCTGGATGGGGATAGGGAGTTTATGGGATGCCCACTTCACTTTACCTTCAAGGACAACTTCTTATATATAGATTCCTCTTCAATTTTCCTCCTGCACACACTTTGTACCTTTCTTGCGCAACTACTGCTGATTCACCCCTGATGGAACTGGAGACTCTTTGTCAGTTCAGTAGCAGCCCCTAACAGGCAGGAACTCACAGTCCCATTTGAATAGCACATGTTCAGTGCAACAGTGTGTACATTTTTCTTCTGCTCCCACTGTGGCCACTGATTCCAGTACCACTTCTTCAGGCAATGCTAGCCCACCTGGCTGCAGCTGCCTCTACACCAGCCTACCCAGCTGACTCTCTGGAGATCTTTCAGGGAAGAGGCAGAAGACTTAAGCCCACTGCTGTCTTCAAGGGAGACTGGCTACACGTGGCAGTATCCCCCTTTGTTCTTTCCTACCAGTGTTGAATTACTCTGTCCTCTCTTTGATCCTGTGCTTCCAGGAAACCTCCTCCCTTGTGTCTTTGGCAGGATCCTTCCAGCACCCAAGCCCCAGCCCAAGGCAGGGCCACCGACAGCCTACTCAACACTCCATCTCCAGCTTCCACCTGACTGCCTTGCTGGAATGGCCCATGTCTATTTATGAGGTTGTCTCTGCCCCTGCCAGCCCACCTCTGAGGATTGTCCAAGGCTCCATAAATATTCATGGCAGCTCCTCCTAACCCCCCACCCTCCAGTTCTAGAAGATTCTCCAACCTTTCAGACACCAGGGGGAGGCACCAGAAAGCTGCCAGGATGAGTCATCCAGCCCTGAACTCCAATAACCTTGACCCAATTAAGACTTACAAGTTTACAGCATGAGTCAGAGTTAGATTTTCCCACACTACACTGCTAGTAGCACACACTAGAGGGTGCTACATGTAGTTTTGTGCAATCACACGCAAAAAGTATTTGTACTTTGTTAATATACTGTTTGCTTAAAGGAGTTGTAAGGCTCCATTCACACAGGGGCAACACGACTTGTAGGCGACTTGAGTGAGGCAACTTGTACACGACTTGAGTTAAGATCACAGCGCGACTTGGGACGACTTCAACACGACTTGTGATGACTTCAACCTGACTTGGGACAACTTACAAGTCGCCCCAGGCCAGGCGACTTTTGCCGTGGCCAAGCAGAGAATGAGCTCAAGGGGGAACTCCACGCCAAATTTCTGCAAAAAAATTTGGCGTGGGTTCCCCCTCCGAGAGCATACCAGGCCCTTAGGTCTGGTATGGATTCCAAGGGGAACCCCCTACGCCGAAAAAACGGCGTGGGGGTCCCCCCCAGATCCACACCAGACCCTTATCCGAGCACGCTACCCGGCCGGCCAGGAAAGGGGGTGGGGACGAGCGGGCGGCCCCCCCTCCTGAGCCATACCAGGCCGCGTGCCCTCAACATGGGGGGGTGCCTTGGGGGAGGGGGGGCGTGCGCCCCCCCACCCCAAAGCACCTTGTCCCCATGTTGATGAGGACAAGGGCCTCTTCCCGACAACCCTGGCCGTTGGTTGTCGGGGTCTGCGGGCGGGGGGCTTATCGGAATCCGCGAGCCCCCTTTAATAAGGGGGCCCCCGGATACCGGCCCCCCACCCTATGTGAATGAGTATGGGGTACAATGTACCCCTACCCATTCACCTGTGAAATAAAGTACAAAAAAAAACACAACACAGGGTTAAAATATTTTATTGCACAGCTCCGGGGGTCTTCCGTCTTCGGGGGTCTTCTCGCCGGACTCCTCCGCTATCTTCTTGTAGCTCTTTTGCTAGCGGAGGAGTCCGGCTTTCTTCCTCGCCGCTGGCCTCTTCTCCCGACTTCGGGGGTCTTGTCCCCCTCTTCGGTTCTTCTGCCGGGCCACCGCGCCTTCTTATAGCTCTTTTACAGGCGGTGGCCCGGTCTTCTGTCGCCGCCGTCGCCGCCGTCGCCGCCGCCGCCTTCCGTTCTTCTCCTTCTTCTTCTCCTGGAGATGTTGACTCGACGAGCTCTCCGGCCGCAATGCCAGGGACGCGCTGAGCTGCCACTTATATAGGGACAATGGGGCGGTGTCACATGGGTTGATGTCACATGGGTTGGTCACATGGGTTGATGTCACATGGTAAGGGGGCGGGGTCACCATGTGACATCAACCCATGTGACCAACCCATGTGACATCAACCCATGTGACACCGCCCCATTGTCCCTATATAAGTGGCAGCGGAGCGCGTCCCTGGCATTCCGGCCGGAGAGCTCGTCGAGTCAACATCTCCAGGAGAAGAAGAAGGAGAAGAACGGAAGGCGGCGGCGGCGACGGCGGCGACAGAAGACCGGGCCACCGCCTGTAAAAGAGCTATAAGAAGGCGCGGTGGCCCGGCAGAAGAACCGAAGAGGGGGACAAGACCCCCGAAGTCGGAAGAAGAGGCCGGCGGCGAGGAAGAAAGCCGGACTCCTCCGCTAGCAAAAGAGCTACAAGAAGATAGCGGAGGAGTCCGGCGAGAAGACCCCCGAAGACGGAAGACCCCCGGAGCTGTGCAATAAAATATTTTAACCCTGTGTTGTGTTTTTTTTGTACTTTATTTCACAGGTGACTGGGTAGGGGTACATTGTACCCCATACTCATTCACATAGGGTGGGGGGCCGGTATCCGGGGCCCCCTTATTAAAGAAATGGCTACAGCCGGAGTCCCTGTCTGGGCCACAAATAGTGGAGCGTGTGGTCATGGACCGGTTCCTGAGGTCACTACCAATTCCCCTGCAGAGGTGGGTGAGCCAAGGAGACCCTAAATCGGCAGACAACCTCGTGGAACTCGTTGAAAGGTACTTTGCTGCAGAAAACCTGGTCACCACCCCTACAACTGTGCAGACTTTCTACCCAAAGCCACGGTCTCCCCAGGCAACCGGTAAGACTGTTCCAAGGGAAGTGGGTGGTAAAGATGGCAAGGAAATAGGGGGGAGGAATTTTGTTGCCAGGACTGAAGTTTGGCGTCCCAAACAGGGGAAGCCATTGCCTGTCAGCGAACCAAACTGGGGAAACACATCAGGTGTTTTCGTTGCCAAGAACTGGGACATGTCGCAGCAAATTGTCCATTGACAGATGAACCAATGCAGTGCGATTGTTCCATTAGGAGACAGTCTATGTTTGCAGCTGTTTCATGCGCTGCAGTGCCAAATATGGGAAAACCAATGTGCCAAATGACTGTTAATGATAAGCCTATTACAGCCTTGTTGGACTCTGGAAGTCTAGTGACTTTGGTTACAGCTGAAATGATTGAACTTGTGAATTGTCATGCTAAAAAAATTGCTGTGACCTGTATTCATGGGGATACCAGGGAGTACCCTGTAACCACTGTTCGGTTTAAAACTCGCTTAGGTACGGTGACTCATCAGGTTGGACTTGTCCCCAACTTGGTGCACAGAGCCATCATTGGCAGGGACTTCCCTAAGTTTTGGGAAGTGTGGGATCGTACCGACCCGGTCGCAGTGCCTGACTCAGTGGCAGAGCCAGAACTCCTGGCCACTACTGACAAAGTGGGTACAGGGGATTCCTCTCAGGACTCTCCGTGCTTTCCTCTATCGGTTATGGCAGGAGAACTGGAGGGGTCTGAGGAAGTCCCCACCACCAGTAGAGCTGGACAACCGTCTGCTGAATCCAAGCCTACGTTGGAGTTTGCTGACCTTAATGTGCACAAAGAAAATTTTGGTACTGAGCAAAGAAAAGACCAGACCCTTGCCAGGGCCTGGGAAAATGTAACAGTGATTAATGAGGTACCTGTCGAACCAGGGGACAGGCCCTGTTTTCCTTATTTCAGCAGCAGTGAGGATTTACTGTATCATATATGTAAAATGAATGATGAAGTGGTTGAACAGTTGGTGGTCCCTGAGCCATACAGACGGGTGGTGTTGGAACTTGCCCATGGGCACTTGCTAGGAGGCCATTTAGGGGTTGAAAAAACGACTGAAAGGGTGTTGCGTAGGTTTTACTGGCCCGGGGTACAGAAAGACATTAAGAATTATTGTCAATCCTGTCCTGTGTGTCAGATGTCAGCCCCACTACCCCACTTCCAAAGTCCTTTAGTGCCATTACCTATTATTGAAGTGCCCTTTGAGAGGATTGCCATGGACCTTGTGGGTCCACTCCCCAAGTCTGCCCGGGGTAATCAGCATATCCTAGTAAACATTGGTTATGCTACCCGTTACCCTGAAGCAGTTCCCTTACGCACTGCTTCTGCTAAAAACATCGCCAAGGAGCTGTTTATGGTATTCAGTCGGGTGGGCATCCCTAAAGAAGTCCTTACAGACCAGGGCACCCCATTTATGTCGCGAGTAACTAGGGAGCTGTGCAAGTTGTTTAAGGTGACACAGTTGCGAACCTCAGTGTACCATCCTCAAACAGATGGCTTGGTGGAACGCTTCAATAAGACGTTAAAGAGCATGTTAAAAAAGGTTGTTGACAAGGATGGGAAAAACTGGGACTTCCTGATACCATACTTGATGTTTGCCATCAGGGAGGTTCCCCAGTCCTCTACAGGGTACTCTCCATTTGAGTTGCTTTATGGGAGACACCCTCGGGGACTTTTAGACATAGCCAAAGAAACTTGGGAGGGGGAGCAGACACCCCATAAAAGTGTCATTGAGCACATCGCTCAAATGCAGGAGAAGATTGCAGCAATCATGCCGATGGTAAAAGAACACTTACTACAGGCCCAGGCAGCCCAACGGAGAATATACAACAGGGGGGCCCAACTCCGGGTTTTCTCACCTGGTGACAGGGTCCTGGTATTGGTTCCTACTGTTGAGAGCAAGTTCCTGGCTAAGTGGCAGGGTCCCTTTGAAGTAATTGAAAGAGTTGGGGAAGTCAACTACAAGGTGTATCAACCAGGAAAAAGGAAGCCCGAGCAGGTTTACCATGTAAAACGGTTAAAGCCCTGGAAGGATAGACTGGCGTTAACTGCGAGATCCCTTCCGGTAACGCCTAAGGGCACTGAGTCCCCTCTGATCCCTGAGGTCACAATTCCTGATACCTTGTCATGTTCCTAAAAACAGTAAGCTAGAGAGTTCCTGATAAGGAATAAAGAGACATTTTCAGAGTTACCTGGCATGACTTCAGCAGTTCAGCATGATATTGTTACTGAACCTGGGGTACGTGTCAAGCTCAAACCATACAGAATCCCTGAAGCGAGGAGAAAAGACATCAGCAATGAAGTTAAAAGAATGTTGGAACTGGATGTTATTGAGGAATCCAATAGTGACTGGTCTAGCCCCATCGTGTTAGTCCCAAAATCGGATGGCACTTGGAGGTTCTGTAATGACTTCAGGAAGCTTAATGCAGTGGCAAAGTTTGACACATACCCAATGCCCAGAGCAGACGAACTTATAGACCAACTTGGCAAAGCTCGCTATATTACCACTTTGGACTTGACAAAAGGGTATTGGCAAATACCCCTGACTGATAGTGCCAAAGACTGCATTTGTGACCCCGGAGGGTTCATTTCAATATAAAAAAATGCCTTTTGGGTTGCAAAATGCCCCTACGACATTTCAGAGGGCCATGGACAGGACCCTAAGACCCCACCGACGATATGCAGCAGCCTATTTAGATGACATAGTGGTATATAGCGCTGACTGGGAGTCTCACTTGCCTCGTGTCCAGGCTGTCCTTGATTCCCTCTTCAAAGACGGTTTTACGGCAAATCCCAAAAAATGTGCCATTGGTCTAGAGCAGTGATGGCGAACCTTGGCACCCCAGATGTTTTGGAACTACATTTCCCATGATGCTCTTGCACTCTGCAGTGTAGCTGAGCATCATGGGAAATGTAGTTTCAAAACATCTGGAGTGCCAAGGTTTGCCATCACTGGTCTAGAGGAAGCCAAGTATTTGGGTTACACTATTGGCCGTGGTGTAATAAAACCTCAAGTGAGTAAAATAGAAGCCATCCAGGAGTGGCCACGTCCTGCAAACAAGAAGCAGGTCAAGGCCTTTCTTGGCATTGCGCGGTATTATAGAAGATTTATTCCAAATTTTGAAACTATAGCTGCCCCTCTGACAGACCTGACGAAAGGTAAAGACTCTGTAATGGTGAAATGGTCCTCAGTAGCAGAGGAGTCTTTCCAAGTCCTGAAGAAGGCTCTTTGTGCACAGCCAGTTCTGTACTCCCCCGATTTCTCCAAAGATTTTTTGGTTCAGAGGGATGCGTCTGATGTTGGTATCGGGGCAGTACTATTGCAGGTACACAATGGGGAAGAACACCCTGTGGTATACCTAAGCAGGAAGCTCAATGACCATGAGAAAAAGTATGCAGTTATTGAAAAGGAATGTTTAGCCATAAAGTGGGCCGTGGATGCGCTCAGATACCATTTGTTAGGGCGCCAGTTTGAGTTGGTAACTGACCATGCTCCCCTGAAATGGATGGCCCAAAAGAAGGAGACTAATAGACGGGTGAACCGATGGTTTTTGGCTCTACAGGATTACTCCTTCACAGTAAAACACAGGCCAGGTGTTGAGATGGGGAATGTAGATGCCCTGTCCCGTGTTCACTCCTGTTGGGCCACAGGTGTTCCAACCCTGGGAGGATATGTAGCAGAGCGTCCCAGAGAGAGCCAGGAAAAGTCCTGTTTGGGGTTTATACCTCTCCCAGGCTCCTCTCATACACGTTCAGAAATCTGTGATCCATGATCCAGTTCGGATCTTGGTCCTCCTCCCCAGGCTAATTTAATCTCACCTGAGCAGACAGCCTTTGCTCTCTGCCTGGGACATTCACACAAAGTTCGTTTGTGAGGAGAGTAAGGTTGGTAAACCTGTTACACAGTTCTTTGTAGAGACTGACAAGCGTTAGGCTTGTTCAGCATGGTAGTGAGGGCCTGCAGACTGTATAGCTAGAGCCGTGACACGGCTAGGTTTTGTGTTTTGTTACTTTGCCCTTTATTTTGTTTTCTGGAGCACTGTACAGCACCTGTATATGGACTTGTATATACCACAAATAAACACAGCACTGTTTGTCACTTATCGGATTTGGGTATCTGTGCCTGAGAAACTGCTCATCGCAGGGAGTTTTATACCTGCTATCTGTCCCCCAGGTTACAATATATACAAGTGTTTTGCACAGAGGGGCCCCCGGTCCTCTTTTTCTGGGATCCCCCAGCGGCGATCCTGGCTCTTCTTGAGTGCCCCCATGGAGACCCGCATTCCCTGAGGGCACTTGGGCGGGCACGCTCCCGTGTCCTGCTGCTGCGTCCATTTACACAGACAGCAAGACTCGGCCTCGCACCCTGGCTCCCGTGACTCTGGCTTTGACAGCAGCAGGAGCCAATGCTTCTGCTGCTATTAATCCAGCCATTGAGGACCAGAGACAGCGGCTGGAGCTGCTTTGCTCCAGCCGATCCGGTTCAGATAAGTAAAAGGGGGGGCTCTAGAGGGCTGCTGCATTATAAAAGGTTTTTCACCTTAATGCATAGAACCCAAAAGTGGAACTTCAATTTATTGACTCCTAACCCCCTGACATGCCACATTTGGCATGTAACTTTTTTTTGGGGGGGGGGGGGGAGTGGGTACCTAGTTTTGACAGGTACCCAGCTCCCACTTCCACTTGTGCAGCCTATGAGATTCCTCTCCCCCTACCTCCCTGCAATCTTCTGGGACACGTCAAAGGTCCCAGAAGATTGCTCGGCCATTCAGGACAGCTCAGTGCGACTCGCACCCGGGTGTGAAGTCACAAGCTGTCACAGCTGGGTACCCACGATAGTGATGCCAGCACAGAGGAGAGGCGGGGGGAGAGATCCAAAGCTTCAGACAGCTGCATCGCTGAACCACTGCACAGATGAGTGTTTTATTAAAAGTCAGCAGCTATACTTTTTGTAGCTGCTGACTTTAAATAAACTGAAAAACAAGTGTAACTCTGCTTTAACAGCACTGAACTGCATTTACATAGCAACTGTATATAAAGTCAGTCTTGACTTGCTGTAACAGTCCTGGTTTTATCACACCGGCCAGTGATTCATGAAAGGAAGAAAAATTAGTCGACAAAGTTGGGGCCCTTGAAGAAAGCACAACAGTTCCCAGCAGGCAACAGATTAACTTGCACAGTGTTACCAGACCCAAAGTGCCCTTTTCTGGGTCTCTGGACACATGTTCTGATTCAGTTCAATCCTCAGACAGGGATAAAAGTTGCTGATGATCTCTCTCAATTAGACTGAGACCACCCCTCTTTTCCATCTTTATAAGTGGTGGGATTGCTCTCTAGTACAGTTTAAATTCACTAGGAATCTGATTCACACCCATACAGGGAGAAACTTCTCAGTTTCTTTGCTTCTTGAGTTCTCATCCAATTGTGGTCAGCTATGGCAGGGATTTGTTCATCCAGCAACTCAGTCTCTTTCCCACACACCTGCTTGCAATGTAACATTGCACAGTCTCTGGTCAACCTTCTTCTGCTGGGCAGCATAGCATTAGGTAGCTCCCACAAATTCTGGCCACATACCACTGTTGCCCCTTCACTGCAACCTTGTCATGCTCTCTCTCTCAGCTGCTAAGCATAGGAAAAAGATCGCAGCAGCACATGGTCCCTACAGTGACTTCCTCCCTGCAGTCTGCAAAAATTATTTAATTTTATATATATTTAATATCATGTTGTCCAAAGTATAGTAACGTTTATCTACAAATAAAAAATAAAAGACTTTTGTCTTCAATTCAGAGAATTAAAAAAAATGCATGAAAAAAATAAAAAGTTTAAATAATAATTTGTAAATAGAAGAGAAAAAGCTAAAAATAATAGCTAAAGTAAGACTGGGTGGAAGAAGTTGGTAAGAACTGACTAGGGTTTAGCTAAGGAGATAAGTTAAAGAGAAACAAATTGCATTTACTTTTAGGCCCCTTTCACTCTTATTCGACTTGTCCTGCAACTTGGGACTGCAAAATCGCATGACAAGTCGTACCCAATGAGTATCCATCATATCTGTGTGACTTTACAGTAGTCCCTGCACTACTTTTTGCCCGATTTTGATGCAACTTGAACTCCATAGACCTAAACACTACACAGGCATTGTTTCAAGTCGCATCAAAATTGCATGACTTTCAGGTTGCACAAGTGTGAAAGGGACCTTACAGTACTTAAGTACTTACAGTACTCAGCTGAAGCAATATGCACATCAAATTATGTTATTGTTACCTTATATTTCTCAATGACAAACTGTTTTTCACACTTCTCCCTGTTTAAAGTAGAACTAAAGGCAAAACTTTTTTATTGTGGTTAGAGTTAGGCTCGATTCACACTTGTGCAACTTGTCATGCGACAAGTTGCACCCCGTCTTTTTCAATGACAATTGTTCAAATATCTGCAACTTAAAAGAGAAGTATGGGATTTATTTATCCCATATTCATCCTTACCTAGGTGGATGTTGGTTGATCTGAAGCAGCATCTGTCCCCCGCCACCTCTTCAGGCGATAACCGAGCCACCGAACATCACTGTCAGGAAAGGTTCCCTCCGCTGGTAATATCAATCATTTGGCATGCAGTACTGCGATCCACCAGCAGGTGTCTCCTGCTGGAATTATGTCATCTTTGGTCCGCAGTACTGGTGTCCACCAGCGGAGGGATCCTGGCAGTATGGAGCAGGTATTGCCCTCTGCAGTCAGGCGTCACATGACTGACAGCAGCCATTATAAATACCCGGCAAGTTCATATACACTTCGCCTTGGTATTGTCCTTGAGCCCTGACCTGCAGCCTGTTTGTTACCCGTTACCCGTTACCCGATCCCTGTTTCCTGTATCCTGCCTCTTGTACCTGTTCCCTCTCTCCTTGTCCCCCTATTCTGCTTGCCTCCTATTTATGACCCCGGCCTGGCTTGACTACACAGGTGATTGCTGAGTGCATTGTATCTGCTCAGTCTTTGGTTAGACAGGGAGGCTTAAAACTTCAGTTTGTACAACCCATACTTTCAGCATGGTCTGACATGGTGCAATCATCCCCAGCCAAACAATCCACCTCTGCCATCAGGTATGAGCCTACCCAAAAGTATGTTTCCCCACCAGCCATGTCAGCCTCAGTTGCAGCCCAGTACACGCTGCTCCCAACCAAATACTCTTATCCAGTCTCTACTCCCTGTACTTATCCTGCATTCAACCCACCTGCTTCCTCTCCGCTGTCTACAAACCCACAAGTTCTTTCCCCAGCTACTGGTACCTCTTCTCTGCCATATCACAATCCTCATTTCCAGTCTGCTGCACCCCTTATTTACAGTCCTGTAGTCACCTACAGAGCTTCAGTGGCTAAGCCAAAGAAAAAACGAAAGTTTTTTCCCAACCAAAATGGTCTTACCATTAACCCAACCTGCCTACACCTACCAATCTGTCCCAGCCCGGAGTGCCAGAGCCAGAGCTCCAGCCCGGAGTGCCAGAGCCAGAGCTCCAGCCCGGAGTGCCAGAGCCAGAGCTCCAGCCCGGAGTGCCAGAGCCAGAGCTCCAGCCCGGAGTGCCAGAGCCAGAGTTCCAGTCTGACGCCTTCCAGCCTGATGTCCCGGCCTTCCAGCCTGACGCCTTCCAGCCTGATGTCCCGGCCTTCCAGCCTGACGCCTTCCAGCCTGATGTCCCGGCCTTCCAGCCTGACGCCTTCCAGCCTGATGTCCCGGCCTTCCAGCCTGACGCCTTCCAGCCTGACGCCTTCCGGCCTGATGTCCCGGCCTTCCAGCCTGATGCCTTCCGGCCTGATGTCCCGGCCTTCCAGCCAGACGCCTTCCGGCCTGATGTCCCGGCCTTCCAGCCAGACGCCTTCCGGCCTGATGTCCCGGCCTTCCAGCCAGACGCCTTCCGGCCTGATGTCCCGGCCTTCCAGCCAGACGCCTTCCGGCCTGATGTCCCGGCCTTCCAGCCAGACGCCTTCCGGCCTGATGTCCCGGCCTTCCAGCCAGACGCCTTCCGGCCTGATGTCCCGGCCTTCCAGCCAGACGCCTTCCGGCCTGATGTCCCGGCCTTCCAGCCAGACGCCTTCCGGCCTGATGTCCCGGCCTTCCAGCCAGACGCCTTCCGGCCTGATGTCCCGGCCTTCCAGCCAGACGCCTTCCGGCCTGATGTCCCGGCCTTCCAGCCAGACGCCTTCCGGCCTGATGTCCCGGCCTTCCAGCCAGACGCCTTCCGGCCTGATGTCCCGGCCTTCCAGCCAGACGCCTTCCGGCCTGATGTCCCGGCCTTCCAGTCTGACGCCTTCCAGTCTGATGCCCCGGCCTTCCAGTCTGACGCCTTCCAGTCTGATGCCCCGGCCTTCCAGTCTGACGCCTTCCAGTCTGATGCCCCGGCCTTCCAGTCTGACGCCTTCCAGTCTGATGCCCCGGCCTCCCAGTCTGATGCCTTCCAGTCTGTTGCCTTCCAGTCTGATGCCCCGGCCTTCCAGTCTGATGCCTTCCAGTCTGATGCCCCGGCCTTCCAGTCTGATACCTTCCAGTCTGATGCCCCGGCCTTCCAGTCTGATGCCTTCCAGTCTGATGCCCCGGCCTTCCAGTCTGATGCCTTCCAGTCTGATGCCCCGGCCTTCCAGTCTGATGCCCCGGCCTTCCAGTCTGATGCCTTCCAGTCTGATGCCCCGGCCTCCCAGTCTGATGCCTTCCAGTCTGTTGCCTTCCAGTCTGATGCCTTCCAGTCTGATGCCCCGGCCTTCCAGTCTGATGCCTTCCAGTCTGATGCCCCGGCCTTCCAGTCTGATGCCTTCCAGTCTGATGCCCCGGCCTTCCAGTCTGATGCCTTCCAGTCTGATGCCCCGGCCTCCCAGTCTGATGCCTTCCAGTCTGTTGCCTTCCAGTCTGATGCCCCGGCCTTCCAGTCTGATGCCTTCCAGTCTGATGCCCCGGCCTTCCAGTCTGATGCCTTCCAGTCTGATGCCCCGGCCTTCCAGTCTGATGCCTTCCAGTCTGATGCCCCGGCCTTCCAGTCTGATGCCTTCCAGTCTGATGCCCCGGCCTTCCAGTCTGATGCCTTCCAGTCTGATGCCCCGGCCTCCCAGTCTGATGCCTTCCAGTCTGATGCCTTCCAGTCTGATGCCCCGGCCTTCCAGTCTGATGCCTTCCAGTCTGATGCCCCGGCCTTCCAGTCTGATGCCTTCCAGTCTGATGCCCCGGCCTTCCAGTCTGATGCCTTCCAGTCTGATGCCCCGGCCTTCCAGTCTGACGCCTTCCAGTCTGATGCCCCGGCCTTGCAGTCTGACGCCTTCCAGTCTGATGCCCCGGCCTTGCAGTCTGACGCCTTCCAGTCTGATGCCCCGGCCTTGCAGTCTGACGCCTTCCAGTCTGATGCCCCGGCCTTGCAGTCCGACGCCTTCCAGTCTGATGCCCCGGCCTTGCAGTCCGACGCCTTCCAGTCTGATGCCCCGGCCTTGCAGTCCGACGCCTTCCAGTCTGATGCCCCGGCCTTGCAGTCCGACGCCTTCCAGTCTGATGCCCCGGCCTTGCAGTCCGACGCCTTCCAGTCTGATGCCCCGGCCTTGCAGTCCGACGCCTTCCAGTCTGATGCCCCGGCCTTGCAGTCCGACGCCTTCCAGTCTGATGCCCCGGCCTTGCAGTCCGACGCCTTCCAGTCTGATGTGCCTGCCTTCCAGCCTGACGTGCCGCTGCCCGCCTTCCAGCCTGACGTGCCGCTGCCCGCCTTCCAGCCTGACGTGCCAGCTTCCCGGCCCGATGTGGTTCTGTCTGCTGCCCTGCTTGAAGTGTCTGTTACCCAACCTAATGTGACTTTGCCCATAGCCCAGCTTGACGCAGTGGACTTTCCCCAGCAACTGCTAGTTGAAGCGCCCGGAGGTCGCTCCTTTGAGGGGGGGTACTGTCAGGAAAGGTTCCCTCCGCTGGTAATATCAATCATTTGGCATGCAGTACTGTGATCCACCAGCAGGTGTCTCCTGCTGGAATTATGTCATCTTTGGTCCGCAGTACTGGTGTCCACCAGCGGAGGGATCCTGGCAGTATGGAGCAGGTATTGCCCTCTGCAGTCAGGCGTCACATGACTGACAGCAGCCATTATAAATACCCGGCAAGTTCATATACACTTCGCCTTGGTATTGTCCTTGAGCCCTGACCTGCAGCCTGTCTGATACCTGATACCTGTTACCTGTTACCTGATCCCCGATCCCTGTTTCCTGTATCCTGCCTCTTGTACCTGTTCCCTCTCTCCTTGTCCCCCTATTCTGCTTGCCTCCTATTTATGACCCCGGCCTGGCTTGACTACGATTCTGGTTCTCCCTTTTGTTACATTATACTGGTTTACTTGCTTATCTGCACTGTTTGGTTGTTAGTTTGTTCACTTAGTTTGTATTGGTGGTGTGTTCTCATTTATATGCGTTTGCTTAATAAATTTACCTTCACTTATTTGTGTCTGGTTCACTTGTCGCAGTCACACAGTTCTGGTCACATCTGGTTCATGACAATCACCAATGACTCGGTTTGCTCACATCCTAGAGCAGAGAGCTGCTTCCTGTCAGTCAGCAGCTCTCCTGCTCTGCTTCTTCAGGCTCATTGGAGCACTGAGCTGTCGAGGGGCGAGGAGCAGCCGTCTCAGCCTCTCAGCGGCTCGCTGAGAGGTTGAGACGGCCATCAGTCCAGGCACCTGACAGATTTAGACTTCCGAAGTCAGGATGACACGGTGCCTGGACTGATTTGGTGACGTCAGCAGAGAGCGGACTTCAGACCACTGTCTGCTGAAAACGGGTCACAGGTTTCCAAACGGATTGCACTTCTGTAACCCATA
This sequence comes from Lithobates pipiens, assembly GCF_037356315.1. Taxonomy (NCBI): domain Eukaryota; kingdom Metazoa; phylum Chordata; class Amphibia; order Anura; family Ranidae; genus Lithobates; species Lithobates pipiens. The sequence continues at coordinate 88,550,757 of NW_027507788.1, forward strand.
GGAGAAGCCCAGCAGAATGAGCTCAGGCTGGATGACTTATTTTTAATGAAGGTTCCTGCACCACTAAAGTTTATGGCACCACTTACAGTATCCCACAAAAGTGAGTACACCCCTCACATTTTTGAAAATATTTTATTATATCTTTTCATGTGATAACACTGAAGAAATTACACTTTGCTACAATGTAAAGTAGTGAGTGTACAGCTTGTATAACAGTGTAAATTTAAGTCAACACACAGCTAATAATGTCTAAACCGCTGGCAACAAAAGTGAGTACACCCCTATGTGAAAATGTCCAAATTGGGCCCAATTAGCCATTTTCCCTCCCCGATGTCTTGTGACTCGTTAGTGTTACAAGGTCTCAGGTGTGAATGGGGAGCAGGTGTGTTAAATTTGGTGTTATCGCTCTTACTCTCTCATACTGGTCACTGGAAGTTAAACATGGAACCTTAAAGAACTCTCTGAGGATCTGAAAAAAAAAGATCTGTTGCCCTACATAAAGATGGCCTAGGCTATAGAAAGATTGCCAAGGCCCCGAAACTGAACTGCAGCATGGCGACCAAGACCATACAGCGGTTAGACGGGACAGTTTAACTCAGAACAAGCCTTGCCGTGGTCGACCAAAGAAGTTGAGTGAACGTACTCGGCGTCATAACCAGAGGTTGTCTTTGGGGAATAGACCTATGAGTGCTGCCAGCATTGCTGAAGAGGTTGAAGTATTGGGGGGTCAGCTTGTCAGTGCTCAGACCATACACTGCATCAAATTGGTCTGCATGGCCGTCGTCCCAGAAGGAAGCCTCTTCTAAAGATAATGCACAAGAAAGCCCGCAAACAGTTTGCTAAAGACAAGCAGACTAAGGACATGGATTACTGGAACCATGTCCTGTGGTCTGATGAGACCAAGATAACTTTATTTGGTTCAGATGGTGTCAAGCGTGTGTGGCAGCAGCCAGGTGAGGAGTACAAAGACAAGTGTGTCTTGCCTACAGTCAAGCATGGCGATGGTAGTGTCATGGTCTGGGGCTGCATGAGTGCTGCTGGCACTGGGGAGCTTAAGTTCATTGAGGGAACTATGAATGCCAACATTTACTGTGACATACTGAAGCAGAGCGTGATCCCCCTCCCTTCAGAGACTGGGCCGCAGGATAGTATTTCAACATAACAACCCCAAACACACCTCCAAGATGACCACTGCCTTGCTAAAGAAGCTGAGGGTAAAGGTGATGGACTGACCAAGCATGTCTCCACACCTAAACCCTATTGAGCATCTGTGGGGCATCCTCAAACAGAAGGTGGAGGAGCGCAAGGTCTCTAACATCCACCAGCTCTGTGATGTCATCATGGAGGAGTGGAAGAGGACTCCAGTGGCAACCTGTGGAGCTCCATGACCAAGAGGGTTAAGGCAGTGCTGGAAAATATTGGTGGCCACACCAAATATTGACACTTTGGGCCCAATTTGGACATTTTCACTTAGGGGTGTACTCACTTTTGTTGCCAGCGGTTTAGACATTAATGGCTGTGTGGTGCGTTATTTTAAAAGGACATCAAATTTACACTGTTATATAAGCTGTACACTCACTACTTTACATTGTAGCCAAGTGTCATTTCTTCAGTGTTGTCATGTGAAAAGATATAATAAAATATTTACAAAAATGTGAGGGGTGTACACACTTTTGTGAGATACTGTAAGTGCCATAGACTGCAATGTAAACCCTTGAAAGTCAGTTATCATTGGTCAAGGTCAAAGTTCCATCCAAGTAGTACCAAAAGTGCATGCCTTTGGAGTTGTACAAGTGTGAAAGGAACCTGAGGGAAGGTTATAACACATGTTAGATTATTATTTTTTTTTTAATAAGATTTTTATTGAGGATTTTCAGCATACAAACATAGTATAGACTGTAACAGCCAGTCTGATAAAAACATACAAAGTAACAAAGGTATAACAAGGTACAATAATGGCACATTGGAATCATGCTAAAAAGTACAAGCATAGTGGGGACACAATCGCGGACCACATAGTATGTACCGCTACAGTGGAAGTACATGTGTCGTCATATTCATCTCTGCACGGGGAGATTTATCCCCGGCACTAGCGTTTCCAGATGCCTGATGGCAATCCGGCAAGGTTTACAAATTCTCTTTGGGAGAGGTATCCATTTACCGGTCATAAAGTCAGCATCTTAACGAGGTTGTATCTGACGCTGAAGCTTTAAAGGATTGTGTCGTTACTAGAAGATGTCACTAGGTACCATGGTCAATTAGGAGGCTTAGAGATCTGTCTCTGAATAGTGCTCTATACTAGGATCATCGACTAATGAAGTTCGGAGTTCAAGGCTGGGTAAAAAAGAAACAAAGGGAGGGGGAGGACCAAGTGCTTGTGAGGACAGGGAAGGGAAAAAGGAGAGAGGAAGTAATGGGGGATTCTTGTCAGCTCCGCACCCCAGACACCTCAGGGTGAGATAAAGACTTATATTCCGGGGTAGAGAGAAAATGAAACCAACACGCCCAAATTGCGGTGTATTTTACCGGTTGATCATGTGCTTGATGGATTACATTTTCCATTTCCGCGATTTTCCTGATTCTGTCTAACCATTCAGCAATGGACGGAGGTTCAGAAGAATGCCATTTTGTCGGAATACAAAGTTTCGCTGCATTCACCATGTGCATGGCGAGCGATTGGAAATATAATTTTTTGAGATCGAGGGAAAATTTATTAGGAATTGTGAGGGGAGGAAGGATAGATCAAAAGATGTGATCTGTTTAATCAATCTATGAACTTCTCTCCAAAACGGTTGAATTTGGGAACATGACCACCATATATGTAAGTAGGAGCCAACGCCGTCTGCACATCGCCAGCATTGGGGGGAAAGGTGTGTATTCATTCGCTGTAATTGTAGGGGGGTTCTATACCATCGTGAAATCACCTTATATGCGTTTTCCTGTGTATGGACATTAAGGGAACCCTTATGCGCCATTTTGTAAATGGTATCCCAGTCTTCAGCAGATAATGGTTGGGACAGGTCTGCTTCCCACTTATGTTTAATCCAATCACTGGGGGACGAAAGTGGACATGATAAGAATGTATAGGTAACCGAGATGAGATGTCTTTGTGGTTTTTGTAAAGAGCATAATTGCTCATATGGATTGAGGCTACGTGACCATTGTGCACGTGTCCAATGTGAGGTAAGGAAGTGTCGAATATGGACGTATGTCCAGAAGGGGAACGACTGCGTTCGGGAGGTGGACACTATAGATTTGTATGAGCGCAAAGGATGACCAACATAGAAGTGACGAGCTTGCATGGTTTCATGGGGCCATGAGTCGATCTGAAAGTTTTTACTCATGTCCTGGGAGAAATCCGGATTTTGTCTCAAAGGAGTTAGAGGACCGGAAGTGGACGAAATAGCATATTTCGTACAACATTCCCGGAATGCACATAGTGTGGGGTAAATTAAAGGGTGATCTTTCGCGAGAGGTGGATTGTGTGTGCCCGAGAGCCATGGGGATTGCGCAACGGGAGACGGGAGTAAAGAATTTTCCAACTGCACCCAATCTTTAGTCTTGGAATGTAGATTCCAGTCAAGGATTCTGGTGAGGTGACATGCGAGATGGTATTTGCGGATATCCGGCAATCCTAAACCTCCTTTCAATTTGGGCTTGGTGAGCTTTGCCTGGCTTATTCTGGCAGTTAATTTTCCCCAGACAAACGACACACAAAGTCTACGTATTGACGTAAAAGACTGTGGGATGGCAATTGGAACTGCCTGAAGGAGGTATAGGATCCTCGGCAAAATATTCATCTTTATAATTGAAATTCGCCCAAACCAGGAGAAAAAGCCCCCTGACCACTTGGTGAGGTCCCTGGTGATGGTTTGCAGAAGGGGTAAAAAGTTAGCTGTATACCAATCTTAATCGGAAGTTGTTAATTGGATACCTAGGTATGTGAGGCTGCAAGTACTCCAGACAAAGGGAAATTTTGATTTGCATTGGTCGCATAATTCCTTTGGGATAGTGATATTGAGGGCGGTAGATTTTGCGAAATTTATTTGGAGATTAGAGAGCAATTGGTAGTGTTGCAACGTCTTTAGAAGGGAGAGGATGGTGTTTAATGGATCGGAGAGAAACAGGAGGATATCATCAGCAAAGGCCGCTATTTTGTATTGACGATGATGGATCATAACTCCTTTTATGTTTTGGTCAGATCTGATGCAATTGAGAAGGGGCTCTAGTGTTAATATGAATATAATCGGGGAAAGGGGACAACCCTGACGTGTTCCGTTTTTGATGGTGAAGGCGTTTGATAGGTGGCCATTTACTCTCACTCTCGCCGTAGGGGTGGAGTATAATGTGGAGATCAAGTTAAGCATCTGGGGCGGAAGGCCCAATGTTTGGAGCGTCATGAACATGAAGTCCCAGGCCACCCTATCAAACGCCTTCTCTGCGTCTAGGGACAAGAAAAAACCTTGTTGTTTCCGTGTTTGAAGCCAATGGTGTACGTTAAGGGCTTTAATGGTGTTATCCCGTGCTTCCCTGCCCGGGATAAAACCCACTTTGTCTAGGCTGATTGTTTGGGGGAGTAAAGGAAGGAGTCTATTGGCTAAGATTTTTGTGAACCATTTCAAGTCAACATTGAGTAAGGATATCGGGCGGTAATTGGCCTCATTTGTCACTTCTACTATATACAACTACTATATGGGCTGATAACATGTCCCGTGGAGGAGTTTGGGGCGTCGTGCAAGAATTGAAAGCTAATAGGAAATGTTCAGTGAGAAGTTCTTGTAGTCTTATAATACCCCGTAGTCAGTCCGTCTGGTCCGGGGCTTTTGCCCGGTCTCATTTTTTTTAACTCTCTTGTCACTTCTGAAGATGTTATCGGTTCCTGAAGCCGATGATAATCCTCATCCAAAATTTTTGCAGGAGTGTGTTGGCGTAAAAACTCCAAAATCATGGTCTTTCTGTCTGTCCTCTGCGGGGGACCGTTCGTGTTATGCAGATAATACAGTTCCGGGGGGAACTTATGTAGTGGAGGCCGCTCTGTTCCCGCACCTCCCGTCGGTCGCGCTCACACTAATCCACTGACAGTGGAGTGAGAGCCAACCTATCAGCTAGTGTGGGGGATTCCCCCCCCTCCTCTCCTCCTCCTCCTCCTCCTCTCCTCCGAACACTGCAGCATGTGTGAGCGGCCGCCCACTCTGTTCCCTCCCCTGCTTCCTCATTGGTAGAGGGAGGGAGCCTATCAGCCAAGCCTCTAGCAGCTGCAAAGCATCGTGGGACATGTAGTCCCTATTGCCCTAGCCTGCCCACAGGAAGAGGACAAACGAGAGGCTGTGGGGGAGCAGACTGTCAACCCATGAGGCTGATCCTGAGGACAGAGCAGAGATAATGTAAGTTTTCTTTGGTGAATGTGTTTTTTTTTTTTTTTTTTTATTTAAAAGAAAGGTCTTACACTATGAAGATTTCTCACTTCTTTCCCATTGTTTCAAGCTGGTAGCTGATATTATTAAACCCTTCATGCCTAAACCTTTTATGACACTTGTTTACAAGTAACAAATCTTTTGTTAGAAAATTACTTAGAACCCCCAAACATTTATATATATATATATATATATATATATATATATATATATATATATATATAATAAATATATATAAAATAAATAAAATGGCAATTGTTGCAATATTTTATGTCACACTGTATTTATGTAGCTGTTTCTTCAAATACAATTTTTTTGGAAGAAATACACTTTCATTAATTTACCACTTCAATACCGGGGCATTTTCATCCCTTCCTGCCCAGGTCAATTTTCATTGTGCAGTCATGCAACGTTGTACCCAAATGAATTTTTTCCAACAAATAGAGCTTTCTTTTGGTGGTATTTGATCACCTCTGCGGTTTTTATTATTTTCACTTTAAACAAAAAAAGAGTGCCAACTTTAACCACTTCAGCCCCGGATCATTTTACTGGCCAAAGACCAAACCACTTTTTGCGATTCAGCACTGCGTCGATTTAACTGACAGTTGCGCGGTCATGCGACGTGGTTCCTAAACAAAATTGACGTCCTTTTTTTAGCACAAATAGAGCTTTCTTTTGGTGGTATTTGATCACCCCTGCGGTTTTTATTTTTTGCGCTATAAGCAAAAATAGAGCGACAATTTTGAAAAAAATGCATTATTTTTTTACTTTTTGTTATAATAAATATCCCCCAAAAATATATAAAAAAAACTTATTTTTTCCCCTCAGTTTAGGCCGATACGTATTCTTCTACATATTTTTGGTAAAAAAAAATCGTAATAAGCGATTATTGATTGGTTTGCGCAAAAGTTATAGCGTTTACAAAATAGGGGATGGTTTTATGGCATTTTTCTTAATCATTTTTTTTTTACTAGTAATGGCGGCAATCAACGATTTTTATTGTGACTGCGACATTATGGCGGACACATCGGACATTTTTGACACATTTTTGGGACCATTGTCATTTATACAGCAATCCCTGCTATACAAATGCAGTGATTTCTGTGTAAATGACACTGGCAGTGAAGGGATTAACCAGTGGGTGGCAGTGTAGGGGTTAAGTGTTCCTAGGGGTGTGTTACTAACTGTGGGGGGCTGGGCTTTCATTTAGTGAACGCTGATCTCTGCTCCAATCACATGGAGCAGAGAGCAGCGTCACTTGTTGCTAGGCAGAACGGGGAGATGCTGTTTACAAGGGCATCTCTCCGTTGAGATGATCGTGGATATGCCCGCGGCGATCGAGTCCACGGGATCCGCGTCCGGACTCACGGGGGTCCCACTCGCGATGGCAGGGCGGCATTAAAGATTGGATGTACCTGCACGCCAATATGCCTGCCCGTGCCATTCTGCCGACGTACATCGTGCGCTGGTCGGGAACTGGTTAAAAAAACTAATATTTTTTACTTTTTGCTATAATATGCCAACTTAAAAAAAAAAAATGTTTACTCAGTTTAGGCCGATGTGTAATTTTCGACATATTTTTGGTAAAAAAAAATTGCGATAAGCAGTAATAAGTTATAGCGTCTACAAAATAGGTTATTGATTTATGGAATTTTTTTATTTTTTATTTTTACTAGTAATGCTGCGATTTTTATTGTGACTGACATTGCGGTGGACAGATCGGACACTTTTGACACAATTTTGGGACCAGTGACTTTTATACAGCGATCAGTGCTATAAAAATGCACTGATTACTGTATAAATATCACTGGCAGGGAAGGGGTTAACACTAGGGGGCAATCAAGGGGTTAAATGTGTTACCTAGGGAGTGATTCTAACTGTGGAGGAGATGGGACTGACTAGGGAGGAAACCGATCCTATATACTAGGAACACACAATCTGTCTCCTCTCCCCTGACAGGATGTGGATCTGTGTATTTACACACACAGATCCACATTCCTGCTCTGTCATGAGCGATTGCGGGTGCCCGGCAGACATCGCAGCAACTGGGTACGTGCATCAGCTCCTCGGTGACGTGTACCTCTGTACCGCCAGGAAGCCAAAGATGTACTATGATAAAGAGCACACTGGTGACATCTATCATAGAACCTGGTCCAGGAGGCAGGACTTCGTATGACAGCAGCCGCACTGGGTAAGCGGGAGATCTCCGCTCTGTGTTATCCAGTGGCTTTTCTCTCTCTAATCCCCATGCACTGAACAGACTGCATTGATGGGCACTGACAAGGCTGAGCTGATGGGCACTGACAAGGCTGAGCTGATGGGCACTGGTGAGGCTGTATTGATGGGCACTGATGAGGCTGAATTGATAGACACTAGTGAGGCTGCATTGATGGGCACTGGTGATGGTGAGCTGATTCGTGGATTAATGGGCCACTTGACTAGACTTGCCCCCCAGGCCTAAGGCTGCCAGCCCTCCCCTGATACAGTTTGTCATAAAAGGACACAAATTGGGCAGCTATGTCTGGATTCGATGTCAATTTACAATCCGACGCATCCGTTAGTGAGTGTACTGTCATTGCCGATTTTTTTCCCTTGTAGGGCTCTGGCTAGTCCCTTCCCGGCTTTGTTGCCATACTCATAAAAATATTTCTGTGAAAGAATGTACTTGCGCTTGATTTGTTTGTTTAGGAGCTCTAGTAGTTCCTGTCTAGCTTGGGTGAGGACGGCTAGGGACTGGAGGGCATGCTTTTGCTTATGTACCTTTTCAAGCTCAGAGATTTTGGTCATCAGTTCTTGAAAACGTTTGTCTATCTCTCCTGCGTTGAGCCATGACCGCTATAAGAGTGGCTCGGACTGCACATTTATGAGCTTCCCAGTTTGTCAAAGGAGACGTGTCAGATGGTTTATTTTCTGAAAAGAACTGATGGATGCGGGTTTTGAGTTTGTCCAGGATAGGTAAATCTGTGAGCAAGGAAGGGTCTAAACACCAAATCGGTGTTCTGTCTGTCACGGTAGGAAGAGCGATGGGCAAGGTTATAGGATGATGGTCAGAAAGAACTTGTGGACCTATAGCAGTGTGATGTATAAGGTGGAAGTCTTTTTGAGTAAGGAAGAAATAATCCAATCGTGAGTATTTATTGTGTGTGGGGGGGGGGGAGAAGGTATAGTCTTTGGTTGTAGGATTTAGGGTTCTCCAAGTATCATGTAACGTGAGATGAAGTAGCTGAGATTTAATAGAACGGAGCGCCGCATAGGGTATGGAGGACTTCCCATTTGAAGTATCTAGCAGAGGGTTTAGTGGAATATTGAAATCCCCCCTGAGGACCAATGTCCCTTCCACAAAGGGGATTAGGGATTGAGTTACTGTTCGGAAAAAGGCTACTTGGCGGGAGTTAGGAGCGTAAACATTGGCCAAGGTAAACGTGTTACCTCCCAACTGTCCCTTCAGAAAAAGGAATCTGCCTTTGGGATCTACAAGTTTGTCCTGGATCTGGAAATTGCAATGCTTGGCAACTAGTATAGAAACCCCCTTAGATTTGGCAGCTGGGTTCGTAGCATGATATACAGTGGAGAAGTAGGGGGAATATAATTTCGGGATTGTATCTGACCGGAAGTGCGTTTCCTGGATGTACAAGATATCAGTCTTAGTCTTTTGCATGGGCAGGAGCAGTTGGCGTCTCTTCTCTGGTGTGTTTAGCCCTCAAATATTAAGGGACGTGAGCGTAAGTTTTGGTGTGCTGGGTTTTCCCTGCGGGATTGCCATCCTGCCTGTTTAAAGCAGGGTCTAGACGTGTAGGTTTTGAGTTGTAAGCTGGGGTGCGAAGCTGACAAGGGGGAGGGGTTGTGGGACTATACAAATAGGAAACAACCGACTAAAGGGTCGTCACTACGTGCCCTTTACAATATATATACAAGGTCGGCGTAAATTGGTGGAGCTGTGCGGAAGTTGCAAATCGTAGGTTGAAGAGATGGATGGGACAGTCCACCGTGTGGGTGGTGGGTAAACCTTGAGTAGAGTGAAACTTAAGCCGTCCGTCAGACTTTCGGCCTGTAATCATGGTAGAGGTATAGCATAGGAAACCAGCATAGGAAACCATGGGAAGGCTCTTACGTGAGGTCTTCTAAGGTCAGAAACAGGCGATGGGACTCACCCGTCATCCGACTTCCAAGCATCGGAGAGCAAGTGGGCCCTTAAGGGAAAGAAACCCATCGCTAAATCGATGGGCCCCCCCCCCCCCTATTTTTGGAGACATTCATAAGACACATACTAATAAGGTCATCTTAAACGTTGTTCTCAGACTGATTACATTAAGCATGTATATCATAACTTTAGATATACAGTGGTGTGAAAAAGTGTTTGCCCCCTTCCTCATTTCCTGTTCCTTTGCATGTTTGTCACACTTAAGTGTTTCGGAACATCAAACCAATTTAAACAATAGTCAAGGACAACACAAGTAAACACAAAATGCAGTTTGTAAATGAAGGTGTTTATTATTAAAGGTGAAAAAAAATCCAAACCATCATGGCCCTGTGTGAAAAAGTGATTGCCCCCTAAACCTAATAACTGGTTGGGCCACCCTTAGCATCAACAACTGCAACCAAGCGTTTGCGATAACGTGCAATGAGGCTTTTACAGCGTCCTGGAGGAATTTTGGCCCACTCATCTTTGCAGAATTGTCCTAATTCAGTTACATTAGAGGGTTTTCGAGCATGAACGGCCTTTTTAAGGTCATACCACAACATCTCAATAGGATTCAGGTCAGGACTTTGGCTAGGCCACTCCAAAGTCTTCATTTTGTTTTTCTTCAGCCATTCGGTGGTGGACTTGCTGGTGTGTTTAGGATCATTGTCCTGCTGCAGAACCCAAGTTCGTTTCAGCTTGAGTACACGAACAGATGGTCGGACATTCTCCTTCAGGATCTCTTGGTAGACAGCAGAATTCATAGTTCCTTTTATCACGGCAAGTCTTCCAGGTCCTGAAGCAGCAAAACAGCCCCAGACCATCACACTACCACCACCATATTTTACTGTTGGTATAATGTTCTTTTTATGAAATGCAGTGTTCCTTCTACGCCAGATATACTTGGACACACACCTTCCAAAGAGTTCCACTTTTGTCTCATCGGTCCACAGAATGTTGTCCCAAAAGTCTTGGGGATCATCAAGATGTGTTGTGGAGAAATTGAGACGAGCTTTGATGTTCTTTTTGCTCAGCAGTGGTTTTCTCCTTGGAACTCTGCCATGCAGGCCATTTTTGCCCAGTCTTTTCCTGATGGTGGAGGCATGAACGCTGACCTTAACTGAGGCAAGTGAGGCCTGCCGTTCCTTGGACATTGTTGTGGGGTCTTTTGTGACCTCTTGGATGAGTCTTCGCTGCGCTCTTGGGGTAATTTTTGGCGGCCGGCCACTCCTGGGAAGGTTCACCACTGTTCCATGTCTTCGCCATTTGTGGATAATGGCTCTCACTGTGGTTCGCTGGATTCCCAAAGCTTTGGAAATGGCTTTATAACCCTTTCCAGACTGATAGATCTCAATTACTTTCTTTCTCAATTGTTCCTGAATTTCTTTGGGTCTCGGCATGATGTGTAGCTTTTAAGGATCTTCTGGTGGACCTTACTGTGTCAAGCAGCTCCTATTTAAGTGATGCCTTGATTGTGAACAGGTGTGGCAATAATCAGGCCTGGGTGTGGCTAGAGAAATTGAACTCAGGTGTGGACAACCACAGTTATAGTATGTTTTAACAAGGGGGGCAATCACTTTTTCACACAGGGCCATGATGGTTTGGATTTTTTTTCACCTTTAATAATAAACACCTTCATTTACAAATTGCATTTTGTGTTTACTTGTGTTGTCCTTGACTATTGTTTAAATTGGTTTGATGTTCCGAAACACTTAAGTGTGACAAACATGCAAAGGAACAGGAAATGAGGAAGGGGGCAAACACTTTTTCACACCACTGTATATAACCACAATTCAATTAACGTTAACATAAAAGAGAGGTAGAGCTCACAACTATACTCTATTATACCTTATATTGCCAGGGATGGCTAAGATCAGGAAGCTGGACATTACAACATTTAAACAGAGCTTCCAAAATAAGTCTCCACTTGCAACAGACTCTGGCAATCGGCCACCTGCAGCAACAGGGATGGAGAACGGCCCTATCTTCATCACGGTAACTCAAAACTGATAAAAGATGGCAAAGGTAAGGTCAACTTGTTAAACTAAATGGGGCTACATTGGGACTGCGGAGCTGGAGAGCTCAGTGCCTCTCCCGGAGGGGCTTTGTCATTATCCCCTGTAGTCTTTGTCACAAACTGCAGTTCTCATGTACAAACAGAGTCTTTAGGGCCTGTCCGGGTGCATATACGTGGGTCCGAACATTTGAACATCTACAAAAAGTCTGGAATATCAAGGTAAACTGTCTTATTTAATGTTATCAGATTCTCCCCGGCTCAGCTCTAATGGGAGGGCTGTGCAACGAGTGATAGCATAAGGGAGCAAGGGAGTAAGCTCAGGACATCGTCTCTTCCGGGAAGGGACCTGGGTGATGACGTCAGGGCTGTCGCGCTGCTTGAAGAGCTTGTTGGTAGTCCCGCAACTATGAGACGAATTGCTAATCATCCGAGGGCGTCTCACAAAGCCGTCCCTCCCTCAGAGGGATGGTCAACAAGCTCGTAGCTGAGGAGGCGGAGTAAAACAGATCCAAAGTGGCGTTACCTTACATGTCCCTGGCAATGTGATATGTGGATATCCCGCCTGCTCGAAAGTGTAGGCACTATAATATACTTCAGGTGTAATAAACTGGTGGGGACCGAAACACATAAAAAAGCCCCCGTAAGGTTAACTTCACAGAAAAAAGGGTGGGAGACAGAATCGTAGATATAGTGAATCAACTAGCGATCCCTGCGTGCCCGCCTAGGAGCCGGGCCATTAGCCGAGTTGAGGTGGGGCCTGTGTGGAGCAAGTCCCCTATTTCCCAGGGGTGGAGAGGGGGATCGGCGACGTCTAATGCCGCGTACACACGAGCGGACTGTATGGCGTACTTAGTCCGTCATACATTCCGACGGACAGTCCGTCATACTTTCCACTGAACGGACTTGACCACACACGGATACCCAAACAGTCCGACGAAAGCTTGCACGATGACGTGTACAGCACGTACGACGGGACTAGAAATAGGAAGTCCAATACACAGCAAAGCACCCTTCCGCCGTGTAAATCCTTTCTGGGCATGCGCCATTCTTAGTCCGTCGAACTAGCATACTGACGAGCGGATTGTCCGCTGAAACCAAAGTACGACGGACAGAATTTCGAAAAATCCGAAATACTTAGTACGCCAGACTGCACGCTGAAAAAGTCCGCTGAAGCCCACACACGAGCGGACTGTCTGCTGAAATGTGTTTCGACGGACTAAGTACGCCATACAGCTCGCCCGTGTGTACGCGGCATAAAAAGACCGCTGGGGTCTCCATTGGCTCCTCCAGATCTCGGTGCAAGAGGGGTTGCTGGCGGGTAAAATCTGCATACCAGTGAGGTAAGTCGACGTATGGCAAGTCCAGCATCCGACAGAAGTTATCCAATTCCTCCGGTACGCGCAATAAAGCTGTGCGAGCATTGTGGGTGGCCTGAAGCCCAAAAGGGAACTTCCATTTGTATGGTATACCTTTCATGCGGAGTATATCCAGGAGTGGACGGAGATCCCTGCGATTCCTTAAGGTAATGGCTGATAGATCCTGAAAAATGTGTATCGCCTGACCTTCATGGGTGATTTCTTCTTTCAATCTGGCCTTCCGTAAGATTTCTTCTTTCAGGGAGTAATCTACAAGGCAACAGACCACATCCCTCGGTGGATCAGAGTCTCTACCTCTAGGTCGAAGAGCTCTGTGGATGCGTTCCATTGCTATGTGCATCTGGGGAGGTTTCTCCAGTAAGCTATTAAAGATTGCTGAAACTGTCGATGACAGGCTTTCACTACCCACAGCCTCAGGCAGGCCTCTCACTCTCAGAATATACCTCCTGCCTCGATTGTCGAGGTCCACAACGTGACGTTGGAGGTCTCTGAGGTGAAAACTGTGTGAGTGTGTTGTTCGGTCCAAATCCGTCAGGGCAGTCTGGTGGCGTCCGGTTATCTTTTCCACTGTGTGGACTCTGCCTGCAATGGCCTGAAGCTCCTGGCGGAGATCTGTAATGGCCGCCGTTAAGGTATCCTTAATATCCATCGCTACCGCCCAGAGGTCCGCGAGACTCAGCTGTTGGTGAGTAAGTGGATTAGGGCTCACTGATGGTGGTGTAGTCGACGGCACAGTAGGGGATAGGATTATGCCCTCATTGTTCCTCATTGTGTGTGAGGCGGCCTCCGCCATGTTGTGCCTTTTGCTCTCGAAATTTCTCCGGGATATTGTAGGAGGCACGATTATTCGTTTCCCTCGGGGAACGAGATCGGGATCCTGAAGTGCCGCAGGACGAGGTTCCCATGTCTGGACACCGATTAATCACCTCGTTCGCTTGTAAGCTTAGGAGAAAGGCCTCAGTCTGACGGAGCTAATGTCCTAAGCAGCCATCTTCCACAGCCGGCAAACCACGCCCCCAACACATGTTAGATTTTATGTCTCATGAGGAGATATTCTTTCACTTCCTGTATCATAGCCAAAAGAGAAAGTGAGAGGAAATCCCTCCAAATCGAGGGCATCCTTTTTGTCACCAGGGTTACTAGAACTAGTGTCCCATTGAGGATTTTTCTTTTATTATTGTTCAAGGGACAAACTAAAATTTGACATTTTCTTTTACTTTAGCTTTCAATTATAATAGTAATTGTGGCCAATGGAGAGAGTGAGACAGAGTGCTTGGGAGCTGGCATTTTGAACTCTGGGCTAAAAGACTGCTGCTGTGCTGTCGAGGACCACGTGCTATAGAAAGGTGTTCCAGTTTTTCTTGAGTGTTCTAAAGTGTTTCAGTTGTTCCTGTACCCTTTTCCAGAAAGAGACTTTTTCCCTGCATGGTTACCCAGCATGTGACAAGAGAGCCCAGGGACAGGACCAGATGAGGTGCACGTGAGAGTTCTGGCATTGATGTTTTTTACTGCCTTCAATAAAGCCTACCCGAAAGTACAATCAGATACTAAAGTATCTCCAATATATAATATAGAAAAAATATGATGCAATCTGTGACACCTCGTAGAGTATATATATATATATATATATATATATACAGTGGTGTGAAAAAGTGTTTGCCCCCTTTCTCATTTCCTGTTCCTTTGCATGTCTGTCACACTTAAGTGTTTCGGAACATCAAACCAATTTAAACAATAGTCAAGGACAACACAAGTAAACACAAAATGCAATTTGTAAATGAAGGTGTTTATTATTAAAGGTGAAAAAAAATCCAAACCATCATGGCCCTGTGTGAAAAAGTGAATGCCCCCTAAACCTAATAACTGGTTGGGCCACCCTTAGCAGCAACAACTGCAACCAAGCGTTTGCGATAACGTGCAATGAGGCTTTTACAGCGTCCTGGAGGAATTTTGGCCCACTCATCTTTGCAGAATTGTCCTAATTCAGTTACATTAGAGGGTTTTCGAGCATGAACGGCCTTTTTAACCACTTGCCGACCGCCGCACGACGATATACGTCGACAGAATGGCACGGGCAGGCATATGGGCGTACCTGTACGTCCCTGCCTTCCCGCGGGTGGGGGGCCCGATCGGGCCCCCCCCCCCCCGGTGCCAGCGGCGGTCGGTATCCGTGCAGGAAAGATCCGGGATGAGGGGGCAGCCATTCATTCATGGCCACCCCCTCACGATCGCTCCTGACGAATGGAAGTGAAGCATTGCATCACTTCCTCTCCTGTAATGTAAACACAGGCAGAGGAAGTGATGTAATCTCTCCTCCGTGTCGGTATTTTTCGTTCCGGCACCGAGGAGAGAGGATCGGTGAGTTGCACCAACATGACACTACACAGTAGAACATGCCAGGCACACTCACACCCCCCCTTCACCCCCCGATCACCCCCCCAATTACCCCTGCCCCCCCAGTCACAGTGACACCAATTGCATTTTTTATTTTTTTTGCATTGGTGTCATTTGTGACTGTAATAACTGTTAGGGCAGTTAGGGTTAGCCCCCTTTAGTTCTAATGGACCCCCCTAACCCCCCCAATAAAGGTTTAACCCCGTGATCACCCCCCGTCGCCAGTGTCACTAAGGCTGGGTTCACATTGCAGCGGTTTATGAGAACGAATGTGATTCGCACCGCACTGCAGTGCAAATCACATCCGATCTCTGTGCGATTCGAGTTCAGCCATACAGATAGTATGGCTGAATTCGCGCCGCACCCGCCGCAAATTCGCACGGGACCCTTTTTTTGGTCCGCAGCAGAATCGGATTCACACCATGCGATCCGAGTTTGCAGATCGCACTGCGATATGCGAACTGATCTGGGGGTGTCATTAACATTTCACTGACACTCCCAGCAGTTCGCATAGGGCAGTGTGAACTGCCGCCGGGAGGCATGCGATGCGGGAAACCGCCGCGGATTCGTGGCGTTCCCGCATCGCTCCAGTGTGAACCCAGCCTAATAAGCAATCGTTTTTCTGATCGCTGTATTAGTGTCACAGGTGACGCTAGTTAGGCAGGTAGGTATTTAGGTTCGCCGTAGCTTTTTATAGCGCCAGGGACCCCCATATACTACCGCATAAAGCCCCCTGATTGCCCCCTAGTTAACCCTTTCACCAGTGATCACCATATAACTGTTACAGGTGATGCTGGTTGGTTAGTTATTTTTTTATAGTTTCAGGGCACCCGCCATTTATTACCTAGTCTCACTAGTGTACCCCTAAATTTAGGGGTGTCTACTTTCCAAAATGGGGTCATTTGGGGGGGGTTTGTGCCATCTTGGCATTTTATGGCCTTCAAAACTGTAACGCCCTTAGAAAGCCTGAAGGCGGTGCTTGGTTTTCGGGGCCCCGTACGCGGCTAGGCTCCCAAAAAGTCCCACATATGTGGTATCCCCGTACTCAGGAGAAGCAGCAGAATTTATTTTGGGGTGTCATTTCACATATGCCCATGGCATGCGTGAGCAATATATCATTTAGTTACAACTTTGTGAAAAAAAAAAAAAAAAAAAAGTTTGTAATTTTCCCGCAACTTGTGGCAAAATATAAAATATTCCATGGACTCAACATGCCTTTCAGCAAATAGCTTGGGGTGTCTACTTTCTAAAATGGGGTCATTTGTGGGGGTTTTGTGCCATCTTGGCATTTTATGGCCTTCAAAACTGTAATAGGTAGTGAGGAGTGAAGTCAAAAATTTACGCCCTTAGAAAGCCTGAAGGCGGTGCTTGGTTTTCGGGCCCCGTACGCGGCTAGGCTCCCAAAAAGTCCCACATATGTGGTATCCCCGTACTCAGGAGAAGCAGCAGAACTTATTTTGGGGTGTCATTTCACATATGCCCATAGCATGTGTGAGCAATATATCATTTAGCGACAATTTTGTGAAAAAAAAAAAAAGTTTGTAATTTTCCTGCAACTTGTGCCAAATATAAAATATTCCATGGACTCAACATGCCTCTCAGCAAATAGCTTGGGGTGTCTACTTTCTAAAATGGGGTCATTTGTGGGGGTTTTGTGCCATATTGGCATTTTATGGCCTTCAAAACTGTGATAGGTAGTGAGGAGTGAAATTACAAATGTATGCCAATCCTGAAGGCGGTGCTTGGTTTTCGGGGCCCAAAATGTATTTTGGGGTACAATTCCACATATAACCATGGCATGTGTGAGCAATATATAATTTAGTGACAACTTTGTGTAAAAAAAAAAAAAAAATTATTTTTTTGTCATTATTCAATCGCTTGAGGCAAAAAAATAAAATATTCAATGGGCTTAACATGCCTCTTATCAATTTCCTTAGGGTATCTACTTTCCAAAATGGGGTCATTTGGGGGGGTTTTGTACTGCCCTGCCATTTTAGCACCTCAAGAAATGAGATAGGCAGTCATAAACTAAAAGCTGCGTAAATTCCAGAAAACGTACCTTAGTTTGTAGATGTGACAACTTTTGCGCAAACCAATAAATATACAGTTATTGACTTTTTTTTTTACCAAAGACATGTGGCTGAATACATTTTGGCCTAAATGTATGACTAAAATTGAGTTTATTGGATTTTTCTAATAACAAAAAGTAGAAAATATAATTTTTTTTCAAAATTTGCGGTCTTTTTACGTTTATATCGCAAAAAATAAAAATCGCAGAGTCAGTCAAATACCTTTAAAAGAAAGCTCTATTTGTGGGAAAAAAAGGACGCAAATTTTGTTTGGGTACAACATTGCATGACCGTGCAATTACCAGTTAAAGCAGCGCAGTGCCAAATTGTAAAAAGACCTCTGGTCATTGACCAGCAAAATGGTCCGGTCTGAAAGTGGTTAAGGTCATACCACAACATCTCAATAGGATTCAGGTCAGGACTTTGGCTAGGCCACTCCAAAGTCTTCCTTTTGTTTTTCTTCAGCCATTCAGTGGTGGACTTGCTGGTGTGTTTAGGATCATTGTCCTGCTGCAGAACCCAAGTTCGTTTCAGCTTGAGTACACGAACAGATGGTCGGACATTCTCCTTCAGGATCTCTTGGTAGACAGCAGAATTCAATTCATAGTTCCTTTTATCACGGCAAGTCTTCCAGGTCCTGAAGCAGCAAAACAGCCCCAGACCATCACACTACCACCACCATATTTTACTGTTGGTATAATGTTCTTTTTATGAAATGCAGTGTTCCTTCTACGCCAGATATACTTGGACACACACCTTCCAAAGAGTTCCACTTTTGTCTCATCGGTCCACAGAATGTTGTCCCAAAAGTCTTGGGGATCATCAAGATGTGTTGTGGAGAAATTGAGACGAGCTTTGATGTTCTTTTTGCTCAGCGGTGGTTTTCTCCTTGGAACTGGAGGCATGAACGCTGACCTTAACTGAGGCAAGTGAGGCCTGCAGTTCCTTGGACGTTGTTGTGGGGTCTTTTGTGACCTCTTGGATGAGTCGTCGCTGCGCTCTTGGGGTAATTTTGGGCGGCCGGCCACTCCTGGGAAGGTTCACCACTGTTCCATGTCTTCGCCATTTGTGGATAATGGCTCTTACTGTGGTTCGCTGGATTCCCAAAGCTTTGGACATGGCTTTATAACCCTTTCCAGACTGATAGATCTCAATTACTTTCTTTCTCAATTGTTCCTGAATTTCTTTGGGTCTCGGCATGATGTGTAGCTTTTAAGGATCTTCTGGTGGACCTTACTGTGTCAAGCAGCTCCTATTTAAGTGATGCCTTGATTGTGAACAGGTGTGGCAATAATCAGGCCTGGGTGTGGCTAGAGAAATTGAACTCAGGTGTAGACAACCACAGTTATAGTATGTTTTAACAAGGGGGGCAATCACTTTTTCACACAGGGCCATGATGGTTTGGATTTTTTTTTCACCTTTAATAATAAACACCTTCATTTACAAATTGCATTTTGTGTTTACTTGTGTTGTCCTTGACTATTGTTTAAATTGGTTTGATGTTCCGAAACACTTAAGTGTGACAAACATGCAAAGGAACAGGAAATGAGGAAGGGGGCAAACACTTTTTCACACCACTGTGTATATATATATATACTCACCGGACACTTTATTAGGTACACCTTGCTAGTACCTGATTGGACCCCTTTTGCCTTCAGAACTGCCTTAATTCTTCATGGCATAGATTTAACAAGGTGGAAGGAGCCATCAGATGATAGGTACACTGCAGTCATAAAGAGATAGACATGGTCAGCAACAATACTCAGGTAGGCCATGTCATTTAAACAATGCTCAAATGCTCAAATGGTACTACAGGGCCCAAAGTGTGCCAAGAAAATATACCCCATACCATTACATTACCAGCAGCCTGAGCCATTGATACAAGGCAGGCTGGATCCATGCTTTCATGTTGTTTATGACAAATTCTGACCCTACCATCTGAATGTTGCAGCTGAAATGGAGACTCATCAGACCAGGCAACGTTTTTCCAATTTTCTATTGCCCAATTTTGGTGAGCCTGAGTGAGATATAGCCTCAGTTTCCTGTTCTTAGCTGACAGGAGTAGTACCTCGTGGGGTCTTCTACTGCTGTAGCCCACCTGCTTTAAAGAGGAAGTAAACCCTGATGGGTTAACTTCCTCTTTGTTTCCCTGCAAAGGTAAAGCATAATGGACATCGCATAGTAGCCTATTATGTGTCACTTACCTGACATAGGAGCCTGTGATGTCACCGCTGTCTCCTCTTCCACGAAGTGTCCATCTTCCTTCCGGGTATCGCTGCTCCGGCGCTGTGAGTGGCTGGAGCAGGGATGATGTCACTCCGGCACATGGGAGCCATCAGTGACAGGATGTTAGCCTTCACTAATGGCATGCTCAGTGTGCTTGCTCCGTTGTCTATGGCGCACATGAGCCATAGACATTGGTGCCCGGTTTTTTTTAAATATCTCCTTAACCGTGTAGGTTAAGGAGATATTTCTTGCACCTACAGGTAAGCCTTGATATAGGCTTACCTGTAGGTTAAAGTGGTCCCAGAGGGTTTACAACCACTTTAAGGTTTGATGTGTTGTGTGCTCAAATAGTATTCTGCATACTGTGGTTGTAAAGAGTGGTTATTTAAGTTACTGTTGCCTTTCTATCATCATCCTCTGACATCAACAAGGCATTTTTCATTCACACAGCTGCCACTCACTGGATATTTTCTCTTTTTTGGATCGTTCTCTGTAAACCCTAGAGATGATTGTGTGTGAAAATCCTAGTAGATCAGCAGTTTTTTAAATACTCAGACCAGCCCGTCTGGCACCAACTATGCAATGTTCAAAGTCACTTAAATCTCCTTTCTTCCCCATTCTGATGTTTAAACTTCAGCAAGTCCTCTTTAGCCCATCTAGATGCCTAAAAGTATTGAGTTGCTGCCATGTGAGTGGCTGATTAGCAATTTGGGTTACCAAGCAATTGAGCAGGTGTACCTAACAAAGTGTCCGGTGAGTGTATCTACTAGCTGCATTTGATAGTCTACTGGAATGCTTTTGGTAGGCTGTAAATGTACATTTTAAGTAGACTATCTCTAATCAAGTTTTAGCATGCAGCAAGTAAAGTTGCAACCTTTTGACAGTGAAAGTATTTAAGCCACCAAATAAGCATGAGAGCCAGGCAACATGCAGTTTTGGCAGAAGAGGTCAGCAATGACAGCCTGCCAACTTTCCTCAAGACAAGATTACTTAAAGAGACTAGAGAAGAGATTTAGTTTACCATTGACTTTCACCTCCAATTTTTGGTGGCTGATGGCAAGCTCAATCACCTACCAATATCTTTGTCTGTCATGGACCCTGGCATGCAGGTCTACAATGATTCCCACTACTGTAGACAAAATTGCATAACAGTTCTAGACCGAGACAGTAAGGAGACAGTAAGTGATTCAGCATCTTCCAATAACTGAAATAATTAAATGGTGATAGAACTGTGAGGGAGTGACGTCATTATTATGGTCTTGTTGGAGGATCTAGAGACATTAATTAAAATGCAGCAATCTTAGAGTCTCTGAGAATTTCACGGTGTAAAAACCACATGCACCTACACAAAACCACAATTTCCAGATTCAGGCAGTCCTTTAATTAGTTGCATTTAATTATTTTCAATTGCTTCTCAATTTTAAACATTGGTCCAGATTTCTTTGACGGTGAATGAACACTCAAACCTCCAAATTGTAAACCTTCAAGATCCTAGCAAACTCTGCTACTGCAATGTTCGAGTTAAGCGTGATGTAACAACATGAACATTGCTGTAGGCTACAAAGCCTTTTATAAATTGCAACTTCTGAAATTGTGAACCAAAGAAAGCAAAACTGTGTGTGACAGCGAGGGGACCGAGCTTTTGTGCCTCAGTGCTCCACATATTTTGCCCTTTTTGGACCGCTGGAGATGGAAGTGACACCCATTCCATTCCGGGGGATGAATTTTCTGATAGGTTGTGAAATTCTGCCGTCTCTTGTTGGTCTGTGCATATAGAAGCACTCATGAGTAGCATATCGTAATTGATTTGTGGGATTCTTAATTTCACAGCATATTTTCTGTTGCAATTAGAAGAGAGAGGGAGACAGAGGAGAGGGATAAGGGCAGGCAAAGCACAGCGAGAGCAGCAAAGGTCTATATTAGATATTGAACCTGGTATACATAAATACAGACATCTGTGTTAGTGGTACCATGTCAATAACATATTTAGAGGTTTGCTATATTGTGTAGCATAATCATTAGGAAACACGGATATACACTATATCCAATACACAAAAGTATTGGGACACATGAATTTTAATGGCATACCAGTCTTAGTCCGTAGGGTTCAATGTTGAGTTGGCACACCCTTTGCAGCGGCTTCAACTCTTCTGGGAAGGATGTCTACAAGATTTAGGTGTGTGTCTATGGGAATGTTTGACGGTTCTTCCAGAAGCGCATTTGTGAGGTCAGGCAATGATGTTGGATGAGAAGTCTCTGCTCTAGTTAAGTTTCTCCACCCCAAAAGCACTCATCCATGTCTTTATGAACCTTGCTTTGTGAATTGTTCAGTAATGTTGGAACAGGAAGGGGCCCTCCCCAAACTGTTCCCTCAAAGTTGAGAGCATGAAATTGTCCAAAATCTCTTGCTATGCTGACGCCTTAAGAGTTCTCTTCACTGGAACTAAGGGGTCAAGCCCAACCCCTGAAAAACAACCTCACATCATAATCCCCCCTCCACCAAATGATTTGGACCAGTGCACAAAGCAAGGTTCATAAAAACATGGATGAGCAAGTTTCGGGTGGATGAACTTGACTGGCCTGCACAGAGTCCTGACCTCAACATGATAGAAAACCTTTAAATAAAAAACTGTTTGGGACTTTAAATGAGGCACGGGTTAGCGCCTCCATCCCGGTATCAGGCAAATTTGAAAGGAGGTTGGGACTTTAAAATTAAGCGGCTGAAGTGCGGAGGTAAAGGTAAAAAAAAGTATTTAATTCATAACAAAATATGATACATAGTAAATTCATATACATACATACATGTACATCTATTTGGCACAAGATATGTGTCACGTACCTTAAGGCAGAGCCCGGAGTGCAGGGAGTGGCTTCTCATAGACCTCTGACTCGAGAGACCCTGGTAGTGATGACAGGGGCTCGGGAGCACAGAGGGGCACAAGTGCCTGACTGGATGGTAGATGTAAAAAGCAGCAGACCGTTGATGGTGGAGGTGTATTGTAGTCCAGCAGCGGGATGCAGGCAAAGGTAAGGTTCAGCAGACAGCAGAAGGATTCCTGTAGTCCGGCAACGGGATGCAAGTGATCGCAGGGTACAGCGAACAACGGGAGGGGTTTTGTAGTCCGACAGCAGATGCAGGTGCAAACGGGATACTGCGGGAAGTGGGAAGAGTCCAGTAGTCCGCAGCAAGAGATAGGAGACAACAGGGCACAGAGAGAGCAACAGCTGGGTACGGTGGTGGACCGGGAGGTGTCCTGTAGTACAGCAGCGGCAAAACAGGCAACTGACAGATAACGGGTAGTATAACAGTCCAGGTCAGGCACAGGCGAGCAGATCAGGTACAGAAGCGTAATCCAAAAGAGTAGTCGGGTACAAAGCCAAAGTCGGGGGCAGGCAGCAAACAGCGAAGTAAGGAACAAGCCGGGTTCAATACGGATCAGGATACGGACTCAGATTCAGGTTCAGATACAGGATATCAGGATACACAGGAACGCTGTTGATCAGGCAGCAAGGCAGTGAAGCAAGGATCCACTTTAAATAGCGCTATTGGCGCCAATTGCGTCAAACGGCCGCGCGCGCACGTGCACGCGCACGCGCGCACCGCCGATCGTGGTAACGCTCTTGAAACTGCACAGAAGATCTTCTGCGACTTACGCCGCTCGGATGCCTGTAAGAAGGATCTTCCTGACAATATGTTTATGATGATATCAAGGTATATGTAAAAACGCATCAATCAAGAAGCATATGTAAACAATAGATAGTATGTAGAGCAGTAATATGGCCGAAGAGTGCCTTAAGGCGACATACCCGGTACCTATGTCTATAGTCACATAGTCGGATTTGTGCCTCCGACTCAACATGTGCCAATTGCCGTTTGCGCTCGCTGCCAGGGTTGGTAGATATGCTTGGTTAATCTCTTTTTAAGCACCTTATGTATTGTATCTATTCCCCTCTGTATAGAGTGTGGTTTACCATATCTGTACATTTTACAGGAATCTGTCGCATCTGCTCCTGACGAGTGGAGATACATCCACGAAACGCGTTGAGCTACATTGGATGCTACAGTGATATCTATTATGTCCTCACTAATAGCAATTCAGTACATTTTTGTTTATACTATGTGACTATAGACATAGGTACCGGGTATGTCGCCTTAAGGCACTCTTAGGCCATATTACTACTCTACATACTATCTAATGTTTACATATGCTTCTTGATTGATGCGTTTTTACATATACCTTGATATCATCATAAACAAATCTTGTGCCAAATAATGTACATGTATGTATATATATGAATTTACTCTGTATCATATCTTGTTATGAATTAAATTTAAATACTTTTTTTTACCTTTACCTCTGCACTTCAGCCGCTTCATTTTTAAATTCCCAACCTCCTTTCAAATTTATTTGATAGAAAACCTTTGGGATAAATTAGAGCAGAGACTGCAAGCCAGGCCTTCTTGTCCAACATCAGTGACTGACCTCACAAATGTGTTTCCGGTAGAATAATCAAACATTCCCATAGACACACTCCTAAACCTTGTGGACAGCCTTCCAAGAGTTATAGCTGCAAAGGGTGGGCCAACTCAATATTGAACCCTATGGACTAAATCTTTTGACAATATAGTGTACCTTTTCAAGCTTCACTAGAAGTTCCAGTGGTTTTACATATATAGTGCTTATCCCAAATGAGCTACTGTTTGTGTCCCCTGTTCCCAGTGCTCAGGACTCTCCATGCTCTCTGACACACCAGGACTAAAGGATAGATATTTATTGCATCAATGAACTATAATTCAACAACCAATGGAAAATGGCCCTTCAAAAAGTATGTGAGACTGTTGCCAAATAGTATATACACCTGGTAATAAACTAGAAAATCAGTGACTGACCCCTTATCTTTATGTTAAAGGATTTTGGAAGAAAACCAGAGGTTTTACGGTCACAAAAGCAGTTACTGCAGCTGCAATCAGTGTGACCAAACATACACAGTTAAAATGGCATCTGTGGGCTATCTTGGTACTTATTAACACAGATAAATCAGAAATAATTTAAAAAAGAATTTTTAATAATACTCAAAAATTATACAAAAACAATTACGATTAAACACAACATTATAAAAACATCCACCACAACTATACAATAACTATCGGGTTTCCTCGTGAAGTTTATGCTGAAGAGTGGTGTGGCAATATTCCTCTACCGGTTTCGTGTTCAAGAACCGCTTCTTCAGGAGGGAGATCTACAAAATAGACAAATGGATAGAGTGGAAAAACTATACATATAACAAGTAAACAGCATAGTTTAACATGAATCAAAATGAGTAGATTGGCTCACCAATACCATCAGTAGCAACAGGTCAACAGGGCCTGCCAATTCCCCCAGCGGCGAATGCGGGGGAGTATATAGGACCGGCTCTGGTATCAAGAGTGTGCAGAATTGGAGACAACAAAAAAAAGGGGGGGCCACCCAAGAAAAGACAGAAACGGGATATGTTATAGAAGGGAATGGGAAACAGTGGAGAAAGAGATAAAGGTGGGATAGAAAGAAGGAAAGGGGGGAGAGAAAGAAAGGGTTAAGATACCCAACACCAAAAAGGGTAATCAAAAAATATATAGTCCCAGCATCCCACTCACCAATAAGTTTAATACAGCCAGAGTCTAGGCATGGGTGAGCAAGTGGGCGAAATACACAGGGGTAGTCAAAATCACAAAAGTGCTGATTGGGCTGCAGACGTATCAAAACATTTCTTCCACCGAGCGTTATAAAGTTTAGTTCCAAGTATAAATTGTCCCAGTTCCAAGGTAGTGGCCGTACAAGCCTTCGGTACAATACAAACTGTTGGTGCGAAGAAAAGGATCAGAAGCCCAATAACACAGCACAGTAAAAAAGGATTATGATCCGATCGATCCAAAGTATATACGTACCCACCTGTGCAAACAATCGCCCATATGAACGCCCAGCGTCACGGTCCCAAGTTGCTCAACAGAGGACTGACAGGCAGCCTCTATTTAAGCTCCCCAACCCACGTGGCATACTCCGACCCCGCCAAAAGGCGGCATCTGACATCACGGTTCAGCCCGCCCACACAAACACTGACAAACGTACACACCCAACTGCGCATGCACGAACGTCACAGGCGTTTGTTGATGGAGGCTTCACAGGGCCAAGCGGACAGCACGAACGCAGCCTGCAAAAGAGAGAACCGGGCACGCATTCGCGCTGACCAACCGGGCCACAGAGGGCATCCAGCAACAATAGACCCATGCCGACTAGTCCGCACAGGTCAAAGTAACCACTGTGCAAATGTGCACAGGCCATATAAGCCCAAGGGGCAGTTGCCCGGGCTAGGGCCTATGCAAGCGAGGACCGCACCCAAAAGTGTGAGGTCCCACCAGGGCGGGCACACATCCGCCGCCGGGGAACCCACTTAAGGGTGAAGCCCCAAAGGTTAGACCTGACAAACCCCTAGGGATAGGGTCAGCAGAACTCCCTCACAGCCAACAATGTAAAATACATATAAAAATGACAAATAAGGGTATGTGCACAAAACTTAGGTAAATTCAATAGATCAAAAATCACAAAAGGGGAAGGGGAAATATCCCCCGCTCCCATATCGCAAAAGCCATCAGGGGTATCCCTAGTCCCAGGAATGAAATGTTAAGATCAGGCAGATTAGGAAAATTATGACGTGAAAGCAAATCATGGTTGACAGTCTGGGGTGGCAATAGGTCCATCATCCAGGAGTGCCATCCTATAAAAAAGGTTTATAAGAAATCATTTCATTGAGTCCTGGGGGAGAGGTCGCATTGAGTCGTTCGATCAACAGAGTTTCCTTCTGTAGGATCATTCGATCCCAATCCCCTCCCCTGGGGTTTGGATATACCACCTCCAAAACCCGGAAGTGGACCTCCGAGGTATCATATTGGTGGTGCATCCCGACATGTCTACCAATGGTGGTCAACTTGCAGCTTCCAGAGTAATAGACGTAGTCACCAATCCTTTGCCTTAACTCGTGGGTGGTTTTACCAACATAGTAGGTCCTACAGCTACAGGTCATCAAATAAATGATTTTAGGAACATTAGCTGATCTATAGTGGCTGCAGGTGAGAGGATCCCTCAAGGTACAAGCCCTCCGAAAAACTAATTCCGGGGTGGATCATACATGTTTCTTAAGGATGTGAAGTTCTGTTAACATGTGCCAGTTATTAGATAAGATGGAGCAAAGAGCTCCTTGAGCGTGCAGACGCTTTATTGAACGCTTTTTTAAGAATAGTAGGAGAGTATCCCCTGCAAAGGAGCCGTTCCCGAAGAGCATCAGGGTCTTAAAGTCACTATCACGTGTGCAATTCCTGCGCAAACGCATGTTTTGCGCAAATGGTATATTGCGCACCAGTGGTTGGGGATGTGTACTGGTGGCATATAGCAAGGTATTACCAGCCGTTGGTTTACGGTAAAGGTCCGTATCGAGATAGCCCACAGATACCCTATTAACTGTGTAGGTTTGGTCACACTGGTTGCAGCTGCAGTAACTGCTTTTGTGACTGTATAACCTCTGGTTTTCTTCCAAAATTATTGATTAGGACGATGGTACTTGTATATATGTTTTTTTAAATTTTTGTTAATAGGGGCTTGAAACTCATTTTATTTCCTTTATGTTAAAGGAGGTTCTATCTAAGGGGCAATGCATGGAGAATGGTCCAATAGTATCTGGTAAACCCTCCACTATTGGCCAGTGCATTAGGACCTAAATCCAGTTTTAGACCTCTTGAACTTTAAGTCCCTCCAAATCCAGGTACAGGTGCCTGAACTGTGTCCTAAGTTGGCTATGTTGTTTCTTTAAATAGGGTGCAGTAGGATATGGCCAGCAGCCCTTTAATGACTCTTGGATGATGACTTGTCCCCTCCCGATCTCCATTCAGGGCTTAGACATGACTAGGGGATGTGCTCATTTGTGAGGCTCTTCTATAACCACTTATACTCTAAATTACTTATCTAACAAATGACCAGACGACACATCCTCTTTGGAGTCGAATGGCCATAGCAGCCCACTTTTCTTTATTACAAACATATGAAAAAATACAAAAATACTCTGAAACATAACTTAAATGCATATAAATAAAATTTCAACAAAAAACATTATAAACCAAATATATATACATCCAGCATTAACCCATTTTTTGATCTAGAGGTCTTTGAAGGTAAATTAGAATTTTAACCCACCAGTTGTATCGGTAAACCATAAACAGGCCCCCCGCCGTGTAATTACGCAAGCTCAGGGACAAACCAGCAACTTCCTTCCAGATACAACCTCCTCCATTCCATTATTAACCTTTTAAGGGAGAAAAAAGGACACCCATACCTCCATCTGTGCCCAACCCCCTTAAACCTCCATTATTTTTTCCAGCACCACCTTCAAAGACCCCATAGACCAAAGGTCAAGTCCGATGGCATTCAAATGCACACCATCAGAGCGCAAAAAACGCCAAGTCTCCTCCTCCAAATCCTGATGACGCACCGCCAGCCCTCCATTCCGGACAAAAAACTTGGCCACCGCCTTGTTTACCTTCACCCTGGCCCTATTCAAGCCCGCTACAGAGCGCGCCAAACGCCAAGCCGCCCTGGCCACAATATCGGACCAAATAAAAATTGTATCAGGGAAAGAGGCTTGCAACCGTAGCAGATCAAATTTTATATCCCTGATTAATTCCCGGGCACACCGCAAACCCAGATTATTACCACCCACATGTAACAAAAACACATTAGGGGGACGATCCAAGCGAGCGTACCTGTGTATTTCCGGCAACACCCTAGACCACAGCATCCCCGGGATACCCAACCAGCGAACCGTGCCTTCCTCCCTAGACAAACCCAACAACCTCCCATCCCGCCGGACCTCAGCCCTCCTGGCACCCCAATAAACATATGAGTGTCCAAGGATCCACACCAGACAGGCCTCCGAGTCTGAAAGAAAAGAAAAACACAAAAGAATAGAGTGGCAGGGTGGGATGAGAGGAGAGCAAGGTTGCACAACGCTTTCTTAAAGAAAAGAACGTACCACCTGGCCCGCCCCCGAAAGAAAAAACTTCACCCCCCAATCCGACCGAGCCCCAGCATCACCCCACACCTACAATAAATGAGGGCGGACGTACAACCTAAATCGCGCCGATTCCCAACGCCCAATGCTCTGAGCCGCTTTGTCATCCAATCCCCACCGGACCGCCTCAGTGGCAGCCCCAATGCGGAAAGAGTGAGAAGAATAGTTGTTAACCGACAACCCCGCGGCCACCAAACACTTTTTAAATACCGCCTGAAATTGAAATCTAGACAAGGCCGTGCCATCCTCATGTCGGAAGAAAACCCCCTCCCCCTGGGGCCTGATACAGTAAAATTCCCCCACCGATGCCACCGGACACACAGGGGAACCCGGAATCGAACGCAATTCCACCCACACACCCTTGCCCAACCTATCTGTCTTGGACCTGCGCAAGAACACACCCAACGCTCCATCCCGCACAAACACTTCGCTAACGTCTAAACCCCCATCACCTCTCTTATTCCTACTCACAATCTCCCCAACCCGAAACGCCCCAAAAAAGGCCAAAACAAAAACCGCCCGGAACAACACCCTCTCAAAACGTGAAACGCAAACACGTTGCAACTGTTTTACCACCTCGCCCAAAAGCTGGAACGAAACCGGTCGCCTGGTATCAGCTGCCGAGCGACCAGCGCGGTAACCACGCATAGCGCGCCGAACCATAAAAACCTTAGTAGCATCCCTCTGGCCCGCCAACTGAAACATAAAAGCCAGCCCGGCCAGCTTTTGCGACATATACGACGCCGACACTCCACTTTCAAAATTGTGACCAATAAAATAAAGCAGCAAATGAACCCTACCCTCCTCGCTACTGCAATCCCCCACCTCCTGCACCAAAGCGCCCCATTCACTCCAGACCTTACTGTACGCTGACCAGGTAGCTGCCGGTACGGACTTACGAATCAACAGCTGTGCTGTGGTAATGCGATGCTCCATAACCTCTCGGGGCACTGAAGCCCGTGCACCTCTGCTGCCGGTGCCAACTGACGGAATCTGTCCCACTGGAAACGAGACAACGCATCAGCCACTGAATTTTTTACTCCAGGAACATGCACAGCAGTCACAAAACAATTAAGACACAAACACTTAAGAACCAGATAGCGCAGCAAACGCACCACAGGAGGAGAAGATGCAGTGTTATTATTAATGGCGTGCACCACCCCCAGATTATCACAATGAAAGCGAACGCGCCGATTCCGGAAATCCCCTTCCCACAGCTCGACGGCCAGTACAATGGGGAACAATTCCAGTGCTGCCAGATTGCGAACCAAACCTGCTTCCCTCCAAGACACTGGCCATTCCCCAGCGCTCCACCTACCCTGAAAGAAAGCCCCAAAACCACCTGAACCAGCCGCGTCCGTGAACAATTCTATGTCAAAGTTAGAAACCACCCTATCCAACCAAAGCGAGCGGCCGTTATAACTGGCCAAGAAAGAATCCCACACCAACAAATCAGCCTTGAGTTCCTGGCCCAAGCGGATGAAATGATGAGGAGCCCGCACGCCAGCTGTGGCCGCCTCCAAGCGCCGGCAGAAAACACGCCCCATCGGCATAATGCGGCCGGCGAAATTCAACTTGCCCAAGAGCGATTGCAGGGCCCGAAGCTGAATCTTCTTCGCCGCAACGCCCCGGCCACCTCCCGCTGCAGATCCTCCAACTTGTCCATCGGCAAACGGCACTCCATCGCCATGGTGTCTATGACAATCCCCAAAAAACGCAGCTCTGTGGTCGGACCTTCCGTTTTATCCGGGACCAACGGGACCCCAAAAACCTCAAACAACTGCTGAATCGTAGCCAAGAGAGACGCACAAACGCGGCTATCAGCAGGCCCAATACACAGAAAGTCATCCAAATAATGGATGACGGAAGATAAACCAGAAACATTCCGCACCGCCCATTCCAAAAAAGAACGAAACTGCTCAAACAACGAACAAGAAATTGCGCACCCCATGGGCAAACACCGATCAACGTAAAACATGTCCTGCCACTGGCAACCCAACAAGTGGCAGCAATCCGGGTGAACCGGCAAGAGGCGGAAGGCCGCCTCTATATCCGCTTTTGCCAACAATGCCCCCTTGCCGAAACGCTGCACCCAGTCAACCGCCGTATCAAAAGAAGTGTAAGACACTGTGCAGAGGCTGTGATCAATGGAGTCATTAACCGATCCCCCCCCGCGGATGGGACAAATGATGAATGAGCCGAAATTTGTTCGGCTCCTTCTTCGGAACCACGCCCAACGGGGAGACCACTAAATTAGACATGAGCGGATCCCCAAACGGACCAGCCATGCGCCCCAAAGCAACTTCCTTGAGCAACTTGTCTGTGACAACACCCGCATGCTCCCTAGCCGACTTCAAGTTGTTCGCAACCGGCGGAACCACCTGAAGCTGACTATTCAACCGAAAACCCTCCGCAAACCCCAACTCCAGCAACTTGGCTGCAACCTGATCAGGATAGCGCCTTAGAAAAGGCACCATCCTTCCTACCCTCACCGGCGTCACCCCTTTTTCCAGCGTCCCCCCCTTTCCCCCGTCCCTGCTTGAAGCACCGGGACTGGTAATGGGAACCTCCACACGCGGAACACTCGTGCCGGAATCGACACTTTGCCCCGAATTTGCAAGTGCCAGCATTGAATTGCCAACAGAAACCCATGCGGTTTCCGGCCGGTTGTCCGACGGCTGCCGGGCTCCCGGCCCCTCCCTGAAAAGGAGGCAAGGAGCCCCTCGGGGAGGACATCAGCTTCATCCAAAGACTAATGTCCTTGTGATCCCACCGCAAGGACGGGCGGACCGCCTTCTTCTGCCTAAATTGTTCATCATAGCGCAACCAAGCAGTCCCCCCGTAGACCCTCTGCGCCTCCCCGATGGAATCGAGGTACCAAAAAAGCGGCAAGCAGTTTTCCGGCGCCTTCTCCCCAATAACACTAGCCAGAATTGCAAACGCCTGCAACCAGTTTGCAAACGTGCGCGGGATCAGCCTGTACCGCCGCTTCTCTTCCTCCTCCTTCTTGCTCTCATCCGGCTTAACTTTGTCCAAATTAAACTTCTCCAGAGGTAGCAAGGAAAAAATCTCTACATAGTCCCCCTTCCAAATGCGGTCTCTCACCTCAGTCTTCAAGTGAGCGCCCAAAGGCCCCTCAAAACAGACGTAGACCTCACATTTCGCCACGTCAGCTAGACGCAGGCCATCCCCTCCCGCTACTCCCTTAGCGGCTACCGCCGCCTCACCAACCGCAGCCGGCGCAGCAACCACCGCCGTCGCAGCCGCAGGAACAACCCCCTCAACGGCCGGCCCAGGAGCAGCTGGCAGCGGACCGATCGCCGGCCCATCCGCACCAGCCACCACCACAGGGGGAACCCCTGACGGCAAGCCCCGAACCCCAGACTGCGCACCCAAGGCCCACGCAGCCACCGGAGATGCCTCAGCCGCCGGCCGTGAACCAGCCTCACAGCGCGCCAGAACCTCCCGCAAACCCGCCAACAAGGTGTGAACTACCCCCACATCTGGAGAACCCGCCCCAGGGCCGACCCCTAAGACGCCAGACGCCCCCCACCCCTCCCGAAGGACCCCCCTCAGGAAGGACAGAAAAAGAAGAAGAAGACAGAGTAGAAGGTCTCTTACCTGGCTGCCGCTGCCCAAGGGGACATCCAGCCGTAGGTCCTGTGCCTCGTGCCGTCCTCGGTACCTCATCCTCCTCCGGCTCGACCAGCTCCCCCTCCGACAAGCTGTCTTGGGAACTCCCAGCCTCCGATCGTGCCGTCACACCAGGCCGTGGGTCAGGATTCCTCGCCGGCTTAGAGCGCCCTGCAGCACCGTCCGCACTGCGCGCCGTGGAGGTCCGCAACCCCGCTCAGAGTTCTCACCACGACGAGCCCTGGGCCGGGCCGGGGAAGCCCGCCTAGCCACAGATCCAGACCGCAATGCGGACCGGTCCCCCCGATGGAGCCGCGATGTCCCGGCCGTCCTGCTCCGCCCCCGTCCATCAGGATTACAGGCCCCGGCCGTTCCAGGCGACTGGCCAGCACCCGCCGAGGCCTCTCTCCCACGCCGAGCCCCCCTCGCTGCAGGCAAGAGGCCCGCCGAGGTAGCCGCCATCTGACCCCCCTCCCGTGCCAGAGCAACTCGGCCCCCTGGATCGCCACCCCCCCGCGCACGCCGCGAACTGGCACTCCCCCCAACCGCCACCGGCCTACGCTTAGCCGGCGGGGTAGCGGTGTCCCTATCCGGGTTCCCCCCAGCCCTGTCAGTGGCCAGCTCGGGGCTGTACCGCTCCGGAGGCCGGGATCTGCGGGCCCTGAGGCGGCTGGGAGGATGAGGGGGGGAGAGAGGGGGAGGGGGGCCGCCGAGCACCGCGCGCGAGGCCTGGCCGGGGCCCCGCAGCAAGCCTGCCACAGAGGCCTCCAACCAGCCAGCACCCCGGGTCACCGCCTCCTCCCGCAGCCTCAACAGTACTGCATCCACGTCCATCATGTATACCTGTTAACACCGCCGGTCCGCCGGGCTCTATATGCCAAACGCAGGGGAGAGCTGAAAAA
This sequence comes from Lithobates pipiens, assembly GCF_037356315.1. NCBI lineage: Eukaryota > Metazoa > Chordata > Amphibia > Anura > Ranidae > Lithobates > Lithobates pipiens. The sequence goes on from NW_027507788.1 coordinate 88,584,064, forward strand.
ACTCCTGCTTCCTATTCCCCAGCGCGCACTGAACTCTGCGCGCCGACTCCGCCCCCTTTCCTCGTCATCCCCCCCCCTCAAGGGCCCGCCTCCTCTACACTTCCTTTCCGCCCAGCCGAGCCTCACCGCCCCCACCCTCGTCATGTCGGCCCTCCCCTTATGCTAATGTCCGGGCCATTTCTTTCTAGCTACAGTGGTTCCTCTTTCCTGAAACAGATGCTGACACCAGGCTCAACAGTGGTGTTCCTTTCAAAGCAGGACTCCCTTCCTGCATCCCTGACACTGTTGCAAAATCATCTTGTCAGCAACCTGCTGCCGCGTGTTCCATAGCATCCTCCCAAGGACTGCCTCAAGCCCAAGAACAATTCTTCCTTCTCCTCTTCTGTAGAATTCTGGGATCTGTAGTCAATGAGCCAATCTGCAGCACAGGCTCAGTCTCTCTGGGGACTATATCTCCCACAATGCATAGCTCCTCATTGCAGGCTTTGTCTTACCTAGGATGCACAGCAGTCCATTTCTGCTTCCTCTGTGCTCCGGGTGGTGGGTGGGGCTTTCTCAGGCTACACACACACACACACACACACACACACACACACACACACACACACACACACACACACACAAACAGCCCTGCAGCAAACATAGTGTCCTCTCCAGTGGTGGCTGGTGCTCGATTTTATAAGGGGGGGTGGAAAAGCAGCCACCCTCCCGTCGCTCAATCATCAGAACATCAAGCCCCGCACTTACCCCATCTAGGTTGCGGGCAGCGCTTCCTCCTTGTTGGCATCACCCAGTGTTTCCTCCTCCTCTGCTTCACGCCAGCTTCCCCTGAGTCTTCTTCTTCTCCTCCTCCTCCTTAGCGGCCAATACGGTTGCTTCTCCTTTCAGCCAATCGGGTCTCAGGACCATCTTCTTGATTGGCCGGGTGGAGAATCAGGAAGATGATAGTGAATATTAATTCGCTATTGGCACACAACTGGGTGGGCTCAGGGCGCAGGGCTCTGCGCCCCAAGCCCACCCTTTTTTGAAGCCAAGCCAATTAGAGCCTCAGGCTCAAAATGACTGGCTTTAAAAAAAATAAATAAAAAATAAGCCCATTGGAATCCATGAGTCTGATGCCCTGCATGTAGATTAGGATTGACATATGGATGGGGGACTACCACTGGTCCTCCCTCTTAACAGCTATCTGGCTCCCTGTCAGCCCGAGATGGGGAGAGGGGATGTGGAGGTGACAGCAGTAATAGTAGCCTGGTCCATACTGCCAAATAGAACAGTGCTGCAGACCGGGCAGCATTGGACCAGGGGCTAAACATATGCATGTAGCAGCATCCCTGACCTCCAAAGGCCTAATGATGACCTCCAGAGTTAGAAAGAGCTGCTATCCTAATTCACAGTATGGATTACTAGGCATGGTGGGTTTTAATTCAAGTTGAAAACATGGTAGCCAATCTTTGAATGCAAGCAAAAGAGATGTATTGCCTCTTAACAAGAACTGAAGGAGAGAGCGTTTAGGGCCAGCACACCCTTAGGCAGATTCAGTAGCAGATGGCAGACGGCTAAATAGGTAGAGGGCCTTTAAGCCAGATGTAGCAACTGTATTTGTAGAACTGATGTCTCCTATGGCAACTGAACTTTGAACAGTCAATAGAGATCCATACACGTAACTCACAGTAACCCATTATGGATCTTTTCTCACATCTCACAGTATCCTACTCTCGACCTTCACTCACTGAGCTCCCAGTTTCTCACTAGACTTCAATATCCCAGTCGTCACTGGATCCCTTGAAATCTTCCACAGCTAACCTGCTGTATTCACCTCAAGCATCAGCCCTACTAACTCTCTGGGTCCCTGGCTTGGCACTCTGCTGAAGCTTTCCACTTGTTCACTGTCACCGACTAGTGAATAAGGCTGCTCTGGTACATCTTCAGACTTCCATAACTGGCCTCTAATAACCAGAGTGGTTGTCCCTTTAATGGCGACTGCGTCTCCTTTATCTCTAACCTTGATCCTCACTTGCCTCTGGTAACAGGAGTGGTTGTCCCATTTGGCAACTGCTTCTTCCTCATCGCTAGCAATAATGCAGTTGCCCATCTGGTGAAATCTCTGCAACTTGGTTGGGCTTCTGTCCGAATAGCCCCAACCCTGCTTCTCTCAAACCTGGATAGGCATCAGACAGCCTAGCAGCCAGGTGCTCCTGGGATAAGCTCCAGGCCTCTGGCCTAGCAACCCAGAGCCTTGTAGCACATGTCCATACAGACAGCTGTCCAAGTGGAACAGAACCCTGATCATCTGACTCCTCCCGAATAAGTGCCAACTATCAGGGTGCTAAATACAGTATATTGTATGAATGTCATAAGCTTAAGACCCCTTTCACACTGAGGTGCTTTTCAGGTGCTTTCACGCTAAAAAAAGCTAATGAAAAGCTCATAAAAACCTACTTCCATTAAAATCAATGAATGCTTTCACACTGGGGCAGTGTGCTGGCAGGGCGGTGAGAAAATGGCCCTCTCCATTGAAATGAATGGAAAGCTCTTCAAAAGCGCTCATTGTTTTATTGGAAGTTTAGAAGCACCTCAGTGTGAAAGGGGCCTAAATCTTAATTTCAGGCAGAAATAAAAAACACCAGTTAATGCAGTTACAAAATCCAAAACCAATAAAGAGACACCATAAATTTGGCCATGCAGGCCAAAGAGACCCTGCCTCCTAATAGTCCACTTCCGATGCGCAGCGAGCAGTCCCGCCCATTTCCCCACAGGCCAACACGGGGAGGAGAGGGGAAGGGGAGGGCGTCGGGTACGCTTCGCAGCTCCCTGGTAACAGCTTTGTGATTTTTACCTACAGGTAATCCTATAGTAAGGCTTACTTGTAGGTAAAATTATCTCCTGAACGTAAACCGTTTAGGAGATACTGTATTTACCCTGCATGCAACCACTTCAGGGTAAATATGCGCTCTGAAGATTTGGTGTATCGTGCCGGAACCGAGGGCCCCAACGGAGATCTGTCAATGTAAACAGACAGATCTCCGTGCTGTCAGGGGGGGGGGGGGGGGGGGGGGTGGGAGATTCCTCCATCCACACAGTTTAGCGAACATGGAGAGATCTGTTGCACTTTTTCCATCTAACCATAGAAAATCTGCAGATAATCTATAGGTGTATGGCCAGCTTTAGTATTCACAACCATTTCTCTCCTCACCCAGGCAATCCCATCCCCCCATAGTTAGAATCACCCCCTAAGTAACACAGTCAACCCCTTGATTGTCCCCTACTGTTAACCTCTTCCCTGCCAGTGACATTTACACAGTAATCAGTGCATTGTTATAGTACTGATTGCCGTATAAATGCCAATGGTCCCAAAAATATGTCAAAAGTGTCCAATCTGTCCTCCATAATGTTGCACTGCCGATAAAATCACTGATCACCGCTATTACTAGTTAAAAAAAAAATTATAATAAAAATGGCATAAATCTTTCCCCTATTTTGTAGACGCTATAACTTTTGTGCAAACCAATATACGCTTATTTTGATTTTTATTATCAAAAATATGTAGAAGAATACATATCGGTCTAAACTGAGGAAAAAAGTTGCTTTTTTCTTAAAGAAAAATTGGGGCTATTTATTATAGCAAAAAGTACAAAATATTGTGTTTTTTTTCCAAAATTGTCACTCTTTTTTTGTTTATAGTGCAAAAAATAAAAACTTCAGAGATGATCAAATATCACCAAAAGAAAGCTCTATTTGTGGGGAAAAAGGGACGTCAATTTTGTTTGGGTACAACATTACACGGCCGCGCAATTGTCAGTTAAAATGACGCAGGCGCAAAAAATGGCCTGGTCATTGAGCAGCCAAATCTTCCGGGGGTAAAGTGGTTAAACATAGTGCTGACTGAGCATTGATTGTATTGTGGATCTCCTAACTCCATGATGAGCCATTCCTCTTTAAGTTTCTTTGTTTCATGTTCTACACTACACACTTGTACTGATATAAACTCACCGACCAGTTTATTAGGTACACCTTGCTAGTACCTGGTTGGACCCTCTTTTGCCTTCAGAACTGCCTTAATTCTTCGTGGCATAGATTCAACAAGGTGTTGTAAACATTCTTTCAAGATTTTGGTCCATATTGGCATGATAGCATCACTCAGTTGCTGCAGATTTGTTGACTGCACATCCATGATGCGAATCCCATATTTCACCACATCCCAAAGGTGCTCTATTGGACTGAGATCCAGTGACTGTGGAGGTCATTGGGAGTACAGTGAACTCATTGTCATGTTCAAGAAACCAGTTTGAGAGGATTTGAGCTTTGTGACATGGTGCATTATCCTGCTGGAAGGAGCCATCAGAAGATGGGTACACTGTAATCATAAAGGGATGGACATGATCAGCAACAATACTCAGGTAGGCCATGGCATTAAAACGATCCTCGGTTGGTACTTAGCCCCTGTACACACGGTCGGAAATTCCGACAACCAAATCCGTTGGAGTAATTCCGACGGATTAATTCCAGAAGAGGTCTGGAAGTGATGTTGTATACACACGGTCGGACTAAGTTTTCGGAAAATCCGATTGTACATAACGTGATGACGTTATTTTGTTATGACGGGACTACGTTCAGGCTAGTAGCCAATAGCTTTGGTCTAGGAATTTGATCTGAGCATGCGTGGCACTTTGTCCGTCGGAGTAGGCTACACATGATCGGAGTATGTCCGATCGGAGCATTTTGTCAGAAAATTTTACCGGCAAGTTGGAAAAGTTGGTCCGTCAGATATTCTGACGGAAACAGTCCGATGCAGACCACACACAGTCGGAATATCCGACAAGACGGTCCGATAGGAAACATTCCGTTGGATTTTCCGACCATGTGTACAAGGGCTTAAAGGCACAACAATACCACAGGGTAGCATTCTTCTTGACCAGAAGTACAATTTTCTCATTCTCTGTAGCACATCAGCCTGTAATTGACTGTGATCTGCTTTCAGGTTAGCTTATTCTACTCGAAGGACTAATTTCAATCTCCATCTTCCAAATCCCAACACTCTTAAATCTTCTTTCACATGATCCGACGGAAACAGTCCGATGCAGACCACACACAGTCGGAATATCCGACAAAACGGTCCGATAGGAAACATTCTGTCGGAATCTCCGACCGTGTGTACAAGGGCTAAGGGGTCCTGAACGCTGCCAAGATAAATATCCCCCACACCATTACACCAAAAGCCTGAATCGTTGATACAAGGCAAGATGGATCCATGCTTTCAAAAGATTTATTCCAAATTCCGACCCTACCATCTGAATGTCGCAACTGAAATTGAGACTCCTCAAACCAAGCAATGTTTTTCCAACCTTATAAGGAGCAGCCCCTACCTAATATAATTTTTTACACACCTTTGCGCAGGTAGGGAATGACAGTTACTCCCCTATTCACAATGTTTTTCCAATCTTCTATTGTCCCATTTTGGTGAGCTTTGTGAATTATAGCCATAGTTTCCTGTTCTTAGCTGACAGGAGTGGCACCCTGCTGCTGTAGCCCATCTGCTTCAAGATTTGATGTGTTGTACGTTCAGAGATGTATCCCGCATACCTTAGTACAAGTGGTTGTTTGGGTTTGAGTTGATGGAAAGGCAACAGTAACTTAATCTCCTCTAACATCAACAAGGCATTTTCATCCACCCATCTGCTGCTCACTGCATATTTTCTCTTTTTCAGATAGTTATATGTAAACCCTAGAGATGGCTGTGGATGAAAATCCCAGTAGAACAGTAGTTTTTGAAATACCCAGACCAGCTCGTTTGACACAAACAACCATGCCACGTTCAAAGCCACTTAAATCCCCTTTCTTCCCCATTCTGATGCTCGGTTTGAACTTTGGCAAGTCCTCTTCACCACGTCTAGATGCCTAAATCCATTAAGTTGGTGCCATGTGATTGGCTGATTAGCAATTTGTGTTACTAAGCAATTGGCCAGGTGTACCTAATAAAGTGGCTGGCGAGTCCCTGTCCACTCCACCAGTCAACATACCTCGGTCATCTCACTCCTAGTAACAGAACCTCATGTGTGCTCTCAATTTCCATACATAGTGACCAGGCATAGATCTCTGTAATGCTAGTCCACTCACAGTGACTGTCTGAGATGGACAGGTAGGGAGGGAGTCCAAACAATGACCCCCTTGCTACCAGAGAACCTGTCACGTACCAGGTACCAGACCAATGACTGGTTGCTGTCTTCCTTACTTATGAACCTTTGCTGTAGTGATGTTACACATACTCTCACATAAGTCTGCATACACATAAGGGAAAGATAAAAACACTTAACTTTAAGAGAGAAAATTTTCTAAGGATGAGGGCTGCTCTTCAGGATTTAGACTGGGAGGGAATATTGGCATCTATGAACACAGAACAGAAATGAGAATTCTTCAAAAAGAATGTATGTGAACTCACTCCAAAGTATATTCCCATAGGAAATAAGTTTAAAAGGCTAAAAATAAAACATGTGGCTCATGGGCAAAGTTAAAATGGCTATAAATAATAGGAAAAGAACTTTAAAAAAATATAAAAATGAAGGAACACTATCATTGTTTAAATGATACAAAGAATATAACAGAATATGTAAAAGGGAAATTAAGGACGCAAAAATTCAAAAGGAATGACAGATTGCAAAAGATAGTAGGACAAACCCAAAAAAATTCAAATATATTAATAGTAAAAAGGTCAAGTCTGAGCATGTAGGGCACTTTACAAAATAATGTAGTGTGGGTGACTGGGGACAAAGAGAAAGCAAATGTATTAAATACTGGTATTGTCACAGCCTGTAGGGCCCTTTAAAAAAATAATGTAGTGTGGGTGACTGGGGACAAAGAGAGGGCAAATGTATTAAATACTGGTATTGGCACAGCCCCCAATGATCCACAGTAGCTCAAAAGTGATATGGTCCAGAAATATTTAGACAGAATAAAGGTGGATAAAGCACCTGGATGGCATCCACCCACGCATCCTAAAAGAGTTGAGCTCTGTCATTTCAAAGCCATTGTTTCTAATTTTTAGGGACTGGTTAATGACCAGAACTGGATTGGCATAAGGTCAATGTGGTGACATATTTTTTTTTTTTTTGTTCAATAAATTTTTATTGTTTTATAAAGGATATACAAAGGCAAGTGGTACAGGACATGTTGACTTTTACAGTTGTAATTAACAGTCGATGCAATAGAGGGAGGGAAGAGGGGAGAGGGAAAGAAAGGGTAAAAAAGAAATGGATAAGTAGGTGGTTACACAAACAGTAATGCAAATACTGGTTACTACACAGGATATATCTTATCAGGATTAAGATCTAGTTCACAGAATTCTTATATTTGTTGGTCCAAATTTTCCATTGCTTATCAAATAGATCGCACTTCAATGAATTTATGGCAAGAGCACGCTCTATAGTGTGGTGTTGGTTCACTCTTCTAATTAGGTCAGAGATGTTTACCGTCATGGCAGTTTTCCAATGTTGTAATATCATGGATCTAGCAGAAAGAAGGATGTTGGAAATAACAATCCGCATATCATGCGGAAATTGTTCAATACCCATATGTAAAATTCCTAGGGATGGATTGGGGCGAGTGACAATACCCGTGAGCGATGTTATAAGTTGGAATACTTGGTTCCAGTAACTAACCAAATTGGGACACTCCCAAAACATGTGCAGTAGATGTCCTAGCTGTCCACAATTTCTCCAACATGTATTTTGGGCAGACGGAGAAAATGTTGCCAGTCTACACGGTGTGTATTGCCATCTGTTAATAATTCTAATAGTCATTGCCCAATGATTAATAGAACGGGAGGCTTTTTGGATTTCCCGAAATGTAGTTGTCCACTGATCATCTGTAAATGTTTTCCCTAAATCCGCCTCCCATTTATCAATCGATTTTGTTTTCACAAAGGATTGTTTATCATGTAGAAAGGAGTAGAAAAGCGAAATGCCTTTCCTGGTGGGGCGTTCGCGAGTTAAGAAGTTCCATGCACTGGATGGCATTGTTATAGTAGGGGGAGGGTTACGTTTTAGAAAATGTGCCACTTGGATACATGTAAACTGGTACTTGTTGGGGAGATTGTATTGAGCCATAATCTGTGTGCTGGAAAGAGCTGTACCATTAGACAATAGGTCTTGGATGGTATGGATACCGTGGTTGGGGAACTGTTTTAGGGATAGCATAGGGATTTTATGCTCGAGCAGGCTAAGCGGAAATTTGAATTCCACAGCATTTTGAGATTTATGGGTATGATGTAGGAAGAACCTCCATGCTTGTAAGGAGGCTATAAGGGTGGGAGCCATGGAATGGAGAGCCCAGGGTTTCCAGACATCACTCACAAGCATTGCCACTAGATCTGGCATTGGGGCCATGTGCCTTTCCAGCTCAACCCAAGGTGGTGAATCGATAGTTTTGAACCAGTGTTGGAGTTGGTCCAGTCTAGATGCCCACAAATAATCAGAAACATCAATTAGTCCTACTCCACCTACTCGGTCATTCGGGATCAGGTTACTAGGAGAGCAACGAGCTTTTTTACCATTCCATATGAATTTCCACAGAGTAGTAGATAAGGTCTTAAGAAAATGGGTTGGGATAGGTATAGGTATGGATCTGAACATATACAATATGAGAGGAAGAACTAACATCTTACACGCTGCCAGTCTACCCATCCAGGAAAGTTCAGTCTTGGCTATGCATTTAAGCGTTTCATCTATCTTTAGAAGCAGTGGCTTAATGTTGATAGAGACTAGATTTTTCGTGGAATTGGTGATTTTTATACCTAAGTAGGGTATGCCATCCTCTTTCCATACATACGGAAGGGTGGTTTGAAGTTGGAGTTTGATACGCTTGCCAATTCCTAAATCTAGAATCAATGATTTAGCGAAATTAACTTTATAGTACGAAATCTCACCAAAGTTTTTTAAAGTTTCATGAACTAAGGGGAGAGATCTGGACGGGTTTGTCAGCATCAGTACAACGTCATCGGCAAACAAGTTGATAACGTGGTTACGAGATCCTAACACGTGTCCAGTAATATTGGCCTGGGATCTAATGGCCTCCGCCAGAGGTTCTATCATAAGGTTAAAAATGGTTGGGGATAGTGGACACCCCTGACGGGTGCCATTAGAAATAGGGAACGGTGTGGAAAGCATTCCATGTGGTGACATATTTAAAAAGGGATCTAAGTCTTTACCAAGTAACTATAGATCTGTTAGGTTAACTTCTATAGTCGGGAAGATACTGGAGAGTTTAATAAAAGACCACAAAGATGAGTTCTTGCTGGAAAAAAAATATTTTAAGCAAAAGACAGCATGGATTAATGAAAGACAGAAATTGTCAAACAAACCGATTTCTTTTTATGAGGAGGTAAGTAATACCTTCGATAGAGGGATGACCATGATATACTTGGATTTGGAAGCGTTTGACACAGGTCCCCACACACGGCTAATGTGTAAGGTAATGTCTACAGGCTTGGAAAGATCAGTTTGCAAATGGATAGAAAACTGACTAAAAAAACAAATTCAGAGTAGCGGTTAATGATTCTTACTCTGAATGGTCTAAGGTTATCAGTGGTGTACCCCAGTTCAGTGTTGGGACCCTTACTTTTTAATATCTTTATAAATTATATAAGGTCTGGGATTAAAAGTACCATGTACTTTCTTGTATTAAGAGGGGTATGGACTCCAGAGAGAGATATCATTATGTCCCTGTACAAATCATTAGTAAGACCTCATCTGGAATATACAGTTCAGGTTTGGGCGCCAGTTCTCAAAAAGGATTTCAGGGAACTGCAGAGAAGGGCAACCAAACTGATAAGAGGCATGGAGGAGCTCAGCTATGAGGAAAGATTAGAGGATCTGAATTTATTCTCTCTTGAGAAGAGGAGATTAAGGGGGATATGATCAACCTGTACAAATACATAAGTGGTCCATATAGTGAACTTAGTGTTATTCAATTTAAGGTCATCACAGAGGACAAGGGGGCACTCTTTACACCTAGAGGAAAATAGATTTAATCTCCAAATAAGGAAAGGTTTCTTCACAGTAAGAGCTGTGAAAATGTGGAATTGACTCCCTCCAGAGGTGGTTCTTGGAAGCTTCCTCTGGATCAACTGTGGGTGAAGGATTGTGTATATGGGATTGTATAATTATTATTTTTTTTGGTTGAACTAGATGGTCTTTTTTCAACCTGACTAATGCCCCGTACACACGATCCAAATATCGTACGATAGAAAAAAAAATCGGAAGTGATGTCATGTGTTGTAATGTATTTGTATTGTACTTGTGGATGACAACTATACTGACTAAACGATCTGGAATCGTACGAGGAAAATTTCCATGCATGTCTGATCTAGGGATGAGCTTCGTGTTCGCGTCGAACGTACGTTCGACTCGAACATCGGCTGTTCGCCCGTTCGGCGAATTCCGAACGTTATGGGCCGTTTGCACCAAATTCGTGTGGCACGCACGGCCTACAATGCACTGCGCTGGCGCAGTGCATTGCTGGCTCATGATTGGCCAAGCATTCACTGTGACCCCGCATGCTTGGCCAATCACAGCGCCGGCAGCGAGGAGAGCCATGATTGGCCACAGGCAGGATGCCTGTGGCCAATCATAGCTCAGGCTGTGTAGTACACGCCCCACACTATATAAGGCCGCCAGCGCGGGGGCCTTGTGTAGTGTGTTGGCGTCTGTAGCAGTTAGTGGGTGTTCTGTGTACCTTCAACACAGTATACACCGATCGTTATCGGCCGATTTTTCGTTCTTGCTCTTCTGTAGTGGTTGTTGTCTGCATGCCCTGACCGCAGTATACACCGCTATATTCACCTATATAGCTAGCGATATATCTATCTTTTATAATAGAGCTTGCAGTCAGTGTTAGGAGATTGTGCGTGCTGTCTGCGTGCTCTGAACCCAGTATACACCGCTATATCCACCTATATAGCAAACTATCTTGCTCGTTTTAAATAGAGCTTGCAGTCAGCTGTAGGAGCTTGTGTGTGCTGGCTGCGTTCTCTGATCTCTGAGGACTTCCAGAGTGGTGGAGGAGGAGAGGGAGCTGATGGCTTCAGTCAGCCCAGGCCAGGTGGCTGTTTCTCAGCCTGAGGAAAGGCGTGGTGCCCTAAAGCTCCAGGAGTTCGTTAAGGAGGAGAGGCTGTACTTAGAAAACCAGCTTGACTTGGTTGACTGGTCTCTGAGACAGCCAGGAGAAGACGTGGAGAAATCTGCGGAGAGGAAAAGGAAAGCCAAGAGCTTAATGGTAAAGGCTTCTCGCTGTTACTGCGAAAAAATGAAAATTTTGGCCGAGCTGAGGAATAGACGCGACAGATCGGGTGTCGGAAAGAGACCAGATTTTAAAGTTGCCATTGACGGGCTGAAAAAGCAGTGTAACATGCTTAGTGGGCTTTTGTCAAACCTAATTGAAAGTGCTTCAAGCGAGAAAGACTTTTATTGGGCATAGATAAGGTCATGAGAGTGGCGTGTGAGGAAGGCTCTCAAGCAGGAAGACGCCGCAAGCAGCGTTTAACCATAGCCGCAACGCCTGAAGGATAGATGGGAGATCCCTCTATGGAGGACACCCGTGGAGAGGCAGATGTAGATGGAGGGTCCAAGGCGGTAAGGCGCCATAAACAACGTCTATCGCAGACAGTAGAGCCCATGATAGAGGCGGCGGACCTTTCAGAAGATGAGATGTCAGCAGAAGAGGAAAAGGAACCGAATGTTTTGACTTCAAAAGAGACAGCTGTGGAGAGAAATGGTATGAACTCTAAACCCACGACCACTGGTTCAGGTAACACCGCGGAGGGTCCCAGCAAACCTGGGGGTACTCAGCCTGCAAGCAAGGCTGTGATCCCAGTGGTAGCGGTGAACTCCGGTGATGCGGTTGTGAGCCAGGGTCAGAGGGTGAAACAAATCCCGGATGGCGTGATGGACTCTAAACCTATGACCATGAGCTCAGGTAATACTGTGGAGGGTCTTGGTAAACCTGGGGGTTCTCAGCCTGCAAGCAGGGCTGTGATCCCGGTGGTAATGGTAGACTCCGGTGAAGCAGTACCGAGCCAGGGTCTGAGGGTGAAGCAAAACTTGGTAGTACAGCTTAAGAGACTAGAGGAAGATAAAAAGACAATGAACTTACCTTGTCAACCCCTGGTGAACCCAGCCGGTGTTTGCGGGCAGGGCACGCCGTCAGTGGCTTTGTCAGCTGCCGCTGCTGCAAGCCGGTCCCAGGGCAAGGGGAAAGGACTCAAGGGTGAGGGTGGGAAAAAAGTTCAAGCCAGCATGGCCGTTGCTGTAGGGAATACAGTAACGGCCAGCAGTAAAGTAATGGCGGCACAGCCTAGTGAGACGCCGTCTTCCCGCGTTGGGAGAGGAGGTGGTGACAAACAGGAAGTAAAAGAATGTTTGGCGGGAAAGACTGGCGCGGTTTCTCTGGGTGGGAAAGCTGTGGTCACGCCGGAAGTGACGCGCTGCCCGGAAACGGAAGTTGACCGCATGGAGCATTTCCGGTCGATGACTTCCGGCGAAACGGCCCAGCGGGAGGAAGTGTGTGGAGTCAGTGATGCCTGTATGGAAGAGCCTGATAGTTTTCAACCTGGCCAGGTGTCAGCATGGGGTGATTGTCCCATGGGTGATCTAGGGGACAACAGTCCGGCAATGGCTTATATCAAACATCTGGAGGAGTCCCAGCAGAACAATAAGGGACAGGTTGAGGTGAATTCCTGTGGGGCACATACGGAGGTGGGTGAGTCGGACAGCCTGGATGCTCTCATATGTGACCAGCCATTGAATGACTTGGAGGTGAGCTCTCCAGTAGTCCGGCAAGAGAATATGGAGGTAGAAGGTGATAGGCAAACTGAGGAGGTTGGTGCCGCTCATTCAGGTCCTGTGGAGGGGGTGTCCTCCCCCAGGCCTGTTTTAAGGGGTTCACCGGAGGTCAGGCTCCTAAATGCGCTAGGGGAGAAGCGCTCTTATGCGAACGTGGCTGGTTCAAATGTGTCTCTGGACCACCTGTACAATCAGTTTGGTGCCGGTAATTTTCGTGTCCCCCGACTGACCAATTCTCCGGGGCCAATTCGTGGTCTCGGGGTACAGGTGGTCCAGAGCGCAAGCGCCGTAATGTGGTGCAACTGAGATGGGAGGGGGAGGGTCAATGCCCCAGTAGAGGTCAGGTAGTTGACATGGTTTTGTCATTAGGCATCAAGGTCAGCGAGATCTTTGCGGTCATTCACCCCGCAGGATCTCCTGATTTTGATCTAAGCTTTACCAATGTTGTGATTATGGAAATTTTCATCACTTCCTTTGGCTTGATTAGGGGGTCGGATCCCTGGAAAGGCTTCAGGATTATCCCTCTGAGTCGGCAGGAGGATGTGAAGAGTCTAACAATTTTGGTGAGGAACGAAAGTTTGCCGCCAGAGGACATTGCAACATGGCTAAGTAGGCATGGTCAACTGCAGTGTCCCCTGAGCAAAAGTTTAGATGAGCGAGGGGTTTGGACTGGGGCATGGAACACCAGGATTCGGTTGCGGAGAGCTGGGAATACGGTGGCGCATGTTCCCGGTAGTGCGTTTATTGGAAGGGACCGAATCCTGGTGTTCTATCCAGGACAACCCAGGCGGTGCTTTAAATGTGGATGTCCGACCCATCTAAGTGCGGATTGTACAGTAGTGAGATGCATAAGGTGCAACAAGTTTGGTCACTCTGGTGAAGCTTGCGGCCTGATTTGTTGTAACCTGTGTGGACAAATGGGTCACCCCTTTAGTAGGTGTCCTAAGGCCTATAGGGGTGATGGCCCGTCTGGTGGTCAATCCAGAGGGGAAGCCCCCCCCCTAGGCCCGGAAGGGGAAATGTGGGTGAAAGACAGAATGTGGCCGAGGGGGCACGGAGAGAACCTTCAGGGGCAGCTAAAACCCCTCTTGTTGAGGAGACCCCTGGTACTGCTGATGTGCCTGGAGGTGGGGGGTCATCCGAATTGAATGTACCAATGGAAGGTGTAGCTTGTCCTGAGGATGCCTCTACAGCGAAGGTTTCTGGGGACAAAAGTATCTCTCCTGCTCCTCCTCTTGCTGGGAGTACCCCAAGTGGCAAAGTGGTGGCCCGTCGGGGACGGAGTCCGGCAGAGGGAAGGGGAGGAAGGGTTTTGAGAAGGGGGTCGATACGGCAGAAGCCGGAACCGGTAAGGAGCTCCTCCCGGAGTAGGAGCCCCCTTAGATCTCCTGGCCCGGCTCTCTCTCTCCGTGTCGTCTTCCAGGTAAAGGGGTTGAATCCTCAGATTCGTCAGTATCCCTGTCTTGTTTGCACCGCCTGTATACTGCTGTTCTGAGTATATAGGGCCTGGGGGCCACACGTATTTCCTTTTTTTAATATGGGTACGGGGTTCCCCTTAATATGTGTACAAGACCCAAAGGGGCTGGTAATGGCCAGGGAGGGCTACCCATGCCATTTTTCTCAATTATTTTCAAACATATTGCAGGAACCAGATATAACATTAAAACCGCAAGCAGTTTTAAATGACGTTATTTCCGTTAAATGTAATTTTGTGCAGGGACTGTTCTAAACACGGGAAACACGTGGCACTTCACAGGCATACTACAGACACCCCCCCAGGCACAATATTTAAAGCAATATTTCACTTTTTTTTTCACTTTAATCGTCATTAAAATCAGTGCTCCCGCCAAAACAGCTGTTTTTTTAAACTTTTTTTTGCATTGACCCATGTCCCCTGGGGCAGGAGCCAGGTCCCCAAACCCTTTTTAGGACAGTATCTTGCATATTAGCCATTAAAATTAGCACTTTTAATTTCGAACGTTCGAGTCCCATAGACTTCAAAGGGGTTCTAACGTTCGTACGAATTTGGGGTCCGTTCGAAAGTTCTGGTGCGAACCAAACCGGGGGGGGGGGGGGGGGGGGGTTCGGCTCATCCCTAGTCTGATCGAATAATATTGGATGAACGGTTGTGATCGGCTGTCGAAAGTAGTGTACACACGATCCGAAAATCGTACGATCCTTCCTCAGACGACCGTTTTCGAATGATATTCGGATCATGTATATGGGCTTTAAGTATATTTAACTGTGTAACTATGTAAGTTCTTAAGTAGTATGCCCAGACCTCACATGCACCCCTGAATAACTTCAGATCAGGCTTGGAGCAGTTAAATAAATGTTTACTGTAAACACGGCAACATATATAACATGTATTAACATTCCATTCCTAACTGAACCTAACTGTGGCTGCCCAGGTTACCTGCACAGTTGAAGTCCATGGTGCTGGGTTCTTCTGGCGATTCGGCATTCCAGGTGAATCATAGATCTAGACATACAATTTAGCATAGATTCCCCATGCGTTTCCCAAGTGTTCTCTGGAGCCCCCTCTTGGATCTGGACCTCTTCCCTTTTATATAACACAGAAGACTGACTCATGCGAAAGCCTGCTAACTTACCCAGAAGAGGCAGCAAAAACATTAACCCCTTCCCCCTGACCAGGGCAACCAGGTGCTGACTATACATACAGTATCCAACTGGCCAACAGGTGTATTAAAAATAGAAGCACAATTTAGTAGGTTTGACTTCAAATGGGTGTGTCATTTTGTGGGGGGTGTAACCCTAGCCTTCACACAAATCCTAACACTGTCCTTCTCTGTAACCCAAACCCTTACACTAACCCTACCTGAAACTCAAACTTTCACCTGATCTCTCCCCAGATCCCTAACCATCACATTAAGCCTTTCCATAACCCTAGAAATAAATATAATGTGTATCTATCACAGGGTGGTCCTGTGGATACACTATGAAAGAAAAACCAAATGCCACGTCCTTTATATATCTTAAAAAAAAAAGGAGGGAAAAAGGGAGGGAAAGAAACACAAAAAAACCTCAACAAAAAATGTTGGTTGTGTTGGACTTTTTAGGCATAATTATATACTATATTTAAATACAACAAGGGGGGAGAAGAAAAAAAAGTTTTTTTAAATAAAAATATTTTTATTTATAAAAAGGAAAAAAAGGGATGTGTATAAAACATACCAGGTCATATTGTTCCATATCCTGTCTAGTCTAGTACATTTTAACAATATCTATATGTGTTCTCGTTAGGCCGCGTACACACGGGCGGATTGTCTGGCCAACTAAGTCCGTCAGACAGTCCGTCCTACTTTTGAATGAACGGACTTGACCACACACGATGAACAGACAGTCCGCTGAAAGCTTGCACGATGACGTGTACAGCACGTACGACGGGACTAGAAATACGACGTCCAATACACTGCAATGCAACCTTCGGCCGTGTAAATCCTTTCTGAGCATGCGCCATACTTAGTCCATCCAACTTGCCTACTCACGAGTGGACTGTCCGCTGAAACCAAGTTTGGACGGACTGTATTACGGAAATTCCGAAAGACTTAGTCCGCCAGACTGTCCGCTGAAAAAGTCCGCTGAAGCCCACACACGAGCGGACTGTCCGCTGAAACACGTTTCAGCGGACTAAGTTGGACGGACAATCCTCTCGTGTGTACGCGGCCTTAGACATATGAGCCCAAAAGAAAAAGAAACACATTAACACTTAATATAAAAATGTATTAAAATAGACAAGATATTAATTAAAGAACCAGCTGGATGTATTCTGATGCTCTACATGTTTCGCGTTTTGACTACAACGCTTCCTCAGGAGCTTTAACAATTTTATTTCTTTGGGTAACCCAAAGCAAGAGAAGGAAATACAGGAGGAAAAAAAAGAAAATATTTTTCTACACAGGTAGAGTAATTTATAATCTCAGCATCAGACTGTTGCACGTATAGAAGCCTGCGAGTAGGAGAAGGGCTACAAATATTTATAGTATGAATTATGTGTATTATACACATCCCTTTTTTTTCCTTTTTATAAATAAAAATCTTTTTATTTAAAAAAACTTTTTTTCTTCTCCCCCTTGTTGTATTTAAATGTAGTATATAATTATGCCTAAAAAGTCCAACACAACCAACATTTTTTGTTGAAGTTTTTTTGTGTTTCTTTCCCTCCTTTTTTTCCATAACCCTAGTCTTCACAATAACCCTAAAACTAGATATTCCTGTAACCCAAACTCTCAAACTAACCCCTCATGAAACCCAAATCCTCACACTAATGCTCACTAAAACCCAAATCTCCCCTTACTACTAACCCTCACTGGAACCTAAGCCTTTACACCGGATCCCCACCATCCTTTCCCATAACCCTAGCCTTCACAACAACTCTAATGCAGCATACACGTGACCGGACTTTCTGGCAGACTAGGTCCGAAGGGATTAGGATTATCGTGTGTGGGCTAGTCTGATTGTTTTTCGAAAAAAAAAATCAGACGGACCTAGAAATAGAACATTTTTAAAATCTATCCAGCAGACTCAATTCCGACAGACTAAAATCGGGAAAACCGTTCGTCTGTGTGCTGGTCCAATGGACCAAATATGACACAAGGGAAGCTATTGGCTACTGGCTATTGAACTTGTTTAGTCCTGTTTACGTCATCACGTTCAAAACAAACGGACTTACGAGTGGACTTAGTCCGTTCGTGTGTGGCCAAGTTCGTTCATTCGGAAAGTCTGTTGGAACTACGCCGAAAGTATGTCGGGAAGACCGTCGGACCTAGTCTGCCGGAAAGTTCGGTCGTGTGTACGCGGCATAACACTAGCCCTCCCTGTAACCCAAATCTTTACACTACACTAAACCTCCCTAAACCGAAATCTCCCTTTACCTCTAACGTTCAACCAATCCTAGTCTTCAATGTAATCATAACCTTCACACTAACCTCCCTTTTAACCATAGGCCTTGCACAAACCCTCTCCATTAAACTAAACCTCATATTAATCCTCTTTGTAACCCTCTCTTTAACCTTTCCTGTAACACTAATTCTCAAACGAATCTTCCCCTTTTTTATCCAACTTCTCCTGTGATGGGGTCCTCTGTTTAAAGATACCATCTACTGGTTTGCTGGCACCCTGTTGGCCTCAGTAAACAAACAAGCATAACAGTGTCCATATTTTTATTTGACTGAAGCAGAGATTGGGAGAAAGGGGTCTCTTGTACTGATTCTGGGTGTCAGGCAGATGCACTCACTTGGAAAGCTCAATTAGCCAAATGAAGAACTTGTCACTGCTGTAATCTAATAGAAGCTGATAGCACTGGTGTGAGGAAACTTATTTCAGGAACAAAGAAAATGATGTGCAGTATTGGATTAAAGTTATCTGTATCCCAAGGCTACACAGACCACGGAACACATTACAGCCTGTCTTAAATGCATAACCACAATAGCTAACTAGCTTTTCTTTCTGAATTTGCTCCAGCATAGTTTGTACAGGTGACCAGTGTGTGTTGCAGAAAAGACAACAAACTTCACAGCGCAGGCTATAGAAATTGGGTTGATTTTGTAAAGGAGAAGATGCTGTATATGTAGCAAAGTCAAACTTCTCTTGGTAAATAACAAATATAACAAATATTGCCAGATTTATTAATCACTCCATACAAATATTTTCAAGAATCACACATGATATTCAATAAGTGTTCTTTATTTGACAAATTACAAAGACCGCTTATATAGTATGTTTCCAGTACAATAAAGCCTGGTACACAGTACAGTTTTTTTTTGTGCAACCTCTCTGGCTCTACAGCAAGAACTGAGTGATCAAAGATCAAAAGGCCTCCCAAATTTTTCTCACTTTTTCTCAACCACCTTCTGTTCACCCCTCTCCAGGGATTGGCTGAGATATGATACCAGTATTCCTAACTGAGTGATTGATACTCGTGCTTCTGGAAGCTTTTGGCAAGGGCAATCAATCAACCTTGACCACACCAAAAGAACAGTTTCTTGCTCCCACTAAATATAGTGAAGCCAAAAATTACATTTAGTCTAACAGGGGCAGGGTGCTACATCATCAAGTGGTCCTGTCACAACAGCAGCAGCAGGCTCGTGGTCTGGCAACTCACCTTCAGATATACAGCACAACACTTGGCCCTGGGTTCTCTAGCAAATAGCCCAGGCACAGCATCCAGCAGCTCTCTCTCCTAGGTGGTCACACAGAAATTAGCATGTAAGGTTTGTTAAGAGTAGGCATGTTTAGCCATTTCTAGCAGGAATAGGTGGGTTTGGCGGGGGGTTAGGAGAAGGTTTACAGGAGAAGAAAAGCTCAGAGCCTAGCTGACAACCTCTTTTAGGTCTCTTTGGCTCCCCCTTGGGGCAGCCATAATTTGTCTTACTGTGTGGAGCCCACCCACAAGAGAGGACAGATGTAGTATATATAATCCCTATGCTGGGATTTGGATATGGAATAGATCAGCTATGAAAGATTCAGTAAGATTTGGAAAAGCCAATAGTGAACACTAAACTGGGACATCTAAATTTCTGTTACAGTGGGGAAAATAATTATTTCATCCCCTGCAGATTTTGTTTGCCCACTTGGAAAAAAACTTTTATTACAATTTTTATCATAGGTGTATTTTAAATGATAGAGACAGAAAATCAACCAAAAATCCCCCAAAAAAACATATATTTTTGGGAGCAATCCAGAGTATACCTCTCTGTGACAAAGTTGTGTGATCCACCCACAACTGTTGCCATGATGATTGCTAAGGAAATGCAGCCTTTTGGTATTGAGATGGCATGGGTTTTAAACCTGACCTGACTTTCAACAATGGTGAAAGAAGAACCAGTGGTCCAGAAGAACCAGGTCACCTTAACCACTTCCCGACCAGCGCACGACGATGTACGTCGACAGAATGGCACGGGCAGGCATATTGGCGTACAGGTACGTCCAATATTCGATGACGCCCTGCCATCGGGAGCGCGCCGCCGGCGGCGCGCTCCCGCGCTGGTCGGGACCCCCGTGAGTCCGGTCGCGGGACCCGCGGACTCGATCGCCGCGGCCATCCCCGCGATCGTCTCACGGAGCGGCCGAATAGAGCAAATGCTGTGTAAACAACATTTGTCTATTCTGCCTAGCAACTAGTGACGCTGATCTCTGCTCCATGTGATTGGAGCAGAGATCAGTGTACACTAAATGAAAGCCCAACCCCCCCACAGTTAGTAACACTCCCCTAGGAACACTTAACCCCTACACTGCCACCCACTGGTTAACCCTTTCACTGCGAGTGTCATTTACACAGGAATCACTGCATTTATATAGCAGTGATTACTGTATAAATGACAATGGTCCCAAAAATGTGTCAAAAATGTCCGATGGGTCCCCCACAATGTCGCAGTCACAATAAAAATCGCTGATTGCCGCCATTACTAGTAAAAAAAAAAAAAAAAAAAAATTATTAATAAAAATGCTATAAAACTATCCCTATTTTGTAAACGCTATAACTTTTGCGCAAACCAATCAATAATCGCTTATTGCGTTTTTTTTTACCAAAAATATGTAGAAGAATACGTATCGGCCTAAACTGAGGGAAAAAAATGTTTTTTTATATATTTTTGGGGGATATTTATTATAACAAAAAGTAAAAAATAATGCGTTTTTTTCAAAATTGTCGCTCTATTTTTGTTTATAGCGCAAAAAATAAAAACCGCAGGGGTGATCAAATACCACCAAAAGAAAGCTCTATTTGTGGTAAAAAAAGGACGTCAATTTTGTTTGGGAGCCGCGTCGCACGACCGCGCAATTGTCAGTTAAAGCGACGCAGTGCCGAATCGCAAAAAGTGGTCTGGTCTTTGACCAGCAAATTGGTCCGGTCTGAAAGTGGTTAAAGTGATTCCAATAAAACAAATGTGACACTGCGCTATCCCAAATATCTCAAAAAGAAAAAGCAGCAGGCACACTAAAACATGGATATTTTTAGCCAAAAATTAAAGTGATTGTAAACCCTTACAGACCATTAGTGGTCTGTAAGGCTTACAATAATAATGCTTACCTTACCCTGGGCTAGTATATGAGGATTCAACGTGCAGCCGCCCAGAGAGTTGCTTGCTCAGACTTTCACTCTCCGGGCGGCACGCTTGTGACAGGAGGCAGCTGCAGTGAGTGTGAAACAAAGCAGAGTCTCACTCGGCACGGCGCTGGGAACCAGGGCTCTCCACCACAGGAGACCAGCTTGTGGATTCCGAAGGGGAAGAACCAAGAGGCGGAGCCCGGGTGGCAATGAAAGCAGCTGCCAATAGAAATGGAGTTTCATTTCTATTGGCAGCCACCCGGTCTCTGCCTCTTGTTTCCTCATCATGAGCTGGACTTCAGTAAAATGGCCGCGACAGGGACAGCATTACCTAGTGTTGCGACATTTCCTGGGAAGTGGCAAGACTGGGACAAAGGTCTAAATCTCGAATGTCCTGGGAAATTCGGGAAAGTTGGCAAGTATGCACTTAGACTATTGCCAGGTGTGCCAGAGGGGGCTAAGGCTGTTTTTTGTACTATTGTGCCCATCAATTCTGCCTGTGTCCACCAATTCAGCCTGTGTCCATCAATACAGCCCCTCCTCCGTACCCGGGAACTTTGATAGATAGATCAGGGATTGGGATTGGGATTGGACGAGTGATCTGTCTATTAAAGTCCCGAGACCAGGAGGGGGGGCTGTATGGGACAGGGAGTGGTGGGGAACACAGCAATTAAAATGAAAGCTGTTATCACTGTGTTCCCTATACTCTGATCATCCAAGCGGCTCTCCTCTCTCTTCCCCTCCATGATCACTGGGAGAAGGACTTCAATTCAACCCAGGCTAACAGCGGTGCACGCCCCCACGCTCCTAGGCAGACCTTCCTCTGCAGCCCTCAAATTCCACCGGCAAAATGCAAGCAGGTGAGTGGAATTTTTGAGGGCCTCCCTAGCATAAAAAAGATGGTAAGTGGTCAGATTTTAAATGGAGTTCTTAATAAAGTAATAGGATAGCATGCACATAGTTACATAGTTGGTGAGGTTGAAAAAGTCCATCAAGTCCAACCTATGTGTGTGATTATATGTCAGTATTAGATTGTATATCCCTGTATGTTGCAGTTGATCAGGTGTTTATCTAATAGTTTCTTGAAACTATCAATGCCCCCCCCCCGATACCACCGTCTATGGAAGGGAATTTCACATCCTTGCCGCTCTTACAGTAAAGAACCCTCTACGTAGTTTAAAGTTAAAGCTCTTTTCTTCTAATTTTAATGAGTGGCCACCAGTCTTGTTAAACTCCCTTCTGTGAAAAAGGTTTATCCTTATTGTGGGGTCACCAGTATGGTATTTGTATATTGAAATACATGACTCCACATTTCTGAATGCTTGCATATAAGTTATCTGTATCTGATACATTTTGAAAACTATACATTCTTTAGGGCCTACTTGAAAAGTTGCTGGGACATAGTAAATGTAGCACCCCCAGAGCTACTGTTTTGCTAAATTTAGTTTTTAGGGAGGCATGGCTTGATTAATCAGGTCTACTTTGGACTCTAAACGCATGGGCTCAATTTCTTTCCCCTGTCTCCAGGAGATCCCTGGACATAGTGGGGGAGAGAATCGTGACCCCAGCCTGCATATTAATATCTCCCCAGAAAATAGGTGACCAGCAGCAGGGAACCAAGAGAGGTATAAATGGGCCAGAGTCCAGGGAAGCATTCTCTCATTCCTGGGGGAGTAAGACCCTGCCTCAGGGTTGTTGTATCCCTAGGAAATTCACCTTGGACTGCAGCACTTTGTTGGGTCCCAGCTACAGTTTGGCTGGGGGACCTCTGCCCTACCCTTCCTGGAGTATTCTCAGAAGTCCACTATAGATCCAGGCCACAGGCTGCTGGAGTACTGAAATTTGCTGACCCTGCACATGGCTGCCTGGAAATCAGAAAACCATGAATACTAGCCTTTAGGACCTACAACCTTTCCTTAACTCACCTGGAAGATCTTTAGCTATGATTCTTTGCATTCAAAACTGCATTTCTATTGTGGGATTACTGTTTGCTGCGCAGTATTATAACTTCAAATGGGGTGTCTTCATCCTGAAGTTTGGCTCAATTTAGAGTTCTTGTCAGTTTTCTAGAGTATCCTTAGGCTCAGTCTTAAACCATCCACGTTCTACCCCAAAATAAGAAAAAAAAAACATAAGAAAAAGCTGCAAGGCCTGTTTACTGACTCAGAATGTGAAAATGCTGCGTACCTTTTAGGGAATGGAACCCAGGATCAAACCACCAGACCAATCCCATCTGTGCACTGCATATAGTAAAGGAATAAATTCTGTCAAGTGTATGTAGCACCCTCTACCAATAGGTAGGTGCTAGTATATGAGGATTTAACGTGCAGCCGCCCAGAGAGTTGCTTGCTCAGACTTTCACTCTCCGGGCGGCACGCTTGTGACAGGAGGCAGCTGCAGTGAGTGTGAAACAAAGCAGAGTCTCACTCGGCACGGCGCTGGGAACCAGGGCTCTCCACCACAGGAGACCAGCTTGTGGATTCCGAAGGGGAAGAACCAAGAGGCGGAGCCCGGGTGGCAATGAAAGCAGCTGCCAATAGAAATGAAGTTTCATTTCTATTGGCAGCCACCCGGTCTCCGCCTCTTGTTTCCTCATCATGAGCTGGACTTCAGTAAAATGGCCGCGACAGGGACAGCATTACCTAGTGTTGCGACATTTCCTGGGAAGTGGCAAGACTGGGACAAAGGTCTAAATCTCGAATGTCCTGGGAAATTCGGGAAAGTTGGCAAGTATGCACTTAGACTATTGCCAGGTGTGCCAGAGGGGGCTAAGGCTGTTTTTTGTACTATTGTGCCCATCAATTCTGCCTGTGTCCACCAATTCAGCCTGTGTCCATCAATACAGCCCCTCCTCCGTACCCGGGAACTTTGATAGATAGATCAGGGATTGGGATTGGGATTGGACGAGTGATCTGTCTATTAAAGTCCCGAGACCAGGAGGGGGGGCTGTATGGGACAGGGAGTGGTGGGGAACACAGCAATTAAAATGAAAGCTGTTATCACTGTGTTCCCTATACTCTGATCATCCAAGCGGCTCTCCTCTCTCTTCCCCTCCATGATCACTGGGAGAAGGACTTCAATTCAACCCAGGCTAACAGCGGTGCACGCCCCCACGCTCCTAGGCAGACCTTCCTCTGCAGCCCTCAAATTCCACCGGCAAAATGCAAGCAGGTGAGTGGAATTTTTGAGGGCCTCCCTAGCATAAAAAAGATGGTAAGTGGTCAGATTTTAAATGGAGTCCTTAATAAAGTAATAGGATAGCATGCACATAGTTACATAGTTGGTGAGGTTGAAAAAGTCCATCAAGTCAAACCTATGTGTGTGATTATATGTCAGTATTAGATTGTATATCCCTGTATGTTGCGGTTGATCAGGTGTTTATCTAATAGTTTCTTGAAACGATCAATTCCCCCCCCCCCCCCCCCCGATACCACCGTCTATGGAAGGGAATTTCACATCCTTGCCGCTCTTACAGTAAAGAACCCTCTACGTAGTTTAAAGTTAAAGCTCTTTTCTTCTAATTTTAATGAGTGGCCACCAGTCTTGTTAAACTCCCTTCTGTGAAAAAGGTTTATCCTTATTGTGGGGTCACCAGTATGGTATTTGTATATTGAAATACATGACTCCACATTTCTGAATGCTTGCATATAAGTTATCTGTATCTGATACATTTTGAAAACTATACATTCTTTAGGGCCTACTTGAAAAGTTGCTGGGACATAGTAAATGTAGCACCCCCAGAGCTGCTGTTTTGCTAAATTTAGTTTTTAGGGAGGCATGGCTTGATTAATCAGGTCTACTTTGGACTCTAAACGCATGGGCTCAATTTCTTTCCCCTGTCTCCAGGAGATCCCTGGACATAGTGGGGGAGAGAATCGTGACCCCAGCCTGCATATTAATATCTCCCCAGAAAATAGGTGACCAGCAGCAGGGAACCAAGAGAGGTATAAATGGGCCAGAGTCCAGGGAAGCATTCTCTCATTCCTGGGGGAGTAAGACCCTGCCTCAGGGTTGTTGTATCCCTAGGAAATTCACCTTGGACTGCAGCACTTTGTTGGGTCCCAGCTACAGTTTGGCTGGGGGACCTCTGCCCTACCCTTCCTGGAGTATTCTCAGAAGTCCACTATAGATCCAGGCCACAGGCTGCTGGAGTACTGAAATTTGCTGACCCTGCACATGGCTGCCTGGAAATCAGAAAACCGTGAATACTAGCCTTTAGGACCTACAACCTTTCCTTAACTCACCTGGAAGATCTTTAGCTATGATTCTTTGCATTCAAAACTGCATTTCTATTGTGGGATTACTGTTTGCTGCGCAGTATTATAACTTCAAATGGGGTGTCTTCATCCTGAAGTTTGGCTCAATTTAGAGTTCTTGTCAGTTTTCTAGAGTATCCTTAGGCTCAGTCTTAAACCATCCACGTTCTACCCCAAAATAAGAAAAAAAAAACATAAGAAAAAGCTGCAAGGCCTGTTTACTGACTCAGAATGTGAAAATGCTGCGTACCTTTTAGGGAATGGAACCCAGGATCAAACCACCAGACCAATCCCATCTGTGCACTGCATATAGTAAAGGAATAAATTCTGTCAAGTGTATGTAGCACCCTCTACCAATAGGTAGGTGCTAGTAATAGATTTTTTTTCTAGTTAAGACTCAGCACAGGCAAATTTAGGCAGGCCGATGCTGCAAGCTAGGCCTGTTTGTTTTGATCTGGGGGGCTGGGAGTGGTAAGAGTAACAGTGGGTGTGGCCACCTGTGCTCTAGTTCTGAGGCACCTCCCTTGCTTCCAGGGAGATTGTTCTGAAAGAGGGACTGGGCCTAGAATGGGAGTGGCAGGCAGCTCATGTGGGAGCCCTAACCAATCCCCAACTGGTATTGGCAGGGGGTGGGCCTCCTATATATAAGCTGAGGTAACATGCCACTGGGGTGAGTTGTCAGCTGAGTGAAGTGGAGGATGGAATACTAGACAGCAGCAGGAGGGCACCCTCATCTGGGGGGTTCACCAATCACAGGAGAAGGCCCAGGGAGAGCTGTGAAGGAACTTTGCCTTTACATGGTCATTGGCAATGTCTTTATCATCACACGGTCATTGATAAAGAACTCCTGGAGCAGAGGGGCAGGTGAAGCTGTCAGAACGTATGGTCCGGTCAAGTTCTCCATCAAGGACTCAGAGCAGAGAAAGGTTGGTAAGTGTACCACAGTGGAGGGCTAGATGTGCCAGGAAGTCTGTGAGCGAACTTTGCTTCTACACAGTCATTAGTAAAGTCTTCATCATTACATGGCCAATGATGAGGAGTCCTGGATCAGAGAGACTGTGGGGAGAAGTGTCCAATCAATGTGACCTGAGGACACATGATTTGATAGCTGGGAACAGTAGTCCACCTAGTCTGGCCTAGTAGTAGTGAGCAACCAGAGCCAGTCAGAAGAACTATTCAGAGTGGGTCCTTCTAGCATACAGTAGAATATGTGACATATTACTTCACTAATAATTTCATGATAAGTTTGTGCTGGAGGAGGAGAGGATCTCTAGGCACAACACCCTTACATGGTCAAGAGTGATGTCCTCACCCTTACACGGT
This sequence comes from Lithobates pipiens, assembly GCF_037356315.1. Classification (NCBI taxonomy): domain Eukaryota; kingdom Metazoa; phylum Chordata; class Amphibia; order Anura; family Ranidae; genus Lithobates; species Lithobates pipiens. The sequence continues at coordinate 88,610,541 of NW_027507788.1, forward strand.
CATAGGTGGGGAATTCCTGGAAGCAATAGTCTGTGGGAGCTAAGCAGAGGAGGAGCAATAGTCTGTATGGTGATGTAGGAGGAAGATCATAGCTATCATATATATGCATATTATTTCTTCAGGCTCAAATATGTGCTAACTTTTAAAACCTTTAAACATGATGGCAAAAATTAACCATTCTATGGGCATCCCATATACCCCTTTCCCTTAACCAAGTTGTAGCCCCCAATAAACAAAAACCAGCAAAGGACTGTTCATTGTCTCTGCAAGTGATATATTGGAGTCTGGCAGCCGGGTGAATTGGTGGATGTTTGTTACTAGTGGAAATTACACCGCTACATGTACCATTATAGGAAATGTCCAGCTGTTCACCCATTTAGCTACTAGTTTGGGTGACAGAAAATCATAACTTTAATATTTAACTCAGCCCAATGTTCTTTTTCTAGGAGAGCACACTTTTCCTTAGGGTTGTCTCTCACTAATTAAAACAAACTCCATATGGCTCCTTCATTGTTCTTACCAGGGCCGTCTTTTTTTTTTTTTTCTTGCCACATCAGTGTTTCTATACCAGAGACTAGGTTCAGCTTGTCGCTCACTCGTGTCTCATTCTCAATTCCACATCATCGTGGCATATTTAGTTATACAAATTTTTGGATTAGTGTAATCACATAAAAATTTTGTGTCATTTAATTTAAATACAGAGGTAATAAAAGATCCCCTAGTGTTTGTGGACTGCACACCGTGACGATATCTATTGTCCTGGTACCTCATATCTAATACAAATTTCCCTCTCCCTATTCCCCTCCTCCACCCCCTCCCCCCCCCCCTATCCCCAGCTCATAAGAAGACACACTGGGCAATAAAATACATAATAAGAATAGGTGGAAGAGATGTACAAGCTAAAAAGCGCTTGTTCCATCACAATTGCTTATAGGGGGATCCCTAGTTTTCCCAATCCAGAGCCCCATATCTTTTTGAACTCCTTACCATTACCCTGCTTAATAAAAAAAACCCTTTCATTACCAATAATTTTTCTTATATTAGCCAACCATATTTCTGGAAGTGGGCTAGAGTGTGCTTGCCAGTTCTGGGCAATTAACTTCCTTGCCTGGAAGAGGCATCTAGTAACTGGTGCAAATATATTTTTGGGGATTTTATATCCCTCCGGTATAGCCAACAAGCAGGTCCTCACTGTTGCCTCTAATGTCAACCCGAAAATTTCATTTACATGATCTATAACTCGTGTCCAGTATCTGAAAAGTTTCGGGCACCTCCAAAACATATGAATGAAATCTCCAACCCGACCGCATCTAGGGCACTGATCATTATCCCTCCATCCCATTTTAAACATTTTCCTAGGTGTATAATATACCCGGTGAAAAAAGAAGAGTTGAGAGGCTTTCTGTGCCGGAGAAATAGAAACCTTGGTTCCCTGTTCCATTATCCAATCCCAATCGGGTATGGACACTGGACCCACGTCACTCTCCCATTTCCTTTTACTTTTAATCATACCGCTTCGGTCTAATAATTTATCTCCCACCCTAGTGTATAGAAATGAGATCAAACCTTTAAGCGTGTCCCGGGACATAATTTGGGATAGCTGCACCTCCTGTGATCTGAATTGGGCCTGGATTGCATGTCTGATCTGGAGATATTTATAGAACGAGCGGTTCGATAAAGAGAATTCAGACCTTAAGTCAACAAATGACCTGATATCTGAACCCTGGAGCATTTGCGCTAATTTACATATCCCTTGATTTACCCATTCCTTACATCTTTCAACTTTAAATAGCTCATCTAAGTTCCTATTGTCCCATAGGGGAGCCAATACGGATACCTTTTGGTATCCCAATAAGGCCTTAGCTGTTTTCCAGAGTTTAACAATCTGAGTGATCGTTAGGCAGCGCATATCAAACGAATTTGCCTCAAGCGCTTCCATAAGCGTATTATGTGGACACCTTAGCATTAATAGCCTATGGCAGGGATTAGCTTCATTTATTGTTATTGCTCCAGCTAAATGTTGCAGCTGAGCCGCTAGATAGTAAAGTCTGGGGTATGGAATCGCCAGCCCCCCTTCTTCAAGCGGTAACTGCAAAGTCCGCAAGCTAATCCTCGGTGGACCCTTTTTCCATATAAAGAATCTAAATAAGGATTCTATTTTTTTAAACCACCTTTCCTCAATCCATAATGGTGAATTATGGAGAAAATACAAAATTTGAGGAAGCCATACCATCTTAACCAAATTGCAGCGGCCTGCCATCGAAAGGGGGAGGCGACTCCAAATATCGGCCTTTTGTTTTAACCTTACTAAGAGAGGGGATAGATTGTCGTCCAAATAAGAATTTACATCTCTAGTAATCCACACCCCCAGATATTTAAACTTCTCAACCTGTTTCAAATTCACGGTATCCTGGGGAGCGCAATTAATCCCCCTTTCCAGTGGTAATATAGCAGATTTATCCCAATTAATGGTCAATCCTGATATGAGACCAAATTCTCTAATCATCTTCATTACAACTTTCAGTGAGGCTTGAACATCCCCTAAAAAAAGCAAGATATCATCAGCGAACAATGCAATTTTTTCCTCTAATTGTCCTCTCCTAAATCCCTGTATATCAGGGCTGGCCCTAATGGCGATAGCCAACGGCTCCACCGCCAAAACGAACAATAGGGGGGAGAGGGGGCACCCCTGCCTCGCGCCTCGTTCCAACAGAAATGTTTCAGAAAGCTCATTATTAATTTTAATTTTCGCTCTTGGGTCTGTATAAAGCAATTTTATCCATTTAATACATTTTGGTCCAAACCCAAATCTAGTAAGCACTTTAAATAAGTATACCCATTCGAGGCTATCGAATGCTTTGGCTGCATCCAGAGTCAGGACTGCTCTGGAGCCCCCATTGTCTACCCGAATCTGAGCATTCAGAAAAAGTCTACGTACGTTGACACTAGTAGATCTATTCGGGATAAAACCCGACTGATCGGGATGGATGAGCTTATGAACACTTCTTTTTAAACGTGTTGCAAACACTTTTGCTAAGATTTTTACGTCCGACCCCAACAACGAGATCGGGCGATATGAGGCCGGGTCCATAGGGTCCTTATCCTCTTTAGGGATAACCACTATAGTGGCTTCCAACATCGAAAAGGGTAAGGCTCCACACTCCAAAGACTGCCTTAATGTCTCCAGCAATTGTGGCAACAGGACCTCCCCATATCTCTTGTAGACCTCGATTGGTAATCCATCGGGCCCTGGTGCTTTTAAATTAGGCATCTCTGCCACCGCTCTTTGGAGTTCCTCAATAGTAATTGGGGCCTCCAATACAGCTAGATCTTCTGCTGTTACTGTTGGCATATTCAAATTCCCCAGAAAAGCCGCTATATCTCCCCCTTCACTCCCCCTTGTGATTTGTATAGTAAACTATAATAGTGATAAAATGCATTGTTAATAGTAGATGATTCTGACGTGATCTCTCCCTCTGGAGTCCTATTTGATAATATCGCTGGGGGGGCCGTGTTTACTTTAACCAGCAGAGACAGCATTCGTCCCACTCTCTCTCCCTCACCAAAATTTGCTTGTTTCTGCAGTATACGTCTATTATCCATCTTACGCCTAGTAATTGTCTTAAATTCTTGCTGTTTATCGAGCCAAGCCTTCTGTTTAATGGGGTTCGGATTTATAATATACTGTCTTTCTGTCTCTAACACCGCCTTAGTAGCTTCCTCTTCCTGTTTTTTCGTCTCAGCCCTGCTTCTAGCAATTAATTGAATAAAAAGACCTCTTAAAAAGGCTTTTAAAGAATCCCAGACAACCCCTGTTGGCGCTGTACCCACATTAGCGTCAATAAACTCCTTTAGCTCAGTTGTCACCCGATCCGCGTCTTTCATTAATTCCAACCATACAGGGTCAATTTTCCATTGGCTAACATATTGTTTCTTGCCTACACAAAGTGTCAGTATTAGAGGGGAATGGTCCGAGATACCTCTCGGGCCATATTCTACCTCATCCACTCGTGACATCGCACTGCTATTTACCAAAGCCATATCGAGTCTCGATAGTGTAGAGAAGGATGCTGAGTAGCAGGAATATTGTCGCTCCCCCGGATACCGAGTGCGCCATGCGTCGTATAGACCAGCCTCATATAGAAAGCGGGCTAGCCTCGTTGAATCTTTCTCTGTTGGTGTATTTACAGTTGGGAACCTATCCAAAGATTTATCCAAAACTTCATTAAAGTCCCCTACTACTATCACAGGGATACCGGATTTATCTATTACAAAAGATAATAACTCATATAGAATCTCTAATTTAAATGGAGGAGGGACATATATGTTGGCTATCACGTAGGGGTTATTCTCAATTTGACAGTATAAGAAAATGTACCTACCCTTCGCATCTATACAGCTATTATAGCAAAGGAACCGGACCGCCCTATCAACAAGGATACTAACCCCTCTTGCATAGGTTGAAAATACAGAGTGAAACTGGGTCTGGAATTTCCGACCTTGTAGACACCAAATCGTATCACCTGTTAAGTGCGTCTCCTGAAGACACAATAATCCGGGTCCTTTACCCTCTAAAGCTGACAAAACCACTTTTCTTTTGGTCGGATCTCCCAGACCCCGCACATTCCACGATACTATCTTAATTCTTTTCACCTGCATCGCTACTTAGTGACCAATAAATTGGGCAGATTTCACAAAAACAATTGAAAAAAAAAAAAAAAAGTGTATAAGTATATTAATAGCAAAAAAGACCTTCCCCCTTTTTCTTTTCTTTCTTTTTTCCCTTTCTTCTTTCCATCCCCTAGCTTTACATGCGTGCGTCATATATAGTGCATAATATTTTCTCCCAATCCCTTCTGAATAGTGCATCTCCCCATTTGTGTATCCTTGTATTGTTTTTATTGTTATTCTCTTACCCCCCCTTCCCATCCCATCACTCCCACCCCCTCCCCTTCCCAAACTCCCAACCCCCCGGCCCCATAGGGCTACCCCCTAGGGGTACTCTTGTGACCTTCTTACCATACTCCCACCACTCACCCAAACCAATCCTACTGGGTGCTTTCACCCAGAGTCTACACCCACTCATGGGGACCCTTTGTCCCCCACTACCAATACCTATTTATATTCCACTCACCCTTGCTGCTCAACCCCTACCTCCCACCTATATTGTCCACAGTAAAAAAGAAAAGTTTACAGCAAACTTGCCCCCTATTTCTACCCACCTCCCCAAAACAAGGAATATATACACCCCAAATCCCTTTCTGACTGCCCTACAATATAACTTTATAGATCCTTTTTAATTTCATCTAGCCATTGGACTGCTTCCTTTGGCGTGTTGAAAAAGGAAGTCCTTCCTAATGCAGTCACCCTTAAACGAGCTGGATAGAGGAGGGCATAGTCCAACTTATATTTAACCATTTCTCGCTTGACTGGAATGAATTCAGCTCTTCTTTTCTGAAGGTCGGGGGAGAAATCAGGATACAAAGAAACCCTGGCTCCTTGAAACCTAATATCTCCCCTCATTCTGGCCTCTCGCAATAGGGACACTTTATCCTGATAATTGAGGATCTTAAGCATTATAGGCCTAGGGCGCTCCCCCACATGGCGAGTTTTTACCGGGGTGCGATGTGCCCGTTCTATTGCAAATATCGGGGTAAATGTTGCGGCCCCAAAAAGTTCTCGGAGCCACCCCTCAAGGAAACCAATCAAATTAGTCCCCTCACAGTGTTCGGGGAGGCCTAGCACTCTAATATTGTTTCTTCGATTCCTATTCTCCATCTCATCGAGTTTATCCGCTTGTGTAGTAACTATTTTCTTAAGTGATTCAACTTCCTGCCTCACCGGTCTCAGCTCATCTTCTATTGTGCCCATACGTTCCTCAAGCTCGGTAGTTCTTAATATAGTCCTATTCAATTCCTGCCTCATAGTCAATAGTTCCTCTTTTATATGTCTTAGCTGTACATCAAAATTGGATATCGAATCTTTGCATTCCTTAATCGCATTAAAAATGTCTCTTAATGTGGGTTCCTCATCCAGGTTGCCTGTCGTTGGTAAATGGGAGCTGGTTGTTTCTGGATTTGTTGTCACTATTCCTAGTTTACTTCCCCCCCTCCCTTGCTGCCCCCCAATTTAGCAGCTATTGGAGTGGGGGGGTTGGCCACAGACTGGCCTTGACTCCTTCTGTCGGCCGAAGAGTTTTTAATGTCTTTATTATGTAAGTTTGCCTGCTGAGAGCTTGACTTGCTGGGTGAGGCTGGGCCAGAGTGAGCATAACGCTCCAGTTTTGCCGCCGCCGATGCCGAGGCCATTTGGTTAGTTTTGTCCTTGGCGGCATGCGTGATTTGTTGACCCTCTGAGGGTGTTTGCACCTCAGGAGATCTTTTTCTTGACATAGTTAAGTTAAATAAATTATATGGCCACGTAGAAACCCTCCTTACAAGTCAAAAAAGAATTTTCAAGGGGAGGAGGACCGCAATGTTATGGCGTCACTCCTAATGTAGAAGACACTCCCTCATTTATCAGAGGGGACGATATTAATCAACAGCTGGCCTCCAGCCTCAGCAGACAACCCCACAGCCAGAAACTCATCGCCGTATAGTGATATATTTATACTTATGTATATATGCTTATATTCACAATATATAATCAAGGTAGAGCAAAACAGTCAGTGGTTTACTTCATTAGTAATTTAAGACCAAAGGAAGAGAGGCACTTATCTCAATTGCCAGTACATAGCCCCATAGAACCATAGGAAGAGTAACAGGGCATTCAGAGCTTCCTCTCACTTCCCCATGAGGTTAAGCAGTCAATGAGATTACATATTTGTTGCCACTTATCTTAGTGCTGGTCCGTAGCCATACAGCGTTCAATCGGTCTGTGCAGGGTATCCAAGTTGTCCAGATCTTTCTCTCTCTCCCCCAGAACTTTCAGGCAAGCAGCGCTGTCAGTGTGGGTTTCGCTTCACTTGACAACTAGTCTGGTTGGGAAGTAGAGAGCAGCAAGCGAAAGAGGAGGGGGGCGGGAGGGGGGGCTCTACACAGGAGTCCCCTCTCGCCTACACATCCGCCAGGCAACCCACCGCCCAGAGCCTAAGATAGATACCGGGCCCGCCGCGCGTGAGTGCGCACCAAGCTCGTTCAGAGCGGGGGGAGAGGCTCTACAGCGTCACAAGAATCCAGGAGCCGCACAAAGTCTCGCGAGATCTCCAGCGAGATTCTCGGCTCCCGTTCCGACAGCCCGACACAGATAGCAGCAGCCCCCGTGCTCCAAGAAGGAAGGAAAAAAAAAAACGCTCGGGCTTGAAGATAACAAGCCGCAGCGGCTCAGTTTAAAGTGTCAAGCATTTAAGCAATATGTAACTAGGCATAAGAGCCTGAGAGCCATACAAACGCTGTGTACTGAGGGGCTTTAGACGGCATCAGGTAACCCAGGGAGGATCAACACAAGGACATCAGAGCAGGCAGGGCAGCACGGGACAGAGCAGCACCATGCTCTCACTCTCCACACACCTCCACTCCCATCCACATCCGGTCACACCCCCCCCAGGGCCGTCTTTAAGGCAGGGCAAAAGGGGCAACTGCTCTGAGCCCCATCATTGTTATGGGGCCCAAAGCAGCTGCCTCATATTTGCCATCTAGCCCAGTTTCAAATCCCTTATCTCTTGATGTTTTAGTCCCATGCTGTGTCCCAATATTTCAGTGTGAAGTTCTGTTACTAATGCTGCCCAGCTCTGCCCTATTGCCGTGTACAGATGACTCACCTGCAGGACCTGTGTTTACATGTAAATAACTTGCATTAATATGTAAATAGCCACGGATTGGGGGCACTGATATGTTAACAATGTTGACACATTGGTGTCAGTGTAGAAATCCCTCTTTATATTGTTGGGTGGTGTAAAATCCCCCATTACAGGGTGGTGAGTGCAAATACCTCCTCACATTGGTGGTAATTGTACATCCCCCACTATATACTTGCCAAAGATTTCCAGCTTTGCTCTACATGATTCACAATTTGCCACAGTGTACTGACTCCTAACTAATCCTATTCCCCCACCACTGCCACTAATCCCATCAACCCCCCAGCATTGCCACTGATCACGCCCCCCCAGCATTGCCACTGATACCAGAGGTACTAGTATTCCTAGGGGTTTTCTGTCTATTGATGGGTCCCCTCACCTCCCTAGTTCATGGTGTGCAGGCAGTAAGGAGATAATGTGCTGTAATATTTAGCAACCAATCAGTGAGCAGTAATGATGTGCAGGGACCTCTAGCAACCAATTAGTGAGTGGTAAGGATACCCAGTAACCTCTGCTAACCACTCAATGAGCACTATTGATGTACAGTAATCTCTAGCAACCAATCAACAAGCAGAAGTCCTGTGCTGTAACCTTTAGCAAATAATCAGTGAGCCATAATGTGTGCTGTAACCTCTAGCAGCCAGTCAGTGAGTGGTAATGATACACTGTAACCTCTGGCAATCAATCGCAATCACTGCCTGATCTGATTCAGTAAACTGATTTTGAGTCTAGCTGCTATTTATTGCATGTCTCAGAGCTGGTGGAGAATGAAATTATATGGGAGGGGGCCTCAAGGAAATGTTTGCCCGGGGTCCAATCAATATTAAAGACAGCCCTGGTTCTTACATTTGATAGTATGTGCATTTGAAAATGTGAGCTTGTGTTGGGGAGCCCTGTAAAACTTCAGAGTTTGGAAGTTCAAACACCACCTGCTGGCTAAAATATTAGACCGGTAAATATTCATATGCAATAAATTATAATTGCCTTATTAACCACTTACAGACTGGACCATTTTGCTGGTCAAAGACCAGACCACTTTTTGCGATTCGGCACTGCGTCGCTTTAACTGACAATTGCACGGTCATGCGACGTGGCTCCCAAACAAAATTGACGTCCTTTTTTTCCCACAAATAGAGCTTTCTTTTGGTGGTATTTGATCACCCCTGCGGTTTTTATTTTTTGCGCTATAAACAAAAATAGAGCGACAATTTTGAAAAAAACACATTATTTTTTACTTTTTGTTATAATAAATATCCCCCAAAAATATATAAAAAAACATTTTTTTCCCTCAGTTTAGGCCGATACGTATTCTTCTACATATTTTTGGTAAAAAAAATCGCAATAAGCGATTATTGATTGGTTTGCGCAAAAGTTATAGCATTTACAAAATAGGGATAGTTTTATAGCATTTTTATTAATAATTTTTTATTATTATTTTTTTTACTAGTAATGGCAGCGATCAGCGATTTTTATTGTGACTGCGACATTGTGGCGGACACATCGGACATTTTTGACACATTTTTGGGACCGTTGTCATTTATACAGTAATCACTGCTATATAAATGCAGTGATTCCTGTGTAAATGACACTGGCAGTGAAGGGGTTAACCAGTGGGTGGCAGTGTAGGGGTTAAGTGTTCCTAGGGGTGTGTTACTAACTGTGGGGGGGTTGGGCTTTCATTTAGTGAACACTGATCTCTGCTCCAATCACATGGAGCAGAGATCAGCGTCACTAGTTGCTAGGCAGAATGGAGAAATTCTGTTTACACGGCATTCCCTCCATTCAGCCGTCCCGTGAGACGATCGCGGGTATGCCCGCGGCGATCGAGTCCGCGGGTCCCGCGACCGGACTCATGGGGGTCCCGACCAGCGCGGGAGCGCGCCGGCGGCGGCGCGCTCCCGATGGCAGGGCGGCATTGAAGATTGGACGTACCTGTACGCCAATATGCCTGCCCGTGTCATTCTGTCGACGTACATCAGTGTGCGCTGGTCGGGAACCGGTTAAAATGTTTTTTATGTATATTTTAGTCCTGATTATAATAATAATAATAAAAAAGTGTATATATATACCATGTTACAGTAAGTAATTAGTATGTTAGTATTTATCTAAAGGAAAAACATTTTTTTCCTGTTTTGGAGTGGTGAGGGAAAAGAACCCCTGTCAGGCTTATATTACTGTCTTTGTCCAGAGAGGGAGACGCACCTTCTATAACTGTCCTTGTGACCACTACCACCGGGACTGAAAGTGATGGAAAATCCAACATTTTGAGGACAAATCTTTCCTTATTGACACTTGTTCCAGTGAAGCAAGTTTAAGAGGGGTTTCCATAATTTTGGGATGTTCCTCACTTCCTGTTGTGTCTACAGGGCAGGAAGTAAAGATAAATCTCCCCACTGAGACTCTGAGATTAAAGCACAATAGGTTTTAACCATTATTTACTCTATCCAGATTTAGATATACTTTAAGAACTTATATAACAATACAGTAATACTTCAAATACTGTACATGGTAGTGTATTGGAAGATTATACTGGCCCACAAGGCTAGCAGTTAAATTTGCTTTACAGATTCAGGTTCAGAATCAAAGTATGCTGGATAGTTAGCCTCCCCAGCAATATGACAATAGGCTTCAGGGGCCATGGAGTGCCAAGAAAGGAGGCTGCGAGTAGCCATAACTCGAAGGGACACAATGAGAGTAAGGAGATGAGGAAGGGGGAGGGGGGGGGGGGGGGGGGTTGGCGTTGTCTATGCTGTCACCCTGGCTCACTACGGCCGCATGCTCATGGGGTGCGTACGGAGATAAGTAGATTCCTTTGTACCATAGACGGCGTCAATTAAAAATGCAAAGCAGATTGACTCATGTGTGAAGGGGTCCTGGGGGGATCAGGACACTCTGTCACGCTTAATACATCTGCCAGCCTCATGTCAGGGTATATAGAAGGAGGGTGAGCAATTGTGATTCGCTGGGCCTACGAGGGCTGAAGATCTGGCAGTCATTTCTATTCAGTATTCTGTGCCCTGGAGGGAAACAATGTCGAGCTTGCAGAGATGCCACAGAAACTTCCCTGTGCAGCAAACTTCTTTCTGGGCCAGAGACTTCAAGTTTACTTTGAGTGAAACCAAGCTTGGAAGGAAAAGAATTGATTCATACATAAAAGCAAAGAAAAAAAAATAGAATTCTGTTTAAGCAGCATTAGGATGTAGGATGTGTACCACTGTTGGTGCCATAGCTCTCCACAGTCCTCATCCTTCCTATAGCTGTGTAGAGAAATGTATTCATGTAACTATGCATGGTTTATTTGCTCCAGAACGCAAATTATTATATCAAAATACCCAGATATTATTAGGTTCTTTAGTTCATGATATATTTAATCAAAAGTCATGATTTTTTGAATCTCTGCTACTGAAATTAACTATGATTTATTGTGCTGGCCAGGGCTTTTTTTTTAAGCGGGAAAGTGGGAGAACGCAGTGGCACCTCAAACATTGAATCTATGTAATGACAAGGGGTGCTGGGTGTGCTGGAGGGTCTATTGATGCTGGCTGCTGGGTAATCTATTTTTGTGTGGTGTGTGTGTGTTCGTGGGGGGGGGGGGTCTATTGTTGCTAGGGGAAAATTATTGCTGAAAGGCATCTACTGTTGAGGGAGGAGTCTATTGATGCTGGCTGTAGGGAGTTTATTGCTGGGGGGTCTATTGTTGCGGGCAGATGTGTGTGTGGGGGGGGGGGGGGTGGATTTTATTGTTGCTGGCTATAGGTGATATATTTTACATCCTTTTTTGTTATTAAATTCCATACCAATTACTTAGCACCACAAAATTATACTTGGTTCTGTATTCTCTAAAAGGGGCAATACTTGGAGGTGAGTAGGGGGTGCAACCAAGGAATGGTGCTCAGAGATGGGTAGGGGCAGACACAAGAGGTGACTCGAAATGGGGGAGTTCCTGCACCTATTCTCTAAGAAAAAAATCCCTGGTGCTGGCACACATAAGCTGAAAGCTAAATTCAGGCTTGCAGTGGGGATGTCCACTTTGTAGGCTGATGGATGAAAGTGGAAGGAACATGGGTGGATTCATAGGAGAAAAAGACAACAGAGTGAGTGTCACACTGATGGAAATATGAAATGAGTGTTGAATGTTTTCCCCACCTACAGTATCTCACAAAAGTGAGTAGACCCCTCACATTTTTGTAAATATTTTATTCTATCTTTTCATGTGACAACACTGAATTAATGACACTTTGCTACAATGTAAAGTAGTGAGTGTACAGCTTGTTTAACAGTGTAAATTTGCTGTCCCCTCAAAATATCTCAACACACAGCCATTAGTGCCTAAACGAAACCGCTGGCAACAAAAATGAGCACACCGCTAAGTGAAAATGTCTAAATTGGGCCCAAAGTGTCAATATTTTGTATGGCCACCATTATTTCCCAGCACTGCCTTAACCCTCTTGGCCATAGAGTTCACCAGAGCGTCACAGGTTACCACTGGAGTCCTCTTCCTCTATGACAACATCACAGAGCTGGTGGATGTTAGAGACCTTGCGCTCCTCCATCTTCCATTTGAAGATGCCCCCCAGATGCTCAATAAGTTTTAGGTCTGGAGACAAGCTTGGCCAGTCCATCACCTTTACCCTCAGCTTCTTTAGCAAGGCAGTGGTCTTCTTGGAGGTGTGTTTGGGGTAGTTATGTTGGAATACTGCCCTGCTGCCCAATCTCCGAAGGGAGGGATATATACTTTATTTAGGCTTATAATCAAGAATTTGCAATAAAAACATTTGATTACCAACCTCACAGAGTTGCCCAGATCAGCAAAAGGCCCATGGACTGCAATGCATACAAATACACTAATTGGTGTAAGAGTATGAACAAACATATACAAATTACAAACAGTGGTCAAAGAGTTAAACAAAAACTGTAGTTGGGTTACATCTGAAAAGTAAGAAACATTATATATATTAAATTATGTCTCCTTCCTCTTGCCAACTCACTTCACCAACAGGGCTCAAAAAATAGTCAGCAAACTGATCCCTAATGATAAAATCGACTTTTGGACCACAGACATGAGGCAAATTGATTGCTTAAAAATTTACTCCATCATTTTCCCTGACCAAATTATGAAGTACACATACTGCCTTGACAATGCTACAGGCATTTAGAACCTTTAAGTTATTGGTTTATGGAAAATTTGCCATTGGTTGGCAAGGATGCAAAAGGCAGAGTCCACCAGTTTGTGTGCCCGAGAGAGTCGATAATTAAATATTCTCTTTCAGGGACTGAGATTCCTCCTGGGAGTATGGCCTCATTAAATGTTCGCCTATACCGAAAGCCTCATCTGCAACAAGTAAAAATGACATAACAGGACTTTCTGTAACAGGTAATGTCTATTAGGCAAATCCAATTGATTCTGAGCTAGACACTTTCCAAATTTGGAATGCTGGAAGACAGTATTCTGCACAGCTACCAAATGCTCCAATGTCAACAGAAACAAACTTGTAGTCTACATCTACAACAGCCATCAGCACAATCAAAAAATATTTTTTATAGTTGAAATAATGGCTTCCACTGTCACAGGGTTTTATTACTTGAATATGTTTGCCATCAATTGCACCTAGGCAGTTCGGAAAGTTGGTTTTCCTCCAGAATAGCAGTGCAATTTGTTCCCATTGTTATTTTGTTGGAATTGGGATGAAGGTTTTCTTTAATTTCTTCCACATAGCATCACCGGTATTCTTCACAATGTCACTAATTGTAGATATTCCTGTTTTAAATTCATAATGGAGAGAGTGTAGCTGTTTCCAGTAGTCAGTTATCTGTTAAAAAACAAAAAGCCCTGAAAATCCGATAGAAAACAACGCGGGCCATTTTTCGAAGAGAATTCAAAAAGCAGAACATTTCCAAAAGTGGTTCAAGCAGGATAGCATCTAGAACTTATTGCCATTACTAGAAACTGTTGTTTTCTCTAGCCCATCATCAGAGAGAGTAAGTATAACTACTTGTATACAATAGATATAAAAAGTCTACACACCCCAGTAAAATGTCAGGTTTCTGTGATGTAAAAAAATTAGTCAGAACTTTTTCCACCTTTTAATGGGACCTATAAACTGTACAACTCAAAACAAACTGAAATTTTTTTTAGGAGGGGGGGGGGGGGGGAGAGTAAAACTAAAAAACCTAAAATAATGTGGTTACATATAAGGCCCCTTTTCACGCGGACGGACTGTTCACGCCTCCCTGTCAGTTTTTTAGGCGGACCTTAAGGGACACTCTATGCAGGCCTATGGAGCGACGGATGTCAGCAGTGACCATGTCTGCTGACATCCGATCCCCTAAAACGTAGACGTATGGCGATACATTTGCATCCGTCCTGGCGGATTGGATAAGATCTGATGAAAACAGACATGCTGTACGTTTTTCGCCCAATCCCTCCATACGAATCAGTGAAGCTCTGACAGGCCCCTCCCCGCTCAGTGAGCAGAGACGGACCTGTCATCCGCCGGCTCAATGGAGATCAATGGAGAGATCGCCTGCTGAGCTGGTGGACTCTGCTAAGCGGATCCGCCTTGTGAGAATGAGGTAACTGCACACAAAAAAGACACACTCCTGCGCACAAGTGAACCACCAGACCGGCTATGCAATGATCCAGGCCTTGCTGCCCTCAAGGGTGGGGAACCTTAGAAGTAAAAAAAGTAGAAAAGAGGGCGCACCAGCCTTGCACATTATCTTTCGGATGATATTTGTTAAAAAGGGTACAAAAGAAAACTACTCACAAACAGAAGTATAAAATCTTGCAAAATCAATAGTCATCAGAATAGCAGCATCTAGTCACAGATGAAATTCTCCAGAGGAACTCACAATAGTCACTGCCAGTTGACGCGCTTTGAATGGACTTCCCTTCTCCCTCAGAGCTTAACAGTGAACAACTGTCAGGTCACCTGAGACCAGGTGACAGATGCACTCCGTAGGAGTTAGAAGTGCACCGCTAGGTAGTGGACCTTAGGGCTGACTGCTGCAGATTGTACCCAGGGAGATTCAGGACACAGGTCTACTGGATCACTAACACAGATCCCAGTAGGAGCTAGAGCATAGATTCCCCAGGGCGCAGAGTCTAAGAGCCAGCAGGTGTTCACCAGAGCCTCCAGTGGTGAGGATGGACTTCACTGCAGTCTGGCTCCAGGTTGCGGCCCCTAGGGTCTCACAGCTCACACTCACAGTAGACTACAAGAGAAGGAAGCAGCAGGCTGGAACAAGGATAGTAAGGGGATAAGGCAGAGGTCAAGGCAACTAGCAGACAGGAACAACAGAGTACACGCCAAAGGTTCAGGGTCACAGGCACACAGGGATGGTCAGGGACATACCAAAAGGTCAAGGTAACAAGCAGACAGGAATTGTTGAGAACACGCCAAGGTCGGTAACAGAGACAAACATAGAGCACACGGCAAGCAGCAAACAGGAAGCCAAACACACAATGGATACACAATGGTTGATCAGCACCGCTGGCTTGCAGTGCACAGGTTAATATAGGGTTCCCTGATAAGGCCTGGGGTGGAGCCATGCTTAGAGGAGAGGTTATAAAAACCACCAGGTGGAAGTGGCTGGCCTCTCAGTTTGAACACATGAGGAGAGGTAAGCATCCAGAGGAAGATTACTGCATAAACATGACAACAACCCCTACAGTAGTTCCAATATTTATACAAACACACAACCACCCACACCCATGTGTGTGCACATAGACTCCCATGATTCACCAGTCAAACCATCAGCACATTGGCCCCTCCAACTTTCCCCAGTGGGTGGCCCCAACAGTGGAATTCCCACTGAAGGCGCATCACTTGGCCTTCACTACATCTAATAGCATGTGCCGCATAGAACTGCAGAGAGTGCTTATCACTTACACCACATAACAATGCACTGCTCGAAATCAACAAAGAGAGCATAACTCATAATGGCCTTAAAAACAGCCCATCAGTGACCTTACCATGTGGGTATCCCCCAACAAGTGTATAATCGCAAGTCAAGGTTCGCCTGCTGACCTGCAGTATTTCCTTTCTATTCACGATCTGTTTTCAATGCCTGGAACGCACACCACCATGTCTGAGTTCCAGGCAAAAGGAAGAGACATAATTTCCTATGCGCTGTCTGTCACTCGTCAATGACATAGGCGCCTGAAAGGTGTTCGCCGCCATGTTGATGAAGACCAACCAACGGGGGCCAAAACGAGGACCTGCTTCAATCCCATTACCATCCCTTAGAGAAAAAGATATATATATAAATAAAAGTACATGTAATTAGTCAAAAAAAACAATGTCAACCGGTACCATGTGCCCATTAATTCAGCTCTTATACCCGACCCATTGGCAATACATTATATATCTACACTCACATATATCACTGTGGCTCAAACTACATCTCAACATAGAAATGAAAACCCTACGTACAAAACATATACATATATATATATATATATATATATATATATATATATATATATATATATATAGAATATGTGCATACACATAGTGAGTCGGGGTAAAACATATACACATTGAGACTAATATTAATACTAATATGTCCCTACATGAGTGCTTTACAAATAGGCACTCAGTTAAGGGAAATGCTGAAGGGGTGAATGTATGCTGTATTAAGCAATAAAATATTTTATATGATATAGAAAAATAAAAAAATATATAGAAATATTTAAAAACGATCCCTCATAGGTAAAACATGCTTAAAAAGTGCACATATGTATATAAGTAACTTATACATATACATCTACTTAATACATGCAGCATACAATATAAATTTAAATGTAGCAATGAATTGCAAATAGCAGAAAAGTAAAACATAATTCATATGATGATCATATGATGACAGACATTCTTATACAATTTTATGAATCTCAGGATCCTCATTCAACCCCCTGGGGGTCAAACTCCCGAGGGTGAAAATCCAATAAGCTTCACGTCTACAAAGCCTTTGATATCTCCTACCCCTATCAAGATCACTTCCTATAGACTCGCTTTCAAGCACCCTCATACCATCAGCTTCCCCCTGGTGGGCTTCCTGAAAATTTTCGAGGAACAGGGTACTTTACCCGTGCGTTAGTGATGTCACATTTATGTTCACCAATACGCACTCTCATGTGGCCAGATGTCCGGCCCACAAAGAGGCACCCACACGGGCAAATGATGCCATACACCACATGATCAGTCCCACAGTTAATAAACTGCTTTGGTTGATGAACTCTTCCATCCTTGCCAACCACTGTCTTTTGTTCTGTGCCACATGTATTTACATGTGCCACAGTTCTTAACACTACATCTATAGCTACCTTTCTGATCAAAGATGGTGGACCACATCTTACTGGGCCCACTAGAAGATTTCTTTACCCTACTAGGAGCTATCTGGCTTCTTAAAGCGCAAGGTTTCCTAAACACGATTTCAGGTCGAGCCGGGAGATACTTAGTCAGCACGGGGTCATGCTTAAGTATACCCCAATTTTTCCTCAAAATGCTCTGAATTTCGAACGCTTTGTTTGTATACTGAGTGGAAAAACGAGCTTGTATAGTGTCAGAGTTGGCAATGGAGGAAGATTGTTGTACACAATTTAAAGACTCATCATACTGATTACTGTATTTAATAAAAGCAGTTTCTATTAGCGTGGGATCATAGCCCTTTTCCCGCAATTTCTTACAAAGAATTTTACTCTGTTCTAAATAGTCACTCTTCTTAGTGCATGTACGTTTTAGATGAAAGAACTGCCCATAAGGGATGTCTAGGATGATAGTTACTATCAGCATGCAATGTGATTGTAGCCGTATTAGTGCAATTGTGACAGAGAAAATTGAGTACTGTCCGTGATACTTTTTTTATTTGCACTAACATACAATTTTTCAGGACAAGCTTTCGGGTATGTCCCCTTCTTCAAGGTCCAAGCAGTACTGATTTACAAATTTTTAAGCAGAATGTAAAAACAAAACAAAAAAAAAAAAAAAAAACACCTCTGAGGGAAAGAAGAGAAAAAAAAGAGAAAAAAACAACAAAAAAACCACATACAAATCAATAGCAATAAAGATAAGAGAAGAGTTAGTGAGATAAGACAGAGGGAGAGCTATGGAATGGAGGGGGGGTTGCTAGTCACAGAGGGGGTTGTAAAACTTTAGTATAATGAGTAAGGAAACCTATATCTAAATTCAGGCCATTATTTTTTGTGTCAAAAAGAATTATCATTCTGAGTTCAAAGGTTTTCCTTTCCTGGATAGTTCTGAAATTCCCTTTAAGAACTAAAACATTGAGGTCTTCTATAGTGTGGTCCGGTTGTGAGAAGTGATGTCCCACAGGTGTACATAAACTGTCTTCTTTATGTTCCTTGATGGTATGTCTGTGTAAATTCATCCTCGATTGCAACTTCTGTCCTGTTTCACCAACATAAGATCCTTTGCTGCACCTTTTGCATTGGATGAGGTACACAACATTGCTGGAGGTACAGTTGTAAGATCCCATGATATTGAAGGTCCCGTTTGTGTGTGTGACACTTTTGGATAGATTGATCTGGTTGCATAGTTTGCAGCGCTTTTTATTGCAGGGTTTGCTTCCATTATTTGTGTCATCATAATCAGAGTGAAGTTTCCTGCTGATTAGTTTGTGTCTGAGGTTGGGTGGTTGTCTGAAAGCCAATAATGGGGGTTGTTGGAATATTCCTTTCAGAGTGTCATCCTCTGTTATAATGGGTTGTAAATCTTTGATTATCTTTTTGATCCCTTCTAGTGTTGGGTTGTATGTGGTGACTAGAGGTACTCGGTTATTTGTTTTTTTCTCTGTGTATTGGAGGAGATTTTCTCTTTGGGTTTTCAAGGCTGTGTTTATGCTGTTGTTGATGGTTTTCTCTTTGTAACCTTTCTTGTGGAAGGAGTCTGCCAGTGTTCTGAGATGTTTATCTCTGTCTTCTGGGTCTGAACAAATTCGGTGGTATCTGATGGCCTGGCTGTGTATGATGGCCCGTTTAGTGTGTTGCGGGTGAAAACTGGAACTGTGAAGATAGCTACATCGGTCAGTCGGTTTTCTGTATATCGAAGTGTGAAGCTTGTGATCCCTGATGTATACTGTAGTGTCTAGGAAGTTGACATGTGTGTTTGAATACTCCATTTTTAGTTTAATAGATGGGTGAAAAGTGTTGATCAATGAGAAGAATTGGTTTAGATTTTCTTCACCTTCAGTCCATATCATGAAGATATCATCAATATAGCGATAATATCTGTATGGCTTTTGTTGTATGCTGTTCAGAAATTTGTCCTCCAGGTCAGCCATAAATAAGTTTGCATATTGGGGTGCCATTTTGCTACCCATAGCAGTACCCATACACTGGAGATAGATGTCATTATTGAAAGTGAAGTAGTTGTGTGTAAGAATGAATTCGATGAGCTGTGTCACATCCTCAGCCGTGTATTTCTGGTTTGGTGAGGATGATAAGAATCTGTGACATGCCGACAACCCATCCTTGTGAGGGATGTTACTGTACAGAGATTCTACATCCATGGTGACTAGAAGTGTATTTGATGGTAATTGTTGTATATTGTTAAGCTTGTTCAGAAAATCAGTGGTGTCTTGTAGGAAACTCGCAGTGTTCATGACTAAAGGTTTTAACGTGTTTTCTACAAGGCCTGAGATATGTTCGGTAAGTGTATTCATACCTGTTATAATGGGTCTGCCTGGGTTTCCTGGCTTGTGAATCTTGGGCAGCATGTAGAAGTCTCCAATTTCTGGATTATCCGGAATTGCATTGATGAGTTCTGAATGTAGGTGGCTTGGTATTGTCGCAATGAGATCCTTTAATTGCTTAGTAAAATCCTGGGTCGGATCATAATCCAGTTTTTTGTAGTAAGTAGTATTAGCCAGCTGCCTCTGGCCCTCTTGTATATATTTGTCTGTATCCATCACAACGACTGCTCCCCCTTTATCTGCTGGTTTGATGGTTATAGCCTGATTATTGCGCAGATCATGTACAGCTCTTCGCTCTAGTGGTGAAAGGTTGTATAATATTTTCTTTTGCTGGGTGGATAGCAGGGATGTAACTCGTAGCCTGAAGCTGTCAATATAGGTATCCAGTTTGGGGTTGCGTCCTTGTGGGGGTGTAAAATTGCTGTTCTTTTTGTCACTTCCTATTGTCTTAGGATTCCTTTCATTACTGTGAAAAAATTCTTTGAGCCTTAGTCTCCTAAAGAATTCCTCCATATCTGACCATACCTGTAAATTATCCAATTTGGTGGTTGGGCAGAATGTGAGGCCTTTGGAGAGGACTGTTGTTTCTGGTGTAGAAAGTTTATGATTTGACAAATTTATGATTCCGAGTTCCTCTGTTATATCCATATTTTCTGTCAAGTCAGTATTTATACAAGGGATACCATGGGATTCTGGATCGGGTTTCAAGTTGCTGATGGCAGGGGTTGTAGAAGTTGTGTTTGTTTTTTGTTGTTTAGGTTGTATCCAAAAGGTCTGCTCTTGGTGTAGCTTTTGGAGTTTTTTTGCCTTCCTGTTCATGGCAAGTTTTTGCAGTTGTCTTTGTAAGGTTTCAATTTCATTCTTGATTTGGTTGATGCTTGTAGGGTCCAATGGTGCTGAGGTTTCAAACATCAACTGCTTTTGTTTCCGGATTGTTTCCCTTTTACCATACAGTTTATGAATGAGGTTGTTCCTTAACCTTTCGCTGGTACGTCTGCAGAGTCCTTCCGCATAAGGAGAGTTCAGTGTATTTGCACAAGGATTTTTAATCCGGAGACCCTGTGGTATGAGATTCCTCTTTTTGCATCTTGAGAGAAAGAAGATGTCACTGTTGACCTGTGTTTCCTTTGTGATCAGGTTGGTTAACTGCTTCTTTAAGCGGCTATATGCAGTATCTTCCATCATACTTAATGTGATTGTAGCCGTATTAGTGCAATTGTGACAGAGAAAATTGAGTACTGTCCGTGATACTTTTTTTATTTGCACTAACATACAATTTTTCAGGACAAGCTTTCGGGTATGTCCCCTTCTTCAAGGTCCAAGCAGTACTGATTTACAAATTTTTAAGCAGAATGTAAAAACAAAACAAAAAAAAAAAAAAAAAAAAAAATCAGTCATGAACACTGCGAGTTTCCTACAAGACACCACTGATTTTCTGAACAAGCTTAACAATATACAACAATTACCATCAAATACACTTCTAGTCACCATGGATGTAGAATCTCTGTACAGTAACATCCCTCACAAGGATGGGTTGTCGGCATGTCACAGATTCTTATCATCCTCACCAAACCAGAAATACACGGCTGAGGATGTGACACAGCTCATCGAATTCATTCTTACACACAACTACTTCACTTTCAATAATGACATCTATCTCCAGTGTATGGGTACTGCTATGGGTAGCAAAATGGCACCCCAATATGCAAACTTATTTATGGCTGACCTGGAGGACAAATTTCTGAACAGCATACAACAAAAGCCATACAGATATTATCGCTATATTGATGATATCTTCATGATATGGACTGAAGGTGAAGAAAATCTAAACCAATTCTTCTCATTGATCAACACTTTTCACCCATCTATTAAACTAAAAATGGAGTATTCAAACACACATGTCAACTTCCTAGACACTACAGTATACATCAGGGATCACAAGCTTCACACTTCGATATACAGAAAACCGACTGACCGATGTAGCTATCTTCACAGTTCCAGTTTTCACCCGCAACACACTAAACGGGCCATCATACACAGCCAGGCCATCAGATACCACCGAATTTGTTCAGACCCAGAAGACAGAGATAAACATCTCAGAACACTGGCAGACTCCTTCCACAAGAAAGGTTACAAAGAGAAAACCATCAACAACAGCATAAACACAGCCTTGAAAACCCAAAGAGAAAATCTCCTCCAATACACAGAGAAAAAAACAAATAACCGAGTACCTCTAGTCACCACATACAACCCAACACTAGAAGGGATCAAAAAGATAATCAAAGATTTACAACCCATTATAACAGAGGATGACACTCTGAAAGGAATATTCCAACAACCCCCATTATTGGCTTTCAGACAACCACCCAACCTCAGACACAAACTAATCAGCAGGAAACTTCACTCTGATTATGATGACACAAATAATGGAAGCAAACCCTGCAATAAAAAGCGCTGCAAACTATGCAACCAGATCAATCTATCCAAAAGTGTCACACACACAAACGGGACCTTCAATATCATGGGATCTTACAACTGTACCTCCAGCAATGTTGTGTACCTCATCCAATGCAAAAGGTGCAGCAAAGGATCTTATGTTGGTGAAACAGGACAGAAGTTGCAAACGAGGATGAATTTACACAGACATACCATCAAGGAACATAAAGAAGACAGTTTATGTACACCTGTGGGACATCACTTCTCACAACCGGACCACACTATAGAAGACCTCAATGTTTTAGTTCTTAAAGGGAATTTCAGAACTATCCAGGAAAGGAAAACCTTTGAACTCAGAATGATAATTCTTTTTGACACAAAAAATAATGGCCTGAATTTAGATATAGGTTTCCTTACTCATTATACTAAAGTTTTACAACCCCCTCTGTGACTAGCAACCCCCCCTCCATTCCATAGCTCTCCCTCTGTCTTATCTCACTAACTCTTCTCTTATCTTTATTGCTATTGATTTGTATGTGGTTTTTTTGTTGTTTTTTTCTCTTCTTTCCCTCAGAGGTGTTTTTTTTTTGTTTTGTTTTTACATTCTGCTTAAAAATTTGTAAATCAGTACTGCTTGGACCTTGAAGAAGGGGACATACCCGAAAGCTTGTCCTGAAAAATTGTATGTTAGTGCAAATAAAAAAAGTATCACGGACAGTACTCAATTTTCTCTATCAGCATGCAAGAAAGAGTTACCACTACTAGGTTTAAAATGAGTCCCAGAGAAGATGTTGCCATCCCAGTCACTCCTAAGCTCAAGGTCTAAAAAGACCAGAAATCCTTATTGGTGACATGGGTAAATTCAATCCCAAAAGGGTTATCCCTACAATAGTCAAGAAAATAGTGCAATTCTTGGTCTGTCCCATCCCAAATTATGAGAGTATCATCAATGTATCTGGCGAAGAGGACCAGGTTCGCCCCATATGTGTTATTGTTCCAAATAAACAGTTCTTCTCAATATCCCATAAAGATGTTAGCATAACTAAGAGTGAACCTGGCCCCCCATAGCCGTGCCTTTAACTTGCAAGTAGTGCTCTCCAAGAAAAGAAAAATGGTTGTGCGTAAGAGAAAATTCAACACAGTCTAACAAAAACTTAGCCTGTATAGAATTCAATTTATTCTCTTTGGACAAATAATAATTAACTGCTCTTAGGCCATAAATATGGTCAATCGATGTGTAGAGAGATGCTACATCCAAGGAAAGTCACCTATACCCAGGCTGTCATACATAGTTACATAAAATCTCTAACTTATGGCTAGAATCCCTAACAAATGACGGGAGGCCAGTCACTATTGGTTGCAGGAAATGATCAATGTAGCACCCCACATTATTAGAGATGCTTTTGATCCCTGCAATGATAGGTCTATCAGGAGGATTGACCTCACTTTTACCCTGTTTCCCCTAAAATAAGACCTAGCGTGATTGTCGACGATGGCTGCAATATAAGCCCTACCCCCCAAATAAGCCCTAGTTAAAGTCCTTCTATGTCTTATTCTCAGGGTAGGGCTTATTTTTGGGGAAAGAGGATGGGGTTTATTTGGGGGGTAGGGCTTATATTGCAGCCATCACCAACACTCATGCTAGGTCTTATTTTAGGGGAAACAGGGTATGCAC
Organism: Lithobates pipiens; assembly: GCF_037356315.1. Classification (NCBI taxonomy): domain Eukaryota; kingdom Metazoa; phylum Chordata; class Amphibia; order Anura; family Ranidae; genus Lithobates; species Lithobates pipiens. The sequence goes on from NW_027507788.1 coordinate 88,634,162, forward strand.
TTTAGGAATATGATAAAAGTGTGGGGGGTCAATGCATGTCTATTGTAGAGAAAATGATATTCATTTTTAGTAAGAACCGCATCCTTTAGGGCATGATCAAGGAGTACTATCAGATCTTTTGTGTACTCTATAACAGGGTCTCCTTTCAATCTAGTATAGGTGTATGTAGCCCCCTAATAACCTCATTGCTTTGGCTATATAGTCATCTTTATTTTGGATGACTAAACATTCACCCTTGTCTGCTTTCCTAATAATAGCATCCTGATTCTGCTTCAAACTACTCACAGATACCCCCAAAGGATCACAATGTTTGTTAAATGTGTTCCTATTACTAATAGCATGATGGAATCCCTTCCTAAAAGACTCAAAAATTACATCATAAAAAGGTGGAGATGTATTTACCCTTAGCCCAATAAGGGAAAAAGGAGGATTTGGGTGCAAAGGAGGTATGGACTATGGTGGTATCCCCATGAGACCCAAAAGAAGATGGCGGAAGTTCATACTGCTCAGCCTCCATATAGAGTTCCTCTAAAATATTAAGAGCAGAGCAACACTTGTTTCCAAAGGTATATGAGCCACTGACTCTGAACCATTAGAGCAGGGGTGTCCAAACTTTTTTCAAAGTGGGCCGGATTTGATGAAGTGAACATGCCTGAGGGCCGACCATTTTGCCTGACATTCTTTGAACCATTGAAAATTCGGTCTAAGTGTGTCCATCCGAGCACTAATACACTGCCCAACAAGAATTCTCTTGCCTTTGTCGCACTCGTTCCCGACACACAGACGAATGCTCTGCACTTTAGGGGGCACCGTTAATTCTTAATGGTACCCCACACATTGGAAAATGTAGGGTGCTTTTGGTGCAGTGCAATAAAAAAAAAAAAAAAAAAGCTCGGGAACTTCTTTCCCAGCATTTTTGTGAGTAGGGAAGTCCATTGAAATTAATGGGCTGCCCTACACACAGTACACAGCCACACAGATGTTGCATTTACGGGCTTAAAACAGGTGGTGAGGAGGCAACATAATGCCTCTTTACCGCCATTCAAATGCCTCTGAAAAGAGATCTGTGCATGGGTTGCTTTTCAGAGGAGCAGCAGTCCTGGCTAATATCCCACACAAGCCCTACAAAAGCAGTTTTGATGGTATAAGAAGGGGGGGAGGGGGGTCCGGATTAAAAGTAACATACACACAGACACAAGCACACAAATGCAGGCACACATACAGACAAATGCACGCCGCACACACATACAAACATATATGCACACACATACACACACACATACAGACATACATACACATACTTACAGACACATACAGAAATACATACAGACACACATGCACACACATACAGACATACAGACACATGTGCACACACACGTACATACAGACATATATACAGACACACAGACATACATACATAAATGCACACACATACAGACATACATACAGACACATGTGCACACACACACACACACACACACACACACACACATGTGCACACACACATACATACAGACACATGTGCACACACACATACATACAGACACATGTGCACACACACATACATACAGACACATGTGCACACACACATACATACAGACACATGTGCACACACACATACATACAGACACATGTGCACACACACATACATACAGACACATGTGCACACACACACATACATACAGACACATGTGCACACACACATACATACAGACACATGTGCACACACACATACATACAGACACATGTGCGCACACACATACAGACACATGTGCACATACACACACACATACAGACATACATGCACACAAATACAGACACATGCATACACATACATACACACACATGAATAAAGGCCTTTTTAACACTAATCTAGCTTGTAGTACAGTACCTTTGCAGCTTCCTCATTCAGCCAGGTACTGCACTGTAGGGGGAAGCAGAGAGCACAGCACAATCCTCTGCACTTTACTTTCACTTTTGAAGCTCACGGAGCTTCTCACAGTGCCGGGGATCGGCTGATCTGACAGCCCTGATCCCGCAGCACAATAAATTGAGAAAGACCAGGCGGGCCGTTCAAAACCGGACCGCGGGCCGCAATTGGCCCCCGGGCCGGACTTTGGACATGCCTGCATTAGAGGATGTGGAAGGCTTACCACCAGTATCCTTCATCAAATGATACCACTGGAGGTTGAGCTTCCGTATGTACTTATTAAGATCAATGAATAGTTCAAATAGGTTGGGAATACTGGGTGAAGCATAGTTAAGACCTTTCCTAAGTAGATCAAGCTCTGTATCAGTAAAAAACTGAGCTAGACAAGTTGTAGATTTTAATAGTAGAATAGGAATTTTCTATACTCTGCCCCTTTTTGTGTCTCTTGCCTCCTCTCCTACCTCTTCTTGTCCCTCCTCCCTTTTCCTTGACTTCTTTACTGACGGAGTGCCTGGCAGAGTGTTCAACATCAGATCCTTTGTTGCAAAACCCTCTATCTTTGCAACTTCCGTCTCTAAAAAAAAACAGAGGTGGTGTAATGTTGGCAACATTTCCATCTAATTCTAAATTATCCAAGATAGTAAATGGGTTGTGTACTACTCCAGATGAATCTACAGTTGCCTCAATATCAATAGATGTATCACATGGTTTAGTTCTTGGAGGAGATGAGACCCCTGCTGGGGTGATAGTCTGAACCCCCCACCCGTGAAGGGCTAGCAACGTCACCATTTCTAATTCCAAACCTCTTAGGGCCAAATTTAGTTGATGGAACTTGTGAATGAAAATGCACATTTCCATTCACACGATCTCCACTAGGGGATAGATGCCTATTATGGACACCCTTTTTATTCCTTCTGTTAAGCTCTGAGGAAGAAGGGCAGTGCCTTAAAAACGCGCTAGCTGGCAGTGACGTTTGTGAGTTCCTCTGGACCTCTGGAGAGTTTCATCTGCGATTAGATTCTGCTATTCTGATGACTATTCATTTCAGAAGATTTTACACTTCTGTTTGTGAGTAGTTTTCTTTTGTACCCTTTTTAATAAATATCCAAAAGATAATGCGCAAGGCTGGAACACCCTCTTTTCTTCTATTTTTAACTGTCTGCACAACCTTATAACTGGGGATGTAGTTTTGTTCAGAATTAAGCAATCACATTCAAACTCATGTTAAATAGGTGGCAGTACACACCCGCCATCATTTAAAGTGCCTCTAATTAACCCCAAATAAAGTTTGGCTGTTCTAGGTCTTTCCTGACATTTTCTTAGTCGCATCCTACAGCAAAAACCATGGTCTGTAGAGAGCTTCCAAAGCATCAGAGGGATCTCATTGTTAAAAGGTATCAGTCAGGAGAAGGGTACAAAAGAATTTCCAAGGCATTGGATATATCATGGAACACAGTGAAGACAGTCTTCATAAAGTGGAGAAAATATGGCACGACAGTCAATATTGGCCCAAAACATCTTTCAGCAAGACCCAAAGCATAGGAGGAAGATTAAAGTTTTGGAATGGCTCAACCAGAGCCCAGAACTGAATCCAACTGAAAACCTGTGGGGTGATCTGAAGAGGGCTGTGCATAGGCGATGTCCTCACAATCTAACAGATTTGGAGTGTTTTTGTAAAGAAAAGTGGGCAAATATTTCCAAGTCAAGATGTGCTATGCTGATAGACTCAGTGCTGTAATAAAATCATGATCCTGGGGAAACTTCTTTACCACCCCCAGAGCCAGAGTCCACAACACACCCCAAACCCCCCTTCCCCAAAAAAACAAAAATACTTGAGCAGTCTCAATTTGTTGATGTTGTTAAAAATCTGATGGGGACCCAGGAAAGGGACCTGGGTGAAAATTGTTTATTTGCAAAAAATTCATTCCACAATTTTTCCACAAAATTTCATTCCACAAATATATTGCGTGAATCCTACTCTGTTATGTGAAATGCAGATGGAGGTCATGCATCATATCCTTCCAAAAAAAGTCACCAGCCAAATCAGTCAATGACGTAAACAACTCTTTACAATACACACATAACAGATTTTACCATGACACTTATCCTAATCAATCTGTGTCACAGGGCAGCTCATTTGAGGGTCGAAATATGCTTTAGCCTGCTGCTGCTGGGTCAAGCTATGGCCCAGCATTTGCTTTTTTTCCTCCAAATTACGCCTTATACAACTGTACAAATGTTCAGGGAGGTGCATTTGAAATTCCTATGTATAGACAACAAGCTACATAGCCTCCTCCTTGAGAAGAACCACCACAATCTGGTATGACCAATTCTGATGGTCCTCCAACATATCAGGAGCTGTGAAGTATATTTTTTAATACCTCTTGACTTACCCGTTTTTGAATAACTGTATGTAAATTGTTTAAGATCAGGATGTGATAATTTTTAACATAGTTTAATGGCCTCCTGGACCTCTAAAGGCCTAATGGTGATCTCCAGAGACAGAAAGAGCTGACATCCATCCTCGTGGAGTAGGTTACCAGACATAGTGGGTGTAATGATGAAATGATGGGGGCCAGTCACTTTTTGAATGCAAATAAAGAGATTTATTGTCTCTTAACAAGAACTGTGGGAGAGAGGGTTAGGGCCAGGACACCCTTAAGTAGATGCAATGACAATTAGCAGGCTCTGAGACGCAATAGGCAGACAGTTATACAGTTCAAAGCCTCCAGCTGGATGCAACATGTGTGTCTCCTATGGCAGCTAAGCTTTTAACAGTTTCCAGAGATCTTCACCCATAGAACTTGGCAACAGAGTACAGTTCTTCTCTTATCTCACTGTTTCCCACTGTAGTTCTTCAATCGCTGAGCTCCAAACCTCTTAGGGCCAAATTTAGTTGATGGAACTTGTGAATGAAAATGCACATTTCCATTCACACGATCTCCACTAGGGGATAGATGCCTATTATGGACACCCTTTTTATTCCTTCTGTTAAGCTCTGAGGAAGAAGGGCAGTGCCTTAAAAACGCGCTAGCTGGCAGTGACGTTTGTGAGTTCCTCTGGACCTCTGGAGAGTTTCATCTGCGATTAGATTCTGCTATTCTGATGACTATTCATTTCAGAAGATTTTACACTTCTGTTTGTGAGTAGTTTTCTTTTGTACCCTTTTTAATAAATATCCAAAAGATAATGCGCAAGGCTGGAACACCCTCTTTTCTTCTATTTTTAACTGTCTGCACAACCTTATAACTGGGGATGTAGTTTTGTTCAGAATTAAGCAATCACATTCAAACTCATGTTAAATAGGTGGCAGTACACACCCGCCATCATTTAAAGTGCCTCTAATTAACCCCAAATAAAGTTTGGCTGTTCTAGGTCTTTCCTGACATTTTCTTAGTCGCATCCTACAGCAAAAACCATGGTCTGTAGAGAGCTTCCAAAGCATCAGAGGGATCTCATTGTTAAAAGGTATCAGTCAGGAGAAGGGTACAAAAGAATTTCCAAGGCATTGGATATATCATGGAACACAGTGAAGACAGTCTTCATAAAGTGGAGAAAATATGGCACGACAGTCAATATTGGCCCAAAACATCTTTCAGCAAGACCCAAAGCATAGGAGGAAGATTAAAGTTTTGGAATGGCTCAACCAGAGCCCAGAACTGAATCCAACTGAAAACCTGTGGGGTGATCTGAAGAGGGCTGTGCATAGGCGATGTCCTCACAATCTAACAGATTTGGAGTGTTTTTGTAAAGAAAAGTGGGCAAATATTTCCAAGTCAAGATGTGCTATGCTGATAGACTCAGTGCTGTAATAAAATCATGATCCTGGGGAAACTTCTTTACCACCCCCAGAGCCAGAGTCCACAACACACCCCAAACCCCCCTTCCCCAAAAAAACAAAAATACTTGAGCAGTCTCAATTTGTTGATGTTGTTAAAAATCTGATGGGGACCCAGGAAAGGGACCTGGGTGAAAATTGTTTATTTGCAAAAAATTCATTCCACAATTTTTCCACAAAATTTCATTCCACAAATATATTGCGTGAATCCTACTCTGTTATGTGAAATGCAGATGGAGGTCATGCATCATATCCTTCCAAAAAAAGTCACCAGCCAAATCAGTCAATGACGTAAACAACTCTTTACAATACACACATAACAGATTTTACCATGACACTTATCCTAATCAATCTGTGTCACAGGGCAGCTCATTTGAGGGTCGAAATATGCTTTAGCCTGCTGCTGCTGGGTCAAGCTATGGCCCAGCATTTGCTTTTTTTCCTCCAAATTACGCCTTATACAACTGTACAAATGTTCAGGGAGGTGCATTTGAAATTCCTATGTATAGACAACAAGCTACATAGCCTCCTCCTTGAGAAGAACCACCACAATCTGGTATGACCAATTCTGATGGTCCTCCAACATATCAGGAGCTGTGAAGTATATTTTTTAATACCTCTTGACTTACCCGTTTTTGAATAACTGTATGTAAATTGTTTAAGATCAGGATGTGATAATTTTTAACATAGTTTAATGGCCTCCTGGACCTCTAAAGGCCTAATGGTGATCTCCAGAGACAGAAAGAGCTGACATCCATCCTCGTGGAGTAGGTTACCAGACATAGTGGGTGTAATGATGAAATGATGGGGGCCAGTCACTTTTTGAATGCAAATAAAGAGATTTATTGTCTCTTAACAAGAACTGTGGGAGAGAGGGTTAGGGCCAGGACACCCTTAAGTAGATGCAATGACAATTAGCAGGCTCTGAGACGCAATAGGCAGACAGTTATACAGTTCAAAGCCTCCAGCTGGATGCAACATGTGTGTCTCCTATGGCAGCTAAGCTTTTAACAGTTTCCAGAGATCTTCACCCATAGAACTTGGCAACAGAGTACAGTTCTTCTCTTATCTCACTGTTTCCCACTGTAGTTCTTCAATCGCTGAGCTCCCAGTCTCTCACTAAACTTCCAGATTCCAGCTGCTCACTGGATCCCTTGAACTCTTCCATAGCTAACCCACTGTATACTCCTCAAGCATCATCCCCGCTAACCCGCTGGGTCCCTGACTTGGCACTTGCTGAAACTTTCCCACTTCTTCATAGTCCCTGACTGGTGAAAAGACTGCTCTGGTACTTCTAGAGGCTTACTCACAGTAATCTCTGTAAATAAGATGGATGGTCCCTTAGTGGCGACGGCTTCCCCTTTACCTCCAACCACGACTGGTTCCCCATCCGGCTGAACCTCTAACTTGGTTGGACTCCAATCCTGCAATCCTAACCTTACGCTGCTTCTCCTGCTCCTGGATAGGCATCAAACAGCCTAGAAGCCAGGTGTCCCCATGATAGGTTGCAGGCTTCTGGCCTAGCAACATGGAATGACATAACATACGTCCATCCAGACAGCCATCCAGGTGACACAGACCTCCGATCACCTGACTCCACCCAAATAAATAAGCTCTCCCAGTAGGCCAAGGGACTAAACAAACCCCTGCCAATTGGCTGAGACACCCCATCCATTCATAATCTGACCTTGCTATGCCCCTGTCGATCTAATGTCACCAGCAACAGTGCCACCCAGTGACAGAAGAGAAAAGGTGCTGCAACTCCAGAATTAGAGAGGGATCAGCAGATCTTTTAATAATAACCAGAACATTTACTAACTGGTAAATTCATTTGGGAGCAAACCTGCCTAAACACCAGGGTGCTACAATAACAAATACTTTGTTGGCAACTGTCGGTACATAACAGTAAATTTGATAACTTTGGCATCTGCCTGCTACGGACATGCAGACTGCATATCTTATGGAAATTCCCAGACAAATGCAAAAGTTATCACAGAATTAAAAACCTGTTGGCAACCCTGACATTCACACATAATTAATGTATCCAGAGTGGTAATTTCTTAGTTGACAGTATTTCCCTGTTTGAGAATACTTGAAGTTATTTTGAGAATTATGTTTTTTGCAAATACTTAAATGTTTTGGAGAATACTTGAATTTTTGTGTTCTAAAATATTGACCATGGATGCATTGCCAATGGCATAGTATTGCTTAAAATTACTTACGCTGCAGTTGAAAAGTATATTTTGCATGTGTTATTTTGTGTTGAATTATTTGATCAGTATTGGCAGAATAAACAGATTGAAAATTTTGTTTGTTACCGTAAGTGCACTTAAAAGTTTGCATATGTTGTTTGTGATGCAATAAAAAATGTTGCAGTTGCACTTTGTTAGTTTTGTTTGTATGTTGCTATTGAGTAGTTAATTTCAAATTATATTATTGGTTTAAAATCTAGTATGAATCGATTTTGCATCAATTATCAATCAAGTGATCAGCAAATGTTTGCATAGAGGTATTGCATCCCTGCAATTTGTATCCTGCCCTATCAATAAAGGTGTAAGAAGCTAGAGTGGAATATCAAATCTGCAAAAGAAAATAAAGGTCAATTGTAAACACTACATAACCATGACTCTAGAATCCTGCATCTAAATCTAATAACAGGATGCTAACACTAAACCTAGGGATTAGGGTTAGCATAGTACTAGGGATTAGGATTAGCATAATTCATAACCCAAATAGTATGCTAAACCCAATCCCTAGTACTACGCTAAACCTAATCCCTAGTACTTTGTTTAGCCTAATCCCTAGTACTTTGTTTAGCCTAATCCCTAGTGCTTTTCTTAGCCTAATCCTTAGTATTTTGGTAAACCTAATCCCTAGAACTATGCTAACCATAATCCCTATGCTAACCCTATGCTAGCATAGCAACTATGCTAATCATAATCCAAGGCGTATGCTAATCCTTTTACCAAAACCAATGACAGACCAAACAACACAAAACAAGAATTGCCACTTACGTAGTAATGCTCACCCGAGTATAATTCCTAAACTTTTCCAGGTGCACTCTCAAATCCTGCTGTAATAGAATGAATTGTCCTCTTGAGGAGTGTGACTGCAATATAGGATGAACCCATTATCCACGTTGTTGCCTCCGCTTAAAAAAGATGTTCCCAATATAGTAGCACAAACATCATCATCACAGTTGTAAACTCCATCTTTTCCCTCCACAAAATTTTAGGATGTGATGAAAAGGGGGGGGGGGAGTTCTTCCCTAATACCAGTGCTTTCAAAACTCCCCATGCATTGCACTAATAATAACGTAACCCTTCCAAAGTGTTTCAAAAGCGCTTAAACGTTTGGAAGAGAACAAGAGTGAAAGGGCCCTAACAAGCTGGGACAGTACAAGTACCCCCCAAATGATCCCTTTTTGGAAAGTAGACATTCCAAGGTATTTAGTGAGAGGCATGGTGAGCCTTTTGAAGCTGTAATCTTTCCCCACAATTCTTTGCAAAATTTTGACAATTTTTATGAGAAAAAAAAGTTTTTTTCTCTCACACGGCACAGGCATACTTCCAACTACACCCCAAAACACATTCTGCTACTCCTCCTGAGTAGGGCAATACCACATGTGTGAAACTTTTACACAGCCTGGCTACATAGGCCCAACATGCAGGGAGTACCGTCAAGTGTTCTAGGAGCATAAATTACACTAATTTCCTGACTACCTATCATGTTTTTGAAGGTCCTGAAGCACCAGGAAAAGGGAAATACTAACAAAATAACCCCATTTTGAGAATAAAACACCCCAACATATATTCTTTAAGGCATTATGAGTCTTGAGCATGTCATTTGTTCACAAGCTTTTGGAAACTGTGAAAAGAAAATGAAATATATTTTTTTTTTACACAAAGTTTTCCATTTATAATATATTTCTAACACATAGCATTTACAGTCATGATGATGTCAATGATGTCCACCTGTGTGCAACCTAAGTGTCACATGGTCTGTCATTACATATACACATCTTTTTGAAAGGCCCCAGAGGCTGCAACACCTACGTAAGAGGTACCACTAACCAAACCCTGCCATGAAGACCAAGGACAACACATAATGGACAATGTTGTTGAGAAGTACAAGTCAGGGTTAGGTTATAAAAAAATATCCAAATCTTTGATGATCCCTAGGAGCACCATCAAATCTATCATAACCAAATGGAAAGAACCATTCAAAAGATGGGCGCACACCAAAACTCACGGACTGCAAGGAGGGCATTAATCAGAGAGGCAGTACAGAGACCTAAGGTAACCCTGGAGGAGCTGCAGCATTCCACAGCAGAGACTGGATTATATGTACATAGGACGACAATAAAAGCTGGGCTTTATGGCAGAGTGGCCAGAAGAAAGCCATTACTTTCAGCAAAACACAAAATGGCAGGTTTGTGAAAGGTTGCGAAAAGGCATGTGGGAGAGTCCCAAAATGTATGGAGGAAAGTGCTGTAGTCGGATGAGACTAAAATTGAACTCTTTGGCCATCAAAGAAAATGCTATGTCTGGCACAAACCCAACACATCACGTCACCCAAAGAACACCATCTCCACAGTGAAACATGGTGGTGGCAGCATCATGCTGTGGGGATATTTTTCAGCAGTCGGGACTGGGAAACTGGTCATAGTTGAGGGAAAGATGGATGGTGCTAAATATAGGGATATTCTTGAGCAAAACCTGTACCACTCTGTGTGTGATTTAAGGCTAGGACGGAGGTTCACCTTCCAGCAGGACAATGACCCCAAACACAATGCTAAAGCAGCACTTCAGTGGTTTATGGGGAAACATGTAAATGTGTTGGAATGGCCTAGTCAAAGCCCAGACCTCAATCCAATAGAAAATCTGTGGTCAGACCTAAAGATTGCTGTTCACATACGCAAACCATCCAACTTGAAGGAGCTGGAGTAGTTTTGCAAGGAAGAATGGGCAAAAATCCCAGTGGTGAGATGTGGCAAGCAAATAGCGACTTATCCAATGTGACTTGGAACTGTTATAGCCGCAAAAGGTGGCTCTACAAAGTATTGACTTTGGGGGGTGAATAGTTATGCACATTGACTTTTTCTGTTATTTCGTCCTATTTGTTGTTTGCTTCACAATAAAAAAAATTAAATGATGCAAATCCTCAAATAATCCATGTTAATTCCAGGTTGTGAGGGAACAAAACACAAAAAAATGGCAATGGGGGGGGGGGGGGTCAATACTTTTGCAAGGCACTGTACATACCAAAAATTACACTCAAAAATACATTCTGCTACTCCTCCTGAGTATGGCGATACCACGTGTGAGACTTTTACACAGCCTGGCCACATATAGAGGCCCAACATGCAAGGAGCACCGTCAGGTGTTTTTGGAGCATAAATTGCACATCTAATTTCCTGACTATGACATTTTTGAGGGCCCTGGAGCGCCAGGAGAGTGGAAACACCCACAAACTGACCCCATTTTGGAAAGCAGACGCTTCAACATATATTCTTTGAGGCATAATGAATCTTTCGAACTTCATTTTTTTCAACAAGTTTTTGGAAAATGTGGAAAGAAAATGAAAATTTTCTTTATCGTACATCACGGGGCAAAGAGCCACAGTAATTACTGTAGGGGTTATATGACACCTTCAGGTGAGGGACACTGGAAAACCCTAGACAGGAAGTTCAGTTCCCCATATAACCCCTCTCTTTACCAGGAGCGCCTCAGTTTTTCCACCAGTGTCTTAGGTGTTGGTCACGTAAAGATGGGCTAGGCTGAGCTCCGCTGGAACATTCCTTGCAGGGGCAAGCTATGCAACCGAATCCATTCAAAGTGTCTTTTCCAGGCTGAATTGAATGGTACTCATGCCTCGTGTCGGAAGAAACTGATATTTCCTTGCGGGGTGCTTTATAGACCCTGGAGTGTGGCTCCCCCGATAAAAAGGGGCCCCGGTTCCTGAAGGTTTTTTAACTGAGCCCACCGTGAATGGTGAAGATTGGGTCTGTCTTGTTTACCACAGAACCCTGCAGCTGGATAAGGTAAGGGAGATTCCTAAGGAATTGTTCTAATTCATGTGGGTTTTCTCCTATAGTCACCACCGGGGGCTGTCAAGAGCACGTACCTGATTCCATGCTTGTCAGTCTCGCTCTGTGTCACAAGCTGCACGCTTCCTCCAGCCCAAGCCCCTGGTAAGACGTGGGAATGGGAGTTTCCTCTTTTGAATGTCCCCCACACCTGGACAGCTTCTCTCCAGGAAGCAGAGGGAGCATGGCTCAGTTGGTGGTGTGCCACACCACTCCAGCTGCCGCCGCCATTACAGCGGTTCCTCATCCAGCAGCTCTCCTCCACCCCAGCCCTCCTCCACATGCGATTGGAGTCCCGCTCGCGTGGGAAAACAGTCTCTTTTAAAAAAGATTAATGGGGGGCGCGTTGGGTGGTCGGAGGAAGGGGAGGCTGGGCTTAGCGGGGTCAGTGTGATTCAGCGTCCACAACGCGGCCTGTGTAAGCTATGAAATGCACCTTTTTCAAGTGCCTACAGCTGAAGGAGGGACATAGAGCAGACGGGTGGCATGTGATTGTGGGTGACACAGGAATTCCCAGGGCACATTTACTTCAGGCTGAGCTTAATAGCAGTGACAGTTGCTGGACTATTGCTCAGCAGTGGGTGCATTTTTTTGGTAGTACCTCTGCGTTTGTGCTCAGCACTCTGACCAGAGGGGGTGGTACAAATACCACAAAAAAAAGGGCACAAAGGGGTTGCCCCTTAGGCCCTGAGGACCCTCCCTCTGCAACACCAAAGATATAGGGAGGCTGGTTAGAGTGGGCCATCGGGGTAGTCAGAGGCAGCAATTGCTTCCGACACTTCAGCCCCTGTCTATATAACTGAGGAGGTTTTCTCCTCAGCTATGATTGGATTGGAGGAAAGATTAATGGCCTTAATCGCATCTTCACAGAGTGGAAGAAATTAGGTCCCCTTCTACCTCCCAGCATCCTCAAACACAGGAGCAGTGGGAGAAGGAAGATGAATCCCCCTCAGGGGACTGTGAAAAAACTTATGAATCCTCTTCTCAAGTGGGGAAGGACCTCCTTCAGCTTCACAAGCTGAGAAGTTGATGGTGCATTCTCTTATTGAAATGGTCCGCTCCACATTTAAGCTACCCTTAACTGAGTCGGATGAAAAGCCCACTTCTTGTTTGGATTCACTAAAGCTTACTCAACTATGCGTGCCTTTCCTGTTCATTCATTGCTGGAAAAGCTTATGCATTCTGAGTGGGATCACCCAGATAAGCATTTTTTCCCTCCTAAAAAGTTTTCAACACTTTATCCTATGGAGGAAAAATTTACTAAGATGTGGAGTATACCAGAAATTGATGCTGGTATATCCTCTGTAAATAAAAGTTTGACTTGTCTGGTTGACAATGGGCAAATGCTTAGGCATCCAACTGATAAAAAATTGGAATTCCTGTTGAAAAACATTTTTTCCCTGGCAGGTTCAGTAGCTTAACCCGCAGTGGCGGAAATAGGGGTATGTCAATCCTTGAGAGACCATTTGAAACAGGTGCTCCCTGAACAGCAGGCCCAGGAGTTAGCCTAGCTGCCAGCGGCTTTGTGTTTTGCAATTGACGCAATCAGAGATTCTATTCTTCAAACCTCTCGCCTTACGCATGGGTTGGTGCATATGCACAGAGTCCTATGGTTGAAAAGTTGGCCAACCGAAGCGCCATGCAAAAAGCTCCTTGCTGGATTTCCTTTCCGTGGTGAAAAGCTGTTTGGGGATAATTTGGACAAATATATACAAAAAATGTCAAGATCTCAAGGGAAAAGTACCCTATTGCCAGTTAAGAAAAAGAGTAAACATCCCTCATTTAAACGGGCTCTTTCTCCAGTGCCAGGGGCATCAGCCTCCACTGTCAGGTTCAAGAGGTAAACCTCAGGGTCAACCCCAGGGACAAAAGAAGTCCTGGGGGAGGAAACCCACAAGACAGAACGCTAAGGCCTCTTTATGAAGGGGTGCCCCCGCTCGTTCAAATGGGGGGAAGACTTCTGCAGTTCTCAAGGGTCTTTAAAGGGTCTTTAAAGCCAGTAAAAAGATTAGAGTACTTGGGTCTGGTTATTGATACAGCCCAGAAGAGGGCGCTTTTAGCCCAGGCAAAGATCAGCGCCATAAGAGAGCTGGTTAAGGTGGTCAGGTCAAAGAAGAGTCCTTCTATTCGCCTTTGTATGAGGTTGTTGGGGAAGATGGTGGCTTCATTTGAAGCAGTTCCCTGTGCTCAGTTTCATTCAAGACTGCTGCAAAACAGTATCCTGTCTGCCTGGAACAGGAAGGTCCAAGCACTAGATTTTCCAATGGGTTTGTCGCCAAAAGTGGTTCTGTGTCCCGTGATGTACAATAAAGAAAAGGATATTACAGGTAAGCTGTTATAAAAATCCTATTTTATCTCATACAACGTTGTCCATTTATAAGTTATTTCTAACACATAGCATGTACATACCAAAAATTACAGGCCAAAATACATTCTGCTTCTCCTCCTGAGTAGGGCGATACCACATGTGTGAGATTTTACACAACCTGGCCACATACAGAGGATCAACATGCAAGGAGCACAAATTACACATCAAATTTCCTAAAAATCTATCAAACTTTTGAAGACCTTAGAGCACCAGGACAGTGGAAACGCCCACAAAATGACCCCATTTTAGAAAGAAAATACCCTAACGTATATAGTCTTTGAGGCATAAAGAGTCTTTTGAAGATGTCACTTTTTTCCACAAGTTTTTTCAAAAATGTGGGGAAAAAAATTAAAACACATTTTTTTCACACAAAGTTGTCCATTTATAAGATATTTCAAACCCAGAGCATGTACATACCAAACACCCCAAAATAAATTCTGCAACTCCTCCTGATTAGGGCAGTACCACATGAATGAGATTTTTACACAGACTGGCCACATACATAGGCCCAACATGCAAGGAGCAGCGTCAGGTGTTCTAGGAGCATACATTTTATGAAATGAATTAAATTAAAAATACGAATCAGACGCAGACACAGAGAGCTCCCTGCTGCTCTCGTCGGTCGAGTTTAGAAGTTGGTATGACTCCTCACTGGCAACATTTTTTTCTCTCGAATCGTCTTCCAGGGCAGCATCCGAGAGATAGGCTCCTCCTCCCTGAAACTGGAAACATATTAGTCCACCATTATAAATTTCACAGTCTTACCTGCATGCCTCAGTTGTTTGTGTTTCCTCCGGACCTACAGGAACTGCAAAGAAACGTTTATCATTTTACCTTGTCTCTATGCTAGTTGCAGGAGACCCCAGGCCAGCATCCCATTCAGCCCAGCGGGCCTTGGGAGGGCAAGCAGGAGTAGCAAATTTGAGCAAAAGAACTTGCTCTGCCTGAGATGTCACCCCTACAGAGGGGTCTGCAATCATCCCCCCAAGCTGGAAACAAATTTATTGCCCTTTTATCCCCATATTGCATGCTGCTCTTTCTAAACGGTTGGCTGGTGATTTATCTCGTCCCTGAGTCTCAGGCGATGCTAGGATCCCTTAGATGGTGCCGCGTGGGTAGGTGTCAGTCTCTTTACATCTTTTCATTTACCTACTGTCTGCCCGTTTGCCTGTCTGTACGTCCACTCGCCCCCTCCCTGTCACTGCCACCACCGGCATTCCTCCGCATCGAGCCTATGCTGCTTCCGGTCACGTGTTTCTGGTCAGCGGCCATTTTCCCGTAGTCTAGAGACTTCTAGGGGGAACCATAGAGCACCAATGGTGGTGACATTACTTCCGGGAGGCAGGAATTATTAAAAATAAAAAATGTATATATATATATATATATATATATATATATATATATTAGGGCTGTTACTGATTAAAATTTTTGTGTTCGATTAATCTATTTTTTTTTTAATCGATTAATCGATTAATTTCGATTAATTATAAACGCACATACAGTTTTTTCAATTTTTTTTTTATTAAACTTAAAGAACAATGTAGAAAGTTAGTTTAACTTATAAAACGTATCTAGTATATCTAGGCATCACTTTAGCCAGTCACGAAGACATACCAGGGTGTTTACATTTTCTGGAAGCAGACAGGATCGCATTTTATTTACGATATACCCTGAAGAACTGAACAGTCTTTCACACGGAACAGATGTTGCCGGTACACAAAGAATTGTCTGCACAAAACTGCTTAGGACAGGAAAACGATGGTTATTAAGTTTCCACCACATGAGCGGATCCTCCGTTTCTGGAATGGGAGCTTCTACTTGGTACCGCGTCAGCTCGGCCTGTACACTGTGTACTGCATCTGATTCGTCAGCTGAGGATTGTGATTCAGAGTCGCTCAGCAACAGAGTAAGTTTTTGTTTCTTCGGCACAGGTACTTTTGTCTCATCATTGCTTTTTCCTTCTAAGTCTGTTGGACTTCCTGCTGGCTGTGTTCTATCGTGGAAGGCCCTGCATGCATTCGACAATGCTGTCCACACTGCTTCGCGTTTCTCTCTTCTTAAACAGGTGAGTTTCTTGTAACGTGGATCTAAAGCCACAGCCATTTGCAATATTGTCAAAGCATCAATGCCTTCAATTCTGTTTGTGAAGTCGTTCAATGTTGCAGTTTTGAATCGTCCAATATAACCTGGATCGTCATCATTAACTATTAACAGTCTACGCAAAAAGGCCTGTAATGGAAGAACGGCAGAACATGTCGCATATTGTTCCCCCCCAACATATTCCGTAGCATCTGCAAGTGAACCTAAGACTGATGTATATTTGGCCATTTTGTCCCAATCTGACTCTGTCAGTTTTGGTCCACTGTAGTTTTTTGGATGATCAATGTGATACTGCATTATGGCATCTTTGACTTCCAGCAATCTGGCTAACATCATGTAGGTACTGTTCCAACGAGTTGCCACATCCTGTTGCAATTTGTGGAACATGACATCTTTCGGCGAAGAGACACTGGAATGGCTGCTCTTCAGTTCAGATGTGTTGGCCGAGCTGTGCTTGAAATGTCCAACTAAGTGTCGACATTTTGCCACAAGAGATGATGAGTCAGCTGCCTTCAAACCTGCTAATATGCTAAGTTGAAGACAATGTGCGATACATGGTATGTGACTGTAATCCGTTTGTCCGATAGCAGCAACCATGTTTCGTGCATTGTCCGTTATGATACAGCATATTTTATCGGTGATGTTCCATGTTGCAGCAAACTCTTTATAGAAACTGGCAACGTTTTCAGCAGTGTGTCGTTCATCCACAAGTAAGCAACCTAAAGCTACTGATCTCAGTTTCCAGTCGGAATCAATCCAGTGTCCTGTTATACCACAGTATGATTCATTGTTGTTTGAGGTCCAAAAGTCAGTAGCGAGAGCAATACTGTGAATACTTTCTATAGCTTTCTTATGCTGTGTTAGTTTCTCGTTGTACATCTGACCAATTACAGCGTCGATGGTACGGCGAGTGGGTAACTTATAAGTCTGGTTTTGAAGAGCTATACGTAGTACTGTTTGTAGTCCATCATCTTCCACAATTGCTGTTGGACGTCCTGAACTGGCAATCCACTGAGCAATAGCAATTTTCAAGTCCGCAGAAACTTTGTCACTTATAGGCTTGTTTGACTGAGACGACAAGAAATTAGATATTGATTGTACTGAAGAACTCTTCTGCCGGTCACTGTTGACAACGTGTTGATACTTAAGTGGATGTTTGTGCTGTAGGTGGTACGTCAGCGATGTATTTGAACCACGAAAAGCAAACTGTTTATTGCAGTGAATGCAGTAAACTTTGTTGCCATCGTCTACTTTGCCATCAGCAGTTAGTCTAAAAATGAAATGCTTGCTCAACTTTCCGCTTATATGCTTAACTGCAACGTTGCTTTCATTGCTCGCCATTGTTGTTTACTGTCTAAACATCTATGTAAATTAAAATTTTATATAGAACGCCAAGGATCTCTTTCCGTCACACTGTTAACAGTGGAGGTTTTCAAGTTCTCACAGAACGTTTCCCTTTTTGCCCCCTTCCCTTGATGGAGCCTGATGCATCCTCCTGCTCCACAGATACAAAGGTATCGCAATCCAGTGGGTGCAGTTTGCACGCATTCAGCAGGGTAAGTCTCACTGTCCAGGCTATAAAAGCAGAAAGAAATATGCAATCAGTGCAAAAATTAATAAACCCCCCCCCCCCCCCGTATGCAAGCTGAACACTAAGGAATTTCAATTTCCACAAAAAATATACACTGTCCAGGCTGTCCGGTGATGTCACGGACATTAAGGGTGCAACAGATCAAAAAACTCACAGTTTGGATCATTCCTCAGATCAGAGTCACGGATTGGATAATTTTTCGGAACACCACCATATATAGTCCCCACTGTAATATCCACATCTCCCCCCATACTGCAATACCCACATCTCCCGCCATACTGTAATATCCACATCTCCCCCCATACTGCAATACCCACATCTCCCGCCATACTGTAATATCCACATCTCCCGCCATACTGTAATATCCACATCTCCCGCCATACTGTAATATCCACATCTCCCGCCATACTGTACTGTCCACATCTCCCCCCATACTGTAATGTCCACATCTCCGCCATACTGTACTGCCCACATCTCTGCCATACTGTACTGCCCACATCTCTGCCATACTGTACTGCCCACATCTCCGCCATACTGTACTGCCCACATCTCCGCCATACTGTACTGCCCACATCTCTGCCATACTGTACTGCCCACATCTCTGCCATACTGTACTGCCCACATCTCCGCCATACTGTACTGCCCAAATCTCTGCCATACTGTACTGCCCACATTTCTGCCATATTGTAATGTCCACATCTACCCCATAATTTACTGCCCACATCTCCCCAATACCTTAATATTAACGATTGTCTGCTCTGTCCGGAATAGACAGCAGGCAGACCCATCCATCTTCAGAGTAGACGGAACAAACAGGCGGGCGATGATGACGTCAGCGCGCCACTACTAAGCCGCCGTCGGGTGGACCAAGATGGCCGCGGCTCCGGAGCTAGGCCGAAGCCGCGGCCTTTCCTATGGGCGTGACCGCGGAGCTCACTCCGCGGATCGTCCTCGATCAAAATAATTTTGATCGATCAAAGAAATTAACGATTAATCGAACAATTAATCGTTAATTTCCGCAGCCCTAATATATATATATATATATATATCTGCAACAGAGACCCCAGAGGAAAGGAAAACGAAAAACAACAAAACATGTGCATTGTGCAGCCACTGGCTTTCTCCGGAATGGAAAAAGCCCCTATGCCAAAATGGTAGCCAAAGAGTCACAAGGTTACCTGCGAGAACTACTCAGGTCTTTAAAAAAAGAGATAAAGAGCACCATGGCACCGCTACGTTCAGCACTTGAAAAGCTAGAAACACCAACAAATGTCAGTCAGGCCAGTATCCCATCTACCAGTGGAACATGCGTTTGTTCAGGTAACAGGGAACAGGCAGAACAAGAGGAACCAGAAGAGGATTGAGATGAATCCAAACAATCCGAATCAGAGTACGGACTTTGCTCAGACTCTGAGGAGGAAGACCCAGCTTCAGAGGGCAACTTATTTCTCTCAGAAGACACGGATAACCTTCTTCAAGCTATAGCAGATACGCTAGGCATCAAAGAGCAAAAAAATGCAGAGCTCACCCTACATGAAAAAAAATGTATAAAGGGTTACAACCCAGGAAACCTAGAACATTTCCTGTACACCAAACTCTTAAAGACATTGTCAAAAAAGAGTGGGAAGACCCAGAGAGAAAATTCTTCATACCGGCTGCGGTCATGTGCAGATATCCATTTGCAGAGACAGACACCAAAACATGGGCTAAATGCCCCAAAGTCAATTCATCTGGCAAAAGTCACAAATTAGTCTGACTTGGCCTTTGAAGATGCGGGCACCTTAAGCGACCCCATGCACAAGAAAATAGAAGACCTTTTAAAGAGGGCCTGGGAAGCAGGGGCTGCGAATCTGAATCCAGCAATTGCTTCCACCTACACAGCCCGCACCTTACTAATCTGGTTAACCCAGCTTCAGGAACGACTAGAAAGGGATGAATTAATAAAAACCATCCCTACTCTAACCTCAGCTGAAACCGTCAGAATTTCTTCAAGGGCCACAGCACTACTCAACTCAGCCCGTAGAGCCCTGTGGCTGAAATCCTGGGGAGACGATATCCCTTCTAAGGAAAGACTGTGCGGTATTCCCTTTACCGGAGAACTACTATTCGGCACTGAACTAGAAATGGTACTAGACAGGACCGCAGCAAAGAACAAGGCTTTTCTCAAAGCCAAAAAGAAACAAGGGAGGGTGCCCTTTCGGCACGAAATTCAACAAGCCGAGAGCAAAGAAGCGCTGGGGACAACAAAACAAAAAAGTGTGAATTCATCCTCAAAACTCCCAACTCAAAGAACAAAAAACAATGACTGTCATCAGGTGAGGGTGGGGGACTCGCAGCTTTTTCCCATCAGCGGATGGAAGCAACAAGGAACAAATTCATCATATGCACCATAACGGATGGCTATGCGATAGAATTTTCCACCCGCCCCCCAACCAAATACCTAGTAACCATGCTACCAAAAGACGAAGATCAAGCAAAAGCCTTTTTAGAGTCCCTGGAGACTCTGCTAAATCAGGAAGTGATTTGCTAAGTACCTCAAGAAGAGGAACAACAGGGATTTTATTCCCATATCTTTACAAAGAAAAAAATGTCAGGCAAACTAAGGCTCATACTGAACCTCAAGCCACTAAACAGAGGAATAAAATACAAAAAATTCAGAATGGAGTCTATTTACTTGATCAGAAATATCCTACCACGAGAGATATTTATGGCGACAATAGACCTACAAGATGCCTACTTACATGTTCCCAATAAGGAGGAGCATCAAAAATTCCTAAGGTTCACGATACAAGGGCCAGCAAGCACTCTACACCTGTAGTATACAGCTCTCTCTTTCGGCATCACTTTGACACGCAGAATCACAGTGTCAAACCCAGCCATCACATGGGCGCAGATTCACATGAGGCCTCTACAGAATTACATTCTGTCCCAGTGGGACAGTAGCCACTCATCCCTAGACAAGCCCATTCCTGTTACAACCACAGTCAATCAAACACTCCAATGGTGGCTCAATCCTATTCAAAACATTGAAGGGCACAAATGGACTCAATCCGACCCAGTCAGGATCACCACCGATGCCAGCGCCCTAGGCTGGGGGTCACACATGGGGGACCTCTGCGCACAGGGAAGATGGAGTTCCAGATGGTCCCAAGCCTCCTCATACATGAGAGAGCTAAAAGCTGTGGGGGAAGCCTTAAAAGCATTCAAACCAACAATACAGGGAAAAGACGTAAAAGTACAATCGGACAATGCCACGAATGTGGCATACCTAAACAGGCAAGGAGGGACAAAGTCCTAAAGCTTGATGAAGCTGATGGAAACAATCCTACTATGGGCAGAATCAAACATAATGTCAATATCCGGCATCCGCCTGAAAGGAACAGACAACACGCTGGCAGTTGGAAGACCATAAAACAGATGGAGCGGTCACTGAATCAAACGACCCTCGAGAAAATCACCCAAAAAATGGGGGGTACCCGAGGTAGATCTGTTCGCCTCCAAAGCAAACGCAAAATCACCAACATTCTCACTGGATCCCACAGATGGCAATAGCAGAGTAGACGCCTTCAGCCAAAGCTGGGGATGGAAACTGTGTTATGCATTCCCGCCAACTGCCATAATACCAAGAGTACTTCAAAAAATAAAGGCAGAGAGAGCAACGGTGATACTAATAGCTCTGTACTGGCCCCAAAGGGCATGTTTTTTTTTTAAATATATTCTTTATTTTAGTATTTAATACAATTATACAAATGTCTTTCTTTTAAAACCTACATCTTAAACAATTATGTTTGACATTACATTTGACATACCTTTCCTATCCTCCTCCCCCTCCCCCCCTTATCCCAAAAAAGAAAAAAAAGGAAAACACATCTACCCCACGCCTTCTCTCACTCCCCTCCCTCTCTGTCCACGTTACCCTCTAGCATTGATAAATATTCCTCCATTTTCAAAAATGCAAGCCATTGTTGCCATATCCTTTGATATTTTTCCCTTGTTTCTTACATTGTATGTATTGACTCTTCTATGACTCTTGTCCGTTCAACCCTCCTAACCCACTGTTTTATTGTCGGAACCTGCTGTGTTTTCCAATTGTGTAGAATCAGAGCTTTTGCATTTAACAAATATGGGATTATTGTCCATTTGTATTGCAAGGCCCCCTTCTCTGTGTCGTGGAACAAGCATACCCATGGGTGTTTTTCAATCCTTTCCCCGGTTATCAAAAATATCATTTCTATTATTTTATCCCAATAGGGTATTATTTTAGGGCATTCCCACCACAGATGTTTAAAAGTCCCTGGTGCCATGCAACCCCTCCAGCAGGTAGGCGAGGCATCTCCTCTGTACCCTTTGAGGGGTTATATACCACCTCACTAGTAGCTTATAGGACATTTCGATCGTTTGTACATCTTTTGGTAGTGAGTGGGCCATTCTGATTATTTTATTCCTGTGATCATCATTTCTTAATGGACCTATCCCCCTATCTAGTGGTTTGTGCCCCCATTCTTGTGTAATTTCCCTGTAAGTGCATATACTATTCCATTTCATCACTTCCTGTAGTGTTATTTCCTCCCTATTTGCCCACCTACTAAAATCTAAACGCTCCTCCTTCCCTGGTGGAAAATAATTTGTATCTAAAAGTGACATTAGTGGGGAATTATAATTCCATTTGTGTCTCGTGATTTTATCCCAAATTTTTAATGTGTTCATTGTTAAAGTGCTGGTGCTTACTCCTAAATCTCAAAACTGAGGTGGTATCCATATCATTTTTCCCATATCCATCCTACTCAGCATAATTTCTAACTCTGCCCAACTCTTCTCTTTCTTATTATGGAGTATGTAGTATACTACACATTCCACATATCACTTCTAAAAATTATTTTCCGTATATTCATTTCATTTATTTTTCTCTTTTTCTCCTTATCACATATTTGTTTTTTTTTTTAGTTTTCAACTTCTATCATCTCACTTCATTTATTTATTAATTGGGTGTGAGGTTCACATGTGTGGAGACTCCAGGCTAATGAATTACTGGTGGTCACAACCACTTATGTTTTAATTACATTATCACATGATGACACTCATTTAATATATATATGCTTTTTGTTCAGAACAAGGATTAGCTATGAGTAAGCGCTAATTTCAGCGTGAAACGCGTCAGAATTCCCTGTTCTACATTCCCTTTGCTGTTGTGACTCGTATGACGTGAAGGTTTTTTAGTGGAATTAATAAAGGCACAATCTATTTTACCTGATCCGGAGTGCGGCTATCCAGAGTTTTTTTGGTTCTTCCAATGCACTTCTCGGAGAGGACATTAGCTTCATCCAAAGACTAATGTCCTTATGATCCCACCACAAAGAAGGGCGTACTGCCTTCCGCTGCCAGAATTGCTCATCATAGCGTAACCACGCGTTCCCCCCATAAACCCTTTGCGCCTCCCCAATGCAATTAATGTAGCAAAAAAGCGGCGAGCAGTTCTCGGATGCCTTTTCCCCATCACGCTCGCCAAAATTGCAAACGTCTGCAACCAGTTTACAAACGTGCGCGTATCAAACTGTAGTGCTGCTTCTCCTCCTCTTCTTTCTTGCTCTCATCAGGCTTAACTTTATCCAAGTTAAACTTTTCCAAAGGCAAAAAAGAGAAAATTTCAACATACTCCCCTTTCCAGATGCGTTCTTTTACCTGTGTCTTGAAGTGAGCGCCCAAAGGCCACTCAAACAGACGTAGACTTCACATTTGGTGGCGTTTGCCAAACGAACCCTGTCTACCCCCGCTGCTCCCTTGCCAGCTGCTGCGTCCTCCCCAACCACCGCCGGTGCACTAGCAACTACCGACGATGACGCTGGCGTGGCCCCAGGATTGGCCGCCCCTACCCCACCAGCAGTCGGGCCCCCCACTGGCCCCGCAACCCCAGCCGCTACGACCGTGCTTGCCACCGCCATCCCAGAGCCGTGGAAGTGTGGGCTGCAGCCCACGCCGCCAGGGGGGAAGCATCCGCCACCAGCTGTGTACCAGCCTCACAGCACACCAACACCTACCGCAAGCCCGCCAACGTGTGCACCACCCCTACTTCCTATGACCCCGCTACTCCAAGGGACAGGGAACCTGGACCGTGCCTCACCCCACCAGCACCATCCCCTTGCCCCACTGGCACCCCTGTACACCCAACCCCACACACAGAAGCCCCCCAGTTAAGGAAAGGGGTGGAAAAAGAACTGACAGGTTCTTACCTGGCTGCCGCTGCCCCGCCGGACTTCCAGCCGTAGGTCCTGTTCCACGTGACACCTCCGGTACCACGTCCTCGTCCCGGTCGATCAACTCCCCCTCCGACAAACTGTCTTGGGAACTCCCGGCCTCCCTTCGATCCGCATCTGTAGGCCGTGCGTCTGGATTCCCCGCAGCTGCAGAGCGAACCGCAGTGATGACCTCACTGCACGCCGTAGTGGTCCACACCTCCTGCTCCGTGTTGCTGCCGCGCTGAGCCCCCCGATGGCACTGCACAGCCTCTGCCCCTCTTCTCCTCCCTCTCCCTTCAGGAATACAATTACTGGCTGTTCCAGGCACATGGCCAGCACCAGCCAAGGCATCTCTTCCTCGCCGAGCCACCCTCAAAGCAGGCGGAGCGCCCACTGAAGCAGCCGCAATGTGTCCAGTCTCATCTGCAGGAAGGTGGGGGACAGGCCCAGCCAAAGAATCAACACCCCTCGTCCGCCGTGAGCATCCTCAACACAGTCCTCCGCAGGCCTGCGCTTGCCCGGCGGAGTAGGCAATTCCTGATCATATCTCCCAGCACCGTCCCTAGCGGGACGCCCCTATGCGTTATAGCCCCGGGCTATAACGCATGAGGAGGGGGACCGGCGGGCACATTGGAGGCCTGACTGGGGCCCTGTATCAAACTAGCCACAGTGGCCTGCAGCCAGCCAGCGCCTTGTGCCGCCGCTTCCTCTCAGAGTTGTGAGAATAAAGCCTCTAAATACCCCATGATACCTGCCGCTACCACTAAATGCATGGGGACCGATGACTACTGCCAACCACAGAGCAAACCTTAACAGTTCCTCCTTGCTGAGTGCACTGCCGCCGACTGACCCGCTGTGCGCTGACTCCGCCCCCTTTACTAACTCCTACACTCCACCCACCGGCCAGCCTCTCAGCCCACTCCCTACCTACAACCCTAAACATCTCCTTGTCTCACTGCCCCGCCCTAGTCATGCTGGCCCTCCCCTTAGCATGCTAGCTCTGGGCCATTTCTATACATCTGCAGTATCCCTGAATCCTTCTGCAAGTAACTCCGCAGTCGACCTGTGCTAATTGTTCCCAACTCCTCCTGTCTCACCTCCAGGGGAGTCCGGAACCTAGCTGCAAGGGAAACCCTCTCTCCATTGGCCTACAGCACCCAGTATGTGATAGTATCAAACAGCCATTATGTCTGAGGCTGAGAGAGGTGCCTCCATGCTGGAAACTCTGTGTCAACTGATGACTGCCCTGATACAAGCAGTTATGAATCTGCAAGATGGCTACTTCCAGCTTGAGGGGCATCTCCACAGCCTCACTGCTTCAATGACTTTTGCTGAGGCAAACACAGCCACAAGCTCCTCCCCCACGACAGTACCTTCCAGTTCAGCGGCTGCGGCTCTACCTGCTGTGGTATTGCCTCCTCCGGAAACCCAGAGTCCCCACTCCTGAGAGCTTTTCCTGAGACCGATGGAGGTCCAGGGTCTTCAAGAATGCCTGCAAACTTTACTTTGTCCTGCAACCCAGGACTTTTGCACTAGAGACTGTTAGAGTGGGGTTCATTATTTCCCTCCCATCAGATGAACCACAATCCTGGGCTCATAACCTGCTTGAATGGAAGGCCGAAGTGTTAAACTATATCACTGCATTCTTTGGAGCCATGGCGGCATTATATGATGATTCGCAGAGAACCGCCACTGCCAAATCTGCCCTTCATTCCCTTGTGCGGGGTAGACGACCGGTGGAAGATTACATCGGAGAGTTCCATAGATGAGCAGCTGATACTGGTTGGAATGATGCGGCTATAAGATACCAATTCCATCTAGGCCTATCTGAGACCTTTAAGGGTGAGCTGGCCAGATCCGAGGCTATGGCTACACTCGAGGCTCTTATCCAGTTGGATAGGCGACTGCGGGAGCGACGCTTTGAGCGTTCCCAGAACTTTTGGCCAACATGGGTACTACCGGAAGTCCCAGCTCCAACAGTCCCTGCCTCTATTTCTCTAACCTCTACCACCTCTGATGTAGAACCTATACAGATAGGTCTTCTCTGACGCACCTTGACCCCAGAAGAAAGTGAACGCAGGTGACTAAACAACTTGTGCATCTACTGTGGAGCTACAGGCCACTTCCAAAGTAACTGTCCCATTTGGCCAAGTAAGCCCAGGCACCCATACCCTTCATATCTCCAGATTTCCAGTACTGTGTCTACTCACATAATTTTTCCTGTCACTTTGCAGGTGTCTGGAAGGGAGGTCAAACTGCAGACAATCATTTACTCAGGGGCTCGCAGCTGCTTCCTAGATATCAATCTTGCCAAAGACTTACAGGTTCCCCTCCATCTCAAAAAACAAAATCTGGACATACACCTTTTTGATGGCACTCCACCTAGCTCAGGGCCCATTACCCAAGAGACTGTCCCTATTCGTGCAACCACAGACACAGGTCATCAGGAGGGCCTCCGCTTCGATGTAATCAGATCTCCCATATTCCCAGCCATCCTCGGCTGCAGGCCTACAATACCCAGCCATACCTTGGCTGCAGGCCCATAACCCAGTGATCGACTGGACCAAAAGGGAGGTCATCTTCTCGTCCAGCTACTGTCACTAAAATGGTGGCATCCCCGCTCAAGTCACCTCTCATTTATGCCTAACCATCCAACCCTCAACAGATACCAGTCAAATTGTTCCTTCTGTCTACCATGACTTCCTTGATGTCTTCGACAAAATTAACCTAAACCGGTCCTACGACTGTCCCATCAAATTGCTCCTTGGAGCGGAGATTCCATTTGGGCGCATCTTCCCACTGTCACTGGTCGAGTTAGAGGCCCTCAGGCAATATATTAATGAGAACCTAAGAAAAGAACAGGGGAAAAATGAGAGGGCTGGAAGGTAACCAACCCCGAGACTTTTAGGGATCAATTCCTTCAATTAAAAATTTTACAATGGAGAGGAGTCTCTCCAGAATTACGTTTCTGGACATACAAATCTTTGTTAATACTAATGGCGAAATTCAATCCACCCTCTATCGAAAATCCTCCGCAGCGAACACCCTGCTGCACGCAACGAGCTCTCATCCGGCCCCTCTGATGTCAAGCATACCCTACGGTCAATATCTTCGTCTTAAACATAATTGCAGCGACCATGCAGACTTAGAGTCAGAAGCCAAGAAGCTTGGACTACGTTTGCGTCAGAGAGGCTATAGCAACAAATGCCTCAAGCATGCATACCTACAGGCCAAGAAACAAGACAGGGCATCCCTGATACATGGTCAAAAATCAATTAAACCTGCCCCAGGGGTCAGACTAATAACCACTTTCAATGGTCAGCATTCTCAAATGCAAAACATCCTCCAAAGGTATTGGTACCTTTTGAAGAGTGATCCAATAGTGTCAAAATATCTTCCGGATTCCCCCGGGGTTACCTACAGAAGATCGCGCTCATTATGCGATTCTCTAGTTCATGGTCATTTTACTCCTCCATTTTTGATAGGTAGAAAACTAAAGGGATGTGAACCCTGCCACAAATGTGGCTTCTGTAGGTATATGCATGCCTCGGAATCCATTTTATTACCCAATGGGCGGCTGTTTAAACCATAATTTGCGGTGACTTGTTAGTCCATTGGTATAGTGTATATCATGGTCTGCCAGTGCAACACCTTCTATGTAGGGAAAACGAAGCGTCCATTGTTTCACCGGATCAGGGACCATGTGTCTCTGGTGTGGGGAAAGAAAATGGAGACTCCGATCAGTCGCCATTTTGGCCTCCATCACCAGTTCGACAAACTCATGCATTTTTTTGCATTCGAGCATGTACCCCCGGGTGATAGGGGAGGGGACTTTAACTGTATTTTGTTACAACCTGAAACACGCTGGATATTCAACCTCGGGGCCACACGACCCCCTAGCTTGAACGACACATTTAGCGTTAAGCCCTTTTTGTGTGTTTTGTTGCTGTTGTTGCCGATAGTTCATATGCTCATCATATTTTATTAACTTTTTGCTCTTCTGGGGTAGTCTATATATTAGGTCCCTCCCTGGTGTTTCGGAGGGTTAGAATTACTTTATATTATTCATTATTAGCATCTATGATTATTATTAATAGTTTGTTTATATCTAACTGGTTGGAGTGCCGCAGCTCTTTTTCTAGGTGTCCCTATTGTGTGGTCTGCACGGGCGCCCGGGGGCAATTCTGCTAATACAGCCTGTGAATCAATGAGGCTGCAGCAGATTGCCCCTGTATCATTGGGGATCCATTCGTTTGGTTGCCTAAGCCATGCCCGGGTTTCCATCTATCCATTGCAGGGAGGGAGGAGTGTAGGGTGATTTGGATTGATTTCCTCCGCCCTCCCTCTGTCCCCTCTTTGGCTCCACTCTTTGTCCTTTTTACGGACAGGGTGGATGCCATCACCCAAGATGGCCGCTGTGTACGGACGACGCTGGTCGCGTCACCCGCACATGCGCAGAACCGGGCATCAGCTCGGCACTGGATGGGATCATTCCATCGCCTAAGCATGCCCGGTCTCCCTCCATCCATCTGTAGGGAGGGAGGACTATAGGGCGGCTTGCATTCAGCTCCTCCGCCCTCCATCTGTCCCCTTTCTGGCTCCACTCTCTGCCCGTTCTGCGGACAGGGTGAATGCCATCACCCAAGATGGCCGCGGCGTATGGGCGACACGATTCACATCACCCGCACATGCGCAGAGCTTGGTAGCGGCTTGGTGCTGGACGGGACCCCCTATATGCACGCCCGCAGCTCGGCGGTGACGTCAGACGCCACCGAATTGGAGGCACAGAATTTAAAAACCCCTCTGTCATTGCCTTCTTGGCAATTGACATTGAAGGACCTGTTGTTGGCAGATCTAGGATTCCTATCCACTTAGCCTTAACAGGCTAGGACTACACTTTAAAGGTACAGTACTTACCCACTGGGGCTTACTTAAGGAGGCTTTATACATCCCCCTGAACTTATTGTATTTGTATCCTGATAATTTGGTGATTAGAACATACTTATACCTGTTCCTACTATGTCTATTATCTCCTTAGGCAATTTAGGAAGACGGTCAGAAAGGACTCTGTTATAGGTAGTCTGACATTACCCATTTATTTAAAGGCACACCGTGCTAACTAATCTTCATTGATTCCACTATACTCCACTTCCAACCATCTCCAGGTATGTCATCATACATTCTTTGTCGAAGTAGCCGATTATCCATCGGCTATTCAACAATGTTGCATTTCTTGCTTATTATTATAATTCATGTGTCTCTGCAGATCGCTGTTGGGACCTCTGATCTTTTTCTGCGGCTCTCAATAACAACCACCACCCCCCTTTCCTCTCTTTGGTGTGGAGATAACTAATTTTGAATATTGATCATAACTATGTCATGAGCTATGACCTATATGGTAAGATGGCAACACTATTATTAATTATTATTTCGTATTGTAATTAACTTATATATACTGTACCTATTTGTGGTTACTGTATTTGTGATCGATTTTTTCTATATCTGTCTTTAAATACGTTGTATTTCAAAAATGTTGATTTATTACACTATGTCTGTTTAATCATTTTGGTAATGTATTTCTCAATTTAATTTTTCAGTTTTTAAATACTAGCTGCATTGTCCTGATGAAGCTCAAGCGAGCGAAGCATGTTGAAAGTTGCAGCATCTCTATGTGTATAGATTGGTAATGTGTTGTCATTTGTGATCTTGTACCTGCTGTGTACGCAATCAATTGATATTTGTATCGATTGTGTTCATACTGTTTTTTTTTATATTAGTTTGTTCTTTGAATAAAATTATTTTAATGTGGGCATGTCTTTAAATTGCCTTGATTGGGGTACCGTATAAAAGTCCCGGGGTTGGTTACCTTCCAGCCCTCTCATTTTTCCCCTGTTCTTTTCTTAGGTTCTCATTAATATATTGCCTGAGGGCCTCTAACTCGACCAGTGACAGTGGGAAGATGCGCCCAAATGGAATCTCCGCTCCAAGGAGCAATTTGATGGGACAGTCGTAGGACCGGTTTAGGTTAATTTTGTCGAAGACATCAAGGAAGTGATGGTAGACAGAAGGAACAATTTGACTGGTATCTGTTGAGGGTTGGATGGTTTTTCTTTGTATTCGAATTTTTGGGATGTGGTACCCCTTTACAAGAATAATCTTATCCTAATCACTTCATCTCTATATCTCTTTTTTTTTAATGAGAATCTAGCCAAGGGTTTAATTTGTCTCTCCTCCTCACCTGCTGGATCAGGCATCTTCTTTGTTGAAAAGAAAGACCACTCCCTCCTGCCATTCATTGACTACAGGGAACTCAACAAAATTACTATCAAGAACAGGTACCCTCTTCCTCTCATTCCAGAGTTATTCCAGAGGTTCTGAGCAGCCTGAGTATTCAGGTGCAAGCTTCACTTGAGAGGGACCGATAACCTGGTCAGCGTTAGATAGGGGGACGAATGGAAGACTGCTTTCAGAACCCGCTTCAGGCATTTTGGAGTACCTTGTGATGCCCTTTGGGCTATGCAATGCTCCTGCAACGTTCCAACATTTTGTAAACTATATCCTCAGAGAGTACCTTGACCTGTTTTTGATTGTCTGCCTGGATGATATCTTGATCTTCTCAGCCTCACTTGAACTCCACCGGGACCATGTCAAGTACTGAGTACTCTGCGAAGTTACAGATTGTATGCCAAAGCAGAAAAGTGTGAGTTCAAGAAGCAGTCTATCCAATACTTGGGACTCATAATCTCCTCTGAGGGGTTTTCCATGGATCCCCAGAAGGTCTCAGCAATTCTAGAATGGCCCACATCCTCCGACAGAAAGGGAGTCCAAAGATTCATTGGCTTCGCCAACTTTTACCGGAGGTTTATGTTTTTGACCATCATCTTTCCAATCACTCAGCTCACCCGCCTTAATACTGGTTTCCTTTGGAACCAGGAAGCCCAGTCAGCCTTTGAACGCATGAAAACCTTTTTTAACTCTGCTCTGGTATTGCAACACCCAGACCCAGCACTCCATTTCATTCTTGAGGTAGATGCTTCAGAAGTAGCAACAGGAGCTGTGCTCTCCCAGCGTCTGGGCGCATGGCCCTGCTGCACCCAGTAGCCTTCTGTTCCAAAAAACAAAGCCAGGCCGAAAGAAAATATGATGTAGGCGACAGAACTCTTGGCAATTAAAGTAGCCTTTGAAGAGTGTAGATATCTTTTGAAAGACGCCAGTCACCCAGTCAGGATCTTTACTGACTACAAGAACCTGGAGTATTTGAGGTTTGCTAAGCATATAAGGCCCCAGTAGGCCAGATGGGCCTTATTTTTCTCAAGGTTTAATTTTCACTTGACATGCAGACCTGTCTTCAAGAACGGAAAGGCAGACACCCTATCCTGGATGTTCCCTGAATATACTGAACCTGCTCCCCCGAGTACCATTCTTTCTCCCCAGAATTTTTTGTTAATTCTGCCCATCACAAAATCGGTTATCAAATGGGCTTCTGCATCATACCCTGAAACAGAGCATGCCTCATTAAGAAGACCGGACCGACCACTCTGCCATCAGGATAAGGTCTTCATACCCCAGGAGGCAAGGATTCAGGTTCTTAAAACATTCCATGATCACAGGTTAGCCAGTCACTTTGGGGCTCAAACAACTAGTGAGCTCATCCAACGGTCCTTCTGGTGGCCCAACTTTGACTGTAGAGCCTATGTTAGATCCTGCACTGTGTGCCTATGCAGCAAATGTGACAAGACAAAGCCCTGGGGATTATTTAGACGCTTAACTGTTCCTAACCGTCCATGGGAGATGATCTCCATGGATTTCATTGTGGATCTTATACCCTTGGAAGGATTCACTACATTCTTGGTGCTGCTGGCTACATGTTTCAGAGCTAACTGCTCCTTTTTCAAGCCTCTGGCTTGCCTGTGGTGGATGGAAAGATAATTGCACTATCTATGGGCTGCATCATCTATGAGCTCATAAGACTTCTGGCAGGATCAGAGTGTATTTTTTGCACTTATTAAACAGTAATAACAAAACTCTTTTAATGATATGTGTTCATTAGACAAAAAGCAGCAAATATGAAATGTTCACTGATGGTTTTATATACATTTTAACTAAAAGCCCCAGTCTGCTGCTTCAGAATAGAATGGGAATCTGCCAAGACAGAAATCTGCAAGCTGCATTACTGACTTGTTTTTGAAGGTGAATGCTCCAGATGGCTCATAGTAACTCCTGGTAATTCACTGATTTGGAACAAGAATGTCACCTGCTATGAACATGCATGGAACAGTAGGGAACAGCCCTGGAGCATACACCTTTAAAACAAGTTGGCAAAGGGGAATCTTCTTACTTTTGTTATGACTGGTTTATTTTAAACTGATGTCTGCCCCCATATTTATAAGACTATAGGGCGATGAATTAGGCACATAATAGTGAATATAAATTTATGAAATAGGCATTCCTTAATTTTGGAATTAATCACCTAGCTTTGAGAATTGGTTTGATAATATTTTACGTGGTGAACACAAAAAGCTTGGCACAATTCATCCTATAGGTGGCAGCAATATTCTAAATATCAATCTAGTCCGATTAATGTGGATGCTAAGTACTGATCTGGCTTCTTTTATGTTGTTGCTAAGTTTTATTGGTTAAAATTGAACTAGTCCTTTACTCATACAGAAATAAATTAATAGGTTTACTTAAAGCAATATTAAACCCTCCATTTTTAAGCTCTTTTGGCAGCTGATTCAATCACTAAGTATGCATCTTTGCGTCTTTGCCTATGTTCCAGTTTAGGCTGGTGTCGATCACAGCCTCGGGTTTCCTGTTTCTGGGTGGCTTCTTTCGCTTGTAGTGTCCTATGGATCCACCCAGGCATGCAGGGACTAAAGTTGTGTCTCCCTACATTGTGTGCATCAATAGAAACACACAGCCCCATTACCTAGGTAGGAGGGCAAGACACTTCCCTGCTCCTCCCCCTCCCTTCTCCAAGCTAAATCACTGTCTGGAGACTTCACTGTCCACTGTTAACTGTTTCTTGTGAAGACTGGAAGCTCAGGGCAGCAGCACTGGGAGAGCAGAAGCAAGTTGCAAATTGCAAGTGTTGGGGCAAGAATTTTAACAAATAGTTTACTGCGGAATATGCTAATATAATGCTGAGGGTTTAAAGGGGTTGTAAACCCTCAAGGTTTTTCACCTTAGTGCATCCTATGCATTAAGGTGAAAAACCTCCTGTGATGCAGCTGCCCCCAAGAGCCCCCCTTTTACTTACCTGAACCCGGTCTTTCCAGCGATGGGTACGAGCACACCAGCTCCAGCCGGTGTCTTTGGTCCTGATTGGATAGATTGATAGCAGCACAGCCATTTACTCCTACTGCTGTCAATCAAATCCAATGACCCGGGGGCTGGGCTGAGTCCTGCTGTCTGTGCCATTGGACGCAGCAGCAGGACATGGGATCGCACCCACACGGGTTCCCCCGAGGGAGAGCGGTTCCTCAACGGGGCACTGGAGAAGAGGAGGGGCCAGTGTCAGAAACCATGAATCAGACTGAGACAGAAGTACAATTAAATCACACTTGTTTATTAATAAAAATGGTAAATAGAAAAAGCGTAGTCAAGCATAGCCAGAGTCCAGTAACCAGATCACCTGAGGAATACAGCGATGAACTGAAACCTAGACAGGGCTGACCCATCCCTATGTATAAGAAACTAACCCTCCAACCCTGGTCGTAAGGCCAGGAAGGATTCCACTGCCCTTACTGGACATATGGTTGAATGTGGAATGCAAAACACAACGATTCGCATGCCCTTACTGCCGGTTTTGGACCGTCATACCCATAGGCTGACCGAGTCCCTTAAACAATCTACCTCCTGTACCAGTAGGCCCCCTTATGCCATTTGGAAGAGCTAACTAGCTCACTGACCCTCAACGCTCCAAAGAAGGCAAGTGCAAAAGCTGCTCGGAATAAGGAACATTCGTAGTCCGAGCTACAAATGGAACTCAAGTGCATAAATAAATCATGCAACATGGAAAATGAAACATGGAACCGGGCACCACCCGTCCCTGCTCTTATGAGCTTTCCTGTACCCCTTAACCGCCTGTTTTACCCAAAATTCCTTTGTATAGTCCCAGCAACCCTGTAACTTTAAAAAGGAAGGTCAAACCTGCCAACTTTCAATCGATAGCGGATGCCGAGATTCCCTTCTCCAGTCCCATATTAAGGAAATAAAGGACTGCGTGGTTCACCTTTCGACCACCGGAGGCGATCCTCAGCCTGTGAAAAAAAACTAACCATTCTCGCCATACCTTAGAATAGGCAGTCCAAGTAGCCATACTCACTGAGTGTTGATTCCACTGTGCTGCGTTTCCAAAGCGATGTTCCACATCCAGTCGAGACAGGTGATCCTGTGTTGCCCCACGTCTGGTGCCAGCTCCTGGAACTTGTCCCACTGAAATTGAAACAAAGCATCAGCCAAAGTATTTTCAACCCCTGGAAGATGTACAGCATAAATGAAAGCATTCAATAGCAAACAGCGCAGGATCAAATGACACAGCAACCGAACCACCGGCTTAGAAGCCGCTGACACATGGTTACGCCCTCGTCCAGGCTTTTTGCCAAAGGTAGTTTCAGGTTTTCACCTGAACCAAGATATTGTCCTGCCATAGTTTTTTCCAAAACCATGTTCCAGGGAAGAAAGTCACTACATTGTCTTGATGTGGTGAGAGCAGTGAAAACCTATTGAAAGGCAACTGCTCAGATTCAGAAGACTGATGTCTTATAGTGCCTTGCGAAAGTATTCGGCCCCCTTGAACTTTTCAACCTTTTGCCACATTTCAGGCTTCAAACATAAAGATATAAAATTTTTATTTTTTGTGAAGAATCACCAACAAGTGGGACACAATTGTGAAGTGGAACAAAATCTATTGGATTTTTGAAACTTTTTTAACTAATAAAAAAATGAAAAGTGGGGCGTGCAAAATAATCCGGCCCCCTTGCGCTAATACATTGTAGAGCCACCTTTTGCTGTGATTACAGCTGAAAGTCTCTTGGGGTATGTCTCTAACAGTTTTGCACATCGAGAGACTGAAATTCTTGCCCATTCTTCCTTGCAAAACAGCTCAAGCTCAGTGAGGTTGGATGGAGAGCGTTTGTGAACAGCAGTTTTCAGCTCTTTCCACAGATTCTCGATTGGATTCAGGTCTGAACTTTGACTTGGCCATTCTAACACCTGGATACGTTTATTTGTGAACCATTCCTTTGTAGATTTTGCTGTATGTTTGGGATCATTGTCTTGTTGGAAGATAAATCTCCGTCCCAGTTTCAGGTCTTTTGCAGACTCCAACAGGTTTTCATCCAGAATGGTCCTGTATTTGGCTGCATCCATCTTCCCCTCAATTTTAACCATCTTCCCTGTCCCTACTGAAGAAAAGCAGGCCCAAACCATGATGCTGCCACCACCATGTTTGACAGTGGGGATGGTGTGTTGAGGGTGATGAGCTGTGTTGCTTTTACGCCAAACATATCGTTTTGCATTGTGGGCAAAAAGTTCGATTTTGGTTTCATCTGACCAGAGCACCTTCTTCCACATGTTTGGTGTGTCTCCCAGGTGGCTTGTGGCAAACTTTAGACGAGACTTTTTATGGATATCTTTGAGAAATGGCTTTCTTCTTGCCACTCTTCCATAAAGGCCAGATTTGTGCAGTGTACGACTGATTGTTGTCCTGTGGAAAGACTCTCCCACCTCAGCTGTAGTTCTCTGCAGTTCATCCAGAGTGATCATGGGCCTCTTGGCTGCATCTCTGATCAGTCTTCTCCTTGTCTGAGCTGAAAGTTTAGAGGGACGGCCAGGTGTTGGTAGGTTTGCAGTGGTCTGATACTCCTTCCATTTCAAAATGATCGCTTGCACAGTGCTCCTTGGGATGTTTAAAGCTTGGGAAATCTTTTTGTATCCAAATCCGGCTTTAAACTTCTCCACATAGTATTACAGACCTGCCTGGTGTGTTCCTTGGTCTTCATGATGCTCTCTGCGCTTTCAACAGAACCCTGAGACTATCACAGAACAGGTGCATTTATACAGAGACTTGATTACACACAGGTGGATTCTATTTATCACCATCAGTCATTTAGGACAACATTGGATCATTCAGAGATCCTCGCTGAACTTCTGGTGTGAGTTTGCTGCACTGAAAGTAAAGGGGCCGAATAATTTTGCACGCACCACTTTTCAGTTTTTTATTTGTTAAAAATTTTTAAATTATCCAATAGATTTCGTTCCACTTCACAATTGTGTCCCACTTGTTGGTGATTCTTCACAAAAAATAAAAATTTTATATCTTTATGTTTGAAGCCTGAAATGTGGCAAAAGGTTGAAAAGTTCAAGGGGGCCGAATACTTTCGCAAGGCAGTGTATTTATTTTGCCAGAGGGTGCTAAGAAAGGACATGCATCGTCGAAATCCACTGTCACTAAGTGGATTCGACCGTTGATAATTCAAACTTATGATTTAAGGGGCAAGATTCCCCCGTTTCAAGTTAAGGCACACTCTACCAGGTCGGTTTGGGCTCAAATCTGTAAGACCGCAGCTTGGTCTTCAGTGCATACATTCACAAAATTTTATCAGGTGGATGTAAGGAGGTGAAGATATCGCCTTCGGGTCCAGTGTGCTGCAGGCAGCAGTATAAGCCCTCAGGTCTGGGGGTGCCCTGCGGGTTGTCTCTCCCTCCCCTCAAGTAGCATTGCTATGGGATTTCCCATTAAGTAATTAGTTAAGGCTCTGAGTCCCATGGTGTACAATAAAGAAAATAAGATTTTTATAACAGCTTACCTGTAAAATCCTTTTCTTGGAGTACATCATTGTACACAGAGGTCTTTCCCCTCTTTGTATGGGATTTAAGTATATTGCTTGGCTACAAAAACTGTATTACTCCTGGAAGAAGAAGGGGTTATATAGGGGAGTGAACTTTCTGTATTGGGTATACCAGTGTCAACACCTGAAGGTGGCCCATAACCCATTAAGTAATTACTTAAGGCCCTGTGTCCCATGATGTACTCAGAGAAAAGGATTTTACAGGTAAGCTGTTATAAAAATCCTAGTTTACCTCCTTCATTAGTTTCCCCGAGACCACTGAAGGATGCAGCAAGGCAGAACACAAGTTCCTCCCTATGGGTGGGACAGCTGATAGTGAACATAGAATTTTAAAACCGCTAGCAATACCGATTCCAACAACCTTGCCGCGTGGCAGTCGGGATACCTGCTGAGGAAAGGAAGCATCCTTTCCAGTCGCACTGGCATCATCCCTCTTACCTGCAGACTCTCCGGCATGGCCCTTCCCTCTTCTGAAGCACTTTGACAGCGCATGGGATCCCCCGCACCCGGAACAGGCATGCGTGAAGCGACAATTTGCACTGAACTTACATGTACCTTCATTAAATTGTCAGCAGAAGTCCCATTTTTTTGGGTCGGTTTTCCTGAGGCCGAGGTACCTCCGACCCCTCCCTGAAAATACTGGTTGGGAGCCCACACCGATGTCATAAGCTTTATCCACAAGCTGATGTCCTTGAGAGACGATCGGATGGCCGTTTGTTGTCTAAACTGTTTATTGTAACATAGCCATGTCTGGTGAGCCTTGCTAATGGCTTCCAGGTAAATGAACAATGGTAGACAGTGCTCAGGGTCCTCTCTCCTTTAACACTTGTCAGAATGGCTAAAGCCTGTAACCAATTAGCAAAAGTATGAGGAATTAGCCGATATCTCTCCTCCGGCTTCAATCTATCCAGATTGAACTTTTCAAGTGGCAGTAATGTGAGCATCACCACATACTTCCCTTTCCAAATTTTTCTTTAATGTTCGCTTTTAGATGAGCACCCAAGGGGCCCACAAAACAGATGTAGACTTTGCATTTTGCTGAGTCCGCCAGCCTAACCAAATCTGCTTTCTTGTCCCCCGCGTTTTCTTGGCTATCCAATGCTACAGCACTAGTCTGTACCACAGGCAAAGAAACCCCCCGAGCCACCCCAGCAGCTGTCGCAGGCAAACCGCCCAAAACACTATGTGTGCCAGCCAGCTGGCAATTGGGGGGGCCCAAGGAGCCCACACCATCGCAGACGACGTTCTGGTCCCATCACCCAAATAAAACCGCTGGACCAGGTCACGCAAGCCCATCAGTAAGTCCTGAAGGACCACTGTGAACCCGTCTGTCTTGTGTGCAGGAGCCCGCCGTCTGCTATCTGTTGTGC
Organism: Lithobates pipiens; assembly: GCF_037356315.1. Classification (NCBI taxonomy): domain Eukaryota; kingdom Metazoa; phylum Chordata; class Amphibia; order Anura; family Ranidae; genus Lithobates; species Lithobates pipiens. The sequence continues at coordinate 88,672,534 of NW_027507788.1, forward strand.
AGGGGCCCGCCACCTTCCGTCACTGCTAACCTACCCTCCACAGGGGCACCCCTGGCTACTCTGACCTAGCAAATTCAGCAATAAAGAACATATAGATAAGGAAGAAAAACACTCACCAGGCTGCCCAGGACTGGGCCCACCAGCCGCCTTACTGGAATCCCCCGGTCCCTGATGTTCCTAGTCCTCATCCACCTCCGGTCCAGACAGTTCTCCTTCCAACCTGTCGCCAGTCCCCGCTGGCCGAACGATCACCGACTGCACCCCAGGAGGTCCTGACCTGGTTGCTGAGGGTCCGTGTTGCTGCTCCCTTCTGCTCCTCTGTCCTGGAACACCATACCCACTCACTGCCCGTAGGGATGGACTCCTGATCCGCCCCTTGGCCCAGGCATCTGCTGCGTGCTCTTCAGGTTCTGCCCTCTGGTCACCGCAGGACTGCTGGCCACCCCAGGAGCCTGGCCAGCATCCTGATCCACAGCTCTCCCTCAGTGAGCTGACTGACTGCCCTGGTCCCTTCCTGCAGCCATGGCTGCGTGCTCTGGATACCTGTGACAAGCAGAGTGGAAGGAGCCATGTGCAGCGCTCATCTCCCCCACCGCTGAGCTCCATCCTTGGCGTGGATTCCTCCCAGCCTCACCTCTCACTATAGCCGGGGTATGCTGGCTTGAGGGGGTCGGAGGGTCCCTGTCAGGCCTCCGGGGATGACGCAGAGCTCCGGGGGAGGGGTCCAGACTAAAGCGCTTCAGCAGCTGAGACCGCCAAGCTCGTGGGATCACCTGCCCCCTCCCGTGACTGGTGTAGTTACCCTCTCTCCCATGATCACAGCTACTTGGGACTGGAGCCAGTCAGCTCCTTGGGTGGCCACGACCGCGTGATGAGCTGATCTATGTCGGCCATGTGCAGCATTCTGTACACAGCAGCAGGGCGGTCTAAGCTTCTCTCCTCTTCGCTCTCACGACTGACTGCAACTACTTTCTCCTCCCCACAAGACTTCCCCAGGACTCCTCCCAGCCCTTTACAGCAACAATTCCTATACTACCCCTGCCTGTCCTACTGTCCACGTGTCATGCCGTCCCTCCGCCCATTCTTTTCTCTTCTTTTACTCTGGGACTCCCTTTCCTGAGCCACCAATCTGATACGAAAATACAGATAGTGAGTCGGAATTCCCTATATGCAAACTTACTGTATTCTTGGTCAATTAATATGACAGTTTTGTTGTGACGTTTAACTCTGGTTAAAAAAAAAATCTGTTTAACTATGTATTCTTAAAGGAGAAGGACAGTCAAAGCTTGTTTGGCTATCCTTCTCCTGTGGATCACAGGAGTGCAGTTCGTTTTGCACTCCTGCGACCCGTTTCCAGCTACTGATGTCACAGAGGCGGTCCAGGTTTGATTAAGATTGTGAACATATGGCTGGGATCCACCCACATACTTGGACTAGCACTCGGCTCAGCCTCTCAGCGAGTTGCTGAGACCCCGAGCCAGCCGCTCTCGCCCTCTCCACAGCCCAGCGCTCCAGTGAGCGCTGGAGGGGCAGAGCAGACAGTGGCGAATGACAGAAACCCGCTCTCTGCTCAGAGAGCTGTAATAACCGAGCGATTGTTCTAAGCTCCCTGTTTGTTTTCCCTGCTCTACTAGATTGGATTTCCTCCTTGACAACCTCGGATCGGATATCAGCTTCTCCCTGAACGTGTGCCTGCTTTTGTATCTGGGCTGTCATTGAACCACTCTGCCTGTTTGCCAACCTCAAGTACATGTTTGCTTTGCTCAGTTCACGCATGCCCTGGAGTGGTAGCCAGGCACTGTACAATTGTGTATAAGCCCTGTAAAGTTAGGTAGTTGGGGGCTACAAATATCAATGCATCATACGTACTTGGGGGAGTACAACTGGGGGAATCAATGGTGGAGAAGGAGCTGGGGGTTTTGATAGATCGGAAGCTTAATAATAGTATGTAATGTCAAACTGCAGTTTCCAAAGCAAGCAAAATCCTCTCTTGTATTAAGAGAGGCATGGACTTCAGTGAGAGAGATATCATTTTATCCATGTATAAATCATTAGTAAGACCACATCTGGAATATGCAGTTCAGTTTTGTGCACCAGTTCTCAAAAAGGATATCAGGATAACTGAAGAACCGTCAGAGAAGGCCAGCCAAACTGATAAGAGGCATGGAGGAGCTGCACTATGAGAAAAGATTAGAGGAACTGAATTTATTCTCTCTTGAGAAGGAGAGATTAAAGTTCTACCCACATTTTTTTAAATTTTTTTTTAAAGGCATCCATTCTACTTTTATCAATCACATTCTCTAAATAATTTTGTTACCAAATCCACCACTGTTTTATTTTTTTTAAACAGGAAGAAGCATTAAAAGCCCTTAAAGCAAGGTAAAGGGAAATAAAATAAGAAATTTACAAATGCCCAAAGCATTTATTTTTTATTTTTTGGCAATTCGGAGCTCCGCTTTAAGGGGGGATATGTAAAACATGTACAAAATACATAAGGGGTCCATATAGTGAACTTGGTTTTGAGTTATTCACTTTAAGGTCATCACAGAGGTCAAGCAGTATTCTTTTTGTCTATAGGAAAAGAGATTTCATCTCCAAATGTGGAAGGAATTTTCCCCCTGCTGTAGCAAATTGGATTATGCTTTGCTGGGGTTTTTCACCTTTCTCTGGATCAACTGTGGGTATAGGATTGTGTAAATGGAATTGTATGATTTATTTTTTTGGTTGAACTAGATGGACTTGTGTCCTTTCTCAACCTGGCTAACTATTTAACTGAGTACCAATATAGTGTCTGAAACCTGTGTTAGAGTAATGCCGCGTACACGTGAACGGATTTTCCGACAACAAATGTTGGATGTGAGCTTGTTGGTGGAAAGTCAGACCATGTTTATGCTCCATCAAACATTTGTTGTCGGACACAAGTCCGTCGGACAAAAGTCCATGTATGCTCGGAATCAAGTATGAGCCGGAAGTGCTCGGCCTTGGAAAACTAGCGCTCATAGTGGAGATATCACATACGTCTTGTACGTCACTACATTCGTAATTGTTGGCCAACATTTGTGTGACTGTGTGTATGCAAGACAAGTTGGAGCCAACATCCTTCGAACAAAAATCCACGGTTTGGTTGTCAGAATGTCTGATCATGTGTACGGGGCATAAGTGTGACAATGTCCATATCGTGGCCACAGACTCAATTTAAGAAAAAAAAATAAAGCAGTCAACAGCTTAAGTTTGGTGTGTCTCAGCAGTGCAGGCAGACCATTAACAGTTCACCATCTTTACTAATTGCACAAACTTCCTGCTCCAATTGCTCCTACTATCGCCTAAAGCAGAAATGTCATAACATTGTCAGTGCATTTTGAATGCGGTGTGGGAAACATGCACAGAATATGTTTTTGCTGTACCGTGTTCAGGTATGAATAGGCCTTGAGCCAAGTGAGGGGCGGGAACAGCTGTGAGATCTTCGGGTGGAGTCTCAGCATCTTCACATACAATACATTAATCCCAGTTGCTTCGCTAGGGGGGTGAAGACCACACCCGGGTGACACCTGCTGGAGGGGTAACATCCAGGGCCATCTTTAACTTGGGCCAAAAGCCCGCACCAGTAGCAGAACTATCAGCAGGTCCAGATTAACTGGCTTCCCCTTGTACATTACAAGTTTACCAAGACCTGTCTGTCAAAATGATTGGTTGCTGGGGCCCACCTAGCATCCTAGCAACCAATCAGGAAGATGTAACTTCCTCCTCCAGAGCTGCTCTGCTTCCACCGTCTCCAGTTTTAGGTCTGCAGTCTCTGACCGTCTCCAGTAGTAGGACTGCAGTCTCTGACAGTCTCCAGTAGTAGGTCTGCAGTCTCTGACCGTCTCCAGTAGTAGGTCTGCAGTCTCTGACCGTCTCCCGTAGTAGGTCTGCAGTCTCTGAGTGTGTTCTGTAGTATTTCTTTAGGGGGGCCCCAAGAAAATGTTTACACAGGGTCCAGACAATATTAAAGCTGGCCCTAGTGGCACTATCAAGTATGAAGTGATATCAGACTTTTACAGGGGTCGGTTTGGGATGCCCCCGTGACCACATGCTACCGGCCTGATACTAGCTTGCCCAGCACCCTGCAGGGGCATTGTGACAGGCTAGACAGGAGAGAGCCCTGGGGGGGGGGGGGGGTGACACCATGGTTTTACTGCACCAGGTGACACCAACCCTACTGATGCCTAGTGATCATGTATGCTGAGGTGGCTAGAATGAGTCTGGAGCCAGTGGAAAGTTATAGGGCAGCCGCAGGGGACCAGTCTCAGCACAGGATATTCAGAAACCGCAAGAGTGAATTTTTTAAAGATTTGGGCTTTAAAATGTTTGATAAAAATGCATACTTCTGTAGCAACATGGACTACAATTTTAAAGCAGTTTTCCTCCGGTATTTCTATGCATTGCATGTCCCTCTAGTGCCCAGTGTTATCAACTGACATCATGTTTGTGAGCCAAGCTAAAGGGCGACACAGTGGTGTAGTGGTTAGCACTCTCACCTAGCAGTAAGAAGGGTCACTGGTTTGAATCCCAACCACGACACTACCTGCCTGGAGTTTGCATGTTCTCCCTGTGCCTGCGTGGGTTTCCTCCAGGTGCTCTGGTTTCCTCCCACAGTCCAAAGACATGCGGGTAGGTTAATTGACTTCTGTCCAAAATTGGCCCTGGTATATGAATGAGGACCTTGGATTGTGGGCTCCTTGAGGGTAGGGACTGATGCGAGTGTGCAATGTACAGGGACAATTGTAGACACTCACTCAGGTTGAACTGGATGGACTGGTGTCTTTATTCAACCTTACTAACTATGAAACTATGGATTGATGAGTAGTTACTGACTACTTATCCCAGGGTTCTTTGCTGCCATCAGAGATATTGTTGGGAGGAAGTATATAAGAAGTCAAAGCCCTGCCCTGCGCTCTCTTCCTCCTGAGCCTGATGCAAGACGGATCTCTCCGTGCATGTAGAGAGAAAGGTTGTGGCCTACCACGTGATGTATCACATTCCAACTCAAGTGAGAGGGGCCTAGCGCAGCTTGTTTTTCATTGGACATCCATTCAGCACCACCTCAGCCGCCCGCCAACCTGTGTTCGGAGCTTTGCATTAAGAGGTCGATACTGTGGATCCGCCGCACGTGTGTCGATACAGGAGCTGCTTTCCGGAGGGTTCTAAATTGGCCTGCCCTGTGCTCTCTTCCTCCTGGGCCTGATGCAAGACAGACCTCTCCGTGCAAGGAGAGAGAGGTTGCGGCCTACCACCTGGTGTATCACATTCCAACTCAGGCGAGAGGGGCCTAGAACTGCTTGTTGTTCATTGGACGTCCATTCAGCACCACCTCAGCCGCCTGCCAACCTGTGTTCGGAGCTTCGCATCGGGAGATCAATGCGGTGGATCCGCTGCACATGTGTCACTACAGGAGCTGCTGTCTGGAGGGTCCTAAATCAGCCTGGTCATTTGTGAGAGGGCAATAGCCCACCTTTACAGATCCTTTGCTCACCGTTTCACTGGGACACTTTGCACAGACATCTTTTTCTTGGGGATACTTTACTGAACTTATCTTGAACACTGTGCATAGACACCTTTAGCTATTACCATTTCAAGAAATCTTATTGCTTGCTATTACACCTTTTTGGATACAATTAAAGATCTCCTACATGCTGGTGAAGACAGTCAGATCTGCAACGGGGACATTGCTGTCATTATTGCTACAAGGTTCCTTATACCATTGCCATTAATTCTGATCTCTCATTAGTTTGATAGGCTGACCTAGGTTTTCCCTTTTAGAAGTTTTGTCAGTATAACCATCTAACTTGTTTATCCTTTCAGGTGCAAGCAGAATTCCACCGTATATGTGTATATACTAGACTTGTTTTACCTGCAAATATTTGGTTTGTTATTTGGAAGAATTCCTTTGCTGAGTTGGTGCTGTTCCCCAAAACTCAGCAGATCTATTGCCTCCTCTTTGTGACACTATCTTCTTTGAACTGTTCCAGTAAAACATTACCAGAACATAAACGCACAGAGTTGTCTGATTTATTGCTTTAAGGTGGTGCAAAGATGTCTGAACCCATAGTGTCAGGTGGGTTGGAATGTTCATCAGGTCATAGCAGTGCAGATGAGCAGGTAATTCCAAGTAGCCCCTTAGGGGGTCGTGCTACACTTCAATATTAAAAATGACTATTTTCTAAAAACAAAGTGTGCATTTACATATCTTTTTACAAATTAACATGTATTTATTTAAAACGCATCAGAGAATTCCTGGAGCCCTAGGAATTAGCTAAAGATTTAGCACAGTGCCAGACTTGTGGCTCTATTTGTCTGACTGAAAATACAAACTGAGCTTGAACCGTTACAGTTTCTTTTTAAAGAGAAAATATGATGGATTTTGGAAATTTTATGCTAGGATGTTTCAAAGTTTAAACATTTAGAAACTGCGGTATTTTTTTTTTTTTTTTTTATATTTATTTTACAACTGGAAAGCTATTTTTGGGAGTATGAGCCAAGGATGTTCTGTATGCCTACATGTGTATGTATATGGCGGTGATAGGGACTATGCCAATTATATGTTTTCTGATTTCTGGACTGCATAGTGAGTGACTCTGGACATCAAGGCGTGCAATGATCAGCCTTGTCAAAGAGGTGTGATAGGTATTTTTGTCCTGTATCACAGCCTAGTAGAAGACACATGTACAGGCTGTTGATAGTTGCCTTCAGTGCTAGGCTGATCTCTCCCCCCCATTGCTGATGGAATCTGGGATTGAGATGTTTGCACAAAGCAGGAGGGTCTGTCACAAAAGATCTGGTGTCACCGGCCTGAGATGGAGCTGCAGGCGTAAGCTGAACATGAATTAAACATTTACACGTTGTACAGGGGAGAACAGAGAAGGTGGGGTGACAGACAGGAGGCACGGAGTTGCCCAGAGGATTCATTTTTGGAAAATGGTGTTAAAGGGGAATTCCAGTTTATACCATGTTATTTTCAATGTGACAAAAGTGCCATTGTATTGTATTTCTTAAGTAACCAAACCTGTAACAAGATATACAATGAGCTACACAGCATAGTCTTGTTAGATTATGTTGCCTAAAGCCTTGGAACCTAAATCAAGCTATTTGGGGCAAAGCAACAGGTTTTATTTAAACTGGTACCCTTCCCCTGTGCACACTTACCTTTACTTCCTTACCCTGCTGCTACTTCCAGGTAGGGAGAAGCATATGACCCTTTTTATGTAACAGTGGTGTACCAAGGAAGACTAAATGGAGTGGTGGGGCAATGAAAGGAGGGTAAATATACGGTCCTGGGGAGAGCTAATTAAAGTGAACCTGTTTCCTTGCCTTGATTGGCCTCGGAGGATTTGGCAGCTCAATGACCGGAGGACTTTTTACAATTTGGCACTGCATTACTTTAACTGGTATTTGAGTGGTCATGCTATGTTGTACCAACATGAAATTTGCATCCCTTTTTCCCACAAATAGAGCTTTCTTTTGATGTTATTTGATTGCCTCTGCGATTTTTATTTTTTTGAAAAAGACTGAAAATTTTGAAAAAAAAAATATTTTCTAATTTTTGTTCTAAAAAAAATTAATAAACTCAATTTTAGTCTTACATTTAGGCCAAAATGTATTCAGCCATATGTCTTTGGTACAAAAAATATCCAATAAGCGTATATTTATTGGTTTGCACTAGTTATAGCATCTACAAACTAGGGTATATTTTATGGAATTTACGTGGCTTTTAGTTTATGACTGCCTACCTCATTTCTTGCGGTGCTAAACTAGCAGGGCAGTACGACACCCCAAGGAAATTGCTGAGAGGCATGTTGAGCCCATTGAATATTTAATTTTTTTGTCACAAGTGATTGTGTAATTTTTTTTCCGTCATTATTCAAAGTTGTCACTAAATGATATATTCATTTATATTGCTCACAGATAGCAAGGTTATATGTGGAATTACACTCCAAAATACATTCTGCTGCTTCTCCTGAGTACGGGGATACCTAATGTGTGAGACTTTTTGGGAGCCTAGCCGTGCCCAGGACCCATAAATCCAATCACTGCCTTCAGGATTTCTAAGGGTGTAAATTTTTGATTTCACTCCTCACTACCTATCACAGTTTTGAAGGCCATAAAATGCCAAAATAAAACAACCCCCCCCCCCCCCAAATGACCCCATTTTGGAAAGTAGATAACCCAAGCTATTTGATGAGAGGCATGTTGAGTCCATGGAATATTTTATATTTTTCCACAAGTTGCAGGAAAATGAAAATCATTATTTTTTTTTTTTTTGCACAAAGTTGTCACTAAATGATCTACTGCTCAAACATGCCATGGGCATATGTGAAATTATACCCCAAAATACATTCTGCTGCTTCTCCTGAGTACGGAGACACCACGTGTGAGACTTTTTTGAAGCTTAGCCGTGTACAGGACCCCGAAAACCAATCACCGCCTTCAGGCTTTCTAAGGGGGGAAAATGGCGATTTCACTTCCTCACTACCTTATCACAGTTTCAGAGGCCATGAAATGACAAGATAGCACAAAACTCCACCAAATGACCCCATTTTGGAAAGAATACACTTCAAGCTGTCTGCTGAGAGGCATGTTGTGTCCATGGAATATTTTATATTTTGCCACAAGTTTCGGGAATTTTTTATTTTTTTTTACACAACATTGTCACTAAAGCCCCATACACACTATCAGATTTTCTGCTGAGTTTTTCCTTCAGAATTACCAAAACCATGTAATATGAGGTCAAACATTAGGAGTTTCAATTTGTATGCAATCAGGCAGGCCCCTCTACTACATGGTTTTGGTAAATCTGATGACAAAAATCAGCAGACAATCTGATAGTGTGTATGGGGCTTTGATGATATATTGCTCAAACATGACATTGTGATATGTGGAATTACAACTCAAAATACATTCTGCTGCTTCTCCTGCATATGGGGATGCCACATGTGAGGAACTTTTTGGCAGTCTAACCTCGTACAGGACTCCAAAAACCAATCACCGTCTTCAGGCTTTCTAAGAGCGTACATTTCCTCACTGCCTATCACAGTTTCGGAGGCCATGACATGCCCAGTTAGCACAAATCGCCCCCCCCCCCCCAAATGAGCCCATTTTGGAAAGTAGACACCCCAAGCTATCTGCTGAGAGGCATGTTGAGTATTTTGCAGATCTCAGTTTTTGTTATAAAGTTTTGAAACAGTTCTTTTCTTTCTTCATTTTCAAAAATAAATGAGATCTGCAAAATACCATGCCTCTTGGCAAATACCTTGGGGTGTCTACTTTGCAAAATGGGGTCATTTTGGGGGGGTTTGTGTTATCTGGGCATTTCAGGGCCTCTATAACTGTGATAGGTAGTGAGGAGTAAAATCACAATTGTATGCCTTTAGAAAGCCTGAAGACGGTGATTGGTTTTCGGGGTCCTGTACACGGCTAGGGTCCCAAAAAGTCTGACACATGTGGTATCCCCATACTTAGGAGAAGCAGCAGAATGCATTTTGGGGTGTAATTCCATATATATCCATGCCATGTTTGAACAATATATCATTTAGTGAGAACTTTGTGCAAAAAAAAAAGTGTAATTTTCCCGAAACTTGTGACAAAATAAAAAATATTCCATGGACTCAACATACCTATCAGCAAATAGCTTGGAGTGTCTACTTTTCAAAAAGGGGTAATTTTTTTGGGGGGGGGGGGGCATTTTATGCACAACATTTAAAAGCTTATATCACACATGGTCACCCAGTCTTCTAACCACTTGAAGACAAAGCCCTTTTTGTTTAACCACTTAAAGACCGCCGTCTGTACATTTACGTTGGCAAAATGGCACGGACAGACACAACCCCGTATCTGTACGTGCCTGCCTTCCAGCAGGTGGGGGGTCCGATTGGACCCCCTCCCACTGGCGGTGGAGGTCCGTTTCACTTCAGGAGTGATCCGTGGTGAGGGGGCGGCTGTTGATTTCTGGTCACCCCCTTGGGATCGTTCCTAGTGAATGAGAAGCTTCCCCTGCCTGTGTACTGTAAACACGGGCAGGAGGAAGTGATGTCACTCTCCTCGTGGTGGTCTTTTTGGCCGGACGGCGAGGAGAGAGGACATCACAGTGAGTGCACCAACACTACACTGACACGTAGGCACACATAGACACACTTTTCACCCCCTTATTACCCAATAAAGGTTTAACCCCTTGATCAGCGGGTGATATCAATTAGGTTTTAGGGTCAGATAGGGTCTGCGTCACCCCAGGCAGCATCAGGTTAGTGCCAGTATCGCTAACACCCACGCGCAAAGCATACACCTTCCTTAGTGGTATAGTATCTGAACAGATCAATATCTGAGTTGATCAGATCTATACTAGCGTCCCCAGCAGTTTAGGGTTCCTAAAAATGCATCGTTAGTAGGATGAGCCCAGATACCTGCTAGCACCTGCGTTATGCCCCTCCGCCCAGCCCAGCCCATCCAAGTGCAGTATCGATTGATCACTGTCATTTACAAAACACAACACACATAACTGCAGCGTTCGCAGAGTCAGGCCTGATCCCTGCGATCGCTAACAGTTTTTTTTGGTAGCGTTTTATACAGTCGCTGACAGCCTAGGTGCTTTTTTTACCTGTGAATCTCACTAGTGTACCGCTAAATTTAGAGCCCAAAATGGCAAATCGAAGGTACACTAGTGAAGAGGCCTACGGGTTTCTGAGCATGACAGATAGTGAAGAGGAGGTCACTCATCTGTCAGATTCAGGCTCAGAATACTATCCTGTAGAGGACAGCGGCTCCATGACAGATAGCCCAGGCAACGAAGGTGAGGTCCCTGCTAAGACCAGGTGTACCCGATTTTCTGATGTTGTTGAGGTGCAAGAACCGCAGGTCCCTCGTATGGAGCAGAGAGCCAGTACTAGCGCCGCTATTTCTTCTGGTGAACTGGCAAGCACCAGTGGCCTAGTACACCCTGGATGTACATCCAGCACTGCAGTAACACATGGTGATGTGGCGAATCCCATAAGTGCAGTTTAAGCTGGTGAGGTGGCAAGCACAAGTAGTGTCCCGCTGCCACCAAGAAGAAGACAAAGGCAGGCCCGTCATTCCCCTAGTGTCCTTCCTGCAGAATTCGCCAATCCTAATTGGGTGCCCACCATTTCTGCAGAACCCGTACTTCCCCCATTCACTGGCCAACCCGGTATTCAGGTGGAAACAGATGATTTTACGCCACTTGATTTTTATTCGCTGTTTTTCACGGAAGATCTCTAAAGATCTATTGTGGGCCAAACTAATTTATATGCTGGTCAACACATCGCCACTAATCCCCAGTTGCCTTCCCTTGCCAGAGATTGGAAACCAATTACGGTTTCCAAATTTAAGATCTTTCTGGGCCTTTCCCTCAACATGGGCATACATAAAATTCATGACGTTGCGGACGTATTGGGCCACGCATCCAATTGACCATATGCCCATGTTCTCTACCTCCATGTCCAGGAAATTATACGAGCAGATCTTGTGGTTCTTGCACTTCAACGACAATGAACTTTGTCGTCCTTGTGGAGACCCTGAATACGATCGGCTCTACAAAATTCGGCCCCTCATAAACCACTTCAACCAATGTTTTGCAGCCTTGTTTATTCCCCATCAAGTTGTCTGCGTTGATGAGTCCCTGATCAAATTTTCTGGCCGCTTGTCTTTCAAACAGTACCTTCCCAGCAAGCGTGCCAGATACGGGATCAAGCTCTATAAGTTCTGTGACAGGGCAACAGACTATACATGGAGCTTTACGGTTTATGAGGGAAAAGATAGTTATGTAGAGCCGGAGAACTGTCCAGATTACATAGGGAGCGCTGGCAAGATGCGGAACTTGGTGTCACCCTTATTCGGGGTACCACTTGTACGTTGGACAATTATTACACGAATGTGCCACTGTTTAGTCATTTGTTTGATCAGCAGATTGGAGCATGTGGCAGCGTGCGACCTAATTGCTGGGGCTTTCCCCAGCGGCTTGTAGATTCTCATCTTAGGCTGGGGGGGAGAGCCTGCTTGCAGTGTAATAACTTGCTCGCTATGAAGTGGAGGGATAATAAGAATGTTTTCGTTCTTACCTCCCTTCATGCAGACACGACAGTCCAAATTACTACGGCGACTGGTATTGTGGAGAAACCCCTCTGTGTCCACGAATATAACCAAAATATGGGAGGGGTGGACCACAATGACCAGTTGTTGGCGCCATATCTAGTTGCCCGTAAGGTCAGATGCTGGTACAAAAAAGTGTCTGTATACTTATTTCAATTGGCTTTACTGAATGCTCATGTGCTATACAGAGCTTCAGGCGGGACTTTATCATTTCTTAAATTCCAGAAAGAGATTTCACAGACCTTCTGTATCCAGACGGTTCTGCACCTCACCATTCCCAACCAAATGCAGTAAGCCGGCTGCATGAAGCATTTTCCGTATGTCCTCCCGAGTACCCCTACCCAACGAGCCCCCCAAAGAAGATGTCGTGCCTGTACCAAGCACAGATATAGGCATGACACCCGTTATTGTCCACGCTGTCCTGGCAATCCTGGTCTTTGCATTGGTGAATGTTTTGAACGCTACCACACACTAGTGACGTTTTTCGGTGTAGGGTACAGCATTTTACAGGCTAGGACACACTTACACAGGGTCTCCCAACATGTCATCGCATTTTGAGAGACCCAAACCGTTACCGTTGTTACAGTTACAAACAGAGTGTAAAAAAAAAAAACGTAAACAAAAAAAACACTAAAAAATATAAAATATAAAAACCAAAAATAGTTGTCGTTTTATTGTTTTCTCTCTCTCTCTCTCTCTCTATTCTCTCTCTATTGTTGCTCTTTTTTACTGTATTTTATTCTGCAATGTTTTATTATGTTTTATCATGCTTGCTTTTCAGGTATGTAATTTTTTTATACTTTACTGTTTATTGTGTCTAATTGTTAACCATTTTTTTGTTTTCAGGTGCGCCATTCAGCTGCAGCGCGGATTTATTTATCTTGACAGCAACAGCATTTGCTCCCACTATACATAAAGCCATGACTCCAGTACTGTAGGAGGTGATTTCACCACCACAGTGAGAAAAAAAGAGCATACATGCCGAAGCATGGGGGCAGCAGGGGCGGAGGAGCGATTTTTCTCCTAATGCCGCATACATACAGTCGAAATTCCGACGGAGGGCTTGCCCGTGGAAAAGTCTGACCGTGTGTACGCGACATAACTTTTTTGCGGGAGGATGCCCCCATGCTTTGGCAGATATATATATTTTAGGCACAGGTTGTGTTAAAAAATGTTTTATTTTTTACTATGTTTTTTTCTTGGCATTTGCTTTTTTTTTTTTTTTTTTTTTTTTTATTTGCTTGCTTTGGCATATATAAATGGTGCATGTATGCCCATCATTAGAAGTGGGTGGATGAAGGGAGGTATTCTAATGGTGGGAATACCCACCGATCAAACTCTTTTTTTCGTTCAGCCAACAGGCTGCATGAAAAAAAAGATTACAATATATGTCCAACAAGGACCAGCAACATACTGGTATGTTGCTGGACTTTGAATGGTTATACCAGAAAGGGTTTAGGTATCATCTTGGCAGGGCCGCTGATAGGCCAGTACAACCAGCCCTGTTGTACTGGGCCCAGCCAGCAGGGGGGGCCCGAGCAGCTTTTAACTTCTATCTAAAAACAAAAAAAAGGCGAAATAACTATATTAACCCGCACCAACTTGATTACCAAGGTATATAAGGAATATATATATTCATTTCCTGGGCCCTATCAGGTTACCAGAGGGGCCCAGGAGGTGAAAGCAGAAGAAGGACTTTTTTTCCATTTTCAAGTGCAGGGATACAATATCGTGCAGCATGCTGCTCTCAGTATACCTGCACAAACTAAAGTTCTTCCTGCTCACTGTATGCCTCTCCGGCGGATGGATATTACTGTTATACGGCTCCCTTCATTCAGTAAGTGCTGCAGCTTGAGGGACTTATCACTGAGGCGGCTGAGACAGACAGAGCAGCAGGAGTAATCTCGTAATGGCAGCGGTACACAGGCAAGCAGTCCCCTGCACATACACACACATTGATAGGTCACACTATTGTAGAATGTGCAGTCCCCAGACTCTGTGAGCTCATGGTCATTATCATTATGATGATCAGAGCACAGCAGGTGCTGTATGGCTCTGTCAGTGTAACATCGCTGTTGGGTGCTGACTTTCCTGATATATGGCTGTACTGTGTGTTACAGACTATAACTCAGCACAGCCATAACAAAGTCAGCACCACACAGTCATCTTACACTGACAAAGCCATAGAGAACCTGCTGTGCTCTGATCATCATAATGATAATGACCATGAGCACATAGTGAGATGCTACCTTTACACATGTGATGGGGGGGAAGGGACAGTAAAAACACACAGCCAAGCTGCATTTTACCACCGCTAAACCACTCCCCTTTGATAACCTTTCACCCACGCTTTGCAATTAGGTCCTTTTTCATTCAGACCTGATTGAAAGCTCCATGTAGGTTTACAGGTATGAACTGACTTGTGTGCATTTAGATCCACCTTCCTCCGTGTCCATTCAGGTGGGGAAAAAAAAATTTTGGAAAAGAATATCCTTTTCTATTTTTCCAGACCTAAATGTGACAGATCAGAGGTAGCCTGATGTAAATGGACACAAGTCGGTGGTGTATGAAGACACAAACTGAATGGGCACAGATGTCAAAACACTGACATCTCTCCCATTCAGATGCAGTTATGATTGGTGGGGTGCTGTAAATGTTACATGTTCCAGCTCCTGTCTCCAGACACCCCCCCCCCCCCACCCTGACAGCATGGAGGCAGGGGCGGAACGAGGGGCGGGTTGTGGGCGGAGCCAGGGTGGGTTGTGGGTGGGGTCAAGGGGGCCCCGTCAGGTAGGCTGTATGGGGCCCCATGATTTCTAACTACGGCCCTGCATCTTGGTATCATTGTTTTCAGCCAATGATCAGCGTTCATATAAAAGCAATCCTAGTGGCTACTTAGCCTCTAGACTGCTTTTACAAGCAGTGAGAGGAAATGTCCCCCCTCCCGGATATAAAAGCGCCATTGGAAAATAGAGAAAGCATTTTTAAAGCATACTGCATGGAAAAAAAAATGAAATACCCACCATTTTAATCTGTGGGGCCTTTGCTTTAAAAAAATATATAATTTTTGGGGGTTCAACGTAATTTTCTTGCAAAAAATAAAATGTTTTCATGTAAACAAAGTGTCAGAAAGGGCTTTGTCTTCAAGTGGTTAGAAGAGTGGGTGATGTGTGACATAAGCTTCTAACTGTTGTGCATAAAATGCCAGGACAGTTCAAACCCCCCCCCCCCCACCAAATGACCCAATTTTGCAAAGTAGACACCCCCAAGCTATTTGACACAAGTTGTGGGAAAAATAATTTTTTATTTTTTTTGCACAAAGTTCTAAATGATATATTGCTCAAACATGCCATAGGCATATGTGAGACTTTTTGGGAGCCCAAAAAACCAAGCACCGCCTTCAGGCTTTCTAAAGCCGCGTACACACGTGGCGGACTGTCTGGCCAACTTAGTCCGTCAGGCAATCCGATGGACAGTCCGTCATACTTTCGAATGAACAGACTTGCCCACACACGGCACTTTTTGAGCGGACTAATACGGCGGACTAAGTCCGCCATACTATCCGCCCTACTTTTGAAATGAACGGACTCGCCCACACACGCGGAGGAAAGTCCGCTCATTTCGAGCGCGTCTCCAGGTAGGCGGGGCCCGCGAAGGAGACGTCGCTGACCCCGCCGCCTGGTATGGACTTAAAGGGGAACCCCAAAGCCGAAAAAAATCGGCGTGGGGGTCCCCCCAAGTCCACAACAGACCCTTGTCTGAGTACGCTACCCTGCCGGCCAGGAAAGGGGGGCGAGCGAGCGCCCCCCCCCCCCTCCTGAGCCGTACCAGGCCGCGTGCCCTCAACATGGCCGCGCGGCCCCCCCCACCCCAAAGCACCTTGTCCCCATGTTGATGAGGACAAGGGCCTCTTCCCGACAACCCTGGCCGTTGGTTGTCGGGGTCTGCGGGCGGGGGGCTTATCGGAATCCGGGAGCCCCCTTTAATAAGGGGGCCCCCGGATACCGGCCCCCCACCCTATGTGAATGAGTATGGGGTACAATGTACCCCTACCCATTCACCTGTGAAAAAAAGTACAAAAAAAACACAACACAGGATTAAAATATTTTATTGCACAGCTCCGGGGGTCTTCCGTCTTCAGGGGTCTTCTCGCCGGACTCCTCCGCTATCTTCTTGTAGCTCTTTTGCTAGCAGAGGAGTCCGGCTTTCTTCCTCGCCGCCGGCCTCTTCTCCCGACTTCGGGGGTCTTGTCACATGGCTTTATGTCACATGGGTTGGTCACATGGTGACCCCGCCCCCTTACGATGTCATAGTCCCCGTGTGACATCAACCCATGTGACCAACCCATGTGACATAAAGCCATGTGACACCGCCCCATTGTCCCTATATAAGTGGCAGCGGAGCGCGTCCCTGGCATTCCGGCCGGAGAGATCGTCGAGGCAACATCTCCTGGAGAAGAAGAAGAAGAAGAAGAAGAAGAAGAAGAACGGAAGGCGGCGGCGACAGAAGACCGGGCCACATCCTGTAAAAGAGCTATAAGAAGGCGCGGTGGCCCGGCAGAAGAACCGAAGAGGGGGACAAGTCGGGAGAAGAGGCCGGCGGCGAGGAAGAAAGCCGGACTCCTCCGCTAGCAAAAGAGCTACAAGAAGATAGCGGAAGGTGTCCGGCGAGAAGACCCCTGAAGACGGAAGACCCCCGGAGCTGTGCAATAAAATATTTTAACCCTGTGTTGTGTTTTTTTTTAACTTTTTTTCACAGGTGAATGGGTAGGGGTACATTGTACCCCATACTCATTCACATAGGGTGGGGGGCCGGTATCCGGGGGCCCCCTTATTAAAGGGGGCTCCCGGATTCCGATAAGCCCCCCGCCTGCAGACCCCGACAACCAACGGCCAGGGTTGTCGGGAAGAGGCCCTTGTCCTCATCAACATGGGGACAAGGTGCTTTGGGGTGGGGGGACCGCGCGGCCAACCCTTCGCCAAGGCACCCCCCATGTTGAGGGCACGCGGCCTGGTACGGCTAAGGAGGGGGGGGCGCTCGCTCGCCCCCCTTTCCTGGCCGGCCGGGTAGCGTGCTCGGACAAGGGTCTGTTGTGGACTTGGGGGGGACCCCACGCCGATTTTTTTCGGCGTTGGGGTTCCCCTTTAAGTCCATACCAGGCGGCGGGGCCCCGCCTACCTGGATACCCACTCGAAATGAGCAGACTTTTCTCCGGGCGGGAAAAGTCCGCTCATTTCAAAAGTACGGCGGACTGGCACACACACGGGCGGATTGTCCGCCGAAATGCGAGTCCAGCGGACAGTATTTCCAACATTCCGAAATACTTAGTCCGCCAGACTGCACGCTGAAAAAGTCTGCTGAAGCCCACACACGAGCGGACTGTGTTTCTGAAATGTGTTTCGGCGGACTAAGTAGGCCAGACAGTCCGCCCGTGTGTACGCGGCTTAAGGGTGTAAATTTTTTATTTCACTCCTCACTGGCAATCACAGTTTCGGAGGCCATGGAATGCCCAGATGGCACAACCCCCCCCCCCCCAATGACATTTTGGAAAGTAGATACCCCAAGCTATTTGCTGAGAGGTATGGCAAATATTTTGCAGATCTCGCTTTTTGTCACAAGGTTTTGAAAATTGAAAAAAGAAAAAAAATATGTTTTTCTTTACTTTCTTCATTTTCAAAAACAAATGAGAGCTATAAAATACTCACCATGACTCTCAGCAAATAGTTTGGGATGTCTATTTTCCAAAATGGGGTAATCTGGGGGAGTTTTGTGCTATCTTGGCATTTTATGGCCTTCGAATCTGTGATAGGTAGTGGAGTGAAATCAAAAATTTACACCCTTAGAAATCCTGAAGATGGTGATTGGTTTTCAGGGCCCCGCACGTGGCTAGGCTCCCAAAAAGTCCCACACATGTGGTATCCCCATACTCAGGAGAAGCAGCAAAATAGATTTTGGGGTGCAATTCCACATATAAGCATGGCATGTGTGAGCAATATATCATTTAGTGACAACTTTTTGTAAAACATTTTTTTTGTCATTATTCAATCACTTGGCACAAAAAAATAATAATTCAATGGGCTCAACATGCCCCTCAGCAAATAGCTTGGGGTGCCTACTTTCCAAAATGGGGTCATTTGGGGGGGGGGGGGGGGGTTGTGCCATCTTTGCATTTTATGGCCTCCAAAACTGTGATAGGTAGTGATAGGTAGTGAGGAGTGAAATCAGAAATGTATGCCCTTAGAAATCTTGAAGGCGGTGCTTGATTTTCAGGGTCCCGTATGCGGCTAGGCTCCCAAAAAGTCCCATACATGTGGTATCCTCATGCTCAGGAGAAGCAGCAGAATGTATTTTGGGGTGTAATTTCACATATGCCCATGGCATGTGTGAGCAATATATCATTTAGTGACAACTTTGTGCAAAAAAAAAAAAAAGAGTTTGTAATATTCCTGCAACTTATGGAAAAATATTAAATATTCCATGGACTTAACGTGCCTCTCAGCAAATAGCTTGGGGTGTCTACTTTCCAAAATGGGGTCATTTGGGGGTTTTGTGCTATTTTGGCATTTTATGGCCTTTGAAACTGTGATAGGTAGTGAGGCGTGTTCTTATGCCGAGTATATGGATACCAAACACAACATGCTTTAAAATTGTGCACAAACGTGCATCGGCGACAAACTACATACATTTTTAAAAGCCTTTAAAAACCTTTACAGGTTACCATTTTAGATCTACAGAGGAGGTCTGCTGCTAAAATTACTGCCCTCAGTCTGACCTTTACGGCAATATCTCACATGCATGGTGCAATCTCTGTTACATATGACACCAGACCAACGCTTGCCTTTTTTGTTTTGTTTTTATTATTTATTTTTCTTTTTTATTATATTTTTAAACTGTTCCTTTCATTTTTTTTTCTTTTATCTTATAGGTAGTGACAGGTACTCTTTTTTTTGAAAAAAATTGGGTCTATTAGATCCCTCCTCTGCCCTCAAAGCATCTGACCACACAAAGATTGGTGTGATAAAATGCTTTGCCAATTTCCCAATGGCACTGTTTATATCTGGCAAAACCTAAGTCATGAAATGCTCGTAGCTTCCGGTTTCGTAGGCCATAGAGATGGGAGCCATTCTGGTCTCTCCAGCTCTGGCTGAACCACTGACTGCATTCTCGGGTTCGCTGTTGGGACAGGAGAGCCAGAGAAAACCATGGAAGACAGTTGGGGGGGGGGACATTAGGATTGCTTTTATATGAAAGCTGCTGGCTGAAAAACTGAAAATTCCTATGAAAATATTTACCGTAATTTTCCTTTCCTGATGGACTCCATGGCAGCCAATGTGTGGGTTTAGTAACACCTCTACTACCCTATAGGACACCACTCCCATAAATCTTTGCTTCTCACCAGCGGCCGTGTTCAATAACTAGCCTACTCCAGCCATTTGGGGGGGGGGGGGGAACGCCTGCTGCCATGGAGTCCATCAAGAAAGGAAAATTAAATTAAGTATTATGATAGGAATTTTCCGTTTTCCTGACAGACTCCATGGCAGCCAATGTGTGAGAAATAACTCGCCGTACACACTCGGGTGGGCAAAATGCTGAAACCAAGATTTATTTAACACTGCCAACCGACAGTACTTTAACACCAAAATCAACTGAGGATAGAGCAGCTGGCTCAACACAATAGTGAGACCTAAAGGTACGAATGGATGACCAGGATGCCGCTCTGCAGATCAGTTCAGGTGCAACATGGCGTGAAGCTGCCCGTGAGGTCGAAAGACTTCTAGTTGAGTGCACTGTTACTGCCTCAGGAGGAGCCAAGCCCTTCTTTCTATATGCTCACTGAATTGCTTGTACAATCCACGCAGCAATTGATCTGCTGGAGGCTCGGAGGCCCTTGTTCTTTCCATAGAACAAAACAAAAGGATGATCCGACTGACGTAGGAGCTGTAACTTCCAGGTATTACTTCAAGGAGACACCAACATCGAGAGGGTGAATATCTAGATTTCCGGTAGATCTAAAGGTGGGGAGTGAGATCTCTTGGTTCTCATGAAAGATTGAGGTGACTTTAGGGTTTGACCCTAGCATCGGAACCAGGACCACCCTGTCCAGAAAAAAGGTTAGGAAAGGTTCTTTGGATCCAAAAACCTGAATTTTGGATACCTTCTTCGCCGAGGTGATGACCACCAAGAAAGCAGTTTTGATAGTAAGCTCTCTGATGGATAGTGGCTTATCGAGATTTGAGAAGAATTCCAAAACTAGAGGCAGATCCCATTTGGGGAACCTGGGTTTCCTTTGAGGCCTCAGTCTAACTGCCCCTTTGAAGAATTGTTGAATAAGAGCGTGTCTGGCCCATGACACCCCGGTGAAGGCTGAGATTGCTGACACCTGTACATGAAGGGAACTCACAGATAAGGGCAAATCCAGGCCTAATCGCAGGAAACTCAAGATGTCTTGAACAACAGGTGTGCCACATGAATTAGCTCTAGAAGACATATGGGACGAGAATTTAGCCCAGATTTGTTCATACACTCTGTTAGTACTTTGTCTTTTTGCATTCAAGAGAGTGGCCTTGGGACATCCTAGTGCTTCCAACCTTCCCCTCTCAAAAACCAAGCCCTCAACTGTAGGTGAGCCGGACACGGGTGGAGAGTCGTGCCTTGGGAGAGCAGATCCCATCTGATCGGGAGAGGAACTGGTTCTCGGAAGCTGAGAAGTGTTAGGAGAGGAAACCAAGGCCTGTTGGGCCAGTAAGGAATTACTGCTATTATCTCCACCACCTCCACCTCCTCCCACCTGAGTCTCCGCAGGAACTGAAAGACAATAGGTGTCGGAGGGAAACCGTATCCACTGCAAAACCACCAATGCTCTGTCAGGGCATCTATCCCGTAGGCCTGAGGGTCCCAGAACATTGAGTAGTACCTCATTAGCTTCCTGTTGCACGGGGAGGCAAAGAGATCGACCTCTGGAGAGATCCCCAAGGTTAAGATCCATTTGAACACATCCTCGTGGAGAGACCACTCGTTGTCCAAGTGTACTTGCAAGAGGAAGTCCGCTTGGACATTGAGAATCCCCAGAACATATGTTGCCCTTAAGTTGACCAGATTCTTCTGTGCCCATATCATTATTGGTTCCACCTCTTGTAGCAGAGACAGGCTTCTGGTGCCAACAGTGCCTGGAATGCTGCCCATAACTCTAGGATGTTAAACACTATTCTCAGAGAGGGAAAATCCCAGGAGCCTTGAGCCACTTCCGCAATGAGCACCCCAAGCTCTGTTGCTGGCATCCGTCGTCACTGTGATCCATGTGGTGGGAAGGATGGAGTCCGACCATTGCTGAAGAAAACTCTTCTGAAAAGGTCACATCCTCCACTGTGCTCAGTTCACCATCGGTATTGTGGACACCATGGTACCTATAATTCTGGAGGACATGAGGATGAGAACTGGAGAGAGCCAGACAAATCCTGACTCAAACTATTGTAACCTTCTCCTCCGGTAGGGAGATGGTGCCTCTCACTATATCGAAGAGAGCTCCGAGGAACACAAGAGACTGTGAAGGCTCTAACTGGCTCTCCATGTTCAGTAGCCATTTGAATTCCCGAAGAGTTGAAATGACTTGACCTCTGTGTTCCAGGAGACGATCTCTGTCCTGAGCTAGTAGTAGGAGATCGTCTAGGTAATGATGGAGATGGATCCCTCTGGTTCTTAATAGAGCCACAACAGCCAACAAGACCTTTGAGAAGACACGTGGAGAAGTCGACAGACCGAAGGGAAGGCATGTGAATTGTAAATGTAGTTGGCCTATGGAAAACGGGAGAAACCGTTGAAACTCTGCTGCCACTGGAACCTGAAAGTAAGTGTCCTTGAGGTCTATAGAAACTAGCCAGTCTCCTGGTTGAACTGACTGCTGTATTGTGGACAGGGTTTCCATTTTGAACCTTTCTTTTTTGATGAAACAGTTCAGATGCGCCAGATCTATGACGGGTCTCCATGTACCATTCTTTTTCTGGACCATGAAGAGAGGAGAATACATTCCCATGCCACGCTGGTCATCTGGGACAGGAATAGCAGCGTCTTGTTCCAATAAAGATTTTACGTAGGCTGATAGAATTTGCATTTTTTCTTCTGAGGCTGGGA
Organism: Lithobates pipiens; assembly: GCF_037356315.1. Classification (NCBI taxonomy): domain Eukaryota; kingdom Metazoa; phylum Chordata; class Amphibia; order Anura; family Ranidae; genus Lithobates; species Lithobates pipiens. Next base: position 88,694,797 of record NW_027507788.1, read on the forward strand.
GAGATGTGGGAATACACCTGAGCCTTGGAGCGCTGCTGAAAATCCATATGTGACCTGAAGAGATCGTTCTGATGGTGCAAAAGTCCTGGATCGAGGCCGCCCAAACATGTCGAAAGTGGAGCAGACGAGCCCCCACCCGGATTGCCTGGGTGGGCCCAATCTCAAAAAGACTTGGTCAGTTCCTGCTCACCCGTCGAACCGCTCTTATCGGTTTTCTTGAAGGATGACTGTCTAGTTTTCCAAGATCTGGAGAATTCACGGCCTGGCCTGTAACTACGTGCTTCCCGGGAACGATCCTGGTTCTGTTTCCTTGGAAACTATCTTCTCTGACCTTGCAACTGCCTGTCCTGAGGGAGGAACCCCCGACTTACCTCCTGTGGCATGGGTTATGGGATTGTCCAATTTTTTGCCAAAAAGAGAAGACCCATCAAAGGGAATATGGCACCATACCTGTTTTGAAGCTGGTTCGGCTAGCCAAGGACAAAGCCAGAGGGCACAATTGGTGGTGACTGCAGATAACATAACCCGAGCCATCAGGCGGATAATATCAATTGAGGCCTCCCCCAGGAAAGCTAATGCCAACCTCAATTCCTGGATGGGAGAACTCTTGGCCACTTCCTCAGACATTTCTGAGTGTCTCATCCACATTATCTGATGAAATCTCCATAGCTCTTGACATGGCGGCCAGAGCCAGGGCTGGCTTACATGCCAAACCTGCCATGAGATAGACCTGCTTCAAATCAGAGTCTATCCTTCTATCCAAAGCATCTCTGAATGAGACTGTGTCTTCCAGAGGAAGGGTTATGTGCCTGGCCAACCTCATCATGGCTGCATCCACTAGAGAGACTGATTCCAACTGCTTAACTTCATCTTCCTTGAAAGGATAAAGCCTCTTTTAGAGAGAAGAGAGTTTTTCTTCTCTACTTTTCCCCACTCGTCCATGATAACTTCACCTAATTCAGAGAAAAAAGGAAAGCTGATGTGTTCCTTCTTCAATTGAAAAATTTTCTCTGCTTCGCAGGGACCATCACTGGCTCTTCCCAGTTTAAAGTCTCCTTTATGGCCTTAACCAAAGGAGGAAGCAGAGGAAAGTCAAATCCGATGCAAGGGTCTTCTCCCTCAGAATCACTATCCAAGGTGACAGCAGATGGATGACTAGGTAAAGAGGACTCCCAGGTGTCTTGAGCCTGAGTATCCTTCCCGGGAGAGCGTCGAGGCTCTGTAGAAGAAGCATGGGGTTGGCTGGTCCCCATCTCTTTCAGACTCTCTTTAACAATCCTTTTCGACTAGAGATTTTAGTTGTTGGTCCATAGCCACCTCTTTCGCCTGTTGCTTTTGCGTAGCAGGTATCACAGAGGGATTTGCCCATAGGAATATTTGCCCTACAGCCTCAGCAGGCTCAAACAGCTGCATGACTGGAGTGATCCTTGGAAGGGCGAGATGGTTCCCGGCTACGGTGTCTCGACCTTGAGGGAGAACCGTTGTGTCTAGATCTGAAAGAGGAATGCCAGTGATGCAATTTTGAAGAATCACTTCCTCTGCGAGAACTGCGATGCTGGGTAAACATAGAGGGGCTAACAAGAAAAAAACAAGAAAAACAAGGCACATCTGTGTTAATGGAGACAACAGAAAAACTGATGCTCCACCAAACCCCCGGGTAGGACCCCCTACTAAGTACCTGTTGCGAGAGGGCTGGCCACTAGCAAGCGTTGACGAGTTCACACTCCTAGAAAGATCCATCAGGGCTGAAAAAACAATCAAAACAGTCAGAAGAAAATGAGCAGCAAACAGGCCATCATGCCTATCCCATAGAGGCCCACTTACCCGTACAACAAGATCAAGTGGCCAGGGGAAGTTACTGCTATAAGCCTGCAAGCATTCCCAAGCTTGCAGGCCATTTTCCTTGTTTAAAACTGGCGCCCCTGTGATGTCACCGCCGCATCAATCATGGCACTAGTGTGCATGCACAGTAACTGCTATGCGCGTGCGAACCAAGCCTCCTTCTCACGCCAGACCAGCACATGTGATCGCAAAAATGAAAAACCAGGAAGCGAATAGTGGATGGAATGCAGACGAAACCAGCCGCCATGCCTGCCAGCCACGCTGCATCCGACAACATGTGGGGAGCAACACAGGAAGAAGACACAAGGAAAAAAACAACACAAAAACAGAGAGAAAATTACAAAAACTGCTGCCATCAGAAAAACTGGAACAGACTGACCACTTCTGCCATGATCAATACCAGGCCAAAGTAAGACAACATAAGCCAGACTTTCTTGGGCAAAAGGTCACCCGCTAGTAGCTAGGCTGTATGACCAATGCATGTTTTTTCCCGCCATTGGCTAGGACTATACCAACTTCAGCGCCTCTTCCATATGCCCCTTCCATACCCTGCTAGTAGCTAGGGCTTATTGGAGTAATGCAACTCCTATTCCTTAAGGATCGCCCGGCCGGATCCGATCGCAGGAGGGGAAACGAGGAAGGTAGAAAGACCATGTTAGCTAGGTCCTTCAGAGGAGGACAAAAAAAGAACATGGCCGCTGGTGAGGAGCAAAGATTTATGGGAGTGGTGTCCTATAGTGTAGTAGAGGCGGGACTAAACTCACACATTGACTGCCATGGAGTCTGTCAGGAAAGAATGATACCAAGATGATACCTAAACCTGTAGGCATCATTCTGGTATAACCATTCAAAGTCCAGAAACATACCAGTAAATTTTTTTTTTATCATTTTTATTGTTATATTAGGGAATGTAAATATCCCCCATGATAGCAATAGGTAGTGACGGGGGGGGGGGGGGGCGTGGCCTAGCGCATGGCGAGGACGGATGTGTAAGCGCCCAGCTCCCGCTCCCGCCTCTCTCTCCGCTGGCAGCAGCACGGACCGAGGCCGCTACGCAGCTCCACATGAGCAGGAGAGGACCCAGCAATACCCCCCGCTCCTCCGGGATATCAAAACCGGGCGAAATAGGGAGCTATTTCCCCGCAAAGGGCACCAGACACAGAGCGGCCTCCACACCCAAGATGGCGGTGACCCGCTCTGTGGCCGCACATGCGGTGCGGACCGCGTCTCAGGTACAGCCTGCGGGCGAACGACCCCACTCCCCCAGATCCCCAGACCCAGATGGGGACCCCCGGGCAGCTCTTCTCAATCCAGGAGCCCATCCCCCCAGGGCCACGCACAGAGGGATAGATGGGATATGGAGCAAGGCTCTCCCCACTAAGCAGGACATTGAATCCTATATTAGCAGACTGGAAAGATCATATGATAGAAAGATGAATGACCTCCGCAAAGATATTGGGCATAGATTGGAAGATATTAAACACACGGTGGAGGAAACGATCTCCAGGTTGTCTGAACAGGACACCATATTACAGGAACACACTAACCAAATCCAGCAGCTATTTTATGGTTTGGATGACCAGGAAAACAGGAGTCGTCGCAATAATATCTGCATACGCCGCTTACCGGAGTCTGTTGAAAACAAGGACTTGGTTGCGGCAGCCACTAAGGTGTTTAACCAATTGCTTAACAAACCTGCAGACTCTCAGATTGAAATTGATCGCATTCACAGATCTCTGGGCCCCCACAACCCAAACTCAGCTTATCCTAGAGATGTTATTTGCCGTGTGCACTTTTTCAATGTCAAGTCAGACATTATGCAAGCAGCCCGGCATCAGGAGACCATCTTGTTCAACGAGACCCCTATCTTAATGCTGATAGACCTGTCCAGGCAAACCCTCCTGATGAGGAAGGCCCTAAAACCAGTTACCGATGCCCTACAAGCCAAACAAATAAAGTATCGCTGGGGGTTCCCTTTTCAGCTCTCCGCAACCCAGAATGGCAACACCTTGCGACTTTCTAAACACTGGGGGACCTACCCACCTTCCTTGGAACTTTTGAGCTACCACAAATACGGATCCCAGACTGGCCCCTTCATTCGGCCACACCCGGCCTCCCCCTGTCTTCTGGATGGACAATGGTTACCAAGAAGAAGCGCTCTCGTTCCCGCACTTCAAAATCTCCAGCTGGATGAGACTCCCCCAAACCCACCGGCTGGTGGGGTTTTTGTTTTCTAACTTTACTCGGTCCACGAATCCCTGAGATAAGTTGAAGGTTATTGTGTATGCCGTATTTGTTGCATCGTACCTCGGAAGCTCAGGCTTTACCAGAGTTTGAACCACCTAGAGGTTCTAGTTATTCACAATTTGTTTACGTTTACCTGCTTCTTGAATGGTGCTACATTGCTTGCTAACCTCACATGCATTAATGCATTAGTGCTGCCTTGAAATACTCATTTATTAACTTTATACATTATTATTGTTTTTTTTATTTCCTTTTTATGCGTTTACACATAGATGGGGACGGGATACTATGTTAACGTCCCACGGTTCCCCCTTAGGACTAGCAGAGACTTTGCTGTCTCTGTATTTACAATTTCAGTTCATTTTTCAGAGGACGTCCTACCTACCAAAATGGACTTTACAGGGTACCATCCACCCAAAACTTTTCATAGTATGTTGCGTGTCACACGAGCTATAACACCCGAGTGGATTTTACCCCCATGCCCTGTATCGGGGCACAGCAAGCTCATTTGCACAACATCTTACTACGAAGTTGCACTCACCCTCCTCCCCTTCTACCTAACCTACCTTCCTTTCCCCCCTCTGTTCTTACTCAGCTCCCTTCTATTTACTCTGGCTCTCCAAGCTCTCAGACTACCACCACATACCACACTACCCATGTCCCACCTCATCATGGCGACCCCCATAGAACTTAAAGTATCCTCGCTTAACTGCAGAGGTTTCAACACGCCAGAGAAACGCAGGCAAATATTACATCATTTTCACAAGACTAAAACACTAATACTGCTACTACAGGAAACTCATTTCTGCACTGATTCTGTTCCCATTCTTCAGGATAAACACTACACTACGTGGTTTCATAGCACCAACCCCTCAGCTAGGACCAAAGGGGTGTCAATAGCATTCCATAGTTCTTTTTCACCTGAGGTATTAGAAGTTGACATAGACCCTAAGGGGAGATTTTTGTTCTTGAAAATTGCCGTCCAACAGTTGATTGTAACCATTATCAATGTTTATCTTCCGAACCAGGATCAGCTCCACTTCCTCTCCTCCGTGGCAGCCCGCCTGAGGTCCTTCACCTAACTTAATACTGGGAGGCGATCTTAATGCTCCCCTCATGCCTAGACTGGATTCCTCTACCGGTAAGTCACACATCACTTCTTCCTCGTTATCTAAAATGCGTGCGATCTTAGCGGATTTGTCTCTGGTTGACACCTGGCGACTCTTCCACCCTACTGAGAGAGACTACACATATTACTCCCCAGCTCACAATTCATACAGCAGGATAGACTATATATTCTTGTCCCAACCACTACTAGACCTGGAACCCCAGAGTGACACAGGCTTAAAGTTGTGGTCAGACCATTCTCCTGTACATGTCACTCTAGGTCGCATCCCACAACACACACGTAGAACCACATGGAGACTAAACGATAATCTACTAAACGACAGCGTCTGTACTGCAGAGGTGTCGACAGCCATCACTGAATTCGTCCGAACACATGTTACCGATGAGACCTCCGCTATGAATCAATGGTAAACCCTTAAATGCGTGCTTAGGGGGATTTTCATCCAACACAGGGCCAGACTGAAAACAGCACATACAGAGGACATTAAACGCTTATTTAAACGACTCCACGCGATCGAGTCCACGCATAAAAAATCCCTTGACCCGGCAATACTAGTGGAGCTGTCCAACACCCGATGCGACTTACTGCAATTTTTTTCTGACAGGGCGCTTACAGCTCGCAACAAAGGCCGCCATATCCATTACTCACAGTTGAACAAGTGCGGGAAACACTTGGCCAAGGTCTTGCACCCCAGACAACAGAGGCAAAATATCCCATTTATAGTTTCCACTACTGGACAAAAAAGACACAAAAACTCAGAAATCGTTTCTGAACTTAGGGACTATTATTCTTCCCTCTATAACCTCCAACCGCAAATTATCAGGGACACGCAGGTCACCACAGCCACGTTGGACTTACAAGGTTATGTGCAGGAAACGGCACAGGTAACTACAGACCCATTTCCCTCCTTAACGTAGATCTCAAACTTTTGGCCAAAATTCTAGCCACCCGTTTAGCCCCTCTCTTGCCATCTCTAGTGCACAGCGACCAAGTTGGTTTTATCCTGGACCATGAGGCTCGCGACAACACTACTAAGACATTGCATCTCATTTTGTACGCCCAACAGCACAACATCCCTACGTGACTCCTGGCGTGCAACGCTGAGAAGGCATTTGACCGTGTCAATTGGTCCTTCCTACAAGCAACACTAGTACAAATAGGGATGGGACCAAAACTACTGTCTAAAGTGATGTCATTATATTCTAATCCCTCTGCAAAGGTGACGGCGAATGGAGACTCCTCGGAGTCGTTCACAATTAGAAACTGCACCAGACAGGGGTGCCCCTTGTCACCCCTGCTGTTCGCGCTCACGATTGAACATCTCGCACAAGCGATTCGGGCCAATCCTGCCATTCACGGGATCCCGACCTCCACAAAACCCAGCAAACTCTCATTATATGCAGATGACCTGCTCCTTTACATCACTCAACCACTAACTAGCATCCCGGCATTACTACATGAACTTGACCGCTTTGGAACGCACAGTCATTTTAAACTGAATATTACAAAAACGGAGGCCTTGATTGTATATCTAAAGCCACATACAGTATCTTTACTAAAGAAGAGGTTCCCATTTAAATGGCAACCAAGAAGTACTTGGGGATGGAGATACCTAGAAATTTTACAGACATCTATGCCCTGAATTACAACCTTATGTTGGCGAAAATCCGTCACTCGCTGGAATCTTGGCATAACCTCAAACTATCTTGGTGGGGACGTATGAATGTACTGAAAATGGACATTCTGCCTACTTGTTTCAGACACTGTGTTCAGACATACATAGTTACATAGTTAGTCAAGTTGAAAAAAGACACATGTCCATCAAGTTCAACCACAAAAAAATAAAAATAAAAATAAATAAATAAAAAAATTAATAATAATATCATACAATCCTATATACCCAATTCTATACCCACAGTTGATCCAGAGGAAGGCAAAAAACCCCAGCAGAGCATGATCCAATTTGCTAAAGCAGGGGAAAAAAATTCCTTCCTGATCCCCCGAGAGCAATCGGATTTTCCCCAGATCAACTTTACCTATAAATGTTAGTACCCAGTTATATTATGTACACTTAGGAAATAATCCAGGCCCTTCTTAAAGAAATCCACTGAGCTGGCCAGAACCACCTCTGCAGGGAGTCTATTCCACATTTTCACAGCTCTTACTGTGAAGAAACCTTTCCGTATTTGGAGATGAAATCTCTTTTCCTCTAGACGTAAAGAGTGCCCCCTTGTCCTCTTTGTTGACTGTAAAGTGAATAACTCAACAGCAAGTTCACTATATGGACCCCTTATATATTTGTACATGCTGATCATATCCCCCCTTAATCTCCTCTTATCAAGAGAGAATAAATTCAGTTCCTCTAATCTTTCCTCATAGCTGAGTTCCTCCATGCCTCTTATCAGTTTGGTTGCCCTTCTCTGCACTTTCTCCAGTTCCCCCATATCCTTTTTGAGAACTGGTGCCCAAAACTGAACGGCATATTCCAGATGAGGTCTTACTAATGATTTGAACAGGGGCAAAATGATATCTCTCTCTCTCTCTCTGGAGTCCATACCTCTCTTAATACAGGAAAGGACTTTGCTCGGCTTTGGAAACCGCAGCTTGGCATTGCATGCTATTATTGAGTTTATGATCTACCAAAACCCCCAGATCCTTCTCCACTATGGATTCCCCCAGTGGTACTCCCCTAGCATGTATGATGCATGCATATTCTTAGCCCCCAAGTGCATAACTTTACATTTATCAACATTAAACCTCATCTGCCACATAGTAGCCAAATTAGACAGAGCATTGAGTAAATTGGAGACGTTCTGTAAGGAGGTTATTCCACTGCATAACTTGGTGTCATCTGCAAAGACAGAAATGTTACTTTTGATCCCAGACCCAATATCATTTATAAAGATATTAAAAAGTAAGGGTCCCAGCACTGAACCTTGGGGTACACCACTGATAACCTTAGACCATTCAGAGTAAGAATCATTAACCACTACTCTCTGAATTCTGTCTTTTAGCCAGTTTTCTATCCATTTACAAATTGATAATTCCAAACCTGTAGACTTTACCTTACACATGAGCCGTGTCTGCGGAACTGTATCGAACGCTTTCGCAAAATCCAAGTATACCACGTCCACCGCCACCCCTCTGTCCAAGGTTTTACTTACTACCTCATAAAAAGAAATCAGGTTTGTCTGACAACTTCTGTCTTTCATGAATCCATGCTGTCTGTTGCTTAAAATATTTTTTTCCTGCAAGAACTCGTCTATGTGGTCTTTTATTAATCCCTCCAGTATCTTCCCAACTATATAAGTTAAACAAACAGGTCTATAGTTACTTGGTAAAGACTTTGTTCCCTTTTTAAATATAGGCACCACATTGGCCCTGCGCCAATCCATTGGTACTATTCCTGTCATTAATGAGTCCCTAAAAATGAGATACAATGGCTTTGAAATTACAGAGCTCAATTATTTTAGGATCCGTGGGTGGATGCCATCAGGTCCAGGTGCTTTATCCACCTTTATTCTGTCCAAATATTTCTGGACCACATCACTTTTGAGCCATTGTGGATTTGGGGCTGCGTCACTACCACCCCCATTATAGACATGAGCTCCCCCATGCTCCTTTGTATACACAGAGCTGAAGAAATTATTTAATAAGTTAGCCTTCTCTTTGTCCCCAGTCACCCACTCCAGATTATTTTGTAAAGGGCCTACATGCTCAGATTTGACCTTTTTACTATTAATATATTTGAAGAATTTTTTGGGGTTTGTCCTACTATCTTTTGCAATCTGTCTTTCATTTTGAATTTTTGCATCCTTTATTTCCTTTTTACATATTCTGTTATATTCTTTGTAAAATTTAAATGACACTAGTGTTCCTTCATTTTTATATTTTTTAAAGCTCTTTTTTATAGTTTATAGCTTTTTTAACTTTGGCCGTGAGCCACATTGGTTTTATTTTTAGCCTTTTAAACGTATTGCCCATGGGAATATACTTTGCCGTGAGATCACAAACAGTCTTTTTGAAGAATTCCCATTTCTGTTCTGTGCCCATTGATGCCAGTATTCCCTCCCAGTCTAAGTCCTGGAGAGCAGCCCTCATTCTTGTAAAATTTGCTCTCTTGAAATTAGGTGTTTTTATCTTCCCCGTATGTGATTTTTGCTTACAGCTAACATCAAATGAAATCATGTTATGGTCACTGCTACCCAGGTGTTCCTTTATCTGAACATTAGTAATACGTTCTGCATGGTTTGAGATTATCAGGTCCAACAGAGCATCATTCCTAGTTGGGGCCTCAATAAACTAGACCATAAAATTGTCCTGTAATAGGTTTATAAATTTTTGCCCTTTAACTGTCCCAGCAGTGCCATTACCCCAGTCAATTTCTGGGTAGTTAAAATCTCCCATTATTATCACTGTCCCAGCCCTTGCAGCCCTTTCTATCTGTGCAAGGAGCTGAGTCTCCACCTCCTCATTAACATTGAGTGGTCTATAACAAACTCCAATGATTAACTTTGAACTACGCACATCTGTATGCAGTTCCACCCATAATGCTTCAGACTCATCACACTCTCCGTCCACCAGGTCCTCTTTCTCACTCACTTTGAGATCACTTCTCACATAGAGACAGACCCCTCCACCTTTCCTTTTTACTCTGTCTTCCCGAAAGAGTGCATAGCCAGGAATATTAATAGCCCAGTTATGTGAGGAATGAAGCCAAGTTTCAGCAATACCGATTACATCATAGCTCTCCTGATGCACCAGAGCTTCCAACTCACCTATTTTGCTTGGCAGACTTCTGGCATTGGTGAACAAACATTTTAATGCATTAATATATTTTGACCGGTCACATACTATCCTCTTGGGTGTTCCAAGATTACAACTAGGACTTGCTACTATGTTTACCTTGGGTTTATGTGCTTTGGTTACGCTACCACTAATGCCCCTAATATTACCCTCTGGAATATGCTCCATGCTGACTATCTCTATCTCTGGACCCTCCCCCCCATTGCCTAGTTTAAAAACCCCTCTAACTTTTTGGCCATCCTTAATCCCAGCTGATCTGCACCCTCCTCATTTAGGTGCAGTCTGTCCCTTCTATAGTAACGGTTATTGACTGAGAAGTCGTCCCAGTCCTCCAGGAACCCAAACCCCTCCTTACTACACCAGCTCTTGAGCCACTTGTTTACTTGCCTAATCTCCCTCTTCCTTTCTGGTGTGGCTCGATGTACCGGTAGTATTCCTGAGAATACTACCTTGGAGGTCCTTTTCCTCAATTTAGCTCCCAAGTCCCTAAAATCATTCTTTAGGACACTCCATCTGCCTCTGACTTTGTCATTGGTGCCAACGTGCACCATGACAGCTGGGTCTTCCCCAGCCCCTCCCAGTAATCTGTCCACCAGATCCGTGATGTGCTGAACCCGAGCGCCCGGCAGACAACATACAGTTCTGCACTTCAGGTTGTTGTTACAGATTGGCCTCTGTCCTCCTAAGAATTGAGTCCCCTACCACCAGAATCTGTCTTTCCTTTCCTTTCCCTTCGCTCCCCGCCCCACTCTCACTGGAGGAGTTCTTCCCCTGGCAGCTAGGAGAATCCCTCAGCTCCAGCAGTGCTGGTCCCTGACTGGGATCACCAATGTCACTCAATGGAGCTCCCTGGCACTTGCCCCTCTAACCTTCCTGACTGTCACCCATCTACTCTCTGCTAGTGCCTGCACTTCTTTGTCTCCACCCACCTCTGTGCTGGTCCCCACCGGCATCTGCCGTGTACATTCCTGGCTCTCATTTAGGGTGGAGGGTCCTCTCAGTGCTGACAGTTGCTTCCCCAGATTCAGAACTTGGGCTTCCAGGGAAACAATGTGCTTACATTTTGCACAGCAGTATTCGCCCTCGATCAGATGATCAAGGAATACATGCCACAAGATGTACACCGAGTCGCCTCTCCACACCCGCCAGTCATCGTACCTATTAATTTAATGAGGCTTAGAGATTATACCCAGTCCAAATTACCTAACAACTAGCTTCCTGACACTAATACTCTACAAGACAGTACACAGGTACTCACAGACCAGCGTGCACCCACAATACACAACAAGTACTAACGATATACACACACACTACTCAGACAACACTCAGGTACTCACTACAAAGGTATTATGACCCCTGTTATAACCTCCTGTTTTCAACTCTGGTTTTTAACTCACCACTTTGACCAGTTCCACTAACTCTGGTTTTTAACTCACCACTTTGACCAGTTCCACTAACTCTGGTTTTTAACTCACCACTTTGACCAGTTCCACTAACTCTGGTTTTTAACTCACCACTTTGACCAGTTCCACTTAGACAGTTCCCACAGACTCAAGATGAGCAGGCTCACAATGAGTTCTACAGAAGGTTATATAGACCTCAAGCACCTGTGCCCAATTAACCACTCCCCTTAATTAGTAGGCTGAAGCAAGTAAAGAAAGTTTTTTTTCTTTTTTTTCTATTTAAAAAGTGTCAGAAAATGGTATTAAAAAGCTACAAGGAAAAGCCCCAAAAGAACCTAAAACTGCAACCCAGCAGTCACCAGCAGTCAAAAAGCAATACTTATTCACACTCCACTCAAGGCTCCACTGTTCAGTTTACAATCAGCAGTTTGGCAATTTCACATGAGTTCTACAGAAGGTTATATAGACCTCAAGCACCTGTGCCCAATTAACCACTCCCCTTAATTAGTAGGTTGAAGGAAGTAAAGAAAGAAAGAAAAAAAAGAAAAGAAAAAAAAACTATTTAAAAAGTGTCAGAAAATGGTATTAAAAAGCTACAAGGAAAAGCCCCAAAAGAACCTAAAACTGCAACCCAGCAGTCAAAAAGCAATACTTATTCACACTCCACTCAAGGCTCCACTGTTCAGTTTACAACCAGCAGTTTGGCAATTTCACATGAGTTCTACAGAAGGTTATATAGACCTCAAGCACCTGTGCCCAATTAACCACTCCCCTTAATTAGTAGGTTGAAGGAAGTAAAGAAAGAAAGAAAAAAAAGAAAAGAAAAAAAAACTATTTAAAAAGTGTCAGAAAATAGTATTAAAAAGCTACAAGGAAAAGCCCCAAAAGAACCTAAAACTGCAACCCAGCAGTCAAAAAGCAATACTTATTCACACTCCACTCAAGGCTCCACTGTTCAGTTTACAACCAGCAGTTTGGCAATTTCACATGAGTTCTACAGAAGGTTATATAGACCTCAAGCACCTGTGCCCAATTAACCACTCCCCTTAATTAGTAGGTTGAAGGAAGTAAAGAAAGAAAGAAAAAAAAGAAAAGAAACTATTTAAAATGTGTCAGAAAATGGTATTAAAAAGCTACAAGGAAAAGCCCCAAAAGAACCTAAAACTGCAACCCAGCAGTCAAAAAGCAATACTTATTCACACTCCACTCAAGGCTCCACTGTTCAGTTTACAACCAGCAGTTTGGTAACCACCCATAACCCTTCCCGTGGCCTTTTTCCATATGCTTCGTTCCTTAGCGGTCAGGTTTATTTGGCAGAATCACCCACCTAGACTAAAACATAGAATCTTATGTGCTCCTAAAGACAAGGGGGGCATAGGTCTCCCGGACTTTCTGTTGTACCACTTGTCGGCCATTTCGTCACGACTCCTTGAATGGTTCCCACGCCCCCTAACTAAACCATCTACAATAATCGAACAAACCATGGCTCAGGTTGACCTTAGACCCCTTCTGTGGGGCTATCACGCGAAATTATGCATCATGACCGGACTATCCCCATTAACGATAGCAGCGCTTACCCTCTGGTATCGCAAACAAACCTCTCTCTCCATCTCCACGGATCCGAGCCCATTGTCACCCCTATTTGACAACCCAGCACTCCCGACATTTCACACGGGGAGACAATGTGGTTCTTACTCTAGGGACCAGTGGCCTACTGCCAAACAGTATGTACAGGCTTCCACCGGTCTATTTTGGGCACCTGTAGATCCCCCAACCTTTGAACCAGATAGACTGGCTCTCCAGGCTAACCATAACACAATACTGTAAGTCACTCCATCTCTCTGGGCAGGTACATAGACCTCTCACAACTTTTGAGGATATGTGTGGTCTCTCACGAACGCCTAAACACTCATTATCTCTGATATATAAAGACATCCAACTACATTCTTATAACACGCTACCAAACTTCACACAAAAATGGTCCAGGGACCTCGGCATGGAAATATCCCCAGCACAATGGAGCACATCGTTTATAATTGCTCACAAATCTTCCATGTCCGGTTTCACACAAGAAAAAAATTACAAGCTGCTGGCAAGATGGTACAGGGATCCAGTCACGGTGAGCAAAATGTATCCTGGGACCTCGGACAGATGCTGGCATTGCCACGGAGGAGAGGGCACACATGTCCATGTGTGGTGGGACTGCGACCGAGTACGCCCATTTTGGGACAAGGTATTTAAAATTCATAATGACCTGCATGATGTTTCTGTGTTGCCGACGCCACAAATAGCATTACTTTCCATACTCCCAGGACCACTGAGCTCGCACCGAAAGAGCCTGTTTCGGTTCTTTCTGTCTGCAGCTTGTCACGTTATCTCGCAGTTCTGGAAAAAGGATGTTGTCCCCCCGATTACGAGGTGGACAGATGCCATGAATGATATCATGCTCATGGAAGAACTACACGCCAAACAAACTGACAGATGGGATAAGTATATGCCCCTCTGGTATCCCTGGCTCCATCACTCCTCATCGACCCCCTTTCTCAATAGTGTGGCTTTGTGAGAATGGGGTCTTGCAACTGTGGCGCATAGGAAGATTGTTCAACATGGTCCCCCAGACCAAAGGGCTCAGAGCAGATCCCCTGGTGGACAAGCTAAGAGACTTTCCTTGTTGAGTTCCCCTTACCTACACCTTGCCCCTCCCTACCCGGGTGACCCAAGAGGTCACACAAACAGCTGACCCATCCCATGCCGAATAGGTTACCATTATAGGCTTGCATGCCTCTTGACTGAATGAATCTCCCAAGCGGGGTCCTGGGATAGATAAAGCCGCGGGGGAGGTCTTATGATAATTTCCTTCTTGAATGGATATAACTGTACGATTTGATATACCAATTCTTAAGATGCCTATAAGTTGTCTTGTATACAATGCACTCCCTACCCCGTCCCCCCTCCCCAACTTTCTTTATTCTGTTCCCCCCTTCCCCTCTCAATTCTTATTGTATTAAACTGTTACCTGAACTGTAACAATAAACAAATATTCAACCTTAAAAAAAATTGGGGTCTATTAGACCCTAGATCTTTCCTCTGCCCTCAAAGCATCTGACCACACTGTTCGGTGTGATAAAATGCTTTCCCTATTTTCCAATGGCGCTGTTTATATCCGGGAGGGGGGAAATTCCCTCCCACTGCTTATAAAAGCTAGGATTGCTTTTACAGGAAAGCCGATCACTGGCTGAAAAGAATAATACCAAGATGATACCTAAACCCGCAGGCATCGTTCTGGTATAACCATTCAAAGTCCAGCAACATACCAGTACATTGCTGGTCCTTGTTGGGCATACATTGCAATGTTCTTTTTTTCATGCAGCCTGTGGGCTGAACGAAAAAAAGAGGTTGATTGGTGGGTATGCCCACCATTAGAATACCACTCTTCATCCACCCATTTCTAATGATGGGCATACATGCACTATTTTTTTTTATCTGTGGTGGTGAAATCACCTCCGACAGCACTGGAGTCACAGCTTTACGTATCGTGAGAGCAAACGCTGTTGCTGTCAAGATAAATAAACCTGTTCTGCAGCTGAATGGCATGCCTGCTAAGTAAATGATGGATAAAAATAAAACAAAGTAACATTACAGTATAACAGTGATGCCGCAAACACACGACCGGACTTTCCAGCAGACTAGGGCCGCGTACACACGCGCGGACTGTTCGCCCAACTTTGTCCGTCCAACAGTTTCGGCAAACAGTCCGCTCAAACTTAGCATGGACGGACATGGCCACACACGACGGACGAACAGTTTGCTGAAACCGTGCGCGATGACGTTTCGGCACGCACGACGGATCGAAAATTTCGACGTCCAATACACTGCAATGCAACCTTCCGACGTGGAAATCCTTTCTGAGCATGCGCGAGACTTAGTTGGCCGAACAAGCCTACACACGAGCGAACAGTCCGCTGAAACCTTGTTTCAGCGGACAGTTTTTCGGAATTTCCGTAAGACCTTGTTCGTCCAACTGTCCGCTGAAACTGTCCGCTGAAGCCCCACACACGAGCGGACTGTCCGCCCAAACACTGTTCAGCGGACAAGGTTGGGCGAACAGTCCGCGCGTGTGTACACGCCCTAGGTCTGACGGAATCAGTCCGTCGGACAATCCGATTGTGTGTGGGCTAATCCGATTGTTTTTAGTTTAAAAAATCAGACAGACCTAGAAATAGAACATGTTTCAAATCACTAATTCCTATCGGGAAAACCGTTCGTCTGCGTGCTGGTCTGACGGACCAAATACGGTGCAAGGGAAGCTATTGGCTACTGACTATTGAACTTTCTTTTTTAGTCCTGTCTTACGTCATCATGTTCAAAACAAATGGACTTAGTCCGTTTGTGTGTGGCCAAGTCCGTTCGTTCAGAAAGTCCGTCGGGAAGACTGTCAGACCTAGTCTGGCAGAAAGTCCGGTCGTGTGTACGGGGCATAAGACTTAACATACCTGCAAATCAAATACAATAAAACATTGCAAACTGTGCCTAAAAAAAATATGCTGAAGCATGGGGGCAATCAGCCCCTAATATTAGAAGCAAATCCCTCCTCCACCCCTGCCCCCAAGCTTCGACATAAATGCTCTTTTTTTTTTTAACTGTGGTGGTAAAATCACCTCCGACAGCACTGGAGTCATGGCTTTATGTATCATGGGAGAAAACGCTGTTGCTGTCAAGATAAATTAACCCGTGGCGGCAGCTGAATGGCGTACCTGCTAAGCAAATGATGGTTAACAATAAAACAAACATTACAGTATAACATACCATACCTGCAAAGCATATACAATAAAACATAGTAAAAATAAAACAGAGAAAGAACTATAGATTTAGAACAATAGTGAGCGGACAGTAGAGAGCGAACATAAGAGAGAGAACAATAGAGAGAGAGGAGAAAAATGGAACTACAACTATTTTTGGATTTTTTATTTTATATTTTTTTAGTGTTTTTGTGTGTGTGTGTGTTTTTTTTTTCACTTTTATAAAAACTGTAAAAAAAAATGTAAACTGAACGTTGCAGATTAGGGTCTCTCAAAATGTGATGGCCATCACATCTTTCGAAACCCGAGACCCTGTGTTAGTGTGCCTAGGACTGTGTGGACTTACTAAGAATCCTGTTTTCAAAGGTAGAAAAGAACTGGAATTAGTAGTACACTTGGGTCTAAAGAAGTCCATTCTGAATAAAAAAGAAGCTACATTTTTAATTCCGGAATCCTGTCGAACTCCGATCATTTATTATTTACCGAAACTACTCAAAGACAAAGAGAACCCCCCTCCTAGACCCATTGTAAATGGGATAGACTCACAGCAAGAATGGGAGCATATATAGACAATTTCCTACAACCTGCCATTAAGAATACGAAAGCCTACTTGAGGGATACAAAGCATATTCTACAGATTTTGGAAGAACTTCCGAGTGAAGCAGGACCATGGGGACTTTGGCGACGGCGGATGTCTCTTCATTATATACCATAATTCCACATCATTTAGCCTGTGATGCTGTAAAATGGGGCCTTAGGAGACATTCTGAACTATTGTGCTCGCAAAGAAAATATCTGATTAAATGTCTAGATTTTTGTTTAAAGAATAATTACTTCTGGTTTGGTTGAAACTATTATCACCAAAAAACTGGCGTAGCAATGGGTGCAAAATTTGCACCCAGTGTGGCCGGACTTTTCATGGCAAAATGGGAGGAGGAGGCCATTTTCTCGGATACACCCGCGGAGCTGGTGGTATACAGACGCTACATCGATGATATTTTGGTGCTATGGAAAGAAGATAAGAATAGCCTGATAGATTTCCAAAGAAAACTCAATATAAATGACAGAAAAATAGTACTCACATGGGACACGAGTGAACATCAGGTGACTTTTCTGGATTTGGAAATAATACAAGAGGACGGGAATCTAGTCACAAAGACACATTTCAAGAGTGTCAACAAAAATAGTTATTTACCCATGACTAGTTGTCACCATCGGAATTGGCTATTTTATATCCCAAAAGGACAACTTATGAGATTACGGAGAAATTGTAGCAAACAGGAAGAATTTTTGAAACAGGCTAAAAAAATGGGCCACAGATTCCGCGAGAAAAGATATGAGAATAAATTGATTAAAGAAAAGATATTGGAGGTAGAGAAGATGACCCGTCCTGATTAAGGATAAGCCGAGGTCCGATAATCAAACATATACAGGAGTAAAAGATGGAGCTATAATTCTAGACTATAACACACAATATAGAAGTGTGGAGAGGATAATCAGAAAACATTGGCACATTTTGCTAAATGATAAACACCTACAGTCCGTCCTGCCACTCACACAAGATTTGTATATAAACGTGCCCCTACACTTAGAGATAAGTTGGTTAGGAATATCCCAGACCCACCCACTAAAGGGTTTACATTCTTTACAGGAAAGGGGTTCTTTCCATGCAAAAGGTGCTTCGCATGCACTCGAACTAGTAAACCTAATAAAGTTTTTGAATTTACATCCACTGGCACAGGAAACACTCATGAAATTAGAGATTTTGTGTGTTGTAACTCTCAGGGGGCTGTCTACGTTTTGGAATGCAGCTGCGGCCTACAATATTTAGGCTGTACAAAAAGACCCCTGAGGGTGAGAATTAAGGAACATGTACAGAATATATTGAAAGGGTATGATAAACACAGCGTTTCGAAACATTTCGCTACACACCATCGAAAAAGACCCAACACACCTGAAGTTTTGGGGTATTGTACCATATATGAAACATTGGAGAGGGGGACATAAGGTCAGGACCCTTAGTCAAATTGAATCAAAATGGATTTTTACTTGGACACCTTTGGGCCTTAATGTTGAGTTTGATTTAAATTGTTTTATTAGTGATTTTTAATTTTCAAGTCCCCTCTCCCTTTCTCTTCTATATAATTTTTAATTTTTTTTCCCTTGCTCTCAAGTTACTATATGATGTTATACATATATATTATGTGAACTTTATTTCTGGAGTCCGGGGTACGGTAATAGTTATTATTAGCAGATTAGGACTTATTGTATACTATGGGACATTACAATAAAGACTGTATGAGGGCATGTCTTTGTTGAGTATATATATATATATATATATATATATATATATATATATATATGTATATGTGTATATATATATATATATATATATATATATATATATATATATATATATATATATATATGTTTTACAAAAATAATATTTTATATATGCATACATACTTTTTAAAGGGCTGATATTACATATTTTTCTTCTTTTCCAATGGCTGTGGATGTATAACATCCATTGCTGACACCGGACTATGGCAGTATGTATCTGCCCAGTCTATGACAAAATGGCCACCACCGCAATATAGATAGACAGTCATTATTCATTTTTATTAATTATTTTATAATACCTTTCACCTTGGTGCAGTACTTGTAAATATACTATAACTGGCGCCATATGCAGTTTTTACATGTCGCGAACACCCGCCGAATATTAATTTCAGTCTCCAGGAAAATGGCTGCGATTAGGATATGCATAGGTCATGTATCCTTCATGATGTAGATATCCGTTTTTAACATATTTTATTTAATATTTTTAATTGGTTTCCCCGTTTTTAAAGTTTTTTTCTAATAAAGATTTATGTAGATATAAAAATTGTGATTATGCTGCTAGATAATAACAGAGATGGGCGGCGAGCGAACAGCGTTAGCCTATATTAAGACACTTCTGATATCCTCAGCTGATCCCAGTCGAAGTCACGTGACAGTGACGCAACGCGCAGGATAGCAGACGGACACCGGAAGTGACATATACATACGAGCGGACCACTCGATATTGATTCTATGTGCAATATTCTTGGAAAAATATTTGAGTAGCCTGTATTTTAAATAAAATCGCTTCATTTATATGAAATACTACACCATGGCTGGCTCCGTTTTTGTTTTTTGAGTACTCCCTCAAAGTCACCACCGATATCAAGTGCCAGGATAGGAGGAGCAGTGTGGTATTGGACCTTTCTCCCTTCTCCCCCCCTTCTTCCCAGGAGTCAGTGTTTATGCTGTTGACCTTACAGCTGTAAGGTAATTATTTAGCACACTCACAGGTCGGTGGACACTTGGATGACATGCACTGGACACTTTTTGGCACATACGAGTGATGATGTCTTTTCAGTATTGTTTGGAGGACTTTTAACCCACTATTTATATGAACTTTCACATTAGTGACACCATTGCACTGTGTATTGGGATATACACATATATATATATATTTTTAACCTCCTCGCGCCCGCCCTATAGCCGAATGACGGCCGTAGAGCAGGCGCTTTCGTCCGGGAGGCCGTCCCTGGACATCCTGATGTTTACTTCCGCAATGCGCGCCGCTGCGGGCGCGCATCGGGGAAGTTCTGTGTTTGCCGTGTCCCCCGGAGACAGGCAAACACAGATTGCTGTAAACGGCCAATCACAGCGGCCGTTTACAGCACGATCGGCGTGTCCAATGTGAGATTATCTCATATGTAAACATATGAGATCATCTCGCAGCGCCACTCTCCCTCCTCACACAGACAGCGTGTGAGGAGGGAGAGATGAACGGCTGCAGCGGCCGTAAGTGTGAAAAAAAAAAAAATTAAAAAGTGCCATCCTCCCCCAGTGCCATGCTCCCCCAGTGCCATCCTGCCCCAGTGCCATCCGCCCCAGTGCCACCTGTTAGTGCTATCTGTCCCCAGTGCCACCTGTTAGTGCTATCTGTCCCCAGTGCCACCTGTTGTCAGTGCCATTTGTCCCCAGTGCCATCTGTCATCAGTGCCACGTATAAGTGCCACGTGTCATCAGTGCCACATAGTGCCATCTGTCATCAGTGCCACATATTAGTGCCATTTGTCATCAGTGCCACCTGTCAGTGTCACGTGCCATCTGTTGTCAGTGTCACATGTCATCAATGCCACTTATCAGTGCCATCTGTCATCAGTGTCACGCGTCATCGGTGCCACGTATTAGTGCCATCTGTCATCGGTGCCACATATTAGTGCCATCTGTCATCAGTGCCACGCATTAGTGCCACGTATAAGTGCCACGTGTCATCAGTGCCACGTATAAGTGCCATCTGTCATCAGTGCCACATATTAGTGCCATCTGTCATCAGTGCCACGTGTCATCAGTGCCACGTATAAGTGTCATCATTGCCACGTATCAGTGCCATCTGTCATCAGTGCCACATGTCATTGTCCTGGTGCTCCAGGGCCTTCAAAAGTGTAATAGGTAGTCAACAAGTTAGATGTGTAATTTATGCTCCTAGAACACGTGATGGCGCTCCCTGCATGTTGGGCCTCTCTATGTGGCCAGGCTGTGAAAAAGTCCCACACATGCGGTATTGTACTACTCAGGAAGGGTGTTTAAGTGCCCAGTAAGCAAGTGGTTAAGTTCAATTGATTATCTTAATTTATTTAATTTTTTTTATTTTTATCTATTCACTTCACTCTATGTGATTAATTTTCACCATTTATACCTTTTATCACTGCGATATTTATTGTGGTTATCACCAGTTTAACAATTTTTTATGTATTTTCCTGCTATACACTGATGATTAATTATTTTAGTTATTTGATTTCTGGATTTTTATCACATGAATTTTGGTAATTTTGATAATCTATTTAGTATTTGAGTACTTTCACGCTGAGAGCGCAACACCATTTAATTTATTCTGTTCTAGGACTGTGTGGTGCTGTACCCTACGCTAAAACTCCTCTAGTGTGTGGTAGCGTTGGAAACATTCATCAATACAGAGACCAGGTTGGTCAGGACAGAAGGGACAATAAAAGCGTCATGCCTTACCCCGCGTTTGCTGCAGACAAGACATCTTTTTTGGGGGTTTCTTTGGGTAGGGGTACCAGCGAGGACAAAAGGAAAATGCCTCTCATGCAGCCAGCTTGCTACATTTGGATTGGGAAGTTGGGCAAGAGCACCGTCTGGAAACAGAATGGCTGACGATCTCTTCCTGGAATTTAAGGAAGAATCCAGCCTCTCCTGAAGCTTTGTATAGCACAAAAGCATTCAGCAAAGCCAATTGAAATAAACAGACACTTTTTTGTACCAACCTCTGGCTTTATGGGCAATTAGGTACAGCGCCAACAACTGGTTGTTGAGGTCCACCCCTCCCATGTTAAGGTTGTATTCGTGGACACAGAGGGGTTTCTCCACAACACCAGTTGCCGTAGGAATTTGGACTGCCGTGTCTGCCTGAGGCGAGGACAGAACTAAAACATTCCGTGAATCCCTCCACTTCACTGCTAACAAATTATTACACCTCAAGCAGGCTCTCACCCCCAATCTAAGTCGGGATTCTACAAGCTGTTGGGGGAAGCCCTGGCGATTAGATTGCACGGTGCCGCTGCAGTCTACAGGTTTGTATTCTGAGCCTGAATTTGACAGATGAGTGACTTCCTTTTCACTATCTGTTATGCTGAGAAACATGTAGACCTCTTCACTAGTGTACGTTCGATTTGATATTTTGGTCGCTAAATTTACTGGTACACTAGTGAGACTCACAGGTAAAAAAGCTCCTGACTGTTAGTGACTTATTCAAACGCTACCAAAAAAACTGTTAGCATTCGCAGGGATCAGGCTTGACTCTGCAAATGCTGTAGTTATGTGTTTTGTGTTTTGTAAGTGACAGTGATCGATTGATACTGCACTTGTTTGGGCTGGGCTGGGCGAAGGGTGCTAACAGGTGCTAGCAAGTATCTGGGCTGATACCGCTAACACTACATTTTTGGGAACCCTAAACTGCTGGGGATGCTAGTATAGATCTGATTACATATCGATCTGTTCAGACACTATACTACTAAGGGAGGCGTATGATGCGTGCGTTGTTGTTAGCGGTACTGGCACTAATCTGATGCTGCCTGGGGCGATGCAGACCCTATCTGATGCTAAAACCTAACTTTGATCACCTGCCGGGTTAAACCTTTATTGGGTAAAATACAGCGGGTGCCCTGAAGCCTTAAATAATAAACTAGCTAAACTGCGTCACCCGTGATACTTATACTGAAATCACAGGTGACAGGGGGTAAAACCTTTATTGGGGGGGTTAGGGGGGTCCCTAGAACTATCTGGGCCTAAGACTAATTACCCTAACACTGATTTTTGTCACTAATGACACCAGTACAGCTATCAAAAAAAAATCTGATTGCTGTACTGGGTGACACAGTGACAGGTGGTGAAGGGGTTAACTGGGGGGGGGGGTGTTTGGGGGGTGAATTGTCTGCCTATGTGACCTGGTGTCAGTGTAGTGTTGGTGTAACTCACTTTTTCGATGCTCTCTCCTCTTGGTCTGGAGCGAAAAGACCAACACGAGGATAGATGACATCGCTTTCCCGTCAGTGTTTACAGTTACACAACAAGGGAAGCATCTCATTTGCCAGGAGCGATCACCAGGTCCAGGCTAGATTTCATTGGCCTGGGGATTGATCAGTTCCTGATCGAATCCGATCGTCGTGGCTGGCGGTGCACACGGCCCCCCCCCCCAGCCGTCCACGCACACATCACGTATAATAACAAGAGTAAAACTGGTCTGGAACTGGTTAAGGAGCAATATTAGGGACTACATTCTGGGCTAAAGTATTAAAATCCACAAAAATACTTTTAACTTTATTTAAAGCAGAACTAAAGTCAATATACCAACCTCCTCTATAATGTCTAAAGTCCGCAAGGAGTCCCTTGCCGGCACTAGCACCTTTTCCCTGTGTGCTGGTCTTCATGCGTCTTTATTGACTAGCTCAGGTTGATGTAACTCTTGTGCATGCACAATAGCTAGTCGTCCCAGTACACTGGAACCATGCTGGAGTACAAGCGTTCTTATGTCTCAGCCTCTCAACTTTAAACCTATTCCATAATTCTTACTGTAATGACGTTACCTTCCAAAAAAGTAGTTACCGTAAAGCAGAAGAAGATACTGGTTATATATCAGTTAGACACAACATACAGCTTTTTACAAAGTCTAAAAGATATTAAGACACAATAGACCCCAAAGAAAAAAATATACATCTATATCATATATAATACCTAAATCGTAATTTCCTTTCTGCTAAATAATAAGCTGGTTGTCGGAGTGTGAATCCTTGTCAGATGGAAATATAGACATATTACGATAATTGGCATTAATGGTGTGTCTGCTTAACATATTAAAATACTCGTCAATACACCTCTCTGATCTTTTAATTGGGTTGAGGTGGTTCTGTGACACCCTCTCCAGGGTCAAAAAAAGCTGTGCATTTGGCAGCTCTGAAACTGCAGAAATTTACTGAGAATCATATAGTCTTTTTGGGTCCCACGCCGGCGCTCTGAGCCCCTCTGCCTTGCCGAGTGACCCCCTAGCAAGCTACTTGCTGTGGGAGCACTCGTGTGTGCTCACTGTTGAGCCGGCTTTCTGCATCCATAAGAGACAGAAAGCGTGGCTCAGCCCCGCCCGCCGCTCCCTCCTCACTGGCTCCAATTGACAGCCCGGGAGCCAATGGCCCCTGCTGCTGTATCTCAGCCGATCAGAAGGTTGAGACTCGGGAGAGCATCGGGTCTTATGCACATCGCTGGATAGAGATTGGGCTTAGGTAAGTATGAGGGGTGGCTGAGGGGGGCTGAAAACTTCTGCCTTTTACAGCACCTTTAAGCAGCGATTCTTCAAAAGAGGAACCCCTGTTTTTTTGGGGGAACTCCTTTTTATAAAGTTTCCCAATGTTAAAGAGCATATGGGTTGATATCAGTATATAGGAAAGGTAAGCACTATGTTACTTTTTTCCATATAAAAAAAAAAAAAACTAACCATAGTAACCATGGAAGTGTTGAACCTATATAAAGCACACAGGTTTAGCATTCTCCATCAACAATCATTGAATTTTTTAGTAGAAAATACAATTGGACAGTTAAACCAGGTGAATTTAGAAAAAAGTAGATGGGGAAATATCAGGCAAATTTGTATGGGAAGGTAACATTGACCCTGTTATTACATAGAATGAAAGTGAGACCTGGTGGAGAAAATGGGCGGAGGGGATGTATGACTAGGGGAGGAACAGGGTCAGGGAACGGTCAGCCAGGTCAGTGTTGTGGATAGTAGTGGAGACCTTACCTGATTGGAGGCAGATGTTGAAAGGGACAGGGTCCAGAGGAGAGGGTCTTGCAGAGGGGTGTTTGCTGTAGCATTCCAAGTAGTCAGTAGTTCATGTGTGAAGAAAACTAAATACATGAATAAATTATAAAAATATATATGAATGTAATTTACTGAATGGTGTATATTTCTCAATTTTGTCACAGCAGTTGGGGGGTCAGTGAGGAATAACATGGTTACAGGATTAGTGGGGCCCATCTAAGGTATGGCGTTTCCACTTGGTTAGTGGTGGTTCTCCAAGAAACTAGGTCCCTTGGGGGAGGGTAATATGGAAGTATGTGTGATGTCAGAATGTCTTCGAGCCAGCTCAGGACACAGACCATTTAAAATTGTGCATAAAAGACACACAAAGACCTCTTGTTGTTGGCAATTACTTTGTTGAATTTGCACCTACGGGTATGTTTTCCGTGATATTATTTTATTCTTTGGTTAATAAAAATGTGGTTGCTGTGGCCATATAAAACCCATGTCACACAGTCCATGTCTTTATTTTAATTGTAAGGTCCAAGGTTGACAAATCCTTTAATCATGTTACAGCAATGACATTTTTTCTTTGGAAAAACAGATGTTGAATGTAATTTTCTACTTGGTAAATCTTGGCCAAAACTTGGGTGAATTTCAACTAACTTGGCTTGATACATTCTTTGAATGTAAATCATCCTTTTTGTCTGAATATTGGGCAAAATGGTCCAAATGTCATACATTTGGGGTTTACAGTATGTCTACTTTAAGGTTTAATGTTCAATTTTAACTCGAGTGACCTTTAAAGACTATGAATTCTTCTTAAATAAATGTTGAATGTGTGTTTATATTCCAAAGGAATACAGCATTTTTACATTCATTTAAAAAAAAAAAAAAACTTTGATCTATACAGCATAACTGGTTTTCAGCATCTCTTGAAATTAATGTTTACCTGTTGGTGACATCCCATTCTCCTTGACTTGTGCTAAAGTTCCACACGGCTCAGTGATTGAGCTTGTTAGCGCCTTCAGGTGACTAAATAAAATGAGATTTTCTTCCCGCCTCCAGATCGGGATAAAGCACTCACTGGTCTCATAGGTACATGGCCGTTAATATTTTACATCCTGCATGTCAGATCCCTGTCCCAAAAGCTGTTTCAATTCATTTCAATTGGGGCATCCCAGGTGACTGGCGGGAAGCAGAGCTCTTCTGCAGAGCTATGAGTAGGGGAACAGATTTGTGCTGACACAGATTGTGACCACCCAGCTGTAACTTGATTGCTCTATGCATTATGAATCAAGAACTACTCAAACAGCGAGCCAATGTACTTATTTATGAACAGAGCATGGTGCTACATCTGTAATATCAATCCGATACCACAAAGACAATGGACCAGAAAGAATACATCACTTTGAGGGTAACAGGGAGCCTCTGCCTGTGTTATCTCTTATAAACATATCACTTTTTAAAGGTCAAATCTATCTAAAAAGCAGGCCAGAGCTGGTGGTATGGAAATAATGTGTCTGCTATTGTATCTAGTCTTGTGTATATATACAGTATATATACTGTAAAATATGAATTGGTGTATGAGAGTTTCACTGCACATGATCTCTCTCTTGTGACTAAGAAGAATCAGAAGTCTTAGAATATATATATACACAGTGGTGTGAAAAAGTGTTTGCCCCCTTCCTCATTTCCTGTTCCTTTGCATGTTTGTCACACTTAAGTGTTTCGGAACATCAAACCAATTTAAACAATAGTCAAGGACAACACAAGTAAACACAAAATGCAATTTGTAAATGAAGGTGTTTATTATTAAAGGTGAAAAAAAATCCAAACCATCATGGCCCTGTGTGAAAAAGTGATTGCCCCCTAAACCTAATAACTGGTTGGGCCACCCTTAGCAGCAACAACTGCAACCAAGCGTTTGCGATAACGTGCAATGAGGCTTTTACAGCGTCCTGGAGGAATTTTGGCCCACTCATCTTTGCAGAATTGTCCTAATTCAGTTACATTAGAGGGTTTTCGAGCATGAACGGCCTTTTTAAGGTCATACCACAACATCTCAATAGGATTCAGGTCAGGACTTTGGCTAGGCCACTCCAAAGTCTTCATTCTGTTTTTCTTCAGCCATTCGGTGGTGGACTTGCTGGTGTGTTTAGGATCATTGTCCTGCTGCAGAACCCAAGTTCGTTTCAGCTTGAGTACACGAACAGATGGTCGGACATTCTCCTTCAGGATCTCTTGGTAGACAGCAGAATTCATAGTTCCTTTTATCACGGCAAGTCTTCCAGGTCCTGAAGCAGCAAAACAGCCCCAGACCATCACACTACCACCACCATATTTTACTGTTGGTATAATGTACTTTTTATGAAATGCAGTGTTCCTTCTACGCCAGATATACTTGGACACACACCTTCCAAAGAGTTCCACTTTTGTCTCATCGGTCCACAGAATGTTGTCCCAAAAGTCTTGGGGATCATCAAGATGTGTTGTGGAGAAATTGAGACGAGCTTTGATGTTCTTTTTGCTCAGCAGTGGTTTTCTCCTTGGAACTCTGCCATGCAGGCCATTTTTGCCCAATCTTTTCCTGATGGTGGAGGCATGAACGCTGACCTTAACTGAGGCAAGTGAGGCCTGCAGTTCCTTGGACGTTGTTGTGGGGTCTTTTGCGAGCTCTTGGATGAGTCGTCGCTGCGCTCTTGGGGTAATTTTGGGCGGCCGGCCACTCCTGGGAAGGTTCACCACTGTTCCATGTCTTCGCCATTTGTGGATAATGGCTCTCACTGTGGTTCGCTGGATTCCCAAAGCTTTGGAAATGGCTTTATAACCCTTTCCAGACTGATAGATCTCAATTACTTTCTTTCTTAATTGTTCCTGAATTTCTTTGGGTCTCGGCATGATGTGTAGCTTTTAAGGATCTTCTGGTGGACCTTACTGTGTCAAGCAGCTCCTGATTAAGTGATGCCTTGATTGTGAACAGGTGTGGCAATAATCAGGCCTGGGTGTGGCTATAGAAATTGAACTCAGGTGTGGACAACCACAGTTATAGTATGTTTTAACAAGGGGGGCAATCACTTTTTCACACAGGGCCATGATGGTTTGGATTTTTTTTCACCTTTAATAATAAACACCTTCATTTACAAATTGCATTTTGTGTTTACTTGTGTTGTCCTTGACTATTGTTTAAATTGGTTTGATGTTCCGAAACACTTAAGTGTGACAAACATGCAAAGGAACAGGAAATGAGGAAGGGGGCAAACACTTTTTCACACCACTGTATATATATAATGTTATTGTTTTCTGATAAGTGTTAGAAAAGATTTAAAGCCCAATTGCAGGAAATTTGAAAATCCTCTCTTGCAGTGGGGCTGCGCCTGCTCTGTGAGCCTTAAGAGAGAAGCATGGGAATTTTTTTTGATTCTTACTTATCTAGGTGGATACAACATTGCTCTGATGCTGCATCTGTCCCCCACTGGCTCTAAGGCTGAGAACAGAGTGATAAAACACCTCTGTTTGCTTGGTTCTCAGAGCTCCCTGAGCAGAAAGCTGGTGACTGTCAGACTGTCAGTCATGGGCTCTCTGTTGTGCCCTCTCCGCACTCACTGGAGCACTGGGATGTGGAGGGGGCGGGTGCGGCTGGCTCAGGCTCTCAGCGACTTGCTAAGAGGCCAAGCTGCGGGCTTGTCCAGGCATGTGGGATCTGTGATATCAGCCCACAACTGGCGTGATTCTGTGGTGTGTCCCAGTCTGAGTGTCCACCACCACAGATTTCCTGGTTCCAGCTACGTCACTTCCAGTGATGTCTACTTCCAGAGAGAATGTTCCAACACAGATCCTATGGTCCTAAATGATAATCTAGTTCCCCAGCATATCCTGCATGCCTGTGGTATAGGATTGGTCATCAACTGGTAAGCACTGTTAATCTCATTTGTTTTTTAACCGTGTGTAGAATAAACCAAGACAGTTTTAATGGATATACTGTTCTCTGTGCTTTCGGGCTTTTGGTATCACTGCCAGTCAGCCCTTTGAGGTCTTATCATATCGTGCATATATGACACCCACATGTCATTTCAGGAGCACCATGTCAGTGTTATGTTCTCATGTGTTTCTCGCCACTATCCCAGTGGTCACTCTGAGGCAGCCCTTCTAAATTATTATCGATATCTGGATCAATCATGGCGGTGGACTTTTCATCAGGGTGGAGTCAGTCTAGTGCCTTACAAGACTGTTGTAGTGCAGGGGCAACCCCACAGAAAATGAAAATGTTTACGTTTCCCAGAGTTGGACTTGAAACAGTCGTTACAGAAATAGAAAAGCAAATCTGAAAATAATTACACTGGAATTAGTTAGCAGTGATTTTATGTGAAGAGATAAAACAGATTCAATCATAAACATACATTCAGATTATTCAATAAAGCAGTTGCAACCCTTTTTAACAGAATGGCTGCATTACAAAGTCCTGAGTCTAATCCTTGCAACTGTTTAATTGTTGTGTCCGCTGCTAGCAGGTTCTTCAGGGCAAGTCAAATATATATATATATATATATATATATATATATATATATATATATTTATTTATTTATTTATATTACACATATTCCTGTAGATGGCTTGTAGCTAGTGGGTGCTGTACAAGCTCCCAAATGGGAACAGGTATCAACAAAGTCAAAGCATACTGTATATCACCATGGACCTTCAAAATAGCATCCAAAAATTTCCTAAAATAATCACAGCAGAAGATTAATGTTTTGGGGCAATGCAGGTGTACAGAACACCACCAAGTCAAATTGTAGGCACTGCCTGCAATTCGCCCTGGAATTTCAGTTTGGTGAGGTACTCCCCAAGGGTTAATACTTCTAAAAGGATGATGAAAGAAACTGCATGTGAACTAGAGTGGGCTCTTATATAATACCTTACTCCATCCCTCAATACCTTACTCCCTTACTCCGCAATGTGTGCTTGTCGCACACATTGCAATCTGATTGTACAATCCAATTTAGATCTACCAATAATTGTGTAGTTTAAGGGCCTGCCTGAATGAATATAAATAATACAAATTGCTTAGGTAAGTCTTCACATCATATAT
The DNA here is from genome assembly GCF_037356315.1 of Lithobates pipiens. NCBI lineage: Eukaryota > Metazoa > Chordata > Amphibia > Anura > Ranidae > Lithobates > Lithobates pipiens. Next base: position 88,724,456 of record NW_027507788.1, read on the forward strand.
GTAGTGAGGTACTGGGCTACAGCAATATGGAAAAGAACACATTGCCTTTTATTCTTCTCTTTCTCTACTGAGATACTAATGCTATGCTGCATCATTCTCCTCCAGTCAGCAGGGGGAGAGCTAACACCAAGCAAGCCCATAAACTTCTATGCAGAGCGCTTAGAATCCTGGGTGTAGTAGTTTGAGACGGGAGCCATATAATGGGATGAATAGACTCCTTACACTACAGATCCCAATATACACTCTGCAGTAGGAGTAATGGAGGGATGATTTTTATTAACCCGCTAAGGAAAGTTCTTTCTGTTGGCACCAAGGGAGTTAGAGAGAGCACCTCTGTCTGGATATTCATCTGCTAGCAGGATACCATACCAGCAGAGATCCAAACCTGAGAATAGAAGTGAGGACACCTTAGGGCAGAGCAGCCCCACCCACATCACAGCACCTGAACCACTGCCTCAGGGAGACTGGAGCATCCAATCACCCCTTGCTTCCCACCACTGATCACTAGGGGCTTCAGGAAGAGACAGAGGAGGCCTCACGCTTCTACACCAATAGGTCACCGCAGCATCCCAGGGACTGTTGATAGGGCGATTCACCCATTGCTGACTCATACTGCACTATATACCACACTTATTCCATACTTAGACTGCACCTATACCAACCCTATACCGCATTATAGTGAAACCTTCACTGCATCTGAACCACATCTACCTTGCACTAGTGCTGAGACTATGCCATACCTATTCTGCATGCAGGTTAACTGGGGCTGTCATTAAATGCCCCAATGCTCTTAAAGGGCTCCAACAATAGCCAGCAGAAGAACATCGGAAATATGTTCCCATTAATTCTTCAAGCCCCCTTTGTTTCCATGCCCCCTCCACTACCATCCTCCTTTTCTTTTGGACAGAGCATACCCAGACGGTCTAGGACTAGCATCGCCACCAGAAATGCGCTCTGGCCGTATCGTTTGAACACTTGGTAGATTAAACTTTACTACTGCTCACTGCTGCACTTGAGGTGGGCTTGCTACTATTTATGCAGATCTGTAGCAGATGTATTCTAAATTTAGTTATTACCATTGTTAATCCATTTTATGCTTGCCTAGTTATCAACCATACTGTGTGACAATGTATTAGGTTTGCCTTTACTACCTGGTTTGGTGACTGTTTTCTTTGCTATAGAGCTACTACTGAGTACTAAGTATTACTTTCAGTGAATTCCTGTGATATTGCATGTTTCTACACTCAGCCTGGTGTGTCAGGAACTGAGGTTCTTTAGAAGAATGAGGCAAAGAACAGTGGATACAGCCTATCCAGCGGCTCCTATGAGGGTAGTGCTAAAACAATTTTTTACAAATGTAAAGGAGATTGTGTAGAGATCATACAATCAGTTTGCAATGTGTATAGCCAGCTCCTTGCACCCGAGAGGCTGTAGCACAGACAGACTTTTCACAACTTATCTGTTCTTATTGTTACAACTATTCCTCGTCATAAAGGGCACTGCATTTTCAGGTATATGGGACAAAAAAAACTCTACAGGTCATAAATGACATTCAGAAAACCATTAGCTGATCCTCTGACAACCTCTACATCTACCATCCTGTAAGGCTCTGCTCACACTCTGCAGGTGTGACTGAGCATGCTCTGGTTTCCACACATTGGGTAGCCCATTCATTTCAATTGGCTGCCCTACACATGCTAAACAGGAAAACAAAATACTTGACCTTTTTGGTAAATTGGGCTGCACTGAACCGCATGGTACTGCGGCACCATTCATTTTGCATGCATGTTAGCAGATGCATGAGGGTGCCATTAACAATTAATGGCACTGCTGTGCATATAAAGCCTCGTACACACGATCAGAGGAAATTGTGTGATGATAGGCTTTTGGCGGTAAATCCGACAATTTGTACGCTCCATCGGACAATTGTTGAATTTTCCACAGACAAATATTGGATGGCAGGCTTTCTGTTGTCGGATTTTCTGAGCGTGTGTACACTATTCTGTCTGACAAAAGTCCAAAGTACAAACGCGCATGCTCGGAAGCAAGGATGTGCCAAAAGCGGTCGGTCTTGTAAACTAGCCTTCGTAATGGAGAATTAACATTCTTGATGCAGAAAATTATGAATTCTCGAAATGTATCGCACATTCTCTTCTTCAATGGGATAATAATGAAGCTGCTTTGCTGGTGATACTGATGGAGTTATTGAAAATACATTTTCAAATGCTTTTCTTTCTAGTGATTTCAAGAATAATATTATTATGCTTGTTATTTTTTGTTTTTGGTGCAAGTTACCACAACACCTTTATCCCGTAGTTTTAAGATCAAAGATACAACTATGTTGGTGCCCCTTGTTAATTTTACATTGTATTTTTTTAACGTAACTGCCTACTCCCAAACTGTCATTTGAAGTAAAACACATAGCCAAGTATTATTCTCCACAATTTTTTTTATTGAGCATTAAAAAAGGAAAACAAATACAATTAGACAAGCTATCTGCCAATAGAACTTAACCAAAAAGTGCATTCTATGCATCCAAAATATCGAAAATTTACCAAATCAAATCATTATTCAACCAAAAATAAAATAAAATAAAAGCCCCATACATGTGTCCTGCTCACCAACAATGCCAAGAGTTGGTGAAAGCAGGGGTCCGTCATCCAGAGATAATTCCGAAAATCATCTGGAGTATTCTCCTGAAGCTCCTGCAGCAAGGGCATATGACATAATTGGTCGCGATTAATAACTCAACCAATTTTTGGTCCACTAAATCCTCCTCTTCCTGTTCCTGGACTGGGCTTGGGTCAAAGCAATAACCCCAAGGCCAATAATAAATAACACGTTATCTCCTCCAATTTCTCAGAAACAAACTGAAAAACGTGAAATGAAAAGCGTGAATCAACACTCACTAAACTTCTACTAACGACATTAGCAGAAGGAGCCCAAAGGGTGATGCTAAAGGTCTGAAAAATTAACAAGGAAAGCAAGAAACAAGATGGACTTGTAGGGTGCCAATGCAGACATACAGATAACATTTACATATTTTATTGTTTTCAAATACATAAAAACATTAATTCATATAAAACAAGGCCAATAAAATGGATCTCCCTCAGAAACCTACTAAATTAATAAAGCAGCTCAGACAGCAGTATTCACATTCAATCTGGAGCTATCCTAGACTGTACTTCTGTTTCACCACAAGATGTCCTCAGTCTGCCCAAGGTATCTTGAAAACACAATGCAAAGACAAAAACAGATATGTTGTGAGGTCCTCCTCAAAAAGACTCATATCTTAGAAGAAGTCCAGCATGGATTTTGAGGGGGATCCCACACAAAAAAGAAATCTGCTGTGGATTTCCCCCAAGATCCATACAGCCTGGCTGACCAGGAAAAGGGGTATGCACCCCTCCACCCTGAACCATACTAGCCTACATGTCCTCAACATTAATTAGGAAGGTACCTTGTCAGGTGGGGTAGCAAAGCCTCCCCTCTGGCAAGGCACTTTATCCCCATGTTGATGGGAACAAGAGTCCTATTCCCAAATCCCTGGTCTGGTGGATACGGGGGTCTACAGGGGGGGAATCTGGAACCCCCTTTAGAATAAGGGGCCCTTAGATACCCCCCCCCCCCCCCCCATGTAAATGAGTATGGAGTACATAGTAAAAAAAATACACTGTAAATCCAATGTCAATCACATCATCCAGCAATGAACAATGCACCAAACTCATGGTTGACCCAAATCCGAAGCTAATCCCTAATATATATATATATATATATATATATATATATATATATATATATATATATACACACTATATTAACCTCTGTTTTTTTCTAAAGGCTCAGGAAAACTAAGCAAACAAATGTATATATTTATTACAAAGTCGATATCCATATTCTGTGGGGTCTGATTGTCCCAGATGAAATTCCCTATTATGCTGCCTTTCTGCTAAATTTATTAAGCTGAGCATGATTTTCACACCTTGTCTGCTATACTTTGAACGGGCAGAATTCAAAACCCTGGTTATAACTTGCAGCCTGTACATCCCTACAGGGACATGGCTTCATGCATCTCCTGGGAGAGCCCAAAGGGAGATAATTTTGCCTCCTACTCGTTGTGTTGCTCAAGGGCTCCTCTAATTATATATTTCTATTACAACCCCCCAAATGGAGCCTCCAAGACAGCTTCTGTATAAGATACTTGAATGACCACAACTGGCATCTCCAATGTTGTACACATCTTTGTCTAGGTTAATCCTCAAAGCCAGGGCAGCAAAATATTCAACTTTGTAAGCAGTTTTCTTTTTACCCATTGCAAAGAACAAATACCGGTAGGCCGCGTACACACGCGGGGACTGTTCGCTCAACTTTGTCCGCTGAACAGTGTTTCGGCGGACAGTCCGCTCGTGTGTGGGCTTTCAGCGGACAGTTTCAGCGGACAGTCTGCTGAACAAAGTTTTTCGGAAATTCCGAAAAACTGTCCGCTGAAACTCTGTTTCAGCGAACAGTCCCCTCGTGTGTAGGCTTGTTCGTCAAACTAAGTTCCGCGCATGCTCAGAAAGGATTTACACGCCTAAGTTTGCATTGCAGTGTATAGGACGTCGTATTTTTCGTCCCGTCGTACGTGCCATTCACGTCATCGCGCACGGTTTCAGCGGACTGTTCGTTCGTCGTGTGTGGGCAAGTCCGTCCATGCTAATTTTGAGCGGACTGTCCGCTGAAACTGTTTGGCGGACAAAGTTGGGCGAACAGTCCCCGCGTGTGTACGCGGCCGTAGGGAGACTCAGGAGGTGTTGGTTGTGTGCAGGGACAAGCTTTACCTGTATATAGCTTTAGTTGCTTATATCTCTCAATCTGCTGATCTTTTTCAGTTTTCAGTCCACCTGTCCCATGTTTTCTAATTACACCCACATGGTCAGAATCAACAGCCTTGAGCAATCAATTTGCCCCTCTCCCCATCACTTAGCTGTATCACTGGATTTTTCTTCCTGCAAGCTCCTGTAATTTTTTTCATTCTTAATGGAGATGAAACGCCAGGATCTCATGCTAACTACGCATGTATGCATGAGGCGTTAGCCCTTGTACACACGGTTGGAAATTCCGACCACAAAATCCGTCAGATTTTTTTCAGAGGGATTTTGCCCGAAACTGGTGTTGCATACACACGGTCGGACAAAGTTGTCGGAAAATCCGATCGTTCGTTCGTGATGATATTCGTTCGTTCTGGACTACGTTCCGCCTAGTAGCCAATATCTTTGCTCTCGTACTTTGATCTGAGCACTTTGTCCAATCGGAATTCTTTACAAGCGATCGGAAAAAGTCAGATCGGATTTTGTTGTCGGAAAATTTGAGATCCTGCTCTCAAATTTTGTCCTTCAGAATTACAGACGGAAAAAGCTTGATAGAGCCCACACACGATCAGATTTTCCGACAATATAATCCGATTATACCGTTTTCCGACCGTGTGTACAAGGGCTCAATGCATAACCCCTACCCTAACCGTCTTTTATCTATGCCTCCCAATTTTGATAAAAAATGTAATAAAAAGCCTAAAATATTAAAATTTAATTAAAGGCAAAACATTTTTTGCTTTGGATAGATTTGAGAGGGATTAGAACACCCGGCAGTTTATATAGCTGTCTGTTGCCCTGTTAACCACTTCCCGACCGGCACACGCCAATGTACGTCAGCAGAATGGCACGGGCAGGCATATTGGCGTACAGGTATGTCCATTTCTACATGCCGTCCTGCCATTGCGTGTGCGCCGCCGGAGGCGCGTTCCCGTGCTGGTCGGAACCCCTGTGAGTCCGGTCGCGGGTCCCACGGACTCGATCGCCACAGGGATACCCGCAATCATTTCACGGGGAGGCTGAACGGGGAGATACCATTGTAAACAGCATCTTACTGTTCTGCCTAGTAACAAGTAACACTGATCTCTGCTCCATGTGATTGGAGCAGAGATCAGTGTTCACTAACACAAAGCCCAGCCACCCACAGTTAGTAACACGCCCCTAGGAACACTTAACCCCTACACTGCCACCCACTGGTTAACCCCTTCACTGCCGGTGTCATTTACACAGGAATCAGTGCATTTGTATAGCACCGATTGCTGTATAAATGACAATGGTCCCAAAAATGTGTCAAAAATGTCTGATGTGTCCGCCATAATGTAGCATTCACAAATAAAAAAATCGCTGATCGCCGCCATTACTAGTAAAAAAAAATTATTAATAAAAATGCCATAAAACTATCCCCTATTTTGTAAACGCTATAACTTTTGTGCAAACCAATCAATAATCGCTTATTGCAATTTTTTTACCAAAAATATGTAGAAGAATACGTATCGGCCTAAACTGAGGTAAAAAAAAAAATTTTAATATATTTTTTGGGGATATTTATTATAACAAAAAGTAAAAAATAATGCGTTTTTTTCAAAATTGTCGCTCTATTTTTGTTTATAGCGCAAAAAATAAAAACCGCAGGGGTGATCAAATGCCACCAAAAGAAAGCTGTATTTGTGGGAAAAAAGGACGTCAATTTTGTTTGGGAGCCACATCGCACGACCGCGCAATTGTCAGTTAAAGCGATGCAGTGCCGATTCGCAAAAAGTGCTCTGGTCTTAAGCCAGCAAAATGGTCCGGTCTGAAAGTGGTTAAGGAGATCCGCTCTCTCTAATTTTCAAGTTTACCATTATCATCCAGGGTAAAAGTAAAAAAAAATCCAAACTTTGGGTTGTCTTCAGAAAAGGAATAAAGGGCAAATCCTCCAATGGGGACACTAGTTTTGGAGCCCTGGGGGTCCCCAAGGAAATCCCTTGATTTGCAGGGGTTTTCTCTCGCTTCCTATTTGGCTATGGGACCAGAATTAAAGGAAAATTTACCCAATGGGGGACAGATGGGAAAAAAAACTATGACAGGATAGACCTTGATCCAAAAATGAAAAAAAAAGTTTTGCCTATAGTTCTACATTAAGTTCTCTGGTGGAATCTTTGCAATTCTTCACTGCCACAAAAAGAGGCAATGAGGTACTGGCAGAGCCAATCACTGGACAGGTGAAGGATTGTAAATATTTCAGAAGATATCATTATTTCAAATAGGGGAAGGATACATACAAATGATGGTTAGGAATAGGATAAATGTATAGTTCTACTTGACATTAAATAATAGACTCTAAGTGAGAAAAAAAATCATGTGACATTGCCGCTGCCCTCCCCCCCATTCTTACACGTCACAGCAATCCAGAAAATGATGCTACTTTCTCATTCATGTAAGTAGCGGATCACTCACATGGTTAATAAGGGTCAGCTGTTATGCTGGGTCATGGCAGCAGATGGTGAAATTCACAAGATTCCCCTATTATTTTAATGCTTATTCAAGAGGAAGTAAGATTTTGAGGTAATTAAAAAAAAACTGGGTCAGGGGTGAGAATCCTCTTCAGACATAATGAAGTACAACAGGAAATGTTTAAGGTAAACTTCAAGTCATGATAGAAACAAGGAAGCTTCCATTATTGCACTCTTCTTCTGAAAATGTAAGTTGTCTGGCTGTCATGCTTGTCCTTGCTTTGTAAGAACTCTAAGCAACTATACAAACCCACCTTTTAATCTACTTATATAGTTATTAAAATAATTAGAGATACCTATATTAACACTACTTACAAGGAACATCCCTTTGTTAATTCAGGGTAAAGTGATAGGTTCTCTTAATAACACATTCCTCTATTCGCTGAGACTCACCTGCTAGTGATCTATTAGCCCTTGTACACACGGTCGAAGATTCCGACAACCAAATCTGTCAGATTTTGTCCGTCGGATATTGTCCAAAACTTTTGCATACACACGGTCGAACAAAGTTGTCGGAAAATACGATGTGATTGCGTTATGTCGTTACGATGGGACTACGTTCACGCTAGTAGCCAATAGCTTTGGTGTAGGAATCTGATCTGAGCATGCGTGGCACTTTGTCCGATCGGAATTCTCTACACATGATTGGAGTATGTCCGATCGGAGTATTTTGTTGGAAAATTTTTACCAACAAGTTGGAAAAATTGGTCCGTCGGATACTCCGACGGAAACAGTCCGATGTGGACCACACATACAGTCAGAATATCCGACAAAACGGTCCGATCGGACACATTCCGTCGGAATCTCCGACTGTGTGTGCAAGGGCTAAGAGATCTTAGAAATATCCAGTCATTGAGGATATAAGGAAGCATGTGACTATTCCCAATTATTCAGGATGCAGTGCTCTGCACCTGAGTGACTAATTACTAGGCTCAAACATTTTGAGGAAGGGGCGACAGTTATTAAAGTCCAATTGTGGGCTAATTTTTTTTTTTAAATGTGTCTTCCTACGTGTGTAAAAAAAGCAGCTAAGGCTACAATACTTACTTTCAATCTGGAGCTGTTCTTCACAGTTTTACCACTAGATGCCCTTAATTATATTGGTTAAATTACCCCAGGGGTGGTAAAAAGTGCAGGGAGGGTATTCATGGATAAAGAGACAACCTATCATAACCTAAAAAAAAGGCATATAAAAGAGGCTCTGGGACTTGAACACTTGTTCGATTGAAGAAAACTTCTAACTAGCTCCGACTCAATACAGCAAGGCTTCCCTCAATGGGAGCCTGACAGTAGCTCAAATCATCGGAATACAGAAAGGAGCATCAGACTAAAAGGATGAACAAATCCAAAATCATTTTATTTGTTCATATAAAAAACAGCCAATGCCTTTTCGGTAGACAAACCACCCCCTTCTTCACCAGAAAATACTTGAATGGGCTCAGAACAAACAATGGTCACACAGATCTCTATTAGGTCTGAAATGAAGATCTCCTCTTGGATTAATATAGTATACTGGTTACGGAGTGGCAATTGGCCCTCAGAAACTGGTGCACTATTACTCCAATGAAACATGTTAGCATTTTTTATATGACTAATTTATGCAAAATTAAAATGATCTTGGACCTTTTCATCTTTTTGGTCTGGCCCTCCTTTCTGTACGCCAATGGTTTATTAACAAGAACCTGCCGCTTGACCCTGAATGGGCAAAGCCCCTTGCTGGAATTTGTGGTGTGGCAGGACAGTTTATTTTTTTATCTAGGGGAATGTTTCATACATTTGTCTTAGTTTACTCAAAGCCCATTTGAACCCATCCCCCTAGTGGGCACAGGACTTGAGAGAGATTGCTGAGCAATGGAAATTTATCTTACAAACCATTCCTACTATTTCTTTATCTAACTCAGAGATGAACCTAAATTTACATTCATAATAGGACATATTGTATGCCCATATGGCTACACAAATATGGCCATAGAAACTCTTTGCTATGTCCAGTATGTCTTAGCACTTGTACACACGGTCAGACATTCTGACGGAAAATGTCCGATCGGACCGTGTTGTCGGATAATTTGACTGTGTGTGGGCTTCATCGGACTTTTTCCATCGGAATGCTCGGCCAACAAAGTTTGAGAGCTGGATATAAAAATTTTCTGACAATATGATCCAATTGGACTTTGTCCGATCGTTTGTAGAGAATTCTGATCGGACAAAGTGCCACGCATGTTCAGATCAAATTCCTAGACCAAAGCTATTGGCTACTAGCCTGAACGTAGCCCCGTCGTAACTAAATTACGGCATAATGTTTACGAGCGATCAGATTTTCCGACAACTTTGTCCGACCGTGTGTATGCAACACCAGTTTCAGACAAAATCCGACGGATTTTGTTGTCGGAATGTCCGACTGTGTGTACAAGGGCTTAGAGATGAGGGGGATCTACTACACATGCTTTGGCATTGTCCCATTTTATTTCAGTACTGTCAAGGTATAATAGACACCGTCAATTTGGTGTTTGATTCCCAGATCTCCTTTACGCCCCTCACTGCCTTGGGATGGCTGGAGCTTCCGGAAGAAAACATCCTGAAGACTGTTGCATTAGCCGTATTATTTATAGCCAAAAAATGAATAGCCATGAAGTGGATGTTACACTCTTCCCCAACAGTAGACTTTTGGATTAAAGAGTTTAATTCCTCTCTTCATTTAGAAAAACAGACTTATCAGCAAAGTAAAATCAACTGCTCAAGCCCTAAAGTAGAAGAAAGCCTTTCCCCTGAAATGTGTTGGCTGTATTTGATGCTCTTAACTAAAACATTTTTTAAAAAGACATTTAAGTTATATGAGCTTTTGTAATGGGTGCTCCTAAATGCCTACTGCAGAGTGTATTGCCTGCAGAATGTTCCTTGTGTTGTGATCAAAGAGGTAGCAGTTTATGATCCAAAAAATATCTACATGTGTTGTACCTTCATCACGGATCAGCTTGTAGACAGGGTCAAAAAGAATGTTGGATAGCAGTTCATTCCTGGGTACCACTAAGAGGCCTCTTGCCTTATTCTCTGTGTTAGAGTTCCCCACTCCTGGAGGAAGCATATTACATGATCAGTTCAACACCACATGTACGTTACCATGTAACGACCACTTCACCCCACATTTCCCAGGTTGGGCCAGGTACCAGATCAGAATAGGCCAAACTCAAGGAAGAGCCCAGTTCAGTAGATTTTCCAGCAACTGTTGAAAGTACCTTCCCTAGGGTGGGCATACTACGTCCTGTCCCTATCACTACTCCCAACTAGGGTAACAGGTATTGCCCAGCCAGGGAGCTGCTCACGCTTCCAGGGCTACATAATAGTGAATAGGGGCCCAACCAGTCCCATGGGGCTCAAACTGACTCTATGTTTACTCTAATTCAATTGCACTGAATTAATAAGAGTGCGCCACCTAGTGGCCGAAATTAGAATTGTGCTAACACCCTCTTACAAGCTCCCTTGAGAGGAAGATGTACTTTATTGTATATTTGTCAGAACCTAGACTCACTTCTATAAGTCCATCTCTATCATATACACACATACATTTTTTTGAGAACCTTGAATGTCATAATAAAAATGTTCCAATTTGCACCACACACTGTTATTTAACACTGGACGGGGTACTGTGGATTACTGGAACAATATCTCCATACTGAAGAGCAGAAGATCTCGGGAGCCACACATCAGAACAAGACGTGCTGTGTGTAGACAAGTGTCAGTCTCAGCCTGGACCCCTGCCATGCCACGCACACAACGCGTTTCATTCCGCCACGGTAAAGCTGAAATCTTATTGGTTAGTATGAACCACGTGCTTTTCACCAGTTATTGTATAGTAATGTTATTGAACTAAAACACAATGAGTCAATGGGGGTTATTTACTAAAGGCAACTCCACTTTGCACTGCAAGTGCACTTGAAAGTGCACTTGGAAGTAAAGTCTCTGTAGATTCGAGAGGTACATGCAAGGAAAATAAAAACATAGCATTTTAGCTTGCACATGATTGAATGATAAAATCAGCAGAGCTTCCACTCATTTCAGATCTACCCCTTAGATTTAGAGTGACTGCAATTCCAAGTGCACTTGCAGTGCAAAGTGGAGTTGCATTTCGTAAATAACCCCCAATGTCTTCAAAGTGAATAAAAATTAAGCAATTATTTTTGGTATTTTTTCATTAAATGTGCCATTCCTACCAACCAAACACTTCCCACTTGATTAATTAGTTGATATAGTTTTGAAAGCAAATGCCATTTCTTAATCAGAGTTGACTTTATCAGCCCTATGGCTTTCACCATCTTTGCAGTTCCTCTTCTGAACTAACCACATATTTTATTGCAAAGTGGTACTTTCCAAGATAAAACAAACAACCATTTTTCTCAAAAAACAAAAAAACCTCACACCTTCAATTCTAATTTCCAGACAGACATATCGGTTCATTCACTCCTTATGAGCTGGAATGAGTTGAGCATATACAGTTGCCCTTATACATTTACATACCCTGGCAGAAATTTATGATTTCTTGGCCATTTTTCAGAGAATATGAATGATAACACAAAAACATTTCATTCACTCCTGGTTAGTGTTTGGCTGAATCCATTTATTATCAATCAACTGTGTTTACTCTTTTTAAATCATACTGTAAACAGAAACTACCCAAATGACCCTGATCAAAAGTTTACATACCCTGGTGATTTTGGCCTGACACAAAGGGGGTTGAATTGCTTTTTAACCACTTGCTTACTGGGCACTTAAACCCTCCTCATGCCCAGACCAATTTTCAGCTTTCAGCGCTGATGCACTTTGAATGACAATTGCGCGGTCATACAACACTGTACCCAAATGAAATTTTTATCATTTTTTTCCCACAAATAGAGCTTTTATTTGGTGGTATTTAATTACAGCTGGGAGTTTTATTTTTTGCTAAACAATCAAAAAAAGATGCAAAAAAAAATCATGTTTAATAGTTTGTTATAAAATTTAGCAAACAGGTCATTTTTCTCCTTCATTGAAGTGCGCTGATGAGGCGGCACTGATAGGCTGCACTGGTGGGCACTGATAGGCTGCATTGGTGGGCACTGATAGGCTGCACTGGTGGGCACTGATAGGCATAGTTAAGGCGGCACTAATAGGCACAGATAAGGCGGCACCGATGGGCACAGATAAGGCGGCACTGATGGGCAAAGATGGGCACAGATAAGATGGCACGGATGGGTGGCACGGATGGGTGGCACTAAGGGGCACTGATAGGTGGGACTGATGGGCACTGATAGGTGGCACTGATAGGTGGCTCTGATATGTGGCACTGCTGGGCACTGATGAGCGGCACTGCTGGGCACTGATGGGCACTGGTAGATGACACTGATGGGCACAGATATGTGGCACTGGAGTGCAGCACCTTTGTTGAGGCAGATTGTGGGCACTGCTGGGTGGCACTGTGGGCAATGCTGGGTGGCACTGCTGGGTGGCACTGTGGGCACTGCTGGGTGGCACTATGGGCACTGCTGGGTGGCACTGACAGGGGGGGACACATTTTTTATTGATGTGGCACTGGCAGGGGGCAGGTGGGCACTGGCAGGGGGCAGGTGGGCACTGGCAGGGCTGACCGTGATCGGGACTGATGGCTGACAGCGCAAGGAGGAATAATAGCCGATTACCAGCTCCGTTGTATCACATGATCAGCTGTCATTGGCTGACAGCTGATCACGTGATAAGGGGTCGGGATCGACCCCTTGCTCGGATCAGTGATCAGGCGAGTCTCATAGACTCGCCGATCACAGAGCGCGCCGCGCGCGCCCCTCAGGGGGCGCGCAGGCCGCTCGTGCACGGGACAACGTCAATAGACGTAGTCCCGGCAAAGGATATCCGCGCTGTAGCCGTCATTCGGCTATAGCGCGGGTCTCAAGTGGTTAAAGGTAACCATTCTCATCTGTGATCTGTTTGCTTGTAATTAGTTTGTGTATATAAAAGGTCAATGAGTTTCTGGACTCCTGACAAAACTCTTGCATCTTTCATCCAGTGCTGCACTGATGTTTCTGGATTCAGAGTCACGAGGAAAGCCATTACTACGCAAATGCCGCAAAGTATCCTGCATACAATATGCTAAACAGCACAGAGACAAGCCTCAAACCTTCTGGCACAAAGTCATTTGGTGTGATGAGACCTAAAGTTAGCTTTTTGGCCACAACCATAAATATTACATTTGGGGAGAAGTCAACAAGGCCTATGATGAAAGGTACAGAGGTGGATCGCTGATGTTTTGGGGATGTGTGAGCTACAAAGGCACAGGACATTTGGTCAAAATTGTTATCACAAAATACTGGAGGAACATTTGCATTCATCAGCCAGGAAGCTGCGCATGGGATGTACTTGGACATTCCAATATGACAATGATCCAAAACACAAGGCCAAGTCGACCTGTCATTGGCTACAGCAGAATAAAGTGAAGGTTCTGGAGTGGCCATCTCAGTCTCCTGACCTCAATATCATTTAACCACTCTGGGGAGATCTCAAACGTGCAGTTCCTGCAAGACAGCCCAAGAATTTACAGGAATTGGAGGGTTTTTGCCAAGAGGAATGGGCAGCTTTACCATCTGAAAAGCTAAAGAGCCTCATCCACAAATACCACAAAAGACTGTGATTGATGTTAAAGGGGGCAATACACGGTATTAAGAACTGGGATATGTAAACTTTTGATCAGTCATTTGGGTCGTTTGACCCCGCCCCCTCTGACGGGACGGGGGAAGCCCCCATGCGTCAGAGGGGGGCGGGGTCACCCATTATGTCACCGGGTGGCCCCGTCCTCAGTTATATAAGAGCTGTCACAGCGAAGACGCCCCAGACAGTGGGAGCCTCCCATGGAGGCGGGTCGGTTGCGGCTTTTCTATTCTTTCTTTTACGGTTCATTGGGCAGCGTGACCTTACTTCGTGGGACATTTTTATTTTTTAATAAAGGACTTGTCCCAAGCTGTCTCTTCTCTTTTTTACCACTTTGACACTTCATTTGTACCCCGTTACCAATTCACACAGGTGGGAGGCAGGGATCTGGGGGTCCCCTTGTTAAAGGGGGCTTCCAGATTCTAATAAGCCTCCTGTCCGCAGACCCCCACAACCACCGGGCAAGGTTTGTGGGGATGAGGCCCTTGTCCCCATCAAAATGGGGGCAAGATGCTTTGGGGGGGCTACCCCAAAGCACCCTCCCCATGTTGAGGGCATGTGGCCTGGTACAGTTCAGGGAGGGCACGCTCTTGTCCCCCCTCTTTTCCTGCAGCCTTCCAGGTTGGATAAGGGTATGGATTTTGGGGGGACCCCTATTCCATTTTTAAAAAAAATTTGGCACAGGGTTCCACTTAACCACTTTCAGACCGGACCATTTTGCTGGTCAATGACCAGAGGTCTTTTTACAATTTGGCACTGCGCTGCTTTAACTGGTAATTGCGCGGTCATGCAATGTTGTACCCAAACAAAATTTGCGTCCTTTTTTTCCCACAAATAGAGATTTCTTTTAAAGGTATTTGACTGACTCTGCGATTTTTATTTTTTGCGATATAAACGTAAAAAGACCGCAAATTTTGAAAAAAAATGATATTTTCTACTTTTTGTTATTAGAAAAATCCAATAAACTCAATTTTAGTCATACATTTAGGCCAAAATGTATTCAGCCACATGTCTTTGGTAAAAAAAAAGTCAATAACTGTATATTTATTGGTTTGCGCAAAAGTTGTCACATCTACAAACTAAGGTACGTTTTCTGGAATTTACGCAGCTTTTAGTTTATGACTGCCTATCTCATTTCTTGAGGTGCTAAAATGGCAGGGCAGTACAAAACCCCCCCAAATGACCCCATTTTGGAAAGTAGATACCCTAAGGAAATTGATAAGAGGCATGTTGAGCCCATTGAATATTTTATTTTTTTGCCTCAAGCGATTGAATGACAAAAAAAAAATTTTTTTTTTTTTTTTTACACAAAGTTATCACTAAATGATATATTGCTCACACATGCCATTGTTATATGTGGAATTGTACCCCAAAATACATTCTGCTGCTTCTCCTGAGTACGGGGATACCACATGTGGTCGACTTTTTGGAAGCCTAGCCGCGTACGGGGCCCCGAAAGCCAAGCACCGCCTTCAGGATTTCTAAGGGCATACATTTGTAATTTCACTCCTCACTACCTATCACAGTTTTGAAGGCCATAAAATGCCAATATGGCACAAAACCCCCACAAATGACCCCATTTTAGAAAGTAGACACCCCAAGCTATTTGCTGAGAGGCATGTTGAGTCCATGGAATATTTTATATTTGGCACAAGTTGCGGGAAAATTACAAACTTTTTTTTTTTTTTTTTTTTTTTTCACAAAGTTGTCACTAAATGATATATTGCTCACACATGCTATGGGCATATGTGAAATGACACCCCAAAATAAGTTCTGCTGCTTCTCTTGAGTACGGGGATACCACATATGTGGGACTTTTTGGGAGCCTAGCCGCGTACGGGGCCCCGAAAACCAAGCACCGCCTTCAGGCTTTCTAAGGGCGTAAATTTTTGACTTCACTCCTCACTACCTATTTCATAGTTTCATAGTTTGTTAGGTTGAATAAAGACACCAGTCCATCCAGTTCAACCTGAGTGAGTGTCTACAATTGTCCCCATCCCTGTATATTGTACACTCACATCGGTCCCTACCCTCAAGCAGCCCACAATCCAAGGTCCCCATTCATATACTAGGGCCAATTTTGGACAGAAGCCAATTAACCTACCTGCATGTCTTTGGATTGTGGGAGGAAACCCACACAGGCACAGGGAGAACATGCAAACTCCAGGCAGGCAGTGTCATGGTTGGGATTTGAACCAGTGACCCTTCTTACTGCTAGGTGAGAGTGCTAACCACTACACCACTGTGCTGCCCATTACAGTTTTGAAGGCCATAAAATGCCAAGATGGCACAAAACCCCCACAAATGACCCCATTTTAGAAAGTAGACACCCCAAGCTATTTGCTGAGAGGCATGTTGAGTCCATGGAATATTTTATATTTTGCCACAAGTTGCGGGAAAATTACAAACTTTTTTTTTTATTTATTTTTTTCACAAAGTTGTCACTAAATGATATATTTCTCACGCATGCCATGGGCATATGTGAAATGACACCCCAAAATAAATTCTGCTGCTTCTCCTGAGTACGGGGATACCACATATGTGGGACTTTTTGGGAGCCTAGCCGCGTACGGGGCCCCGAAAACCAAGCACCGCCTTCAGGCTTTCTAAGGGCGTACATTTTTGACTTCACTCCTCACTACCTATTACAGTTTTGAAGGCCATAAAATGCCAAGATGGCACAAACCCCCCCCCAAATGACCCCATTTTGGAAAGTAGACACCCCTAAATTTAGGGGTACACTAGTGAGACTAGGTAATAAATGGCGGGTGCCCAGAAACTATAAAAAAATAACTAACCAACCAGCGTCACCTGTAACAGTTATATGGTGATCACTGGTGAAAGGGTTAACTAGGGGGCAATCAGGGGGCTTTATGCGGTAGTATATGGGGGTCCCTGGCACTATAAAAAGCTGCGGCGAACCTAAATACCTACCTGCCTAACTAGCGTCACCTGTGACACTAATACAGCGATCAGAAAAACGATCGCTTATTAGGCTGGGTTCACACTGGAGCGATGCGGAAACGCCACGAATCCGCGGCAGGTTCCCGCATCGCATGCCTCCCGGCGGCAGTTCACACTGCCCTATGCGAACTGCTGGGAGTGTCAGTGAAATGTTAATGACACCCCCAGATCAGTTCGCATATCGCAGTGTGATCTGCAAACTCGGATCGCATGGTGTGAACACCCATGCGATCCGATTCTGCTGCAGACCAAAAAAAGGGTCCCGTGCGAATTTGCGGCGGGTGCGGCGTGAATTCAGCCATACTATCTGTATGGCTGAACTCGAATCGCACAGAGATCGGATGTGATTTGCACTGCAGTGCGGTGCGAATCACATCCGTTCTCATAAACCGCTGCAATGTGAACCCAGCCTTAGTGACACTGGCGACGGGGGGTGATCACGGGGTTAAACCTTTATTGGGGGGTTAGGGGGGTACCTTAGAACTAAAGGGGGCTAACCCTAACTGCCCTAACAGTTATTACAGTCACAAATGACACCAATGCAAAAAAAAAAAAATGCAATTGGTGTCACTGTGGCTGGGGGGGCAGGGGTAATTGGGGGGGTGATCGGGGGGTGAAGGGGGGGTGTGAGTGTGCCTGGCATGTTCTACTGTGTAGTGTCGTGTTGGTGCAACTCACCGATCCTCTCTCCTCGGTGCTGGAACGAAAAATACCGACACGGAGGAGAGATTACATCACTTCCTCTGCTTGTGTTTACATTACAGGAGAGGAAGTGATGCAATGCTTACCTTCCATTCGTCAGGAGCGATCGCGAGGGGGTGGCCATGAATGAATGGCCGCCCCCTCATCCCGGATCGCTCCTGAACGGATACCGACCGCCGCTGGCACCGGGGGGGGCCCGATCGAGCCCCCCACCCGCGGGAAGGCAGGGACGTACAGGTACGCCCATATGCCTGCCCGTGCCATTCTGTCGACGTATATCGTCGTGCGGCGGTCGGCAAGTGGTTAATATTCATACAGACCCAAAGGGCCTCGTAATGGACTGGGGGGGGGGGGGATCCTATGCTCTTTTTTTCCAATGAGTTTTTATCTATATTGCCAAGACCCGACAATTCATTACAGGCGCGATCAGTTGAATGACACTTTTTCCTTTAGAAATATCATTTTGCTCTGGTACTGTTCTAAACATGGGAAAAATGCGCCTACTGACATACTATAGACACCCCTAAGGCACAATATTTAAAGGAATATTTCATTTTTATTGCTTCACTTTAAGCAGTAAAAAAATCACTGCTCCCAAAAAAAGTCTGTTTTTAAAAAATGTTTTTGCATACATACATGTCCTCTGGGACAGGACCCGGAACCCCAAACACTTTAAAATGACATTATTATTATTCATGTTCGTGTCCCATAGACTTTAACAGTGTTCGTGTGTTCTGCCGAATTTTTTGCCTGTTCGCATGTTCTGCTGCGAACCGAACAGGAGAGTGTTCGGCTCATCCCCAGTGGTATTTGATCACTGCTGGGTTTTTGTTTATTATATAAACAAAATAGACCTTACGTTTTGGGCAAAATGTATTCTGCTAAATGTCTTTGGTAAAAAAAAATCCAATAACCGTATATGGATAGGTTTGCGTGAAAGTTATGCCACATACACACAATCAGAATTTTGGTCTGAAAAAGCCCTGATGGTTTTCTCGATGGCATTCCAACGGGATTTCGATCAAGCTGTCTTGCATACACATGGTCACACCAAATTCCAACCATCAAGAATGCAGTGACGTACAACACGGGACTAGAAAAAAGAAGTTCAATAGCCAGTAGCCAATAGCTTCCGTCTCGTAGTTGAATCTGAGCATGCGTGAGTTTTTGCGCGTCGGATCTGCATACACATGATCAGAATTTCCGATAGAAACTTTTTCCGTCGGAAAAATTGAGAACCTGCTCTCAATCTTTTGCTGGCGGAAATTCAGCCAGCAAAATTCCGATGGAGCATACACACGGTCACATTTTCCGACGAAAAGCCCTCATTGGTCTTTTGCTGGCCGAAATTCTGACCGCGTGTACGCGGCATTATAGTGTCAAACTATAGTATATAATGTCATTTTATTTAGATACTACTAATGGTTATGATCAGCGAATAACGGAACTGAGATAGTGTGGCAGACAACCTGACACTAGCTGATGCTGGAGAGGAACTGACTAACTGCCACTGACATCACCAGTGACACTAATACAGTGATCAGTGCTAATGCTATGCACTGTCACTTTACTAATGACACCGTCTGGGAAGGGGTTAACATCTAGGGCGATCAAAGGGTTAACCAAAGGGTGAGCCTAGTAAGTGTTAATGTGTGTATTATATGCTGCTTTTTACTAAAGATCTCTTTGTTTCTTCTCCTTGTTTTGAAGGGAGAAGAAACAGAGAGATCGTTCCCTCTGTACAGAACCCTGTATTGATTGTCAACACAGGGCTCTGAGCTGTAATGGGACACAGCCAATCAGCAGATCCCAGCAATAAATCATTGTCTGGGACCTGCTGACAGACGCCTGCTGTACAATTACACATGTAATGTTTCTGGGTTTAGAGCACATGTGTGTGCCCTAAACCCAGAAACAGGCAGCTATGTACGTCGCATTGTCTGTATGGGCCACCTGTCTGACGTATAATGCAGGCGGGCAGTTTGCAGGAGGCTAAAATTATTTTTTATATATAAGTAGTGTAATAGCTGAATTGTATCACTTGGTATCAGCCTCTTCTAGTCCTTGTACAACAGAACTCAGACTGGGGGAGGATGAAGCAGCACCAGGAACCAATTAGTTGTTTTTATCAGTCTGCTGCTTCTCATCAGTTTTCAGTCACAGAGAGGGAGAGCGACAAAACCACTAAGCAATTAGCCCTGTGTGTGAGGCTTTGGCATTTAGGCACAGGCGCACTGCACAGCCTTGCTGCCCGCAGCCTGTAAAACTCTATGATTGACTGAAAGCTGCTGCGGCTGGATAGGTGGGAACGGTGCTACTAATATTTAGGGGAGTAAGCGCCCATGGACGAATGCTCAGAATGCACACAGTGTTCTGAGAATTCATCTGTGGGCACATACTGTCCTAAATGTTAGTGCACCAGCCAGCCATAGCATCTTTCAGCCTATAATAGAGTTTTACCAGCTGCTCCAGTGGAGTTGGGGTTGCCTGGGTCTTATGCACTTGGGTTAAACACCCTGAGTGTTACTTTACTACAGAAGAGAAAATTCAGGTCTTCCCGTCCTGCCAGTATGTCACAGCTGTGTAAATCTCAGCACTGGATGGACAGAAATACAAATCATTTGACAGATATAACAGCCTCCCTTCTATGTATTTCATGTCTGTTTTTAGCTGTTTGTCAGGAGTTCAGCTTTAATGTGAATTTGCCAGGACAGACATACGGGAGCTACCGTCATTTTTTCGGTGATGTCAACAGGCTGAATCAACTAGACTGCTTATTCTCCTTAGTCAATTCAGCAGCAATTCTGCATCTAAATAACCATCTCCACCCATTTGCTTCAGTGATTACAAGGAGATATCCTTAGGCAGCAATAATAATGCATGGCGGAAGCGACGGAGCCCAGAACTCCAGTGGAGATATATCTGAATAATGACACCCCAAAGAGATATCAGAGGATTAACCAGCCCACTATCATATAAACCACTAACAAAAATATCAATCTAGGATAGACTGATCCTTTAAGAATGAATCAGGTCATTGCAAATAGTATGATGTTCAGTAACCACAACACCCTCTCTAAACTTCTAAAAGCCAGCTTATGATTGGTTACTACAACTTATGTGATACACCCTTTATTTTTTGTGATTTGTGGTTAATTCACTCAGTTATTTATTTAGCTTAATTTACCAAAGTGTCAGAAGCAACAAATATTAATTTTGGGCATGGCTACGAATTAGATCCCTGACTTGGGAATTTTTATTTCTACCAATTTTATAGGACCAATATTCCTTTCTGTTAAAAAAAAATCCTTTATAAAAAAATCATTGCCAGCTTGAATTTCATCATTACAGTTTGCTAAAGTGGCCCATAGACATGGTCTTCCCATCTGGCCGTTTTTGGCTGGATTGATCGTTGATCTGTTTTTGGAGGAAGAAAAATGCTGACTATGACCCTAAGAACACCATCCCTGCAGTCAAGCACAGAGGTGGAAACATTATACTTTGGGGTTGTTTCTCTGCTAAAGGTACAGACCGAGTTGCTGCATTGAAGGGCCAATGAAAGGGGCCATATATTGTAAAATTTTAAATGAAAACCTTCCCTCAGTCAGAACACTGAAGATGGGTTGTGGATGGGTCTTTCAGCATGACAATGACTCAAAACATACCACCTAGGCAACATGGCAGTGGCTCAAGAAGAAGCACATTAAGGTTATGGAGTGGCCTAGCTAGTCTCAAGAACTTAATCCTATAGAAAATGTATGGAGGGAGCTGAAACTTTGAGTTGGCAAGCGACAGCCAAGAAACCTTGAAGATTTAGAGAAGATCTGTAAAGAATAGTGGATCGAAATCTCTTCTGAGATGTATGAAAACCTGCTCACTAACTCCAATAAATGTCTTACTTCTGTGCTTTCCAACAAGGGTTTATCCACCAAGTACTAAATCATGTTTTGCTGGAGGATCAAATACTTATTTTACTCAGTGAACTGCAACTCAGCAACTCCATTTTTAACATTTGTATCATGTATTTTTTCTGAATTGTTGGTTGATATGCTGTCTCTATCATTTAAAATACACCTATGATAAAAAATGATAGACCCTTAATTTCTTTGTAAGTGGGCAAACTTACAAAATCTGCAGGGGTTCAAATAATAATTTTCCCTCTGTAACACATGACAGCCCTGAACAAGCATTCTTGGGGTAACAAAGACATCTGAGAAGTTACCTGATGTATATAATACCACTGGACTGATGTGAAGTGAAAATTGGTTCTGGTGGATATGCTCTAAAGTGCTCTTTCCTTCACAGAAACACATCTGTGATTAGAATATAGTGTGGGTTGCTCCTGTTCTGGTCCTAGGCTGCTACCTCTCTGTTATAGACAAAGTAATGCCGCGTACACACGAGCGGATTGTATGGCGTACTTAGTCCGTCTAAACACATTTCAGCAGACAATCCGCTCGTGTGTGGGCTTCAGCGGACTTTTTCAGCGTGCAGTCCGGAGTACTAAGAATTTAGTTTTTTTCGAAATTCTGTCCGTCGTACTTTGGTTTCAGCGGACAGTACGGTCGTCAGTATGCTAGTTCGACGGACTAAGAATGGCGCATGCCCAGAAAGGATTTACACGGCGGAAGGGTGCTTTGCTGTGTCTTGGACTTCCTATTTCTAGTCCCGTCGTACGTGCTGTACACGTCATCCCGCAAGCTTTCGACGGACTGTTTGTGCATCCGTGTGTGGTCAAGTCCATTCAGTGGAAAGTACGATGGACTGTCCGTCGGATTGTATGACGGACTAAGTAGGCCATACAATCCGCTCGTGTGTACGCGGCATAAGTCCTCACTAGATGATAAATTATTGGGTGTGTACAGAGGAGCACCTGCTAAAAAAGTTCTTCTCACTTAAAAGATAGTTTCAGCTGACGTGGCACAGCCGCTCCAGGCTCTGGCAGGATCTCGACAATATTTTTGGGATCCTCCTGGCTGCCTGGCTGAAGGCTGGCTACACTTCTTAGCACATATCTGAGAGCCAGAGTCAGCTGCACCCATCTTGGCTTGCCTGATGCTTCAGTGAGACCCAGACTGATAGTCACAGCAGATTGGTATGCACGGGAGTACCGGGACCACGGCCCGGCTATTCAAGCGGCTGAAGATACGGAACCTCTAGATTTATTGGGTCAATCACACTGTGTTACATTGTTGTTTTGATATATAACAGCTGCTAAAGATTCAAAGAAAGATAATCCCAGTTGGGGTATTTGACTGACATACATGAGCGCTGGGGACAGGTGTATGTACAATAGTATATGCGTAGATATTCCTGATATATATATATATTGACTGTATTGCAGACTAGTACATACTAGTACCTTATGATTTGAACCTTCAAGGGGGGCACATTTTTTAATATCATCAGCAAGACTTTACTACCACTTTAACATCAACTGCTCAGTCCCCAAAGAAGGAGTCTTGTTTTCTCCAAAGCACTTTGGCTATATTTGATACTCTTAACCATTAAATGTTTTAAAAATTCCTTTAAATAGAGATGGGTGAGCAGTTTGAGCCAAGCATAAGTTTGACCTGAACTTCCACTGTTGGCCCGTTTGGTGAGCATCCGAATTTGCGGGTAGCTCACGGGGTGTTTTGCTGCTGAGCACCCCACAATGCATTGCTTACTATACAGTGCATTCTAGGGCCCTAATTGGATAAAGCCTTGCACCTGATCACTGGTCCGATTTATTACTTTCTCCAATCACGTTTCAGTGCTCATAGTCCCACCCTACACTATAAAAGGTAACTTCCCATAGCCAGCTCATAGAGCAGGGCTCGTTTTGCTACTAGCAGTTAGTGTGTTCACTTATTGTGACTCTTGAGTGTAGAGTGTTAGTTTAGTGTTATGCCGCGTACACATGATCGGAAATTCAGCCAGCAAAAGACCAATGAGAGCTTTTGTTTGGAAAATGCGATCGGGTGTATGCTCCATCGGACTTTTGCTGGCTGAATTTCGGCCAGAAAAATATTGTGAGCATGTTCTCAATTTTTCGGTTGGAAAAAGTTCCTATCCGAAAATGCGTTTGTGTGTATGCAATTCTGACGCGCAAAAGCTCATGCATGCTCAGATTCAACTACAAGATGGAAGCTATTGGCTACTGGCTATTGAACTTCCTTTTTCTAGTCCTGTTGTACGTGATGTGTGAGAATAGTGTGTCAGTATAGTGTAGTGTGTTAGTGTATTGTAGTGGTTAACACAGCTTTACATAACATTCATTGCTGTATACAGTGCTGCCCCCAGCTGCAGTTGTTCTGACTGTGATGTTGTGTTCCCCCTTTTTTATTTAGGTATTTTTTTTTTTTTATAGTTTTTATGTTTTTGTCAGCGTCAGCCCTCAATTTAAAGTGCACCAAACACCACTTTTTATTGAATAAAGGGCAACCAATTACACATTTCCCAGTACCTCTACAATTTGGGTAATAAGCCCCACCATCTTGTCTGGGAGGCCAACAAGGAGAGGCAAATGTTCCCATGCCACTATGAGGGGGCCAGCAGTGTCTGTGTCCACAGGCAAAGGTGGACGTGGTCCGTCCTCAGGCAGGGAACTTTTGTCTCTGTTTAGTGATGTTGTCCCGTGCTATCCAGCCACAGCATGTAGAGGAGGTGGTGGACTGGCTTACTAAACCATCCTCCTCCTCTATGACCCAAGCTGGCACTAGTGTGCAGTCCACCACCGCTGCCAGAGCAGCTTTTTCTGCCTTCCTGTCCACAGCTACTCCTGCCATAGCCCCAGCATCATGTATGGAGGAGTCATCTGAATTATTTGATTCTGATGTAGATGAAGGGACTGACATCAGCCTATGGAGAGGGGGGAGAACACTGATAAATAGCACATTGTCAGTCATGTTCCCCCAGCTGCAGCATATTGCCAAGTTGGCTCCAGCGATGATAAAGATGGAGAGGATGGTGATGATGAGGTTACTGATGCGACTTGGGGTTGTTTCTCCCCCTCACTTCCTTGCTCTGCTCTATCCAGCACACAACAAGGCAGGATATCCTCCAGAGGCAGGCATCATGGAAGAGTATGGCATCATTGTACAAGGCAGTCAGCAAGGCAGTCAGCCACAAGGTCTATGTTACTGCTGACTCCTGGTCCAGCAAGCATGGCCAGGGATGATATATTTAGTTTACAGCACACTGGGTAACTGCTTACAACTAGGAAGGATGCAGGACAGGGCTCAGTGCTGGAGCTTGTTTTGCCGCCATGTCTCCATACAGCTTGTGGTGATAATGCGAGATCTGTCAACTCCACCCCCTCCTTCTCCTTCTCCTCCATGCCCTCCTCTGCTGGATTGTCCTATGTACCACCAGTACCCTCTAAGCATTCAAGGGGCCATTCAATGAGTCAGGCTAAAAGATGCCATGCAGTGCTTCAGCAGGTTTGTCTAGGAGACAAGAGCCACACTGGAGCAGAGATTCTTTCAGCTCTGCAGCGGCAGGCCTAGAAGTGGTTCATGTCATGGAAGCTTGAGCCAGGAATGGTGGTGTGCAATAATGGCACTAACCTTCTGTCCACCCTTCAACAGGAAAAGTGTCTGGCACATGTCCTCCATTTGATGGTGCAGTGTTTCTTAAACAGGGTACCCAGGTTTGCAAGATCTTCTAAAGCAGGCCAGAAGAGTCTGTAGCCATTTCAGGCCAGTCTTCGGCAGGCTGAAATTCAAGGGGAATTTCACCTGCCCGTAAACCGCCGGATTTGTGACATGCTCACCAGGTGCAACTTGAGTTTGACAATGATGCACATGCAGCAGAGGGCCATCAATGAGTACCTATGTGAGTATGGCACAAGGACAGGCTCATGGCACCTCAGCTTTTTTTCCCCACACCAATGGCTGCTGATAAAGGATTCATGCACTGTACTGTCAATATTTGAGGAGGCGACAATGTGAGCTGTGACAATGCATGCATTAGTGACACAATCCCCCTTGTGTTCCTGCTGGAGCATACTCTGTGTGGCATTATGAACAGGGCACTTGAGGCAGAGCTGCAGGAGGAAAAGGAGGACTTCCTTTCCTCTCAAGGCTCGCTTTGTGCAGACACCATTCATGCGATGCCACAGAACGAACAAGAGGAGAAGGAGGAGGAAAAGGATTATGCCAATTTTGGAGGCATTGAAGCAGAGGAAGACATATGTCAAACATTAAGAGATGGTTTTCAGTCCCCAGAAACCTTGGGATTAGTAAGTGGCTGGGAGGAGGTAGTTCCAGATACTGTAATCCTCAGTGACCCTGAGGACTCTGCTTTTCATGCCTCCGCAAACTTGCAGTGCATGGCCTCCCTTATTTTTCAAAGCTTGCAAAAGGACCCAAGAATTCGTGGCATAAGGGATAAGGATCACTATTGATTGGCAACCCTCCTTGACCACTGTTAAAAGGGCAAAGTCCCGGAACTCATTCTATCCTCAAAGAGGAAGCAGAGGATGAAATATCTTGAGGACACCTTAAAGAGGAGATTATGCAATGCCTTTCCAGACTCTGGTAGATTACAGTCTCATGGAAAAGCTACTTTTGAGGCTTCTGTTGGTCAAAGCAGGAGCAGTGGAAAAGGGGGCCACCTCAGTGATGCATTTAAAAAAAAAAATTGTCCTCTGCGCCAAGGGCTATCAGCTTCAACATCCTATCAGCAGCATCTGCATCAAATGGAAGATTATTGGGGGTGAAAACAGACATGGAGAGCTTTCCAGCAGAAAATCCACTAGGTTACTTTAGAATAGACCACTGGCCAGAATTTGCCCAGTGTGCTTTCCAAATGGATATTCAGTGCTGCTGGAGTATTTGTGACAAATAAAAGAT
The DNA here is from genome assembly GCF_037356315.1 of Lithobates pipiens. Lineage (NCBI taxonomy): Eukaryota > Metazoa > Chordata > Amphibia > Anura > Ranidae > Lithobates > Lithobates pipiens. The sequence continues at coordinate 88,750,970 of NW_027507788.1, forward strand.
TGCACCTGTCCTTAAACTCCATTGACCGGCTGACATTTGTAAAAATGAATCAGTCCTGGATTAACTGTAGCTATCAATCAAATTGATGCCGATGTCACTGTTATTGTGATCTCAAATATCTGCAAGACTGTTTAGCGTGCTTAGCTTTGTGAATGTTGATTGTATCTTGAAGTAAGTTTTTGGTATAGGTTTCATGGGCACAATTAACACCCAAGGACCCATTTTTACACACCTGTTGGCCTGTTTAATAGGTGCATCAAATTAAAAATGTTTACAGCCAGGCCAACTCTTGATTTCATCAAGACTACCACTAGAAGGTTACGGGGTGAAGGCACCAAAAACACCCAAAGACCAATTTATCCTCACCTGTTTGATAGGGGTGTCAAATTAAATGTTTTTTTACAGCAAGACCAATTCTTGCTTTCATCAAGACTACCTCTTGAAGGTTATGGTGTGAAGGCACCACCAACACTCAAAGCCCAATTTTTCTGCACCTGTTACTTCTATACAACGTCTGCGAAAGAGACAGCAGACTTTATCTAAAAATTGTTAATCTGGAAGTGAGTATATTATAATTTGGTTTTTTCTCATAAAGCTTGCTCACTGTGGTGCAAAACTTTGTTATTTTTATCCAAAGTCTGCCATAGAGACACCAGAATTTATCCAAAAAATCTCTAATCTTGTTCTGAGTGCACTAAATCGTGGCCTTGTACAGACTGGCTCCCCAAGTAATTTTTACTAAATAAAGAAAGCTTGCAGGGAAAAATACATTTAAATGTCATTTTTTTTCTTTATAAATGTCAGTTTTGCTGCAGCAGTTTCTTTACACGATGCAGATGTGCCACATCAAGGCAGACTAAGGGGACCCCCCAGGCATTATATATTTAACGGAATTTTTCATTTTTATTATTTCACTTTAAGCATCATTACAGTCACTGCTACTTTAAAAATGATCTTTTTTAAAAGTTTTCTTTACATTGGTACATGTCCCCCATGGCAGTATCCAGGCCCCTATACCCTTTATGTGGCCAATAACTTGCATATAAGCCTTCAAAATGGGCACTTTTGAGTTTGCCTGTTCGGGTCCCATAGACTTCAATAGGGTTCTTTGTTCGGGTCTGAACTTTTGCGATGTTTGAGAGTTCTGCCACGAACCAAACTGAGGGGTGTTTGGCCCATCTCTACCTTTAAGTAATATGAGCTTTTGTACTAGGCGCTCCTCTGTATACACCCAAGAATCTGAGAATTTAAGAAAAAAAAAAAAGAGGGCAGACATGATGGAGAACTGGGTCTTTTTATGAAATCACTCTTCGATGTTTATAAAAGTTGGAAAACTTTTAATGATCCAATCTGTTTTTCCAGCTCCTGAAACTGCCTGCATATTGCCCTAAACAGAGACTAGAGCATCTTTAGCTTACATAGTTAAGCTCTGGCCTACTCCTCATCCTCGCATGCCTCAGTAGTTGTAGTTGCCTCAGTTGACCAATGTTGAGGTAAAGAAAGGGCAGGTCAGAGCTCGTCTGTATGATCTTAAGTCAATATTTGTTTAACTGAGTTTTTCAAGTTAGCAACTCTATGAACCTTGTGATTCTGGCAGGAATATCTCACCGCAATAGTACTGCGACTAATCTCGACAGCATTGCCAGCGAGCACACAAACATTCACAATAAAATGTTTTGCACAAAGTATTAAGTAATAAAAAAAAAATAGAATTGAGTGTAAAAGGTAGTGCAGATGAGACATGGATTGTCCAGCGCAGTAAACTGCTGTCACAGAGCAGGTATGTCTCAATTCTGCGCCCCTAACACCATTGGCTGGCAGTGGCATTTTGCCCAATACTGCTGTGTGTCAAATACAGAGCCTCATTTAGTGATTATGTACTCGCAGCCTGCTTTGGACCTTGACAAGAGCTGACAGGCCCTGCCAGAAACCTTTGTGGCTCCCTCTTCAGCCAACAGACCATGGCTGATACTCGGGGACTGCTGCTTTCCTTCCTCTACTCATCTTACATCGTTTACTACCCTACTTCTCTCCCCTCCCCATATCCATTCCCCTACTCCCTCCCGTCCTCTATTTCTCTCCCTCTGCTATGTCCCCTCTCCCACCCATCCCCCAACCATTCTGTAGAATTAAGTTCAAACATGACATTAATGGTTAGTACAAGTGTCACCCAGATGAACCATCCTGTTGGTTTTTCATAGCTCCCAGAACTTATTTATTCATTACTGCAGCAGAGTGGCACAGTCATTTGGAGCGACTGCCAGCTGTGGGTGAGGAAGACCCATATGTGTGGAGATACAGCCAGGTCCAAGTCAGAATTCCAGCCTCTGAAAGGTGATAGAAACCTTCCGATTGTACCTATTTCTTGCAGGGAGCAGCAGACTGATAGGACTAGAGAAAAGTTGTTAGCACTAATGTACCTATTACTCAAGAGACCTCTAGGGCCATGAGAAGTGTTCTAGAAATTGTGCTATTTATTTGTTTTCCTGGAGGGCTGTAGACACCTCAATACTACACCTATCATACATCACACCCTTAGGGACAGTTTTTCTATGGACAAATTTGCAGCCAGGGGAGGTTAAACATCCATTCAATGGATACAGGGCAAACTACAGATCATGTATTTTTTATATGATATTTATTAGTTTTTGTTTTTTTTATTCTAGCATATGGAACTAATATTATGTTTGTATGTACATTCATATAATATATATATATTTATTAGATTTAGACGCATGAAGAACACACTGTATATACTTAACATATACATATTATATATAAACGTATCTATACACACATAGGAAATGCACATGATCAAAAATAGCTATGCTTATGATATCAATATATATAAGCATAAAATAATATAGCTCATATTCATATCATAACAAAATGTCACATTTTACAGATATATGTCAAAACCTATTAAAATAACTGATTGGTAAAGTTTTCAGATTTTTTTAGAAATGTCTAAACACAATAATTAAATTTTAATGATGCCTTTTTTAATGTATTAGAATTGATCAGAAAGGTATAGCTGGTGTTATATTATTATGATTATTATTATTAATATTACATTTTCAGTGATGATTTTCTCATACTGTTTGATTCTAATGTGTTTTGTTGCTGTTAGAAAATTGTCCACATTGTGCCCCATTTCTATATTGGATTAAATGTTTTGTGCTTCTGGTGACCCTACAAGAAAAACCTTTTGACCTTCAGATAAAAGACAACAAGACAAGTTGTTATGGATCTTGAGGAAGATTAAGTCTTTTTATTCTCTACAGATACAGTAATTGGCGGTTTGGGGGTTTGAGGTCTCCGCTCTAAATTGCAGGGCTCTGCGGAGATGGATCAAAATAATACAAGTCATTATCGTTAGCTGCCCAGCGGACATGTCGCTTTTGTTTGATGAGCCTGGTTGGAGTCTGATTGACCGGAGGCAAGTTTAAAACCCCCTGTGCCATAACAATCAGCAGAGTTTTTGAGATGAGACCAAGTAGATAACTGCAAAGTTCTCCAAGCGCTTTAGCAATAATATACAAACCCAAAAAGCAGTTATATATGGCTTGGCTTTTTTTGTTTGTTCATAGGAGTTTATTTACAAAGTTAATCTAGTAGCCATGTACTTAAGCCTTAAAATAAAAAAATATAGTACTTCACATATAAAATTGTTATTGTTATTATTATTTAAATAATAATAATATGTAACCAAAATGTAGTACAGCCAGCTCCCCCTTAGTAGAATAAAGTAAAATGTTTTAAGCATCAACCAATAAGAACTTTATCAGGCATATTTAATATGTTTACCTTGTATGCATAAAAGTTACTGAAAATCTGTCTTATTGTTGTAGTTCATGGAATAATGGTAATGTCCTAATAACTGAAGCCTATAGTAACTAATCAAGTTTTGAATTGTATAAATTTGGAATAGTTAAAGCCATCAAAGATGCTGCTGGATATTCTTGACGAATATATACTTTGTGTATTGCTTTTGCCTTATTCATTATAAAAATTAGAAACAGTGATGAGCTCCATTCATTTGCTAGATTTATTAAATCATAATTTACTATTTCATATAACTTATTTTATATATAATATAAATAATATATAATTTCATATTTTTGTTTTATAGAATATCACCATTAATATTGTAGTGGTAATTCAGTTCATAAATAAATTATTACAGCTGAAAAATTTAGAAATTGCCCAGAACATTAAATCCTCTGAAAAGTTAAAGTTCTGAACTACATATGTTTTGTCATAAGCTTCACACACCACTTAAATATTATTTTTAGTTCTTAAAAACTATAACATATATTCTGAGCTATGACTGTAGCTAATGTTGTATCTCTATCTTTATGTATTTATTAAATGCATTATTTATATAGTTAGTATAATTAATGTATTTATATTAAATCGCCTGTCAAATGTAAAGTAATTTGGAATATATGTACAAAATGGATCTTACTGTCTTCATTCATGCTGAATGATCAGTAATTAAAAAGGTAGATATTTTGGTGTGCTTCTATTTTAATTTCAAGCTCAGGACTAGACGGCCACTTGAAGTCAGAATTTTTCATCCTGGTGTTTTAGGTTTGTTAATTGAGCCTTTTGCCTTAATGTAGGGTAAATTTTATATTAAAAAGGCTATACTACCTAGAACTAAAAATTATGTCCAGGAATAAATACAAAATTAAGAATAGCCAAAATGTATATTATTATATGCTGCCCTTTCTTGCTCCAAACTTGTGGAGGACGCAGTCATAGTGCAATTATGTTAATTATATGTCCTTTTGCAATTATTTGTATGTATATTTTAGTAGTAGGCATTAACTTTAGCTACAATAAGCATATTATTTTTTTTTTTATGCTTTCTTCGTCTTTCTTCTTTTAATATTCTTGACGAAGAAGCTAGTGCTCTGAAAGCTTGAAATAAAGGTTTTTTTTTTAGTTAAAGTTGTTTTCACTATATTTTTTGCCTTTTTTTTACATGCCCTAAAAGACTTTTTGATAACATTTTCCTTTAACTAGTGAACCATTGTAGCCCAAGAGTTTATATCTTAAGGACTGTATAGGCATGACTGAGCTTCCTTATTGAAAGTTGCCTTTGTCATTCTTACTGAGAAAACTGTACTGTCATTTTCAATATTTACTGGGTGAATCTTCTGTCATGTGTCAAGAGAGTAAGAGCATCTGCAGGGCCAGAAATTGAAAATAAGCTTAGCCAGTCATGCTCCCAATAGTGTGTGGTATAGTTCAAAAATATGAATTGCACATGTAGTATGAACATATGTTGTTGGAGAGGTTATCATAGTGCAAAAAATAATTTTAAATTCCATTACTTTGGCTAGTTGCGGCACTCTAGCTGTTGCTAAACTACAAGTCCCAGCATACCATAACAGCCCTCCTCTATGTGACTAGTTGACAGTGATACATAGCAGTGAGAATGAGCAGATACTGAATCTTTTGTAGTTGGCCACAGGGCATGAAACATGGCTTAGTAATAGCAAGAGATGTGATTTAGTTAGTGTTGCATACAACAGTCAGACGATTTACCAGGCCATGTGCTCAGTCAGAGGATGTTCTGAGCATTGCTTGTTACAGTCGGATAATTATTGGACACTGGAGGGCAGTAATGAGCACTTCTGCATGAAAGAGCGCATTACCGCATGCAGAGTTTTTCCAAAAAAATTCTGCATGGCTGAATACTAATAATACCCTTCTCTGTAGAGAAAAGCTAGGTTTCACGACAAAGTCTGCTTTAAGCAATGTCCAGGTCAAACATGACATGTTGGGACCCCTGCTTGAGCCACAAATGGACCCTCGTCCCTTCATTTAGACACTTCCTCTGCATTTTAGAAATAAGCAAACAATGCAGAAGACTCTTGGAGGTCCCTACTACAGTATACAGACTTGTAGCCTGATTTCTCAAGATGACAGGTTTGCTTTACAAGGTACAGTAAGCTTTCCTATCGCAACTGCTTGCAAAATTTTGTTAATCAAGATTACAGATTTGGTTATGGTTGTCGGGTGTGCCATATGGGGTTGTGAGCTGCTATGAGAACATCCATCACCTACATAATAATCCCTTGGGCCCTTCAGTGGTAATGCGATGGCTATGGTACTACATTTTTCTGCTCTGAACCACTATATGGGATACATGTTTTATATGCCAGGGCTAATTTTTTACACCTAGTTTTGTCACCCATCCGTATAGATGAGACATGTTGAACAGTTGTGGATACTTTTATTTATCTACAAACGTGATTCACGTGATTGACATTGCTATTATGCAATAACAACTGAGTTATCAGTATCAGGTGGATATACTTTTGAATATATATAAAAATATTGGATGGAAAATTCAGATTATAGTGTGTTTTAAGTTACACAGTTACATAGTTACATAGTTACATAGTTAGTCAGGCTGAAAAAAGACACAAGTCCATCCAGTTCAACCACAAAAAATATATATATATATAATAAATATCATACCAGCCCATATACCCAATTCTATACCCACAGTTGATCCAGAGGAAGGCAAAAATCCCCAAAAAAGTCCAAAAAAGTTGGCAATTTCAATAATGAATGGGTACCAGTGGAATAAATCAATGAATGTGTTCTTATACCTTTAGTGGACTTTTTCCGTGAGATCTCTGCAGTTCCCACATCAGCCCACTTATGATGCCTGTTAAAATGGGTCTTAAAGTGACTCTTTGCTCAGTCCATTTAAGGAAAAACAATAGGTTTGCTTTTAATTTTAAATTAAGCCCTCCTCAGCAGCTTACACTTACCTTTTCTAATTCTCTCCATTCACTTCTTTAAGCACTGAAAGCTGAAGGGTATACCCATTATTTGAAATACAAGGGAGCATGTGACTCATTTCAAATGACAATGCTAGGCCGGTCAGTGCTGTCATGTAGGGAGCCCTCTGTAAGCTATGACTTCAGTGACTTGTAGCAGGGGGAAGGGGCAGTGAAAAGGAGGAAAGTATATGTTGTGGGCAGTGGGATTAAAAGTAAACCTGTTTTTGCCTTTTGTGAGCAAAAAACTAATTCACTTTAAGCCCCCTTTTGGATTTTTCCATGTTTGCCTTTATGGAGAGTTTTGAGGAATACCCAAGAAATATAAGATGTTGCTGGGGTTCTGACTGGCCAGCATTCACCCATTACTACATTTTTGTGTTTTGGATAGACTGTCCCTTTATATTGAAGTCTGTCTGCATTTGGCTTGATCATATGATGAGCAAAGAAAAAGTGAGTCCACAAGAAGTTTTTGAGCAGAGTTCTGAAGAAAGATGGAGGATCAAAGAAGAGAATCATGTGAAAGAAGATTTAAGAGTGTTGGGATTTGGAAGATGGAGATTGAAAGAAGTCCTTCTAGTAGAATAAGCTAACCTGAAAGCAGATCACAGTCAATTGCAGGCTGAAGTGCTACAGAGAATGAGAAAATTGTACTTCTGGTCAAGAAGAATGCTACCCTGTGGTATTGTTGTGCCTTTAAGCCCTTGTACACACGGTCGGAGATTCCAACGGAATGTTTCCTATCGGACCGTCTTGTCGGATATTCCGACTGTGTGTGGTCTGCATCGGACTGTTTCCGTCAGAATATCCGACGGACCAACTTTTCCAAATTGCCGGTAAAATTTTCCGACAAAATGCTCCGATCAGACAAAGTGCCACGCATGCTCAGATCAAATTCCTAGACCAAAGCTATTGGCTACTAGCCTGAATGTAGTCCCGTCCTAACGAAAGAACGTCATCACGTTATGTACAATCGGATTTTCCAACAACTTAGTCCGACCGTGTGTATGCAACATCACTTCCAGACCTCTTCCGGAATTAATCCATCAGAATTACTCCGACGGATTTGGTTGTCGGAATCTCTGACCGTGTGTACAAGGGCTAACAGTCATGCAGGCAAGGATTTCAATTTTTGATCTTTTGTTTGGCCCCTGCTCCTCCCCAGCATCTCACAGCTGAACAGACCTGAACCAAGAAAAAAAACTCAGCTCAGGCAATGGCCACAAACACAAATATGTCAGAGTGTCAGGCAGGACCAGATTTCTTTTAATGAAGCAAGCATTTCATGTAGGCATAAGTCAATCGTGCACAATAGTAAATCTAGCCCTGGTGTTATGGACTGCACATTAACTATTCAAAAATGTAGAAATGATAATTGGTTATACGTAGTTAGTGATTTAATTCATATAATAAAACTTTGTTCAGCAGAACAACAGTGCTGAGCTGAATGGTAATTTAATATGGATAAAGGGTTGCATCTAGGGAGCTCAATATGTAGTTAGTGACTTTTCACCCAGAGTGGATCAATTTTTTAACACCACCTGTAATAAGCATGACATGTGATTAATGACAATGCCAAGTTAGAAATACACAGTGTAAAAAAATTTGAGTCCCTTCAATGGTGATCAGTGGAGAAATACCTCTTTGATGCCCAGCTTAGCTCCTATTTACATTTATGCTTAGTAGTGGAAAAGTGCTCCCTAACATTGGTTGTCAGTGGAGAAGGGAACATTGGTGATGAGTGGAAAATACTTCTTTGGTGGCCAGTGTAGTTTCTCATCGGAGAAGGGTAAATTGGTGAGCAGTGGAGAAGGGCCCATTATTTGGATGATCAGTGGATGAAGGTCCATTACCCCAGTGACCAGTGGAGAAGGAACTTGTAACATCATTGATTAGTAGAGAGGAGCTCCCTTACATTGGTGGTCAGTTATGGAACCCTGTGGTGGTCAGTTGAAAGATTTCCCTGTTACATTGGTGGTCAGTTATAGGCAGGCTCCCATTACAGACACCTGTATGTAATACCTGTATGTAATGATCTTTGTTGTCAGTGGTTATTCATATGAGAGATAACGGGGAATGCTACATTGGTCCAATGCCAATGGCTTTGCTGCGTGACTTTCGTACCAGAATTATGTAGGTACTCTCAGGAGAGCGATTATTGAGTCACTGTTCATTGCACTAGCAACCCCTTGAGAAATCCTAGAGTTCCACAGAAACTTAGTTCAGAAAGACTGTTTTACAAGTTAAACATCCTTATAGGTGCCTGGGTTTATGTTCTGATATCTCTAAAGCAATGGATATGGATATATTTTAGACATTAAATATTCCCACAAAAGGTAAATAGAAGGTATTGGTGGAAGGTTTTTTAGCAGAGTAGATCTGAAGAGTTCTCCGGCGGTCAGTTTTGTATAGTTTATATCATAAGAGTGATGACTTATGAATTATGAAACAGTCATTTTACATAATACATCACAAGAACACATATCATAAACTGCTTCTTTACACTAACAAGTATTTTCGTGTTCTTCCAGCTTTTTCTATGAACACATGACACGAAAACTTGCACATACGATTCAGTTTTAAGAATCTGATCTCAGGTCGTATTTTTTGGATCTTTCATTTTTTTTTGTAGGTTGAATAAAAAATAAAACAATTAGTGTGGAAAAATTCTGATTTAATGGTTCTGTAGCAAGGCTGCTATGAACACTGATTTCTTTGATCAAAATTAATAATTTCATTTTTGGGTTAAAAATAACCCCTTGACCAAGCGATGACCCTTATTCTGCTCCATTCTCACCTTATCTTGGATAGGGAGACTCCATACCAAAAGTAGGCAGTCCCATAATGCAGGCATACGAAGTTAAAATCCTGGTGCAAGTAGAAAGTGTTCCTTCTGTAGGAGAATGCACAACTTGTATGGATGTAAATATAAACTCTGCCATTGCTGATAAGCTTTCAAGCTGAATTCCAGGCAGAGGGTTAAAACCGGGACGAAATACACAAGGGAGTTTTCTTCTATTATGGACTCACAGTGAACTATACAGGCAGTGCACCAACTCCACTCATCTACTTCCGTATAGCAGTAGAGCTTGGGTGAGTCTTTTCCTTGTATATACAAGGGAGTTTCTTTAACTGCTAAAGGTTTGGTTTTTCTGCCCCCAAACATGAGATTTACACAGCTCTGTTACACAGCACCGACCTGTCTGGCAGGACAGAAGACCTGTTATTTCTCTGTTGCAGTTAAGTCAAAATTACAGGTCTTGTTCTTCCCCCTGCCTGTGACTGAACAGTGAAGGAAAAGCAGTAAACTGATCAGCTCATCTTCATGTCAAGCTGCTTTCTGTAACCATTAACTGGAAAGACCTTGGCATATTTTCAGTGGCCTCTTCGGGGGTAAGCTCTACACATTTTAAATAGTAATATAATTTAATGCTCTCTAATTGAATACAGAGCTGCATTAATCCGTGTCTCTTATATCTGCGTGGGGTTCAACTTTAAATGATTCAGGCTCTATCACCCTTATCACTACTTAATATGCAGGATATGGAATGAAATCAACCTGCAAACATACCAGACTGTAGTGAACCCCCATGCAAAATGGGAAACAGTGAAAAACACTCAAGAATCAAGCTTTCATTTTTGGTAGATGTTGGAGATTTCAACACATTTGACTTGTTAGGTTTGCATATGCTATGGCCATACTGAAATGGTTTCATGTTCCCTGATTTATATTATGGAGAATGCAACAAAATGGGGAACATCCAAAGGTGTGTGGGAACAGAGTTGGGAACGTTTTCAATGAGATCTTACCGCTGGAACCCTCACAATAAAGGAAAAGGGTAGCTTTTCTCACCAGGCTCCATCTCTAATTAAAATAAAAACGATGACCTTCCATTAAAAAATGGTAGATGTTGGAGATTAACACATTTGAGTCCTTAGGTTTGCACATACTAAAGCGGTCTCATGTTTCCTGATTTTTATTGTGGAGAATTCACCAAAAAAGGGGAACACCTAAAGGTGTGTAGGAACAGAGCTAAGAACATTGTCAAAAATGATGACCTTCCATTAAAAAAATAAAATAAAATATGCATCTGCACTACAGTTTTCTGTTGGTTCCTCTAAAATGTCCTTACCAGTGAGCTCTACTTAATGCAACTTCCTGTGATAGTGTGGCTACTATGCTGCACTTCTGAGCTCAAATCTTGAAGAGTTGTCAACCTTATATAGGCTGTGCCTGCTTGGACTACAGTGAGATGAGAAGATGTTACAGGGAATGTGGCTGCCAGTATTGCCAAAAATCTCCAGCTTGTCAAACCTGGCCACACCTAGACTTGGCCACTGCTTTCTGGATTGACAGCACTGCCACTTTTGCTGAAACCCTCCCACTGTAACGGGTATTGAAAGGGTATATCAGTCAGGAAAGTTTTTTGATTTACTTTATGGGGTGTGTGCATCACATAGTAAGTGAATTTGGGATTGATTTAATCCAGTGTTTTTTAACTAGGTTATTGCTTGAATTTCCCCAGGGGGAAATTGGGCACAGGACCCACCTCAAACTGGAGGCACTGGAGGGACTTCTGAAGTGATGGGGTCCTCTGATGTGAAGAGGGGACTCTGACATGAAAGATGGTTATGATGTAATGGGCTACATTTGATGTGATGGGAGGACTTCTGGTGTGAGGGGTGGCTTAATTTAATCAAGGTGTCTGTGGGTTTACCACTAAGAAGTAACATCTAAGTTTGTTTACAATTTATACTGGAGTGCCTCAAGATTATGCATACTTTTAAAGGGTGCAATGACCTTTAAAATAATATTGAGTAGACTTGCCCGTTAGATAGACTTCTTAGAATGCACATGTGATCTGATACTTTGGAAAATCAGAATACTGGTATACTAACATTATGATTATTGGACAATAACAAACACTAGCACCAAGACTATAACAAACTAGAGCGAATGTGATTCTTGGAAAATTATGTATTTGCAAAGACTAAACACAATCTTTCATTTTGTTCTGTCCCAGGATAATCTGAAAGTTCTAAAGTAGGATGTCCTCCTGACCTACTGCATATGCCCCACCTCTTACAAGATTGGGTAGTTGTTCCATGGGGGCTGATGGCACTGACCAGAAGATCAAAATGCTGAACATACAGAACGCAGCTTGGGGCAGCCGACAGGATTGGTACCAAGACAGTCTAGTGACTGGACAGCCCAGTACAGGTACTTCTATGTAAACAGATGGATGCTTGCTAAGATTTTTTAATTCATTGAGACGTTCTTGCATATTATTTTAAAGTTTTTTTCAAAGAAGGTGTAGCTATTACATGTTCTTATAATTAAATGTAATGTGCTGTATAGTCATTTCAATGCTTTTTGTTTTTTTTTAAATAATCATTAGCGTGATCAGCTTGATGTCTGTTATTGTTTTATACATCTTGATTCTCTGCATAGTGTGCAATTATATACATACAGTACATTGGGGGTGCCATGTTTTTTCATTGCATATGCCGGCAGCAAGGAACCTTTGTCGTTGGTGATAACAGCTTCCATTTTCATTGCTCCGGTTGAAAAAAATCTGCTATGAGTTGTTAATTCTGAAGGGATGAACAAAGCATGCCAAGGTAACATAATTAATAGCAGGACTGGGTCCGATGTTAGGGTAGGAGAAGAGTCCTCTGTATGATCATTACAACTATGAATTCATATTACAGACCTTTGACTGCCAAGGAAGGGGCATTATACTGTATATAAATGAGTCTCAGAGCAAGTGGAGTACCGTAAATATGCGGGATGACAATGCTCCCTCTTGGCCAGTAATGGCTCCAGCAGCTGAGCTTCAGCTACAGAATCAGAGCAAACACCTGTAGCTTCAAGTGTCTCCACAAACCCCAGCTCAAGCTGCCCATACACAGTAGAATTTTGTCTGCACATGATGTATGAAAATTCAAAACAAGTTTGTCATATAGCACTACCCCCGTAGGTGCCGCTGGTATTTTCTCGGATCTTTCCTAATTTCAGCCCCGCAGCCATGCACACAGTATTTCCCACGGCCAGGTGCATAACTTTCACTCGTTACTCCAATGACAAGTCTAGGGGTTGTAGTGGGTTCTTTTTTTTTTGTTATATTTTAGTTTAGGAACTTGGATAGGAGAAGGGGGTATAGTAGGATACTCCAATTAAACTGTTCACAATTGAGGACAGCTTTCTTGATAGAACTGTGTAGCATACTGTACAGAATGGAGCAAAGTCCCTTTCTTACTAGAGGGAGTTGAATTGACCCTGCTTTTCAAGACACCAGCCAGTGTCCCCTTTAGCCTACACCCAGCAGCTGACTTCTAGCACCCAGAGGGGGATTCAGCAACACCAGTCTCTAGGATCCCTTAGGGGGGCTATACTCACAAGGCCCTGGTCGCAGGTCACCTTACTCCGTGATACCAGACAGAATTAATGGTCATCCTCCCTCAGTCAGCTCTCAGGAGAACCCTGGGTTTCAGCATTCACTGTTCAGGCCCTCAGGGCACCCACCTGAGGCCACACGACAGCCTGTACTGGGGAGAGGTGATGGGCCCCCTCACCAACTGGACCTCTCCTCTCTGAAGGAAGACCCAGATCCCATGTGCTGGGTGCTGGTTAAATACCAGCACCCAGGATGTTCAGGGGCACCACTCCCTGTAATTGTCTGGGAGGGCATTCATATTCATGCTGCTGATCTGCGTCTATCACTTCTGTTCACCCAGAACCTTCCGAGGTTGCCAAGGTACAGAGGAGCCAATCACAGCAGTAGCAGCACTGAGTCACACAGGGTATCTTCACTAAGCAATTGAAGCTTTTCTGTTAGGTAAAACATAGCAGCTTGTCTGCTTTTCAATCTCATGTTAAGCAGGAGACCACACTATATTAACCATACAAATTTTTTTCCAAAGAAATTCTAGTGGTAATTGGCCAACTTTAGCTGCAAGCTGCTCCAAGGCCTGCAGTTCTGACTACAGACCTGCTCCACTAACTTCTGTTTCAGAGGATATGTGGAGCAGATCTGCTGAGCTACATCTGCCTAAGGCCGCGTACACACGGGCGGACTGTTCGCCCAACTAAGTTCGTCAAACAATCCGACAAACAGTCCGTTCAAAATTTGCATGAACGGACTTGACCACACACGATGAGCAGACAGTCCGCTGAAAGTGTGCGCGATGACGTGAACGGCACGTACGACGGGACGAGAAATTCGACGTCCAATACACTGCAATGCAACCTTCGCCGTGTAAATCCTTTCTGAGCATGCGCCAAACTTAGTCTGTCGAACTAGCCTACACACGAGCGGACTGTCCGCTGAAACCAAGTTTGGACGGACTGTCTTACGGAAATTCCGTAAGACTTTGTTCGTCAGACTGTCCGCTGAAACAGTCCGCCCGTGTGTACGCGGCCTAAGAATTGCAAACCTGTTGGACGATACTACAAGTGTACTTTAAATGCTAATTAAGAAACAACATTTATATTGTTATTCTTATAAGTAAATTGCCTTCTAAAAATGTCCCTACTGATTCCCTGTGTCTGTGAAAAAAACTAAATGGAGGCTTAGTTTTTACCAGAGCAGGCAGAAACATTTTGGCTGGAGTTGAACTTTCATTAATTTGAGTGTGGTGACACTTTTAGGTGACATAAGTAAATTGTTACATCTGTGCGTTAATGAACACATGGTTACGTGTATTGTGGCATGTGTTGACATGCAGTTATGCGTGAGCTTTCAATGCACCACAATGGATGAAAAAAATGTATGAACCTTTTTTTTTTTTAAATGCAGCACACTATAGTATAGGGCATGGTACAGTATATGCCAAGTTTCTCCAAATTATCTAAACAAAGGGCCAATTTACAGTCCTTCAGACTTTAGTGTTGGCTGGACTGTGGCCATTGGAGGTGGAAATTGTCCTGCCTTCAGTGGGAGTAAACAAGGCCTCATCTTTGATACTAGGGGATCGAATAGTGTCCCATTTTTGGTGTCAGTGGTAGAAATGATGCCCCATTGTTGGTGTCAGTGGGAGGAATAGTGCCCCCAGGGCCAGATAAAGGCAAGCAAAGTGCTTAATCCGACCCCTGAGCGGCAGTTTGGAGACCACTGGTATATATGTTGTAATGCACTGCCATGCAAGTACTTTGGGGACTATTGTATAGTGCAGAAATATGCAATTAGCGGACCTCCAGCTGTTGCAGAACTACAAGTCCCATGAGGCATAGCAAGACTCTGACAGGCATAAGCATGACATCCAGAGGCAGAGCATGATGGGACTTGTAGTTTTGCAACAGCTGGAGGTCCGCTAATTGCATATCCCCGGTATAGTGTGTTGGGGTCCCATTTACATGTTTTGCCACAAGTGTGGATAGACCCTCAGTCATTGTATACATGGAGATAGTAGGATGATAAAGAGTTTAAATGTAACTGTAGCGCCCTTTTCCTAAACAAGGCTGCTAGTAAATTTACTTGTGCTAGGTGGTAATTAGCCTGGCTAATCTGTAGTCTTTGATCAACGTTTTTCTCCTAAGCTTGAGTTTAATTTTAATCTCTCTCTTCTGTCAATAGGTGGCACTGTTGCCTTTGGCATTAGGAGGATAGATTACAGTGAATTCAGGTTATGAGTGAATATGTTGTCTCAGCCAATCAGCAGGAGTTTTCTTTGTCCAGTGAGCATGCAGGGATAGTCTATTTATTTGGAAGAAGTCAGGTGATTTGGGTTCTTTCCACCCGGGCTGTGGCCTGGGTGAGTATGTGTGGAGCAGTAGCAGAGGTGTAGGCATGAAGCCTGAGGCCTAAACATGTGTAAAGGGACTCAGCCCAAGGGGAACCTAATTGTTGCCAGGAGGCATGGGAGAGGAAGTTGCCAGAGGGTCAACCACTCTTGTTGCAGGATATTAAAGAGATGGAGTTCTCAAGGAGTACCAGAGCAGACGCTTTACTAGCCGGGGGTCAGTGAGAAAGCTTCAGTAGAGACTCATCCAGGAATACAGTGGGTAGCTGTAAGCAGAGCTTGAAGATAATTACAGCAGGTAGCTTTGAGTCAAGCCTGAGGCATCCAGAGCGTAGCTGAGAGTCAGAGGAATCCAGCGTGTAGCTGTGGGTGAAGCTTAAAGGATCCGGCGGGTAGCTATGAGTCCGAAGAATACAGCAGATAGTAGTGAGTGAAGCTTGAAAAATCCAGCAGGTAGCTGGGAGCTAAGCTTGAGAATCTACAGTAGGATACTGTGAGTTGAGCTTATAGATCTACAGTGGGATACTGAGTGAAGTTGCCATAGGAGGCAGCAGTTGCTACAAGATACAGATCTTTGCAGTCAGCTTGAGGCTGGGTTCACACCACAGCGATGCGGGAACGCCGCGAATCCGCTGCGTTTTCCCGCATCGCACACCTCCCGCCGGCAGTTCACACTGCCCTATGCGGACGGCTGGGAGTGTCAATGATATGTTAATGACACCCCCAGATCCGTCCGCATATCGCAGTGCGATCTGCAGACTCACACAGGAATCGGATCGCATGGTGTGAACTCCCATGCGATCCGATTCTGTTGCGGACCAAAAAAAGGGTCCCGTGCGAGTTTGCTGCGGGAGCGATGCGAATTCAGCCATACTATCTGTATGGCTGAACTCGCATCGCTACGGAGATCGGATGTGATTTGCACTGCAGTGCGGGTGCGAATCACATCCGGATCTCCCCCCGCAGCAGTGTGAACCCGGCCTCAAGGCCCTTTTCTGTATTGCTGTCTACCTACTTCTATTTTTGTCTGCAGAGTCTGCCAATTTGCTATTGCATTTGCCTAAGGGTGTCCTGTGCCCCACTCCTCTCTCTTTGTTCATTTTAAAAGTGACTGGCGCCCATCCTACCATCTTGCACTACACCCACCATGCCTAGTAACCTGCACCCTGAGGAGGAATGTGAGCTCTCCTTGACTCACAAGAAATGTGCACTAGGATACATATTATAAAATAGATCTAAAGTTGTAATGAAATTGTCATTTATTAGTTCCCCCTACCCCAGTGCAGGCCATCTGGGATAATACTTACCTGCCACATATAAACTGGGCAATTAGCTATTTGTGACCAGAAATGATGTCTCTGGATACAAACTGTCTACATTCAGGGCCTTTCAGAGTTCCTAATCACGGTGATGCAGGCCGTTGGTTTGTACAGGGTATAAATTTGACACCACTGCTAGCCACAGTGGTGGCAAGCAGTGGTGTCTATGCATAGGCAGCTAATTTCTCTGCCAGAAAGAATCACTGTTTCACGCTGGTGGCCACCTGTTGCTGCCTGTAATGGATGAAGTCTTTGATGCAGCAAGGAGGACTTTTTCCAATGTACAGTAACAAACATAATGCTGCTAAAATGTGCAGAGGTAAACAGAGCCTGACGCCGGAATTGTGTTCTATGCACCAACGACTCCACTATACCCTGGCTACAAGGGAATTTATACTTCTTACCACTTATTGCCAGGGAATTAATCTGGAAATTCTATTACTACCTGGGAATGGGTACTAAATACCCTTGACTATCATGAAAAAGGACCATATATTCTCCTTATGTACTCATTTTTAGTGGATGGCCATACCAGGGGTCTCCAAACTTTCCAAACAAAGAGCTATTTTACTTTTCTTCAGACTTTGAGCAGGGTGGACTATGGTCAGTGTGAGTAGATAATGTCCTGGCATCAATTAGAGTAAACAACGTCCCATCATTGGTATTAGTGGGATGAACAATGCCCCAATGTTGGTATTGGGGGAAAGAATAGTGCCACATCATTGGTATCATTGAGAGAAATAGTGCCTATCATTGGTATCAGTGGGAGGAAAAGTGTCTCATTGTTGGTGTTAGTGAGAGGAATAGTGCCCCTTCATTGGTGTAAATGGGAGGAATAGTGTCTCATTATCCATGTCAGTGGGAAGCTTGTGCCCAATGTTGGTGTCAGTGGGAGGAGTAGAGCCTTCTATCAGTGGGAGGAATAGTGCTCCAAGGGCCTTATAAAGGCAAGTAAAGGGCCACAGTTTGGAGACCACTGCTACTATTAACAAATTGGCACAATAGCCAAACAAGTGATACAGATAATAAGGCGTTTAACTTGTTCTGTGTGTTCACCTAATGGCCACATCCAAAAGATGGCCACATTAATTTTTACAGATGGAAAATTTTCAAGTCTAATAAACACCACTGTATCAATTTATACCAAAGTATACATTTCAATCTTGTGACCAAAAATCCCGTGTATTTCTATCTGTGCTGAGTCAGTCAAGGTTTTCAGTCTTTGGCCATGCTCTGTTATTGAGATCGGTGTCTCGGTTCATACCACTGCTACACTGATCTGTGGTTGGGGCAGGAAGCAGCCTGTGAGCTCAGCTGTCTGCAGACCTGCACATGTTGTGCATTTGCACATTGCCTGAACCCTTCTTTCTATCTAAGAACTATCTCTAATACATTTTTTTTGCTTTAGTTTTTTTTTTTTTTTTTTCACCATCAAATATAGAGTTTCAGCTAGGCAAAACACTTGCACATTTGTTTATGCGATCTGCAAAAAGAGGTCAGATGAAACTTGTGGTATCACATTACACATTTCAGAAAAAAGTCACAACTTTTTTTATTTTGTATTTTTTTATTTTCTATTTTGACAGTACTGTAAATGTTGGTTTCTGTCACTAGGGATACTTGTAGTCTCAGGCCTCATATACGTGGGCTTTATAATGGGACACTTTACAAATGTTCCTCACACTCGGTATGTGCCCCCTGGAGCACTCAGCTGGAAAGCGGATGCTGAGCTATGAGCCATAAGCAGCTACTTTTAGCTTTCGCTTTGCTTTCATTGCAAAAAGTCAAAATGAAGTTGGCATGCAGTGTTCAAACTATGCTTCATGCTGCATACCAATTCACTAACACTATTTCGTCTGACGTGCCATCTACTGGGATACCTGGGCTGCTGAGATTCAGAATAAAAGTCTGATGGATGCATTAGGGTCCGTTCACACAGGGGCAACACGTCTTTCAACACGACTTCTGGAAGCAACTTGGACACGACCTGAACACGACTTGGGGGGACTTACAACACGACTTTAATTCGCCCCAGGCCAGGTGACTTTTGCCGCGGCCAATCAGAAAAGGAGCCCTCAAGGGTGATGTCACAGTCCCAGCATCCTCTGGGACTGTGACATCATAATGGGCGGGGACATAATCCGGTGATGTCCCTATATAAGTCGCCGCACGACGCGTGTTCTGTCATAGTCAGCGGAGATAGCGGTGAGGCAACATCTCCAGAAGAGAAGAACAGAAGAACAGGAGACGGTGGCGGCAGCGACGGCAGCGGCGACAGAAGACCGGGCCACCACCTGTAAAAGAGCTAGAAGAAGGCGCGGTGGCCCGGCAAGAAGAACCGAAGAGGGGGACAAGACCCCCGAAGTCGGAAGAAAAGAGCGGCGGCGAAGAAGAATGCCGGGCTCCTCCGATAGTAAAAGAGCTAGCAGAAGATAGCAGAGGAGTCCGGCGAGAAGACACCCGAAGACGGAAGACCCCGGGAGCTGTGCAATAAACTATTTTAACCCTGTGTTGTGTTTTTTTTAAACTTTTTTTTCACAGGTGAATGGGTAGGGGTACGTTGTACCCCATACTCATTCACATAGGGTGGGGGGCCAGGATCCGGGGGCCCCCTTATTAAAGGGGGTTCCCGGATTCCGATAAGCCCCCCGCCTGCAGACCCCGACAACCAACGGCCAGGGTTGTCGGGAAGAGGCCCTTGTCCTCATCAACATGGGGACAAGGTGCTTTGGGGTGCTCGTCCCCAGCCCCTTTCCTGGCCGGCCGGGTAGCGTGCTCGTATAAGGGTCTGGTATGGATCTAGGGGGGACCCCCACGCCGTTTTTTCGGCGTAGGGGGTTCCCCTTAAAATCCATACCAGACCTAAGGGCCTGGTATGCTCTCGGATGGGGAACCCACGCCAATTTTTTTTTTCATAAATTTGGTGTGGAGTTCCCTCTTGAGAGCTGATAATTCTGTCAGAGTCGCCTCCGTATAGACGGAGATCCGACTTGGAAGCGACCTCCATTGAAATCAATGGGTACCTTTTCTGAAGTCGGAGGGAATTCAGTAGTGTGCATTAAGACGGCTCTCATTCACTTACATTGATTTTTAAATGTTGTCTGACCTGAGGCGACTAGGGGCGACCTGAAGTCGGATCTGAGTTGCCCCTGTGTGAACGGACCCTTACTGCAGGCATCTCAAACTGCACACAGTAAAAGGGGGAACTTTATGAACAAAGGCACACATATCTAATTTCTGACAGGATCAGCAGGTATTTTTAAGTAAGTACAGAACATTTGCCCTAAAAAGGAAACCACTGCAGCCACCACCTCTAAGGTCATGTAATGTGCAATATATTATATTCTTGTTCTTGGGTTTAGATCAGCTATTGTCAATCAAGGTTTCCTGGAACCCTTGGGTTCCTCAAGAGATTTCTATGTGTAGCACCCTGTAGTTTAGGCAGGGAGCTCCTCACAAATTGACTTGCCAGGAGTTATCCTAGTTGATAGAGATCTATTGATTTCTCCCTAAGTTTGGCCTTGTTGCACTTTTCTCTTCTACCACAAGGTGGCCGGGTACTTGGTGGTGCTAGATATGAGAAGGGCAACCCAAGGTCAGGTTATGGGTATGTGGGGTATCTCAGACAATGGGCAGGGGTTTTCTTGAATCCCTTGGCCTGCTGGGAGAACCTATATATTTGGATGGAGTCAGGTGATCTAGGTTCTGTACCACTTGGACAGCTGTCTGGGTGGACGTGTGTCATATTGCCCGGGCTGCTAGGCCAGAGATTGGGCCTATCCCGGGCACATCTGGCTGCTAGGCTGCCTGAGGGACTATCCAGAAGCAAGACAGCAGGGTTGGGATTGCGGCTTGCAGTCCAACCAAAAGTGACGAACCTGCATTCTCATCCGACGTGATGGTGAAGAATCGGGAAACTTCAGTGGGAATCAAGCCAGGGACCCAGCCAGTTGAGGGAATGCTTGCAGAGCAGCCTTGTGTGTCAAGCTAGGGACTGAGCGGGCCAGCGTGAGTGAAGCTTGAGAGGTATCTAGAGTGCCAAACTAGGGACCCAGCACAGAAGCGGGGGAGACACTTGAGGAAGATACCACCGTGAAGATTGGAGGAGCTCAAGGGATTCAGTGGCAGTGAATCAGAGGGTCTATTGAGAGACTGAGTGACCGGGAGCTCAGTGTATGGAAGAACTACAAGGAGAAGCTGTAGAGAGCGTCCACAGAGCCGCAGCAGCAGGCTGTGGGTGTAGGGACGACATGACAGCTGCTTTGAATGCACTGTCACTGTTTTAAGGGGCAAGGACAGTGGCCGCTTTAAGAGATCGGAGTAGGCGGGGCGGTGGGCGGAGAAGGTCAAGTGGTGCAGGTGGAGAATAGGTGGTACCCATCCATGGTGATGGGGGTGGTTGGATTTGTACTTCACGGTTACATGGGGTTAACCGGGAAGAGTAAAAGGGGTAGGTAACTGCATTGGTTGGGTATAGCCTCCGAGACAGGGGATTCCGTCTGGAGGTCAAGAGGTTAAAGGTAATGTGCAGTGACCAGTAGGGTCTATTATATGCTATGACCCAGGATACAGTTTTAAAGGAAAGTTGTTTACATGTTAATTATGGTTATTTATTGAAAGTTTATATTTTGTTACATATATATATATATTGGTTAAATAAATCAAGGCCTGTCTGCCATTTACTCCAAACATAGTCTGGTCTGGTTTATGGGGGGTGTTGGGTTTGGAGAGAGGTGGAGGTATCTTTTGGGTAAGAATGATATTGAGGGGAAGTGTCAGACAATACAGAGGTCATGAAGCTGAAAGAACTGTTAGTGTTAGGAATTGTTAAAGACTGTTGCCATAGGAGGCAGATTCCTGCACATGCAGATGTGGCTTCTTGCAGGAGGTCTTTTCCTGCATGGCTGTCTTCCTGTTGAAGTCTCAAGGTCTGCTAATTGAGTTTGCAACTATCTAAGGCTGTCCTGGTTCTAACCCTCTCTTCCCCCAAAAAATACACAAAGGACTGTTAAGAGAAATAAAACCTCTTTTACATCCAAGAAGTGTCTGGCACCCAATGACTTTCACCATGTTTGCACCCACTATGCCTCACAACCCACTACATACAGAAGGATGTCAGCTATCTCTGGCCCTAGAGGTTCTCATCAGACCAAAGGAGGTCTGGGACCTTGCTACATAGGGATTCCTTGTGCTGTGGATGATTGATCCTACGTTTTATGGTGCCTTCATAATTCTGGAGCCAAAGCCATTTGGCAGAGCTAGATGTATGACACCAATGATCTTTTAAACCTTCTGTCATAGTTTAGCCTGCAGTTTCCTGTCTGAAATTCTTACCTCCTTGCTGCAGTGGCTCTGCTAGATCTGTGATTCTATTTACATGTGCTCTTTGGCTCCTGTGTTCACCTTTGGGCATCGCCTCGTATACTATGGCTTTATATTCCTTTCGCTTCTATCACTTCCAGAAAGGCCACGGAGCGGCAGCTGCAAGCTGTCAGCGCAGGGGATGGCATGACAGTTGCTTTGAATGCACTGTTGCCGTTTTAAGAGGTGAAGTGGTGGGGCCGCTTTAAGGGAACCCAGGAGGAGGAACCAGGGGGTGGAGCTGGGCTTTAGCCGCAAAGCCGAGCGGAAGCAGTAGGCAGTCGGAGAGCGGAGGAGGAAGAGATTCCTACCCACCCTCCCTTTTATATGTTGGAATTGTTGCTGGGGGTTTTTTGTGTAATGGGGTGGGCAGTTGTTGGGGGTCAGTTGAGGAGGTTAAGTAGTGCAGGTAGAGAATATGTTTGTACCCATCCATGGTGATGGGGGTGGTTTGATCTGTACGTCCTGGTTACATGGGGTTAACCGCGAAGGGTAAAAGGGGTAGGTCACTGCACTGGTTTGGGTATAGCCTCCGAGACAAGGGATTCCGTCTGGAGGTCAAGAGGTTAAAGTACTGACTAATGTAGTGTGCAGTGACCAGTAGGTGGATGGGTATGCTTATGACCCATGATACAAGACAAATGAAAAGTTGTTTACATGTTTAATAAAGTTATTTATGAAAAGTTTATCTTGTTATATATATATAGATATAGATATATATTTTGATTAATAAATCAAGGCCAGATGGCCATTTACGCCAAAACGTAGTCTGGTCATTGCTTATGGGGGGTCGGGTTTTGGAGGGGAATTGGGGGGTGAGGGGTATTAAGGTTGGAGCACAGGAGGTGTCAGGCAATACAGATGTCATGACCTGCCTCCCAATTTGCTTCACTATATAAGAAATGTTCAGGGCAGCCTGCATTGCTTCCTATAAAGGAATATATAGAAGAGCGCCAAATCAGTAAAAAGTGCATTTATTTTATACAATTAATAAAAGTCTCACTTACATCCATAATTATTATTGTCCTCCGTTTGATAGTCAAATCACTGTTCCCTTTCGCTGGTGCTGTTACTGGATGAATCCTCCTCCACAGCGCACTAGGGGAAGCTCTGCTGTGTTCTGTGGTGCACAGAGAATCAGACTGGCTTGCGGACAGCGTGTGACATCAGCTGGGGGGGTACCCAAAAGCACAACGCGTTTCTGAGCTTGCGCAAGCCTCGTTCGGGCATGCGAGCTCCTTTCTCAAGTGCAGGTATTTGGCGCTCTTCTATATATTCCTTTATTGGTATCCTATTCATGAGATGACTTCACTCTAAAGAAGCAGCTGCCGCAGGTGATTGTGCACATACATCCCTTATCCTCTAAGGACAGCAAGCAACCTTTCTGGATCTTCAGCAAATTCCAAGTACTGTTTTCTCAGATAACTTTTTTAAAAACATCTTGCTTTTATAAAAACTGTTTTGAATCTATTTTAATGAACAATACAGAACTGAAAAGGACACACCAGTATCTTTTAAAGCGCTAGTATTTTGTGTTGTTTTTTTTCATCATATGCATTGCTTCCTAGGTCTCTGAGCTCCTGTTTGCCTAGTATAATTTTTATTCAATGTCTTTCCTCCTGTGTACCGACCCCGGCTTCATTTACTGTTTTTGATAGGCCTTCTGGACATAAACTCATTAGGCCAAACACTGAAGTTGTTCATGTAGAGGCTGCAGTGTCTCTGAGGAGCTCATGGCCTGAGCAAACTGTCAGGTTTCTGTGGTAGTGAGCCCTTGTAGAATGCCAACTCAAGTCTAAGACCCTGCCTGCTTCTTCACCAAGGCCCCTAATGGTGGGGATGGACTTACAGCAAGCTGGAACCAGGTAGGGGCCCCCAGGTACACTCAGCTGATGATATGGAGACCACTCATATATGCAGGGTACAGATGGCAGGAGTCAGAAGAGGAAGCAGGAAATGAGCCGAGGTCAGGGCAGACAGCAGGCAAGCAAAAATGGTACACAAAGCCGTGTTCAGTACGCGGGAAGTCAGACACTGAATACAAGTACTACTAGGCAAAAAGGAGCTCATAGAACTAGGAAGTTGGGTGAACATAACGGGGGCAATTGCAACCCGGCTCCATGTGCCCCCCCTGTACACCTGAATTTGAGGAGCCTCCTACAGCTGCTGAAAGCCTGCTATTCCTCCCTCCCTGGCTCCCCTGTGTGCTCTCCTAGCCCCCTCCCCCCTCTCCCACAGTGCTGCAGGCTTCTCCCCTCTCCTGCTGGCTGCTGCGGGGGATGTGTCAGGATGAAGAGTGGGGAAGGGGCCGGTAAATATGTAATTTCCCAGCCCCTTCCTTTTGTGAATGGTACCGTTCACTGACTCTGTCCATTCATAAATGAAGCATAGTAACCTGTGTATACTATGCCTCAGTTTGTCTGCACCTGCTGGCTGCTGCGGGGGATGTGTCAGGATGAAGAGTGGGGCAGGGGTTGGTAAATATGTAATTTCCCGGCCACTTCCTTTCGTGGATGGTACCGTTCACTGACTCTGTCCATTCATAAATGAAGCAATATAAAGTGTGTTTACTATGCCTCAGTTTGTGAATGAACTGGAAGCTCTGTGCAAAACAGTGACAGTGAAGAATTGGGAAACTTCAGCAGATATCAAGCCAGGGACCCGTCCAGTGGAGGTGACACTTGTAGAGCAATATTGTGTGCCAAGCCAGGGACCCAGCAGGCTAGTGGGGTGATGCTTGAGGAGTATCGGTGAGTGCCAAGCTAGGGTCCCAGCAGGGATATGCGGGGGTGACGCTTGAGGAAGATACTGAATGAGAAGATTGGAAGAGCTCAGGGGATCCAGTGGCAGTGGGTCAGCAAATCTAGTGAAAGACTGGGAGCTTAATTGAGTGAAGATCTACATTAGGATTGTAGAAGAAGTTAAGAACTTCATTAAAAATGTTGTTAGAGACTGTTTCAAGATTATTGCCATAGGAGACAGCAGTTCTGCTCATGCAGATGTCTACCTATATAAGTCTCGGAGTCTGCTAAATTAAACATTGCAAGTACTAAAGGGTGTCCTGGCCCTAAATCTCTCCCACAGTTCTGTTTAAGAGACAATAAATCTCTTGCATTCAAGAATCGTCTGGCACCCATGAATCTATCCTGCATTACACGCACCATGCCTCATAACCCACTGTACACAGAAGGAGGTCAGCTGTCCCTAACGCTGAAGGTCACCATTAGGCCCGGAGAGGCCCGGGACATGGCTATATTTGGCACCCAACTTGGGGCAAAGGCGTTATCCTCGCAGCAGTCGCCCATGGCAACCAGCTACAGCTCCATCAGGATTTTGTCTGGCTCCATGGGACAGTGGAAATTTAACATCTCTACTTCTTATAGACTGTGTTATTATGTACCCTAACAATGTGGGGAAGAACCAACAAGTTTCATTGCTCATGGGAGAGTACCAGCCTGGCCTTTTGACATTTCCCGCCAGTGCTGCTAGGGTTAAAACAGACTCCATTACAGATTTGGCACACTGTAGAAGGAAAGGGGCGGGCGCTAAAGTTTCCAGAAAGTATCTGCACCAATATGTTAGCAGGGGGAGCAGCCCCCACTCTGCAGAGTAGGATAAGGAAGTGCTGCCACGTGTGCCTAGTTGTGGGTTGGAGAAGATGGCGCAGTTTGGAAGTGCAATGGTGGATTGGAAGATGTATGCTCAGGGTGTTGGCTTTGGTCAGAGCTCGTCAACAAGCATTCTGACGCCAGAGTGCGGTATACACCTAAGGGTAGTCTTGCTCTGTACACGGCTGGAGGCTATGAGGCCTTGGGACTGATCTGCGGGAAGTGTTCTGGCCTGGCCACACATCTGAGGCCTTGGATTGTCTGTGGACATTGCAGGGAACACCTGCTCAAGGTAGTCTCACCAGCCCAACCCCCCGTGGATATTGCAAGCAGATTGGGACAAGAATGTTGCTATTCCGGCTGGGAGTGATACAAGAGTCCACCTGCCATCACCCGAGTCATGTGGGAAGCTGCTCCTCCTGTCTCAGTGGCTGCCCCGGGGCCCAGCGCTCTGGTCACTCCTCGAGGCCACAGTTGGGCCCACCTGCTCCGCAATAACCAATTTAGACATTCCTCTGATGGATTATATGAACTGTTTTCGGACACTTTGTCTTGGACTGGGAAGTGGAGCGAGAGTGAATGAGGAACAGTTGTGTGACTTGGAGGAGGATGAGGTTCCTCCGGGGCACAGTGCAAGTGTAAAGATTGAACTGTCCACAAACACTGCATCAACTGTGTGTGCCACTAAATCTTTTGAAGAGGACCACTGGGAACGTTGGGTCTCTAAAGTCACACCTACCAAATCAGCAGATGTGGCTAAGCTTGATTCTAAACTGGATGTTGTAGCAGGATACCCGGTTCAGCATGCTACAATTATGGAGACCCTAAAACACTGCCCAGTACAGCGCATAATTATCATAAAAGTAGCCAAAGAAAATGGATGCCTGTATCTTTATGTACTGGCTCACCTAGAGATCTTAGGCAAGGAAATGCAATGAGTAGATGAGACTGTGCGAAGTTTCCTTCGGATCCACGTGGGTGGACTTTCGAAAACTGTCGAGCAAGATAGGCCAAAAGATAGGTCTCAGTGCTGCACACCTGGGGCTACGGCCGTAAAATCAACCTGGACGGTGTGATCATTCGCAGACCTAACAAGAAGGATGTTCAACACTACATCACTGCTGTAAATAACAGAGGAGAGGATGCAAAGTTGCCAGATCCCAGGTACTACTGATAAATGCTATGGAACTATATCTGTTCAAATCTTGTGGATTAAAAATGTGTGCTTTGTGGAGTTAAGGACGCTATGCTGGAAGCCACTTCGACCCTGCACAGAAGTTGTTGCTAGTGGAGAACATTCCTGTTGGCTGTACTGCTGAGATTCTGCTGGAGTGAATGCTGCTGGCAGATACAGGGAGTGCCCACTTGAGTCGCACTGGCCTGTACTGTGGAATTGCCAGTGTGGTTCCCTATGAAAAGTGACCTGTGATGTTCAGCAGGTTGGTCCTTTAATTGATGAGGAGATCTTTCTCAGTCCTCAGCTGTCATGTGGACAGACTGAGACTAAAATTGCAAGGGGACCTGTGTTCAGAAGTGCGGTCCCTTGCACCATTATCTGGCTGCTCGTTACTTAATCGCAGCTGTGCCATCTGTCCATGG
Source organism: Lithobates pipiens (assembly GCF_037356315.1). Classification (NCBI taxonomy): domain Eukaryota; kingdom Metazoa; phylum Chordata; class Amphibia; order Anura; family Ranidae; genus Lithobates; species Lithobates pipiens. The sequence goes on from NW_027507788.1 coordinate 88,778,402, forward strand.
AGTTATCCCTAAGAACAAGGAAAACTGCTGGAAAATGTTTCACCCAAGTAATAATATTGATGGACTCTGAAAGATTCAAAGACACTGGGATGTTAGCTAGATAGAATAGGTTATGGTAAGAAAGAGGGTAATGCCCCGTACACACGTTCCGATTATCGGACCACAAAAGTCGCTTTCGGACAGATCGTTCGATAATCTGATCGTTAGTACGCAGCTTTCGACAGCCGATCACGATAGTCCGTCCAACCAAATCCGAAGGGACAAACAGGAAAACTTTAGTCGGATGATAGCCCATCGTACGACAATCGTGTAGCCAGTACAGTATGCGCCCGATAAAAGTCATTCGACAAACACCACACATGATCGGAAACACGAAAATAAACCAGAAGGACACACAGGTCACACGTATTTGACATAATTTAAAATACGTAGCTACGCACGACGGAAGATTTTTCCAGAATCGTACGACAAAAATCTTACACACATTTTGCACTGTTGTATTCGATCTTAGTTGTATACAACAAAATGTGAACGATCGGTCGTACGATAATCGGAACGTGTGTACGAGGCATAAGAGTTCTTACCATGTACACTCAATAATGGACTGCCCAGTGTCAAATATTGGCCACCGGGTGGTTTGAGAAATGCCAGCCTGAGTGACTTCTCATTTAAATTATGTGTTCATCTATAGGACATGCTAAGAAAGTTTGTAGGATAGTTGTGAAAGGGGGTGGCATTCTCAGATGAGAATGGGACCCACTTTCATTTATATGCCTGTAGTTTAGACATATTATAGGGTGTATTTACACTGCTATGTTGTTCTCGGCTGAGGACAATTAACAGCCTTTTAAGTTTCACTTATGTACATATTACATTGTATTATCATAGGTAAAGGATGCATTTGCATTTCTGTTTATTTTCTCTTTCAAGTGTTACTGCACCATTGTGTCTTCCTTGGACAAGGAGAGACAGTGACCTGACATGGATAATAATGCTAACTATTCATGCCCTTACTGTATATATTAGATAGTTAGGATATAAGGACATTGTTTATATTTTTCCCTCAATTGTTTGGGTGGTACGCCACATGTAAATTGTATATAATGTCTGATAGGTACAGGTACGTCGGTTTGCGCAGCCGAGCCGCAGCATATGTGGAAGGTGGTCAGCAATGCAGTAAATGTTTGGTGGCTATCAGAGTAATTGTATCCTAGTGCCCAAATGTATCCCTTAAAGCGGTTGTATCCACATTCTAAGCATTTTCATTTAAATTAACAATTGCACTTTATACCAGTGTTTCTCAACTCCAGTCCTCAAGGCGCCCCAACAGGTCATGTTTTCAGTATTTCCATTATTTTGCACAGGTGATTTAATCAGTTTCACTGCCTTAGTAATTACCACAGCTGTTTCATCTGAGAGAAATCCTGAAAACATGACCTGTTGATGCGCCTTGAGGACTGGAGTTGAGAAACACTGCTTTATACTATTGTTTGTAAATGTTTAATTTCTTCTTACCTGCTTGCTTTGTGAGTAATCATTAGTTTTCTTTTTAAGGATGTCACTGGCACATGCACCATTAGTCATAATTTTCCATCAAGCTTATGCTGCCGAAAAAATGTTGGGTCTATGCCGGGGCTGCTTCATTTCCTAGTGTAGGCGTCAGCCCCGAGATCCTCCTTAAGTAAGGCAGCAACAGGATTGGCTCCAATTCACTGCACAAGGTTTCTGTAGTAACTGGAAACAAAGATGAGGCTTGGATACAGCGAGTAATGCGCATGCATGGGATTATAGCCAGGGAAAGCTACTGAGAGTGGAAATAAAGTACTAGACAGATGCAGAAGACTAGAGTTGCAATGGCGCCGGCTAACAGCAAGCGGGGGCGTTTACAAACTACACATTTATGATACTAAGTAACATTTTAGAGCATTTTGTTTGTAGCTTGGTGATTGACATATTGTTTAAATGTTGTATCATCATCAGTGTTTAATACCGCTTTAAACTGTATGTCTATTCATTACTCAAATTTACCCTCAAACCTTTCTCTCTCCCTCCAGAACATTTTCCATCATAAATTTTTATTTTACTCCTTACTTCCTGTAGTTAGCAAGGGGTTTTATTACTGTCAAATTAGGTTTAATGCAGCCATGATCTCCAGGTTATCATCCAAGAGCCCAGTTCCTACATTCCATTCCTACAGCCCATTTCCTACACAAAGTTTGTGGGTAGGCTTTTGATATTTAATGCAGCAGTATTGTTTTGCTGGGAAATAAAGCAATGTATGCATGTGGAGTGGGAAAAAGAGGGGTGGTGGGGATAGTTGGAGTTCTGTAGTTCAGCAGACAGGGCTGAGAATGTTTGTTAGTTTTTCAGCAAGGCTGAGGCATTGTGCTGTCAACCCAAACAGAAAGTGGGGAGTACACTGAATTTCTGGCAGATCAAAAGACATTTTTCTGTACCTGCAGAAAAATATTGGGAAATGTGCATGTTTCCCAAGATGTATTTTTTTTTTACATTTTGCCTTGGCATACAATTGTCCTCCCTTTGCAACACTTAACTCCTAGAACAGTTAACCTCTGAGGGTAACACTAGTGAACCCCCCCCCCCCCCGACATGTCGTTTGGTGTTGAGGCCAAATAATACAATTTTAGTCTTATCTGACCATAACACCTTTATTCATGTGGCTCAGATTCTTCAAGGTACGTTTTAAGGTGGTCAGATGAGACTAAAATTGAATTATTTGGCCTCAACACCAAATATGTCTGGTGGAAATCTCATACAGCTCACCATCCAAATAACACCATCCCTACAGTGAATTATGGAGGTGGTAATATCCCATTATGGGGTGTTTTTCTGTAGCAGGGACTGGAACACTTGTCAAGATAGAAGGAAACTTGCATGGGGCAAAAAAAATAAAGTTCATGGCAAAAAGCTGCTCCCCTCTGCCTGAAAGTTGTCAATGGGAAGAAGGTTTACCTTGCAACATAAAACATTGACCCAAAGCACTGAGCAAAAATGACCACACAGTGGTTGAAGGAGAAACATGTGAATGTCATTGCATTGTTTAGACAAAGCCCAGACTTAAACCCCATTGAAAATCCGTAGAATGACTTGAAGGCTCACAAACAGTCACCATTAAATTCAACTGAATTTGAGCAGTTCTGCAAAGAAGAGTGGGCAAATATTTCAAAATCTAGCTGTGCAGTTAGTAGAGACATATCCCAACAGACTAAAGGCTGTAATGAAAGCAAAATGTGGTCCAACAAAATACAGACATAAGAGTGGGTGATCCTTTTTTCCAACTCACTGATTCTTTTTTTCAATTTTTTTTTCTGACATGTTGGTGTTTTTGCTATGGTTGCAACAGATTCTTAAAGAATTACCCCAGTTCACATATTAGGCCACTGGCGGTATGTAAAACTAGCTCTGTACAGTGTACAGAATGAGGCATGTCCGAACTGCTAAGCATTAATGATTGAGACAGCTCCCCATAAAGAGCTGTATCCTTGGCCCCATTCAGTTGTCTACCATCAGATTAACTGTCCGAAAGCTAAATGTATAGAGATGATCTATGGATACTGGTGATGTCATTACTCAAACATTGCAGTGCCCATATTTTGGATATAACAAGCTCACAGGGAGGCGGACCTGATGGGGGAACCTGTCCTCACCGTCATGCACCTGATGGGGAATTGGGAGACTAACTCTCCATTGGATCCACCTTTCTTTTGACTGACAATGGACAGCAGTGGGAGGATTCAAGTTGGACTAAATAAGACTATGGATCCACCCACTGCCATCTGCTGTCAATCAAAAGGAAGGCGACCCTGATGGGGATCCAGTCTCCCCATTCCTTATCAGGATCCGCCCACCCATTTACAAAACTCTTTGGCCTGTCTGTGTGTTGGGCGTAGTGACCGGGGAGAGGTGCATTGAGGAAGAAGTCCAATATGGACAATTCAAGCAGTTTCTGACAGGTACATGAATCTGGTGGCAGTACCGACAACTTCAATGTAGAGAATACAGCAACTTAGATGTTTTGTGGAAGTACTTTTACATAAAATAGTAATTGAAGATGATTTTATCGGATGTGCAGCCAACTAGATTTTCCTTTGTTCTATGAAGGCTGTTTCAGACAGGGCAAGCATCTGCTGGTGTGTGTGAGTGGTAGTAGAAGAGGGGACTGACCTGGAGCGTTGTTTTGTTTTTCATGTTTTTTAATGCAGGGATCTGGCGGAATTCCCCCCCCCCCCATGTGTCTTAGGCCTTCTGCTGCCCATAGCAACCAGCCAGTTCACTTCACTACAGCCATTCACTTTCCTACACTAATAGAGAAAAGAGGATTTGATTGGTTGCTTTCGATAAACGAGGTCCCATGTATGAAATGTTATATTGACTTTGTCAGTGAAGCAGCTCCACCCATGCATGAATAGTTAAAAATCTCATCCAGGTCAGTAAGGGGGTCACACAGTGCTGTATGGTCAGCAGGGATAACTGTTTGATTGACTGGTTTCAACACCAGACGTGACTGCAGCTTGTAGCGTTCCATGTTGGCGAGTGACTTACGCCCAAAGAACTTTGTATCCATCATGGACACAAGCGTTGGAGGCACTGTATGCCCTGCAGCCTCTGATAACTATAGCAACATGTACAGCTTCCAGCAGCTATCACTGCCACTGGGTTTGTGTTATAGAATAATACGTCTGCTCCCAGCACGCTTTAGCCATGACTAGTGTAGTCTGAATGTTCCCCTTATATTATTCCTTACCCATACCTTCCCCTATTAGAAACGAGACCACACCATAGGTTGGAGTAAACTGGCCACAACAGCCTTTATTAAACATAACTCAAAATTCACTCCAATAACTTGTAAATATGAAAATATCTAAATATATATAGATATATAAATATAAATAACTTTATTACCATTAAACCACATTAAATAACATTAACTGCCCATTCTGGTGATCTCTGACGGTGACCCCACTTAAGACAATACCAAATCACTGCGGTACACCTCACCAACTTCCCAAAGGCCTCCACCTGTGACCGGTCGGAGACAACTTCCGCCAGTGAACATAACCGTATTCCCTCCAACGTTCAGGAATACCCAGAGGGGCCGATCGTTAGATGAGCCCCCCACACCCTCAGATCCCTTCTGAGTACCTGTCTACCGTCAGAAACCACCAGAAAACACACCGCCAACACAGGAAAACCTTCAGCTGCCGTGACAACCGACGAAACCTGCAAAAGAAGAAAAGACCAGCAACAAACGACACAACAAAACAAACACATAACATTAGGGCGGGAGGGCGGGAAAAACTGCCTCCTCTGTGTCACGCTGGGATCCGAATGATCCCCTAAAGCCACACCCCTCCCTTTTATATGACCCCTCCCCTACACTGAACTTGCTTCCTGCAAACCTTTTTCCTCAGCTCCACCCATAAAGCTTAACCCTCTGTGTCCCTCATCCACACTGTCATGTCCAGCACTCCTTATATCATTGCATTCATAATCCGTGCTTCTCTTGACTAGTGTAGTCTGAATGTTCCCCTTATATTATTCCTTACCCATACCTTCCCCTATTAGAAACGAGACCACACCATAGGTTGGAGTAAACTGGCCACAACAGCCTTTATTAAACATAACTCAAAATTCACTCCAATAACTTGTAAATATGAAAATATCTAAATATATATAGATATATAAATATAAATAACTTTATTACCATTAAACCACATTAAATAACATTAACTGCCCATTCTGGTGATCTCTGACGGTGACCCCACTTAAGACAATACCAAATCACTGCGGTACACCTCACCAACTTCCCAAAGGCCTCCACCTGTGACCGGTCGGAGACAACTTCCGCCAGTGAACATAACCGTATTCCCTCCAACGTTCAGGAATACCCAGAGGGGCCGATCGTTAGATGAGCCCCCCACACCCTCAGATCCCTTCTGAGTACCTGTCTACCGTCAGAAACCACCAGAAAACACACCGCCACAGCCCGAAAGGGTGACCCCCTCAACCTTGAGGGCCACCCCACACCCTAAGAGCTATTTTGTATACCCTCCTGCAGACCCAATGACCAAAGGTCAATACCCACGTCCGACCCCCATCCTGGTTTTGTTGATGCTTACCATGGACCTAGCCCACCTCCACACCGATCTGCCCGCAACGACCTACCAAACCAAGATGGTACCCGGGAAGCGGACTCGTAAGTGCAAAACATCCGCCCTAACATCAGCTAAGATGTCCCTTTCCTTCCGTATGCCCAGGTCGTTGCCCCCTGCGTAAATGACCAACACATCCGGGGGCCTGTCCCTCATTGCAAAGCGCTCAACTTCCTTCATCACACGCTCCCACCGCATGCCCGGGAATCCCAACCACATCAACCTAGCCTCCCCCCAGGAATTCCCAACGGCCCGCCTGCCGGCTGAGCATCACCTCTCCCGGCCCCCCAGCACACGTCCGAGTGCCCTAGGATCCAAACGAGGCGTGAGGAACCTCCATCTGGAATAAAAAACATAACACAGAACACATAACAACCAACAAACGTAATATACCATAACACCTGTAACTCCCAACCCCATACTGCAAAACACTCCCAGCCGCGCCCCCACTCACCCCAGGATTAACTGCGGCCGGACATACGAACGGAACCTCTTAGATTCCCAACGACCGATCCGGCGAACAATCGCCTCAGCCAGCCCACATCGGGCCGCCTCAGTGGCCGCCCCAATACGGAAGGAGTGCGACGAGTACTCCCGGTCGTCCAAACCCACAGTCCGCAGGCACCGTTGAAAACTGACACGAATTGCAACCTAGAGAGAAAAGAGCCCCCCGCATGCAGCAAGAAAGGCCCCCCCCCCTCCAGCCGCACCGCCCGAAAGGCCCTTACCGCCACCACAGGGCCCACTGCCGAGCCTGGCAAGGCAAACAGTATAATCACCACTCCCCTGCCCAGCTGGTCAGGCTTGGACCTCCGCCACCGTATACTCACCCGATCAGCAGCCACCTGTACATCCTGATCCAACAGCCCCACAGCACCCCGTTTAAACCGACACACCAACTCCCCAGTCCCAAACGCCCCATAAAACGCCAATGAAAAAGCCGCTGTGAACAGGATGGCCTTGTAAGCGGAAGAACAAACTTCCACAAGCCGGGAACAAATCGCCACCAAGTTATCACACTTCACCAGCCTGTGCGCCTCCCGACCTTTCCGTTCCCTCCTATACCCCTTCAAGGTTTGCCGCACCCAAAAAGCCGCATTCCCGTCCGGCTCTCCCCCCAGCTTAAACAAAATGCCAACCCCGCCAATTTCCGATCAATCGACGCAGGTGCCAATCCCATCTCAATGTTCCGTGCCACCCAATACAGCCCCAACCAGCGCTGGTCGGAGCCCCGACCAACCGCTCCAACTCAACCATTCTGACCACACCCTAGAATAGGCCGCCCACGTGGACTCACTCAAAGACCCCTGAATCCAACCTGCGGCGACTACAAGGGCATCCCCCACATCCACCCAGGGCAAGACGCCCTAGACTCCTCCGTTCTCGGCGCCAGATCCCGGAACTCGTCCCACTGAAAACGAGAGAGCGAGTTAGCCAAAGAATTCTCCACCCCAGGTATGTGCACTGCCGAAACGTAAACATTGAGCCGTAAGCACCGAAACACCAGCCGCCGTAGCAGCCAAATGGTTGAGGACCTGAACCACCCCCATGCCGTCTCAACTAATGCGCAACTTCATATTACGGAACTCCTCCCCCCACAGCTCCACTGCCAACACCACCGGGAATAGTTCAAGCAGAACCAGGTTGCCCAACAACCCCGCCACCTCTCAAGATTGCGGCCAAGGGTCAGCACTCCACCGTCCCCGAAAATACGCCCCATAACCCGCCGACCCAGCCGCGGCAGCGACCAATTCCACATCGAAATTGCTCGCTGGCCCCGACATCCACATGTCCCGCCCGCTACAAGAGGCTAGGAATTCACGCCACGCCCGCAAGTCTTCCCTGTGTTCCTTCCCGCAGACGCACAAAATGGTTAGGCACACTCACCCCGGCCGAGGCTGCCGACAGCTGTCTGCAGAACACCCGCCCCCATAGGGATGATCCGGCAAGCAAAATTAGGCTAGCCCAACAGAGACTGCAGGGCCCTCAACCGGACCTTCTACTATCCTTGCATCTCCACCAATTCCATTCTCAGATCATGTAATTCATTCTCGGGCAATCGACACTCCATTGCCCTCGAATCGATCACTATCCCCAAAAAACTCAAGTCCGTAACTGGTCCCTCTTTTTTATCCCCCGCCAACGGTACCCCGAACTTACCTGCAATGTGCTGCAACGTGGACAGAAAATCGCACCCACACTGGAGGCAGGCGGGGCCCACGCACAGAAAGTCGTCCAAATAGTGGATGACCGACTCCAGGCCCGAAACGTCACTCACCACCCACTCCAAAATGAGCTAAACGCCTCAAAGTAGGCGCAGGAAATGGAACAACCCATGGGCAGGCACTTACTCATATAGAACTGGCCCCGCCAATGGCACCCCACATCTGCCTTGGCCATAAGAGCCCCGCATCCAGAAAGCCTGACCCACCTCACCGCCGCATCAAAAGACGTGTATGAGACCGTACACGCATCAGGGCCGATGAAGTCATTGACCGACCCCCCTTTAGGAAAGGACAAGTGATGAAGCAAGCGAAAATTTCCCAGGCTCTTTCTCAGGAACTACACCCAGCGGGGACACCACCAGGTCGCCCCACGGTTGCACTTCGAAAGGCCCACCCATCCGGCCCAACGCCACTTCCTTGCCCAAGTTTTCGCCTACCACCCCCCGGGTGTACCAAAGCCGATCGCAAGTTCCGGGCCACTAGGGGCACCTCCGCCAATGAACAAGGAATCCTGAAACCGTCCCGAAAACTCCGAAATCAACCCCCGCGCCGCCTCACCATCCGGATACTTACTTAGGAAAGGAAGTATCCTTTCCAGGGTTACCGGCGTCATCCCTTTCGTGAGCAACATCGCCGGAACGCTTTTCTTTCCTGAAACAGCGGGACAGTGCGAGGGAGCACTCGTGCTTAAATCGGCACGCTCTCCCGAATTTACAAGCCCCCCATTAAAGGGCCAGCACACACCCCACTTTTTCCCGGCCGGCAGCCCTGAGGACAACACACTCCCGCCCCCCCCTGAAGAAACGGAGCAGGAGTCCGAGCCGCAGACATAAGCCTCATCCAGAGGCTGATGTCCTTGTGGTCCCAGCGTAGTTCCGGCCGCACCGCTGCCTGGACTGTTCGTCATAACGCAGCCATGCCACCCCCCATACACCCGATAAGCCTCTCCAGTCGCGTCCATACAGCAGAACAACGCCGAGCAATGCTCGGGGTTCTTCTCCCCAATCACCCTAGCTAAGCCAGCGAACGCCTGAAGCCAATTGGAGAAAGTGCGCAGAATCACCGATACCTACGCCGCTCCTCGTTGTCCTTTTTGAACTGTCCGGCTTGACCCTATCCAAGTTGAACTTCTCAAGGGGGAGCAAAGAGAAAATCTCCACATACTCACCCATGCCAATATTCTCCCGCACCTCCTGCTCCAGGCACGCCCCCACCGGGCCCTCGAATCAACATATACTTCGCACCGGGCAGCATCCGCAATCCTGACCACATCGGTCCACGCCCCAGGTTCCGTGACCACTGGGGGACCCCCGTGCCCCCAGGCCCCATGTCTACCACCCCCCCAGAAGCCGCAGCGGTCGGGGGGTCCACCACCGGCGTGGCCCCGGACCCCCCTCCCCCCGACCCTGGGCCCGCAGCCATCCAGGGACCCACTTGCGGCGCCCCCGAACCCCCGGCAAACTTACCCACCAGGGCCCGCAGCCCCTCCAAGAAGGTCCTGCAGCTGTCCGTGGGCCCCCCCAGGGCGACATGCCATCCCCTTGCCGTTCTGGGATACCGGGTCCCCCAGCAAATCCCCCAAGGCTTCCGTCAGAACCAAAAGATCACGTGACTTACCTGGCCGCACCGGGGCCTTGCCGACAGTCATGGTTTCGTGCGCTGCATGTGAAAATTCCTCCTCCTGCGACAGCTCACCCTCGGACTTGTCCTCCGCGGTGCGCGCTGGGGGCGCCGCCATCCCCCTGGGCGAATCGCAGACCTCCTGGTCCGCGCGTTCAGGCGCATCCCGCAGTGCCTGTGGCCCCCGACCACCCCCGGCATGCTGGTGTCCAAGACCAGCCCTGCCAGGCACCTCGGTGGCTCCCTTCATCCCACCCGCCCCAGCCCGGGAGCTGCGACCCCCCCCCCGTGCCAACCCTGCCCCCCCACCGCGCGTGTCCCCATGCTGGAACCCCCAGTCCGAGGATCCCCCCCCTTCCGCTGCACCCCCAAGGCGGCTGGACCCAGAGCCCCCCGCCCGTTCCCCCCCCCCCCCGTTCCCGGGTGCCGGCCCGACCCGTAGCCGGCGCCATTTTGCCGCGAGGCCCCGCCCCCCTCCGGTCGGCGGCGCAATGACCACCCGGACCAGGGAGAGCCAGGCACCTTCCTCTTCGCCGGGGGGACCGAGCGGTCGGCCCCCGGGCTCTGCCAGTCACGAGGTGGACGAGGTGTAGGCCCGGGGAAAAAACGCGCCGAAGGCCGAGACCTCCGCGCACGCAGCGGCGCCTCACCTGCATCCCCGACATCCTCCGCGGTGTCCTCCAGGTCCCCGCTCGGTCCCGCAGCCACTCCGCTCCGCACGCCTCCGCCGCCCGTCTCAGCCTCTTGAAAATCACATCCAGGTCGGCCATTACAGAGGAGCAGAGAAAAACTGCCTCCTCTGTGTCACGCTGGGATCCGAATGATCCCCTAAAGCCACACCCCTCCCTTTTATATGACCCCTCCCCTACACTGAACTTGCTTCCTGCAAACCTTTTTCCTCAGCTCCACCCATAAAGCTTAACCCTCTGTGTCCCTCATCCACACTGTCATGTCCAGCACTCCTTATATCATTGCATTCATAATCCGTGCTTCTCTTAAGGGCTCGTCGCTTGGGGTTATGACAACCTGTTCTGTGCAAGTAGCACAGCTTGTAGCATCCTGTTGGTGTCTGTTGCTGAAACCAAGGGCTTGAAGCGTGCACTTCATCCCACAGAGAGGTGATTATGAATTCAGATACCATGGTTATCGGCTAAACTCAATCCTTTTGTTCTTTAGAAAATGCTTGTTTTACAAAACATTCACATTATTTGACCTTTTTATGGTCTCTGAAGACAGTTATAAAGATTGAAAGGTACCTGTGGATTAATTATAGTCACATGGTGCATGCAATTGACAAGATTTTTTTTAGTAAATAAAGGACACTTGACCCAGGTCTGCAATTTGTGTGAATTTCTGGACATTTCAGTAAAAAAATTGGATGACACCACTATTATTGTTATTATTATTATTATTATTATTATACAGGATTTATATAGCGCCAATAGTTTGGGCAGCTCTTTACAATATAAAGGGAGACAATACACTAACAATACAATTTAAAGCGGTTCTGCACACATTTTTCTCTCTTATTGCTATTTGTTTTCCGCACCTCCAAATACTTCTCAATGCCCCTTTATTTAAAAAATATTTCTCCTACCTCTCGTTCTCTGCAATTTTCTTTTTCTTCCCCTGTGGCTATGGGTGGGGTTTCTGCGGGGATCAGCATAATTTCCGCTGATCTCCACACTGTCTCCTAGGATCTCGTCTAACTAATCCCAGGAGTCATTGCGGATATCAGTAGCGAAATCTCGCGAGATTTCAACGACGTGACGTCATCACGCCGCCCGTTGTCCTGGCAACATAGAAAATTACACAGCTTGTAGCTGTAGCCACTGAGCATGTGCGGGAACCAGCAAGGAATGCTGGTTCCTCCGAAAAGAGGGAAGGAGGAAGTGATTGCTTGTGGACTTCAAATGCCGGACACGGATAGTGGGCAAAGTCACGAAAAGTAAGGTATTTTTTTTAAGCACATATAGTTTAAACATTCCACACACAAAAAAAAAAAAAAATTGGTCAGTGCAGAACTGCTTTAATACAAGAGGATTAGAAGGGCCCTCAGCTCTATGCATAGCATTAAATGGCTATGTAGTGAAACAAGGGATATATTACTACTCGGTTCTCCAGCTTCCTGTGACACTGGTCCATCTCCAGCCTGCTTACTGGACATTCTCCCTGTTCCGCCCCGCTTCATCCAGTCTCTAATAGCAGAGATGTTTCATCCCTGTCCAAACCATGCTGTCTCAACCTCCACAACAGAACACACTCCTTTTTAACCAATGACACTGCAAAGCTTCTAATTCACTCCCTGGTCATCTCTCGCCTTTACTACTGCAAATCCTTCCTCATTAGATTGCCTTTACATAGGCCATCCCCCCTTCAATCTATAATGAATGCTGCTATCAGACTAATCCACCTTACCATCCACTCAGTATCTGCCACTCCTCTTTGCCATTCCCTTCACTGGCTTCCGCTCACCCAATGAATACAATTCAAAGTACTAACAAGAACTTACAAAGCCATCCACAACTCTACCCCAGCTACATCACTAACCCAGTCTCAATATATCAACCAAACTGCTCTCTTTGGTCCTCCTGAGATCTCCTGCTCTCTAACTCCCCTCTCACTTCCTCCCGTGTTCACCTCCAGGACTTCTCCTGAGCTTCTCCCATCCTTTGGAATTCCCTACCCCAATATGTCTGACTATCTTCTAATCTATCCATCTTTAGACGATCCCTGAAAACCCTTCTCTTTAAAGAAGCCTGTCCTGCTTCTTACTAATGCACTGTGTTTTTACATTCTCCATCAGCTCATCTACCACAGTTATAACCTTTTGTATCACTTGACCTTCCTTCTTTTCTATCAATTGACCTTCCTTCTTTTCTATCACTTGACCCTCCCTCTTAGATTGTAAGCTCTAATGAGCAGATCCCTCCGATTCCTCCTGTACTAAATTGTATTGTACCTATTATGTCTGCCTTCATTTTGTATAATAATTATGCTGGAAGCATAGCCAGATGTATCTAGTGCCTAGACACTGCAGACAGTGTTCCAGTAGACATATTATAGTACAAAGTGAGAAAGGAGCCGCTTGAAAAAAATTAATTTTCTTAAATTTTTCATCAGGAAATGCTGTGTTCTGTTGAGGAGACTGTTCAGCCTAGCAAGCTAGTAGTTGCCTATCCAGCCAGCAAGTGGAGCTTTAGGTTCCTCTCAGTGGATTTCACATTTTGCGCCCCCCCCAGACTGTTTGGGGACCAGACTATAGTTTGAATAAAAGTATGACCAAATTCCTATGCACACATTTTATTTGTCGTGCAAAAAAACAGGAAAAAAACAATACAATACAATACTTAAAATAAAGAACAATTTTAATCAACATAGAATTTCACAGAATCCCCCTCCCCTTCTCATCACAGACTCCTCTCCATCACAGAGCCCCCATCATAGATCCCCCCCCCCATTACAGACTCCCCCAACACAGAACCCTCCATAACAGACCCCCCCATCAAACAGCCCCCCAACACAGAGCCCCCCATCACAGATCCCCTTTTACAGACTCCGTCAACACAGAGCCCTCCATAACAGATCCCCCATCACTGATCCCCCATAACATTTCCACCCATCACAGACTCCCTCATAACAGATCCCCATTATTACAGACTCTCCCATATTACAGTCTCCCCCATAACAGATCCCCCAACACAGAGCCCTCCATAACAGATCCCCTCATCACAGACTGCCCCATAACAGATCTCACCCAACAAAGAGCCCTCTATAACAGTTCCCCCCATCACAGAGCCCTCCAGCGGTATTACATTGCTCCTTCTATAACATCACAGCACTCCCCACCCCCTCTGCTACCTTAATCACACAAGATGCAAAAGCATGGCAGGTCCGGACAAAGGACGGGACTTTGCAAGTGAAAGGCAGGTGATTGATTGCTGGGACTGCCCCGCTGCCTAGTAACCAATTACCCACTTCTTAACTCAAAAGGTCCTGCCGTTTGTCCATACCTGTCATGTTTCTCTCTTTTTATGATTAAGATAGAGGAGAGGGGGAGTGCTGCGATGCTAAAGGGGCAGTCCGCGGGTTGAGTAAATCACCCTGCTGGGCCGTAGTTTGAGGACCCCTGGTTTACAGAGACCAGCAGCTTAAGTTGACATTTACACTCTATGGAATGACTTGTAATTTCATATCCCTTATTAGGAAGCTTTTTCCAAAGTTTCAATTAGACATGCTGTTTCTTTAGATAACCTACAGTGCTCTTGAAATCCTTTGTTATGTATGTTTATTTGTAAAATACAAGTTTCATGCACACACTTAAAGAGATAATAAAAAAAAAAGACCAAACAGTTTAAAAAATAAAACTTTTTTTTACCCAAACCATTACCGTTTATTAGTAGCAGATGTCTGGCCACAGACATAAGGATCTTACCTTCTGTTAAGGTAAATTTTTTTCACAAAATACACATGCAGCAATGCCAGGTTACATTGAAATTATGCTTTCAAACACAGGAAAGGACGTGCATTTTGTGTACAGTTAATTTATTACCTTTAGGAGGAAAACTGGAAATGTAAAAAGATTGTAAGTCTGACATGATACAAATGTAAGTTTTTTAAAGGCAACCAAACAATTGCAGCTCTATAGATCGATCTTCCTGGCAACGTCTATGAAAGATCAGATTTTCAGATTATTTGTCTCTCTACCAATTTTTATAATGGTAGTTCAGACGGTCATCTATTTTCTATGTGTAACCACAGGGAATATCATTGGTATGTGTGGAGGAAAAGGGCCTATACACATATATTGTTCTCTGATCAGAAAGCCAGATTAGATGATCTTATGTTTCTAGTTTACTGCAATTGTTTTGTATGATAAACAGTTGTTTATACCAATAGCCAACAATAATGTTGTAATTGATTCTTGATTTTTTTTGACTGTTCTAAAAGTCTCCACTGTTGGTCACTGTACAGTTACTTGCAGTTAGCTGACACTGCATGGTCTGTTAATGAACAAATCTATTACCACCAGATCTGTAGCACATGATATAAATGAGAAGCATAAAGTTACCAGTAGACACTAGAGGACAACTGGACTTACAGGTATGATCCAAATACTTTCAGGCAGCAGTGTCTCTAAAAATTTGACTTTGGGTTGGCCATGGTCAAACTTCCTTGTTTAGCCTGTGCTCAGGAAACAAGTAAGGCTCTCACAAATACATCTCGGTGTTGGCTTTTATAGAGAAACACATCAGACAAACACGTTAGCCTCAAAATGATAACAATTTGTTTACTTTTGCAAAGTATGTGTACTGTTGCTTGGAAATCCATCTTCAATCCACCCTGAGATGCTTGCTGAGCCCCAAAGAAGAAGATGGTCCACATAGATGTAGGATTTTTTTGTTTTTTGGAGAAACATCAGTGCTTCTGAATAATCTAAAGGCTCTGACATCCAATTTACACCTACGAGCCCTGAAAAAGGGAGATCCAATCCCCTATGGTCCTAATTAACTTCAACTGGAGAGCCACAAAGTTAAAGCTCTGATACTCTACCAAAACGAAATATTTTCATTATATTGAATGGTGCCTTTTACACCTGAGCATTATATTCTTTGAAACTTGTTGCTCAAAGTTCAAAAAGTTCACGAGCTTCTTTGAGGCAGAATTGCTTGTTTTTGGCTCTTATAGATGTTAATGGGAGCACCTGAAAACTCACGTAAAGTGTGTTTTTATACAATTTCATACTTCTCCTCTTAAAGAGGAACAATTATCCCTAAGTAGGATTCAAGTCAGAAAAGGGGAATTTCCTACAGGTCCCTTTGAGTTTACAGGCTCTAATACCCTATTTGGTATAATAAGTGTATCGCAGACCTTCTTTTGTGGTCCTGCTGTTAACTCAAGTTCTGAGCAAGCAGCCAAGCCATAAGGCATTTTCAGCCAGGTGCATTAAATCTCACTCAGACCTCAGACAGTAATCATTTTTTTTTTGTTTTGAAGAAATGAGATGGGGTTTGGGAAAACTTTGTGATGCCCAGAGCTAAACAAATTGAATGAGGACACTATCTTGAAACGGTTAACTGAAGTAAGTAGAGTTTTCTGCACAAAAAGTAACAGTTCTGCACAGGGATCATTCCCTCCTAGCAAAAGGGGTATACAGGCAACAGTCTCTCTTCTGAGAATTCTGTAAGGCCCAATCGCTGTGTCCCAGGCAATCTGAGAGCCTCCTTCCAGCTTCAGTTGTCACTGGCACACAAGTATCCCAGGAAGATCCTCTTAGGGATGTTGCCTGGGTGTTCCTGCATCTTTGGGGTGATCCTTCAGCTCCTTGGTGAGCTAGAATCATCCAGGACTTCTTAAAGCTGAGGCTTAGAAGGTTTAAGAGAACTTCCATGTTGGCTCACTGTCCAGCAGGGAAAGGGCCCTGCTGCTCTCTGCTCCAGCCCCTATATACCTCTCTCAGCCCCCTGCTGGTCACTTTCCCAACCAGAGATTGGCTGATGCTGTATGCAGGGCCAGCTCAGGCTCTAACTTCTCCACCCACTATGTTCCAGAGTTTTCTGGAAAGACGGGGAGGCAAGTCTGCAGCTGCAGAACCCAGAGTAGGCAAAATTCAATCACAAGCTTCACTGGCTACAGTAGAGCCCAAAACACACATTTTTTTCATCTTTCTACTAGCACCTAACTAGGAGGGTGGTACATACGTAATATGGTAAAAAGTCAATAAACATTTGAGTACTGTTGTCATAGTTTGTAAATTTAGTAAAAGTATAATTTGTGCAGCAGTTATCTATTTCACATTGATTTTCATTTACCTAAAGTTCTGTAGTGTATGTGTGAGGGAGCACTGGACCTTGTCAGTGGTGGGTAGGTTCTTGACTTGTTTCTGCCAATCCAGCTGCCTTCAAGGCCTGTACTTGTAATCACACTGGAGGAAATACTATTAAAGGTTTGGTTAATTTCTAGTCCATTCAAATTGTTTTCAATCAATGCCTGATAAAGGGGCATTTTTGGATCCCTGAAATGTGTTGGCTACTCTTTGGATTCCCCCCTGACTTTTTTTTAGAATAAAGTCATATCTGGACCTTATAGCAGTAGGTTGTTGCTTGAATTTCTACTCTTGTTACATTTACTTGTGGAGGGACCTCAGAGTGGACCCCTTTAGGAGTGTGAAGAATGCAGAGGTAGTTGAAGAATACTGTGTGTTAATAAAAGGTCTTGGAAACTCCAGCCAGTTAGAGGACAATAATCTCATCCTTCGTGTATGACGTAAAACATAGCCAATGCATTTTGGCATATTGTTGTTCCTCCATTTTTAAGGGCTTGGTTAGCTTTAAATATTTTGGTCATGGGCACTGCAATACATGTCCTAATATGATCTATGCCTACAGTGGCAAAACAGATACTCTGGAACACCGCTCCCAAGACTTTCATTTTACGCCTACCTCCACATTTTTTTAATAAGAAAGAAATATGTTACTTTAGATCAAAAGTGAAATGCTACTTTTAAACATGAAGTATTTTAATCCTGATTGTATTCTTTTTCAGATAGCTGTCAGCAGCTGGACAGCAGTCTAGACTCAGAACATCAGACTGGGGCAGTGAACGATGACCTGGATGACTCACAGATTCGACTACAGTTGAAGCGTAAACTCCAACGCAACCGCACATCCTTCACTCAGGAGCAGATTGAGGCACTAGAAAAAGGTCAGTAAATGGATCTCAGCAGACTGCAGGTCTCTATAAAATGTTGCTGAGCTTACTGTCCTAATTTAAATGTGGTCATCTAGGGTGACATATGCATAGTCAACTATGTCGAGGTAAAATATACATTTAACAGTGAATTATTTTACACTTGACTGGGTTCATTTAGAAAAAATAGAAAAACAGAAAGTTAGTTTTGAGTCACAAAGAAAAAATTGCTTCCTGACCTTCAAAGCAGATTAGCTCCCTGAATCAAAATATGGCCATATTACAGTAAACAATTTTTGGGCAAATTTTAGGCATTTTGCTAAGGCACTCCCAAAGAAACCTGAAGGCACACTGGTTAAAAAAGGCTGATAAACAGATATTAATCATTCTAATCAAGGTAGCATAGGTACCCTTTGGCATACCTCCCAACTTGTTAAGATGGGAACGAGGGACACCTATTATCAAACGTATGTAGGCATGGGGCACACCCTCTGCCACACCTCCTTAAAGGAAACAAAAAAAGATTAGTTAAACCAAGTGCTTTTTTTTTTACCGCTACTATTCCTTTAGGCTGGATTCACACCTATGCAGTTTTAGTGCTTTTTGCATTTTGCAGATTTGCACTGCAATCTATTAAACATTGTTTCATATGGAAAATGTTCTGTAGAGCAAATCTGCAAAATGCAAAAAGCACAAAAAATGCATAGGTGTAAATACAGCCTTATACTGACTTTTGGAATTTATAATTGCAGCAAGTTAGAAATTGGATGAAAGGTTTAGCACTGGGAAACACTTTTTGAAAGATAAATAGTGCATTTTTATATACAACTATATAGATCAGACTAAAATGAGGGACAAATGAGGAGGAAAAGATGGACAGAGGTGCTTTGTTCAAAATCAGGGACAGTTGGGAGCTATGCCTCGGTCAAATTCTGTGATTAATACAGCCAACTCCCAGAAAGAGGATTTTGCAAAGATAAAAGTGTCTTTCTAGTGTCTGTCTTTGTATGGTTTCCGTACACATGTTGGCACAGGAAGGAATCAGTGATGCATTAAGCGACTGAGACCACATTGTACACATGGGAGACCTGCAAGTGTGAAACCAGCTTTGCTTCCGCCGAACAGAGAGGAGCTGTGCTATTACTCAGCAACCTCCTAGCAGC
This sequence comes from Lithobates pipiens, assembly GCF_037356315.1. Classification (NCBI taxonomy): domain Eukaryota; kingdom Metazoa; phylum Chordata; class Amphibia; order Anura; family Ranidae; genus Lithobates; species Lithobates pipiens. The sequence continues at coordinate 88,797,272 of NW_027507788.1, forward strand.
ACAACGTGGGACAGGAGCAGCTGCAGAATAATCTTTCCTGAAAGGTCAAACTTTGTAAACTGGCCATGGGATTTTGGGCATTATGCAGAATATACCTCTAGGCGTTGGCATGGATTTTTAATTTATGTCTAGAGCCCCTGGAGGCCCTAAACCCTGCTCTATGAAGCAAACTGCAAACAAATGTTTGCATGCTTATATTGTTATTTGCCTTGCTCACTTTACTATTGGCCTTAATGGCTTTAACAGCCTAAGTAAAGGTTTTTCAGCCTTACAAGAGCTATTGCTATAATGTGTAAGTAAGCACAACATATTTGGAAGTTATGGCACACTTCTAGATCTCTGTCATTTCTCCAAGTCCATTTTTTTTATCTCTGTCTTCTTCTGCCTCTAGAGTCTTTTGTATTCTGGATTGGCAAGAATGACTTAACTTCTCTGCTGCTGATATTGTACACTAAGCCACGCATGCATGTGAAAAACTGCTAGCAAAGTAGAAGGAGGAATGTACAAATATACCAAGGAAATTTGAAGGTACACAAAATTCTATTTCATAAAAAAAGTAATTTAATATGTTATTTGGCTAAAAGTCATAATACATGAATTATTTTATGAAATTGAATTGTATATACCTTCAAAGTCCAAATATTTATTTAGCATGGTATATACTATATATACTGTATGTTTAGATAGCAGGATGGCAAGAAAATCCTATGAAAAGGATCAAGTCATCGAGGTCATACATTAAAATTGATTGTTAACCACATGTATAGTGGGCAATTGTTTTATTTTTTTGCACACATTTTTAAATCTGAATTGAGAAATTACTGTACCCCCCCCCCCCCCCCTCCAGCAGAGGCACTGGAGAATAAAATGGTGTCAGTTTTGCTGCACAATATTTGCACAGTTATTTGTCAAACACATATTTTCAGGAAAAAATGCACCAAAATGAACTAGTGCAAAAAATGAACTAGTGCAAGCAAACACAATGGGGGTTATTTATGAAAGACAAATCCACTTTGCACTACAAGTGCAAACTGCACTTGAAATTGCACTGAAAGTGCACTTGGAAGTAAAGTTGCTGTAGATCTAAAGGGGAGACATGCAAGGCAAATAAAAAACAGCATTTTAGCTTGCATAAGATTGGATGATAAAATCAGTTGAGCTTCCCCTCATTTCAGATCTACCCCTCAGATTTAGATCGACTGCACTTCCGGTGCAATTTCAAGTGCACTTTGCACTTGTAGTGTAAAGTGGATTTGCCTTTAGTAAATAACCCCCAATGCTGTACCCAATTTTTTTGTAAAAAAGAAAGATGTGGTTGCTTCGCATAAACAGATACTAAACATGTCAAGTCATATTCATTTTTTATTTTATGTTATACAAGTCTATTATTATTTATTTTTTTACACTTTTTTTTAAACTTTATTGCCACCACAAGAGTACTAACAAACCCTCTATCTGATAGCATGGGCAGGTGACAGGTCCTCTTTAATTTTTATGATGAAAGCGAATCCATTTTTAAAAACATACTTTCCATTGCCAAAAATGCTTATCTTGAAAGCTACCCCTTTTCATAGAAACACATGGGGGTTATTTACTAAAGGAAAATCCACTTTGCACTGCAAGTTCACTTTAAAGTAAAGTCGCTGTAGATCGCTGTAAAGTTATTTGAAATTGCAATGAAAGTGCACTTGGAAGTGCAGTCGCTGTAGATCCGAGGGGACATGCAAGGAAAATAAAAAACAGCATGTTAGCTTGCACATGATTGGATGATAAAATCAGCAGAGCTTCCCCTCATTTCAGAACTACCCCTTAGATTTAGAGTGACTGCACTTCCAAGTGTACTTGCAGTGCAAAGTGGATTTGCCTTTTGTAAATAACCCCCATGATCTTGCTCCCAGTTGAGTGGTTTTATCCTGATAAATGGACCTCGAATACAAACGCAGTATGATCTCGACAAAGGAATGAAGGATGCCATCTTACAAAATGCAAGACACTAAAGTGAACCTGTCATAAGAGAAATATGGGGCCTGCCATTGCCGACAAGCTTTTTAAAATGCTATGTTAATTTAGTCACAAGTCATTGAGTAGAAACAAGCATACCAAGTTGGAAAAAATCGAAAACCTTTTTTCGATTGCTGATAAAAAAAAGGGGGGGGGGCTTAGCAATTTATCTCTCCTCAAGGATTCTGTTAAAGCAGAACTACAAAATCCATTGATTTAACTCTTTCCCAAAACAGTTACTATCAAAGCTTGCCATGTATAACTGTCACAGCAGCTTGGGCTCTCAACTGAACTGTCAAGCAATGAAAGGGCTAGTGTCATAACTGATCACATGTGCAGCATTATGGTAACTGCAGATCAAACAGAGGCTATGATGGCAGCTTCCTTGGCTGTAAAGGTGTTAAAGGATAGATAAGTTTAATTTCACTTTAGGGATGTGGAGCAATAATCCCCCGGGAAAAAAAGTGGTTATCATCCCTAAAACAAAACTAACATAAGGTTTGGAACTCCACTTGTGATGTAATTGAAGATATACTAGAAAAATAGAGCTGCAGGTATGCTGGGTATTATTCCCCCAGAATAGTGAACGACCAAACCCTTAAAGAAAGAGGAAGAACCGGCTTGAAAAAGAGGAAGTGTGACTAGGACACCTGTTACATTATCTTATTTCTCTTTAAATAACCTTTTGTCCCAATAAAGTTATTTCTAACCTTTAAAAAAAAAAAAAAGAAAAGAAAAAAGAAGTTATTTCTAACTAGATATAGCACAGGTACCCAAGAAAATCAGAGTCTGAAAGATGATAACCTGTCTATATACAGTGCCTTGAAAAAGTATTCACACCCCTTGAAATTTTCCACATTTTGTCATGTTACAAACAAAAATGTACTGTAAATGTATTTTATTGGGATTTTATGTCATAGACCAACACAAAGTGGCACATAATTGTGAAGTGGAAGGAAAATAATAAATGGTTTTAAAAACGTTTTACAAATAAATAAATTAAAATTGTGGCATGCTCTTGTATTCAGCCCCCTTTACTCTGATACCCCAAACTAAAATCTAGTAAAACCAATTGCCTTTAGAAGTCACCTAATTAGTAAATAGAATTCACACATGTGTAATTTAACCTCAGTATAAATACAGCTGTTCTGTGAAGCCCTCAGAGGTTTATAGAGAACCTCAGTGAACAAACAGCATCATGAATGCCAAAGAACACACCAGACAGATCAGGGATACAGTTGTTGAGAAGTTTAAAGCAAGGTTAGGTTATAAAAAAATATCCCAAGCTTTGAACATTTCATGGAGCACTGTTCAATCCATCATCCGAAAACGGAAAGAGTATGGCACACCTGCAAACCTACCGAAACGTGTCCACCCACCTAAACTGATAGGCCAAGGAGATCATTCATCAGAGATGCAGCCAAGAGGCCCATGGTAACTCTGGAGAAGTTGCAGAGATCCACAGCTCAGGTGGGAGAATCTGTCCACAGGACAACTGTTAGTTGTGCACTCCACAAATCTGGCCTTTATGGAAGTGTGGCAAGAAGAAAGCCATTGTTTTCGAAAGAAAGTCAAAAGAAGTCCTGTTTGCAGTGTGCGAGAAGCCATATGGGGGACACCGCAAACATGTGGAAGAAGGTGTTTTGGTCAGATAAAACCAAAATTTAACTTTTTAGCCTAAAAGCAAAATGCTATGTATGGTGGAAAACGAACATTGCACATCACCCTGAACACACCATCCCCACCGTGAAACATTTTGGTGGCAGCATCATGTTGTGGGAATGTTTTTCTTCAGCAGGGACAGGGCAGCTGGTCAGAGTTGATGGGAAGATGTATGGAGCCAAATACAGAGCAATCTTAGAAGAAAAACTTTAGAGTCTGAAAAAGACTTGAGACTGGGGCAGAGGTTCACCTTCCAGCAGGACAACGACCCTAAACGTACAGTTAGAGCTAAAATGGAATGGTTTAGAATGACCCAGTCAAAGTCCATACCTAAATCCAATTGAGAATCTGTGGCGATTTTTGGACAAAATGTAGAATATTTCAAGGGATACGAATACTTTTTCAAGGCACTAAAAGCCTGATTTACCCTCAGCAACCAGATTGCAGAGCAGATTTGTAAATTATATAAATAGTTTGAATAATTAACAATAATATGGTTGCAAACAGATACAGATTTTGGTTCTAAGACTATGGCAAGTATACTAAAGCAACCTCAAGCTTGGAAGCACTACTCCATCATGTTTCCAATAGAAAAGCATGCATTAGAGCATTGCTTCAAAATTTCTGCCTGGAAAGTAACTATTTGTTTCCAGAGTGCCCTTATCTCAGGGTTTCTGGAGTGGTTTGCATAGGTGTGCAAAAAAAAAAACATTCATAACTAGGCTTATGCAAGAGTCTGAATATGTAGTCCCTAACTATCATACCTAATATATGCAGACCTAAACTGGCAATAGATGGATCGAAATATGGCTGATTCAGCAGGTGCCAGACGAATTTTGATCCATGTATGACAATCTGCATTCGATAGAAGATGATCATTAGAGTCAATCAGAAATCGCACTGGTGTGATCCAGGCCTAAGTCTACAAGCTACTATTCCGTATACTAGGGTTTCCCATCACTCTCTGCCTCTGACTCTTTCCGAATTCAGAGTTCCGCCAAAAAAAAAGAAAAGAAAAGTCAGCAGCTATAAATACGGCAGCTGCTGACTTTTAATATTACCTATCCAGGGCACCCGCAATGTCCTCACCTGAAGCTGATCTGTCCCTCAGCTCCCGGGTTAAGGCGCCGGCCTGTGTGTCTCCCAGAAGACAGCGGGGGGGGGGGGGGAAATGGAGGAGGGGCCGGACATGGACATTGCATAGATAGCTGTGGATAATGCGGCAATCTATGCCCAAAGTGGGAGCAAATACCTGGATTATACTGTGGGGATGCACCAAAATGTTGGCCACCAAAGCATATCAGCCCAAAATTGCATTTTCGGCACTTTGCCAGAAGAGAAAACCCGCCGATAATAGAGCTGAAAATGGGGTGGGGCTTGGGCAGGGTCCTGCCCCTGGTGTCCCTCAGTACAGGGGTGTCGTTCTGGAGAGCCCCTGCCCAGTCCGCTACCCTCCCTCCCTCCCTGACACGGCGGCAGAAAGGCAGAAAGAAAAACAGTGCTCTATGGAGGAAAGCTGTCAGCACACCACGATAAGGAGCGGCTTGTCTGTATGATCAGCAGCAGAAGCATTATCAGTGTGCAGCACCACGGGGGAAATCCTATCAGGAAATCCGTATGCTGGTCCGACGGACCAAATACGTTGCAAGGGAAACTATTGGCTACTGGCTATTGAACTTCCTTTTTTAGTCCCATCTTATGTCATCACGTAATGGACGAATGGACTTTCGAATGGACTTAGTCGGAAATCCGCCAAAAGTCCGTCGGGAAGTCCGGTCATGTGTACGCGGCATGAGGCTGGATTCATACACTAGTGTTATAATGTTGTGCATTTGATGTGTGTTAACCTTGAAATGCATTTTACTGTAGTTTTTTGCACTGTATTGCACTGTGTTACAGGTTTTACTGCATTTTTCCAAACATACCTAAATACAAAGCAAAACATAATAAAACGACTATGAGGGAATGGTAAAGTTGTGCAAAAGTACAGCATTTTAATGAACGCATATTTGGAAAAGCCCAGCCAATGCCTGGTTGCCTTTTAGGTATCTGCTGTCACCACAAGATGCCTGTTTTTAGATTCTAATGTCAAGTTAAAGTAAGTGACAGAGCAGTTGTAGAAAGAAGAGGGACAGAGGGATTTGGATCAAAGGACTGGTTCAGACAGGTGACCAGGAGCATTGGTAAGCATTGCTAATGCCCCGTTTACAGCCATCGATTTGGGATTGCGAGCATAATCGCCGCAATTCTGCTCATGATTCCAAATCGTAATGCAATGCTGGCAAAACGCTGTGTGTGTGTGTTCGGGTGAAATTCATTTTCAATGGTCTCTAAATGCATTGCAGTTTAAATCGTGCTGCAATCATAGCAAAACCGCATTGGGAAAAGATTGTCACTCAAAAAGGAGCAGGAGCTTCTTTTGGGTGACAAGCTTAATATGATGCTGCGATTGTACCGCGTTTAGGTGCCATTGAAAATGAATGGCCCCCAAACATGCATTTTGCCAGCATTGCAGTGCGATTTGGAATCACAGGAAGGTTTGAGGCAATTTCGCCCACAATCCCAAATTGCTAGATGTGGAATAGCAGGTAGTTAAGCTGTAGTTTTACTGTGCCCCCCAACTGCCTTTGTAAAAGAAGGACATGCAGCCACTCCATCTCCGGGATGTATACATGCCACGGGCGCAATGCTTTGCTTCAAGGCCGTGGCAAAAGTTGAACCATATGTCGCATTTGTACCGCTGCCAAAAATGACCCATTTAAGTATATAGGACTGCACCATGCTGCAACCACAGTTCCATGCACTGTGGATCTTGTTTCAGAGGGGCTGCTGCATGTGAGAATGAGCCATAATAAGGAATTTTGGAGAACTATGCAGTCAGATGAGAAGAAAGTTGCTATGGAATGGAAAATATACCTAAGCTATTTATCTTTTGTTTTTAAGAATTTGAACGGACGCACTACCCCGATGTCTTTGCCAGGGAAAGATTAGCAGCAAAGATTGATCTGCCTGAAGCTCGCATCCAGGTGAGGCTAATATTAATTCTCATGAGTGGAAACACTAGCAAAATATAACATGTACTCAGGGTTACATGAGCGTGCCAAACTCTTTGTTACCGCTTGTTGTTTGTATCCCCATCAATGCTCTGCTAATGAGATGATGGACAAGAAATATTTAAATTTCATAGAAGCAAAGAAACTCTATCGCCAGTGTAGCCTAGGCTTTAAGGAGGGGCTATTTATGTATGTAAAATGCGAGCTGCGATGGAGTATCTTTGTCAACTTTGAAGTCACATTTTCTTTATAAAGTAAAAAAGTAACAGTACAGCGCAAAAGTAATTAAATAAATAAATAACAATCAATTAATATAGTGCATAAAAACACAACAGTCCATAAGTGAAAAGAAAACAGGTGTAGTTATCAGGAAGAGTCCACTTGTGCAGTGTGTCTTCAATCAACATAACAAGTGATGATGTGATCCCTTCACCAATGAGCAAGATGGACTCTCACCTCAAATAATGGACCCCTGATATTTCAGACAGGTCAAAAAACGCATGTTCCCATCATGGGTAAATCACAGCATTCAGTAGACATATCAGGAGAACTCCGAGAATAAATCCTTTTCCGTATCCTCAAATTAATATGATTCCATATAAAACATAAAAAACTAAATCTAGTGCTCTCCGTTTAACCGAATTTATTAAAACAGAAACAGTAGTATGAAAGGTACACTCACATTCTGGTGCACTGATCTCCAGTGCTGAGTGCTGAGCATAAAAACAAATGTAACATAACGTCCATGCGCGGATCAGTGTAGCAGCTTGCGGATGACGTCACGGCTTAGGTCACGTGGTCCGTACTTGTTGCGTCCCTGAAAGTAGGCGGGACTTCATCAGCGGCGACGGCGTGACGTCGGACAGCCGCTTTTAAGCTAGTACACTGATAATAAGCCAATGAGAGAAAAGATAGTGCGCAAGGCAGTTACCCAGATATGATGCATAATGGACATTGATTGGGACTTTTATTAATTTGAGGATACGGAAAAGGATTTATTCTCGGAGTTCTCCTGATATGTCTACTGAATGCTGTGATTTACCCATGATGGGAACATGCGTTTTTTGACCTGTCTGATATATCAGGGGTCCATTATTTGAGGTGAGAGTCCATCTTGCTCATTGGTGAAGGGATCACATCATCACTTGTTATGTTGATTGAAGACACACTGCACAAGCAGACTCTTCCTGATAACTACACCTGTTTTCTTTTCACTTATGGACTGTTGTGTTTTTATGCACTATATTAATTGATTGTTATTTATTTATTTAATTACTTTTGCGCTGTACTGTTACTTTTTTACTTTGTAATGTGGGATTTGGTATTTTGACCTATAGTATTCTAGCTGCATTTTTTACTATTTCACTTATTCATTTTGTTAAGCGCTGATTGATTTCTTGTTTTATACATTTTCTTTATACTAGAGTTTGTAAGGAATGTATACTGTTCTGTGTATATTGTCTTTTTATGTTGAGAATTAAAAAAAAAAAAAAAAGAAGGTTTTTAAGTCATGTGACTATTACATATGTATATTTCATATTTCAATTTCCAGCCAACAGGTAGAGCTCTTGGCGCCTTTTCGTGTGTATAACAGGCTAGTCTTCCTGTAGATTAGAAGGTCGGGCTATTTAACATTCACCTTTTAAATGTTGCCACCCTCGGTGCTCTCCAGTGCACTGTATACAATTATGAACAAAGTACCTTTTTGCCTAATTTTCCTATACGATCACATGACCACAATGCCGTAGCATCTCTGTTTGATGTGCAGGGCTGGCAACAAGATGGAATTCCCTAGAGAGGTGACATCACCCACTGGCTTCCACTTCTGTAGGCATTGTTGAAGTGGGAGAGAGTCTTCTCCTACTATCTGCAAATTGCACATTGGGTCAGGAATTTGCAGTTACACGATCGCAAAGAAAAACACGTTGAAATAAGTATTTAAATTGTGTTTTGTACTTAATTGCATGCAGCACAATGGGGGGGGGGGGGGGGGGGGGCAGCAGGGGAGCCATCATGTAAAGGTAAATGTTATAAAGCCTGAAGTTCTACAGTAGAACTATGGCCTTTCACTCAAAGCGGAGTTCTAACCAAAAGTGGAACTTTTGCTTTACTGACTCCTGTTGCTGACTCCTGTTTCTGAATTGAGCTTTTGGGGAGGGAGCGGGGGGGGGCAGGTATTCAATTTTGACGGGTACCTGCTTCTACTTCCGTTTTGATCACCTTAGGCTATCGGAAGCGGAAGTTCTCCTTCCCCAAGTCTTCTGGGACACATGACAGGTCCTAGAAGACTTCGGGACCAGTCACAGAGCGCAGCGTTGCTCGCACATGCGCAGTGGGCACCCGGCTGTGAAGCCACAAGCTGTCACAGCCAGGTGCTCATAGTAGAGATGCCCAGGGAGGACTCAGAGAGAACATGGCTGTGGTGAGTGCACCACTGGATGGTGGGACAGGTGGTTGTGTTTTTTTTTTTGCAAATATAAGTTTTATTCAGAATTTTCACACATATAGGGTGGAGACCCCAAACAAGAAAGTACAGCATAGACAGTGAAGGACGCAGCCTCCCGAGTGCGCATCACAGTGACAGAAAGTGCGATTACCAACCTTGCAGTACAGTGTAAATAATGAGTGGACCCCACATATATCACTCCCTCTACCGAGTGCGGAGGGAGGACCAAAGACACACCAAGGCCGCTTAACAGCTCCAGGCCCAGGCCCGCAGATAGAGGTCAAGGCTATCTTGAGCCGGCGATAGGTTGCAACCATACGAAGAGGCATAAAGTGAGCGCACAAACAAAAGAGAGAGGGGGGGACAAGAGACTTGGGAAGGGGAGTGGGATAGGGTAGGGGAGCAGTGAGGGGAGAGGAGGGGGGATTGAGGGAAGAGGGGAGTAAGGGAGGGAAAGACAGGGGATTAATTAGGAAAGAGGAATGGGGGAGATTCAGAGTTCCCCCCGTGGATGCCTGTTGATCAGCACCGCTCCGCTCAACGCTCCAAAAGGCTCCTGCCTTCAGTCGAGTACACAAACGTATTCCAAAGCGACCAGGTCCGTTGGTAAACTTCTTGCCTATCTTGGGCAGTCATGATCAAATCCTCCATTTTGTTAATATCCTCCACTCTCCGCAGCCACATTGCCACGGAGGGGGGAGTTTGTTGCTTCCAGACCAAAGGGATACAAGATTTGGCTGCATTGGTGAGATGACGCAATATGGATCGTGCATATATCTTAGGAGATATATCCGACACGTGTAAGAAGAACGCCGGGTCATGCGGGATCTGCCACTCTGTGAATTTTTGGGCTATGTTTCGGACAGCCGTCCAAAAGTCAGAGAGCTTGGGGCAGGACCAAAAGATATGCAGGACTGTACCCCCCATCTCCCCACAACGCCAGCAACAGGCCGATACGTCCGGGAAGATAAGGTGGAGTCGGCTGGGAGTCAGGTACCATCTCGTGAGGATTTTATAATTCAGCTCCTGTGTTTTAGTGCATATTGAGGATTTCAGGGTGAACCGTAGAACCCGCGTAACTTGCGCGGGTGTGAAGGTGCGATCCAGATCCCCCTCCCATTTCGCAAGACTAGAGATACGGTGTGTAGGAGGTGGGGTATTCAATAATGCATACATTTTAGAGAGAAGTCGGGAGATGGGTTCCGTGCCAGAAATGTATTCCTCAAACACTGTCAGCGGTCTGGTATAAGCCGTAGGGTTCGGGATGGACTGTAGGAAGTGATGTAGACGCGCGGCGTTCCAGAAATCCAGACCATAAAGACCCTCGTGGTCCATAAGGTCACCAATAGAGACCCAACCGTCGCGTGTTACAAACTGAGGGGCCCTAGTAAGGTTGGAGTCCCGTAGCCTCCTGAACTGCGTGGTCGGCAGACCCGGCAGGAAGCCAGGGTTACCCAGGATCGGTGTCAGTGGCGACTCCGCGGTCGTCAGGGAACATCGCAATGCCACCTTCTCACTCTGGTAGAGAGTATTGCCTATGAGGGGGTGAGCTTTCACCTCTCTCGGCAACGTGGCCCTACACCAGAGAGCAGACTGCAATGGAGCCGGACATTGGCGTTGCTCAATTTGGACCCACAATTTGGTGGTGGGGTTGCGACCCCAATCAATCACTCTACTCAGATGGGAGGCGCTGTAATACTGCCCGACGTCCGGTAACGCTATACCCCCGTATCGTTTCGGAAGGGACAGTTGAGACCGTGGTATCCGAGGCCGCCTCTGTGCCCAGACAAAACGGGTAAACAGGGCCTGTATCTGTCTAAAATATGCAGGGGGGATTTTGATCGGTAAAGTCTGAAACAGATATAAAAATTTAGGTAAAATGCACATTTTCAGTAGATTACATCTACCGAACCAGGAATGTGTCCCCCTTTGCCACGAGTCCAGAAGCAGCCGCGTCTTAGTAAGTAAGGGGGGGAAATTGCATACGTACAGATCCGAAAGGTCTGGAGGAATGCTAGTGCCTAGATAAGTCAGGGCGGTCGTCGTCCACTTAAAATGAAAGCTAGAGCGTAAAGTTGGAAGTAACCGTGGCGGTACCAGTATCCCCATGGCTTCCGATTTGGTGAAGTTAATCTTTAGGTTGGATAACGTTCCGTACACCTCAAACTCCTTGAGCAGGTTCGGTAAGGAAATGCTGGGGTTAGTCAACGTGAAGAGCATATCGTCAGCATAAGCCGAAAGTTTATATTGCGCGTCTCCCATAACAACCCCCTGTATGTCTGGATTCAGTCTCACCGTGGCTAAAAAGGGTTCTAAAGATAGCGCGAACAGGAGAGGAGATAGTGGGCAACCCTGGCGCGTCCCATTGGTTATCGGGAAGGGAGTTGATAGTGTCCCATTGATTTTAACTTGCGCTGTCGGTCTGGAGTAAACCCCCGATATACGCGCCATCATCCGTTCCCCCAATCCCACATGCCGGAGCACAGCAAACAGGAACGGCCAGCTCACACGATCAAAGGCCTTTTCAGCATCTGTGTTCAACAAAACACACGGTGTTCCCGCCGATCTCACCACGTGAATCAGATTAAGCACCTTCGTGGTACTGTCTCGGGCCTCACGGGAGGGAATGAAGCCGACCTGATCTAAATGGACCAATTGCTGGAGATGGCTTGCCAGCCTAGTGGCCAAGATCTTGGTGTAAATTTTTAGATCCACATTTAGGAGAGAAATCGGACGGTAACTACCGCAGGATGCCGGGTCCTTCCCTTCTTTATGAATCACTGAGATGTGAGCAGCTAAGGAATCTCTAGTAAATTCCCCTCCCATCCCTATGGCGTTGAAAAGCGCAAGCATGGGCTGCCCCAGCAGGTCTAGTAGTCGTTGATAGTATTGCAGCGTATAGCCGTCCGGTCCCGGAGCCCTCCCCGGCTTCATCGTCCCTATAGCGTTACAGATTTCGGTCATGGTAATGGGGGAATCTAGTTCCTCCCGCACCGCTGGTGACAAAGAGGGCATCTGGGATCTCTCGAGATAATCGGTCAAAGCCGTCGGAGGTGGGGGATGCGCCCGCAAATTATACAGGTCCGAGTAAAAATTCCTGAACTCACGGGTAATATGCATGGGTAAGTGGACCTTCCGGCCCCCCGGCGCCACGACATGAGGAACATAAGTCAGAAGTCTACGCTCCCTTACCAGTCTCGCCAGTAGCTTCCCACATTTGTCGCCTGCCTCGTAAGTCATCTTGCGGCAAGATTGTAGGGCTGCTTTAGCCCTATAATAAAGTATATCTGTAATCTGCTTCCTGACGATTAGTAGGTCATTTTCAGAGGATTGGGAGGGGGCATGTTTGTGTCTGGCCTCCATGACGTGTAGCTGTGCTAAAAGCTGGTCCAACTGTTTGGTGCGCTCCCGTTTTATCCGTGCCCCATGTTTTATGAGGATCCCGCGCGCTACTGTTTTGTGGGCCTCCCACAGAACACCCGGAGCACAGTCAGGGAGGTCATTTTCCTGAAAATAACAATGCAATGTTTTGGTAACATCCTCCAAGACTTCCGGGGTCTGCAAGAGGCTTTCGTTCAACCGCCAAAATCTATTCGTCAAGGAGGAAGCGTCTGACAGTCTGTAGGTAAGGAAAACCGGCGCATGGTCCGACCACGTCCTGTCACCTATGGATGAGCTTTCAACCGCATGCAGTTGGGAGTGGGGTATCAGAAAGTAATCAATTCTGGTGTAGAGCTTGTGCATGGGGGAGTAAAACGTGTAATCTCTCTCGCCCGAATGTTGGAGTCTCCAGATATCTATGAGTTGTGAGTTGTGGAGCGTCTTTGCGATACGTTTAAGCTGCGCAACCGGCATGGAGGTTTGACCCGACGAAGTGTCCACAGACGGGACCAGCGGGGCATTAAAGTCACCCCCCAGCAACAACTGCCCCTCTTTAAATTCCTGCAATTTTTCCATGGTCCTCTCTAGAAAAGTGGCTTGGAGTTCGTTAGGGGCGTAAACGGCCGCCAAAGTTACCTGTACGTGGCCAAGAAGCCCCTTAAGGAATACATATCGGCCTGAGGGATCTAACAGTGACCCCTGGCACCGCCACGGGAGTTGACCAGAGAGGAGTATGGAGACCCCTTTGGATTTAGCTAGCGGGTTGGTCGAATGATACGTCCACGGGTAGTGTCTATTACGTAGATATGGCAGTGCAGTCGGTTTAAAATGTGTCTCTTGGATAAAGGCGATATCCGCATGGAATCTTCGTAGATCAGCTAAAAGAATACGACGCTTTTCGGGCGTATTAAGGCCCTTCGCGTTAAGGGAGAGAACCTTCACATGTGACACTGACATGATCAAATTGGGGGGAACCACCAAATCGGAGAGGGGGGGGGGAACACGGGGGTGGGTAGACGAGGTTAATAGGAAGGGAGGGAGGGGTCAGGAGGGACCAGGGCGGGGTTAGGGTGGGGATGGGGAAGGGGCAGGGGGGTGGAGGAGGGGGAAAGATATCAGAAGAAGGGATGTGATAGGAATAAGCAGAGAGAGAAAGGAGAGATGAAGACAAGAAAGTCAGAAGACAGATACCAGTATAGAAAGAGAGAGGAAAAACGAGGGGAGAATTAAGTGGAGGAGAGAAAAAGAAGAACAGAGAACCGTAACACGGGAGTGGGCCTAGTGCCCCTGTCTCCCTATAATAGAAATACGAGCATATAATCTCCCCGGGGGAACAAACCGTACCCCCCGGTGAGATATGCCAGCCTAATGGTGGGGACGAGACTGACAAGGAACCAGGCAGCCAGCTCCACAGGTTCGCCTCTCACCTCTGGTAGATCACAGATGCACCATGCAGAACACCTCAAAACTTCAAAACAGAAATATATAAAATACAGAACTAAACCAAAAATCAAATGTGCAAATAAAGCTAACAGATAGAGCAGAAGGACATAATACGGAGCAGCAACCCAGGGAAGGCGGTCAACATGACACATCGCAGCCGAGAAGGGTAAACAGAGGCCCGTCTGGGCACATACAACCCGCCGCCCCCACAAGTCTCATAACCCCCCCATCCCCGGACACACCCCACCCAACGCGGACAACGTGTACCGCCCGCCAGGATACCTGACTCGATGCGTCCCCCCCAAGCCAGAAAAAGGTTTTCCAAAAAACCAACCACCCCCCCCCCCCTCCCGGAAAGCATTGCAATCAGGTCCCACCACTAGTCAGCAGATATAAGGGCCAGCATACATCCGAACGTCTGAGCCCCCGGTTCCGGTCGTGTAAAGAGAAAGTTCCCGTCCGAACGGGTCACACGGGTGGCCTGGTCAGCGTAACACACCTCAGTAGCGTTCGTTTATCAAATCCAGGCGTCCCCGCCAAAGGGTATAGAAGAACCGTATGAAATCACATCGGGTAGCTGGTCCGCGCGTAGAGGAGTGCTGGCACATCAGTGGAGGTTAGCAGGCGGTCCTACCCTGTGCCAACCCAGGGCCAGTTAACAGCAATGTTCCCTAACAAGGGGTCGGCAGTACGAGGGATCATCCCCTCCCAGGTGACTCAGAAGTGGTGAGTCCAGGCCCAACTCGCCACACGGAGTAAAAAGACAAGCCTTCACACCGGGGACATCTCCTCAGGTAGGTGGTCGAGGAGGCGGCTCCATCAACGGCTCCACGGTGAGGGGGGGAGGCCAGGGAGGTAGCTGAAAGGGAGCTAAAAAGAAAAAATAAAAGGGGGGGGGGGGCGGCCATCCACAAAGGCCACATCCTCAACGTAGGACAACGGCATATCGTATAGGACGGAGGCAACAACAACGGAGACAGCCGGGGGGGGGGAGTGGATCAGGAATTAATCAAAAAAAAAAAGGGGATACCTTAGAGCTCGCGGGAGTCCTCCCCCGAGGGTGCCCTGGGTCTGCGGCGCTGTCGCTGTTGTCTGGGTGGAAAGTCATTCCGTCGCCCCCGGGTTGGCTCTTGACCTTGCGGACGAGGCAGAGACGTCAGCCAGTTCGGAACAACGATGGGCTCCACGTCCAGGAAACCGAACAGAGCTGGTAGTGAATCCACAGCACGTAGAGTAAAGGCTCTTTGGTCCTTGCGGAACGTCACCGAGAGCGGATAGCCCCAGCGATATGTAGCTCCACAACGGCGTGCAAGATCCAGCAGAGGCTTCAGTAAGGCACGCCGCTGGAGGGTGGCACGGGAGATGTCCGGGAGGATCTTCACCTCAGCGCCGTCAAATTCCAAGGTAGGGGCCTCCCAGGCCTTCCGCAGGACCTCCTCTTTAAGGCCATAATGGTGCAGCCGGCAAACTACATCCCGTGGCCGAGTCAAATCCGTCGACCTGGGGCCCAGGGCACGGTGTACTCTGTCAAACTCCAGTCTAGACGGCAGTTCCACTCCCGGAATACTGCGGAAGATTGCAGCAACCGTGTCCGCCAAATCCTCTGCTCCAGTCGCTTCAGGCAACCCCCGCAGCCGCAGGTTGTTTCTGCGGCTGCGGTCTTCCATCTCCTCCAACCTCAATTGCTGTGTGAGGAGCATGTCCACATGGGCCTCCTGCGAGGCCTCCATTGCTGCCATCCGCAACTCCAGGGCCGACAGAGAATGTTCACCGCCAGCAACTCTAATCGCCAGGTCTTTCACCTCCCCCCTGACGAGTGCCATCTCCTGTCGGTGTGTCTCCTCCACCCTATCTATTAAGGCGGTGATGTCTGCTCTCGTGGGGAGAGCCTGTAGCAGCAGGCGGAGGTCCGCATCGACCGGTTGCATTGAGCGGGGGGTCTCCATAGTGTCCCGTGCTAAGCCGTGGGTCGCCAGGGGTGTTCCCAACTGCGGGGCAGGCAGGGAAGCCTGAGAGGTCTCCGAGTCAAGATCCGGCGATGAGCAGGTGGCCCGGTCAGCGTCCGCGTGGGCCTGCTCCGCCGCCATATTGGGGCCTGTGGAGCGGTGCTGGGAGGAATGAAAAAGTCTCCCAATATCACCCGAAAGCGATGCGGGAGTCGGCGGTCGAGTAGCTCTGCTGAGTTTCTGTAAGGACTTCTTCTTTGAGGTGGGCATAGTGCAATTTAGCTGCAGTAGTATCCGTTGAGGTGAGAGACGGCCGGGAGCTCAGGCAATGCACGTCTCTACCCTTCCATGCCCAGGCCACGCCCCCCCCCCCAGGTGGTTGTGTTTACTAAAACTCAGCAACTACAGTTTTTGTAGCTGCTGACTTTTAATAAACAAACAAATGACTGGAATTCCACTTTAATAAGTGCTGCAGCGCGTATTTATAAGTCCACCTGACTTACATGTTTTCTCTTAGTCCTCTGAAAACTCTAAAGCCCCATACACACTATCAGATTATCTGCTGACTTTTTCCTTCAGATTTACCAAAACCATATAATATGAGGTCAAACCCTAGGAGTTTCAATGTGTATGCAATCAGGCAGGCCCTTCTACTACATGGTTTTGGTAAATCTGAAGGAAAAACTCAGCAGATAATCTGATAGTGTGTATGGGGCTTAACAAATACCTGTTGATCCTGCCAGTGGCGTCTACCTAAAGCACATGGTGTGGCAACAATGCATCAGTGCTCCTGAGTTCAGAGCATAGTTACCATCCTCATGTAGGCTGCCCCTTCCTGCTCTACACTGGGATCAAAAAATGTTGCAGAGGGCGTCACTGTCAGCATTGTCACTGCTGATTCATAGGCCTGTAGTTTGTCAATCAGCACCACCTAGTTCTGCCAACTGCTTTCTGCAGAGGACGGGAGTGGGGGGAAAACACTGGAACTAGCATCTATTATAGACCCTATTCCAAAGCAGTGAGGAGTCAGAAGTTCAGCTCACACTGTGCAATCTGGCAGCTCTCAATGGAGCTTCCAGAGAGCTTCTGAAGTATGAAAAAAAATTGCTTTAATGTGAGTTAAGAAAATATTAAAGGTTAATAAAACAGTAAAAATAATTGTCTGGAGCTGGGCTTGTATTGATTATCTGAAAAAAAAAACCCTGTTGTTTACAGAGCTTATTAGCTTACGCTGAGATTTATATGTTACAATGTGGATGGCAGGGTGTTCACTTCCTCTTTCATGCAGACTGCATATTCCTCTTGTGTCATTTTATGTTCCCACCATCAGACTGACAGTAGGAGTTAGCTAATCAGATGACAGAATAACAGAGCAAACGCAGGTGCTAGTGGGAATGTAATAGTTTTCATCTATGGTTAGAGGTTGGATTACTTTAAAGTTGCTCATGGGCCAGCTTAATCAAATATTTCTCCATGTGATGTACAGTATGTGGATTTTATGTTCTAAGGGGTGCAGGGGTGTCCAAACTTTTTTCAAAGAGGGCCATATTTGATGAAGTGAACATGCTTGAGGGCCGATCATTTTGCCTGACATTCTTTAAACCATTAAAATTTGGTCTAAGTGTGTTCGTTCAAGCTCTAATACACTGCTGTTAGGTGTGACCTCAACAAGTCACCTATTTGTCAGGTTATGTTACCGTTTCCCAATTGTTAGTTAGAGTTCTTATCCAAGCAAAGAGACACAGAGGTATTATTCAGTATTTCTGCTCAGAAGTCCGTCGTTAACTCTGACTGTCTCTGACTTTCTCTGGCTCTGAGGCTTCTTTATTACATCTTTTATAGACAGAAAAGGGCAAACATCAGCAAATGTAAAAAAAACAACATTTTCAAAGTAAAGACAATTCTCCGGGTGTTATCAGCTGATAAGACAATCTTCTGGGCGTAGACTGCTTTTTAGGGCTGATGCGGCCTCTTCTTGATGAGTACGTGACAATAGATGACGAATCCTTATTTTACAGAGAAGGATAGAAAAATACAAGTATTTAGTAAGACATAAGGTCAACCATTTTGTATACCTTAATCCTTACATTTCCCCCTTTGACATCACCCCTCCCTCTTGCCCTGGGTCCACCTGAACAAGTTCTAGTCGGCCTATATCCAGAGTACTCTCCCTGACCGCGAGTTGTCAGAGGGGTATACACCCATCCCCCTGGACAGTACCAACATCTAAAATTCAGGAAGAGTGGCTTTTCTGACAGATGGGTGATGTCAAGGATCTAAATCTACCTATCTTCACAAAAGTTCCATCTTTTCCGCATCATTTACCTTGGCTTTCTTGCAAAAGCACATGAGCAGTTTAAAGCATGCATAAAAGAAAAATACGAATAAGAGCACCACTATAATCGTCATTGCTGCCTTCTTAACCCAAGAGAATAACCCTGAGAAACTAAAAGTTCCACCAAACGGATCCCAGTCGCGACCAATATTTCGGGCCTTCTCTTGTAAATTCTTTACTTCCGTACGGTGTTGTGCAATGATGTCATAATAGTCAGGTACCTCAATGCTGGTGTTATGTATCCAAGTACAGCACTCATAGTCCTCAGTAGTTTCACAGAGTCCTGTCAGTGCTGCACTCATACTTTCAATTGCTAATTCATGTAATTCTAATTGTTGTCTGATGGCTCTGGTCTCCAGATTTAACTTAGTAATGTCATCAGAGTTTTTCTCCAAAACATCATTAATAATTCCTGTATAGTTATTTAGTCGTTTCATTAAGTCTATACCCCATCCTGTCCAGGACGGGAACCAAGCCCATGCCATGTCCTTCTTCAGGAATATTTCTCTTTTACTACGATACCTGAGGGGATATCTAGGATGCATGCTAGCTTCTAATAGGTGATCACCTCGTTCATCACCTACTACTCCCATTACTGGTACTAAACTTGCGAGGTAGCACCATCCCTGAGCTCTTCTAGGTATCCAAGTATAACATTTATCCTCACAACAGATATATATATTATTTCCCAGTGCTACTGATCTTGAACTGATATCATTTCTATAACGAGAGGTGTATCCATAGAGGGATAAGTTGGATACTAACCACCTAACATTATTATCCACAATGTTAGTGAGGAAGTCAGATAATGTCTGGTGTGTGCTGGAATTACTGGGATAGAAGCTTCCATTTAATACGACAATGGACAAATTAAACTTGCTGTCTTGGCATTCTCCATTTCCTCCCGTTGTGTTCCCTAAGTTGAAACACCAATCAGGGGAAAAGGCGAGACCATTTGACTTAAACATTACTGTCTCACTGGTATTTGTTTTAATTATGTTAATGCTACTGTTAGCAAGATCAGTATAGTTTATAGGAACTGCCATCAGTGGTATACTTGCTGTGCTGGGGTGTAATTTGCTACAAATCCAACATTTCTCATATCCTGACTTCTGGGCATAAGCATATTTAAACTTCAGTAATAACATTTTTTTAGAAAATCCTTCATCCTTGTGTATTTTATTCTGTGAGGTAACCAAACTATTAGCCAGAATTACTGAAACAATAAAAAGATACATGTTGTCATTTGCCAACTGGCTCCTTTTTACAATGAGAAGCGTGGATCCAGGTAGGTTTCCCTTCCAATTTCACTGAGGTTGCTGTAATCAATAGCACCTGGAAAGGACCTTCAAACCTTGGTTCCAGTGTCTTTCTGGTATGTTTCTTTACATACACATAGTCTCCTGGTTGTAGATCGTGTGTACCTGTGACAGAATTAGGGTCTGGAAGAGAAGAATACACACTCTTGTGGATTTTAGTCAGACGCTGTTGCAACTGTATTACATACGTAGTTAAACTATCACATTGTAATTGCATACTTTGAGGAAAATATAAACCTAATCTAGGTGCACTTCCAAACAGTATTTCATATGGGGATAACCCTGTTTTTCCTGTTGGGGTGTACCTAATAGAGAACAAAGCTAAGGGTAGGCACTCAGGCCATGGTTTATTTAACTCTTGCATAGCTTTTTGTATTTTCAGCTTGATTGTACCATTTACTCTTTCTACTGATCCTGAACTCTGTGGGTGGTAAGGAGTATGAAAACTTTGTTGAACCCCTAACATTGCCATCACATTTTGCATTATTTCTCCCGTGAAATGTGTCCCCCTATCTGATTCTATTGTTTCTGGGAGACCAAACCTAGGTATCAGCTCAGTAATCAGTTTCTTGGCGGTGGCTTTTGCCGTAGCTGATTTCACAAGATAACTTTCGGGCCAGCCTGAAAATAGGCAGATGCACACGAGAACAAATTCAAAGGGGCCGCTCTTAGGCATTTGTATGTAGTCAATCTGCAGTCTCTGAAAGGGATATTGGGCCCGGACCTGATGTTTACGTGGGGTTTTCACTCTCTGTCCTGGGTTATTAATCAGACAGATTTGGCATGCAGCACAGTAGTTCCTTGCAGTACTACTGAATCCAGGGGCTAGCCATCCTTGGCTTACAATCCTATACATAGAATTGGAGCTGACATGAGTGGGTAAGTGGACAGCCGCTGCCATTGCTGGGTATAGAGAAGCAGGTAGGCATATTCTGCCTCCTTCCCTCCATGTATTGTCAAGGCCTGGTGCTGCTCCCTCCTTAACCCAACGGTCCTTCTCAATAGCCCCTGCTTGTTCCTGTAGTTCCATTAGCTGCTGCCATGTGGTTTTGGGCATACTCACCTGTACCGTGGCTAAGGTCTCAGGGCTTACTTCCCCTAGAGCTGCCTTCTTTGCAGTTAAATCTGCAAATGCGTTTCCTTTTGCCTCAGTTGTTTTTGCGCTCGTGTGTGCCGCTATCTTCATGATGGCTACTCTTATAACCTTTTGAAGATTGTTCAGGACTCTTTTGATTCCTTCACCATGTTTAACAGGTGTGCCTGCTGCTGTAAGGTAACCTCTAGCTTTCCATATGTGGCCATAATCATGTGCCACACCGTAGGCGTATGCGGAATCAGTGTAAATGTTCCCTTCTTGCCCCTCTAAGTGTTCTAGGGCTTTCTCTAGAGCGGTTAGTTCCGCTTCTTGTGCCGACATGTGTGCTGGTAGTGACTTTGCCTCAATTACCTGTGTGTCCGTTACCACAGCATAACCTGTGTGATATTTACCTTTGTCATCGGCAAATCTACTACCATCTATGTACAGTGTGTGTTCTGCATTTGTAATGGGTATGTCTGTGACATGTGGGAACCCCGTGGTTTCTTGTTCCATAAGTTGAAAACAATCGTGTTCATCAGATGTTATGTCATGAAATGAAAGTGTGTCAGAATCCTGAGTATCTTGTGCTGTGTCTACACCATTATCATCATTACTCCCCCCTGTCAAATCTGTCTGTAATGGTAAAAGCTGTGCTAAGTTAAAAGAAGTGCATCGCTGAAAGGTAACATTGGGGGGTAGGAGCAAAGTGCATTGTAGACGCAGCTGCCTTGCCATTGATATGTGTTTTGGTTGGACCTGTGATAAGATGGCGTGTATGTCATGTGTGGTATGTACCACTACAGGATTGTCTAAGACAATTTCTGAGGATTTGTCAATGATAATTGACACTGCTGCAACTGCTCGTACACAGGACGGTGATCCTCTAGAGACAGGATCGAGAGCCGCCGAGAAGTATGCTACCGGCCTTTGTTTGATGTGTTGTTGTGTCAACACCCCTGTTGCGTGTCCCGTGATTTCAGCAATGTACAAATGAAATGTTTTGGTATAATCAGGGATCCCGATCGCAGGTGCCGAAATTAGTAACCTTTTTAAGGTGCTAAAAGATTCATGACCTGCTTCTGTGAGTACATAGGGTACTATTTTCAAGCAATCATATAATGGCTGCATCAGAGAACTGGCATGTGGTATCCATTGTCTACAATATGACACCATTCCCAGAAACATACGAAGTTGCTTAAAATTGCGTGGGATATTCATTTGTCTTATGGCCTGGACTCGGTCTTCAGTGAGGTGTCGAGTACCCTGGGATATACAGTGGCCCAAAAAGACAACCTTTTTCTGACATACCTGTAACTTAGTTCTATTCACCTTGCACCCTTTTTCAGCCAGGAATTGTAACAATGATAGAGTGGCTTTTAAACAAGTATCGTTATCCGGACAACATAACAATAGGTCATCTACATATTGCAACAATACACAAGTGTCAGGCGGTAGCCATTCTCCCTATTTTTACTTTTTAAGGTTTAGTCAGTGGGGCATCGGACAAAAGACCGTCATAACCACTTATGAGTATGGTGTCACAGGACGTCATGTGTGGAGGGACTACTGAATCAGACAACAGACTGCGTGACGCTCCTGTGTCAACCAACCAAGGAATATGTTTACCTTCCACCTTCATCAACATGTGGAGCATTTTGTTCTCTGATTCAGCTAGGACTGGGGCAAGTCATGCGGTCGGATCGTCCCTATCATTGGTACGCCTCTGTCTGTAGTCCCTCGTGTCTCTGTCCGTGTTTCCTTCCTGTTCGTCTTTTATCCTTTTCCTACAGTCTCTTTTTATATGTCCCACCTTGTTGCAGTAATAACAGGTAAGAGGTTTACGGGAGGAATTCCCTCCTTCATTGACCCGGGCAACAGTGTTAACTCCCGGTGTCCTTCTGGGTTTCGTTTCTGCTAAATCAGCCTCTATGCCTTGTGCTTTCTGCAACAATGTTCCTCTGTCCCGTATGGCTCTCCATTCGGGAGTACATGCCTTCAGTTTGTCACCTATTTGGGGTACTAGTCCTTCCATAAACTGTCGATTGAAAGCCCTAATGGTGACGGGTAAGGCTAAATCTAGACCTTCGTCAGCCATCATGCTTTCCATGTTGAGGTAAAATTCTGTAACAGTCTGACCTGGGGCCTGTTTTATGGGCGCTGTCGAACCCCTTTCCTGCTGTTTCCCTTGGCAAAATTCTCGTAACTGAGCAATAAACAGGGGTCTAGAATCTATATGACGAGGATGTATTCCTGGTGGATCTGCCGCTGGATCCCCTTGTGGTCTATGTGGAGCAATTTCATTCATAAATTGATTAAACATCGTCAGTGTCATTTTATGTCTACATATATCTTCCCCATCTTGCCAAGTTGCTTCATGTGTGTCTAGTAATTGTGTCACGAATCTACAGAATGCGGCAGGTTTTGCTACGGGATCAGGAGCATTCTGTATTAATGCCATAAGAGTGTCAGCCGACCAAGGTGTCCATGTCCTCAGAACGACTTGTCGGGTCACTGTAGGTGGCTGTCCTGCTTGACCCGCATTTGGATTATTTACTTGTATTACCCTAGTCCGACTATGGACTGGAGCTACGGGCTCTGGTCTTTGAGCGCCGCAATGTACACATTCCTGTGCCCAGTCTGGGTTCTGGGTACCGCATACTCGGCATACCCATCCTCTTCCTCTTAAGGAAGGATAAAGTTTTGGTCTTTCATTACCTGGTGTGGTAGTGTTATAAGGAGGTGGAGTATCTCCCGTATTTACCCTATCGCCGGGAGCAGAAGGAAGACTTTTGTGTCGGACCTTCATATCCCATCCACCCTTTTCCTGACAATACTCCCATCCCTCCTCTTTAGCCCTGTTGGAAACCTTAATTAAACATTGTATTTGTGATACCCATCTGTTCTGCAATATCTCTCCCTGTCTGTCTTTCTTTATTTCTTCCCAACCTTCTACACTTAATCCATTTTCTCCATCCATCCCCAATTTCTTGAGAATCCTATTTGTGCCCTGTGCCTTATCCTTCCCATACAACATTGTAATTATGTCTTTAACAGCATAACATTTCTGAGATTCCTCCTGGGGTTTACCATGTGTCTGGCCCATTTTGACAGTCCTGCCTAGGTGGCGTTTGGATCACTTACTAAGTGTCTCGTTGCCTTCTCCTCCTAGGGTGCCAAAATACTAAAAACCTCTCCTGGATGAGATTTCTGAAATCGAATTACCTTATATGCTAGCCAACTGACAAATATTATGACCAGACTGACGGCTACAACATATACAAGCATTCCCTTTTGGTGGCCAAACACATATGACTAGGTCTCCGGGCTTTGTGGAGACCTTATTTCCGTCCCTTTACCATGGAATCTCTCAGCATTCGTTTCTTATTCCTGCTTTATTGAGGCAGTCAGGACTTATACTTTCAACCCGTTTTTAGGCTCATGAATCAAAAAGCGTATATCAAACTTAAGTGTCGGACCCCCAAAGTACTCTTACGAGTTAAGGGCGCATTCCGTTACCCATTGGGATGATATATGTTTCAATTCACACCATACAAACAGGGCTTATCTCATTCACAACAGACAGATGACAAGTAGACAGACAAGAAACAACGGTAACATAAGCCAAAATATTAAGTTCAAGACCCGCTTACTACAGAGGTTGGTGTTTACCTGAAGAACAATTCAGACAGATCAGGTGGGCACAAATCTAAGAAGCACAGAGTTTATAAGAAAATAAAGCTTTTCTTACCTGCGCAGGATTTGTCTGTGGTTCTTGATGTGCCCGACCATTTCGTTCCGTCCTTATGTTCGTTCGCCTCTTGTAGTTTCTTCAGCGAGTCCCTATTCGCGGCGCCAGAAATGTTAGGTGTGACCTCAACAAGTCACCTATTTGTCAGGTTATGTTACCGTTTCCCAATTGTTAGTTAGAGTTCTTATCCAAGCAAAGAGACACAGAGGTATTATTCAGTATTTCTGCTCAGAAGTCCGTCGTTAACTCTGACTGTCTCTGACTTTCTCTGGCTCTGAGGCTTCTTTATTACATCTTTTATAGACAGAAAAGGGCAAACATCAGCAAATGTAAAAAAAACAACATTTTCAAAGTAAAGACAATTCTCCGGGTGTTATCAGCTGATAAGACAATCTTCTGGGCGTAGACTGCTTTTTAGGGCTGATGACTTCTTGATGAGTACGTGACAATAGATGACGAATCCTTATTTTACAGAGAAGGATAGAAAAATACATGTATTTAGTATGACATACGGTCAGCCATTTTGTATACCTTAATCCTTACACTGCCCAACAAGACTTCTCTTGCCTTTGTGGCTGTGTGTGGTGAACAGATGAGCTTGGGCGTTTTATTTGGATATACTGTATTTATCTGCTTAAAACATGCACCTTAACTTTAAAAAGTAAAATTCAGGAAGAAATCTTACATTTTAAATAAAGAACTGTGAAGCAAAATAAGGGTCAGTGACCATCAATGTAGCCTAATCAGTGCCCATCTGCAGACTCACAAGTGCCATGAATGCAGCACCCACCATATTGCCATGAATGCAGCACCCACCGTATTGCCATGAATGCAGCACCCACCGTATTGCCATGGATGCAGCACCCACCGTATTGCCATGAATGCAGCACCCACCGTATTGCCATGAATGCAGCACCCACCGTATTGCCATGAATGCAGCACCCACCGTATTGCCATGAATGCAGCACCCACCGTATTGCCATGAATGCAGCACCCACCGTATTGCCATGAATGCAGCACCCACCGTATTGCCATGAATGCAGCACCCACTCCATTGCCATGAATGCAGCACCCACTCCATTACCATGAATGCAGCACCCACGTATTGCCATGAATGCAGAACCCACGTATTGCCATGAATGCAGCACCCACCGTATTGCCATGAATGCAGCACTCACCATATTGCCATGAATGCAGCACCCACCGTATTGCCATGAATGCAGCACCCACTCCATTGCGATGAATGCAGCAACCACTGTATTGCCATGAATGCAGCACCCATCGTATTGCCGTGAATGCAGCACCCACCGTATTGCCATGAATGCAGCACCCACCATATTGCCATGAATGCAGCACCCACCTTTTTACCATGAATGCAGCACCCACCTTATTGCCATGAATGCAGCACCCACTGTATTGCCATGAATGCAGATTCACCATTGCCGTCAGTGCAGCCTGATTCATGTCCATCTGCAGCCTTGAGGAGACAGGGAGGGGGCGGGACGAGTGCCAACAGACCAACAGGAGAAACTCCTGTTTTCTCAGCTGCCTCTTTAATTAAAAGCTCCGCCTGCTGTGATGGACAGAACAGTTGTCCTATGGCAGCGCAGGGGACGGGACTTCCTTTTACACAGGACGCCGTGTAAACAAGAAATACTCCTGTATGGCACTTGTCCCGTCCCCTCCAAGGCATTTATATCTTTTGTGGCCCCCGGCGCTCGGGGATTTGTTGGCGGCCACAAAAAATATATATGTCAAAATTAACACACAGTCCATCCGAAACCGGAAGGCAGGCCGGACTTGCCTGTTCTACAGGGACCATAGTTTGCAGAGATACAAAGTTTAGTGGTGGAGAGTGGCATCTGCAGGTCTAAAGCTCAACACAAACATAATTTGAACATGCAACCTCTTTTAGATCCACCAACAACTATGTGTTGCAAGGATCTACCTGATTGGATACAAATTGATTAGGTAATGTACTTCCTCATGGTGAATCTAAAGTTAATTCTACAAAGATTGGACAGGCAGATTGTAGGACGTATGGAGAGCTTGACATCCAGGCCCCCGGAGGTTGGGACCTAGTGACACTACTGTTTGAAAAGATAATATGATTTGATGTAAAGATTAAATCATTTTAACTTTGTAATGTTGTTGTTCCCTTTATATGAATGCGAGGGCCAAAAAACTTGAACCTTGAGACAGACAGCAAAGATTAGGACACCTAAACAAAGGCTTGCACTTGCATCCGATTCCTGTCCCTTGGGGGTTCACACTTCTTTTTAGCAATTCATAGTCAGGCCAAAGCAACGTCACAAAACACAGCTTGCTGAATCTACTTTGTTTAATGTTTTCAAGACACAACAGCATGTAAAAGTTCCTGTTTTGGCTGCAGTTTTCGCCAACCCAATAGCCTGACTAGGTGGGCCTAAAGCCCCATACACACTATCAGATTTTCTGATGATTTTTGTCTTCAGATTTATCAAAACCATGTAGTGCAAGGGCCTGCCTGATTGCATACACATTGAAACTCCTAAGGTTTGACATCATATTATATGGTTTTGGTAAATCTGAAGGAAAAAATCAGCAGAAAATTTGATAATGTGTATGGGGCTTAAGAGTGCAAATAGATAGGCCTTCTTCACTTAGCTGTATGTAGTCTTAAATCTTAAGCTTACAGCCAGTTTCCTTTAGAGACTTTACCAAAAATATGTAATGAAAAAGCCTAACACAGCAATCCTTTTAATTTGTTTCTGGTCAGTCAGATGGTATTTTGGAAGCCCTTTTGCTACAAAATCGCCTGACATTGCATGAAACAGTAATGTGATCAATCATATGTCTGGGAAGGTTCTTGTTTACTCAGGTCATGGTAATAGTAGTTAGTCACATTCAGCTGCACTTTTTCTGTAATGTTGTAGATGTTTTATAGTTTGTCCAAGTCACTTCTTGGGGTCTAATGAAAAATACTCCACAATATTGTACACAATAGCCTCTAGTAATAATCCCATGTAAAATGTGACAAGCTGATTGTACCCAAGTTGATTGATAGAATGATACAATCAGCCTGCCCATATATGGTTCAAATTTTAGCCGACCCCTGCTGACCTGGCCGAAATGCAAAAAACAGTCTATGGCCAGCTTAAGGCCCGGTTCACATCTATGCGTTTTTCAGTGCTTTTTCAGTTTTGCAGAAGTGCACTACAGTCCATTTAACATGGTTTCCTATGGGTCACATTCACATTTGTGCATTTTTTGTAAAGGGTCAGAGACTTTTTTACCACTGCAGGTTGCGTTTTCAGGTTCCATAGACTTAAATGGAAGTTCTTGTTGGTTTCTCCCGCAAGAAAACAATCCCCTTCCGAAAACGCAAAACAAGTCAAAAACACATTAAAAATTTATCAAAAACAATGCAAAACATATCCGGAAAATGTATCAACCGCAACCTGCATAGGTGTGAAAAGACAGGATGGGAGGTGTGAAAAATTTGGAACCATTCTGACCTAGTTACAGTACATAATCCCATCCATGGTGTCAGGAAGGTTTCATAAATGTTAATCCTTTGATTTACATGGTCGAATGTGTGAATTGTTATCAAAACTCCAGTTAGATATGTTAAAATGGCATTACAGTATCTGGAAGACAGATGGTATCAAAGGTCCCCACTCCTATTAAATTATGATTGTTTCAGCTTGACATAGTTGGCCTCTTACTACAACCCTCTCGCTGAGAGGCTGAGTCAGGTGCTGGTCCAGGCACGTGGGCAGATCCTGACTCCATTGTCACAATCTTTCCCGAGCCTGGACCAGCATGTGACATCAGCCGACAACAGGCTTCAGCTCACTGTCTGCTGAAAGCGGGTCACATGCGTGCAGAAAAAAACTGCACTTCTGTGATCCACAGGAGAAGTACAGACAAACGAGCTTTGGCTGTACTTCTCCTTTAAGAAATGTCAT
Organism: Lithobates pipiens; assembly: GCF_037356315.1. Taxonomy (NCBI): domain Eukaryota; kingdom Metazoa; phylum Chordata; class Amphibia; order Anura; family Ranidae; genus Lithobates; species Lithobates pipiens. The sequence continues at coordinate 88,825,634 of NW_027507788.1, forward strand.
GAAGAAGATATGAAATGTTTTCAACATTATAGAGAAAGTCCAGTAAATGTGAGTAACTAGAACTAGGTAAAAGACATCATAGTTCTCAATAACATCTTGTGCATAGCTCCCAACTGTCCCTGGTGGGACATTTCCTTTTACGAAGCAAATTTTCCTGTCCTGCTTTCCACTGCTGATCTTCCTATGGAAATGCTAGTTGTCGGCTGTCATGATGAGTCTGTGATATCCGTCACTAACTTGGAACATAAATGCATCCATTGGCAGACTGAGTTACTGATCAGAAACATATATGCAGCAAATATAGTCAGAACCTCTTATCTGGATGCTTGCTTTAGGTCAGTGACCCAGAAAATGATAATATTAAAGGATCATTATGACGGGCAGGTAATTAGCAATACCAGAAAAAAGGCAGCAGTGGCAGCCTATGTACAGTATTTCTCTTAGGGCGGGTTTCTTTTAGATGATTTCACTGCGCCAGTGTCCACAATTATTTTACAATTAAAAGCTATACATTTTTCTTTTGGAATTTAAAAACTCTGTTGGCTTCTTGCAGCTTTCTGATGTGGGCTCAAAAATAGAAAATAGAAGGAAATGAAACAACAAACTTGAAACTCCCAATTACTTAGCAATGACAGCATGAATTAAAAAGCAACAGAGGGTATTTTATGATGCTATGACCTGGATCTGATCCATCTATATTTTAGACTGTATGCTCTTATGGGGCTCCTGACCCTCTTGTCTTGAATTGTATTGTAGCTGTACTGTCCTTCTTTATAGTGTAAAGAGATGCACACTGTTGGCACTATATAAATCCTGTTTAATAATAATGTGATCTATATATGCTTTTCATTTACCAATAAAAATTAAAAAGAGGAAGGATGTTTGTTACAACAGGAACCACTAGTTCCTTTTTAAAGCAGTTCCCAAGTTAAGGTCCAATAGTCTGCATTGAAATTAGGTACGGTAATTAATTTTGGCTAAGTAACCATGGCACTCAGTAGGCAATCATATTTCATTCTTTTATAGTAGTCAATACAGGAAAATATGAATATCTGATATGGATTACATACATTTTTTAATTCTGCCCTTCTGTACTGAAGGGAAACAATTCTATTTATTGTGGGTAAAATAAGTATTGAACATGTCACCATTTTTCTAGGTAAATTTATTTCTAAAGGTGCTATTGACATTAAATTTCCACCACATGTTGGTAAAAATCCATGCAATCCACTGCTGTCTCAGCTAATGAGGAGGGGAGTCCCGGGCTGTTGAGACACTCCTACAACATCGTTGGATCTAGATGGGGCTCAGGTAAGTATTAGGGGGGCTGCTGCACACAGAAGGCTTTTTATATTATTGCATAGAATACATTAAGATAAAAAAAACCTTCAGCCTTTAAAATCACTTCAACCACCTCAATACAGGGCATTTCCTGCCCAGACCAATTTTCAGCTTTCGGCGCTCTTACAGTCTGAATGTCAATTACTCAGTCATGCAACACTGTACCCATATGAAACTTGCGTCCTTTTTTCACACAAATAGAGCTGTCAGTGGTATTTAATTATTAATGTGTTTTAAAAAATGTTGTGCTATAAATAAAAGAAAACGTAAAGTTTGTGAAAAAAAGGCCTTTTTCTTTGTTTCTGTCATAAAATGTTGGCCAAAATTTATACAGCTACATATCTTTGGTAAAAAGTAACCCAAATTAGTGGATATTATTTGGTCTTTGTGAAAGTTATAGAGTCTACATACTATGGTGCCACTCTCTGAAAATTGATCACATATGATCAGGCCTTCAGTACATCAGGTGAATCTCATTTCTTGAGACACTAACTAGTCAGGAAAGTACAAATACAAATACCCCCCCAAATTACTCCTTTTTAGAAAGTAGACATTTCAAGGTATTAAGTAAGTAGCATGGTGAGTTTTTTTAAGTTGTAATTTTTTCCCACAATTCTTTGCAAAATGAAGAATTTATTTATTTATGTATTTTTTACAAAATTGTCATATTATTTCTTACACACAGCATATGCATACAGCAAATTACACCCCAAAATACATTCTGCTACTCTTCCCGAGTATGTCGATACCACATGTGTGAGACTTTTACACAGCCTGGCCACATACAGAGACCTGTAGAGACCCCATTTTGGAAAGCAAACACCCCAACGTATATATATTCTATGAAGCTTGGGCTGCAAATAGGTACTCGGGTACTCAGATGGGCTGGTGACAGGTACTCGATTTCACTGATGGGCTGGTGACAGGTACTGGGGTACTCTGATGGGCTGGTGGCAGGTACTCGGGTACTCTGATGAGCTGGTGGCAGGTACTCGGGTAGTCTAACGGGCTAGTGACAGGTCCTCGGGTACCCCGATGGCCTGGTGACAGTTACTCAGGTACTCTGATGGTCTGGTGAAAGGTACTCCAGTACTCTGATGACCTGGTGACAGGTACTCGGGTACTCTGAAGGGTGGTGACAGGTACTCAGGTACTTGGTACTCATATGGACTGTGACAGGTACTCAGGTACTCATATGGACTGTGACAGGTACTCGGGTACTTATATGGACTGTGACAGGTACTCAGGTACCCTGATGGCCTGGTGACAGGTACTCGGGTACTCTGATGGCCTGGTGAAAGGTACTTGGGTACTCTGATGACCTGGTGACAGGTACTCGGGTACTCTGAAGGGCGGTGACAGGTGCTCAGGTACTCAGGTATTTGGTACTCATATGGACTGTGACAGGTACTCGGGTACTCATATGGACTGTGACAGGTACTCGGGTACTCATATGGACTGTGACAGGTACTCGGGTACTCATATGGACTGTGACAGGTACTCGGGTACTCATATGGACTGTGACAGGTACTCGGGTACTCATATGGACTGTGAAAGGTACTCAGGTACTTATATGGACTATGACAGGTACTCAGGTACTTGGGTACTCAGATGAACTGTGACAGGTACTCAGATGGACTTTGACAGGTAATCGAGTACTCTGATGGACTGTGACAGGTATTCGGGTACTCTGATGGTCTGTGACAGGTACTCGGGTACTCTGATGGACTGTGAAAGGTACTCGGGTACTCTGATGGACAGTGACAGGTACTTGAGTACTCTGATGGAGGACCAACATTGAAGTGGCTCCTTCAAGGAGCATAAATTACACATCTCATTTCATTCCCACCTATCACATTTTTGAAGGTCCTGGAGAACCAGGACAGTGGAATTTCCCACAAAATGACCCCATTTTTGGATAGCAAACACCTCAACGTATATTCTATGAGGCATGGGCTGCAAATAAGTACTTGGGTACTGGTAAATGGTTAGGAAAACAGTCTATATAAATTCTATGCCCCGTTGAGGCAGCTCAATGCTTGAGTCTCTGCATGGGTAGTTTTTGGAGTTAAGGGTTAAAGTGATTTGTAAACAATTTTTTTTTTTTTAAATAACAAACATATTATACTTACCTCCACTGTGCAGCTCATTTTGCACAGAGTGGCCCCAAACATCCTGTTCTGGGGTCCCTTGGCAGCTCTCGCGGCTCCTCCCTGCATCAGATAACTCCCTAGGAGAAGCATTCTCCCGAGGTGGTTACCTTGCGGGCATGCTCCTGAGTCCAGCATTTGCATCCACAGACACAAATGCAGGACTCTGCCCGCATCATTGGATTTGATTGACAGCAGTGGGAGCCAATGGCTGCGCTGCTATCAATCAAATCAAAAGCCAGGACTCCTTGGAGAGAGGGACAGCGTGACCCTGCCAAGGAGATGAAGGGGCTCAGGTAGGGGGCTGGTGACTTCCAGGTGTTTTTTCACCTTAACGCATAGGATGTATTAAGGTGAAAAAACATGAGAGTTTACAACCCCTTTAATGTTAAATAGATCTAAGGCCTATTTCACACAGCTTCAGCTTGTATAAGAGCAGTGTGAACAGCAAGCTTTGACAAAGCATCTGCAGAACTGTCAGAAAGCTTTGTTGAAGCTTTTAAAGTACCATTCAGCTCCAATGTTGAGCCCAGTGCTGCTTGCCACTTTAAACAAGCTGTTAGCAGGCTTAAGCACTTCTTGAAGCTTGTTGAAAACCCGCTGAAGCCTGCTAGCAGCTTGCTTAAAGTGGCAATCAGCACTCCTATGAGGATCTGTGTTCAACATTTACAAACTGGAGTTGAATGGTATTTTAAAAGCTTTAACAAAGCTTGCTGAAAGCTCCGCAAATGCTTTGTCAAACCTTGCTGTTCACACTGCTCTTATACAAGCTGAAGCCTGTGTGAAACAGGTGTAAACCTTTAAATAATTTTAGAATTTAATATATTGCAGCTTACCAGGTCTTTGGAAGCGATGGCTGCATTTGTTTTCTCACTTCAGACTATGTACATTTTGTGCCTGTACAGAAAAATACAGTGAACAAACAGAAGAAAACAGGCTGATAGCGTAATAATCATTAAAGGGTAACTCCACTTTCGTGGGGGAAAAAAAAAACAAATACAGAAAAATAATCTAGCATATAGAATTGCGACACTAATAATTTTGTAATTAAATGTTATTAAAAAATACCTTTCCTTTTTAACCTGCAGCCAATGTCACTTTCTAATAATACATTGCAATATGGCTACCTGGAGTTTTCTGTACACAGAATGTGCACTGACCTCTCCCCAGAAACATAATTTCCTGCTTGTGTGATTGGCTCACCAATTTTCCCAGAAGTCTGCCTAAGATACCAGTCAGATTTCAGGCATCCCTTGCAACAAAAATTTCATTTTTTAAGAGATACGTTCAATAAAAACACGTCTTGCCCTGTACAGTTCATTATGAAACCACACCCATTAGACTCACTTAAAACAGAAGCACAGACAAACACATATGGATTTCTTCAGAATAACAAAAGGTAGGAATCTGCAATAATGTTTGTTACAATCCTTGCAATATACATTGATTGCCCAGAGGAGAATGTTTTTTTTTCTCAACAAAAGTGGAGTTACGCTTTATTATATGATTTATTAAAAAACAATAACGTTGATGGACTCACAAATGTAGGGTGAATGACTGACATGGCTTCAAAGTCTAGAACAGCCGCTGTTCTCTCAGAAACTCCATACCCTGGTCAGGGGTATCAGCAGTGCTTGGGGGACATCTGGTGGAGAGACATACAAAGCGGTACCCGTTGAGCGTTACAGAAATCCGGTGTCCTCAATTTTGGGTGTTTACTAAACTGAAATCTCAAACACTTCTTTCATCCTTCTCAGCTAACTTCTGTCAACTACATAATGACTGCCTTCTAATAGAGTAGATGAGGAGAGGGATTCTTGAAGTCTAAAGCAGGAGAGCTACCTATGGTGCCAACTCTGCTCCTTTAGGCTGGATTCACACCTATGCAGTTTTAGTGCTTTTTGCATTTTGCAGATTTGCATTGCAGTCCATTTACCATGGTTTCCTGTGGAACACGTTCTGTAGAGCAAATCTGCAAAATGCAAAAAGCACAAAAAATGCATAGGTGTGAATGCAGCCTTAGAGATACAGTACAGTAAGGCCGCGTACACACGGGCGGACTGTTCGCCCAACTTTGTCCGCTGAACAGTGTTTGGGCGGACAGTCCGCTCGTGTGTGGGCTTTCAGCGGACAGTTTCAGTGGACAGTTGGACGGACAAGGTTTTTTCGGAAATTCCGAAAAACTGTCCGCTGAAACCTTGTTTGAGCGAACAGTCCGCCCGTGTGTAGGCTTGTTCGTCAAACAAAGTTGCGCGCATGCTCAGAAAGGATTTTCACGCCGAAAGCTATAATGCAGTGTATAGGACGTTGTATTTTTCGTCCCGTCGTACGTGCCGTTCACGTCATCGCGCACGGTTTCAGCAAACTGTTCGTTCGTCGTGTGTGGGCATGTCCGTCCATGCTAAGTTTGAGCGGACTGTTTGCCGAAACTGTTGGACGGACAAAGTTGGGCGAACAGTCCGCGCGTGTGTACGCGGCCTAAGAGAGTGTTGTCACCCTAGGGCAGGAGATGTGTTACTGGCTGGATCAGCAGTTAAAATTAAAGGAAAAAAGCTCAGAAAAAGAAACAAATGCAGCTACCACATAGAGGACCAGTAAGATACAATATATTACATTTTTGTTTTGGGTTTGAATACACACTAAGCGCTAGATCAAAAATTGTGGTTACTGTGAGATTAAGGGTTAAATTGGGGAGAGGGAGGTTGGTTAGGTATTAGTGGTTCAGTCTTATGCCTCGTACACACGATCGGACTTTCCAACAACAAAACCGTGGAATTTTGTCCGAAGGGTGTTGGCTCAAACTTGTCTTGCATACACACGGTTACATAAATGTTGGCCAACAATTACGAACGTAGTGTCGTACTAGATGTACTATGTGGTTTTTCAGGTCTTTAGCGCCACCCTTTGGGCTTCTTTTGCTAATTTTGTGTTAGTAGAAGTTTGGTGAGTGTTGATTCGCGCTTTTCTTTATGCATTTTTCAGTTCACGCTTTTCATTTCTTGCTTTTCAATACGTTTCTGAATAGTCGTTCTTCAACCAGACCCGTCGCAGAATCGGAGGAGATAACGTGTTATTTATTATTGGCCTTGGAGTTATTGCTTTGACATTTTTTGGTTGAATAATGATTTGATTTGGTATATTTTCTATATTTTTGAATGCATAGAATGCACTTTTTGGTTAAGTTCTATTGGCAGATAGCATGTCAAATTTTTTTATTTTTTTTAATGCACAATAAAAAAAATTGTGTAGAATAATACTTGGCTATGTGTTGTTTTTACTTCAAATGACATTTTGCGAGTAGCCAGTTACATTTTAAAAAATACAATGTAAAATTGACAAGGAACACCAACATAGTTGTATCTTTGATTATAAACTAAGGGGTAATGGTGTTGCGGTAACTTTCACAAGTAAAAAAATAAAAACATAATAATATTATTCTTGATATCACTAGAAAAAAAAGCCTTTAAAAATGTGTTTGCAATAACTCCATCAGTATCACCAGCAAAGCAGCTTCATTATTATCCCATTAAAGAGGAAGAGCATGTGCGCTGCATTTGGAGATTTCACGTCACGTCACCGATTTGCCACGTCACAAATGTTAATTCTCCATTACAAATGCTAGTTTACAAGACCGACCACTTCTGCTTCCGAGCATGCATGTTTGTACTTTGGGATTTTGTCCGACGGACTTGTGTACACACGATTGAAAAAAAAAATGGAACATACACACAGTCAGATTTTCCGCCAACGGCGTGACATCCAACATTTCCCATTGTAAAATCCGATCGTGTGTATGGGGCTTCAGTGTTAGGTTAAGGGTTCTCTTAAACCATATTTATAAGCAAGTCTTTTTTTTTACAATTGGATATAGAAGCAAGGTTATAACCACCATTTTCTCATTTATTTAAATTCCATTTTTGTCCTGTTATAGAGATTTCTACTTACTTCCTGTCCTGGAAACACAAGGGGAAGTGAGAGAAAACATCTTAGACAGCTTTTATTAATCAAGTGTGCATATTTAGAAGATTTCTTCTCTATTCCTATCCTAAATTTTAGATTTCTCATTATATTCTGTCCTGGTCAATTAGAGAGGGTGAACCTACTCAGCTGGAACACAGACTCCAAGGTAGATAAAAGGTTCAGGCCAGGGCATGGGGGGGGGGGGGGGGGAGCAGGTTATTTTCTACTTATGTTCTGTTCCACAAACCCTTGAGTCAGGGCTCACACTATAGTGAACATAGACATCGCATGTGATTTGCACCCGCACCCGCACTGCTGTGCTGATCACATGCGATGTCTGCGCAATGCCAGTTCAGTTGTATGGCTGAACTCGCATTGGATTCACACAAAAAAAGTGTATGGACTTTTTTTTTCCCACACTGCAATTGGATTGCATGGGTGTGAACAGTCATGCGATCCGATTCCTGTCCGAATCCACAGTTCGCACTGTGATCTGTAAAGCGATCTGGGGGTGTCATTAACATTGTATTGACACCCGCAGTGGTTCGCAGAGGGCAGAGTGAACTGCCGGTGGGAGAGATGCGATGCAGAAATTGGGGCTGGAATCGTGCTGGTTTCCACATCGCTATAGTGTGAAGCCAGGCTAAAGGAAAATACAAGACAAAGCATCACTTTTGTGGAACTAAAAACCACTGCACTTAAAGAACAATCATTTTGATTGTTATTTATGAGTTATGCTCCCCAGGGGATAAAGTATGTATAGTAATTTGTCCCATCTTCCTTGGTACTATCTAAGGCTAGCTGTGAGGTCAGAAAAGGCACTCCTTCTTACTTCACAGCTTTCGATACAACATATGTAGCAAGGAGATGGCTACTTTGACAGATAGCACTTTTCTCTGTCTCCAAGCACTTGTCCACTCGCTTGGAACAGAACAAATGAATACAATTGAAAGTGAGTTTTTTAAAAATGTTGCTATGAATTTCTGAACATCCGTGCACATGTTTGTGCCTAGTTGACTTCTTTTTCTGAGGAGCTAAATTTCAAATGAGGCTTTAATATCTAACACATCCTCAGCCTGGATGGCTAATGTTGCCATTGGCAAGTAAACAGTATGAAGAGACCAAAGACATTAAATATGACACTTCCAAGGTACACTAAAAATATTAATCAACAGAAGAACCAATTACATTGCCGACTTCTCTTACCCTAGTTCTTCATAGCATTATTTTTGTGATTTCAGTACAGTGTTTACAACCGTGTCACAGGACCTTTTTCTTTTAGGTTTGGTTCTCAAACCGGCGAGCCAAATGGAGACGGGAAGAAAAACTACGTAACCAGAGGCGCCAGGCAGGCAGCGCGTCCAGCCATCTTTCTATCAACAGCTCTTTCTCCAACAGTGTTTACCAGTCTATACCACCACCCAGCAGCTCAGGTAAGCACAGAGAGAAGGAGACAACATTACAGACAACAGTCACTAGTTATAAGATCTAAAAGAACCTGTACTTCAAGCACTCACACTGGATCTTAAATAAAACATACTGGCAGATCAAATTCTCACATTCTTTGTATCAGTATAATTGGTTGCTGTAGGCACAGCCTAGCTGAGATGACTCCAACATTGCAACTTGAGTGACTAGTTTTATATAAAATGTGTATCTTTATGCAGTAGATAATCTGGGTTCACTAGATATTTATATGTATTTTATAAAATAATTATGTACAATCAATTTTTTATGGGGCCAAAATGCTTTGTAACAATTGGGTTGATTTACTAAAGGCAAATCCACTTTGCACTACAAGTGCACAGCAAGTGCACTTGGACGTGCACTCGCTTTTGATCTGAGGGAAAGATCTGAAATGAGGGGAAGCTCTGCTGATTTTATCATCCAATCATGTACAAGCAAAAATAATTTTTTATTGTCCTTGCATGTCCCCCTTGAGTCTACAGCGACTGCACCACCAAGGGAATTTCCAGTGCAAAGTGGATTTGCCTTTAGTAAATAAACCCTTATATGTCCTTATATGTCCTAATTCTTGGTAAATTATGTACCCTTATACTGTATATACAAAACCTGTATTTGCAAAAATTCATATGTGTATCATCAATGTTATCAACCCCCCCCCCCCCCCCCCAATTATGTTTATAGCGAGATGAGTATCATGCAGTCAACCCTTGCAGAGCAGGCAATGGTCCAACTGCATGGACAACTTATTTTAGTTTTCCAGATTTGGGCTTTAGCTTGTTAGAGGTCCACGTATTTGTGCCATTTTTTATTACAGAACATGTATGTTGACATTGTGTTTCTACGATATAGCCCAAACTTTTTACCCATTTTCTTTTTATTATGCTTATTGAATAAATAAAAAGTTCTAGAGTCTACTTTTACAATGTGGCAATGCTTATGTAGCAAAAATACAGAGTAACAAAAAGAACTGGTATAAAAGTATTGTATTGTTAAGGGAAAAGATTAAAGAGTAGGTTCACCTTTTCACAAAAAAAAAAAAAAAAAGGTAAACTAATGCCGCATAACCTGGCCACCCCTCTGGACCCTGCTGCCCATAGTGCCTGAACATGTACTGCACTACACAGCCCTGAGTATCCATAATAATGCTTGCAAATGGTAAGCTCTCATTGGTCAGCGTGACCATACTGGTGGATGAGAAGAACTTCTTTCACCTGGAACAGCTTACCGGAAGACAAGTTTCTCATTGGTCAGCGTGTTTAAGTGGCTGCATTGGCCAATGTCACTCCAAGGCTATGTATTGCAGTGTGTTGTGTACAGAACGCTACTCCAGCAGCAGAGGGCTTAACAGCTGCTTTGTGCATTGGGGTATAGAGTGGTGGCCAGGATTTTAGGAGTTAGTTCACCTTTTTTATTTTTTTGTGGAAAAGAAGCACTTACCCTTTAAGGTGAAAAACACAGTCCAAGCAGTTGAAAAACCAAAGCAAAAATGAATTGACAAATATATTGAATCCAGGGGGGTCTTACATTTTCTCAAGCTCAATCAGAAAGTTGGCTTTCAGTTAATGTTAAAATAATTGTTAGTGATTTTCAAGATCTAGCTATTGATATTTTTGCCTGATGAGAACATTTAGAATATCAGAGTTTGAGAGTGTTTTGGTATTCTTTTTAGTGGTTCATTGGGAAGGGCTCTATGTAGATTTTTGGCAATATTAGGGTGGGTGATAGAGTAAATAAGAGTATATATCCTTTATTTTCTTACATCAGGGGACACAGAGCCATAGTAATTACTATGTGGGTTATATACCGGGCCGACAGGTGCTGGACACTGGCACGCCACTAAGGTGTGTACTCCCCTATATAACCCCTCCCATTACTGGGAGTCCTCATTTTTTTCACCAGTGTCTAAGGTGTTGGTCACGAGTAAAGATGTGCTGTGCTAAGCTCCACTGGTAGTAATCCTTGCTGAGGCCAGCCATGCTGACCGGATCTGTTCTGATGTCTTTTCCTGGGCTAAATGAATGGTACCCGGGCCTCATGTCTGAAGAAACGGGGTTTTGCTTGCGAACTCTTCTCTTTGAGAGCTGGGCCCTGGTATCCAGTACTTTTTGGTAGTGAGGCCATAACGTTTTTACTGGCAGGGTGCTGTCGCAGGTCCAGGATTGTGGGTAACCCGAGGTTCCCCGGTTCCTGAAGGTTTCCTAAAAGGTCTCGGAGCTTACCATGAAGGGTGAAGATTGGGTTTTTATCTCTGATAAAACCCTGCTGCAAGGTAAGGGAGATTTTCTCAGGAATTTCTCCTTCTATTTATAATGTTGTCATGCCTATGTGTTACCACTGGGGGCTGTATTGAGCACTCACCGTCCTGACACTGGAAACGGCAAGGAAGCCTTCACTCTCCTCTCCTCCAGCCGCAACAGATCCTCCGGTAAGCAGGAGAGGTCTGGTCTCCTCCTGTGCCCCCAAATATTTGTTGTTATTTGTGCCCCCAAAGCAATTGCCTTTTAAAAAAAAAAAGGTACAGACCATGGCCACATCAGTGGAGGATTTACCCCCTGCCATGCCTACAGGTCCACAGGACAGCACTCACACGGGAAAGCACTTTGCTTGGAAAGGAAAGGAGGGGGGCATAATTCACTGGGGGCGTGGCTATTGGCATCAGGCGCCAGCCACACACGGAGGAAGCTGGTCTCAGCACTGTGTATGCGAAAGCTGCTGCTGGCTGTGGAGGGACAGAGCAGGTGGATGTCTTGGTCAGGTTAGTGAACACAGGCTTACTCCTTTGGCACATTATACTTTACTGAAGCTAGGGTTAATAGCAACTAATGGCGCTGAACTATAGCCTAGCAATGTACATTCTTTTGCATAATGCCTGTTTTATGCTTCAGGCTATGAATGGTAATGGGACCATGAACTTCTCAAAAAGGTCATTTGTTTTGCACTGTAAACTAAATCCATTTCCAAAAGAATGTCATCCTCCTCTGCGAGGGATACGGCTAGTCAGATTGAGCCGTCAGGGGTAGAACACTTCAGTCCCTGTATATATCAATCATACAAACAGTTTTTTTTTTTCTATCATTTGAATATTTGAAAAGAAGATTAATGCTATGATGTCTCTCCATAGTAGGACTAAACATAGCAGATTCCCATCTAGTCCTCAGGGCCCTTTTGTTGAGGGGCAGGAGACTGGGGATCAGGTAGATCTTCCAAAATATTGGAAGATATTTATTTATCCTCTTCGGAAGATCCTAATATGGAAGGAGTAGCATCACAAGTCAGGTTGCTTGTGTACTCCTTTACCTAACCCTTTTGTTGCCTGCAGCACAGGCTCTTGGGGTATCTACCTCTAATTGGGTTCATTAGAACCTCCCCCACCTGGGGATGTTTTTTCCTATTCATGCATAGCTTAAAAAAAAAAAAAAAAGCTTATGTATTCTGAATGGGAGCATCCGGATAAACAATATTATCATCCCAAGAAATTTTCCACACTTTATCTATGAAAGAGGATTTCTATGAAGAAAATGGGGGGTTCCAGCAATTGATGCTGCAAACACCTCAGTGAGCAGAGTCTTACATTTCCGGTGGATAATGCACTGATGTTAAAGGATCCAGCAAATTAAGGTTGGAACTTCCAGTTCTTGCTGCAATTGGTGTATCTCAATCCATTAACCCTTTAACGTTCTGCTCCACCATTTTGGTGGAGCACATTTTGAGTCACGCTAACTCATTGAAAATGTGGACTTCAAAGGGGTAAGGAACAGTTTATGGAGATACCTAAAATTCTGCTTGATGAGCAGGCCCCGGCAATGGGCAATGGGCTGGTGGTGTATCTGACGCCTCATGTCTCATGGTAGATGCTATGAAAGACTCTATCGTTTAAGCCTTATGGCTTATGCTTGGACTAGTGCATTCTTGCAGAGTTCTGTGGTTGAAATATTGGTCAGCCGAAGCACCATGTGAAAGCTCTTAGCCAGTTTGTTTCCCTTCATGGGGTACGGCTAAGAAATTATGATCTGGATGAATACATTCAAAATACCTCTAATAGGGTAAAGCTCTCTTTACCAGTAAAAAAGAGGTTCAAATTTCTCCTTTTATTGTGCTGCCTCTCCTATGCTGGGGCATCTGTCGTCAGGTTCAAGGGAAAGTCCACAAGGGCAGCACCAGGATCTTGGGGCAGAAAGCCCACAAAGCAGAATGCTAAAGCCTTCTCATGAAGGAGCACCCCCACTCGTTTGGGTGAGAGGAAAGGTCCTGCGATTCTCAAGATCTGGCAGGAACAATGTCAAGACAGATGGATTTCTGCAATTTTTTTCTCTAGGTTACAACTAGAGTTCTGAGAGTTTCCATCTCCTCGCAGAATGTTCCTAAGGATCCAGAGAAAAAATAAGTCTCTCTTTCTGGCCTCTGGATCAGCTGTTATCCCAGTCTGTGTTTGGTTCTGGAACCTTAAAAGGTTTGAGCCAAAACCCCCTGTTCCACTAAGGGAACCTCTGATATCAGAGTGTCACGGTCTGGAGTCAGGCTCAGAGGCCAGTAGCTATAGCAGCATAGCAGGTATTCACACAGGTCACCCTGGCTGATGACACGGGTTCACCTGAGGTGCGGGGTCTAAGCACTAACAGGTATTCACCAGAGCTCCTGGAGGTGGAGATGGGCTTTGCTGCGTGTTAGTGTCAGATCGCGGTTCTCAGGATAGCCCCACCAGGAGGTGAGCAGGCCGGGGTCTGGTAGAAGATATAGCAGGTAGGGATCAAGCAGAAGCGTAGTTGAGTAACAAGCAAAAGTCAGTAACAAATAGTTGCAGGTTGGGATTCAGCAGAAGGGTAGTCCAGGAACAAGCCAAATGTTGGTAACGAGGATACGGTCAGCAGCAGGAGAGACAGGAGCAAGATATTGGGTGGTGAAGGCACAATATTCTGGCAACCAGGAAGTGCAGAGTTATGGCTTAAATCAGGAAGTTCATGGGAGGAGCAAAGGGTTCAAGGTTCAAGGTAAACAAGAGTCAAGACAAGATCATTCAAGGAATTGTCCAAGGAGCTGTCCAGCATTTCAGGTGGCTCAGCAAGCAGAGTCACTGCCAGACACACCAAAGGTCCCAGATTCAAGCCCAGGTCCTAACACAGAGAGGTAAGACCCATTCTAGATCTCGAAGATCTGAATCGGCACTTAAACATCCGATCCTTTCATAATTTGATCAGCTGTGTCCATCCTGCAAGGAGGGGAGTTGCAACTCTTCATATGCCAAATATTCCCGCTCACCAGAAATTTCTGTGTTTTGAAATATAAAATCATCTTTTCAGTTGTGGCCCTGCCGTTCAGCTTAGCCACAGCACCACGAATGTTCTGAAAGATTCTGGCACCTCCTTTAGCCAGATTAAGGGCTCAAGGCATAGCGGTCCTAGCCTATTAGAATATCTACTTTTAATAGATCATTCAGTCTCAGGTCCAAAACCAGAGACTGATCTCAGCCATAACTATCTGAAATCTCTAGGTTGGATACTCAACCTAGGAAGATTCTCCTTAAAACCATCAAGGAGATTACAGTACTTGGGGGCTGGCTATAGATACTATACAGAAGAAGGTATTCTTACCCCAGACAAGAATCAGCTCCATTGTAGGACTATTTCAACTTATCAAAACATTAAAATTCCTTCATTCGGCTGTGCAGGAGATTTTTAGGGGAAATGGTGGCCTCATTCAAACCCGTCCCTTATGCACAGTTTTACTCAAAAAACTGCTTCAAGACACCACCATCCTGTTGGTCTGGAATAAAAAAGATTCAGGCCTTGTTTTGTTTCCAATACTTTGTCGAGAACAAAGGGTCCGCTAGCAGGCAAAACAGACGCATTAGTCTTCCCATGGGATCAGTTTTTACTGATCTATGCATTTCCTCCAGTTCTGCTACTTCCGCGCCATCTCCGCAGGATTAAGCAATAACAAAAGGAGGTGATTCTGGCGGCCCCAGTGGGTCCCAGAAGATCTTGATTTACTGAGATCATAAAGATGGCAGTAGGAGTCCTTTGGACTCTGCCATTATAGCCAGACCTTCTTGCACAAGGTCCGGTATTACATTCTACCTTACGGACTAAAAATTTAACAGGTTTGTCTGTTGAATCCCACTCTATAAAAGATTGTGGGTGATCTCCTTTGGTAGTGTCTACTTTGATTAATGCCAGGAAGCCGGCTTCTAGAATCACTTACTTTAGAGTCTGGAAGGCATATGTTTCTTGGTGTGGATCCAGGGGTTGGCACCCCAGGAAGTATGTCATAGGCAGGATTCCTGATTTCCTGCATATGGGATCTGAAATGAAGCTGGCCTTGACTTCTATCAAGAGCCAGATCCCGGCCTTGTCAGTGTTTTTCCTGTGGCCTTTTGCTTCCCACTCTTAGTGTGTAGCTTATTCAGGGGGTAACACAGTTTATTCCCCCTATCAAGGCACCTCTAAATCCTTGAGATTTAAAATTGGTCTTATCGGCTTTGCTGAATCAGCCGTTTGAACCTTTACGAGAAATTTCCTTTATTCTTTTGACAAGAAAGATAATCTTTTCTGGTTGCCATTTCTTCTGCTAGAACATTATTGTAACTAGCGGCTCTGTCTTGTAAGAACCATATTTCATCATGCATAAGGATGAGGTGGTTTTATGTCCTCATCCTGAATTCCTACCAAAAGTGGTAACAGGTTTTCATTTAAACCAAGTTATTATTCTTCCTTCTTTATCCCCAGAGCCTTAATCTAGGGAAGAGAAGACACTACATTTTCTTGATGTAGTAAGAGCGATCAGAGTCTGTTTAAAGGCGACTGCACAGGTTCAAAAAACACAGGTTTTGTTTGTACTGCCAGAGGGTCCAAAATGTGGACAGGCAGCATCGAGATCCATTATTTTCCAAATGGATTTGTCAAGTGATTGTTCAAGCTTCAGCTTTAGGCTGGGTTCACACTGAAGCGATGCGGGAACGCATCGCATGCCTCCCGCCGGCAGTTCACACTGCCCTATGCGGACTGCTGGGAGTGTCAGTGAAACGTTAATGACACCCCCAGATCAGTTCGCATATCGCAGTGCGATCTGCAAACTCGGACAGGAATCGGATCGCATGGTGTGAACACCCATGCAATCCGATTCTGCTGCGGACCAAAAAAAGGGTCCTGTGTGAGTTTGGAGCGGGTGCGATGCGAATTCAGCCATACTATCTGTATGGCTAAACTCGCATCGCACAGAGATCGGATGTGATTTGCACTGCAGTGCGGTGCGAATCACATCCGGGTCTCCTAGCCGCAGCAGTGTGAACCCAGCCTAAAGAAGAAAATTCTTCCTTCTCATGTTAGAACACACTCATCCAGGGGGATTAGTGCCTCTTGGGTGGTGCATCATCAGGCCTCTACGACTCAGATCTTTAAGGCCTCGACTTAGTCTTCGGTTCATTCGTTTATCAGATTTTATCAAATCGATATTAAAGGTCATGAGGATATTACCTTTGGGCGCAGTATACTGCAGGCTGCAGTATGAGTCCTCTAGCCTCCTGTTTTTTATTGTGTCTCCCCCCCTTCATTTGTCATTGCTATGGGACATCCCACATAGTAATTACTATGGCTCTGTGTCCCCTGATGTAAGAAAAGAAAATAGGATTTTTAAAACAGCTTACCTGTAAAATCCTTTTCTTTGATGTACATCAGGGGACACAGAGGATCCTCCCTTCTTGGTATACACTTGTATTGCTTGGCTACAAAACTGAGGACTGCCAGTAAAGGGTTATATATGGGAGTGCACACCTTAGGGGCTTGCCAGTGTCCAGCACCTGTCGGTCCGATATAACCCACATAGTAATTACTATGGCTCTGTGTCCTGATGTACATCAAAGAAAAGGATTTTACAGGTAAGCTGTTTTAAAAATCCTAGTTTTCCAGAAGCATCTAATAATGAGAAACTGCCCTCAAATATGTTACATTGTTCCTCTGTAGTCAAATTGTCTAAAACATTTTGAAGTTTTTT
Organism: Lithobates pipiens; assembly: GCF_037356315.1. Lineage (NCBI taxonomy): Eukaryota > Metazoa > Chordata > Amphibia > Anura > Ranidae > Lithobates > Lithobates pipiens. The sequence goes on from NW_027507788.1 coordinate 88,842,538, forward strand.
AATCTATAGCGGTTTTGCTACTTTATAAGAAATTACGTACCATCTAGAGATGGTTTTCAAGTTTTCTTTTACGAGACATATTAATTATTTCCTTTATGACTTTGTATAGAACATTTTTGCCCATCTTTCATTTCTATAGTTTGTTCAATGTCTGGTACCCATTTTTCCAAGTAGGGTAGTTTGGATGTAGTAGTAATAAATTGAGTGTATAGGAAGAAAATATATCCTTTATGTCCCGGTGAGGTAAAGCACCAACATTCAAAAGATGTCATAGGGCTCTTTGTTTCATTAATTCTGTGGATACACTGTTCAATTAATTTTTTTTTGTTTTAAATAGAGTGGGTAATGGTTAAAACCCCATCATTTTTTTAGTATTTTCCATTGTGGACATTTCCCTTCACTTCCTATCCTCTAGACACAGCAGAGAGTAAAGAAAGTTTTTTCTTGAACAGTTGTCAAAGTGTCTGCATTGAAAGATTTCCCCTTTATTTCTGTTCTAGTTTTCTCACTTTCAGTCTCAGTAACAATGACCACTTAGACAAACAGAGATGATGATTCTCCCTTGAAGGCATATACAGTAGAAGACCATAAACTTTGCCAATAATTCTAACTCTTATTCTGCTCTAAATTTGTTTTAAAAATGGTTAAAATGGTTAAAAATGGCGGCTATGCAGCTAGTTTTGGATCCTTTATTTTATGGAAAAAAAAATAGCACTGTGTAGCACTAGCACTACAGGATTTACTTTTGAGATGGTGGTTAAACATAGGAGGACATTTTAATAGGAACCCCATCACATACAGCAGGATAGTATACATTGATCAGCCATAGCATTATGACAACCCATCATAACATTATGTCCTCTCATCTGGGTTCCTTCTTCCATAGCTCTGTGGTCCAGTTCTGATGCTCACATGCCCATTTTAGTTGCTTTTGGCTATGGACAAGGGCCAGCATGGGCACCCTGCAGCTATGCAGGCCCATATGCAACAAGCTGTGATGCACTCTGTGTTCTGAAACCTTTCTATCGCAGCCAGCATTAACTTTTTAAAAGGAATTTGAGCAACAGTAGCTCTTCTTTTGGATCATACTACACGGGCCAGCCTTTTTGGTAGATCCTGACCACTACAGACTGGGAGCATCTCACTAGAGCTTCAATTTGGGAGTTTCTATGATCCAGGTGTCTAGCCTATACAATTTTCTCCTCTATCAAAGCGACTCAAATACTTACACTTGCCTATTTCTGCTTTCAACATATCAACATCAGAGACAACATATTCACTTGCTGCCTAATATGTCTGACTCACTTTCGAGTGCCATTGTAACAAAATAATCACTTTACCTGTCAGTGGTCATAATGTTATGGCTGATCAGAGTATAATTAGTGGTGCGTAAACCTGGACACTGGAAAAATATCTTCCCCATGGAAAAGTAAAAGGGTCCTTTTGAACTCTGGCTACTGCACATGTGTGCTTTTTACAAGCATCTTGGGCTAGTTTGTTGCAGAAGGCTCAGGGCATTCAATTTCCCCCTGCAATATCTTATAGCAATTAAGAAGATATTATACATTCCTATGAGGGCACCACCTAATAAATAATATAGTGATTTTCCATTGCACAATGTCTTGTGCTCTCTGCAACTAAAAATAGAAGAATAATCCCCTGCAGATTTTGCATGCTCATAGACTTGGGCACCCAGAGTGAAGAAGTAAGGGGACCAATGGCAAAGTGAATCTTGCCACCTGATGGAAATGGAGAATATGGCACAGAGTCCTAGATATCTCTACTTTTGACCATAGGCAATCTCCCAGTAAGGAGATCAGTTTTCCCTGACTAGGGATGAGCCGAACACCCCCCGGTTCGGTTTGCACCAGAACTTTCGAACGGACCCCAAATTTGTACGAACTTTAGAACCCCATTGAAGTCTATGGGACTCGAATGTTCGAAATTAAAAGTGCTAATTTTAACGGCTAATATGCAAGATACTGTCCTAAAAAGGGTTTGGGGACCTGGCTCCTGCCCCAGGGGACATGGGTCAATGCCTAAAATGTTTTTAAAAATGTCCGTTTTGGCGGGAGCACTGATTTTAATGATGATTAAAGTGAAAAAAAAAGTGAAATATTCCTTTAAATATGGTGCCAAGGGGGGTGTCTGTAGTATGCCTGTGAAGTGCCACGTGTTTCCCATGTTTAGAACAGTCCCTGCACAAAATGACATTAAACGAAATTAACATCATTTAAAACTGCTTGCAGTTTTAATGTTATATCTGGTTCCTGCAATATGGTTGAAAATCATTGAGAAAAATTGCATGCGTAGCCCTCCCTGCCCATTACCAGCCTCTTTGGGTCTTGTACACATATTAAGGGGAACCCCGTACCCATATTAAAAAAAGGAAATGCGTGTGGCCCCCAGGCCCTATATACTCAGAACAGCAGTATACAGGCGGTGCAAACAAGACAGGGACTGTGTAGGTTTGTTGTGTTAAGTTGAATCTGTTTGTAATTTTCAACTGGTACATTTTTAAAGTGTAGCTCCAGTCAAACAAACTATTTTTAAGCTTTTTGGAAAACATAGGGAAGGGTTATCACCCCTGTATAATTTGTTTTGTCTTACATCTTTTTTCATTTCACTTGCTGTTGTCTCCTTCCGTTTGTAAGTAGGAGATGTTTGTAAGTTGGATGTTTGAAAGTAGGGGCCTGCCCTATATGCTCTGCAGAAATGGCGGAACAAGGTGTTGGTTTTGCCACAACATTGTAAGCCCTGAAAGTGACTCTTGGTGGGCGCTGGAGCACCCTGCTGTGAACGATTATATCAAGAATTGTAATTACATGCCATTGTTGAACAGTGGTAGAAACATTGGCCTTTGGTGGTTGTGGTGCTGGTGCCACAACACTATAAGTCCTCACAGTTACTCTGGGTAGGCACAGGAATGGGCCCTCCTGTGAAATATTATATCAAGAATTGTAATTACATGTCCCTGTTAAACAGGGGCAGAAAAATTGGGCCTTAGGCACTGGTGCTGGTGCCACGACACTGCAACCTCTCCCATATACTCTTGTTTTATTGCAGGAATTAGCCCTGCTGCAAAGCATTGCATCAAAAATTGTAATTAAACGCCCCTGTTAAACAGGGGCAGAAAAATTGGGCCTGAGGCACTAGTGCTGGTGCCACCACACTGCAACCTCTCCCATATACTCTAGTTTTATTGCAGGAATTAGCCCTGCTGCAAAGCATTGCATCAAAAATGGTAATTAAACGCCCCTGTTAAACAGGGGCAGAAAAATTGGGCCTTAGGCACTGGTGCTGGTGCCACGACACTGCAACCTCTTCCATATACTCTTGTTTTACTGCAGGAATTAGCCCTGCTGCAAAGCATTGCATCAAAAATTGTAATTAAACGCCCCTGTTAAACAGGGGCAGAAAAATTGGGCTGATGGCATCACCCAGAACCAGAAATGTTCTTCCAACATATCAGCGGAGGAGGAAGAGGATAGACAATCAACATAACAGGACAGTCACTCAGCATCAGCATAGGCAGTCTTGAAGGGATGTGATATTTTAAAAAAATTATTCGGTTACATCAGCTTCAGGTGCTTGGTAGCTGTGGGTGATCCAAGACTGATTCATCTTGATGAAGGTCAGTCGATCAACTGATTCGGTGGACAGGCGCACCCTGTGATCGGTAACAAAGCCACCAGCAGCACTGAAGGTGCGTTCCAAAAGAACGCTGGATGCAGGACAGGCCAGTAGCTCAATTGCATACTGTGCAAGCTCTGGCCAGTGATCCATCCTCAAGACCCAGTAAGCCAGAGGATTTTTGGTGGGAAAGGTGTCCAAGTCTGACCTTGCCCCTAGGTATTCCTGCACCATGTAAATCAGACGCTGGCAATGGTTGCTGGACCCGATCATACCTTGGGGCTGCGGACTAAAAAATTGTCTGAAAGCATCAGTCAGACGGCCCCCTTCTCCACCGCTCCTTCTAACCGATGCCTCAGCAACACATTGTCCAGGACCAGGAGTTTGTAACCTCCCAGTCTCTGGGAACGCGTTGCACAGACCTTTCTGCAAGACCTCCCGGAGATGTCTCATCCTCTGCTCCCTCTGCGATGGCAAGATAAGGTCGACAACCTTACCCTTGTACCGTGGATCAAGGAGAGTGGCCAGCCAGTAATGGTCCCTCTCCTTGATCCGAAGAATATGAGGATCCTTCCGCAGGCTTTGCAGGATCAGGGAGGCCATGCAGCGTGGGTTAGCTGAGGCATTCGGTCCGGAGTCCTCTGGGTCACTAAGGACAACATGATCCGCAGCTACCTCCTCCCAGCCACGTACAAGTCCACGTGTTTCTTGGGACTGTAAATCATCCCTACAAGACTGCTGCTGCTGATGCTGAGTGCCAGCCTCCACCTCCATGCTGACACAATCATCCTCCTCTGGGCATGTGGATGGCTGGGAGTGAACTTCTTTCGCCGGTCCAGCAGCTGGGGCAGGGACATTTGCCTGCTATAATCGGACATGGGTGTACTGCTAGCAGAGTGCCCGGAAGCACTTGGCTGTGACACACCTAATTCTACACCTTCATTCCTCTCAGAGCAGGTTTCAGAGAGGACTGAAGGTCTAGTGGGGTTGGAGATGCCAGCTGATGAGGAGCAAGGAGCAAGGAGAGGTCCGCTTTGTTCTTTGGTGTGGGTCTTTGAGGTACGCTTACCAACGAGCTGCATGGCAGGTCAACATATGTCTGGTCAAGCATGTGGTGCCCAAGCGGCTGATGTTTTGGCCACGCGAGATACGCTTGAGACATATGTTGCAAATAGCAGCGATGCGATCTGATGCACTCGTCTCAAAAAAGGCCCACGCCAAAGAACTTTTAGAATAACGTGCAGAGGCAGCGCCCTGCACAGGCGGAGCTCTGCGGTGTGATTCAGTCGGTGTGTTGCCCCTAAGCTGGCCCCCGGAGGGCATCCTGCCTTGGTGGACATGTTCCTCCTCCTCCTCCTCCTCTCTCCTACCAGGCACCCACGTGGAGTCAGTGCCCTCATCATCCCCTCCCTCTTCATCGCTGTAGCAAACCTGGCAATATGCTGCAGCTTGTGGAACATGACTGCCAGATTGCTGTCCTTCTTGAGCATCCCCTCTCTCTGCATTCACGCTACTGCCTTCCTCTAGCTGAGTGTCATCATCAGAGCCTACAAAACACTGGGCATCCTCCTGGAGCATGTACCCAACACTGTGCTCAAAGAGTTCAGGAGACTCCTCAGGAGGACGTGGTGGGTCTAGGGAAGGAGTCACTGATGATGACACTGAGACGAGGGAAGACGATGCGTTGGCAGCTGCTTTGCTAGTACCCTGAGACTGGGTGAGAGAGGATGAGGAGGATGAAGAGGGCTTGGTCATCCACTCTACCAAGTCATTGGCATGTTGCGGTTCAACATGTCCAGCTGCCGAAAAGAAGGAAAAGCGTGTCCCATGGCCACGTGCTGATGACAATGCACCGCGTCCACGACCAGCATTGTTGTCTCTAGACACAGAGCCTGCTTGCCCTCTTTTATCGGCTCGTGCCTGTCTGCGTCTCCTTGCTGGCCTTCCAGACATGGTAATGGCCTGAAGGGAGTTGGGTAAAACAGCAGTTGGGTAGTGTATATTGTGCTGGAGGCACAGAACACCCACTAACTCCTGCAGATGCCTTTATTATAGAACACCAGAGATAAAGGGGTATACTGTACTGGAGGCACACAACACCCACTAAACCCTGCAGATGGCTCTATTAGAGAACAGCAATAAAGGGTAGATACAGGTGTATATTGTGCTGGAGGCACACAACACCCACTAACTCCTGCAGATGCCTTTATTATAGAACACCAGAGATAAAGGGGTATACTGTACTGGAGGCACACAACACCCACTAAGCCCTGCAGATGGCTCTATTAGAGAACAGCAATAAAGGGTAGATACAGGTGTATATTGTGCTGGAGGCACACAACACCCACTAACTCCTGCAGATGCATTTATTATAGAACACCAGAGATAAAGGGGTATACTGTACTGGGGGCACACAACACCCACTAAGCCCTGCAGATGGCTCTATTAGAGAACAGCAATAAAGGGTAGATACAGGTGTATATTGTGCTGGAGGCACACAACACCCACTAACTCCTGCAGATGCCTTTATTATAGAACACCAGAGATAAAGGGGTATACTGTAATGGAGGCACACAACACCCACTAAGCCCTGCAGATGGCTCTATTAGAGAACAGCAATAAAGGGTAGATACAGGTGTATATTGTGCTGGAGGCACAAAACACCCACTAACTCCTGCAGATGCCTTTATTATAGAACACCAGAGATAAAGGGGTATATACAGATGTATACTGTGCTGTGCTGGAGGCACACACAACTTCCAATAACTCCTGCAGATGGCAGATGGCTCAAATAGAGAAGAGCTATGTAGGTGGATATAGCGGTGTGTACTGGGTACAGAGCATGCAGACAGCACGCACAAGCTCCTAACACTACTGACTGCAAGCTCTATTATAAAAGATAGATCACTAGCTATATATGTGAGGTGAATATAGCGGTGTATACTGCGGTCAGGGCACGCAGACAACAAGCGCTACAGAAGAGCAAGATCGAAAATCGGCCGATAACGATCGATGTATACTGTGTTGAAGGTACACAGAACACCCACTAACTGCTTCAGACGCCAACACACTACACAAGGCCGCCGCGCTGGCGGCCTTATATAGTGTGGGGCGTGTACTACACAGCCTGAGCTATGATTGGCCACAGGCATCCTGCCTGTGGCCAATCATGGCTCTCCTCCCTGCTGGCGCTGTGATTGGCCAAGCATGCGGGATCACAGTGCATGCTTGGCCAATCGTGAGCCTGCAAAGCACTGCGATGACGCAGTGCATTGTGGGCCGTGAGCGCCACACGAATTTGGCGCGAATGGCCCATAATGTTCGGAATTCGCCGAACGGGCGAACGGGCGAACAGCTTGACTCGAACACGAAGCTCATCCCTATCCCTGACTACTAAATTTTCTGGTGCTACTTACAGGAAGCCTACACTCCATGCTGGAGCACTGGCTATCCACTACTAATCCCTGGCCTCTATTCAGGAGATGGGCAGGATCCAATGGATATCACACATTTATTAAATTACACATTTAGCGCTGTAATAGCAATCTGGCTGTAAGCTATGCACACAGCCACATCTACTGTGCTCATATAAGCACCCTTTTCTGTCTTAATTATATAATACTTTAGCTTACCTTCCAACACACTCATCCCAATGAATAGACATGACCATCCTTCTTATGTTCTCAGTTCCATCCTTCTGACTGCCCCCCGGGGGGCCCAGCATGGCCTTTTTATTATCACAATAAGGCAAGCACTTCCTCAGTACAGAAAATGACATCACAGGAAATGACATACATTAAAGAGGAGGGCACTCACAAGAGGAAGTGCCCACATCCCCTTTTAGTCAGCATGGAGCACAGACAATAATGTTTCAAAGTAAACAGTATTTAGTGAGCTAATTTTCTGGTTCTTACAGGCTTGAGACAATTTGCAGGGACATTGCTACTGGTGTTGTCAATATACGGTACTAGTATATTAACAAGACAGGTACCAATGTCCTCTTATTAAAGCATATATGTATCCAAAAGGGATAACGTAGCCACACAGAGATAAAATAATAGGTTTATCTTGTTATGTGGACTTCGCTTCTCTAATGTGCATAGTCATTTGAAGGCAAGAAGACCAGCGCATTGCGCTTGGTACCTACAAACCAACAAACATCCACAGACACAGAGAACACGTCTCACATCCCATGAGAAGGTTTTTATCACTGGTCTCGATTTGACCCAAGTGCGCTCTGCTAGAGCGCTCCTCGATTAAACCAGACACAGAGAGACAGATGACAATCTATAAAACACACATCCTAGAATAAAAGGTTCACATAAATGTTATACAATCAAATTTCCACAACAGCGCTTACCCCCTGAAAGGGCCACTGGATATTTTGGGTACCTTCTGCCTTGCACTAGTGATGACTCACCCTTACCAGTACCCAAAAGACACCACGGCACAGTTGATGAAAGTTTCAATGGTCTTTATTGGACTGCAAGCCCTGTAAGAAAAAAAAGTTTAGAGAACAAGTGCAATAGATTGGTTAACATAGTGTAATTGACATTTCCAAGGTAACAAATTATCTTATATCCCTGACAATCATCTAGGCTAACTAGTGCTTTGATCCACGCCAATCACTGGCCAGTGAACTTGGTGACAGTGTCCTGCCAGTGATGTGGCCCATGTTTTATAGCATTTGAGCAATCAGCAGAAGCCAGTGGTTAATGATCTCACCCAGGGCTCACATCTCAAGCTTGTGCCCACTGTGTGTGTATTCTGCGCTTGCTAACCCCAACCCCCACCCCTGAGTTGTTGGGTGAGAGGAGCATAGGGCTGTGTGTCTTCCTATTGGCCTCTCTCCTCTCACTTCTCTGCTGTACTGCTGGAGTGGCTGTGTGCTGAATCCCCCACTTGCTACCCCCCCCCCCCCACTGTTTGCTGTGTGCATGTGGCTTCCCACCCCACTTGAATGTGCATTCTGCAATGGATTAGGATAAATATAGTTCAGAGGGGCTGCTCTACAATAGAAACTAATGGAGCTACAGACTGAAAGAGCAGAGCAGAGAACATTTCCCAGGCAAATTATGGGAGATCAGGGCAACCAGTGTGTACAGATCTGTTGCTGTGCATGCCTACACAGAGAGTAGGGCCTGGTGTGTGTGGACCGGAGATGGGCATACTTGCTATGCCTTTAGAACCAGAGGACCTATGAGGACCAGAGCGAGAGACTGAGCCACAGAGAGTTGCTGTGTCTTGGGAGCAGGGCTGGGGAGACCCATTGGCGTGTGTGCCTCCCTCAGTGTGGACATGATATTGTAGGTGAGAACTTGATTGGGAGGACCTGATTGCGAGGACTGAGACATCAGGGACAGCAGACCTCCAAGTGATCTGGACCGGATTTCTGTGTTCCAGGATGGGTCAGCTGAACCATCTGTGCTTATCTCAACACTGACATAGTTAATGCAATAGAGACTGCTCCTTGTTTAGCAACTCATCAGCCATCTGTTGCATATTCTTGAAGGTGGCTCCATATACACCATCGTACAAAAGGGCCCCAATGACAGACAGCTAACATTGACAATTAGGGGCCAGGTACTTGTTGACACCTCCAGGGGTACTCCTTTGTCAGGAATGTATACACCCACCTAGTATTGGGGCTATTTGCATATTGTGCTCACAAAGACCTTTATTTTTGGGTTAGTTGATGCTGATAATTCTAACCCTGTTTGCACCAGTTATAATTTGCGTTAGCATCACTACAATTCAACTTGCCAGCTTATGGGTCAGTGCCCAAGGGCAAATCTATACTTTTATGAGCTTTCTGGGGCAGCACTTTATGGACAGGGAACACACATCTCACAAGTACCATGGTGTGCACAGCAACCATTCTCTGTAGCCCTGGTTCTCCTGGTAACAACACATGGCTCAGCAGCTCCCATCTGTAGCACGCGGTCCAACACATGACTCAATACTCACAACTCCATGCTGCATGTGGTCCAGTAGTACTTATCCTAGTAGACTAGCTAATATTTCCATGTCTGATTGCACACAGACTTCTAGGTCTGGCCACCACTGCAGAATTCTCCCTCTCCCTCTAGGTCTCTGTAATCATACTCTCAGCGTTGCTTGTAGTCAGTCTTTTCTCCAGCAGCAGCAGGTGCCCTTGAATCTTCAGCACATAGAATAGACTCAGCAGGGCTTCTCAGCAGAAAATAATCATGGGGGAGATGATAGAACACTATACAAGTGATTCTTGCAGCCTCCAGGGACCCCAGCCTGCCATGTGGAGCACAGAGAACCCTCCTCCCCTGGTAGGGTGGCACTTACTCTTCTGGCTGTCCAACCATTCAGAGCCATCCTGGCCTTGGTTGCACTGGTAGACAATTACAGGCACAGGCTTAGTGCAGCCTCTTCCTCCTTGCAGATGCCACTAAAGCAGGGAAAAGAGAAAAAATCAGAGCTGCTGGGCTAGATTTGAAGATCCCAGCACTACAGAGGGGGAAATCTACACTGAATTGCTTCTCTTGGCCAAAGATCTGGAAGTGTCGAAGAAAATGTGGGATGTCTGTATTTATATCACATATCCTTTAAAATAGAACTAAAAACAAAACAGTTTCATTATATTTGGAAACTCCGTTTTTTTTCTTGCCATACCAGTGTCCCATTGGGAAGATTTCTCTTTACTTCTTATCCCCAGAACAGGAAGTAAAAGGAAAGCCCTCGAAAAGGAGGGGATTTCATGTTGTACTAAGGGTCACCATAACTAGTGACCCACATTGGAAGATTTCTTTCTTTTCCTGTTCTGGTGATTACCCACAATGTAGTATTTACTTTTACTGTTGGTGATCATGGTAAATAGGACCAATAGAGAGGGTAAATCTCTGTAATAAGGGTTACTGCTGACTGCAAAAAATAAAAAATAAAATAAAAAAAAAACACCTTGCAGGTGATCTCTTCCCTCTGCACTTTATTCAATAATAAAAAGAATGCCTTTTGTTATACTTTAAGTAATGGTCTTTCATTAAATATATCTGTTATACTTTACTACAGCTTTTGTCACTGGTTCTCTTTAACCTTTTAATTCCTTGTCTGAATGCAGGAGCCAAATGTCTTCACTTCTCAAAAAATGTCCCAATTTCTCCTCTGTTTAAAGTTTGAAGTATTAAAGTTTGATAAAAAATCCCCCAATTTTGTGTCATCATAGGATCGATGCTAAGCCGAAGCGAAGCAGCTATAACCAACAGCTATGGTTCTTTGCCACCTTTGCCAAGTTTTGCCATGCCAAACAACCTACCCATACAGGTGAGTGTAAAATGATCTGGCTGTAAAGCATTAATCTTTCAATGGGGCATTTAAACACACTATCTAGGGCTGATGAAATGTTTAGGACTTATGCCGCGTACAAACTACCGGAATTTTGGTCGGAAAAGGCTCTGATGGTTTTCCCGACAGAATTCCAACGGGATTTCGCTCAAGCTGTCTTGCATACACATGGTCACACCAACTTCCGACCATCAAGAATGCGGTGACGTACAACACGTACGACGGGACTAGAAAAGGGAAGTTCAATACCCAGTTGCCAACAGCTTCCATCTCCTACTTGAATCTGAGCATGTGTGAGTTTTTGCATGTCGGAATTGCATACACACAATCTGAATTTCTCATGGAAAGTTTTTCAGTCAGAAAAATTGAAAACATGCTCTCAAATTTTTGCTGGCGGGAATTCACCCAGCTAAATTCCGATGGAGCATACACATCGTCGCACTTTATGATGAAGCGCTCATCGGTCTTTTGCTGGCCGAAATTCCAATTGTGTGTACACGGCATTAGATTGAGAAATACTGATTCAGAATCTTAAAGCTTTATATTCACCATTTAGGCATGGACAATGAGAATTTCAATCTTGTAATCCATATTTGTCAGTATTTGGCCTCTGTATCCACCACTATGGAGGATTATACATTCTCAGAATGTGCAGAAAAATGCCAGCCACATTTAGCAAAAATTGTAACTTGTCCAGCCACTCAGATGTTCATTTTAGATTTCTGATCAGTGCGAGAAAATGGCAGCCAGTATCTGGTTGCATCGCTCCCTCCAGGTTGTATAGCATTTCTACACTGTTTTATGCTTTGTTTTACTGTGCTTACCTAAACGCTATTCACAAAACTATATATTTCTATATTATCCCAGCCAGTGGCCAGCCAGACCACCTCCTATTCCTGCATGATACCACCAAGCCCCTCAGTGAGCGTCCGCAGTTATGATGCCTATACATCTCCTCAGCTTCAGACACACATGAATAACCAGAACCTGGGATCCAGCACGGGAGGTTCTACAGGTAAAATTCTTGGAAATTCTTAGAATTATCACCACAAACAATTGACATTCACATTTTTAGAACTCTTTATTGTCAAATACCTCACTTATAGCCATTCGTTGTTGGTCCAATTGCTGGAATACACCCAGAAATGTATTAGCACCACATCCCAGGGTAGAATGATCAAATAACAATAGGAGGGCAAGGTTGGGATTTTAATCGTGCTTACATAAAATCAGTAACAAATATTTAAAAATATACATTTTTTAATTTATTGGAAAATGCAATATTGAGCAAACACAATAATATTGTGAGGTAGTTTACAAAATAATTTTATAGCAATGGGGTCCTGGAAGTCAATAGCGGAGACATTCATTGCACATTATCCCGACATGTTTCGCCGGTAGCTTTATCAGGGGATGTGCAAGCTATTACAGAAGAAAAGGTTTTTTTGGGAAAAAAATTATAGACAAATGCAATTATATGAACATAAAAACCTAGGCAGAGATATCCAAAATTTGTATGGAATTTTTTATCATGCATTAAGCATCCAGCTCCAACATCAAATGCTTATCCCCAGCCAAATGCCCCAATGGAAAGAGAACCTCAACTAGATGTAAAACAAAACTGCTGATCAGACCTCAAAGTGCATACTCGCCACAAAAGGCCATAGAGAGAGGCAAAGGAAAGGCTGAAAAAGAGCAAAAATGGATACTGAAAAATAAATAGTGCAATGATGACATTACAAAAAATTAATTACGAAACCCTTAATGGGACTGACAATAATAAGGTCTAAAGTAAAATTAATAAATTTAATTATATGGGAAAAATGTAGAATTATTAGCCAGAATAGGAAAAATATCTCCATAAATATTATCGTGTAAATATCTGTAGATAAACTAAACAATAAATAAATTGTCAGCCAACAAATTAATTCAATGAAATTTAAATTTTATTCGGGCTATAAATTCTAAGATAGAAAATATTGGACTAAAGAAAGGAAAAATTAATATATAAGTGCATACTCACTTAAAGGAAAAACAAGAGGAGGAACTTAGATAAGCGACTCGCCTATCACAGTTCACTCAACACTGACCAAAGGGAAGATTTAGCAAATCTAAAAAATAAAAAGGAATATTTAAATAAGTACTACAAAAGGAACGAAAAAAGTCATTCCAAAGCCTGATAGGTCTAATCAGACGCCCGCGGAGGCATTAATCCATAGTGGGCTGGGAACCATGATAAGAAGAAAAGGGTATAAGGTCTGCAAAAGGGAGTACAAAACAAGGGGCTTACCAAAAATCAGAGAAGAGACGTGGCAAGGACAGACCCTCCGGCGGTGGCCGTGAGGGAGAGCATATGATGGCCCGCCTTATAAACCCCTCTTCATTGAGCCGGCGTCTGACGTTGCCGGCTGGATGTGGACAAAATAGGCGTCACTGCGCATGCCCGGAGGAAAGGGAAGATAGACTGACTACACTTCCCATAAGGCCAGATGACAGGGGGAGGAACTCAAGCCCGATCTGCAAAGAAGAAACGCAGAACAGGCCAATGGGAGGGCTCCACCCGCAGTGGCTAGCGGGGCTAAACACCAAGATACAAAATAAAAATTGACGGAATGGTTTAAGCAATCACCAGAATATCACAAACCTTTCAGAATGGAAAGAGTCCGGGAAAGAAAAAAAGTGCAGGGACGGTCACTGGGGTAACAAAATACCTAACAGTGCCCGGGGTGTCCGTATGACCCCTTAAATTGGCAAGCATACCTAGAGGGAAAGACAGGCATATGAGGTATATCCATAGGGGATCGGATAACGGGAAGCACTCAATCAGAGCGTCACTAAACGGCCAACCAAGGACCCAAGAATGGTAGCCATAATAGATAATGCTTAGGAGCTGGACAAGTAATGCATCACAAAGGTGTATTAAATATTGAGTTGACAATTAGTCAGTGAATAAATCAATAAAACACTAAAGGTAAGGAAAAAATATGAGAATCATGAGACTTAAAGCATTACATAAAGCAGAAAAAAAAAGGAGAAACCTCCACCCCAACCTGGAGGCTAATGGGAAAAATGGAGGTAAATGAACCAATAAGGTGTTACTAAAGAAAATTATAAGAAGGACTTATAACTGAGGCTTTCATTGAACCCTGGAAAGATGGTAGCTTTTAGGACAAAGATCCACCAGGCTTCAAGCTGGAGCAGCGTTTTATCTGCTTTTTATCTGTGTTTAATCTTAGCTACCCCCCCCCCCCCTCGAGTCCAGGGAGACATGTTCAAGTGCCGAGAATTTGATGAAATTGGTATTAAAGGCATGGTAGAGGCCTACGTGTCTGTGGCAGTATCCATTTTCTTATTAAAGAAGTTATGATCTTTTATGCGTTTAAAAAAGGGTCTTTCAGTTTTTCCCACATAGAAGCCCCCACAGGAGCATTGTGCCAGATAGACAACACCCATAGTCTGACAAGTTACACGAAATTTGAGAGAATGCCAGTTGCCATTCGGAAATTTAAACTTAGATGCATTATGCACATATTGACAAATATCGCAGTGTCCGCATGAAAAAGTACCAGTATTAACTAGTTTTTTTGGACGGATCCATTTTGTTGAAATTACTATGAACCAGTCGATCTCTAAGAGAATGAACGCGTTTGTATGTAATTTCTGGAAAATCTTTTATATATTTATTAACGATGGGATCGGCCAGTAAGAGGGGCCAGAATTGCCCCAAAATCTTTATAAAAATATTATGTTGATTGGAATAACGAGTTACCACTCTAACTGTGTCAATTTTCTTAGAGGATTTGGAAGAGAAAATTAGGGTGTTTCAATCCTTAACTTTAACACAGTTATAGGCTCGTTTAAGGCCAGCATGGCTATAGCCACGAGCCTTCAGTCTCTCATACAGATCCCTGGCAGCAGCCTGGAAATCAGTCTCCTTGCTACAATTGCACCTTAGTCTCACTATTATCTATAAGGTATGCTTCGTAATAGTGGAGCTGGATGAAAACTCTTTGCATGAACAATGGTATTTCCCGCTGTGGGTTTTCTGAATAAAGAAGAATCTAAATTATCATGTGGGTTAATACATATCTTCAAGTCAAGAAAATTAATAGCAGTTTCACTATATTGTATTGTGAACTTGAGATTAAAGTTGTCAATAGAGATCAGACTGAAAAAAATCTTTCAATTCACTCTTGGTTCCTGACCAAAAAATCAGGACATCGTCGATGTACCTGTACCATGCGACAATTCTATCTAGAAACAGGGTTAGATCCTCTTTCGAAAAAACATCCTTCTCCCACCCCTCCAGGTACAGGTTGGCATACGATGGGGCACACTTGGTCCCCATCGCAATATGTAAACTACCTCACAATTGTATTGTGTTTGCCCGATATTGTATTTTCCAATAAATTAAAAAAATTATATTTTTACATATTTGTTACTGATTTTATGTAAGCACCGTTTAAATCCCAACTTTGCCCTCCTATTGTTATTTACCTCACTTATAGCATTGAATTTCTTATCAACAAAAGGTTGGTATGCTATAGATAGGTTACAATGCTGTAAGCAGTTTGTGAAATTGGAGGAACAACCCAGTTTTTGAAACTGTAGGGGCGTGTGGTTTACTGAGAAATTAATGGATGTGGTTAGGCAGGCCTGGAGATGGTGCATTTTTGGATGGGTTTTGAAGAGACCCTGTCACCAACTTAAAAAAATTGCAGTGAAAAGCTCAGAACTAGCAAGGATTTTAAAAGCTTATGTGCAGTGTTCTTTATTTCCATAAATTGTTTGTTTTTTTATTTGCTTGTAATGTGCTACTGAGCCTACTAGAAAATATGACTACTCCAGGAGAGTCAATTCCGTAGCACCCTCCCACCCTGCAGGACATAGCCCTCTCCTCTCCTGGGAGTGTCTATTTACTTTCTGTGCTGACCTGGCATCTCCATTCCTCCCCTCACCTCTATTAACAACAAGGCCTGGGGAATGCCCAGGAAAAATCCAAGCCTACTTACCACCAGCTCGCAGACAAGCAAATTGGCCTGTCTAACAGTACGTTAAAAACAGGGTTTTAGTCCGCACGCATTTGCAAACGCATGCGTAAGCCACAGAGCCTCGTCAAGGCACCCTTGTATCTGTGGTCCTAACACTAAAGTATGAGTGTGCCCACAGTGGAGGCACATGCATTCTAATGGATAGATGAGGTCAGGTGGACTGAAGGGGAGCCCACCCCTTCTTAAAGGTACATGCAGCACACCAAACACCCAGCATGTAGCACAATGGCTGCAAAGGTGTTGGTGCATTGCTGCACCAATACCAATACGATATTACCTCTATAGATAATCCTTCATGTAACTGCTGGAGAAGGAGGATAGGAGAATAGTATACTGTAGTGTCACTAGAGTGACAGCTCTGAGTCTGTTAGGGCTGATGACTTCACATCCAAGATGGTAGCACCCAGCAGGGCTTCAAAATCAGGGCTTTTGAATGTCTACACAAGTGAGGCCTTTACAGGAAAATAACATGCAAAAATAAGGCTAAATGCATATTATGTTAGGAGAAGATTTTTGTTGAATTGAATGGCCTGTGGCAGGGTTTCATTGAAGCTATAGTGAGTTTCCGCCTTAAAAAAAAATGCTGTCACCTTGTCAATAAAGACAATGTACAAAAGGGCTGTCCAAACTATTGATACTCACTTTGCCGATATGCCCCCACACAGGGCTGGTGCAAGGATCTTTGACACCCTAGGCGAAACCTACGAAATTTTGCCGCCCCCCACCCCCCCTGGCTGTGCCCCTGACTCCACTTCACCCTGCCCTTGCTACACGTGTGACCTATCTGACCCCTACACTGACCCCCTGATACATACACTAATCCACCTGACTCCTACTTCCTGCACTACTCACATAACACTGACCCCTACACTGACCTACCTGATAATTACACCGAACTACCTGGCACCTACACTGACAATTACACTGACACCTACACTGACCATCACACTGACACCTACACTGACCATCCTGTCACCTACACTGACCATCACACTGACACATACACTGACACTGGCCATCACACTGACACCTACACTGACACCTACACTGACAATTACACTGACCATCACACTGACACCTACACTGACCATCACACTGTCACCTACACTGACCATCACACTGACACATACACTGACACTGGCCATCACACTGACACATACACTGGCCATCACACTGACACATACACTGACACTGGCCATCACACTGACACATACACTGGCCATCACACTGACACATAAACTGACCATCACACTGACACATACACTGCACTGGCTATCACACTGACACATACACTGACACTGACCATCACACTGACACATACACTGACCATCACACTGACACATACACTGACACTGAAACATACACTGACCATCACACTGACACATACACTGACACTGACCATCACACTGATACATACACTGACCATCACACTGACACATACGCTGACCATCACATTGACACATACCCTGACACATACAATGACCATCACACTGACACATACACATACACTGACCATCACACTGACCATCACACTGACACATACCCTGACCATAACACTGACACATACGCTGACCATAACACTGACACATACGCTGACCATCACACTGACACATACGCTGACCATCACACTGACACATACGCTGACCATCACACTGACAAATACGCTGACCATCACGCTGACCATCACACTGACACATACACTGACCATAACACTGACACATACGCTGACCATCACACTGACACATACGCTGACCATCACACTGACACATACGCTGACCATCACACTGACACATACGCTGACCATCACACTGACACATACACTGACCATCACACTGACACATACGCTGACCATCACACTGACACATACGCTGACCATCACACTGACACATACACTGACCATCACATTGACACATACACTGACTCTAACACTGACACATACACTGACACATACGTTGACCATCACACTGACACATACGCTGACCATCACACTGACACATACACTGACCATCACACTGACACATACACTGACCATCACACTGACACATACGCTGACCATCACACTGACACATACGCTGACCATCACACTGACACATACACTGACACTGACCCATACGCTGACCATCACACTGACACATACACTGACACATACACTGACCATCACACTGACCCATACACTGACACATACACTGACACATACACTGACCATCACACTGACACATACACTGACACTGCCACTGACCATCACACTGACACATACACTGACACTGACACATACACTGACACATACACTGACCATCACACTGACACATACACTGACACTGCCACTGACCATCACACTGACACATACACTGACACTGACACATACACTGACACTGACCATCACGCTGACCATCACACTGACCATCACACTGACACATACGCTGACCATCACACTGACACATACGCTGACCATCACACTGACACATACACTGACCATCACATTGACACATACACTGACCATCACATTGACACATACACTGACACATACACTGACCATAACACTGACACATACACTGACACATACGTTGACCATCACACTGACACATATGCTGACCATCACACTGACACATACACTGACACATACACTGACCATCACACTGACCCATACGCTGACCATCACACTGACCCATACACTGACACATACACTGACCATAACACTGACACATACACTGACACATACGCTGACCATCACACTGACACATACACTGACACTGCCACTGACCATCACACTGACACATACACTGACACTGACACATACACTGACCATCACACTGACCATCACACTGACCCATACACTGACACATACACTGACCCATACACTGACACATACACTGACCTACCTGACTCCTAGTTCCTGCATTACTCACACACAAACTCTCTCCATACAGCTCATTGTAGATCAGGGAAGAACCACCCTCCTCCTTACCTCTGCTCTTTGATGCTTCAGCGACCATAATCATGGCCTCTCCTCAGTACTGGGTGTGCAGAATTGTTCAGGAGTCCACGCCAGCGCCGTCCACCCGCTCCGCCTCCAAGATGTCCCCGCCGGGGCCAGGCCAGTGCCGTCCACCCGCTCCACGATGTTCCCGCCGGGGCCAGGCCAGCGCCGTCCACCCGCTCCACGATGTCCCCGCCAGACGGGAGGTCAGCTGCCAGACCTCTCAATGCTCCCATCTCCACCAAGCCCCGCCCCTCCGCTGCACTCACAGAGACACACAGCGCCGCTCCACAGGGACAGGCTGGAGCAAAGGAGTCCCGGCGCTGTGAGATAAACCTGTGTGATCACAGCGGGGCGCTCAGCGGGAAACATGGGGGATTGGTGGCACCGGCGGCACACCATGGGGAGCGAGCGATCAGGAGAGGAGAGCTGAGCTCACACTGGACAGAGGCTGTGGTTGCGCCCTAGGTGGTAGTGCGCCCTAGGCGGCTGCCTACTTCGCCTAGTGGTAGCGCCGGCCCTGCCCCCACAGCTCCTACTTCTGCCATAGATGGTACTAAAATCCCCAGTGGTGAACGCTAGAGGGAGTGATGACCTGGAACTTGGATGTTTAACAGTGCTTTACATAGAAATGGCTGTTGGTTGGACACTGTCACATTAGAAGGGGTCACATGCTCCACCATACCTGGAAGAAATGGGTATTTTTGCTAGTGGAGGATGCAGAAGAAGCGGTGGGGAAGTGATGGCAAGGTAAGTATAAGTGGGTTGAGGAGGGCCTCTTTATACAGACACTGCCACTTTGCCCTGAATGGGCAAAAGATATGAGGCTATGAGTAAAGATATGAACTTATGACTTCACTATCTGAATACTTATTCTGAGTGACTGATAAGCAGTGATAAGAAAGACAGGCAAATAGCATTCAGAGAAGGGCATTAGTCCTTCCAATGTAAGTCACTGACAACCAACCTACTGAAATTACATCTCAACTATATAAACTTCTTTGTTTTTAGTCAGTCAAACTTGACTGCTAAGCTTGCACTGAAAATAATAGTAGAAAACAGCAGTTCTGCAGCACTACTGCTGTCTTCTGTCCTGACTGGTCAGAAAATGTTAGAATGGTTGCTATTGTTATTAATAGAAAATTGGTCATTAAGTCAGTAGCCCCTTTGCAAGGCCACTGTGAATTAGCCCTGATTGATTGTCCCTTTAAGCCATAATGATTAGAACAGGATCTGTAAATTATAGGGTTAGGTAGGTACCTGCATAAGATAACAGCATAACTGTTATTTACATTGTGCATGTGACAACATACACTATGTTCAGATATTCCTCTTTCTTTCTTCAGGTCTGATCTCTCCCGGAGTTTCTGTTCCTGTGCAAGTACCAGGAGGAGACCCAGATCTCAGCCAGTACTGGCCCAGACTCCAGTGAAGAACATGGAACTTATGTTGATGAGACTGAAGAAAACCACCATATTGCCATGTAAACTGGAAATATCATTTATTTGGCCCAATGGATCTTGGTGATTGATCAGCAGCAGAATCCACCCACGTCTCAATCAACAAACATATACATCAAACCTAAAACTTTTCAGTTCAATACCAAGAGAAAATACTAACAGTACAACCTCAGGTCATCAGACCTCAGCAAGGACTTTCTTAATATAAAAGGGAACAGACTTTCCAAGTGTATTAGTCAGTTTCTTTAAGTTACTTAAGTTCATCAAGCTTGAAAATCAACTGTACTATCATTAAAACAATTATTAATACTGTTGCTTATCAACATGTCAAAAAAAAGAACTTCACTCAATTTTTTAAGCTTTGAATAAATTGGGAGCCGTCTCAAATTCAAAATGATCTTTACAGTGACATTGGTGGGGAAATCACCTTTCCAGACATGACAGCAGCCTCTCAGCTTTTCATCTGAGCTTCCCATTGCACCATCTCAAGTGATTGCTACATATATTGCTATTGGGAATCCTTCACAATGAGGGTAACATGGAAATACATTTCACATTTCCAATTGATCTGTCTCCTAGTAGATTGTCCATAAGAATGCATGGATAATCCCTTCTGCAATGTTTTCATCATTTCCAGAAGAATTGAGAGAACGCTGATGCAACAGGAATAGATAGGGGTGCACATCACTTGACACCTACTATAGCAACTTGTGTGCTGCCTGGTGGGACATTCTCAAGACATGGAAGGTGTGGGGTGTGGGAGAATCTACAGTATTGGAAGACTGTGTTGCAGAATCAAGGACATTGGGCAACTATGCTTCTACACACCTTCCCCCTTTCTCACCCACTGCAGGATCATTGATCCTAAATTTAAATATAAATATACAATAACAGACTTGAGTTGTATAATTAAACAGTAATAGAAAGACTTAAATGCTTATTTTTCCTGAGGAAAATGCTGCCCCAGGTTTCCACCAGTGCTGGCCACATGCCTGAAGCCCTAGGCACTTGGAACTCTGTTGAAGGAAAGGATCAGCCATTCCAAACTCTGATCCCAACTTTCATTAATGATTATATAGCCAAGTTCCTAGGCTTTCAGACACTGAAGGACACTTGGGGCAGCATTTTCCCTAGGAAAGGAAAGTATTATAAACCATCTATTACTTTTCATTAAGTATATCTAAAGCTCTGTCGAGTGACTTTTTGCTGTCTATGTCCTATCGGAAAGATATGACATCATTCTTATCTGGAAGACATAACTCTTCCCCACCATTTCCAAAAAAAAAAAATGGCTTTAGATACACTTTAAGTGACCCCAGTGAGATATTACGTTGTGCTTCTTTTGAACGTTTTTACATTTAAAACTCATAAAAAGTTAAAACTATAAATACAATTTTGCTTGGAATTTTTAGGAATCTATTTATGTATATTTAAAACTTTATTTACCACTGAAGCCCCACAATTCCAGTATGTTAAAGTTTCTGTAGTAACCATCTTACCTGTGCTTATTTTGCTATTACCATCTCTGGAGGTGTTTTATCATTTATTTCGTATTAAGTCTGTCAGCAACTGTGGGCAGGAGAAATAGTTTTGCAATATGCTCATGTTCTTTCAGTTCCTCCTTCATTCCCCTTTTTAAACATTTTAGAAACTGTGCTATATAGTATTATAGAATTGCTGCGTCAGGATATATTTTACAGAACACCTCAGTACTCAAAGGCCAGATGTGGTTAAAGAAGATATCTGGTGTAAAGTTAACCATTTTCTATGGTTTCTAGTGACAGAGCTTTTTAGATCTCTAAATATATTTTATTACATTTTTATCTTAGTCTCTGAAGATAGCTGCTACTATGTAAATCACCTGACAGGACACCTAGATTTGCTGTCACCCTGTTTCAAGATCAATGGTAATCAGTGAGAGCCATGTCTGTGCCTGCCCCTATTACATTATAATGATTGACATGTAAAGCATTGGAAGGTTTCAGTAGGTTAGTGACCGCAGAGCTTTCATTTCTGAAGAGGAATGGTCAAACACAATTCTTTCCTTTTGAATGATTCCATATACAGATGTATGTTTTAGCCATGAGGATTGAGGAATCCCCTACAAGAGTGACCAAAGGGGTTGTGGATCTTAAAATACATTGTAGTTGCTTACTGTGGCCAGTTTAGATGAAAAATAGTACCAGAATTTTTCTTTGGAACATAATTTTGCTACATCTGAGAATCACCACATATTAACAGTATGCTAGCTATCACATTGGTTGTGCTCTGAACCAAACTGTAAAACCATCCTATGGCTGGTGTTATTACGGATCTCATCTGCAGGAGCATCATGGCAGTTGCAGATTGAATAGTGGCAAAGTGGCTGAAAATGATAGGAGGGTTTACTTCCACATTAATGAAAGACAGTTTGGCAGTTTAACTTACTGTACTGTACATTGTTCTTGCTGCTATTAGATGTCTTACAACAAACATGTACAGGATAGTTAGCAGCCCCAGATCTGCTGTATGATATATCAGGACCCCCAAGTTTTGTACTTTGTACAGGAAATAACCATTGGGTTTCTTGGTTGGTGCCACTCTCCCTGTCTCCAAAGAGTAATTCCTGATATTTTTTTGGAGCTTAGACAGTGTGGGGAAAGGTGCCTGTCAGGTTTCAATTTCTGTCTTTGTCCCCGCTGGAGAAGATTTCTGTTCACTTCCTGTTCCAGTGATGGTGGTCAACGTGGCAGGAAGCAAGAGGAAATCTCTCTAACACAGAAACAGACAGTAATAAAAAATATTGTTTTGTGAAATAGGAAAGAATAAGAATCTCTTCCAGGTGACTTGTAGTCTATTGAAGATGATCCTTGTACATCATGGTCATAATGACAGAACTAAAAAACAGGACAATGAGTGAATAAGCATTTTATACCAGCAGTTCTAGAGTCTGGAAAGCATTTGTTTAAACAGAGATTTAAATTTAATCAGAGATCCACAATACCAATCCACAAGCAACCAATGCATTTTGGAGCCTAAAACCATACCCCCTTCATCAGGGATTACAATACCATATGAGGTGGAGGAAAAAAGACTCAGTTGGAAATAAACATTCTAAACTGATAGAGGTTCTAACTTTGTTTTACTATAGCAACATTTAAAAAGGGTTCTATTGCTGTCTGTGTCCTTATTAGGCAAATTTCCTATCACTCCTACAATTTTTAATGTTTTGGACTGCTACACAGAAAGTGTATGTCTTCTGACACCAAGGCAGGGGTAGACAACACCTGGTTTGAATTTGGAACTGCTGGCTTCAATGTAAAATGTAAAATGTATTCAAATGTAAAGCACATCTGGACTCTCAGAATTTAGGGAAGCCTGCAGAATGCTCATTTTGACCTTATGAAAGTCAGAGGATCTCCCACCGCATGCAGTGCAGGCACCTTAGTGACCTACTAAGAGGCACTCTCCTTGTACAAGTCCACAGCACTCTCATATAAGTTGACACTTATACCCCTGGTTTGAGGGCTCCCGGATCTGGAGAACCCAACTTTTCCTGCAATAGTCACGCTTGGTCTTTCCTTCAAAAATAACCTTTGGTCACCCATCACAGTAAATAATCAAAATTTTGACTCCTAAAATAACAGGATGGGTCAAAGCTCAACTTTTCATGAAAAAAGGAAAAATTTGCATCTTTTTGATCATCAGTTTTCACTGGAGGTAAGTTCTTCTGATGCCCTTTTTTATTATAGGCCAAGTTTAAAAAGACCAGGTTTGGTACTGGTTAACTATAAGTAGAAATGACGAGGAATGCATAGCAGATATTTTCCAGGTAGATGATGTTGCTAAGGAACACTTATGCCACGTACACACGATCGGCCATTCCGACAACAAAATACATGGGATTTTTTCTGATGGATGTTGGCTCAAACTTGTCTTGCATACACACGGTCACACAATGTTGTCAGAAATTCCGAACGGCAAGAACGCAGTGACGTACGACGAGCCGAGAAAATTGAAGTTCAATAGCCAGTGCGGCTCTTCTGCTTGATTCCGAGCATGTGTAGAACTTTGTGCTTCAGAATTGTGTACACACAATCGGAATTTCCGACAACGGATTTTGTTGTTGGAAAATTTGAGATCCAGATCTCAAATTTTGTGTTTTGGAATTCCGATGGAAAATGTCCGATGGAGCCTGCACATGGTCATAATTTTCGACAAAAAGCTCCCATTGAACATTTTCCGTTGGAAAATCTGACTGTGTGTATGTGGCATTAGACGAAAATATAGGTGTATAGTTGTGTTAAGACAAACTATGTTATTCCTTGTCCACCTTTGCCACACTATTTACCAACTGCAATCATGCCATTTATAGTAGGTTCACAGTCAAAAAGCAGGCAACCTGGTGGATTTCTTGTTGCAAAATCTTTATTGGCTACTGAACAATATGTACAGTGTCTTGCTAATGTGTTTTGGCCACATTGGCCTTCCTCGTAGCATTGGTGTAAGATTTTGCAATGAGAAGTCCACCTAGTTGCTGGCTTTTTGACTATAATCAGCTATATTGGGGGATGGTACTTCCCAGCCTGAGATCTCGTCCCCAGCCTTTGAAGTTTGATTAAACAGTTGAGTTTTGGTATAGAAATTTCTTTCCATAATCATGCCATTTATGATTTGGAGCAGAATTTCCACATGCTTCCTTTACCTCTAACTCAAAGTGTGGCAGCTATATGTTCTATATATGTTGCCACTTGAATTGCTGCCTGTGCCTCATGCCCTGGAAATATACAATAGTTTCCCAAGGGAAAATCACCCCCTACAGGGCTGTGTATCCCCAATCAGGTTTACCTGCCCCGTGGGCCATGGCTGATGCTTACAGCTGTGAATTTAGCTGAGTACCTGGAGTTCAGCTGTAATGACTGCAAAGTGCAGCTTTTCAATCTACAGAAAGCTGTTGTTTTGAAATGGTCAATCCAAAACCATAGAATCATACTGAGTCTTGAATTTTGAGAAAGAGCAGTAAAGCACAACCATTGGTCAGCACTAGTATGCAGGTAGCAGAATCTGCAAATTAAATAGACAAATGTCGTTAAGCTAAGTATCCAATGGTGCATATTGTGCACTTTGGGTATTACCAGGTTAAACTACGACACTTTTGCTAAAGGCCCACCATCTGTCTGGAGATTATACTGTATTTGTGAGGTATATGTATATATAAACATACAATTTTTAATGCTGCTTTGTACACAGATTTCATTGCTCAGTCATACTGGTTTTATAGAAACCTATGTTTGGAACACGTGCAAAAAAAGGCAACCTGTCAATTTGGCATCTCCAGCAGTATGTCCCAGCATTATAGTTATTTGGTTCATGTCTTAAAACATTGCACTGCTGATAATCTTGGTTTCATTCATTAAGTTGTCAGCAACTTTAGTCCCAACCCCTTTGGGACTAAAAGCATTTCTATAATTAAATTCTGGAAATACTGAGGATACAAAGTTATTGGAATCCAGTCTTAGTCAAGCTGTAGATAAGGACTACTGTACAGTCACCAGCTCACCTCTACAAAACCATGTGAAGACTGCTTCTTGACACTTTCAAAGATGTAGAACTGTGGAAATGTTAGTTGTTCACCCTACAAGCATCACATCCAGGCACTGTCCAAAAGCAAACACCGAACTTGTCAATGGATGGTATGATTTTCTAAGGACATCTCAAACATCTGCACTTTATGGATATTTTCACATCAAATAATTGATATCCTGGATTTACATCACAAATATGTAAATAATTTTCTTTTTTCAACCAGTTTATTGAATGCATGCTGTAAACAAAAATGTGGACAAAGGGGCACATGATGGAACAATAACTGAGCAACATTTTTCATTCATATATTAATGAAATGTAAACAGAAACATGACGACATACTGTACATCTCAATTTTGGGTTCACTAGGGGCAAATTATCATTGTTTTGCCATTTTTTTATGTTGATCTGGAACATTGAGGGGAGATCTCCCCCAAGTCTTGCTGGATGTTGTATATTTGTTTTTTCAGCTGAGCTACCACTCCACTATCACCAACAGAAGCTTGTTCTCCATATACGCTATAGAGAATCCACTAGAGCAGCAATTATCAACTTTTTAACACAAAAGAACCACTGAAATCACTCAGAGGGCAGAGGGTCTCAGAGAACCCCTGCCAATAAGTCATATATCTTTAGCTCATGGTACATTAGCATAACGGTCACTGGGAAGAATGCCCCTTATATTTTGGTCATTGGAAAGAATATCTCCCTCACAAACAGCTAAAAAGATTGTCGTTGTCAGATGTTACTTACTTGATGTTATTTTGCTTATTGCTTAAAGAGCCCCTGGGACCTTCTGAAGGAACCCTGGCTAAGCAAGCTTCCACTAGAGGTTGAAAGACACAGAAATATTGCATCAACTACTCCAAAGAGCACATGGCTCTTTAGAGATTTTCATCAGAGTTTGAGACATTGGGGTTGATTAACTAAAACTAGACAGTGCAAAATATGGTACAGCTGTGCTTGGTAGCCAATCAGCTCCCAGTTTTTTTTTTTTTTTTGTCAAAGCTTAATTGGCTTCTGTCCAGAAATTGGCCCTAGTATATGAATGGGGACCTTGGATTGTGGGCTCCTTGAGGGTAGGGACCAATGTGAGTGTGCAATATACAGGGATAGGGACAATTGTAGACACTCACTCAGGTTGAACTGGATGGACTGGTGTCTTTATTCAACCTTACTATGTAATTATGTAATTTAACAAGCTGAAGTTAGAACTCTCCAACTTTAGTAAATCAGCCCCATTGGGTTTCAGGTATATGTGTTCTCGCTGGGGGCGATGTTTCTCATTAGTACAGACAACTGTCTCTCTCACTATGAAAGCAGCGTCCTATTGGAGGAGATAGTGAGAGGCGATGAAAATAGGGATGAGGAAGTAAGAGGTGGCTAAGTAGGTGGGAACCTGACAAATTATTCAGGCTATGAGTTTATTTATGTCCATATACCCATACCCTCATGTGCATGTACATGACTATATAGTCCAGTGGTGGCGAACCTTGGCACTCCAGATGTTTTGGAACTACATTTCCCATGATGCTTAACTACACTGCACAGTGCATAAGCATCATGAGAAATGTAGTTCCAAAACATCTGGGGTGCCAAGGTTCGCCATCACTGATATAGTCATTCTATTTTTTGGTTTTAGGCCCCTGTACTGATCTTTGCTCAGCGGTGTGCAAGAGGTCATAGACAACAATGCATCTTGTTAGAGAGGAAAAAAACAGGGCATTTTTTCTGCTTACATTTGCGATTTGTCTCTTCCTTTCCAGCTTTAGAGTCAATGCAAACAGAAATTCTTCTCCCAAATGCACCATTAAATAAGGTCAGCTGCAGGGAAACATTTTGGGACTAATAAGATCTCTGTGTGTGCGTAGTTTTTTGGACCAGAATGTAGGTATATTATCATGCGTTAAAGCATGTTACCTTGGGTTGAAT
Source organism: Lithobates pipiens (assembly GCF_037356315.1). Lineage (NCBI taxonomy): Eukaryota > Metazoa > Chordata > Amphibia > Anura > Ranidae > Lithobates > Lithobates pipiens. The sequence goes on from NW_027507788.1 coordinate 88,870,470, forward strand.
TGATGCATTTTTGCAATACAATGAATTTAGGATTTGGAGTGGATAAAATTAACAACCATTGACCAAGGCATGTGAATAACTGTTGTCAATGCATCAAAATGCATGCAATGCATTTTTTGCCATTGACTTTTATGGTATGGGCCTTACAACACGCTAAAATGCTGAACAAAATTAACATCACAGTTTTCAAAGCATGCTGCACAGCAGTGCAGAGATGGGACAGTTACTATTTTTAATATGGGGAACTTTAGTGCAATATAATGCATGTGTTAAAATGCAACAGTGTAAATGAGGCCCGCAACATGGGTAAGCCAGTCAACGGACTGCTAATATTTTACAGGAGCTTGAAGTGCGACAAATTCTTTAGGTTCTGTCTTTAGAAGTGGAAAAAGTCTTCATGTTTTTTGAAGTCTTTTGTAGACAGATTTTAGGAAGCTGTTACATGTGCTTCTGGGCAGATCTGCAGCTTCAGATGACCTGATTCTGCACTGCGTAATGTTCTCTCTACCACTGTGGGGGGGATTTACTAAAACTGCTGTACACAGAATCTGGTGGAGCTGGGCATAGTAACCATTCAGCTTCTAACTTCAGCTAAATTGTGTTGTTAATGTTCAATTAAGCTTTGACAGTAAAACCTAGAAGCTGATTGGTTACTATGCACAACTGCACCAGATTCTGTGTACACCTACTTTAGTAACTCTCCCCTCGTTTGAGGTATGGCAAATATTCTGAAAAAGATGGAAATGGGTGTACTTCACCCACTGAATAGCACAGCTGGGCAGTTGGTGGCCTTAGTACAGTGGATTACCAGTAGCAAGGCAGTTTTTAGCAGGAGATTATCCGAATACATTATAGTTATGCTAGAATGAGAAACCATGGCTCCATGTGCATTTTAATGATACATTTTTGGGGATCTTTTTAAGTTTGATTTTTAAAAATTATCTTGTAATATCAGAAAACAGATACAAGAGTGAAAAGTGATGAACAATCTCAACTTAAAACCCTTGAAGGCCACATTTTTATTTTTCCATTGTGTATATAGTGATTATTTAGTCCTACACGCAAGAAATATAACTATAAAATTATAAAAAAGTAACCAAAAATAAAACAAAAAATAGATGGCAGCAATCAATCCGATCACAGTTGTTGCTATAGGCTACAATTCTACCTTCTTCACTTCCCCGATTGTTATAGAGCACACTTTAAAGTGGCAGCATTGCTAGGTATTGATTCCATTGTAGTGTTGCATTCTGTTGCATTCCATTGTATCTGCTCGTATAATTGTATATACATCTGTATATTATTGTGTTATAGGAAGTCTTGTGCTCAGTTATGTATTGGGGACCAAGCTTGGTAATTAAAGACCTGTGTGGAAACCAAAATCTTATGAACACTTTTCTGTGGATTCATCTGATATATTCAGAACTTGCTGCTTTGTTTTATATTATGTTTTTGCGTGTTGCTGCACACACCCTGTTCTTTGTCTTGGTTGGCATGTTCCTCTTTGCTGTGCATTACTGTATAGCATGACCTGCCCGCTCTGTACTGTGCTGAGATTCTTATTAAACTTTTTTCTCTCTATCTGTAATGTTTATTTCCTGTAGCTTAACCACATTTTATAGGGTGTTGAACATGATTTAATATGCAGACCCAAATTTTTTGCATGAAATGTGTTTTTGCCCTTCAAGGAAGCATAGCAAATTTTTAGTACTTTTGAGCTTAAATTCATTCAATAATTTTTGCTATAAATTTTTTTTAAATGCTTGCTTCTCCATATTTTTCTAATATTAAATATTGACATTTGTAGATTAGCCAATAGAGGGAGCTCTCAAGCACTTGGTGCAATTGTCTCTCCCTTAATTTCACCCTAAAGTCTCATAGCATTTTTTAAATTTTTGTCAATGTCTCAGTTCTGCACATACATTTTAGCATTTGTATTCCACCATATGGTATTATATAATTGTTTTTACCAGGACAGACAAGGCTTTAATTTGGTAGCAATAAATATAAAATATTTTCCTCAAAATTTTGCCACAGCAACCTTTACGTAATTTACACATCTCGATAGATTTACCACAAAATATAATAAATATAATCAAAAAGGCTTCTGAATAAAATTATATCACATTAGTGCAATTTTTTTGTAATGTAACATCTCCTTTCAATGAAAAATATAAAGGTTTGTGTAAATGGTTAGCAAAGTAAGATTAGGTCAGTTTGACAAAGGCACAAATTAGCACGACAGAGACTTTTTCAAAGGTTTGCGATTGCAAACAATTCAAATAACATAGCATCCCGTTATGCAGGCAACTTTTTTTTTCCACCTTTTTCATGGGAATTCTGGATCTGATCAGTGGTGATGATATGCACACCCCACCATGAAGCTGTGTAGCAGCAGAACACTTCCAATAGTGATTTACTGCTAGCTGCATTCACCCAGCATAAGATCACAATATCAGTGATCTGTTGCTGCAGTAAGAGGGTGGACAACACTGTCCTGGCCTCTGTACTCAGAGGAAGTACTATGATGTCACTTGGGACTCAAATGGTAAAAGTTTATCTAAAATCTGCAACAGGTAAACATACAGCAATAAAAGTTGACAGGTGTTCTACCCAACTTAGCCACTTCCTTCCCAAGGTATGTACCTGTATGTCCTTGGGTTTCAGTGGTTATACCGGGATGATGCCTGCACCTACAGGCATCATCCTGGTATCATTCTTTCCAGCCGGCAATTCTCTTTCAGGCAGAAGTGATCTGAGTGGCTAATTAACCATTTGATCATTTCTGTGGTGGCGGAAGGGGGTCCCACCCCCTCCTACCATCTCTCCAGGGCTCTCTGATCCCGTTGTGGAGGCTGGGAGCGATGCGGTTGGCGGCGATGGCTGCCCTAAACACAGAGAGAGGAACTGACGTCGTTCTCCTCTCTGTGTAACCTTGGATACTGGGAGCAATGAGTAGTTTCGTCACTTGTGATTCCACCCCTTTGTTTACCTGGCCACCAGCGGCCAGGGAAGCAGCCAATCAGACCAATCTCTGTCTGATGTGCTTCCTTCAAATGACCAGAGAACAGATTTGGGATCTAATTGACCCCAAATCTCCCCCTAAAGAGTACCCGTCACAGCCCATGCTGTCACAAAGGATGTTGTTTATCCCTTGTGATAGCAATAAAGTTAGTACAAAAATAAATTGCAAAAAAAATTAAAAAATGTGTGTGTATAAAATAAATAATAATAAAAAAAAAAATTTAAAGTGTCCCCGTCCCTCCATTACATACATAGTCACATAGTAGGTGAGGTTGAAAAAAGACACAAGTCCAACCTATGTGTGTGATTATATATCAGTATTACATTGTATATCCCTGTATGTTGTGGTCGTTCAGTCGCATATCTAATAGTTTCTTGGAACTATCAATGCCCCCCGCTGAGACCACCGCCTGTGGAAGGAAATTCCACATCCTTGCCACTCTTACAGTAAAGAACCCTCTACGTAGTTTAAGGTTAAACCTCTTTTCTTCTAATTGTAATGAGTGGCCACGGGTCTTGTTAAACTCCCTTTTGCGAAAAAGTTTACAAGTATGAGCAGGGTGATAGAAGGTAGAGATGTCTGTATATAGATACAGACATCGCTACGAGGGCAGCGCTCCACTGGTATGTGTAGTTCAATGCCAATCTAGTTTCATTGCCTATCTGTAATACTGGCCCAGTCTGTCTAGGCGCTACATCTCCCACGGGTCATAGTTGCTCCTGGCAGGCTCTGTCCTTCAGACAATCCACAGCAGCTCAGTTTCCTCTTCCTCTCTGTGATCCCAGTTGGTGGGTGGGGCTTTCCTCCAGCTCTCATTGTGGCTGCATACAGTTCTTAAATGGCTAGTGTCTTTCTCTACCCTCTCCTCAGTGGCAGCCTAAATAAACTTGGATGGGGATAGGGATATTATGGGATGCCCACTTGATCAACAAAGAATTCTTCAGGGACTCAACTATATACATCCAATATATATATATATATATATATATATATATATATTTAATATACAAACACACACACACACACACTTCTCCTCTTCTACCTCCAGCACAAACTTGCTTGTAGAACTATGTCTCCCAGGACCAGCTAGCACTGACAAATTGATCCAACACAGACACAGATCCAGAGCAAATGCCCTTTGCAGACAGGGACCACCAGCCCCTTTGGTAGTGTAGCAGAAAAAGAGGTCTTAAGAGCTCAGCTGTCCTATTCTTGTGGCTTCTGGTCCCCAGTACCACCTCTTCAGGCACTGGCAGCCTGCCTGACTGCAGCTGCCCCTTTAACTAGCCCTCCTGGCTACTTTTCCACAGTCCTCCCAGACTGACACTGACACTTCCTGAGCCAGCCCGAGCCTCCAGCCCGTGGGGCCCCCTAGACCTAGAGAGCCCCTTAAGGCTACCGACAGGCCCCTCAGGACGCCATCTCCATTTTCCACCTGACTCCCTTTGCCAGCCTGACTCATCCATACTTAAGGGTTGGCTTAATCCCCTGCCAGGCCCACTGGCTGGGGATTGGCCAAGCTCCCCTGAGTATTCAGGTCAATCCTCCTGGCCTCCACCCTCTAGTTTCCAGAACATTCTGCAACTTTCCAGAACCGGGGGAGGCATGCTTGCATGAGTCATCCAGCCCTGAACTCAAGTAAGCCCTGACCCAGATTTCATGATGTTTCTCTGAGCCAGAATATGTTTTACCTACTTCCCTTTACCTACACTAGAGGGTGCTACACCTTGTACAAAAATTATTGAATGACAAAGGCAAACGTTCTTTCTTGTGTATAATTTTTATGTCCGTTGCCACCTTGCGGGTCATTCTTTGCTTCAGATCATGCATGTTTTTCTCTATTCGATTATTCCCATATGATTACTGTACATATTGAGCGACAATCCAATGTTGTGTTCATGTATGATAAAAATTTTGTAGCTTGCACCTTTTTTTCTGCCTGAACCAGTTAGAATCAGCTATCGATAGCACTATACTAACAACCAGATAATTGACAGATCATTTCTCGTACTGAATTTTTATTTTCCGATTTTCCTATAGTGTATATCCATCCTTACTGAGCTCTGGTGCCAATGCCCATGCAGAGTGCAACTGTACTTGCAAACTGCACAGTCTGCACTTTGTATGTCCATCTTGGTATGAAATAAGTGTGAAATAAGTTTAGCAGGAAGGACCCAATTTTCATACCATTAGGCATAGCTGGACATACACATGCACATATTCGAGTAAATCCAAGGATTGCCACCAGCTATCTGCACATTGGTTCCTAGCGCACAAGTGTGTATTGTCCACAGTCAAGCGTTGTGGTGGGAGTGTCATGGTCTGGGGCTGCATGAGTGCTGCCGGAACTGGGGAGCTATAGTTCATTGAGAGAACCATGAATGCCAGCATGTACTGTGACATACTGAAGCAGAGGATGATCCCCTCCCTTTGGAGACTGGGCCGCAGGGCAGTATTCCAACATGATAATGACCCCAAACACACCTCCAAGATGACCAAGCTAAAGAAGCTGAGGGTAAAGGTGATGGACTGGCCGAGCATATCCCCAGACCTAAACCCCATTGAGCATCTGTGGGGCATCCTCAAACGGAAGGTGAAGGAGCGCAAGGTCTCTAACATCCACCAGCTCTGTGATATCGTCATGGAGGAGTGGAAGAGGACTCCAGTGGCAACCTGTCAAGCTCTGGTGAACATCATGCCCATGAGGGTTAAGACAGTGTTGGAAAATAATGGTGGCCAAAATATTGACACTTTGGGCCCAACTGGGACATTTCCACTTAGGGGTGTACTCACTTTTGTTGCCAGCAGTTTAGACATTAATGGATGTGTGTTGAATTATTTTGAGGAGGCAGCAAATTTACACCGTTATACAACCTGTACACTCAATATTTTACATTGTAGCAAAGTGTCATTTCTTCAGTGTTGTCACACGAAAAGATATAATAAAATATTTACAAAAATGTGAGGTGTGTACTCACTTTTGTGAGATACTGTATCTATACTTGTTGAGATTTTTTACACTTTAGTAAATCAACCCCATAGATTCTCTCTTTAGTTCTATTCATTTTTTAATACTATTTCTCAACTTTCTTGACCAAAACAGTGAGATATCATTGCAACTAAATTGTTTTCAATCACATGGATCCAACAAGTAGATTTTCTTTGAGAAAAAGCAATGCTGCTACCAATGTTTCCTTCAATCACTGCACTTTCCTACTACATCTTATTCCATTCTCCAAATACAGTTATAAAGCATGCCTCCTGATCCACCTGCTCAATGCCACCAAGGTGTGCATTTCACAAAAGTGGCAAAGTACTGTTCCTCTGACAGCTGAACAATGGATATAGGTAGTAAAAGTGAAAAGACCAACAGTTTTGTAAAATGTGGTATTATTGGCACAATATTCAATTTATGCAGGAAGATAGTTCACACATAACCCTTTTAACTTAGATTTTGCTTCCATGGAAACTTTTTTTGCTCAACTTGTAACTTGGGATGCAGCTAAGCATAGTTGCCCTGTCCTTTCTACTTTAGCCCCTTCCAGTGGCGTAACTAGAACCTTCAGGGCCCCGATGCAGGAAACCATGGTGGCCCCCCCCCGACCTCCGGACAGGGCTCTTTTCTCCGAGCCTGATGGTGGAACACCAGGGCCCAGTCCCAAGTGGGTGGCTGCATATAAAGGAACCGATTTAAAAAACATCAATTACAGCCACTGTGCCCATCAAACGCCACCACTGTACCATCTAATGCCACCACTGTACCATCAAATGTCACTACTGTGCCCATCAAACTCTGCCGCTGTGCCCATCAAATGCCACCGCTGTGCTCATCAAATGCTGCCAGTGTACCCATCAAATGCTGCCACTGTGCCCATCAAATGCTGCTACTGTGCACATCAAATGCTGTTGGTGTGCCCATCAAATGCTGCCACTGTGAATCCCCACCGCCCGCTCACTGTCTGCCCGCCACTTACCCTGTCTTGGTGGGGCAGCGGGTAACGGCCATGAGCGGGGTCCTCCATGCAGCTACTGCCATCCTCATCTCCCGTCCTCTCCTCCTGATGGGCGTCCAATAGCTGTGTCTATCGTTTCAGCCAATCGGGTGATGGGTATAATACCCGCACACCTGATTGGTGGAGAGGCCGTTCAGTGTTAGGAAAGTGAATATTAATTCACTTTTCTAACACACCTGGGTAGACTGTGAGCGTCAAGCATGGCGCTTGCAGTTCACCTATTTTGAAGCCTATTATAGCCCATGGCTCTAATCAGGTGCTGCAAAAACACCCCCCCCCACCGCTGTAATTCAGGCACCCGGCACCCCAAAAGGGACCAGACACCTAAATATGGGGGTGGCAGCGGTGGCCATGGATAGATTCATACTATGCTATGCATGAGTCTATCCTTTGGTCATAGAGGGGGTGGAACCTGTGCACCCTTTTGGATGCACCGCCACTGATAAACACATGCATACATACACATACATATATGAACACACACACACATACACACATGCATACATGCATGCTCTCACACACACACACACACACATACAAGCATGCTCACACACACTCACACACATACAAGCATGCTCACACGCACACATACAAGCATGCTCACACGCACACATACAAGCATGCTCACACACACAAACATACATTAATGCTCACACACACACATTAATGCTCACACACACACATACATGCATGCTCACACACACACACATACAAGCATGCTCACACACACACATACAAGCATGCTCATACACACATACACACACACACATACATGCATGCTCACACACATACATGCATGCTCACACACACACACACACACATACATGCATGCTCACAAACATACAAGCATGCTCACACACGCACATATAAGCATGCTCACACACACACACGCACATACAAGCATGCTCACGCACACACAAGCATGTTCACACACACACACACACACACACAAGCATGCTCACACACACACACATACATGCTCACACACACGCACACACACATACATGCATTCTCACACACACACACATACAAGCATGCTCACACACACACACGCGCATACAAGCATGCTCACACACACACGCACATACAAGCATGCTCACACACACAAGCATGCTCACACACATGCACATACAAGCATGCTCACACACACATACAAGCATGTTCACACACACATACATACAAGCATGTTCACTCATACAAACATGCTCACACACACACACACACACACACACAAACAGAAATACAGTAGATAGTCTTATTAAAAAAAATGGCAGACATTTACCTTCCTGGCTTTTCCTGCCGGGTACTGCACTCTAGGGGGAGACAAAGAGCACACACTGTGCTTTCACTACTAAGCCTAATGTGAGGAACTCCCGCACAGTGCCGATTTCAGTTCGGCTGATGATCGGGGAGCTCCTCTCAGTCTTCCCTCCTATCGAAGAGTGTAGGGGGCCCTTGGGCCTCCCCGCAGCAAGGGGCCCGGTCGCCATGGCGATCTTGGCGACCCCTATAATTCCTCCACTGGCCCCTTCCCATTTCCCCTTTCTCTTCTCCATCCTCCCTATTTTTTTCAGTATCTCTTTTTTTTTTTACCCTTTTCTCCTTTTTTCTTTTCTACCTCTTGCTGAGTCCGGAGTCCTGTTATAAACCCTGAAAATTACCTTTTAGCTTAGCCATACGTCCTTGAATTCCAGTCAACTTCCAGGGAGGCCCGCAGTGTATGGACTGAAGGGGAAGTAACGAAGGGCCGGACATGACAGTGAGGATAAGGGCTGGAAGGGTTAAGTTAATGTATGAGGTACAAGAGGGAGGAGTAGAGAAAGAACTTAAGCTGAAGGGGAGGAGCGGTATAAAAGGAGGAGGGGGAGGAGTTACAGGCAGTGCGGAAGGAAGGAACAGTGAGAGGAGGCAGTTTTGCTCGACTGCTCCTCTAACAATGGCGTGCGGTGGAACGCGGACCGGAGTGGCTGCGGGACAGGCTGGGTGACATTGCGGAGATGGCGGGACCTTCATCGGGGAGCAGTGAGCGGGCACGGAGGTCTCGGCCTCCGGCACGTTTTTCACCAGGGCCTTCTACTCGGCCACCTCGTGTAGTTAGGAGCCCTGAGGAGGACCGTTCGATCCCACCGGCAAAACGCTCGCAGCGGGACACGGGGGGGCACGCCGCGGGCCGGGGGTGGGGGGCGGGGCGGATGCACCGCGAGGCAGGGGTTCCCCTCTGGTGGTGGACTGTGGGGGGAGGGGGCTGCTGCGTTGATGTCTCGTGCTCCCGGAGGGATGGATCGGCTCAGGGGACGCTGTCCAGAGGCAGAGGATCTGCGTCCAGGCCTGGGCAGGTGCGGGGACCGCCTGCAGGCTGCTCCTGTCACAAGACCAGCAGGGGCGCCTGGGTGTCCGCTTCTCCTGAGGCTCGCAGGGCTGGGTCACACCGACAGTCTGCTTGGGATGTCTCAGCCAGTGGGGAGCCGGCACCGTTGCGGGTGGTGGCAACGGCCTCCGGGGTCTCTTCCCCCGAGGGGCTTACGCCTCCGCCTACCTTTGACCGGATCGGTGCGAAGGGGAGGTATTGGATGAAGAGGATCTTCCAGCACCGGCTGGGGAGAGCGCTGGTCCGGCTGTGGGGAGAGCCCCTGGACAGCCAGGTGAGTCACAGGATGCTGCTTTGTTATCAACTGCATTACGGGGTCTGTTGGGGGTGGTGCAAGCGGGCACAGGGAGGCCAGTGCTGCTTGTTGGGCAGGACACGGGGGTGGCGGGCGCGGAGGCTGCGGTGGGACATGCCCCTGGGGTGGCGGAGCCTGCCGCTCAGATGCAGGATTTGCTAGAGGGTTTGGGGGCGCTAGTGGGACGGTTTGATGGTGGGTTGCCACAGCCGGTGCTGGTGGCCCCGTGGGCTGCTCCCCCGGCCGGAGGGCTCGGGGGGGCCCTGGGGCCGCTGGGGGATCGGAGACTCTGGCCCCTTCAGTGCCGGCCTCAGTGGGGGCAGGGGTGGTCCAGGCGCTGCGGGTAAGAAGGAGGCGGTGGTTGGGTCGGACATAGCTCGTTTGGCTGATGCGGCGCTCTGTGAGGTGTATGTGTGTTTCGAGGGGCCGCTGGGGGCTCACTTGAAACAGGAGGTGCGGGACAAGATCGCGAAAGGGGAGTATGTGGAGATCTTCTCGCTTCTCCCATTGCAGAAGTTTAATTTGGATAAGGTTAACCCTGATGATTCCAAGAAGGAGGACGCGGAAAAGAGGCGGTATCGGTTGATACCGCGCACTTTTTCTAACTGGTTGCAGGCGTTTGCCATTCTGGCAAGCGTCATTGGGGAGAAGAGCCCGGAGCATTGCTCTGCGCTCTTCTGCTATATGGATGCGATTGGGGAGGCCCATAGGGTGTATGGGGGGGTGGCGTGGCTCCGGTACGACGAGCAATTCCGGCAGCGCAAGGCTGTGCAATCGGAATTGCGCTGGAACCACAAGGACATCAGCCTCTGGATGAGGCGATGTCCTCGGCGCGGGCCCTGCCTCAGTTTCTTCAGGGGGGGGGTCCGGGAGTACGCCTGCTTCAGGACTACGGGCCGGAAAAAAAATGGGGGGTGTGCTGGCAGTACAACGCGGGAGCCTGCAAGTTTGGGGGAACGTGCAGGTTCAAGCATGAGTGTTCCGGCTGCGGTGGCACGCACATGCTGTCCCGGTGCTTCCGAAAAGGGAAAAGGGAAAAGGGGATGCTACTCAGAAAAGGGCGGACGCTGGTGATGCTGGCAAGCATGCTTCCTTTTCTAAGTAGGTATCCGGAGAGAGGCGGCACGGGTGCTGGTGGCGGGGTTTCGGGATGGTTTTCGGATACCCTGTTCACTGCCGGTGGTGCCGGTGGTGCCGATGGTGGCGAAGAATCTGAAGTCGGCGTTGCAACATCCTGGGGTGGTGGATGAGAAGCTGGGCAAGGAGGTGGCGCTGGGGCGTATGGGGGGGCCATTTGGGGGGAAGCCTTGGTCCGATTTGGTGGTTTTCCCGTTGGGGGTGGTCCCCAAAAAGGAGCCGGGAAAATTTTGTCTCATACATCACCTGTCATTCCCTAAGGGGGGCTTGGTCAATGATTTCATTGACCCGGAGGCGTGTACGGTGTCTTACACATCATTTGACACAGCGGTCCGGTGGGTGCGGAAGTATGGGCGGGGGGCGCTGATGGCTAAGGCCGACGTGGAATTGGCGTTCCGGTTGCTCCCGGTCCATCCTGACAGCTTTCGGTTGTTGGGGTGCCACTGGCGCGACCAGTTCTATGTGGATATGTGCCTGCCGATGGGTTGTTCGATTTCGTGTGCCTACTTCGAAACTTTTAGCTCCTTTTTGGAATGGGTGGTGAGGGATGTGTCGGGCCTTGAGTCGGTTATCCATTATTTGGATGACTTTCACTGTGTGGGCCCGCCTGCCTCCGCTGTGTGTGCGATTCTGCTGTCCACGTTGCAGCACATCGCAGGCAGGTTTGGGGTTCCTTTGGCGGCGGATAAAACGGAAGGCTCGACGTCGGAGCTCAGTTTTCTGGGGATTGTAATTGATTCCCAGGCAATGGAGTGCCGGCTGCCTAGGGACAAGCTTGAGGAGTTGCAGCGGGAGATTGCGGACATTCAGGGCAGGTGTAAGGTGCAGTTGAGGACGTTGCAGTCCCTCCTGGGGAAGCTGAACTTCGCTTGTAGGATCATTCCGATGGGAAGGATTTTCTACCGACGGCTGTCGGCGACTACCGCGGGGGTCAGTGTTCCCACTCATTTCATTCGTCTGGGTCGGGAACATAGGGAGGACTTGCGGGTTTGGCACGAATTCTTGGATTCCTATAATGGGAGAGCGATGTGGATATCGGGCCCTGTCAGTAACTTTGATGTGGATCTGGTTACGGATGCGGCAGACTTCACCGGGTACGGTGCATTTGTCGAAGGCAGGTGGAGTGCGGGGCCGTGGCCGCAGTCTTGGGAATCGGCGGGTTTCCTGGGTAATCTGGTCTTGTTGGAGCTGTTCCCGGTGGTTTTGGCTTTGGAGCTTTGGGGGGAAGAGTGTAGGAATCTTAAGTTGTGCATTAATTGCGACAACATGGGGGTGGTACAGGTGGTTAACTGCATGTCGGCCACTTCTCCCCCAGTTGTTTGGCTGATGCGACAACTGGTTTTTCGGTGCTTACAGTTGAACGTGTTTATTTACGCTGTACACATCCCGGGCGTGGATAATGAGTTGGCTGACTCCTTGTCTCATTTCCAGTGGGACAGGTTCAGGGCACTGGCTCCGGGCGCGGACCCAGAAGGGGTCGCTTGCCCGGAGTGGATTTGGAAGTTGCCTTTGGAATCGCCGCGGGATGGATCGAGCAGTCGGTAAGTGTGTCCACGTGGTCGGCCTACTCCAAGGTGTGGACGGAATGGTTCGGACTGGTACGCGAAGCTGGGGTAAGTGAGCGGGGTCCTGAGGGACGGTTGCTGGTACTCTACTTTGTTGCCCGGAATATGGAACAGGGGGTATCAGTGTCTTTGATCGACTGGAAGTTGGCAGGTTTGACATTTTTGTTTAAGTTGTTGAGGGTGGAGGACTGGACCAAGGATTTCTGGGTACGGCAAGCGTTAAAGGGCTATCGGAAACGTAACAGAACGAGGGATGGTCGGCGGCCGGTCACGTTTGCGATTTTGCAGGCGCTTTGTGCCAGGCTGCAGTCTATCTGTGCTTCCGGTTATGAAGTGCGGCTGTTTACAGCAGCTTTTTCCCTGTCTTTTTATGGGGCATTTCGGATCGGGGAGTTAGTGTGCCCGAACAAACGAGTGGCCGGGGGTTTGTTGGAGGGGGAGGTTCGCTTGGAGGGGGACCGGGTGGGGCTTTGGCTGCGCAGGTCCAAGACGGATCAGCGGGGCAAAGGTGTGTTGATATTGCTGTTTGCCCTTCCCGGATCAACGGTGTGCTCAGTGGCGGTGGTTCGGGATTTCCGGGCAGTGAGGGGGAGGGGCAGGGGTCCGTTCCTGTGGCATGAGGACGGGTCCCTCCTGTCCAGATATCAATTTGTTTCGGTGTTCCGAAAATGTTTGCGGGACGTGGGTTTGGATGGTAAGGAATTTGCTTTGCACTCCTTCCGTATCGGGGCGGCCATAGAGGCTGCCCGGTACGGGTTGGACGAAGCTGTGGTTCGCCGGATCAGGAGGTGGGAATCTAGGAGGTTCAGATCTGATGTCAGGCCACAGTTGGCGTTGGATTGAGTTGTGGTTTAAAAAAAAAAAAAAGAAAACATGTGGAACACACGGACAAGTTATGTGTGCACGCAACCAGTGGGGTTGCAGGGCAGTGTTGATGGGTTTGCTTTTGTTATGCGGGGTTCTGGGGGTTGGGTTCATGTGATCTGATGTTCGTTTTTCTTTTCAGATGGAGGTCCGGCTTGCCTCGTCTGGATCGTGGGACACTCCTATGTATGTTGGGGGGCCAGGAGGGGAGACCAGCGACCGGATGGCAGGCAACTGGGTATTTCCCGGAGGGAGGCTTGCCTGAGATGGTTGGGGATCCCGGGGGTGAAGTGGGACCGTGTGCTGGGGGAGGTGCGGAGTCACGGGGCCCCCGGGGGTGTTAGTGATCCATGCTGGGGGGAATGACCTTGCAGTCCGTAAGGTCAGGGATCTGATGGCGGACATCAAGTCCGATTTTATGCGGTTGCAATTCCTGTTCCCGGGTACAGTGGTGGTTTGGTCGGACATTGTGGCTAGAACGGTGTGGCGCTGGGCTCGGTCCATCGAGAGCATTAACAAAACGAGGATTCAGGTGAACAAAGTGGTTGGGCGGTTCGTGGTTCAGCATGGGGGGATTGTGATTCGACAGCGGGAGCTGGAATGCAATGTAGGCGTGTACCTTCGGCGGGATGGGGTGCATCTTTCAGATGTCGGGATTGATCTGTGGTCTTTGGGATTACAGGAGGGCATCCAGAAGGCTTTGAGGGTGTGGGGTGGCCCTCAAGGTTGAGGGGGTCATCCTTTTGGGCTGTGGCGGTGTTGGTCTGGTGGTCTTTGACGGTTGGCGGTAAATTCAGAGGTCATCTGAAAGGGGTGGGGGGCCCATTGCTAGTATGGGTCCCTCCGGTGTATTCCTGAACGTTGGATGGAATACCGTTATAGTTATCACTGTCGGATGTTTGTCCCTGAGCGGTCACAGCTGGAGGCCTGGTTAAGTGAAAGTGGGTACTGCAGTGAGTTGGTGTTGGTTAAAGTTATGGGTCACCGTTAGAGATCACCAGATCGGGCAATTCGTTGGACTGGATGTTTTTGTTATGGTTATATATATATATATATATATATATTTATGGTCAAGAGCCCTCTGACCGATACGGATAAGGATGACAAACAAGGTTAACATAAACTCGCTTACTTGAAATGGACCTGAAAGTGTGCCCTGGTCTGACGTACGGTATACCAAAATAAGGGGGCATACCTTAGATAGAGAAGTGGGTGATAAATGAAATGAATATGAATGGAGTGAAATGAGTACTCTCATGAGGAGTATAATGCTTGAGAAATGCCCTGAAAAAGGGGATGGGTGGGTGGGTATCGTGCACCGAAACCGACGAGGAGGATAGGCGAACGGGCTGGTTATATACTCCACCGGGCTCCTCCCATAATTTCAGGCCACCATACTGGCCTTTCTATTTATGGTCCAGAGCCCTCTGACCGATACGGATAAGGATGACAAACAAGGTTAACATAAACTCGCTTACTTGAAATGGACCTGAAAGTGTGCCCTGGTCTGACGTACGGTATACCAAAATAAGGGGGCAAAAACATTCAGGTAGGGGTTGCATTTTATTGATTCAAGTTTGTTACTGGGTGAGCTCGACAAAGGCCTGGGCCATCTCCACTAGCGGATTGGGTATGTAGCGGGCGAAACAGGTGGACCTCCCTCTGCCCAACCTCTCGATAACGTGGTCCGGGACCCCCTGGCGGGATGCCGCCGAAGCTGCTCCGATACGGAATGAATGTCCGGAGTAGTGAGTAGGATAGAGGTGAAGGATACCCAGGAGTATCCTGAGATGTTCCATAAAGCGGGCAGCGTTCAGAGGCTTAGTGTGAAATGGCAGAAGCGGACTAGTTCCTGGTTGATCAGCCAAAAGGGTCAACAAGCGGGTGAGAATGACGACCGGGTACCAGCGGTTGTAGGACTTATAGAAGTGTATGTCCGTACCCGAGCCAAGCTGCTGTGTCTTGGAGACTGCTAAGTGTAAGACGAAATGGTCTTTGTATCGGACCAGGTGGTGCTTGCACAGCATGCGTGCTGTGAGGCTACTACAAGTAAACTCGCTTGGCCGTAAGAAGCCGAAGAAGGCCGGGTGTATGGCTGCTTGTAAATGACACTAATGTGGAGACCGAAAAGGTGAAGTGGCCAGGATATCTGACATATTTCTAAAACGTCTCCTGTGGTAGGCAGTCGTTTGGTGCCGGCCATCGGCTGGTGCTTCTGGATACCGCGCATAACAGCCTGAACGGCGTGGTAAAAATAAGGAGGGTACGGTAGGGTCCTGGAGGGAGGTGAAATGTTATACACCGGTCAGGTATAGCTGGATCGTATTAAAGGATAACGCCAACTGCGAGTGGCAGTAGGAAAAGAAGGCTATGACTTGCTTGACACGGGACGTCTCTGTGATGTGATACGTGATGAAGCGGTTAAAGGCCATCCAGGCTGATTGATAGGCCTTGAGGGTATTGCGGGAAAAGGGAGTGATCAATGAGTTGGGTAGCCGCTAGGAGGTGAGGGGCTAATCCAGGGTCAGTTGAGACCAGTCCGGGATAGCTGCTGATGTGGGTCCGGCTCCGGGTACCTGATCGGAAAACGAGACGAGGTTAAAGCGGGAGAGGGCGTCCGCTGCCTGATTGAATTTACCGGGGATAAAAGAACAACGGATGTTGAACTGAAACAACAACAAGAGCTGGACCAGTCGACGTAGGAAGGACATAATCAACAGAGAGGACGCCTTGGCGCAGCCAGGAATTGCCAGTAACTGGGGAGGCCAGGGAGCTGCGAGCCAGAGGTGGCCAAAAACAGCCGCAAGCCCGTGGAGGCCGCTGCGTCGGTCATCACCTGGGGAGAAAGGGAAGACACGGAGGGAATGAACAGGGAGACACCATTCCCAGACGATAGGAATTCCTCCCGCATAGCAAGGACTGCTATTGCCGCGGGATCCAGGCTGAGGACTTGCTCTGGATCCTGTGAGAGGGACAGTAAGACCAATAGGCGTGACACAAAGGCGCGCCCCTGAGGGATGATGCGCATAGCGAAACTCGACATGCCGTGTAGGGACTGTAGGTGTCTTTTGGATGACTAGACTGGGGAATATGCAAGGATATTATATGCCCCTAAAGATGGTAGTTGTGATGGGCGAGCGTTTGCCGTTGGCTATGGGCTGATGCCTCTGGATGCCTCGTAGTGGGGATCTTGCTGTATGGGCCGAATGACAGATGGCTCTCCGTGCACTGTAAGGATAAGAAATGCTGAACGCTGGCTAGAAATAGCCTGGGCGTGCTACAGGAAGAAGCCAGTTGCGTGTGTCAACATGATCCTGGTGCGGGACGGAAGTTGAACTCAACTGTCCTAAGGAAGAGACGGGTAGGCAGACAACAGTGAGTGGTTTGTAAGAAAAGCCACAGGAGACGAGTGGCCAATTAAGTGCTGCTGAAAATGACGTGTAGCCAGTTCGTGTGCCACTGAGAACGTGCTTGCCAACGAATGATTGCAAGAAGTTTATGCTAAGTCGCGAGCCTTGGCATGACCAAAAGTGTGTTAAACGTGTGCTTGCGACAATTGCCCGGGAATTTGTCACTGGAGATGTGTACGTAGTGACTGTGAGCCATTCGTGTTACCGCATGTGCACTGCGAAGACTGCAGGAGTTGTGCTTGAATGTACGTTTGGACGCGTGCTTGCGATGATTGCAAGATGTTACCCAGGATGCGTGCTTGCTATGATTGCAAGATGTTATGCTAGGATGCGTGCCTGCAACTAATGCGAGGAGTTATGCCAGGACTCGTGCTTGCAACGATTGCAAGGAATTATGGTAGGTCACATGGGTAGCCAGGCCGGAAAGACAGAAGTCCATCCAGTCCCACCACAAATCAAAATAAATAAGGTATCACACAACCAGACACACCCAATTCTACGCCCGCAGCTGATCCAGAGGAAGGCAAAAAAAACCCAACAGAGCATAGCCCAATTTGCTACAGCAGGGGAAAAAATTCCTTCCTGACCCCTCGAGAGGCAATCGGATTTTTCCCTGGATCAACTATACCTATAAATATAAGTACCCCGTAATACAACGTACCTTTAGGAAGGCTTTCCCCAAAGCAATCTATCGAGCAGGCAGAAGTGTCTGCCAACAATGATTGCCATAAGTTGTGCCTGGACATCTGCTTGCAACGATTGCAAGAGGTCTATGCTCGAATGCGTGCTTGCCATGATTGCAAGAGGTCTATGCTCGAGTGCGTGCTTGTAATGAGTGCAAGAGGTCTATGCTCAAATGCGTGCTTGCGATGATCGCAAGAGGTCTATGCTCGAATGCGTGCTTGCAATGATTGCAAGAGGTCTATGCTCGAATGCATGCTTGCAATGAGTGCCAGAGGTCTATGCTCGAATGTGTGCTTGCAATGATTGCGAGAAGTCTACGTCTGGATGCGTGCTTGCCATGATTGCAAGAAGTCTACGCTTGGATGTGTGTTTGCAACGATTGCAAGAAGTCTACGCTTGTATGTGGAGAAAACAGCGAGACCCGCCTAAACGAAGCTGTGTTTCCCTTCCGAGGCAACTAATAATGAAATGAGGCCGAGGAGCAAGGCCCCCGGTAGGCGTCCAAACATTGAAGAATCAACTGGACCCAAACCGGGAAGCGGTATGTGACAGTGAAATGAGAGAACCTGCCATGACAGAGATCCAGATCGCCATGCCACAACTTGCGACCGAGCACGAAACGGATTCTGGAGCATGTACTGAAATGAGGCCATTCCTGGGGCACGCCGAGACGAATTTGGTACACAGATGTGACTATTCGTACCGGAACGTGATAGGTGAAATGAAATGAAAACCCATGACAAAGACAAGAATCAGAGGACGAGCCCATGAACCAAACAGATGAATCCTGTCTTTGGAGCATGTACTGAAATGAGGCGTAGCAGCTGGGCACACCAGAACGAATCAGTGCATAAAAACAAAACGTGACAGGATTCGAATTGGAGCGTAATAAGTGACAGAAATGATATGCCATGACAGAGACAAGATTCAACGACTGGACTGATGGTTACAACAAAGAATCCGTCTCTGGAGCATGTACTGAAATGAGGCGCAGCAGCTGGGCACACCAGAACGAATCGGTGCATAAAAGAATGCGACAGGATTAGAATTGGAGCGTAATAAGTGACAGAAATGATATGCCATGACAGAGACAAGATTCAACGACTGGACTGATGGTTACAACAAAGAATCCGTCTCTGGAGCATGTACTGAAATGAGGCGTAGCAGCTGGGCACACCAGAACGAATCGGTGCATAAAAGAATGCGACAGGATTCGAATTGGAGCGTAATAAGTGACAGAAATGATATGCCATGACAGAGACAAGATTCAACGACTGGACTGATGGTTACAACAAAGAATCCGTCTCTGGAGCATGTACTGAAATGAGGCGTAGCAGCTGGGCACACCAGAACGAATCGGTGCATAAAAGAATGCGACAGGATTCGAATTGGAGCGTAATAAGTGACAGAAATGATATGCCATGACAGAGACAAGATTCAACGACTGGACTGATGGTTACAACAAAGAATCCGTCTCTGGAGCATGTACTGAAATGAGGCGTAGCAGCTGGGCACACCAGAACGGATCAGTGCATAAAAGAATGCGACATGATTCGAATTGGAGCGTAATAAGTGACAGAAATGATATGCCATGACAGAGACAAGATTCAACGACTGGGCTGATGGTTACAACAAAGAATCCGTCTCTGGAGCATGTACTGAAATGAGGCGTAACAGCTGGGCACACCAGAACGAATCGGTGCATAAAAGAATGCAACAGGATTCGAATTGGAGCGTAATAAGTGACAGAAATGGTATGCCATGACAAAGACTAGAATCAGGGACCGTGCCTGATCCTGCGAGTGACTCAGTCTCTGGAGCATGTACAGAAATGAGGCCGAACCCTGGGGCACTTCGAAGCGAATCGGTGCATCGGAGATGCGACAAGATTCGCACCGGAGCGCGGTAAGTGACAGAAATGATGAAATGATTATTCGAATTGGAACGGTCCGACCGGTTTACGGCTTGAAAACAACGTGAAATTGCCATTGTCCGGACTGCTTGATTTAACGTAATGAGCAGTCGGCTGTGATTTCGAAACGATTCGATCGATTCGGATACAGAGAAATGATCGGGGAGTCGTTCAGCTTAGAATTGACGTGCCTACGAAACGAAGTGCCTGATGTGGCACGATCGACATGTCCCGAAAAGGTGATAACGACTTCTTCCGAAAGAAAGGGGGTAGTGACATGAGGTAAGGAGTACGAGTGCCACAGTTTAAAACGTTCGTGAAAATGAAAGTGAGAGGTTCGTGAGTCCAGGGAATCTCGTTTGCGTGACATTGTAACATGTGAACTGAAAAGGGTGCCGAAGCCCTACCTGCGACAGCCGGCCCAGACGTGTTGTACGACAACAGAAAATTTCGTTGAGTATAGCGACACTCGGACGGTAAACACACGGACGCTGACGAATGACAAGACGACTTGTCAAATGCGAAGGTGAACGGACAAAGCGGGAACTCACGAACACGGCTCACTACGTTTTGGTCTCGAGGATAGTCGGCCCTTGATTTCTGACGTATCAGATATCGCGCACCGGAACCGACGAGGAGGATAGGCGAACGGGCTGGTTATATACTCCACCGGGCTCCTCCCATAATTTCAGGCCACCATACTGGCCTTTCTATATATATATATATATATATATATATATATATATATATATATATATTTATGGTTATTTATTATATTGATATATATTTTGATTGGAGTGTTTGAGTAATGTTAATAAAGGCTGTTATGGCCATTTTACTCCAAAAAGAAAGGTGTGGTCCTATCTTTCCGGGTTATGTGCAAAAGGGGTGGGGTTTGGAGAAAATGGTAATGGGTAATCAAAGGGGACCTTTAGACTGCACTGGTCAAGGGAGGCCCGCAGTGTATGGACTGAAGGGGAAGTAACGAAGGGCCGGGCATGACAGTGAGGATAAGGGCTGGAAGGGTTAAGTTATGGTATGAGGTACTAGAGGGAGGAGTAGAGAAAGAACTGAAGCTGAAGGGGAGGAGCGGTATAAAAGGAGGAGGGGGGGGAGTTACAGGCAGTGCGGAAGGAAGGAACAGTGAGAGGAGGCAGTTTTCCCACCCTTCCTCCCTAATTTTGGGGGTGGTTGCTGTGTTGGTTGTTGTTTTTGTTCTTATCTTACAGGTTCCAAGGATCTGCTGTCATGACAACGGATGGATGGCAGTGGACGTTGGTGGTGTTGGTCTGGTGGTCTTTGACGGTTGGCGGTAAATTCAGAGGTCATCTGTAAGGGGTGGGGGGCCCATTGCTAGTATGGGTCTCTCCGGTGTATTCCTGAATGTTGGATGGAATACCGTTATAGTTATCACTGTCGTATGTTTGTCTCCGAGCGGTCACAGCTGGAGGCCTGGTTAAGTGAAAGTGGGTACCGCAGTGAGTTGGTGTTGGTTAAAGTTATGGGTCACCGTCAAAGATCCCCAGATCGGGCAATACGTTGGACTGGATGTTTTTGTTATGGATATATATATATATATATATATATATATATATATATAGTTATTTATTATATTGATATATATTTTGATTGGAGTGTTTGAGTAATGTTAATAAAGGCTGTTATGGCCATTTTACTCCAAAAAGCATGGTGTGGTCCTATCTTTCCGGGTTATGTGCAAAAGGGGTGGGGTTTGGAGAGAATGATAATGGGTAATCAAAGAAGACCTTTAGACTGCACTGGTCATGGGTTTTTATGGCCTGGGGATCCTTCCCTCTGTTGTGTCAGTTCATTGTGTAACTGAGGCCATAATGAACCTTTGCTGAGCTTTTTCTTTGTACATATGACCTCAATGTTTTCGATGCTGCACAATACTTTGTCATGACTGTTGACCTACTGTGTATTGTTATGTATGCTCTGCTGAAGGACGGAATAAAAATGTAAAATAAAAAAAATGAACAAAAAAACAATGCTGCTGATCCACTTATCATTATGATTTTGCGCCCTTCAAGGCACTGAGAAGATCCACAAAATAATGATGACAATTCTTATAACTCCAAGCATCTCCAGATCCCAATTTGTCATCTATAGGGCCTGCTCACCATTAATTATTACTCTCTCTGCACAGGGTATACATTACAGCAGAGTCCTAAAGTCCTTTCATCCAATCCACCACTTGTGCTGGGTTCCAGTTTGTGATGGGTTTCATAATATTTTCTGTAGAAAAGGACCTCAGTTTATGAATCAAGCCTAAAGCCGCATACACACATAGCCGTCTGTCCGACGTACTTAGTCTGGCGGACTTCCCGCCAGACTGTCCGTCGGACTTTCCGAACGGGCTACTTGCCCACACACGGCACTTTTTGAGCAAACTAATACGGCGTACTAAGTCCGCCGTAGTATCCGCCCTACTTTTGAAATGAACGGACTCGCCCACACACGCAGAGGAAAGTCCGCTCATTTCGAGCGCGTCTCCAGGTAGGCGGGGCCCACGAAGGAGACGTCGCTGGCCCCGCCACCTGGTATGGACTTAAAGGGGAACCCCCCAAGTCTACAACAGACCCTTGTTCGAGCATGCTACCCGGCCGGCCAGGAAAGGAGGGGTGAGCGAGCGCCCCCCCCCCTCCTGAGCCGTACAAGGCCACGTGCCCTTCAACATTGGGCCGCGCGGCCCCCCCACCCCAAAGCACCTTGTCCCCATGTTGATGAGGACAAGGGCCTCTTCCCGACAACCCTGGCCGTTGGTTGTCGGAGTCACCCTATGTGAATGAGTATGGGGTACAATGTACCCCTACCCATTCACCTGTCAAATAAAGTACAAAAAAAAACACAACACACAAGATAAAATAATTTATTGCACAGCTCCGGGGGTCTTCCGTCTTCGGGGGTCTTCTCGCCGGACTCCTCTGCTATTTTCTGCTAGCTCTTTTGCTAGCGGAGGAGCCCGGCTTTCTTCTTCGCCGCCGCCCTCTTCTTCCGACTTCGGGGGTCTTGTCCCCCTCTTCGGTTCTTCTTGCCGGGCCACCGCGCCTTCTTCTAGCTCTTTTATAGGCGGTGGCCCGGTCTTCTGTCGCCGCCGCCGCTTTCCGTTCTTCTGTTCTTGTCTTCTTCTTCTTCTTCAGATGTTGCCTCGCCGAGTCCTCCGCTCACAATGACGGGGAGCGGGCACGCGGCGACTTATATAGGGACAAGGGGCGGGGTCTTCGGTGGATGTCACATGGGTAGATGTCACATGGGTTGATGTCACATGGCGACAGTCCCAGCATCCTCTGGGACTGTGACATTGTAAGGGGGCGGGGTCACCATGTGACATCCACCCATGTGAAATCCACCGAAGACCCCGCCCCTTGTCCCTATATAAGTCGCCGCGTGCCCGCTCCCCGTCATTGTGAGTGGAGGACTCGGCGAGGCAACATCTGAAGAAGAAGAAGAAGACAAGAACAGAAGAACGGGAGGCGGCGCGGCGACAGAAGACCGGGCCACCGCCTGTAAAAGAGCTAGAAGAAGGTGCGGTGGCCCGGCAAGGAGAACCGAAGAGGGGGACAAGACCCCCGAAGTCGGAAGAAGAGGGCGGCGGTGAAGAAGAAAGCCGGGCTCCTCCGCTAGCAAAAGAGCTAGCAGAAAATAGCGGAGGAGTTCGGCGAGAAGACCCCCGAAGACGGAAGAAGAGGCAGCGGCGACGAAGAAGAATGCTGGGCTCCTCCGCTAGTAAAAGAGCTACAAGAAGATAGTGGAGGAGTCCGGCGAGAAGACCACCGAAGACGGAAGACCCCCCGGAGCTGTGCAATAAATTATTTTATCTTGTGTGTTGTGTTTTTTTTTTGTACTTTATTTGACAGGTGAATGGGTAGGGGTACATTGTACCCCATACTCATTCACATAGGGTGGGGGGCTCCCGGATTCCGATAAGCCCCCCGCCCGCAGACCCCGACAACCAACGGCCAGGGTTGTCGGGAAGAGGCCCTTGTCCTCATCAACATGGGGACAAGGCGCTTTGGGGTGGGGGGGCCGCGCGGCCCCCCTTCCCCAAGGCACCCCTCATGTTGAGGGCACGCGGCCTGGTATGGCTCAGGAGGGGGGGGCGCTTGCTCGCCCCTCCTTTCCTGGCCGGCCGGGTAGCGTGCTTGGACAAGTGTCTGTTGTGGACTTTGGGGGGACCCCCACGCCGATTTTTTTTCGGCATTGGGGTTCCCCTTTAAGTCCATACCAGGTGTCGGGGCCAGCGACGTCTCCTTCGCGGGCCCCGCCTACCTGCTAACCCGCTCGAAATGAGCGGACTTTTCTCCGGGCGGGAAAAGTCTGCTCATTTCAAAAGTACGGCGGACTGGCATACACGCGGCCGGAATGTCCGCCGAAATGCGAGTCCGGCGGGAAGATTGGAGTGCAAAACTTCTTTCTAAGTCCGCCGTACTTTCCGGTCAAAAAATATGCCGGAGGCTACACACGGGGGGATTGTCTGGCGGACTTGAGTTTGCCGGACTTTTCCATCCGCTTGTTTGATCGTGTGTACGCGGCATAATAAGCGTAATTCATGCTGCCAGTTGACACATCTTTTGCTTTAGCAATTTCACCGAATGCTCGGATCTGGGTTAATGCTTTCTATCTCACTCAGGTCTCAGTGCGCACACTTTGGTGTAAACAAACTTCGAGGGAGATCCCAGCTAGGCAAATATTGAATGAGTCACTATTCACACATATGATTACATGAACATGAAACAAATTTCTAGATTAGTATTCTCCATACCACTTTCGAGAATGTGTGTTATCTCCACAACTAATAGGGAGTATACCAATCTAGAAATGTGTTTCATGTAACCATACGTGTGAAAAGTGACTCACTCACTTAAAATCTTCAGAATTTATTGGTTCTCCACAAAAAAACAGTATCAGACAGCAAATGTAAACACGTCTCGGCCTTGTTCACTACAAATCTCATGTATAAAAATGACACAATATATATGTAGTGCCCTCCTAGGTAGGCGCTAGAGTGAGTGTATATAGTTTTTGGTTTCTACGCTTAACAGGGAGACAGCTAGGTAAATTTAGATGCTGTCTGCCTTACAGAGAGCTTTGATTGATTGATAGAGTCTGCTCTGTGTGTTCTGGTGCTGCTCATGCTGTCTTGAAAATGTCACACTAGTCTGGTAGAAATGGGATATACTGGACAGTGGGAGGGAACCTTGCAGATGGGAGCATGGATGTCTATACAGCCCTGGCCAATTAGAAGGGGTGCACCCCAATGCACGCTGGGTAACTGTATATATCTGCTGAGAACATGGGCTCTGGGTCTTCCTCTACAGAAAGAGGTCTAGGTGGGGAGGGGGCCTGCCGCCCCTCCCCAGCGCAGGCTGCCATGCGGCCTCAGGTGGGCAACCAGAGGGCCTGAAACACTGAAGACTCAAGCAAATTATGGTTATTGTGAGAGCTGACTGAGGGAGGATGTCCACGGATCCTGTCCTACATAGTTCTATTGAGAGAGTTGTCATAACCTGTGAAAAGATAATTTGGAGTATCCTACTAATTCCTTTCTCCTATCCAAGTTCTCCAAATAAAATATAAAAACAAATCCCCTGAACTGGTCTTTGGAGATAACGAGCAGAGGAGTGTGTGCACCTGGCTGTGGGAAAATACCTTGTGGCTGGCTGAGGATTAATCAGTGGCAGACCCGGGCACCATTATCCAAGGGGCTCCTGCAGGGGGTAGTACTAAATATAGTGTGTAAACCCCTACTGGCAACACATGTCGTTAATTTGCCATGGTACTTCATACTTTAACTGCTGCGCCACCAGGTTGAGGACATGTAAAGGTACTAGGTAAAGGGTACATATGTGATTTTTCCCTCTGTCATACATGACTAGGGGATGTACTTATTTGTGAGGCTCTTCTATAACCACTTATACTCTGAATTACTTATCTAACAAATGACCAGACGACACGTTATCCTCTTTGGAGTCGAATGGCCATAGCAGCCCATTTTTTATTACAAACATATGAAAAAAATACAAAAATACTCTGAAACATAACTTAAATGCATATAAATACATATAAATACATTTTCAACCAAACATTATAAACCAAATATATATACATCCAGCATTAACCCATTTTTTGATCTAGAGGTCTTTGAAGGTAAATTAGAATTTTAACCCACCAGTTGTATCGGTAAACCATAAACAGGCCCCCCGCCGTGTAATTACGCAAGCTCAGGGACAAACCAGCTACTTCCTTCCAGATACAACCTCCTCCATTCCATTATTAACCTTTTAAGGGAGAAAAAAGGACACCCATACCTCCATCTGTGCCCAACCCCCTTAAACCTCCATTATTTTTTCCAGCATCACCTTCAAAGACACCATAGACCTAACGCTGCTACAACAACTAATTCCCCCTAACCTACCCAAATAACTAAAAATGAAGCAAACCGCCACCCCGAAAACAGGAAAAAACACACCCCGCATACCACTACACCTGGACTCACTGAAAATCACAAATAGGGAGGGAGGGTGGGGAAAAAACTCTCCTCCTGCTTCCTATTCCTCGGCGCGCCGACTCTACCCCCTTTCCTCGTCATCCCCCCTGCTCAAGGGCCCGCCTCCTATACCCTTTCCTTTCAGCCAGCCGAGCCTCACAGCCCCCACCCTCGTCATGTCGGCCCTCCCCCTAATGTTAGTGTCCGGGCCATTGCTTGACCTTGCCTGACTGAAGATAGTGTGGTCAGCCACCACTCAGCCTGAGCCTATAGAGCTGCCAGCCTCTCTGGTGGTACAGTGTGGCTCTTGTCCACAGGCTCATGAGCTGCAATGCAGCATGGCAGCATTTAGCCCAGAAATGTGCATAGGCTTTGGGGAGGAGGTAGTACAGGTTTCACCATCACATATGACACATGATGGCATCACCAACTACAGAGATGTTCCTTGTCCTGCAGCATTTCCAGCTGCCAGAAGATTGACACAGTGTGCAATTCAGAAATGTTTAACATGCCTGCCCATGTTTACTGGACCATGAGTCTGTGGTCATGGGTACCCTGTCGCATGTGTAATATGTCTGTGGTCCACTTACACTCCACATGCTGGTGGAGGGCAGGGATGGCCTTCTGGGCAAAATAATGTTAGCCGAGTACTTTGCATTGTGCTGTTCATAAACTCGCCAAAGTTGGCTGATTCCACAAGCTATATTGGGAGCAGCTGCCAAGCCAGCAGTTTTGTCAAGCTGGCATTAGGATGCTGGCTATGAGGCTGATTTGGGGGCATTTTTTTGTTCTGCTCCAAAAGCTACAGAAGAGACACTTACCTTGGGAAGAATGCTGCAGAAAATAGCAGGATGGGTGTAGGAGAATTCTTAAGAGGTTCAGGCCTTCACTTGACCCATTTTAGTTTGGCCCCATGACCCTATTCCCCACTTAATGAAATCTTTGAAACCTCTTGGGAGACTCCCTTCCCTGTCACTAGAGGCTGCGGATGTTATGGTGGATGCAGTAGGAGAAAGTTGTGGAGAAGGGGGATGTGGAAAATAAGGAACAAAGAGAAGGGGGGACCATTTTCTGTTGACTTTTCTGATTGAGGTGCTACTCCCACTGAGCTCCATGGTGCAGTCAGTAGTCATGTGCAACCCAAATCACTGATGCTTTTACCATGACTGATACACTGCAGGCAGAGGCTGAAAACTACAAATGTGCTGTTGGCAGCAGAAATATTAAAAGGAGCTTACACTGCAGAGCTCTGTGGACAGGTCCTAGTCATAGCAGTGGCCTGTACATGTACTGCCAGATGTATTTGTGTGGCAGCATCAATATGTGGTGCTTTGGTGCACACACTACTTTACAGTGTAAGTATGTGGTGACATGCTCCAAACAAAGGGCAGCTAACTAATATAAATATAAAAAAAACTAAAAAAAAAACACATTCCCCCTAAAAAAAAAACGCAATCCAATTTTGAAAATGTAAAACAAAGAAAAAAATGTAATGTAGCCATGGTGTTAGCACTACCGACAAACAATCCGCCAAATCACCCCACTGCCAGACTTCATGCATCAGAGACAATGAACAGTCATTTGCAAGCTTTGGTTTTGTTGTTTTATTTGGGGGTACAACTTGGATAGGGACTGGGATATGGGATGCCCATACAATTAACCATTGCCAACATATTTACAGGTTTCAATATACTTTGATCTGTTTAGAGCCTGAAGATAGTCAAGTGTGCACATTCTAAGTAGAAATCTTCTCATGCGGCTCCCTGCAGACTGTTACTCCCTCTGCATCTCCTTTGCAGAATATTGCTCCCTGCATCTCCATGCAGACTGCTGTTACTTATGCCTCGTACACACGATCAAACAATCCGGTGGAAAAGTCCGGCGGACTCAAGTCCACCGGACAATCCCGTCGTGTGTGGGCTCCGGCGGACTTTTTTTTACCCAAAAGTCCAGCGGACTAAGAAAGTATTTTTGCACTCCAATTTGTCCGCCGGACTTGCATTTCGGCGGACAATCTGGCCGTGTGTGTGCTAGTCCGCCGCACTTTTGAAATGAACGGACTTTTCCCGCCCGGAGAAAAGTCTGCTCATTTTGAGCGCGTCTCCAGGTAGACGGGGCCAGCGAAGGAGGCGTCGCTAGCCCCGTCACCTGGTATGGACTTAAAGGGGAATCCCTACGCCGAAAAATCGGCATTTTCGGCCACCCCTAGGTCCATATCAGACCCTTATCCGAGCACGCTACCCAGCTGGCCAGGAAAGGGGGTGGGGACGAGTGAGCGCCCCCCCTCCTGAGCCGTACCAGGCACCTTGTCTGCGGGCTGGGGGCTTATTGGAATCTGGGAGCCCCCTTTAATATGGGGCCCCCCGGATCCCGGCCCCCCACCCTATGTGAGTATGGGGTACAATGTACCCCTACCCATTCACCTGTGAAAAAAAGTAAAAAAAAAAACACCACACACAAGGGTTAAAATAGTTTATTGCACAGCTCCGGGGGTCTTCCATCTTCGGGGGTCTTCTCGCCGGACTCCTCCGCTATCTTCTGCTAGCTCTTACTAGCGGGGGAGCCCAGCTTTCTTCTTCGCCGCCGCCCTCTTCTTCTGACTTCGGGGGTCTTGTCCCCCTCTTCGGTTCTTCTTGCTGGGCCACCGCGCCTTCTTCTAGCTCTTTTACAGGCGGTGGCCCGGTCTTCTGTCGCCGCTGTCGTCGTCTTCTGTTCTTCTCTTCTCTTCAGATGTTGCCTCGTCGCTGTCTCTGCTCACAATGACGGAGACGCAGCGCGTCGCGACTTATATAGGGACATCACCGGATGATGTCCCCGCCCATTATGATGTCACAGTCCCAGAGGATGATGGGACTGTAACGTCATAATGGGCGGGGACATCATTCGTGATGTCCCTATATAAGTCACCGCGCGCCGCCTCCCCGTCATTGTGAGCAGAGACAACTTTTCTCTTAAGAGGTTTTATGCAGTGTAATCAGCAGTTACAACAATACAGTATAATTCCAACAATGTTCAGTTCTATATAACAGGGTAATATAGAGCCTACATTGCTCCCGATGTGCTTCTGTAGTGCTACTCCCATAGGAGCCACAGGAATTACTTGTCCATGACTAGGGTAGCCAGATAACTTACTTCCCCAACAATACATGTAAACCTTAACTATTAACCTTAAAATAAATACTCGGACACCTGCTTGGATGAAAATGGCCTCAACGGCCTTTATTTAAATAACAATCAAAAACTAAAATATATTTTAAATATTTTAATAATACTAAAACTTGTAACAACTTCCAGTTACCCAAAAGACCCTAAGTGCTTTTTGGCAGGTCCTAGACGACCCCTTATTATTTTGAGCCTGTGATCCCCTCTTCATCAGCATCTGTCCCCAGCTGCCAAACTTGCCTCGAGGACTCACTAACTGACCACAGACCCCCCAAACATGTTAGCCATTAATCTGGACTGACACCAGCCCAAACACAATGACTCCATCTCTGGCATGGGTCCCAAACATTTTCAAATGACCCATGCATTTCTACATATACATTTTCATATATATATATATATATAGCAGTCGCCAAGGACCCAACGCCACACCCCGTGACGACAACACTACCAACCAAACCACTATCTATTATTAGGGAGGGCGGGCGGGAACGTCTCTCCTCGCTTGCTGACCCCCAACTGCTGACTTGCCCCACCCTGGCACATGGAAGAAGGAACCACACTCCTCCCCCCCTTGTGACCATCCACCAATGGGGTAAGTACGCCTGCATCCTAGAAACCACCTCCACGCTGCTTTTCCTTAGCCCAGTCATTCCCTTGCACCCTGTCATGTATGTCCTGCGCTTCCTTTTTAATACAGCTCCGTACATGTCTGGTCTTCTCAACCTCTGCTCCACCTCTAGGTACAGAGGCTCATTCACTTTTTTTCCAAAAATCAGTCTAGAGGATGTTGTTTTTATTTTTGGGGAACTTGGATAGGGATGAGGGCAGTGGTGAGATACTCCAAGTATGAGAACTATGTACACTGAGGACTTATTTTTCCTTTCTGCTTTAAGTAGTAGTAGATCACAGTCCCTTCTCTTTAGTGGACAATATCTGGAAAGAGCTCTTTAGGACACCAGCCGGGGTCCCCTTTAACAGACCCATAGCTGACTATATACTAGGCACCAGAGTGATAGCTAGAGCACAAGGTCCCCAAGATCCAGTAATGTCTGTACTCACAAGGCTCAAGGACAGATGGATGCCTCCTTCCAATTCTCTAAGTGATGCCCTCCAGTAACAGCAGACAGATCTGTGGTAGACAACTCCCCTTAGTCAGCTTCTTCTAAACACTTACACTTAATCAGCTTCTTCTAAAGCCTTCACATGGCAGCTTGTACCTGAGAGCACAGCATGCCCCTCTCAGGCTGGAATCCCAACATGCCATCAGAGCCTGCCTTACTACGATAGGCTGGATGCTGTATCCATATTAATTTTTCCATCTGCATGGCTTCTGTAAGGAAACCAGTGGAAATTGCCTGGCATGCGCTGGTGCGCATGCACGTACATACAGAGGACTCCAGATGCTCGTGCCGCACCTGGCGTACACACGCTGGAGCACGCCCCACGCCAAGTTGGCGCCATATGGCCTATTTAAAGGGGGCCCCAGCAACTGATCGGTGCTGACTGGTCTTCAGCTGTGTACCTGTTATCCTGAAACCTGCGTTTGTTCTGTCTGACTCCCATTGCTGACCTTGGCTCCTGTTGACCCTGCTCTGAACTCTGCTATACCTGATCTCTGGTTCTTGATCCCGACTTCCTATCTGACTCATCTCTGCCTGATGTTCCGGTACCCTGCTGCCCGCCTGTTGACAAACCCGTCTCCCCATCTGACCTGTCTCTGCCTAATGTTCCCGTACCCTGCTGCCCGCCTGTTGATGAACCTGGCTATCCCTGTGACCTTGCTCTAGTGCCCTGCTCGGCCCAGTACTACTACTCAAGTGTCTGCAACTACAGTCCTGCAACTTCCTGCTACAGGTTTCCAGGTCTCCATCTGCAGGCACTCCTGTGCCTCCTGTTTCACTCTCAGCGGAACCTGGGAGTTACAAGAGAGGCCGACCTCGTCATTTCAGTCTCCGCTCAGGTACGAAACAACTTCACACCTACTATCCAGAAACTTCTCAAGTCTTCTGGATACAGAGGAAGCTATAGATCAGACTGGCTGCAGCTCAACACACTGAACAGACCTGACTAGCAATTTACTGCTTCACTGACTACAGTGAGCAGAATACGCTTTTGCCTCTCAAACCAAATACAGCCACACTGACTACAGTGTGCCAACTAAAATGGCAAAACACAACTAATACTAACTTATCTAATCCTAGCACTTATCTAGGAGGGTGCTACACTGCCTTAAACATGTATCTGTAAGGATTCTTGCAATTGACCTTCCCCAAAGAGATGCTTTACTTGCAGAGCAATACACAAAAATGTTCCAGACGAATTCGCTGAAACACTGGAAAGTGTACTTTCCCTGGATGCCAGAGAGTCCAAGAGTGTCCCTAAACTGTTCCTCCTCATCAGGAACCTGTCCCCAATGCTAATAATACCTTTCCATCACAAACAGTTCTCTATCGCTACCTGAAACTTCCCACACTGTGGGCCCACCAAAATAGCACAGCAGAGGCCTCTGTATCAAAAATGGCTGCCCAGATTTAGAGAGAAATCTGTCTATAATCAGACACAGGCTCTCCCAAGATGGCATCCAGATAGAACAAAAGGGCAGAACTTCCCCTGCAAAATAGTTAAGAAAATAAAGACAGGTGGGAGTATCTAGTGGTGAAAATTGAGAACTCTCACATGCATTTGCTGCTAAGCCAGCCTCCAAACAATTCTGTTCGCTTATCTTTATGATAGGCAACATTGCAGGACAATAGGAATGCGCAGGAAGCACTGAAGATTTTTCTTTCAAAATGGCTTGAGCTTTAGCTGTCACAGGAAGACTTGAAAGTCTGCTGTAGCTACGGTGTGTGCAGGCACCTCTGGGTATCTCTACACTTCATAACTCCCCCCTTTTCTCCAGTGACAGAGCACATACAGTGCCTTGAAAAAGTATTCATATCCCTTAAAATTTTCCACATTTTTCATGTTACAACCAAAAATGTAAATGCTTTTTATTGGGATTTTATGTGATAGACCAACACAAAGTGGCACATAATTGTGAAGTGGAAGGAAAATGATAAATAGTTTACATTTTTTTTTTTACAAATACATATCTGAAAAGTGTCAATACTTTGTAGAACTTCCTTTCACTAAAATTACAGCTACAAGTCTTTTTGGGTATGTCTTTACCAGATTTACACATCTAGAGAGTGACATTTTTCCCCATTCTTCTTTGCAAAATAGCTCAGACTCCATCAGATTGGATGAAGAGCATCTGTGAACAGCAATTTTCAAGTCTTGCCACAGATTCTCAATTGGATTTAGGTCTGGACTTTAACTGGGCCATTCTAACACATGAATATGCTTTCATCTCAACCATTCAATTGTAGCTTTGCCTGTATATTTAGGGTCGTTGTCCTGCTGGAAGGTGAACCTCCGCCCCAGTCTCAAGTCTTTTGCAGACTCTTAGGGTCCTTTCACACGGGGCGGATCAGTGCTGATCTGTCCTGTGGATATCCGCTTGCTCAGCGGGGATTGCCGGAGCGATCTCCGCTGAGCAGGAAGATGACAGGCCTGTCTCTGCACACTGCGCAGGGACGAACCTGTCACAGCGCCGCTCTCCCCTATGGGAGATCGGGTGACGACGGACCGCAGTGTCCATCGTCACCCGATCCGATTCGATGACGGATGTAAAAATAGCTTTTTCCTCCTTCACACTTTTTCAGATCGGAGCGGGTCGGATGTCAGCAGACAAGTCACCGCTGACATCCGACACTCCATAGAGCTCTATGGAGCATCCGGTCAGGTCCGCCTGAAAAACTGATAGGCGGACCTGAACGGATCAGTAGTGTGAAAGGGGCCTTAGCCCTTGTTCCTTTTTCCAACGGATTTTGTCCGAAACTGGTGTTGCATGCACACGGTCAGACAAAGTTGTCGGAAAATGTGATCGTTTGGAACGTGATGACGTTCGTTCGTAATGACGGGACTACGTTCAGGCTAGTAGCCAATAGCTTTGGTCTCGTAATTTGATCTGAGTATGCCTGGCACTTTGTCCGATCAGAATTCTCTACAAACGATTGGACAAAGTCCAATCGGATCATGTTGTTGGAAAATTTTATATTCAGCTCTCAAACTTTGTTGGTTGGACAATCGGAAAAAGTCTGATGGACCCCACACACAGTCGGATTATCCGACAACACGGTCCGATCAGACATTTTCCGTCGGAATGTCCGACCATGTGTACAGGGGCTAACGGGTTTTCTTCTAAGATTGCCCTGTATTTGGTTCCATCCATCTTCTCATAAATTCTGATCAGCTTCCCTGTCCCTGCTAAAGAAAAGCACACCCACAACATAATGTTGCCACCACCATGTTTTACGGTGGGGAATGGAGATGATGTTTTCAGGTGATTTACAGTGTTAGTTTTCCGCAACACGTAGCGTTTTGCTTATAGGCCAAAAAGTTAGATTTTAGTCTCATCTGACCAGAGCACCTTCATCCACATGTTTGCTGTGTATCCCACATGGCTTTTCATACTGACTTCTTATGGCTTTCTTTCAACAATGGCTTTCTTCTTGTCACTCTTCCACAATGGCCAGATTTGTGGAGTTTATGACTAATAGTCTCCTGTGGACAAATTCTCCCACCTAAGCTGTGGATCTCTGCAGCTCCTCGAGAGTTACTATGGGCCTCTTGGCTGCTTCTTTGAATAATGCTCTCCTTGCCCGGCCTGTCAGTTTTGGTGGACGGCAAAGTCTTGGTAGGTTTGCAGTTGTGCCATACTCTTTCCATTTTTTGGATGATATATTGAACAGTGCTCCATGAGAGGTTCAAAGCTTGGGATATTTTTTTATAACCTAACCCTGCTTTAAACGTTTCCACAACTTTATCCCTGACCTGTCTGGTGTGTTCCTTGGCCTTCATATTTGTTCACTAAGGTTCTCTAACAAACCTCTGAAAGCATCACAGAACAGCTGTATCTATACTGAGATTAAATTACACACAGGTGGACTCTATTTACTAATTAGGTGACTTCTGAAGGCAATTGATTCCACTAGATTTTAGTAATGCCGCGTACACATGACCGGACTTTCCATCAGAATAAACTCCGACAGTCTTTCCGATGGAGTTTCCGACGGAGTTCCGACCGATCGGACTTGCCCACTACACGATCACATCAAAGTCCATTCATTTCTAACACAATGACGTAAAACGGGACTAGAAAAGGAAGTTCAATAACCAGTAGCCAATAGCTGCCCTTGTGTCATATTTGGTCCGTCGGACTAGCATATAGACAATTTTCCCGGTAGGAATTGATTCCATCGCAAATATTTAAAACATGTTCTATGTGCAAATAATACCTGTTGATCTTGCATGAAATCTTTTGAGCTTATAATGAACACCCTGTGCTCTCTGTCTGTGCTTACTGTTATCTGTTAGCTTACTGTGTTATCTCACTCTATGTTACAAAGAAGATGTGAGGGATGGGGTCCTGTAGTCCCATTCAAGATTCAAGAAATGTATTGTCATTCAGTAATAAAATATTATAAAATAAAAGCAAGTTGTAGTCCCATCCAATACTACACATAAAACCCATATTTAACCATATTTAACCACACAATCACATATAAAAAACACTCTAATTTACATGTGAGCTGGGCACAGCGTGGTGTGGAAGGCAGTGAACACACAGAGTCTGAGCTAGGTAATAAAGTTATATTGTAGAAAAGTTTAACACAACTTATTCAG